>NC_091014.1:43001702-44254827 GCF_041296385.1 Aphelocoma coerulescens | reverse complement strand
GTGGGAAAATTGTACATAAAGTATGACAAGGAAGCAAAAGCTCAAGTCTCTGAGAGTTGAGGTATTTTACATACAAACAGACAATAAGATGTTTTGAAATTATGTCAAGTGTGAGATTTTGGCACAAGGATGTAATGGATCTTCATTTCTAGTCTCACAAACCTTAGTGGTTGTGAAAATTAGGAATCACTGTTAACAGCTAATTGTTCCCACTCATGAAGTTCCTGCTTTGGCTTCAGGCTTGAAGAGCATCCTGTGAGCATTAACATCGCTCACTTTTCCAGTTCTGACAGTTCGTCTATAAAAGAATTTACTGCTCCCTGCAAACCTTGCCTTTTGCTGAATGGCCAGGGAAGCCATACTGCCACTGCACTGTGACGCAGCATCCTGCCTGGAATCACTCAGGCATGACTTAGGCACCAGCTCAGTGCAGGGCTGCTCAGCTTGATGTTGCACAGGTTTGTTTTTTCCATTGCATCCAGTCACTACCAGAAAATATACTGGGACACTGCCCATGCCTAGAAGATGCTGCAGCACAAGAGGGACTTCCCAGCATATCTGCTGAATTCACGTGACTGCTGAACACACTGTATTTCACTTCTCAGGACTGACAGCATGACCAGATCTGCAGCCTTGCTCATTTGGGCTAATGAAACTCTAACAGAATGGTAAAGTAATTCCAGGTTTTCACCCCCTATTGCAGGCATGAGTAAATGCTTCCAAAGGGGTTTAATAGGCTGAAGAATACTGTAATCAGTTTGCAGTATCAAGTACAGCTTCAGTTCTCTCACTTCCTAGCCAGTCTTCCCGACTTCCGGAAGTCCTGGACTATTGGTCAGTGTTTGCATGGGAAATCCAGGTTTCTGCTGCTTGGTCAGGTAATGGTGAAGGTCATATGCAATGGCTACTGGAAAGCTCCAGTGTATCAGACACTGCACAGTCCACACTCATGGTTTCCCTGTACAACACAAAGAATGCAAAGGATCCTTAGGACAGGACTTAGGATTTGTTATTCTAACCAACAGTCCAGTGAGCACTGTATTTTATTGGAGAAGCTGAGAAACATCAGCTGAGATCTATCTGCCTAGGGGCTACCAGGATCGAATAGGCAAGGAAGAGAGTGGGAAATGCAGGATCCAGCACAGTACAAAAAAAAAAAAAAAAAGACCAGAACTGTATGTGGGGGCTGCCTACTCTACAAGGCAGGAAACAATGTAACTCCCCAAAATTAGAGTCCTGCAAAGAAGGTAGATAACTAAGTTTTTCAACAGAGAAAGGTGACTGGTAAAAAACTCTACTTAGCATAACAAAAATCTTAAAGCATATTTAATTGCAAAATCTGTCCACTTCAAATCCTGATAAACTCCGGTTTATACTTATAACGTGTAAGCAATCAAAAAGGAAGTATCTTCTGGGAATGAACTAATTTTATTTGCATTTACAAATGCGTGCACACAAACATCCTCACCCATTTATTCTGTACACACAAGCCCACAACATATGTATATTTATATTAGTGTGCTCTCCAGGATGTAATTCTGGAGTGCTTGGCTGAGCACAAAGGTTTAAAGTAGGCCTGGGGTTTGGAGACCTTCCATTTGCAGACTGGTGTGCATGGCTGGCTATGCACAGGAGAGCTGTGGTGAGACTGAAGGGGTAGGCTATTGTAGGGCTGGGGTAATAATTTTTAAAATCATCCACTTTGTCAAATGCGGGGTAATAATTTTTAAAATCATCCACTTTGTCAAATGCAATATTTTAAGACTATTCCTCCAAATGTCTTGTTTCCTCCAAAATGTCACCAAGGAAATTTTCCCTCTAATGAGGCAGACAGTTGTAGCAAGTCTCACTGCTCACAGAAGGGGCTGGGTGATTCAGACAGGCAGTGATGATCAATGAGCAGTGCTGCATATAGCATGTCACAAATGGAACAAAAAGGTTAGGGACATCTGAATGAGGGAGCTGAGCTGTCACCATCAGCCTTGCCTCCGGGTTTCATTCTGAAAATTGCAGGGAAGTTGTGCTCTTCCTCCCTCGAGATTTGCATAGGACATTTGCTGCATCAAGGATTCCTTCTAGTGGAAGCAGCTAGAAGAAAGAGGGAAGTCAGATAGCAGAGTGTCTCTGTGTGCTGTGCTGTTGCCAAGCAGATTATGTGCTGTAATCTGTAAGCACTGAACTGTGTTTGAATTACGAGGAACCTCTCCCTTGCTTTTGTTTTAGCCCGCTGGGAGAGGCGATATTTCCGGACTGCTAATGTCACAGCGTGACCTGTTAATAACCTGCAAGAGCCTTCCTCCACTCCGCTGCCTCCCGCTCCCCCAGGACCCGGCAGCTGCCGTCACATGCATCGAATGCCTGCCTTCTATGCGCTTCATTGAGAAAAATTCAAGCATGTGGCCTGAGGTTCCCCTGATGACTGTCTGAGGATGATGATTTCTACCATCTGTTCTGGCTGCCTGTGGCTCCCGGAAACACCGAGGTGTATGTTGCTTCTGGCCATACGTGGGATTCCTAATGAAACCTCAGCTGCTGTCCAACTGTCTGTGAATATCAGATGGGTTTGAATTATCTTCCGCCAAGAGGGGAGGGAGAAGCACTTTGTTTAACTCTTTAATCTGAACCACTAGACAGCACATGCATAATCACAGGGTACAAAGCCGCTGAATTATTAGCATCTGCATCACAGTGGCAGCTGTAGCGTTTGCACGTGTGCTGGGTCTGTCTCATTCAAGATGCCCAGGCTGGTTGTTTCCAGGCTAAATATAAAGCCTCGAGTGAAATTCATCTTACTTTAGCTCAGTTGGAAGCCTTATAATTATACCAGAGATTTATTTGATCCCTTCACTTCTGACTTGTGTTAAAGACACATTTCAGACATATAAATTGTATATCAGTATATGAAAAAGGTTGCTTATCAAATGTTTTAAATGCAGCTGAGGAATTGCAGCATTTCCAAAGTTATTTATTGAGATAGAGGAAGTCAGGGAAAATCGAAATTAGTTTTGATATATGAAAGAGACTTTTGTGCTAAAAACCTTTGTAATGAATAAACACAAATCACTTCTCTTTCAGGATGTGATATCCTGTCTGTTTTTTTCCCTGTAGTCTATCATTTAGGAACCTTTCTTGATGTTTGCTGCATATCAGATTTTAGTGGATGTTGAGGGTCACTATATCACCTAGAAGACCACATCTTAATAAAAATGATTTGACGTTCTTTCTTGTTAGAATTGTCTAGACTTCATCCCGTGATATTCACACTGTTTTCTCCATTCATACACATACTATTTTCTTTGAATGAATAGGTGGTCTCAGTGAAAAAACACTGAGTTTTATGTGGTTGGAAAAATTGTTTACACAGTCCTGCAGCAGAGAAGTTATTACAGAGTTGCTGAACGGATCAGGAGTAACTGCTTACATTTCTTGCAGTCATTGTTCAGGCAGAGATATGCTAAGTATAAGACTTGCAAGAGACCTCAAAGGGAAAAGGAAAAGGAAAAGGAAAAGGAAAAGGAAAAGGAAAAGGAAAAGGAAAAGGAAAAGGAAGGAGACAACTAGCAGTAGGCAGCAGTGACAGCCTTGGGTTGTTAAGCACTAAGGGAAGAGTATCGGTGCATGGTACTGGATGCTTCACATTTTCAGATTCAAGTTAAACACCTCTGTAGCATGACCTCATGCACTTATTTTTAGAGGTTGTTTTTCTACTAATATTGTGGATGCTAATCAAAGAATGTGAAAACACTTCTTAGCAATGGCTTACCAAAGGGCGTTTGTTTTTGCTTTTGGAGCTTTTTTTTTATGCCATGAGACACAACAGCAATCTGCAAATGCATTCAGCAGCTAGTGCATAGGCACGGGGTGGGAGTCAGGGTTCCCACCACTGCTGGAATTTCTTTCTCTTATCGACTGACTCATGCAGAGATGTGCACATATCTCTTGCATATGCATACTGTCAGAAATCAGTATCAGGATAGAAGGCTTGAAAGTAGACAGTACCAGAAAATTCAGTAAGGCTTGGAAAAAAAAAATTTCAACTTTACTGATCCTTTTTTATTAAAAAAAAAACAAACCCCGCCATTCAAAGACACAGGAGCTATGTACAGAAACATTTCATGCATTTATTTTCTCCAACCTGGAATGACCCAGTATCTACCTCTGCCTTCATCTTTAAAGCAGATTTTCTTTTAGCAATGAATGCAAGGCTACTGGCTTTTAGCAAACATGAGCGAGATAAGGACACACAAATACAGGAAAGGTGATTTGTCTATAATGTAAAGCTTCTCTGGCAGCATTTCTTTTTTTGTGTCTGGATACAGGAAAATTTATCTGTACTACCAGTGGCTGGCCAAAAAAAAACCAAAAAACAAACCCAACCCCCCCCCCCCAAAAAGCACCCCACCAACAGAAAAAAACCCAACCCCCCAAAAAAACCCCTTACAAGCCCCTTACTTTAAAAATTGTTAGCTTTCAGCCCAGAGTTTTTTAAGGGAAATCTGGTGTTTCTTTCTTCTCTCTGCATGGATCTCTGCATCACTGAAGAGAGATTTGACAAATGGAGACAGCTTGTAACAATGTACTTGGAGCTCTGAAAGACTAAAATAAGTCATCGAAATCATTCCAAAAAGGATTTTTTCATGAAGCTGTCTAAAAATATATGTCACAGAGAATTTCTTTTCCCCTTTTACCACTCCTCTTTTTTTGTTTGAAGCAAGGTGGGTATTTATACTTACCTGCATATCATTATTTGTGATTTCCCTTTTCTGTTAGTCACATCACGTCTTGGCTTGCAGTCACAAGTGACGTAAGATATTGCAAAATGTCACTAATAAATATGTTAAGAGACAGTGAACTAGAAATAAACATGGAGATCCCAAAGTGAATCTCATCATCAAGTTCTTCTACCATAGTCCAGTTTTGATGAAATTTAGATTATGATGAAACATTTGTAAGAGTTATTCTGAAATGGAAAAATATACTTTGCAATTTCTAGGTCTCAAAGGATGACTGTAAGGGGAAGAACATGAAAGCTTCCCTTCTTCTGTCACTTGAAATATTTCCTTTAGGCTTAGAGGGCTGTTAGAGGGATTTGAGTATACATACCTGTGGGAATATTTGGCCTGAAGGGATTCTTTTTGGGTTGCTATTGAGAGGGGACTATTGCACTGAATTCCCAGGCATCTGTGCCACAAAACCACAGGGAAGGTTGAGGAGAACTTCACAGATGATAGAGGACGAAATGGCTGTCAGAGCAATTTTTTTGCTAGCATGACAGAAGAAAGTCTGCATTTCCAAATACACCTCTACGCATTCCCTGCTCCAGGTTATGAACATACAGCCTGACATATGGCAAGGGCCTGGCTTACACAGGTGCTGACCACTTACCTTTATGGTTGTGGTGTTGATAGCTTGCAGTTCTGAAAAAGAAATTTATGATTTCTCAGCACAGGCATCCATTAATGGATGCATGCAGTAAAAGTTTCTGAATAGCTAAACTTTAGTATACCTGATCAGGGTTTGTGTGTGATTAGTGTGGTTAGTTATTGAGTGTTAGCTATCCGTAAATGAAGGAAATTTCAGTGCTGAGGGGCTCTTTTTTCAAAAGCCCTAGAAGAACCCGGCCTTCCCATATAATTCAGACCATAAAGAATCACAGAATCACAGAAGAGAATCCTAAACTTTCAGAGCCCTCCTAAGCAGTCTTGTTATATAGAGAGGAGGATTAAATTTTACATGGAGTAAATAGTACCTTCTCTAATAAAGAAAATATGTCAGGCAGTGGAGTACTTTCCTATGGAATATATGCAGGTGCTGTCAGCCAAGATGCTCATAAGACTGGCTGAAACTCTAGAAATAAACAGGTAAGATTAATTCTGTGCTAAAATAAGGTTCTAATGTGACTCCCCACCTCTAAAGGAAGGGTGACATTCCTTTGCAGTGGCAAACTCAGAGCAAAGAATAGTAAACACTGAGTAAGGGAATAGTTTGCCAGATAAGTGTCCCATCTTCAGAGTACCCTTTTGACTGCCCTAGGTTTTCCTGTCTGACTGCTGTTTCAAGGAATTGATACAGTACCTAGCAGCCAGCAAGGTTTCTTATGACAGCAAGTGCATACACAAATAGTCAGAAGCTGCTGGGCTTCCTAGAAGGATGTCTTAAATAACCTTACAAGATCTTAGGTAAATCATTTGGACTGGCCATCAGGGAAAGCCCAGACTTTTGCAAGTGTGTAAGTAACTTCATGGGGCTTTGTTTCCTGAAGAACACAAGCAGATACCAAAAGGGGCAGTAGATAATGACACAAAAACATTGTTTTGTCACTTCTTTCAGTTAAATCACATCCCAAATTCTTACAATACACAACATGGATTAGTGAAAATTTCAGCGAAAGGCAGACAAAATCTGGTTCTGGAGAACTGGTGTGATTGCTTGGTAGCCTTGATCCCTGATTGTCACTGTTATCCCCAGAGAGATGGCAAAAATCACAACATAAGTCCAGGTCAGATGTGTACAGCTGAAGCGACCTCGTTTAATCACCCATACCTTTTATAGCATGGTTGGCAAAAGAGAAATTCCATGATTGGCCTATTGACCCACCACCTCCCAAGGTGATAGGTTGAGCAGTAAGACACCCATTTCCATATATTATTCTTAAAGAAGGAAAATAATTTTCACAGTTCTCATAACAACCTGCAGGTGCAGAAATGGTTTACATTCTCTCAAACTGTTGTCCATCCAGTTCGCATGAGAACGAAAGCTTTCACAGAGAAGCTGTGAGAAGCTGGATTTCTCCAACTGCCCTCCCATAAGAAAGAAAAGTTTCACAGGAAAATTCCTCTGCCAGCCCTTCCTAGCATCCACACCTGATAGGCAACCCATGAAGAGCAGTGTTCCATCATCTTATTTTAATCCAGAGTTTAGGCCAAATTCTGTTATGCTCAGAAGTTTTAAGTCCTCATTTACCTATGAGGTTAATGGGACTATTGAAGGAATAAGACATTTCATTAAGGTAATTGAGTGTGTGAGACTGTCTCTTTGCTAGTATGCTGTTTTTTTATTTTGCTTTCATGTTTTAATTGTCCTTATATTCCCATTCTATGTGTTCATGCATAGCATTCCTCAGTTAAACTGCTGCACTACAAAAAAGACTGTCAATAACAAAAAAGATAATAAATGATATGATATCAGGCATGACTGTAGGAATGCCCTTATTATGAAAATTTTTGTGATAGAGACCTTTTTTGCTAGCAACTAAGAATGGAGACTGTTGTTTTGCATCTAATGTATCTTTTGTGTTTCCATGGACTCAAAAAAAATTTTCATTAATTTTCACAGCTGAGGAGAAAGGAACAACATCCCAAAAAGCTGGATAACTTTCTCCTACCAGGCTCTCCTCAGAGACACTTGCCCATTAAGGGAAAGCACACAGTTTCAGTTTCAATGAATGCCATTCTTTTTTATTCTGGGTGCAGTTGATAGGGTGAGTCACTGCTTTGCTAATGAAAATCTGGTGGTTTGCCTTTAAAAAAATGCATTCTGAATACATTCAAGCAAAACAGAATTTACTTATTACCTTTGTTCTGCTATTTTAAAGGTAGGATTAGAGGACAATGCTAATAGGTTGAATTAAAGAGACATGTTTGTCCCTGCATGAGCATGAAATGAAAGCACACAATTGAAATCCCAGTGAACTAGAAAGGAAGGTGTGCAGTGAGTAATAGCAGGTGTACAGGTCTTTGTGTCTTGAACGAGGTGTAATTTGATTGCAATCTCTGCCTTCTGGTGCACCTGTGAATAAGAACATGACACAAAGGAAGAAAATGGGGTCACATCCTCCCTTAGTGTAAAATGTCATAGCTCTGCTGAAGTAAATGGGACTCTGCTTAATCACCTTAGGTAAGGATTGCATCCTTTCAGCTGGAACCTTGCCAGACTTCCACGTAGGTGTCACTCCACCCCACCTGATCTTCAGCTTTCACTCACTTAGGTAGATGGCTGTAATGCTCTTTCCTGTAACCTGGATCCTGAGGCTATGTCTTCATGGGAGGAAAGCTCTGACTGCACTCCTGCAAACAGTGATGGCTGCCCTGGGTCTCAGGCACACCTGTCCCTGAACCACTACTCCGTGGTCCCACTTCTCTGGGATGTGCGTGCACGAGTACATACACACACACATATTTTACATGGGATCAAACAAGGTATTACTTTTTGTTTTACTAACATAAAAAATATGCATATCTAGGGGGAAGAATAAAGTACTGAAACCCAAAAGCATTTTTTCTTCTATTTTCTGTAAGCAGAATTTTGTTTGGGTTTTGTATCTCTGTGTCCCTGTTCCTTATCTTTCTGCCAAGTCATGAAGAACCTCTTCCTCTCTGTTGCCTACTGACCTGTTTGTTCATTTCTCATAGCCAAACTGAACACAATCCTCTGGCTGCTGCAAAGGTATGCTCCTTTCTCCCCACCCAGATGCCTACTGAGTAATTCTGTGACATTTCTTGATCTATACCACCTCTGTGTTCTTAAATGAGGCAATTACCTAGGATTTTCTACTTTCACATTCAGCAGTAAAGAAAGCCCAATTTTCTTCCAGCTTTATCGAATCGATTGCTCAGTACAGGTTCACCTGAAAAGATGTGCTTTTTGGTTTGGCTACAGATTGCTGTTCTTTGTCTTTGAGAGATATTACTCAGCTTTTGCCAGTAAATGTGTCTGTAGTAATTTTATCCTAGAATACTAGTTATTTTATATTAACAATTTAGTAAATTCTTTATTTGCATGAGCTTTATCTAGTTGCCATCACAGACAGATTGTCTTGCCAAGTCCCAGGAGCATTATTATTATTAATACTAATATTAATATTATTAATATTATTATTATTAATTGTTCAATAATTTTATTGTTTAATATTGTTTAATTAATTAATTAATTTAAAGGTAGGTACAGATTATCACAGAATTACAGAATCTCTGGGATTGGAAGTGATCCCTGGAGATCATCTAGTCCAATCCTCTTTCCCCCTCAAAGCAGGTTCACCTGGAGCAGGCTACACAGGATCACACCCAGCCAGGTTTTAAATATCTCCAGAGAAGGAGACTCTACAGCCTTTTTGGGAAGACTCTCCACAGTCTGTGCTCTCCACAGTAAAGGAGTTCTTCCTTATGTTCAAGTGGAACTTCCTGTGCATCAGTTTCTGCCTGTTTCCCCTTGTCCTGTTGCTGGGAACCACTGAAAAGAGTTTGGCCCCATTCTTTTGACACCTGCTGTTAAGACATTTGTGTGCCTTGACAGTATCCCCTGTCACTCATCTCCTCTCCAGACTAAACAGGCCCAGCTCCCTCGGCCTAGCCTCATGAGAGAGATGCTCCAGACCCCTCATCATAGCCTTCCTCTGGGCCCTTTCTAGTAGATCCTTGTCTTTCTTGTCCTGAGGAGCCCAGAACTGGACACAGTACTCCAGATCTGGCCTCACCAGGGCTCTGAGCAGAGGGGCAGGATCACCTCCCTTGACCTGCTGGCAATGCTCTTCCTAATGAACCCCAGGATCTCATTTGTCTTCTTGGCCACAAGGGCACTGGTGGCTCATGGACAGCTTGTTGTCTACCAGGACCCCCAGGTCCTTCTCTGCAGAGCTGGTTTCCAGCAGGTCAGCCCCCAGCCTGTACTGCTGTGTGGGGTTTTGTAGATACAAAAATGCTGCTAGCAAGGATTTTCTTGCTATTTTCTAAGTCTGTGAGAGACTTTTCTCTCTCGCAGAAGAGGTAGCAGGGAATGTAAACAACCAAACACCTGCAACCTTGAAAAGTCTTGTTTATGGTATAGTAGAAAAATATTTTGACAATGGATGTTTTAGGATTTTAGCCAATCACCCCCAAGGGGTAGCTGGTCCTTTGTCCAATTAGACTATGAAGAAAAAAGTCTATAAAAGAGTTTGTAAAATAATTAAATGAATCAATCTTGCTGCACAATTCCTGCCTGCTGGATCTTCTCTCCTCCTCCTCCCTATGGCTGCGGGACATGGTGATATACCCTAGGACCCAGGCCTGCGGTAATAGGGTTATTCTTTACCAGGTGCAGGACCCTCATTTGCCTTTGTTGAACTCCATTAAGTTCCTTTCCCCTGAAGTCTCCAATCTGTCCAGGTCTCTCTGAATGGCAGCAAAGCCTTCTGGTATATCATTCACTGCTCCCAGTTTTGTACTGTCTGCCAGCTTACACTCTGGCCCTTCATCTACTTCATCGATGAATGAGTTAAACAAGACCGAAGCCAGTACTGACCCCTGGAGAACATCACTATGCTACACCCAGCTGCCTGTAGAAGGCCTGATAGATTTTTTTACCTGCCAAGGTGGCCGCTACTAAACACCCACAATAGCATCACCACGTTATCCTGCCCCTTAGTTCTTACCCACAGGCCCTCAACAAGTTCTTCATCCAGCCCTAAGCAGAGCACCATACATTCCAGTTGCTCTCCCTTATACAAAAAGCAGCTCCAGCACCTTGATTTGTTGCCTGTCTTTCCTAAAAAGTACATAGCCATCCATGACAACATTCCAGTCATGTGTGCTATCCCACCATGTCTCTGTAATCCCAGTGAGATCATGGTCCACACACAGATATCTAATTCTTCCTGTTTATTCCCCATGCCATATGTGTTGCTCTACAGACAGTTCAGGGGGGCATAAAAGCACTCAGGCTTTCCAGGAGGGATGCAAGAGGATCCATCAGAGCCATAGACACCCTTGAGGTGGTTGGCCTTCTGGTTTTGCTTCAGCTAAGGAGCATTCATCACTTTTTGATATTTTTTCTGAAAGTTCTAAAGCAACTCAGATCCAGAGCTTAAATCTACTGACTGCTTTGGAGAACTTATTTCCTAAATACTTTACATCTCAGGCTGCAGCAAAATGAAGGAGACAGTTCTTACTATAATTTGTTTGAAAAGAGGGAAATAATGGACATTTTATTTCTAATTCCATTATAATAAAATAGAGAAGATTAGATAACTGCCAAAGCCAAGCCTTTTAAGAAGAAATGCTGGCCCACTAAAGACAATGACATGATTTTCTGTGACTTGAATTGTGCTCATGTATAATTTCACTGTTTCATTGGAGTGTGTGATGCAAAACAGGCCCTTTTTCATATACAGTGGTTTTCCAGGTCAAGTGGCAAAACATAAAAGGTAAGGACAGGTGGCTTCCACACTTGTTATAATTTGAGGTAGGGAAGGCATATCATGTGTCCATGAGAAGAAACAGAGGAAGGGTAAGTGATAATCTGAAGTGCAGACTGAAACCCAGTGCAACTGGAATAACACTTGAGACTAATGACCTACCAAGATGTTGTGACATTTTACCACTTGTAAAGTAAAATAAGTTCTGCACTGCAAAAAATATATTAACTCCAGAAGGGTTAAGTTTTCATTTTCCTGAGTGTCTTAAGAGCACTTTTCTCTTCTACACTAGCTAAAGAAAGGAAAGAAAGTTTTGTCTTGTTCTAATTGTCCAATCCACTCTGCAGTCAGAGTGCACAGCAACATTCCAGCCCTGGAGTTTGAAATTACCTACTAATGACACAGGAAGTACCAGGCAAGAAAGGTCTGTTCCAGCTGCCCAACAGCACCAGCTAATATGCTCAAATACATTTTCAGGGGTGAGGAAGCAGGTTGTTTGTTCTATTCATTCTGTGCCAGGGTTGCTAGGATGTTGAACAAGGTTGTATTTACACAAGAAGTTCTTTGCTGATATGAGAATACTGGCATACTCTGTTGGCAAAAGGTTTTCATGCAATTGCAGACTACAATAGCAGAACTGTGGAAAGGCACCCCTCATCAGTGAGACAGTGGAAGTAAAATAACTTTTTTCTGGCTTAACCCTTTTTGATTTAGAGAGTCCTGATAGTGCAGCTATGTTGGGGCAGAGGTAAAAGGAACTGAAAGCTTCAATATTACTCTGGGCAGAGTGTATTTTAACTTGTATTACAAGTTTCTAAGTAAATACGTGTGTAAGGAAAAGAGGTAGAAGGGTGATAGCAATGAGAGAGAGCAATAAAAGTTGTCCTCTAGGAATTCTTAAAGATCTGGAATTTACTTTATGTAAATTACTGCCAATTTATATTTTGTATGGAGACAGAATTGTATCATCCCATGGAATAATCTAGGAGGGAAAATTCAAGAAGGAGTGAATCATTGATAGCCCAAATATTAACAGAAGCACAAGAACAATTGAGTACAAACTGGGCATAAACAAATTTAGTCTGAAAAACATGGGAAAATTACCAACCTGTAGAGGACTAGCATCTTGTAATTGCTTCCCAGTAAAGAAACTGTAGTGGCAAGAACTGTCAGCTATTGAGAGACTGACAGTAGGATACTGTTCACCAATGCACTTGATGACCCACGAGGATGCTTCCAGTCCTAAGTTCTCAAAACTGCTTTAGGAGATAAACCAGAAGATAACAAAAATTTAGAAAGACAGAAGTACTGTTTCCTGGATGTCAAATACAAAGCAGTTTCAGCTCCAAAAGATGTCTAGGTGAAAAATGCGACTTCATACTGTTACTGCTGGCTACAGCTTTTTGATGTTGTATAAGAACAATGCAAGAAATTAGCTTGAAATTAATTTGATAAAGTTACTTTTTAAGGGAAAATCTGTGGCAGTTTGCAAACGACTGTAGAGAGAGCAGTACCTAATGGCTCTTTGTCAGCAACAAATCCCTTTACGGATCACATCCACTGATGGACTTCTCAGGAAGGAGAAATAAAAGCAACTTCAGGTATATAGAGTTTCTTCCTTGTCCCTACTGCAGAGCTGTAGTTCTTGTATCCCAAGCAACTGTTCTTCCTAAGATGCATGTAAACTTATTACTGATGAAGGGGAAGATATCTGCAGGAGTAGGAACATGACCCAGGTTTTATCAGGTAGCTCAGGAGAAAAATGCCCCCTCTGCCTGTCATTGCTAGTTTTCCGAGCCAGTTTTCTCTAATTCAAAATTTCTGCCTTCCTAGTAATGCTAGGTATTGTGGAAATGGTGAACAAACAATCTGAGCCTGCCCTGAAAGACTGTTGTCCTTTGGCTTATAGTTATAGATCCTTTTAAAACACTGTTTCTCTTACACAGAAAATTACACTCATGCTGTGAATCGTGTTAATTACATGCCAACTCAAGTGTCACCATAGTACCTTATACAGTGGAAATGCCACCATCTGGTGGTTGCATCTCTGCCGAGAGACATTCATGGTGGTACTGGGGATTGAGCTGCCTCTGCACAGGGGGGATATCCTGCTTTAGATTGAGATTAAGGCTCCCTGGAAGTCATTTCTCCTGGACAAAGTTCCACTTTATAGGCATACCAGATAGGCCTAGCAATGTGGAGTAGGAGACACCAGAATAAATGCTGGTTTTTCTCTTTTTTCTTTCTCTTTTTTCTCTCTTTTTCTTTTTCTTTTTCTTTTTCTTTTTCTTTTTCTTTTTCTTTTTCTTTTTCTTTTTCTTTTTCTTTTTCTTTTTCTTTTTCTTTTTCTTTTTCTTTTTCTTTTTCTTTTTCTTTTTCTTTTTCTTTTTTTTCTCTCCTTTTTTTTTTGTGGTGTGATTTTATTACTGAGAAGCTTGTTATGTTAAGACACTTCTAACATGAGCTTTGATTATAGTTGCTTTTTTTGAGAGGTCTGGTAGGAAAGAATCACAAGATGACTTAACATAAGAAACAAAAACAGAGGCCATCCGCACACTTCTCAAACACACAGACGCTCCCTCTTTCTGTTTATATGATTCCTATGGTCTTGACACCAGCAGGAGCTTATTGTCTCCCTACAAGACATGCTTTAGAGAATCTTACATTTCTCTAGTAATTTTTTTCTTGTTATCAATGTCACTTTGTTCTGGGGAGGTTTTAGTTAGGGTGTAATTTCATATGCATCCTTCTGAGGTAGCTTAATGAGTTTTGGTATGACTGTCACCATGTTCTAGGCTGAGTAAAAATATTCTTTAAATTAAAAAAAAAATTTAAAAATAATTCTGTTCCTGCATTCCCGGAGGGCAGCAGAGGAACAGAGATGGTTGCAGTAAAGACATTTTGGATTTACCCTAGGACAGAAGAGAGCACAATAAGACTTTATACTTATACTTACAAAAAAAGAAATGAGTGATAAACTTTGAGCAAGACAGAGGATTTTATGCCTTTTGACTGAGGAATTTTGAGTTTACCTGATTTTTGGAAACCAGATTTGTGATTAGATTTCTGACCTGTTTTGTGCTAGTTAAGACATGAAGTTCACAGCAAAATGAATTCATGATCTAAAGCAAAGCTCTGCTCTGTGTGGTACAACAGAGCTGCAGGGTGAGATATTCTGTATAACTTGTGTAAAATTTAAAATGAAGCTTTGATGCATTTCAGCAATATGTTACATAGCAGCTCATCTATGTGACCTGCAGGAAGTCAAGCTTTTTTGTCTTTTTCCAACAACTTTTTATTATTTTCAATTACATTTATAAGTCTTGGATACAGGGCTGCTTCGCCTCACAGACTTGCACGGTGCCTAGTCCGAGGGGCATCAGTCTCTGCTGGGATGCCTTGGCAGTATTACTATGTAAGACAGGTTCTCTCACCTTGCAAGAAGTACTTTGACATCTACAGCAGCCTGTTCTTGGCTCTCCCTCCTTCCTGAGTACTTCTTGGATGCATGTTACAGTGTGGATACTGTAAGATGTGTATCAAACAAGGAGGCCTGTGGGAAAGAAATATATATGGACTGATTCTTGCTAGATGTTTCAGAGATGTTTATTTCCCCAGCCGCATGGCCGGGGCTCTGCCGAGGAACTGCTCAATCAGGGGACCCGAGGGTCCTTCCCCTGTGCAGGGAACACAAACAACCAATGGGGAACGAGGCTGACCAGGGGCAGGGAAACCCCGTGCCTCTCCCCAGGGCTCCTCTCCCAGGAGCACATGGCAGGGGGAGGGACCCCGACATTTCACCTGTTTATTTTTAACAAAAAGAGATTTAAAACTTAACATTGAAAACAACAAGGACAGTTTCAAAACAAAATAAGCCACCCTCCTGAGTCTTTAAATGTCCAAACAGATTCTGTGGAACATCTTAGGGCTGACAGAAAGGAGACATGACTCTCTGGGCATGCTTTGTGGGGAAACTGAGGCAGGAGAGGGTTTAATTTCTTCCCTCCTCCTTTTCATCCCCCCCCAGCATCGGAGAGGAGTTGTAGGAAAAGGGAATTGTATAGGGAAGCCATGGGGTGAAAAACGCATTAGGAATAAACTGGGGATGGGGTAAACTTAGGAAGGGGTTCATATTGGGTATAGGGTAAAAGGGGAAATTAGGCTGTGGGTAGGGAAATTGCTGGAGTGGATATTGTTTATAATTTTGTGCATAACGGCTGCCTTTGACGGGAATACCTCCAGGGCCAGTAACATTTGCTGCCTGTAAACCCTTCTTTCCTTGCACTATATCAAACTGTACAACTTCCCCATCTCCTACACTTTGCAGGTAACTTTTAGGGTTATTCCTTTTAATGGCAGTTCTGTGGATGAATAAATCTTGCCCTGTATCATCTCGTGTTATAAATCCATAGTTGTTTTTTACATTGTACCATTTCACAGTTCCTGTGATTTTTGTTGCTACAGCTTCTCCTATCACAGGCTTGCGTGTTCGTTGTGGCTGCTGGTCCCGCGTGGTTGCTGCCTTGCCAACTCCAATGTCTCAGCCGGGGCCTTGCGTTGCAGCTGCTCCGTGCTCTCCGAGCAGCGCTGCTCCGGCGCATGTCTGGGCTCTGCAAGGCCCCGCGCCCACGTTTCGGCCGGGCCCCCCGAGCAACGGCCCCCCTGTGCCCTGCTCCAGTGGGCGTTTTGGCTAAGCGTGGCTCCGCTTCACCGCTGCCAGCCGCCACCTGCACGCCGCCCCTCTCGGTCGGGCGCTCACGGGGCTCGCTCCACCACGCTCTGCGCGGGGCCAGGCGGGCACCGCTGGGTCGTCCCACTCCCACCACACCTCGCTCTTCCGCCAACGCTGCAGCTCGCGCCGCTCCGCCCGCGCACGGGAACTGCCTCGCTGCTGCTTGGAGAGGGCTCGGTCCATGTGGCCTGGGTCGCACGGACTCAGAGGCAGGCTTCCCTTCACCAGGACACAGCTGACATTGCTCAACAGTCTTGGTAATTAAATAATATTCACGAAAATATTCTTCCATCAGCATATATTTTGACTCAAAAATTAACTGTGTCCAAACAGTCTTCCAAAAGTCTTTGGTAAGAATTAAATCCCAAGAAACATAGAAAAAGTTCTTAAACAACCATGCCAGGAAGTGTTTCAGTTCCTTTTGAGCTTGAATTAAGCTAGAATTTACAAATCGTTGTTCAAGAATCTTTTCAAGTTTAAGATAAACGTCCATATGTGGCTCTGAGAGCCAAGAGTCTTTCCACGGTTCCTCCATAGTTCAGAGATGGAACAGCAAAATGAAAACAAGAAGAGAAATCCAGAGCTTCCAGAGTTTATTCACAAATCAGTCACTGTAGGGATCGGGGATCGTTCTGCTCGCAATTCTCTACCATTTGTTACAGTGTGGATACTTCAACAAGCATATCAAACAAGGAGGCTCATGGAAAAGAAATATATATGGACCAATTCCTGATAGATGTTTCAGAGAGATGTTTATTTCTCCAGCCACATGGCCGGGGCTCTGCCGAGGAACTACCGCAATCACGGGACCCGAGGGTCCTTGCCCGCGCAGGGGAACACAAACCAACCAACGGGGAACGAGGCTGACCAGGGGCAGGGAAACCCCGTGCCTCCCCCCAGGGCCCCTCTCCCAGGACTACCTGGCAGGGGGGGAAGGGACCCTGACAGATGCAGGCAGGGAAATACAGGTAGGAAATACATCCACACATTAAATCCCATGAAGTAAAATAGCTAAGGTGCATGGATGGTAGGGTCTGTTGCTTCAAGGAGAACTGGAGACACAATAGTGTGCATGCAGGACACCCTGCTCCATCATACTACACATCCAGCCAGGAAAGTTTGTTATCCAGTTCTAAGAAAGCATTGAAAATTGAGCAAATGGAAAGGGGGAGCAATTAATAGGTAATTTTCTCTTGAAGTCTTCCTGCTTTTACTCTGCTGCATGAAGCACAATTGATAATGCATGTGAAATTTTTTCAACTGGCCACTCTCAGCTGCTTTCTGTACCTCAGATCTTCCTTTTCCTATGTCTGATGTGTGTGTCATAGTCAGTGAGAAAGGCTGGAGCTATGTGACTGAAACACGGCAAACAGCTTTGCAATTGATTTTTCCTCTCCATTGTTAGAAAACATCAGAGTGCTTAAAAGATCTCACTGGGAATTGCAATCTTCTTCCCCACTGGCTCTTTGTAACTTGTTGATTAAACATCCTAGCCCAGGTTTTTGCAGTGGCTTAAAACAAGGACTGACATGAAAATACTTTGTCAATGGATAACCTTCTCATTCCAGGCATTTTTAACCTCACACTGACATTGATTTTAGCTGTAACAGGTTCTTGGAATCCCTGAGCTTCCCCTCTGGTGGTATTCATTGCCAATGATGCCAATGGCAACCCTGCACGCTGTCTGTCCATGCCAGGTTCCTTTCAAAAAAACCAGTGTGCAGTGACACCTGTTAATAAGCAAGTGGAGAAAAAAGGCCCAGAGAGCAGGTATTTTTGCTTGTTATGTGCAAGGCCATCTGTCTGCTACCTGGCAGCTAAATGTTTATTGGCTAGCACGTGTGCCTGGTTGAAGACTTAATTGTCTACCACTGTTCTTAGCTACCAGTTATTGAGTGCCAAAAATGTGCTCCCTGCCCTACGCTAGGAGACACAGCTTTCTCATCTTCAAACAGCTCTCAGGAGAGAAGGTAAGTAGTAAACAATCACAAGCTACTTGGTTGGGCTTAATTCGTACAGAAATAGACTTACTCCCCTGCTTTTCCAATAGATATTTGTCTTTCAGTGGATTTCCTCAAAAATGCACAAAAGCCAGGAAAAAATGGATTTATAGAGGTTTTTATAATGTGCCATCCTGTTTTGTTTGCTGCTAAGTAGTGTCTGGAATTACTGCATTGTCTAAATATGCATAAGGAGAGTGTTCAAGCCACAGAGATTTCAGGGTCTCTTGTACCTAATCCTTCTATCTATACCATCCAATTAAAACTGCTCCTATCAAGACTTTCAGACTCCTCAGAAAAAAAAATATTGCTCCAGGGCCACAGGGACATACAATGGAGCAAGACGATCTATGTCCTCTAAACACAGGGCATAAACTCCCCTGCTTCGTCCCCACACCTGAAGCTTCTGGAAAAAAAGCCCAGCCACAATAAATAATTTCTGAAGTGACTTTTAAATGCGTGACAGGCTTCATATTGCATTACATCTAAGTGTCAGATTAGTCTTAATAGAAATATGTTATTAAATAATTCAATAATCACATGAATTTCAGATTCTGTTTGACTGAAGACTATATGAAAGAGAATAGATAGCATAAGCATCAAGAAAAACACTTTATATACACTAAATAACTTAGTCACTAGTTTGGCAAAGTAAGTTTTGTTCCTAGACTACCTAAAAACATCAGTAAGCAAAAAGAAAATTTAAAAATTCCTATGTGTTGGGAACCTTCCATTACCTTCTAGCTGAATCCCTAGGGCTTTATATGTTTATATCAATTAACTTAATGCCTGAACGAGGTGATAAAAATAGGTAAGCTGCATGTGGCCTAAAGTCCTTTGGAAAAACAGGACTTATGCCCTTCATACACTCTGGAAAATTACAATCCTGTTTTAATATTCTGAGGCATAATAGGATGATTGGCCTGAAATGGGTCATTAAACAAAAACTGCTGTCAGGTTTTTCCAACAGCTACAGTTTCAGTCTTTAATTTTCCACTGGCCTGAACGTCTTTTTCAGAGATCTACTTCATGTATAAATGTAAGAAATACAGTTGTTAGGTCCAATTCCTACACCATCTTCTCAGACAGCAGTCTGGCAGAAGAAAGTTTCACGTGGTGGGCAGCCTGGGGTCCTACCTGTAGGTTACAATGAGAACTAGACTAAAAAATATTGTCCTTGCAGTGTTTGCCTTCCAGGTACTTAGTTTGAACACTGGGGGACAAGACCTCTCCATCTTTTCTGCATCACTGTGCATGGCCCTGGATCAGATTAAACACTCAGCAGAGGAGCTTGCTTTGTAGACTGCATGTTAAAAATGGGAGATTGATGGAGTTTGTCAGTCATCTTGATACAAATTTGAAGAATAGTTTTTAATTTAAAAAATAAATCTTGAAGGTGGATTCATAAAACAGCTAGGGAAGAGGAGATTTCAAGGCATCTCAGAAGCAGTCATCCAAAATGCATGAGGAGGTTGCTGAGCAGATGTAGCCAGGCTGTTCTGAAAATGCTCTTAGCATCAGGCCATTAGGGTATGACCCAAGCTGCCCAGCAGCCAGCTTTAGAGGCCTTCTGGGTGGGCAGAACCCGTTAGATGGAGTCATGTGATATTTTAAATTTTTTCTCTGGATTCAGGGAGCAAGTTAAACTGTTCAACTGGGCAGGTGATGATTGACTCAAGAAAATGCCCACCTCTTTTAATTGTCCTAAATGTGACCAAGACGTGTTTCATTCACATCCTCTATGTGTCAACTTAAAGAATCCAGGCAAAGTGAAATACCTAAAATGAGAAATGCTTAGAATTAGCAGCCATCAGACATAGCTGTTCATGGAGGTGTTATGAGGAAGTTGAATTGCATCCTGGCAGAAGAAGGGAGTGAGTTTGTATGCACTGCTTTCTGGGCAGGCTACTCAGCAGTTCAACAAGACAAGAGAAATTGTATCAGCTCTCCATAATATCTGTAAAATATAGTCCATGTCTCTCACTACCCCAGCCCAATGGATCTTGCTGATTTTTAGATACTTTGAAAAGTAAAATTGCATTTCCTTTTCAAATGTTACCATGCAGGCCCAGTCTTCAGTGTGTTGCTCCTCTGTGTTGCCTTTGCCCTCTCATTCCTCCAGTGGGAAATGCACACTTACGAGCGGCTTTCACATGGATTTATGAATAAATCTGGGAGCATGGAGTTGCTGTTGCTATTGCCTGTGAGACATAACAACCTGGACTAGTTTTGTCATGTTCTTCCTTCATCCCAAGATGATTATTTCTTATTACTCCTCACCCATCTACAGGAGACTATAAAACTGTCATTCTCATCCAGTGACTAAACCTGTCAACAAATGAACACTAATGCACCTGGCCAGCAGATGACTCCTGCCTCAGTTATGCATTGCTGGCATACTTACAGCTCTGCTTACCTACTGCTCAGGCAGTCAGCCAAACCATTGCCCTGTCAACTTTAAAAGATTTCCTGAGGCTCAGCAAGCTTAAGGAGCCACATGGTGGCAACATTAGATGCTCTTGTTCTTGCTTTTCCCATATAATTCATACTTCCCGAGACTTAGTAGTTTTGGACATCTTGCAAAACAATTACTACCAAGGCATTTATATAGGCCTGCTTTGGAGTTGAGATAATACAAAAAGATTAAATTGTGGAGAATATCAAAGCTATTTGTCTTTAAGAGAGCTGAAACCAGAAATTTGAAATTTCTCACTGAATTTTTAAAGTGCTGGACATAGATTTCTTTTTTAATAATAATAAAACCTTAAGTACTCTTATTGAGAATATTCTTTATCCTGTTAAAGAAAAACAAAAATTATTTACTTAAAGAGTTATTCTTTATTATTTAACTATTTTGTTTATTAGTATTTGATTAAAGTATTTAGCTTTAGTTTGCAATTTTAGTTTTCAAAACAACTAGCACCAAACTGTGTCAGAAAAGTCCTATTAAACTGCTCCTGCTGTGAATAGATAGAATCTGTGTATCTGCCCATCCATTTGGTCTTTAAATCTGAAACAGAAAGAATTTACAACATACTGATTAAAATTAAATTATTTGTTAATTTACCCTGACTTATTTGAATTCTTTGCAAATATGAAGGGAAACTAGTCAATTAATTGGAAAAAAACCCCAAAAACTTGTCTAAGTGAAATGAAAATAGCAGCACATAGTGCCTAGGTAAGGCATGCTAGTACTTCATTTAATTTGCCTACTTTCCAATTTTATTCACAGGCTTATGTAGACTGTTCCTATTACTTTTGACAGGAAGTTCCCCGAAAGCCTTATCACTACATGAATGCAGTGCTTGATAGAAGAATAATTAACTTGTCTTATGAACTAGTGCTAGTGTGAACACAGTTCTGTACCATTACAGCTTTGTCCAGACTAATCTGTTAAGGAGAAAAATTGTCATTGTAACAGTGGATAAGTGATCCCATTTATTACTATTTATTTTTCATTATCTGTGCTAAAAAATGGTAAAATTTATTGGGATTACATCACAGGGCAGCCAATCTGTATTTCTGGCCCTGTATGGTTCTTTCTGGAGGTACTCAAGAGACAGCTTGCACATGCATGTTCCTCAAAATACCTTTAAGTTCTGTGGCCACACCCAGTGCTGTTCACAATGCATGGATTCAGGGCTCTCAGGCCCCAGGTCCTGGTGTGACATCCAGCTTCTATAACTTGAGAGACAGCTGCCAGGGCACAGAATGTCTGAGCAAGCATGGCAAGACCAGCCTGTCAAATGTACTGTGAATGCATGTGGAGTACAGATACGTGCTTGTTGTGTTCAACATCTGGGAGAACTGGCGCATCCAGCAGCATAATTGCAGTTTTGCTGGTGTTATATTTGTGCAAATAAGAAGTGTTTGGTGAATACAATTTGCGTTTCCATCTAGGGAAACTTCTGCGCTGAGATTTTTAATTCCTTTCCCATGGCTGAGCTCATCCTGTTCACAGTTCTTTTACCAGGAAATAGCTATCTTAAGACTCTGACAGATACTCCAGAAGGTTAAAGTTAAATGATTGCTGCATCTCTCTGATGGAGGCTGTTTTCCTTGAAGAGGGTAAGACTTAATTTTTTCATAAGCAGCTCCTGAACTGCTGGAATATCTCACACAATGATAAACTAATGCCAGTTCCTATAGGCTGTAGGACATCAAGCCCAAAACTACCATAGTTTAGGAGCTGTTAAGAGGTAATCATAGTCAAAGAGAGCCTGGGGATAAGACTAAATCAGAATGCATGCTGTAGCCATCCATTTTTCATTTATTGCCCTGTACAAATCAGAGCCCATAGAGGCTGAAGTTAATCTGTGGAAATCTCCAATCTTACTATTTCTCTCCCTTTCCTCTCAGGTGTGTTTGTTTATGCTATATCCTTCAGTTTCCTTTTTCTGTTATCTTTTAAAAGCTTTTTCCCCCCTTTTAATTTAATTTTCTGTCTGAAGCATAACATTACATGATGTCCTGAGGGAAATACTGCAATGAGGAGAAACAGGTGATGTTGTGACTTGATCGTTATAGGCTTTTCTTTTTTCCTCAAGAATGCTATTGCTGTGCTGGAAGATGTTAATGGCTGCCATAAAGTTTGTCTTTGATCTGCAAAAAATTCCAAGCCTCATTAATCCCCTGGTTACGGCGGGCACCCTCCATTCTGTCTAAACAAGAAGCAGCAGCTAAGCTCCCATATGAAGTAAATTTGCTGAAAACAGTAGAAGCCACCACCCAGGCAGTTATTCTACAAAGACAAGCTGAAGTATGAACTAATTTGTGAAGAACAAAGAACTTTCGGAGAAATTTTTACATATTCACTGACTAGACATCAACCAATAGGAGCTATGTGCTTAGAAATAATCAGAAAACTGGGATGAAACAAAGAAGCCATGTGTGTGGCCGAGGGGAAAGCCAAGACAAAAAGCTTCTGTTGAGCAGAGTACCTACTGAAAATGGAGCGCTAGATTTCTGAGCAAGGAAATAACCTTCTGCTGTTTGCTCCTACCATATTCAGGGAAATGCAGCTTTGTGTACATTCTTTGCAAATACACAGGCTTTCTTCAGAGACACTTCAATTGGCCTGAATCACAGTTACTCCTATGAAAACAAAAGTGTCAGGATGGTAACTGGTGGCTAAATGTTGGGAGAGGACAACAGCTGGTTGAAAATGGGAGATATTTTAAAAAGTTTGCTTGTTTGCTGAGATTGCAGATTTTTTCTGCTTTGAAAAACCCAGTTCGTGTCTGTGACTGCCTCAGTGAAGCTCAGGGAGCTGAGGCATCATGCAGCTCAGACTGCCTATCTTTTTACACCTTAAGTAACTGCAGCATAAATCTGTCAGATGAATGATCCCCATGACTGTACAGGTGAATAACCAAATTCTAGTAGCTTTGGTGAACTTCTCCTCAGCTCTCAATCCTTGCAAAGATAGTTCTGACTTTTATTGCTTTATATGGTTAAGGAAGATTAGAAGACCATAAATCTGCAGAGTTGAGTCTAAGACTAGACAGAGTTGTTTCAGGTTGCTGATGTGGTTTGGTCACTGTCAGAGCTCTTTTGAAAGCACACAACTGATCTAAAGAAGCTTTTTGTGTCAATGAGAAGTGGGTCACTGGTGTAGTTCTATTAGGCCATAGGCTAATGATAGAGTTTATTTCTACTTTGGTGCCTCTGCCAACACAAGGCTTTTTCCTAACTTGTGTGATAATTTTGCGACCTACAGGATTTTTCAAGCTAAGAATTGTGAGGAAACTTCCCTGGAATTTCTTTCAAAGGGAAAATTTGTGATTCAAGTTAAAAAAAAAACTATTGATATTATTTTATTTTATCACAAACGGCTTTGGGATTAATTTATTTTCTGTATGTATCTTTATTGTCTGTAGAGTCATACATTTTTTTTCCCATTTATCAGTTCGCCTTTAGACTGATAAGTTTTGAAAGACTATTTGAAGTCCTTGTTAGCTAATATCATCAGTGCTTCCTTTCCTTTGGGACTGCTTATACATATTTAACTTCCTACACCTGAAAAAAAAGTCACTGTAAGGATCTACTGCTGCCCCATTCATACTGTTCTTTGACCCATTTTCATCAGAAAGGGGAATTGCTAATCTAGGCCAGATATTTTAAAATGTATCTGGATCCAGAAACACAGTGAGACTTGAGTCTTTTTGGATTTAAATAAGGATCTTGAAACATATTTGTATTTATTAGTTAGTTGCAAGACATCTGTGGAAAATTTTGCTGCCATGAAATCAGACTGGAAATTATGTCTTTTGATGGCAGCATACAAAACAAACATTCAGAAGAAAATATGTTTGTTGTTAGTTATCAATTGTTACAGCTATTTGATTTTGAAGTGGTGTATCTGATCTCTTTTAAATTCCTACTGAAAAGAAGCCTATTTAAAAACCAGAATTACAAGGGCCATCTGTAATTTTTCTGGTTTTTGTAGACTTGGCAGGGGACTTAAGGCCTGGAAGGAAAAGGTATCTGTGCTACATCTCTCCTCTGCCTTCCAACCCCTGTGTGCTGGTGAGCATGTATGCTGTGTGGTTTGGGGAGTTTGCTCCACTGCAGCCTTCTCAATACCTATTCTGCTCAGGGAAAGCCTGCCTAACTTGGCACTATCTTCACCTCTCAGAAGTGCAAACTTTGGCTTGGAAATTCCTATCACACTGCATTTTATTTTGGCTAATTGTATTCTAATTAATTTTTATTTGTAAAACAAAGAAAATGACAGACACAGTATGTCGATGCTGTGAGTAAATATAGCCCAGCTATCTAAGCTGACCTGCTGTTGGAAAATCTAAGTAACTCCGATCCTTCCCTTCATCATTCTCTCATCCCCAAAGTAATAAAAGCAGAGTTAGAACAGTGAACACCTGGCATGTTGGTCACGCAGCATGACTTTACATTGTAATCTTCTTGTCAAGGAGCTGAAAATAGCATTGTGCTGCAGTGTTCACTAGTGCTTCAGGAAGGGAGACAATAACCATTTGGCAGCAGCCTACACGCTAACTGTGAGTGATACAGAGGTATTCCTCAAATTGTTTCCCTCCTCTCATCCTGAAAACATTCACCCTGCATCCCCTGGTAATGTATCACTGTGGGCCTCATGTCCAGTCTCCAGCTACAAAAGTGGTGGGCAGTCACTGTGCTGCACACAACCAAGTGGTCTCTCATATAGCAACACTCATTCTGGCTTTCAACATAATAGTGCATAAAATTAAATTAATTCTAGCATGTTCAGTGTGCCATACAAATTCCAGGTAAGAATGGCAACAAAAGGTGAATTGAGGTGAATCATGGGCAGATACGAATCATAATATGCAATTATTGAACTACACAGCAACCCAGGAATACAAGATTTAAAATAGAAATTTGGACAAGACACCTTGCCCAAAGAGAATTTTTGAAGGAGATTGAAAGGGTGGAGAGTGTTGCAGCTAATCTGGCACCAAGGAAATGCCAGACAGGATTATTGGTATCGCAGGGATTAAACAGAAGTCAGGGAATAGTCACAATTTTCCAAAAGTGGATGCTATTGTAGCAGAAAAAAATTGTTTTAAATTCTTCCAGGAAAAAAGCACAGTATTGGGAAGATGTAAATCTGAGTATTTTTATGTTCAGTCACTCATTCATATGCACAGCTAACACAATAATCAGTGGACTATCAGCACTTGTACATTTTCAGGTTTGGGGAACTGAGTATTTAATTATTAATATTTTTGTATTGCTTCATTACTTGAGCACAGCTCTCTGGGTTACTTTCTGCAAATATACATGGGAAGTAACAAGCACACCAAAAGTAAGAGGCACAGTAATATGGTGTATTTGCAATGTTTACTCAAATTTGATGCGAGGCTGGCAATTCAACTGTATAGGGCCAGTCAACTTGCATTCACTAGCCCGAGGTGGAGGTAATCCCTGATCTGATCACTAAATTTTAAATTTTGGCATACTAGGAACAAGTAAGAATTCTGAGTGCTAATATTCTAAGAGTTTTTCAAAAGTGGAGTAAGATATATGGAGAAATGTGGAGATATGTTCTCCAAGATATGTGGAGAATTATGCATGTTCTAATTCCCAGGCACTATGAAAAGAAAGCTGGTAGTCCACTGATAGGAAAATATATGTATAATCAGTACAACTCCGTGTTATTTTATAGAAGATGGTAAAAAAATTATGCTTTTCTTCACTGAGGATATTACTTCCATGAAAATTCATTTATTTACCAAACTCAGTCTGCTTTGACATATTCTGGACACTTGAGTTAGTACTACCTGGCTTTCTCATTTAAAAAATAATGCATAAATCAAGCATAAATCAAGCATACTGGATTGCACAGGTTAAGAACTAACTGCAGCCCACCAAAACAAGCACCAGAGGGAAATGGTGATTTCTCTTACATGGAACTGCTTTTTCTGAAGCTTTGTAGAAACTCTGCACAGAACACCATGCAATGCTGCTTCTGCTGGGCAGTATGCCAATTAAGGAAGAGGGTGGGACAGTCATACAAAACAATGTGGACTGTGTAGTAAAATAAATCCCTTTTAAGCAAAATATTTATCAGCCAGGGAAAACTTTTCCTCCTCTGTATAGTATGGGTTGTGCTGCACAGGGCAGGTCATACAGAAGAGCCTTAGAAATAATTCAAAGACTGAAGAAAATAGAAGGAGCACAAAGATCCAGAATTTAGCTTATTAAAACAAGATGACAGAGTATTTAATTACAGAGGGTAAGTACTGCAAATAGGAAGAAAATAGTGCTTACTGGAGGGGTTTTTATTCAAGCATAATGAGAAAGCAGGAATGCAAGACAAACCCAAGAAATGTTAAATTGGATTTTTTGGCAAACAATGAAACTGATTAACTTCAGAAAAATTCTTCAAAGGGAAGCACCAATTTATCTATTTTTCATAAATTTTTATTAATATTTGAATTGGCTCTGATGCTGAAATGGTCAGAAAAAGGTCATTATTTTTGCAATGACTGACTTCTTTTCTGGACAGAACCTTTTCATTCATCACAGATGATGCTTTAACATCCTGTTTCTACACAAGCCTTTATTATGTATGTGCTTTTAATGCAGGTTGCTTGTCTGAGTTGCCCTTTTTGAACAGCCTATTAGGTAGTAATCATAGGGGTAGGGCCTGATCTGCACTTTGATTTTGTCAGGCAAAATTTAGTCTGATCTCCTGTGCTTTCTTTCATTTAGACTAACAAGCTCTATTTTTGTTTGTTTGTTTGTTTGTTTGTTTGTTTGTTTTGTCTGGTTGGTTTTTTTGTGGTTTTGTTTTTGCTTTTGTTTTTTATTTTGTTTTGTTGTGACAGGGAACTAGCAGAAGTAAAACATGGTGGAAATTTTTGTAAAATGAAATTTTAAGCCATGGTTTTGTTAATGCATTAGTTTTTTGCAAGGGTCTTCTCAGGTGAAAAATTAAGACTTGATTGCTGTTTTGTTGTGAGATATGCTGATGTGCCTCATATGCTATCATTTTTCAGTGTTTGGTTAAAGGGCAACTTTAGATAGAGGCATGGAAAATATGTAAAATTAAGACATTTAGAAAGGGAGGAAAGAGAGAGTAATCTATGATGAAGGGGAATAGAGTTTGTATGTTCGAATTCTACATGATGCTCAGTCTCATTGTTTTTCCCAGCTGAAAGTCAGAAAGTTTTCAAGTAATTATGTTTTAGCACATTGTGTGTGCTGGAACAAGAGAAAAAGAGAGAGACTGCTTATAACTCATGTGCACATGGCTTTTTATTCTTTTTTGCAGATTTTGACCTCTTTAATTGCCTCACTAACCAATTCATCACTTCTGATGATTTTATTTGCTAAGATAATCTAAATTGAAGAAAATCAGCTCTGGCACATGCATTCTAGAATATAAAGATATAAACACCCTGGAAAGCAGCTACTCAAATCACAGTAGTTAAGCATTCATGGCTAAAACTTGTCATCTGAGATTGATGATCGCTGTTTTTGTTCCTGGAAAATGAGCTTAATATACATTTACAGCTGCTTGCATTGACTCCTTCTGGGGGCTGGAACTGTAAATGCGTAGGTGTCTAAATGGCTGGTACAGCAAAAATGAGTGTTGTGCCTTGTGCCCCTTCCAGGTTTTGGTTTATTGATCCTAGATTACAAAGTGCATGGTTGCTGAGCTGCAGACAAATGGGACTTGACAGCTCTCTCTGTGGGATATTGCTCTATGATTCAGTTAACAGTAGAGGAAACTTCTACCTAATTGACTTTTAGCTTATTGCAATTTCTTCCTGGACTGCTGTCACAAAACCCACCATTATGACTCATGCCATCTTCAATAATTCTGTGAGAGAGAAAGGCTGAAAAGTCAGGAAGAGTGATTTCCCATGTCATTCCTGAGAGGGGTCTCTTATGCTTCGAGAGGGAGAGACAACTCTCAGTATAAAAGCTCAAGTTGCCACTTGGTACTCATAACCTTAGTCTGTCAGCAGTAGTATTTAGCATTTATATAATGCTCTACTGGCATTAGCTAATTAATTCTTACAACACTACTGGGACATGAGTCACTAAACACCTTTAGAAAGACTTTCCTTTTAATACCTCTGGCAACATTATGTGCTGAAGTGCACAGAATACTGGCACTCATCTCAAAGAAAAACTAGAAGGTGATCTTAATATTTTAGGGGTAGTATTTTTAAATTTAAAAAAAGGTAAAAAAAACACTCTGAAGTCTAGCAGAGTTTAGTAAATCTTGATTCAAATCCACTTTGTGTCAGAATAATGTTAATGTTAATGTATAATGTTAATGTATAATGCTAATTTCAAAGTAAATCTTAAGGGATAGTGACTGATGTCAGTTGAAACCCCAACAGTATACTTGCTGTAAAACAGCAACTTTAGATTGTTAATACAGGGGGGGAAATGTTGAAAATAGAAAAAACTCCAATATTTTCTCACCTGGACAGCTGGGCCTCCTGGATAGATATAATTATTCTGCCAGAACAGAACTACACTGCTTGACAGAGCAAACCCTGCTGCAGTGGCAGAAATTCTTTTTCCCCTCACTTAGAAAGCACCATTTTTGGGGTGGGGCTGGTTTGTGCTGATAAGCCTCATGCTGTTCTTCATCAGTGGTGAGTTCCTGGAACATTGAAGTTTATCCTTCCACCTTTCCCTGTCTGGGAGGGGACTGCTGGAGGCAGGCTTTTTCAGGAGTGTTTCTGCTGCTTCCATCCTGGTCCCTACTCCTCCTAGGGCACCCCAGCTCCATGCCTGCAGTGCAGCCTCCCCACATGTCTTGCAGGCCGCAAAGAGAAGGGCAGAGCACTCACCCCAGTGCTATTTCTACTGGAGGCAGGTGTAGCATTGTCCTGGTTTCAGCTAGGATAGGGTTAATTTCCTCCCAGTAGCTGTTACAGGGCTGTGTTTTGGATTCAGAATGAGAATGGTGTTGATAACACACTGATGTTTTGGGTTTTTGCTAAGTCTTGTTTATTCTAAGCCAAAGAGTTTTTTCCTTGTCTTGTGTGCTGCCAATGACAAGGTACACAAAAGAAACTGGGAGGAAGCACAGCTGGGCAGGTGACCCAAACTGACCAAAGCGATATTTCAAACCACAGAACATCATGCCCAGTGTATAAACTGGGAGGAATTAGCTGGAAATGTGGCCAGTCTGGGTTTGGGAAGGGGATTCTGACATCAGTCAGTGGATGATGAGCAAGTGCATTGTGCACCACTTGTTTTTCCCACAATAATAGTACTACTACTACTACTACTACTACTACTACTACTGCTACTACTACTACTACTACCACCACCACCACTAATAACAACAACAATAGTAATAATAATAATTATTATTATTATTTACCATTATTATTGCATTTTAATTTATTTTTAATTATTAAACTGTTCTTAACATACATGTTTTACTTTGATTGTCTTCCCCATTTCATTGGGGTGTGGGGGAATAGGGAGGTTGAGTGAGCACAAGCATGTATGGCAAAAGGCTGAAAAGAAAAATGTACTGTTGAGCTACAAATTAATAGATCTTTCTTTTAGTCTCACCCAGAACATCTCACTTCCTAGCTGAGTAATTATTGCTGGCACTTTCAATTTAAAAACAGTTTTCTCTCTCTGCAGTCCAGGTATGAAACACACAAACTGGTAACTTTCCTGTCAGTACCACAGCTGCAACTAAGGAAAAGAAGGACCTTTCAGAAGGCAAGGTACCGTGACACCTAACCAAACAACCAAACAACCTCCTGTTTGTTGTGCTACTACTGTCTACTTGCACACAAAATTACACTTCTGTACATCAAAGTTCAGCAAACTTCTGGTAGTTGTATTTCTGCTGTATGCCACTGATTTTTACAGAGAAAGAATGACTTCTCTGGAATTTTACTATTCAGAAAATGCATTACTTACATTTATAAGCAAAATAACTAATCTTAAAATCAATTAGGAGTCACATATCCACATAATTTTTCATTGATGTACTTATTTGCTGCAAGGACTATTCAACTTAAAACACATCTCAAGTACCTATTTCCCACTAAAAAATCCCCCAAGGGTTACAGTAGATAATCTATTAAAATATTTAACATATAGAATGTGAAAACCTTACAGTCTGCATATAATTAGACCAAACATGTAAAAATTAACCATGGCAGTTCCTAAAGTATTGAAGTTTTGTATACATCATATATATGTATATATATATGCAACATCAATTTAGAAATTCTTTAAATGTGAGGGCTATTGATTATAAATTTTTTATAACCATAGGTATGCTCATAATAAAGTAATATCTGTTGCAAGTGATATTTTGGTTAAAATAAAATGAGAACACAGATCAGTTGTTTGTTGATTTAATGTATGTAAACCAATAAGAAAGCACAGTATGCAAGTAATCTATATCTGGGTTTTTGCCACAGAACTCATATGTCAAAATACTTAGATCTTTGGCACACACCCTTGTATTCTGAGGCAAAGATTTAACTGTTTTTATGTGACTAATGTGTAGGATATTGGATATTTGAAAAAAACATCTTTGAAGAAAAGATTTTAAAAACTAGCCTGTAAGAATTTAGTAATTTTCTTTAATTGAACTCAGTGTTGATTTGTTCTATGCATTAGCTTTAAAATAAAATCCAGAAATTCTTTAATGAATTATCTTCATAAACTGCTTTCAGATAAATACAGCTGATTTTACTTGTGTACATTTAGAAGCAGCCAGCAATGCTATACTCTCATGACAAGCATGTGTTTGATTAACAAGCATGAATTAAGTCTGAAGGTTTCAACAGTTTATGAAAAAGCAGGTGAAAAATTAATATGGAAAATGTTTCCACAGAACATTTGCAAACAGGCTTCAGATTTTTTAAAGAGACTATCTTACTCTAATAAAGGATGTCTATGGCAAGAGGCAAACAACTAGCACTACTCATATAAACTCTTTTTTTTCTATAGTGTTGTATTGCTGAGTGTGTTTGACACACTGGTCTCTGTTACTCATCTTTATGATTTATAAAAGGTCTCAAAGATAACTCTACTGTCTTATTTAATGAAATATTTTCCACTTCCAGTTGCAAACAGTCCATGATTGATACATCATTGCTTTTTTTTTCCTTAAGGAATGCCAATTTATCCATGGTGGAGCCGGCAGTGTCTGCCAGCTCCCTGCTCAGCACAGGAATAGCCAGAGGGCTGGGTTGGATGCATTGGTAATGCAACACGTGAACTGTTTGTTTGGAGAACTCAAACGAAAGCAGGCAGTACGATCAAGATAAAGCTTTTAATGATGTTTGCCTTATTATAGTCATGACTGCTGTCAATTGATTTTCCTCCTCATTTACCCAAATTGCTAAGTTGTTTTTGACTTCTTCCTATGATTAACATGACTGAAGCTGGCTGGCTAGAAACCTTTGCTACTCAATCTTCATTCATTAACAGCTGTCATGAACAGTGGTCAGGCACAGCAGAGGTGCCTAAAATTTACATCATATGTATAAAGGATTAACTAAATGCTTTAGAGAAGACTCGTTTATTTTAGAATTTAGTTGGTGCAAAACCTGATTACATATGACAACAGAACAGGCTTTTGGTGTAATTTGAACAACAAAATGGAGTGCAGAATTGTTCTACTGTGCCAGCCAGAGTTCCTGTCATCTTCTTGTTTTAAAATTTGCTGTTGTCTCATTGCTTCAACACAGCTATACCTAGAGAGCACATGAGGGCATATGTAACCAGAGTTTTTCTCAAAATCCAAATAAAGTAGAAACTATTTGCTGACAGTTTTCCTTAACCACAACTGAGAGAAGAAAATGTGTCATGTGAGGATGATCATGCAATAGTGGTTCCACAAAATAATAAAATAACTCTCTGTATAAGTGCTTTGCTCCTTTCCTCTTTCTCTACACAATTACCAGGTCTGTGTACTGCTTCATTCTTTACCTTTCATGAAATTTTTCCCAACATCTCCTGTGGGGTTAAGGGGTGACTAACTATCTGGTGTCCAGGGGTCCTGGAAACCTAAAAGCTTCTATGATTCTGTGAAGATAAACCAGTCAAAACCTCTGAAATTTGGTGGTTCATAGAAACGGTGTTCCCAGTATTAGGGCTTTCAAAAGCTGTCTCAGATCCTCAAACAGACCAAATATTCACATTCAGTTTTTTCCTTTTCTGTCATTTCATTTTGGGGATATTTACTAGAATATCTTCTTTTCCCTCCTCCTGCTCCTTATATTTTCTGACAAAAAATGGGACAAAGAAGCTTAAGAGATGTTGACAGTGGCTGTAAAGATCAGAGTAGGAAAGATAATGTAGATGTTAAAACAAAGTCTCTGGGGCCTTCTATGGCACAAACGATTGCTGGGTCTGAGTGGAACAACCCAGCTGTCATTTGTTCTCAGGGGCTCATCCGAGTGACCTGCATACCACACCTCACTGGCACCATGCAACACACCCCTCCAGGCATTACTCTTTCATAGGAACACTTAGTGTGACAGGTCTAAACTCCCTCACTCTTGGTTTCTCTGCTAAACCTTCATACCTCTGAATTACTCACAGGCAAGTAGAGATTTAGATAAAGTTGAAGAAGCCCAAGTAAACAGTCTTTCCCAGTGCTGGTGACAAAAGGGAATAGAAACCCATTTTTGGAAGAAATTGTGCAACATAGTATGAAATCGATATATGCCTAGAGATCAGGTCTACATTTAAAACTGAGATGATTAATCATTAGTTTATATTTATGTATCCAAAATGCCCATACTGAAAATCCTTTTTCCAGCTGTTATCTTTCTCTTTCTTTCTTGAAAGAGCTTACTTTAAATCAGCCAAGTTCCTCAGATGCTGGAATTCTGCTTCTCAGTGTGGTATGCAGTTCTTGATATCGACACTGTACTAAGCAGCTAGATTATCACAAGAAGGAGAAAAGACCTGTAGTCTAGTTCCTACACCAGTAGAAAATATAATTCTTGTTGGAAACGCAATAGAAAATGAAACATGTATGATCACTGCAAAAGGACAGGCATCCCGACCCTTTTTTCTTGTAGACAAGTGCCAAATCAAAGACTACAAGCATCAGGTGACACCTGCCCATGCTGGGTGATCCACTGAACATTTTGTTCATTTGTGAGACCCAGAACAATGTCTGCAGAAAGGACTGTGATTACTTGTGTACATACACAGGCATACAGCTCGGAATGCATTCTGAGCTAAGCAGATTAAATATGTGGGAGGTATGACTTGACATCACATTAGTTAAAAAAAAAAAAGAGTTGTCTAACAAATAGGCACTCATTATTGTGAGTGGTAAAATGATAAATGGTAAAAAGGCTATGGCCTCCAGTGGGAAAAAAAAAAAATAATATGTTACTCAGTTTAGAAAAGAAGGGTTTTGTCATTTCACTGAGGGAAGACTGCATCCACAAAAGAATAAGAAATGACCTTCCAGTTTGGAAAGGGGGCACATGGGTCAAGCAGAAGGTGTGATATAAACCCCTTTTTGTCCTCAGAGTTTCCTGTGGAATAGCAGGTGATTGAACAGTCAGGGTGCTGATTTCTGCTGAACCCACTCTTAAGCACATTCTGCAAGAATTACTCATGAACTTGGGTCTCACTACTGCAACTCTGTTGTAATTCTCACTAAATGTAGTGGGTCGAAAGGATTAAGACTCCATAGAATTCAGAGCAGTTTGGATAACTGCCATGATTCTTATTGGGCAAAGATTTCATGAGATAAAATGACATGAATCAAAAACTTACTGTAGTCACAAAGGAGTCTTGCTCCTTTCCGTCCCCTTCCCATATCCAACTCTGCTCCAGTACTTATGTTGTGGGGTGTTGGTCTCTTCCATGTACTGCTTTAACTCATAAATATGGTAGAAAATTAACAAATAAAAGGACGTGGACTATTTTTCTGCCTCAGGAATTATTTGGACTGGCTTACAGAGGGCTAAAAGTTAAAACCAGTGGAAGGAAGGAACATGCATACATTCCTGAGATGAGAGTAGGAAAGCAGAAATGGCTGTGGTTGGCAGGAATAGAAAATAAGGGTAGACCAACTCTCTCCCTTTTCACAAAATGCACCATTAGAAAATTACTGAAACATAAGATACTCCGCTTTTGGTCTGCTACATGCATAGCCCATCTTGTACCAAAAGTTAACTTTTTCAGAGCAATGTTCCTAGACAAAAATTTAACTGATAACTGTGCTCTCAGTGCAGCTACGGACATGCACTACAACTCAGGTCTCAGGTTCATCGAGCTTTGACACATTTCTTAGTCTCAATGAAACACACTTTTGAAGTCACAGTATGGCACCACTCAAACAGTCCCCATTCAGCTCATGCTGCCTGGAGTACTGTCTTGGGAGGCTAACAGTCGTGACTGTTAGGGGCATGGACAGTACCAAACATAATTTCCAAAGTTATACCCAGCCAGGAGAAAATCTGAGGAAACAATTCGTCTATAGCAAAGAAATTAGAAATGAGGTTCCTTTTACAGGTATAAGAAGCGTTGTTCTCCAAAAATATCACAATAATTATTTTTGTAGGTAACAGAAGGCATGCCTATTCAAAAGAAAGCTGTCAAAAAGGTGCAGGAATGTAATGCACATTAAAACATTTTCAATCATTTTCACAAGAACATGTAATCTTATCTGCAATATGTGTTGCCAGAGGCTACTCTACACCTGTCTGTCAGAAATCTTTTAGAGACACTATTGACAGATTTGACAGGTTTCTCCCACATCAAATGAGTCCTCATCATTGCTCTAAAACATATGCGACCTGATAATATGGGTAATAAATGAATACTTCGATCAGTAGAACGATAAAACATAAGTATTGCACAAAGTCTTTGGTTGACTCCAGGTATAGCTACCCACAGAAATTTTAGCTGTCTTCCATTCACATTTTTTTTATTGACTTGGAAAACATAATCACTAAAAGTTTTCAACCATATGAAGAATGCTGAGGTGGTATGTAATGGAGATGTTGGACTAGTGGTCACTGAGTAATTTGAATTACTTGTTGACTGGCAAGCAGCCAGAAAGTAGGTGCACTGAGGCCAAAAAGAAGCCATGACTTTCCAATTACACACCACTGGCTACATTTTCATTTGGTATACAACAGCAACAGCAGTTTTCCCCCAGCCTTTCTTCTGCATGCCTACATCATTAACTTTCTCCTTAATATTGATCATTAGCATTTCTATCCAAATTTAGCTCTGTCTAGGGGATGAAGACGAGTGGAGAGTTGCTGCTACTGCTCATCTTGCTAACAGCTTGTGTCAGTTAACTCTACCAAACACACTTTAAGTTTTAGAAACTCCACCTTTCTGACTTTGGAAAATAATTGGTGTCATACCTGGAAACACCAGTGAAGGCTCAGGTCATAGTGAAAAAATGTGATTAGGAGCACTTTTCTGATGAAGGATATATACAGACTTAGGAATTAAGAGAAAACAAAACACACATAAGGCCAACCTCTTCTTCCCTCTTTCCTTCTCCCTTGATGGCACTCCTATAACTGCTCTTATTCCATTACCTGTGTTCCAGATGAGAAAAATTTAAATTCAAAGAGCCATGACAAAGGATTAGGAAACATTTGTATAATATAAAGCCTAAGAAGCTCAGTCCATTCAATTTACTTGAAGAAAGGAGGAAGGTACAGGAATATAGTTTATAAATTCCTATAAAAGTAAGATTAGAAGACACAGCTCCTCAGTCTATCCCACAAATGTGTAACAGCCTCTAATGGAAGATAATATTAGATAAATCTAGCCTAGAAATAAGATGCAGTTTAAAAAGTGCAGGTAGTTAAGCAGTGTAGCAATTTTTTGACTTTAGAGTAGATTCTGATTTCTCACACTCTTACAACACAAATGGGCCTATTTATAAAATATTTATTTCTCTATTTTAACTACAGCTATCAAAATCATCTAGTGAAGTGAGACATTTCCTATGTTCTATACAGGAATAGACCACAAAAATCCCTTATAATCTTAGCATTGGTATATTTTCTGCTGTTACTTCCAGAATTACTGACACAAGAGAAGTGCAAGTGTATATGGTCCCAATTGCAAAGGATTTGCTTTTTAAAAAGTACTCTCATCAACAGCCTCTTCATTAGCACTCCTGCAGGGAGATGAGTTGGATCTTATTGAAGTGCTTCTTATTGAAGGCTGTTAAGCATTGTCAGTCCTTACATGAAACACTTTAAATGAAAATGTGTGCACTTTGAAATACATAGTATTCATGTTTTTACAAATGTTTTTGTACCTCAATATTAGTGAGTCCCATGTACAGAGAGAGGGAGAGAAAACTCATGGAAACAATGCTAGCAGGAATGAATACTTGCACTCCACTCCTGTAACAATTTCAGCCCCTGCCTTGAAAAACCAGATGTTGCTTGTTTGCCTTCTAGTGGCTTGAATTTAGAATAGCTTCAGCCAAGAATAGGCTTTGTAAAAGAGCTAAGTGAAACAGTGAAGTTGTTAGCTCACAGCCCCTTACTATTATTATAGCAAGTTCTGAAATGCCAATATGCCTCTGGTGGGAAACATCTGTGAAATACCACATACTCTATTAAGAATGTGTAAGAGATCAGCAGTACATATGTATGAAGCAACTCTAGAGAATCCTGATTTCAAAAGGACAAATGTTTTCAAAGTAGACATGGCTTCTCTGATACTGGCATCTTTTCATTCAAGCAACTACATTGATATTTTTGGCAATCTTTGTCACCACTGTGTCTCTGAAACAGTGGTCTCTGTGGAGCTGCTCTACTTAGTGTGGGACGGGTCTCCCCTGGCACAACTGAGCCTACTGAATATAGCAAAAAATACTGAGTGTGCTTTACACGTCATAACATAATTTGAAATGACCTTCACACACTCCTGTGATTCTGTCATGGAATATTTGTGACTAAGGATATAGGCAAGGACTCTCATCTAAGTTGCTGCAATATAAAGAGACTACAACAGACAATCCTTGACCTGCTGCTACTGAGCATGTAAACATGTGTGCCTCTGTTTCCTTTAATGAAGCTACATTGATTTACATTACTGCTCAGGGCTAGACTACAACAATGTGTGAAGCAGTGATATATGAATTTACATCTGAAGTAACCTTTTATGATGCAATATTTTAACATGTAAAAACCTGCTCCTCTTAGTGAATGGAAACTGTTGTATTAGTGTGAATGTATTTTTTTGTGAAATACATTTTTAGTTTGTAGCACATTTTTACTCCTTTGCCATCTAAACTATATTTAGATTTACAGGATGAGCATTCATATTAATAATACACTCAGTTCCTTGCTGAGAGGCATAAACTCATTCAGAGATGACCCTTGTCTGCTTGGATATCAAGGCTGCTCTCAAATCTTGCTGGTCTTTTTCCTCTCCACTCTGGAAGACTAGTAACTATCTCTGTGCTAGCTGGACTAAATTAGTCTGCACTGCTCTGATCCGTTCTGCTGAATACTGAAGGCTTACCAGAAATCTCTGTTGCTTATATGCTGTTCTGCTAAATTTAAGTGGGTCAGAAACTATCACCATGCTGTCACAAAAGCTATTTTTAAACTTAATACAGCTCAGAGCTGGATTAATGAGTGCACATCCCTCTAGCTGTGCATGAGCTCAGTATGGTCCAGCAGGAAATCGTGCCCTTGGTAAGCACACGTGAGGAGCATCTTTCTGTGTCAGTGCTCATGGCCACCTGTTCAGATGGCCTAGTGCCCTCTGATAATGTGGTCAGACAGCTGCCTTTGGGTGTTCATAAAAGCAAGGACAGGTTTAGAGCCATACAAGGAATAACACTGCAAATGTCAGCTCTTCAGCAGGGCTGCGTGTGGAAACATATGTAGCACACACCCATTTCTTATACGCTTCTTGTCTGTATCAGTGGTCAAGAATACCAAATTTCTGGCACGTAATTCTGGCTACCAAAAATATATACATTCTGCATTGAGAGGAGATGAAAGAAGAACAACAGAGTTGGATTCTTCCTGGATCAATTTGTATTAATGATTAGGTAGTCCAATTCCACAGATCAAAAGAGGTTTTTTTTGTTTTCAATATGGAAAAACTTTCCATACATATACAATAGAGCTTTTTTAGATGAGATACACACCCAGATCTTCATTTTCCACACAGAAGCATTCCATAGCAGCACCAAGACAGCAACTCACAAGTGATCAGCAGCTGTCCTTTTGTGAGATGTGGCAGCAGCACTGTGCAGCAGGAGTACTTCTCCTAGCTGTAGTAAGACTGTGTAAGGATGTTCAGTTACTCATTGTATTTTGCTTATTCCATTTTACGAATGAGCCATTATTCCATTATACACCTATATAGGAACATCTCAATATCATTCACTGTACTCTTTGTTTTCCTCTTGAAAAACACCTGCTAGCAAAATTACCGAGGAAAACACAGAACAGCTTTAATTTCTAATTCCATTTTCACCTCACATAACTTTGAAAAAGAAACATTTTTCAGTAAGTCCAGAACCCAAATGAGTTTGCATAGTAAAGGTCAGAAAACAAATTAAACTCCAGAGAAGGAAAATAGACTCTTTAAATATGTCTTCAAAAAGTAAGTCCTGCCTATTCTCTAGAGAGTTCTTATGACTTAGTAACTCGTAGGTGTAACTGATAACAACCTATATAGTAATTTCTGAACATGAATCCAGATACCTTTCTGGCTTCTGACTGGAATCAGACTAAGGAAAAATCAAGTTTTTTGGAAATGCTGCTATCCTAATGCAATAAACCCAAGATTTTCATGTAGGGAAAGGTAATTAAACATAGCAAATGACAAGTTAAGATGGCATAAGCCATCTAAAAATTATTTAAAAATTGAAAATAACAGTTTGATTCATCTACATCAATGACTGGATTGTAATTTCATATGGTTTTACATGTTAAGTTCAAGTAGCAGCATGAATATAGTAGAATTTTTTCATCACTTCTATGTGGAAGTGTCCTGTACAAAAAATGAACCACTTGTTTATAGTTAACTTGTAAAATTAATAAAATATAAGCTCTCCCTTGGTGTAACTACAAGTTACATTATTTTACATATACAGACATTGTCAAATCAAACTCTCAAAATACCTTGGAATGGAGTCTCTTTACTCATAAATGAATGATTATGAAGAGAAATATCTCACCTTTAAATAATCCAAATTCTTCAGGTTTTCTTCTACAAATCCTATTGTTGGTTTGCATGTATGTGATGCTTTTTCAGTCTCTTGGCCTGCCCTCTGCTCGCTGGAGCTGTATATGTGTCCCTAGCTGTCCTCATGGGGAGTGCAAGGCCATTTTGTTACTAAGCCCAGAATACCATGACAGCAATGAAACAGAGTGAACCAGTCATTAATCACATATGAACAACAGACACTGGAGGTATTCAGACACTCAACAACTAGGGTTTTTTCTTATTTTGAAAACTTATTCACAGACACATCACAAGTAAAAACACTGACAATTTGGTGTTGTCACGCAGCATTACCAAAAGACCTTTACATCCTAAAATAATACTGTTTTGTCAAAAGTATGCTTACTCTTATGTGACAGTTCTAGGAATATCAGAGAAAGAAATGGGACATGAAAAGTCTGTAAATGGTCTCCATGGGCTGCTCATTAGACCTCTACAGTGACCTGAGAGATGACTCTATTGTTATAAGATTAAGCTGAATCTATTGCATGCCTGACTAAAAATCTCTAAGTACTTTGAGAAAAGACTGTGATTGGATATAAGTGATATTTTGTTTGAATAACAAGGCTGCATGTGCAGCCTCCCTGTTTTATATAACCACTGTAAAGATGCTTTTAGTGCTAAACTGGGCAAGAAGGATGTTGTGCTTCCACTCCCACCCTGATCAAAGAGAATCACATTAAGACTTTATGATCAGAAACATTTTCTGACAGACAGAAAGACTGTGGTAAGAACCTTCAATAAAGTGGGGTTACAGTCCTGTACTGATTGTGGAGAAGGGACTGCCAAATACATGATAATCAAATTAATGCAAAAACATCATGTTTTAGAGAGAATAAATAGGCCAGTATGTTAGGAGGCAGCTGGGTATCAATGAACTACCACTGACTGTTTACCAGCTGGTAAATCTCCCCGTTCAGAGAGCTGGCCAGCAAGGGTCTTTTCTAATGTGTGTTAAGATAATCTGTATTTTTGAGACTCATGAACCTTCTCAACTTGGCTTACATCCAGAAGCCAAATCATAATGTCAAAGAAGGCTGCTTTTGGCTTTGCAATAGATATTTTGTACAAAGTTATGTGCTGCTGGCTGTAAAGAAAGATGTATTGGAGGATAAACAAAAGACAAGGCAAACTCTGAACACAGGAACTAACAAAATATTCATGACCCTAATAAATTTTGTCTGATCTGACAGTGTAGCCAGGGATTCAGGAAGGCTAGAAGACAAATATGTGTAAAATGCTACAGGCCCCACCATTAAAAAAAGTGGCTGGAATGGATCTCAGACATCTTTTGTTCTGGATCAAAAGGCAAAGCATTTCCTATTCTCAGTTTTTACAGTCCTATCTATCACTGGCTGATAGCATCTTTGGGATAGACACACTGTGAGTCAGTGCGTCTTTTAACTCCTTCTCATGGCTTGACAAGAAATGCCCACTGGGTTTGGCCAATAAAGCAGAAGCTACATCAAATCCATGGTTTCTTCTCACAAAAGTGAATCCCTGTCCCAGCTTTTCTGCAGAACACAAAGAGGGACAAAAGGTGTCCTTGGAACATGAACAAGAAACACAACATTATAGGAACCAATTTTTAACCAAGTTTTAAAAGTAAGATTTACCACTCGTTCTCCCCAAATCATTATTAGGTTTCATTAAAGGTACTGAGCAGTACTAGTGGCAGGCTAAAGTGAAGCTTTAGAGTTGTTCTTGAGAGCTCTGGTCCTGAAGAGCTTCCAGAGAAAGTTTCCAGAACTGGGAAGAAATTCATGAGAAAATTTGTATTCGGATTTGATACCACTCTTCTAGCAGACTTTTTTTAAAATTGTGAACAAATCTCTGTTAATTTTAAAATGAGTTCTCAGTGCACAAGGAGGATGATCACTACAATTTCACACCAGTAGGCAAGACTGATGCTTTCCTATGCAAGCATAGCATAAAATTGTTATTCTCCTATACCCATGCACCTGATTTCTTTACAACAATTCTTTTTTGTTTGTTTGTGGGCTTTTCCTGTTTTTTACTAGATAATTTCCTAAGAAAGGAGTAGAGGAGATTTTTAAGTTTCTAGGTATTTTATCAATAGAAGTACAGGTCAGGGAGCTAGAACTTTTGGAAAAACTTGGACGGAAAAGCCATTCACTCTTGGGACATATTTACGCAGTCACAGTGATTTTGCAATTCAAGTTTGGAAGAAAAAGAAAGGACAGACCTCGCTGTCCAGAAAGAATTGAAAAACCTGAAACAAGTGAGGAGACTTTTGAAACCAGTTTCTCTTCTTTGGATTTCAGAAAAAGATTGAAAGCAAGTTGCTCTCCACATAACTCTATCCAAATACCGGGAATGTATTTTTTACTTGACTATGGACTGCCATCTGATGGTTGTAGTTAGTAATGCTGAAGGACATGTTGAAATTTTTTTTAAAAAAACCCCAAACCTAGCTTAAAGAAAACACAGAAAGATCCTCATATAACCCTTCTGGATGGATTTCATTTGACTGGTGATTTACAGTTTAGATTAAATTTTTGACATTTCAAAATGTCATTTTTAAATTTTTAGTATTTCAAATTTACAATAGCATCCTTCTGAAAGGTTTTTCACTACAGCGAAGAATGTCTAGGAGATTCCAGTGTTGTTCTACAGTAGAGCTGTGACTTTAAGTTGAATTTTCCAGGATTCATGAAACTCACGCATGTCTGGCTGTCTGAGATATTTCTGGAAAGGAACACAATCTCCTCTTTGATCAGGCTTTAATGACCTGTCTCTGGCATATCAAAAAAAGGTCTCTCACAATGGACAGAGCCCAGTTAATGATGGCAGACCTGTTAATATAGGTTAGGGCTCTTTGAGAAGTAGACAAGTGTCTTCTTCTACAAAAGTTTAATTGTAAAGTAGTCCAGTGCTGAAGAAACTGATACAAACTGTTGATGACCTTGCCAATTATTGCTAAAATCTAATGCTCTTTGTTTAAAACCAGTTGAGAATCTAGAAAAGATACCAATGCCAATTTCTTTGTGCCTCAAGGCACAGTACAAACCAGAGTGAAAACTAGGAAGAATATTTTTGTGCATCCAACTGCATCCCCCAGCAGTGTTTGTGCTTGTTACATGTTGGAGGAAATTCTCAGTATTAATGAACTCATAAACTTCCCCTTTCTCTTTGTGTCAGCTGGCAATACTTATTCTAACTGAAGAACTGGCATTGAAGAAATCTCTTGTCATAATGTAACATCAGAATTTAAGGAGAACATAACTATTCTAGCATTAAATACTTTTTGGGTTGTATACCAGAAAATCTCCTAATTTAAAATAAAGCATACCAAAATAGATATCATGATGAGCATCTGTCTGTACTTCTCGGAAGGAGAATTTGCCAGGCTGGGGAAAACAGAGTCCAGGAAATTAAAAATATCAAATGTGTCTGTTCAGATTATCAATATTCAGGTTAAATAAGTTATTAAGAATGGTTTTGTTGAAAAGTATTTTATTGCAATTCTTTTAACTTTTAATTTTTCAAATAAAATGCAGAGGGTTGATGGTTGGTAACAGCCTATGAGACCCTTATGGTCTCACTTAAACAAAGTTTTGGCACTATATATTCAAGCTAAATGCCATAGTTCCGCATACACTGATTGAAAAAGGACAAAATTTATGCAGTAACAGCAAAAGGTTAAGGCAGAAACAATCACTGCTTAAATCGTTAAAACAGCCTTCTATGCAGCAGATGAATTTTAACTTCCATGCACATAAATTTGAGTAGATGGTCACACACATTTGGATGAGTAATGCTCTCTAGAAGAAATGTTCACTGTTTTGACCACCAGAAGGCCTCCTTACACAGGGAAAGATGCTGCAGCAAAGTCATTAAGCTTTCCCTCTCCTTGCAAATAACTTGGTTAAAGAAAAAAGTGATCAAATTTTTGAAATGTTTTTCTTTCCAACCACATCATTTTTTTTTTTAGATTTATAATGTTTTATTAAGGAAAATGTTTAAGAAATATTTCTAATATCATGTCTTTTCTCCTAGCCCTGTCCTCTCCACAGAACTACTTTTATATTATTTTTTATGCTCAGTGTTGGAATTTTTCTTCACATACCCATCTCTTTAACCTCTGGTCTTCCCTAACAGATGAGTCATTTCTGCCGTATTTAAGGTGAGAAAAGGCTGAGTCCTCTCATATTGTGGTCTCTTTACTAACACATAGAAGTTCAAAATTTCAGATAATTCAGTGCAGCAGTATATTGGAGATTATTTGTAACTTATTTTCTCTTTATGAGATGAACTGAAAATGCTGAATTTATACTGAAACTCTCCTTTCTTTTGTGTTTTGTTTTCTTATTTGTGTGGAATGGGGTTTGAAATTAAAAAGTCAATAAGACTTAGCATTTATCATCCTACTCAGTTATCATCACAAAAAAAAGTCAGTCTTGCAAAACTAGGGAACTGTTACAAATGACATGGAACAAAAATTTGAAAAGTATACACTGATTTGAATTTCCCTCATTTTGAAGTTCTCTAAAAGAGGGCTCATGTTTGATGCTTTAAAAGAAAGGTGTTTGAAATCAGTGAATGCCCTAAAACTTGAAACTGTACTACTGTACTTAATTTAGTCCCACTGTAGAGTAAAAGTAATTGATTTAAGATTTGCAGGAGAGAGTAGCAATACTTGTTATTTTCAAGGATGTTCTCATCTTATTTACTACAGTTATTCCTTTCTTGTACTGGAAAAAAAGGACAGATAATCCAGAGTTTATTATATTTCATGGTATTTGTTTCATTAAAATGCTGTATTATGATAAGAGATACAAGATATAGAAATAATAGAATCACAGAATCAACTAGGTTGGAAAAGCCTGCTGAGCTCATTGAGCGCAACCCTGTCAATTAGACGATATATACCAAGCTGAATGCAGCTGTCGGCACACGTGACTTTGGAGGAGCTATCCCCCAGGCGTCCCAGCACTGGAATAAACATACCTACTTTACTACTTATTCCAGTAGTGGAGTCTTTTCCGCATATCAAGCTGACCTCTATCAAAAGCACTACTCTTCTCACGAGGCTCCTGGCTGTCCCTTCAGTCGGGGAAATGGCTTCCCAAAGGCAACTAGGCTCTCCAGGGCACATATCATATGCCCGATGTTGGGCACCATTTGTTGTAACTGCTGGACTCTGCCTAGCAGGCTGCTGCTGCCTGAGAGCTCAGCGATGGTTTCCTAGGGCCGTGCGATCAGTGGCATCCCGGAGTCCATTTGGGACAGCCCTGTGATCTGGCTCCGGCAGCCAGCAGCGTTACAACGCAGTGAATGGTAAAGAAGGCAGAGAAGGGTCTCTCACGAGGGTTTGAGATGGCTTTAATCCCATCTTATCCCCACGATGTTCAGAGGTAGAGAGACAACGTGGCCTGGGTGCGGGGTGATTTTGTCAGGGGCCCAGGGGCGGTCCCTGGGCGGGGTTGGGGTACAGGAGCAAATAGGGTGAAACTGAGGGAGTGGCCAAGGCCAGGGAGGGAACAGGGGGAACATACAGAATCAAGGGGTTAATAGGCTACCACAGGATGGGACATTGACCTACCTGGTCTAGTGTAAGTTGACACTCCACCATGGCTGCGGTATTGTAACAAGGTGATTTTTAAGGTTCATTCCAACCCAAATCACCCTATAATTCTGTGAAAGCTGGGAGATTTATTTGTTTGCAGCACATTTGGTCATACATTATTTTACTCTCATCCAAATATCTGAAGTGTAAAAATTGATTTTTTTTTTAAATGAACAAACACTTGAAAATGTGGGCTGTGAAATTTGAGTAAGTTTTTAATGCCCACTGAAGTTAAGCCAGATAACTATGTGAAAGTAATTTACATGAGTTTGATTTTGCCACTTAAAGTCAGTGATAAAAGAACTGTCCAATTTCTTCTCATTTATATGAAAGCAACTAACACCAATGATTCAACCAACTGAGTGACTGTGTAAATTAAAATGGTTTTCTCCCCCATGGAAATCTACATAAACCAACTGTTCCAGATTCATTCATCACCTGTTTTACAGTAAGTACTCCTTAGATATCACACATCTAAAGGACAACACGTAAATTCAAACAGCAAAGTCAATATTTTACTTTCAGAATATTTCAAATAATAAGCATGGACTTTATTTATTTTTTCATGAAACTACTGACATGAAGCATGATGAATGTATTCTAGTTACCAGGGTTTTGTTCAACCAAAAATTCACCCAGTACTTCCACAGCTGGAGGCCACTTTTCAAACTATTCATATGAGGACTGGATACTTAAAGTGTGGACACCAGAACCTGAGCAAGTTCTTGAGCAGATCTGAGCCCTGGGATTAAAGGAATCTCTAAATCAGTGTCAACATGAGGCAGGTATTTCCAGTGCTTCTGAATTTTTAGGTCTCTGGAAATTTACTCTCTTACCTCACACAGCCTGCTGGTCTCGCCTTTGCCTCTGTGAGCACCATCTCCTTCCAGATCATGCCGGGTTTCAGTTGTCACACTGAAGCACTAATTTGAGAATGAAAACTATGATCTGGCTCATCACTCTTGAAAGATTACTAACCCCATCTCTTCAGTAATTATGAGCTCCATATACCAGGGAAAGCATCACAAAGAACAAAATTCCCCTCACATCAGCACCAGACATCTCTATTCACTGGGGATGCATTTTGATGGCAAGGGATGTTTTAAGAGCAGACTATGCAACAGATACCTGTACTACCTGTATGATATGGGAATAAGTGATCTCACTGGGCTGTTCTCTACTTAGTTGTAGGTTGTATTTGTGAACCTAAGTATATCCTGTAATTTCTCATCACCTCAGTTTCCCTAAGGTAGAATGGGTAGAATTCATTAACATTTGAAAGTCCATCTGAGATTTTGAGATGGAAGGTGATGCATAAGTGCAGATCAAAGAGAGCTGTGCACATATACTGATAAAAATGAGAACACCGCAACTCAAGCTATAGCCTTAAGTATACCATTAACTTAACCTCAGTAAAATTTATCTGGATGAGTGGAGGTTGCAAAGGATGCCCAAGGACATGGGTAAGTTCTTGAGGATCTGAGGGGTGTCTTCAAAGTCTCCTCAGGTATCTTCTCACTTTAGTGGGAATTATCAGTGTTTATAACTTGACAGGACTGGTTTGGAGACATACTATGTTCTTGTAATTTTATTTAACATCTGTTTAAAGAAGCATTAACACAAAAAGATCCCTGATACACAAGGAATGGGTCAGGAGACCTTTTATCTGTAAGAAACTAGTTGAAAGGAAGAGTGGATGATGAAGACACTTTTTTTGAGGTAGCTGGTAATTTGTGGAATGAGAGATGTACTAGCATGAAGAGCATCACAAACTTGCCTAGACTAAATAGAGGTATAATAATATAATCTTCTCTTTTAAGCTCTTATGTAAACAGATATATAAGGAATCATCCTTTTAAAAAATCACCAGAAAAATCTGCTTTTCCATTGCCCTTTTCAGGCACATGGCCCATGATTTCATCATTTGCAAGGGAGAAGACAGGAAGAAAAGGTCAAAATGGTTAACTGAATAAAGTCCTTTTCTGAGCTGAGCCTTAAAAAACTATTATTTTTAGGTTTCCCACAGTAAATGACATATCCTTTGTCCTGTGATAATGGACATAGTTTAAAAGGAAACCTAAACTGACTATGACCCTCCTTTTCTCAATAAATAGAATTGGCCTGAAAACCTCAGGTATTTAAAGTTGTGTGTTATTTCATTCTTCTTTAAGGTTGTAAGAAAATTGCACTGATGTACTCTCACACCTTCTTTATCCACAAACTGAATTTATGAAAAACAGCTGTGATCAAGGTAACTGATTAATGTGGCTTCTAAGGCAAAACTGCTACTTATCCTGAATGTATGCAACCACAATGATTTTAATCTCAACTTTGCCATCAAACGCCTTTAGTTCTGCATGCAGCAGAATTTCCCTAATTATCTGGAGTTCTTTTCTTTCTTTTCTTTTTCTCTTTTTTTTTGGCCAGACTAACCATTAAAAAGCTGCTCCAAGAGCCCTAAGTGCTTCGACAGCTATAAAACAGCAAATAGAACCATTGCAGACTAGCCCACAGAACTCACAGATGTTCTTCTACACAAACCGACCCACAATGACCTTGTGTCCCTCTCTGCCTCCACTCTGCATTTTGCCTTCTGCAGCTGCCTGGGCAATACACACACCAGAGAGCATACCTGGAGATCTGGCCAAACAGAAGCCATTTGGATGGATCTTGTTTGAGAGCAGATGGTCTATAAATGAGAATACTGCAGCACAAATGCTCCAGGATTGTCCATTAATACTTGTCACTGAGAGGTGGACAAGATGTTGTTTTTCAGAGTAAATCGGGGATTTTCCTTGTGACATTGTGATATTATGTTTGGGATGTTTCCAGCAGTGCTAAGGAAAGTGAAAAAATGCTCAGGTGACTTGGAAACACCTTCTAAGCAGTTGGAGAGACTTTTCCTAAAGCGCAGGAAAGGTCCCCAAGCTTCAAGGTCCCTATTCCATTCACTGTTACTCCTTTTTCACTTCCCTAGCACTATTGGCCTCCCTTATTTTCCTCCTGCTTGTATCAGTTACAGTTCCATTGGGTCACCCATATCGCCACTGAATATATGTATGCTCTCCCTGTCCAATTCTCTCTTGTTAACCTCTGCTTCTCACTCTCCTAAATATCTTTTCCTCAGTGCTTGCTTTTCTTCTGTATTCTGCCTGTGTTAATGTTCATATTCTCTCCTGTTTGATATAACACAATTGTTTCCTGTCTCTAGCTAGAAACTGTACCCTCTTTCCCATTGCCAAAACATTTTTTCTGCTTTTGCCACCAGGAAGAAAATTCTCTTTATACATCCACTGGTGGGTACTTCCTCTGCCTGCTCCCAGATGTCCCATTGCCTTCCTGCCTGGATGCTGGCAACTAGGGACATAGCTGATGGCTCTTTGGCAAACATTTTAAGTGAACTAAAAATCTCAGATATGTATGTCAGCACATCCCTGACATCAGAATTGAATTAGTAGACTATATTAGTAGACAACGTCATGGAATGAAATTAAAGGGCCTATGTCCAATATTGTGTTGTTGAAAACTTCTCAGCTGCCATATAATCTTGAGGACCTCTAAACTGTTTACTTTTTGAGATGTTCCAGACTTGAAGCTCTGCAGATACATGCCTCACTACTACTTAAATCCAGTTTTCAGTTCTGAGCAATTCAATATACCTATAAATACAAGCTTAGTAGTTCAGATCTCAAAATATAGAGGCATGTATCCCTTTCTTTTGAATTGCTGAAGGTGTTCTCAGAATTAATCCACAAAATAAGACTAATCACAGTGTGAGAGGTCTGGGTGCAATTCTGTCTTCTGAGGAATTTATTTCAATGTTTCCTGTATCTCAGAAATGAGACCAAAAACCAGATGATAAACCATGCTGACTAAGCCAGTGGAAGGTGATGGCATATGAGACTTTGTGATAGAATTCTGGGAGTTTCAGAAAGAGTCAAGGACGTACCCGTCCATACTTACATCTGCATACTGAATAACTTTATGGCTACAAAATTTAAGTACGAGTGAGGTTCCCCAGAAACTGGGATTCCAAGTAGCTTTCCCCATTGCTTGTGTCTCTCTGCAATAATACTTTGAATCTACATAGTTCAAAATATGTTTGGTGCTAATAAAAGTGCTTTCCTGGGGATGTCTTCACTTGTCATTCTCCTCAAGTCCAGAAGTTGAGTAAAGCTTATAGATACACTGAAAAGTTTATGAAGACTGATGGTTTGCATACAAGGATCCCCATGCAGTCCTCTGCTCACTATTGTATTTATACAGTATTTACACAGCATTTACAGTGTATGTATAAAACAAAGGGTCCCTCTGTTTTGGCAGTATTTTATAGTGAACCCAGCTTATCTGTTGCTTTTCCCTCTGCTTCCCCCCTCATTGTTCCAGCCTTTGCCTTGTAACACCATTCCCCAGACTACCATTGTTAGAGGTTAGGATATCTCAGTCACAAATTGGTGAAGGACAGAAATTCTGTGCCCAGGTAAATAAGGCTTATAACCACTAGTGGGTAATTTTCTTGTGCTTTGAAAAACAGTCAAATTTGACTTTTAGCCATTCCACAGAACAGTTTAAAATAATCATGCAATAGAGAGAGAATAAACAGATAGTAAAAGAGAGAAGTTGGGATATTTTTTTAGGTATATGGCTTTTGTGCCACATATTTTGTACTCAGTATGATGGTTAAACTTGCAAACACACCAAGGTCAAGTCTGAAATTCAGAATAGAGATGACATCTCTATTTTTTAATGTTTTTTTCAGGATCAATTTGTAGCAACAGCAGTTTTATCAGCAGGGTGTAGTAACTATGGTAGAGGACTGTCAAACAGCCAGCTGAATCCCTGGGAAGCCTGTTATCAGATAAGGTGATGATTATTACTACAGTCCCATCATCTTGGCTTTGTTGAAATATTCTTGTAGAAACGTGAGAACATAATTGATAGTCACAATATAGAGAATGAAAGGACTCCTCTTAAGAGTGTACATTTGCAATAAAGCCTCCCTCAGTGTCCTTCCTCACCTTACCGAGTAAAAATGACTGAAAAGAGACGGGCAAAAAGGTGAAGGCAATGAGGAAAAACCCAGATCCCTTCTTCAATATCAGAGACTGAAAACTGAGTGGTAAAATCCTGTACATATCACCCAGATCTCAACCCAAACAGCAGAAAAGGAAACTCCTATAATGCTGATAAAGTTGAATCAGTTATAACATAGTTGCCAAAGACAGTGAGTAGTACTTATAAAAGTGTAAAAAAAAAGCTGAGAGGAGGGTACAGGGAGAAGTGTGTAAAGCACAGAAACTGAGGAAAAATGGTGTCCGAAGACATAATAGTCAAACAACAAAACTACTAGACAAGTGAGAAAAGGAGATCTAGAAATGAAATAACAGAAGGGCAAGCCCGGCAGATAAAGCATAATTTCTGTGTTCACGATGGCTTGCTATGACCACACACGTGCTGCCCACAGAAAGTTCATTCCAAGGTCCTGCCCAAGGTCACTTCCTTGTGATTGCACAACAGGCAGAAATATTTCACTTTCTGGTATTTTTTTGGCAAGCAGCTTTCTTCACAGCAGCTTTGAAAATATGACACAGCAATGTATGTATCAGATGCCTTACGAAGAGTACTGAGCACCATGTACTTAATGCATCATTCTTTTCCTCTAGGCTTCTGTATTGCATAAAATCTAGGGGAAAGAGGAAAAGGAGGGTAGAAAAATTTAATTTTTTTCCTATCTCTCTGTCTGAGGTTTCTAAATGTCTCCAGATGTCACTGTCTGAAGTATATGTACCAATCTGCAAAAAATCGTATGTTGAATTCAGCAATTATTTTATCTTGCATGATGTCACAGATGCAGATGGAAAAGAATCACAGTGGTAAGTATGCATTTTTACCCTGTCAATTGTGACGATTTCCTAGTTCAAATTAAAGGCAATGTATAACAGAGGCTTCTGAGATATTCTCTTCCTTCTCTTCTTTTTATTTATTTATTTCTTTTTTGCTTTGAACCACATTACTTGTTGCTAACAGAGGTTTTTCATTCGATAAAAGCTAGAAAATTTATTCTCTCTGAGTCTTCACTTGGCTCCAGACCACATAATTTTCTAGTATTAGACCACGATTTCAGGTCAATACAAACAAAAAGGGTGAGGCTCAAAGTAACCTCCAATCTTCCTTCTCTCTTTCTTCACAATCTATTTCTCTAATTATTTCTTATGGTTTTAGTGTGACCATTTTGTTTTCATTATCTGCCCTTTGATGTAACTTGTCTCTATCTCCCTCAGACACTTCCTGTGCTGCAAAGATATATAGCTCTTTCTGGATAGTCAATTTACTGCCATTACAGTAAACACATCAATCTTCCAGCATTAAATCCTGCAGCTAAATTGCAGGTCTTGTCAGAGATGTGGAAATTTTGTTACTGATGCAACAAAAGGGGGGATCAGGCTTTATCTGATGATCTCTCCCTCTGCCATTCTTTAGTTCAAAGTTCCTGCGTTTGCCAGGTAGGTTAAAGTTCATTAAAAACAACGGCAAAGATACGCAGTTCCAGCCATCCCGAGCAGCATTGCTAGTATGTGGGCATGGAAGGGCATATATGCCAGTGTTCTCATTCTTCCTTCTCTCGTACAGATAAAGAAGCATAAGTAATCATCTTCTTCTCCTTCTGACTATTAAATCTGTCAGATTCCCCTCCTTAAAAGAAGTATTTCCATTGAAATTGGTTGTACTAGTCATAAATAGCACAGAAACACAGCTATGACAAAAAAATGGGAATTTTTTGGTGTGTGTCTCAAAAGACATACACTCATTTAAATTACAAGAGTGGGGAAAATTCATTTCTAGTCAAGCCTGTTTTTTAGTTAGAGTTTTTTTTTGGCTTTTTAATTTTTTTTTTTTTTTTAATTTGAGTTTGTAACGCATTTGAAGGTATAGGGTTTGAAGGAATATAACTGAGAAAAAGTGCTTTAGGCTGTATTAACCATTTGAGCTACTCCCTCTGCCCCAAACCAGGACAAAATTTTAGATAAGGAGAGGATCAGAAACTGATAATCACAGAAAAATATAGAAGGATCATGTGACCTCGACTAAAAGAGTCTATAAAATTAATTTTAGTTAGACAGCAATGCTAAAAGTATGGGCAGAAACAGGAAGAAAAGCCCAATTTGACTCATGGAGATGGGAAGGCATCCATACTCGCCCTCAGAGTATCCACAGCTTTTAAACATCAGTTGAGATCAGAATCTTTCCACGATCTTGTACAGTTACCCTTCAGGACAGAGAAAAGGAGGGAAAAAGACCATACGGAGTGCAGAAGTACCTCATGTATTGAACAGTTGAAAAAAGACCACACCCATTATTGTTCAGGATCAGCAATGAACACCATGGGCAAGACCTGACAGAGTGGAAGATCACAGCTCTTTGTCCCACAATTCCCATGCTCTATCAAACTAGCCTTCATAAACAAGACATATGGCAGTAAGCCAAGATCTTCTATTTTTTACTTCTTGCTGCCTAAAAAAGAGCCGTTCCATTTGTAAGAAGTAACAGAAACAGCAGTACAGCTTCACCAAAGACAGGCTGGCTTCTGAATTGAAGCAGCTAAAGAGAAAATGTGGCCTTTGAGCTGCGTTTTTGGCTTGAGAGGAGCAAGGCATCTCTCTGAGCAAAGGAGCGCCAAGGAAGTCTAGCCAGACTTTACCAAAACCCTGGATATTGATGGCTACAATGTACCTCTCAAGCTTTCCATTTTAACCCACCCCCACACATGAAGACTGACCTCTAGATTTAGTGACAAACAATATTGCATAATAGCATTAAAGCAATGTGCTGTTGAGTGTCCCAGTCAATTAAACCTAATACTAGGGTGCATGGATATTTCAGCTCTTTCCATACTGCTAAGTAAAACAAGGGCAAGGAACAAGCTTGAGTACTGGCATGGTAATCATCTGCACTGTTTAATTGCTAGCACACTTCCAGGCTGCTTTGGTCTATGCCAGTTCTTTGGGATGCAGTGCCTAAGCCTTGCTAGAGGGATGGCCCATGCAGGGATCAATTCCAGTAGGCAGTATTAGACACCATGTTCCCTCCAGCCTCAACAGTCTTCCAACATTATTCCCACTTTGCATATCCAAAGATTCCTCATGCTTTACCCTAGAGCAACCAATGTACACAAGCATGTATGAAAACAGATCTTATGTATGAAAACATCATAATTTCATGTATGAAAACATAATTCTGATGAGACCCCAGAAAAAATGCCCAACATTTTTTCACATGCTTTGTACAGAAAGAGAAAAGAAAATCAAGAGAATAGTTATGTTTTAGTCCTAGAAGGGCACCTTTCAAGGTTCACAGGCAGCCAAACATTACGCAGCATAACTGTGGCTAGGCTGGGCTACACACTCTCAGGGTCAGAAAGTTACTCCTTTCTCATTTAGCAGTAGTGACGTAGGGATTGTGTCTCTCAGTGGTTCTACAGAGCACTGCAGCAACAAAAAGGCTAAACCTCAGCTAAATTTTGACATAAAGAAAAACAGGGGAAAGGGTTGCTCTTCTTTTCCATTATGCCACAGGAGCAGCACCATGATCTTATCTACAAAACACTGAGGAGCTCAAGGGAAGGAAAAATGCAGTGCTGTCTCATAGCTCCACAGGCACCTGCAGGGCGTGTACGCAGGTCAGTGTGCTGACAGCTCACAAACTTCTGTTTGAACAGATGGAGTAAGCAACAAAGATGAACATGTTCCTCTAGCTATCCTCTGAGCACGATGACCTGTAATTCTAGGCTGAAACGGAGATGGCCTTAACTTAAACTGAGGTTCAACTTTATGGAAAAGGAAAATGAATGCTCACAACCCTTATATGGAAAATATAAATCCCCTGAGCTGCCCCTACTCCCCATATCTCAAAGCCAATGCATTCCCAGACTTCTCCTCTGTACAGCCCTGTATTTCATTTACCCCAAAACCTCAGGCTGCTGTCACAGACACAAATTTTAACAATTTTTTTTTTTAATTTGCCTTGTATATATGGAGTCATACCAAAATTTATTCAAGTAAATTCCAGCAAGAGTTAATTTTCCCTGGAACTCTGACTTGGCTGAAACTCAGGGTATGTGTGCAGAAATCATAGCTCTCAGCACCCAGGCTGCATTATCATAACACAGATCTAACTAAACCCATGCAGCCTTCTTGTGTGTTCACTACCATACAGTGCTGAGTCCTCATGGCTGTTATTATCAGTGGTCTTGTTATTCTGACTTTTAGATGCATCTCAGTATGAATGAGCTTAAAAGTCAAAATTAGAACTGGGGACCAGTACGCTGGGACATACATAAAACTCCCCCCACACAGATAAATCCCTTAGCTCCTGTCCAAAAAACTTATTAGTATAATTAAGATTTATATTATAAAAGCAGTTAGAGGTGCCAAAAAAAATTCAGACTCATTATGTCATAACACATCTACTGCATAAATACATAGTAAAAAGCAGTTCTTGCCTTGAAGAACCTGCAGTCGCGACCTTCAAGCAACTGCTAAACCTGCAACTGCAAGTTTAGCAACAAAGTTTGGGGCACACCCAGTTTGGGCAGATTAGTGTCTTTGCTGTCAGCTTTGTTACTTACTCTTGCCTGCACACTGGGCTGAATCATGCCTAATTTAAAAAAATGCATTCTGTTTGACAGATAGCAAATTGACAGGAATAAAAAAGGACTGAGGATATCTGTTCCTAACAGATATTCTATGAAGGACACAATGCAATGGTTCCATCATTGACTCAACTCTTCTCATTGGAGAATTTCCACCCTCTGTGATCTGTAAAAATGTTTTAGTACCTCTTTCTTTCATAGTAATCATTACCCTCTTGTCCCTATAAAATCACCCTTTACCTGAGGAATTTCCACACTTTCTGTTGTTATGGGATCATGCTGAAGTGGCAGGAAGGTGAGAATTTTATTTGTTAAGAATCATGGGATCTGTTGTAATGTCATTAAGGCTTTTGAGATACCATCTAGAGCTGCCCATTGCTTGAGATTTCAGTTTATTTTGTCTCTTTCTTGTCCCTCCTCAAGTCAATAGTTTTTAACAAATAGCAAGCCATCAGAATCTAGAAATCTGGGCATTCAAAGAACATATGAGTCTCCAAGAAAAGGAAAATTGGTTTTCTGAGGTCATGTCTCCTGGTTAGGACAAAAGTTAATGATCCTGTTTCACGCAGAGATGATAACAGAGAATTGCTCTTAAAGCTCATTTCCTTGTGTAGTGGTTTGGTCCAAAATACTCATTGCTGTTTATCTTCTGTGAGATAAGAATTAGGAGAAATGCAAAGCAGGCACCAAACTTGAAAGAATATAAAGAAGTTTATTAACAGACCTAAAAGAAGGAAAAAAAAAAATTATACCACCTTCAGAACCCTCCTACTCCCCCCACCTTCCTCCCTTCTCCCACTGACAATGTAAAAAGACAACCCTTAAGATGTTCAGTCTGTTTACCACTTCTATAATAACCTTGTTCAGTCCATTTAGAAAGAGAAGTCTCTTTTTGCTCATGCTATGAAAACATTATCACAACAAGACAGCCACCTGGGTTGGTGGTTCTCTGCCTGCATGTGAGTCCTTTCCCCCAACTTGCAGCTTTTCCCGCAACTGCTTTCGAGGGTCCACTCTTGAAGTTTCTTGGGGTACAATTTTAAGGTTGAGCCGTTCAGAAACAAAAACAGAGGCCCTTCTCCTTCCCTGGGAGCAAAGGGTCTTCCTCATCTTCATCGTTAGGACTATCTCTGGGAGCATCTCTAGGAACTGAGGTTTTCTCCTTTCCCATGTGGAGCAAAAGCCCTCATCTGGTTCATCTGGTTCATCTCTCTCTGTCCAAACTTCTCATGAAATTACAGCTGCGTCAGCATCTGCCTATCTCAGCGCAGGTGCTTCTGCTTACGAGCTGAACACTCCACGCCCCATATCTTCATGAAATTACAATGGGATATTCTGATATATCATAGCTTCACAACAGACTTTCAGCTTTAAGCCTCTCCTCTCTCTCTTCCCTCAGGTTTTCAGCTCTTCACAGCACTAAAAGGGTTAATCTCACCTCGGCCTTGCAGCTGGAATGTGGCTTATTGCTGTTGGTCCCCTGACCTCTGCCAGACAGAGGTGCCGCTTTGCTGAAATCTCAGCCGCAGTGGAGGGGGGGTTCCGAGCCTCTCTGGTTGCCCACAGCCCTGCTGGGGGGGTCATCCTGGAGCCGTGGCCTGGCCCGGCCTGGCCCAAGCAGGGCCTGGCTGGGCCCACTGGCCCCACTCGGGTCCCGCAGCCACCTGTCCCAGCGCCGGAAACGAGAGAGAGCTTGGGGGGGAGTTTGTCTGTTCTTAAGAGTGGATCACAGAGGCGGTCACAACTTTAAGTGGCTTAAAGAATTGTCCATATTCAAACTGGCCACTGATAGGTTCTATCAGGTCCCAGAGGAAACTGTAAGCACCCCTTAGCAAGGATATCCCTTCCGGGACTATGCTTGCTAATCTATGACACTTAGAGGATCTGTGAAGGTACTCAGCCACAAAGGGAGTGAAAGGAAAGGTAAATGGACTGTGTGGGGAGGGTTGTGAATTTCCTACTGGATAACTTGACTTCAGTAGTCTTTTTAAAATGACTTTTTGGAGGACTTTTGCTTAATCTCACATACTTATGGTATATAAGTTTCCAAGGCAGCACTATACATAGTGTTTTCCTTCACTATGCTTATCTGATTTTACAATTGCAGCACTTACCTGTGTTGGTCCCAATACATCTTTGATGTTCCCATGCCTAAAAATCTTGAAGCTGTACACAGCCTTCAATGAGCACTATACAGCCCAGGTATACAGCAGGAATGTAAACACAAGGCACAGCAGCAAGATAACCTGCTCCCTGCACTAACATCCTCTAAGTATTTAGTCAAGTTGAAGTCCAATATTTAGACTCTACAAAAAAGGGCCTCACTCCTCATTATAGTACCTGCTTTATTGCCTTTCTTTCTGGTGTAGAATGAGCAGCTCTGGGTCATGCACCGTCATTCCCTTTCCCGTGGGATGAGTGTCAGAGAAATCAGCATATTTTCAAGGAGTTGAGTCAAAGAAGCTGATGGCAAAAGCGTAAGAGACTCCTGTACTCGCCCTCACCAAGGCACAGGAAGAATAGAAATTTTTTTCATTCTAAAATTCATACTGTGACTGTAGGGTTTAGCCTGTCCCCAGCACTCTGCTGAAAATGTTTCGGTCTACATTCATGCGCATGAACAGAGATCCCAGCCCTGCTCTTCTGACTCACTAACGAGGGCTTTTCCCTGAAGGTTACAGGGTATCTTTGACCAATGCTTTATGGTATATTTTTTCATTCAACTTATTCAATTTTGTATAGAATCCTTGATTATTCTTTGAGTGATAGGAAGGCACATCCTTTTACATGGTAAAAAGGGTACTTGCACAGAAATTGCAGGTTCCTGAGCTTACCAATGTAGGGTAAAAATGCAAACTGGAAGATCAGAGATTTAAGGAAAGGCTCAACCAACGTATTGCTAACAACTGAGGCTGGCTATATTGTTCCTTTTTACCTAGACAATTCAGGAATGGTGATCTTAATTGAGATGATATTTGGCAATAATTCACAGAAATACAACAGAAAATACCTGAATGTAGAAAAGGAAACTTAAGTACCCTGCCCTTTCAACACAGTTGTAATTTCTCACCATGACAATATATTACCATCTCCTATATCAGCTGACAGCAGAATAGAAAATTCAGATTTCATCTTTAGATATCTCCATTATTTCTTTCACCTAGCCTTAAGTCCCTCCATGCAAAGCACTCAGACATTTGGTGCTAGTACAGTTAAAAGATCTAGTCATGGTCTGGGTTAAGGACTGTTGTGTACAATTCCAGCTGACCTACTCAACGTAATTCATGACAATGGGTCATACTCACTGAGGCGCTTCAGAACATCATGGATTTTTAAAAACAGACCAAGTAATCTAAGCACTGTGCTGAGAACAGAATTTCCTCCCCAATCATGAGAGATAAAGCAAACTGTATTTGACAGAGTGTGTCACAGTATTACTATGCTACTAAGGTCCTGAGTTTCCTGGTGGTATGGAAAGTATTTGTAATGGAACAAAATACAACAAAATAGGACCTTTGGTCTCTCTTCCAGAAATCTCAGATTTACCAATACATTTTTAAAAGGTATAATCAAAAGTGTATTAATTACAAAGAAACATTTAATTACAATTTAATATTGCAATTTTTGTCTGCTGCCAGCAACTCAATTATATTCAGTCTCTTATGTGCCTGCAGCCACAGGCATGTCAATACTACACACTGAAGGAAAAGCCAAATTCATGTCTTATTAAGTTTGCAACTGTAGCCGCACCCATTTCATACCTGAATTTCTCATCCTCCAGGCAGATTTCACTTACGCACTTTCAAGTAGGATTCACTATGTAAGAGTCTGTTTCATCATTTAGGGTCTTAAGCATGGTGTTTCCTTCTTTAAAAAAATTGTATTTGGGTGGTCAATGGAGGATCATCAGAGCATAAAACATTCTATATTTCTTTCAGAGTTAAAATCATAAGAATATGGTGAATGACATAAAGCTCATGTTGCATAGGCTGTTTTTTTCCTATAATGAGAATCCAGGAGTTATCATTCAACATCTTCTCATACTTTCTTATCATGTACATGTGAAAGTGAAAGGAACTGATTTGTCTTTTTAATTACTTAACTTTTTGCCATATTCTATAGTTAGACAAGTTCACACAGTGACCTTCCTTCTCTTTCGATGGAGAGAGGTGAGACCTGATTCACCTGATATTACAATTTATTTATATGATAAGACATTTGAATTCATAGAAGAAAAGCAATGGTAGGAGAAAAGACAGAAGGAAACTACTTGGGTAAGAATAGATGTGGTTGACAATTACATATTTTTTAATGGACTTTACAGGACTTTCTATCTCTCCTTCAGTTATTCACTATAACATAGCTTTAACAAGGGACACTGCAGAAGTTTCCTGCTTTCTAGAACATCCTGGCCAGGTGGCTGGAACACTGGTCTTACTGATGGAACCTGTACATTTACATCCCCTCAGGCAAAAGATGGTTGTGAATTCAAGTCTCCCACAACCCGCCTGAATTTTCTAATCACCTGGCTACTGGATGGGGATGCAAGGAGCATAACTGCTCCTTCTGCTGCTTGTGCAGGGCCTGACTAGAGAGAGGTCTTCAGAAAAAATACACATGACCTGGCCATGAAGGTGGATAAATCAAAGAACACGCAGTCTGTGAGTCTCAACAAAGCTCAGGTACCTACTGTCTCAGTATTGCCAAAAAGACCATTATCACAGAAGGTCTTTTATGTGTAGGGGTGTTACTGAGAAAACTTTAAATGCTTTATACTTGGGCATCTTTAGTGCCAGATGGCATTTTAATAGAAGTTTTGGAAATGAAATCACTAAGCTTAAGAACTTGCATACACAGCAAGTCACTTCCGTGTGAGCACAATCCATTGGCTAATTGATAGGAGATGTGGACCTGCTGGAAGGCAGGCTGTTTGTTCCCCCATTGTGAGGAACACTGGTCATCCTCAGGAAAGGAGAACAGTCAGCACATGAAAAGTAGTCAGGAATCTTGGACAAAGAGATTAAACAGGACCATAAATTGTGGGACCCCACATATCACAGGAAAGCCACTGTGCCTCTCTTTCCCATTGAACTAATAATTTCTGTAACTCTTTCAAAGGGCTGTATGCTGAGGCAATGTAACTCTCTTAGATATTTTTCAAATATACTGATGTTTAGAAGAGTTATCACTTTTCCAGGATGATGTAATATTTTTGTGATTTATATGCCTGTGAGGACCAGTTTCTTATACAAAATACAATGCATTTCTGCAAATCCGTGAAATCATCAAGAAAGAGGACAGAATGAGAGATCAAAATCTAAGTTAGAGTCTGCAGAATTTTTTCTCTAGACATTTTGTATGGCTTTAATCAAATACCTCTAGCTTTTGAATCAAATTTGCTACTGACATGATGATTGGAACTGACTACTTCATGCCATTGGAGATTTTGGTCTTATGTTACCTTCACTGTATAATGAAAATGATACTCGGTTGTCACTGTGGTAGCTAGCATGAAAGTTCTGAGAGTTAGTTCTTGCTTGCAAAGTGCTGCCTAAATGCTAAGTGATAATGGAAGTTACCACAGTCTGACTAGTCCCTTTATTCTTTACATCACTATCTTATTTTTGGTTACTCATTAGTGTTCTCATGCTTCCTTTTCCTTTTCCTGAAACGTCATTATAAAGCAACCATTTAAAGCCAACAGATTGCTCACAGATCCTGAGCAAGCTTAGCAAATGCAAGAATAGTTCAGGTCTCTGTTTTTCCTATTTGCTTTTAAGATTACCTGTATTCAATATATGCTGGTCTCTTCTTTTTGTCTGTGTGGCATGTCCAAGTATTTTAAAGCATAAACCAGAAGGACATTGCCTGAGCTGGTAGGAGGGGATGGAGGAAATCCTATACTGGAGGAACAATTACAGGAAGCTGACACAGTCATTAAGAAGTTTAGAAGAATCAACAGAGATGAAAGTGGTTTTGGTATGGTGCCAAGTTGGAGAAGGAAATGACTTGTACACAGGGATGGATTTCAAAAAATAAACATTAAAGAAAATCTCATAAATGGCGGTGGTAGCAAGATTGTTTTCATTTAGCTGAAAACAATCTTGCAACTTTGAGACAGTCTGTTGTCTATTCACTGATTTAAAGGAGGCAAAGAAAGGTCAGAAGTCATATCTTTCCAGGGAGGGATTCCCTCAAAACTGGGGATAGTCACAGGAAAAGACCTGTCAAAACCTTGTGCCTCTCTTCAAATGTCCTGATTATGAAAATGTATGTAACTGAACTGCATGGTACTCTGATTCTATCCAAATGGCACATTAGGAACTTCCCACGTCTGGCATAATTTCATGGTGCCAGAAGAGTTTACCCATAATCTGCACTGGTCTGAGAAATGGAGAGGCATATGTGGCTTTGTTCCTCACCTTCAAAGGTTTTCTAAGATGTGGTTCTTCTTACTAGTCTCCCAAATTTTGTTGGCTAAAAAGACCTTGATTTTGCATAATCTCTGTAAAGGCCTTAATTGTAAAAGTTATAATCTTCCTGCTCATGAGGCATATTCAGATCCCCTAGCTGATGGCAATACTGGTCAGAAACTTCATGTTCCATCATCAAAGAAGAATTTATTATATTCTGCCACCTTGGGGCTTGCACATGAGACAAGCCTGCATTTGCTCTATCTCTACAGAGTGACTGAATATATACGGAACAGGGTGGACAAGTACACAAATGGACATCAGAAAGCACAAGGTGGTGGTACTCAGGCAAGTGGACTGGAACTACACTTGTGAGAACTGGAAAATCTCTTTCACAGGTAAAAGAAATATGTAACAAAAAGTGTTGAACTCAAGGACTGCATCTAGGTCTGTAAGGCAGTAGGAGAAATGAAAGGTAGTGATGGGATGACTGGTTGATCAGAAGAGGAGGTAGGAGTAGAAGTACCTGGTTGTTCATTAACATAAAATCAGAAAACACTGTATGAAAAACTGGTGGGTTAGTACATGGAGAGGCTGGGATTCCATCAAGATCTGGGATGTGGGACAGCCATTGGGATGAACTGATCTAAAAAGCTGAAATGAGGAGAAAGAAAGTAAAAAAGTAGAACAGATTCTGGGCAATGACATGAAGCAAGCTCAACAAGATTGCTGTGACAGAAGTGAAATTGCTGAAGAGACTGAGACAAAACATGGTGTAAGAAGAAGGGTCGAGAAAGGGATGGATTGAGGAGGGAAAAAGAAGTAAAGTGTGAAAATGGGCAGAAGAGTCAGTCCTAGTTAAAAATCGTTCTGTTCCATAATCTTCAATGAGGACTAACTGCTGTCAGCCCTGCTGTCAGAAAACATCTGAGATCCACAAGTAAAATGTCAGCCTTGTACCATCATTAGTGATGTCTACTTTGGAAGACTCATGTATTAATTCATAGGACTTAAGGCTTAAGATACCACTGATTCACAAATGCTCAAAAAGGAATCCACTTTTGGCTTGATTACAGGAGAAGTCAGAAAATGTCTAATCGCAATAAAAACAGAAGTCCATTCATGGTTTCTATTACAAATTCAAGATTTTTTAACTTCGAGTCACAAGTACTTGTATTCTCTCTTTTAAGATAGAAATCTTTCCCATTCTGTTGTTTGTCATGGCTAGAGTATTTAAATTCTAAAAACAAATCACTGTTTGATTAGTTTGATTTGTTTGGTAGTATTTAAAGGCTAAACAGATTGAGCCATTTAGGTTTCCTCACAGTTTTCAGATGGCAAGTGATTTTTGTTGCTATCATTTACACAAAGCCTTTCCCTCTCTGGTGATAGCAGTTGGAAGTGCCTGTCATGCTTTATTGAACTAACCCAGTTATTGTTATTTGGTTACTTAAGAAACTGACATACTAGATAAATTCACACCATTCTTAAGTAATTATTTAAAACATTCAGGAGATCATTCAGATAACACCAGTGGGCTTCACTGGTAGGTCTCTTATAATTTGCCAATGTAAATTGAAACCAAGGGGTCATAAAGAAATACCAGACCTGCATATGAGTTTCTTAGTTCATGACTCTATTCTTCTGTGGATGTCAATGAACATGACAGTGATCCTTTCATTTGATCCTAAAATAAGCATTAGACTTTTAGTGTATGACCGTTCCTAGGAGTCATACAGCTTCAGTAATACCTCCTAGCATGTTTACATACCCAAAGGTTTAGTAGAATTTTCATTCATTTTGTCTGAAAGTAGCAAAAAAATTCTTAGGAGAGTTTTATCAGGAGTTACTTCTGTTTTAAATTTCATAATATATGTGTGTACCATTTTATTACAGTGCTCTTTATGGTTACATAATTATGCTCTCTCTCTAAGAGATAAAGAACTGTGTTTTGGCTGTTGGAACTGCAAAGCAGAGATTTGTGTATTTCCCTGTAAAGCACTGCTGTTTGAAAAAAGAAAGCATATTCTTAATGCCAACATATTGCTTGTAATTAATGGGGTCTGTCATGCATCATAGTGGATATAATTTAGTAAATACAGGGGGGTATCAGTGACTATCATGTGAATAATAAGGCTAGGTCATTTTAATATCCTTCTCTGTGAAACCAGCATGCATAATGTCAAGGAGTACGTCATTCACCCAAAAGATTCATTCAAGCACAGGCCAGTGGGGCAACAAAGACTGGTACTATTCAGGAAGCAGAAGAGAAAGCCTCAGGCATACCCCAATCATGACACAGTTCAGGAGGCTATGCCTGGGTCAGAGAGCTCTGTGGAGAGACCTCTGCCCCCTTTGCTCATAAGAAAGTGGCAGGAGTATAAGATATTTGTGAACTCAGGAAAGGCCTGTTGCAAGAAATGTTATTTGGAGTTGGTTAAAGGAAGAAGCAGCTGGTGGGGGTTGGGTGGCAGGCTTGCAGCTGGGTGTTGTTGATTTCAGGAGACAGTTGTATCTCCTCACACAGCCATAGTCTTTCTTTCTGAGCAGAGTAAATTGTGGAGTAAACACTGGAGAAAGCTGCAAAATGTCATGTGTCTTCAGGGAAAGCACTGCACAACCCCTTGGTCACCCATGTCTTCTGCACCCCACTAGCTCCCAGTATACACACTAGTATACAGTGTGCTGCCCCCACAAGAAACAGAAGGTGCTAATTGTCTGAGCACGATATCTGAGATGGCAGCAGAATAAGGGGTGGGTTGTCCAATAGCCACAGCTGTCCAATAGCCAACCCAAAGAACAGCAGTAAAACTTCAGGTTTGTCTGTCTCTGTGGCTTTCTGAAGGAATGTGTCCCACTCTACTCAGGATTGATAGTCCTACATCTTCTTATGCCTATTCTCTAAAGGAATGCCTTAAACTGTAGAAAACCCTCCTTCTTTCAGTCACCTGCTTGCTAATGATCATACCTTCCCTCAGGGGAGAGTCAGTTCAGACATATCTTGCAGTCATTTAAACATTTTTTTACCTTAGGAGACAGTCAAAACACAGTCCAAACAGTGTCATGGAGTGCATGCCTTCTTTGGATGGTATTTTACTGTGGATGAAACAATGAAGTTTTCATCAAATATAAGAATAAAGGCAAACTCGTATGGGTTTGGATACTAACTGAGCAAAAAGCAAAAGCTAATTTCTAAACCCTGTTCTGGGTAATATTTTGTGTAAAACTCTGAAATCATATCTGAATTCTATGTGTATGTATTCATTATTGACAAATGTTATTTAACCACAAAGTCTTAATTACGTGAGGCACTTAAATCCCATAGGTGACCAAAACATCTTATCTCTGTGGGTAATTTAGGCATCTTCTGCTTTGCAATGTGAGTGATGTGCCATGCAAAGGAAGAAGGTGCCTGACTATGATGGGGTAAGTATATATCAGTTAATATATTATTAAAGCATGGAACCAGTCCATGATATGGTATCTGAGGCTCCTCTGTGAGCCTAAGCACTCTGGACCAGCAGTGGTAGAATTATGAGAGCCTGAAGAATGCAGAATGCAACTGCTTCTGTGGTTCAGTCAGCAGCCAGGCTGGGGTTTCTGGATGAGTATCCTGTACCTAAAAGTGCAGGAAGATATTGTAATGCCCATGTCCTTTTACAAAGATAGCTCTATCTCTAATTTTATACTGCAGGGTTAACACACAGTGATATTTTGGAATGATCGTCTACCTAATTCTTTATTATCCTTGGAAATTAGGACTTCCTCATTTTCAAAGTCCTGCAGAGCTGGAAGAGTATCTAGACTCTTGGAGTCAGTGGTTACATATTCTTAAAAGGGAAATTGATTCTGCAGACATTGAGATTGTGTTCAAGGGACAACACATAAAACAGCTTTAAATATTACAAATACTCCAATTCATAACTATGCAGTAAAACTGATGAGAAGAATGGACCCAAACTATCTCAAATGCACCTGTATTTTTTTCACTGAAAGAATTCAGTGGTTTTTACTTTAGTTCTCGGTAGTTTATTGAGCAAAGAGCAGTAAATTACTTATTTTACCTAGAAGTAGAATTTGGTCATCCACATGTCTAAAACCCCAATGATTGCTCAAAAAATTAATGATCAAAATAAAAGAAGGGTTAAAGATTTTACCATAACTATTTTGAGCCTCTTTTCCATTCAGAAATTTTAAGTAGGAACTTGTTTGTTATCGATTCCATTAACCAAGGATTCTGCAAATAAATATTTTATTATTTCTGTAAGCTATAAGATAGTTTGTTCCAGCCAATGTCAGGCACAATAGAGCTGTTAATGTGATCACAGAACAATCTGCACCAGAAATGAGGAAAAAAGACTTCCAGTTCACATAAGTCTACTGCAGTGAGATTTGAAGTGCCAGCTAACACATCTCAGTTCTTCGGATATACGAAATAGTCCTAACAACATTGTGCATGGTAGATAGCTGGAACTCCAGTTCTTTTTATATTTGTATAAATATAAATATAAATCAGAATTATAAGCCAAGGAATTTTCAATAAAGGATGATCAGCACTATGCTTCAACAATGTTCATGTAAATACTGAAGATAGAACTATTTTTACACTACCACTGATGAAGTACTTGCTTTTCATAGTAACTGCTTTTCATTCCTATTAGCCACAACTGTATCTTTTATTTAACAGTAGAACTTAATGGGAAGAATTATGGGCATAGCTCTTGTACTCTGATTAAAACACTCCATTCAAAACAGAAAATGTAAAGTTGCCAGAACTGTAAAAAAGCTGATATTGCAGAATTTCTTCTCTGCCCTCCACAGCTTAAAGGCTAATGTTGTCCTTAAAGAACAAGGTGGGAGACCCAAAAGTTCATTATTTTTCTGCCTTTGAGCTATAGTTTTGACTGACATTGGGCAAAGAACTGAAATCCTTACAAAAAGAAAGACATTCCATTGAGTCCTTCAGTCTTTTTGACTGAGCTTCCCACCTCTAATGTAGGGTCTCCATTACTGTTTTGTCTAAGTTCTTAGCCACTAAAATGGTAAATATCCTACATAACTTAGACAAGTTTCTTCAGTGAAAACATACTCATATAAACTAAGCTAGGCTACTTGAAATATCTAACTTGAGTTCAATTCAGGCACCCAAAATCAGGGGCCTAAGGCAAGATTTGTCCTACTTAACCCAGATGCCTAAATCAGGAGTTCAGTCTCCTTAGAGACCTTAGAGAGACACATATTCCGAGGTGTTTATGGTGCTGTACTGGGTGATCTGCCTTGCAGGACCCCTCATTCTCCACTGGTTCCAGGAAGCATAGAGCAACTTCACTCCCACCACAGGCAATTTAATTCTCTGAACTTTGGTGAGCTGGATCTGGATCTTAGTTCTGCACTGAGCACATGGAGGGTATCATTGAGATCGCATAAGTGCCCTGTACAATCTGAAATAGATATGGCTAAAAAACATGTAGAAGGAAACATATAATCACTGAAATGCATTAGAATATGCCCATAAAATGTCAGACTTGGAAATTAGTTTACTTGCAGCTATTTCCCTTGCCAAATCTGATATATTCATTTAAAGAGTTAAACATGGACTTTGCTCTGCTTTACCAGTAAGGAAGGAAAGAATGTCTCTTTGAAAAAGTTTTTCATGCCTTTCTCTCACTCTTTGTTGTACATTTCAGTTGCTGTTGTCATATTTTCCAGTCTTAACCTCCCCTTGAGTAATTATTGCCACACAATTAAGAAAACATTTAGAATGGAAAAGTCATTTGTTAGACTTGCACTCTAAACCAATGGTATACTCCTGTGCTTTGACTGATAACCTTTCCCCTGACAACTTGCTGGGATCTGATGACTGTTTAGGTTCACTCGTTACTGATTCTTGAGTTGAATTTTCTGTGACCTGACCTTTCCAGTAGTATATTTTCTTGCTGAAACAAACACATTTTGACAGGTCAGTAGGGGCCAGTTTGACACTCCTTAAAGCACAGAAGACAAATTAATTTTTTTTAGAGCACAGAGACTTTTTCAGAATTTTTCTTCACAGTTTGATGGGTTAACCAGGATTTTCTATACTAGGGCTGGATTCTCTACTGTTCCTTGTATGTTCTCTGTATGTTTATTATATGTGTTAAGCACACTAATTCTTACTGTAAAAGCAATCAGTCAAAATTACTAATAGCAAAAATGTTGGATTAAACTAGATAAAGAGTGAAATATGCCATATTTTTTTCAGAAATCAGATAATTTAAGTAAAATTTCCATGTGTAATGCATTTGTATTTAGAAGACTATATTGAACATCTTGCATATATTCCAAAAGAAACACTTTTAGAGTAATACTATTGGATATTTTAAAAGGTACACACTAAGGTGGATGATCCTTATGGTGCTAATGAAAGGTTACAAGGCTAGCTCTTCCTTCCACCCCTCTCTGCTGCTGCAAATTTGGCAATAATAATGGAGCTGTGCAGCAACAAAAATAAGGACATAAAAATGTTGGACAATAGTGTTTCTATTAAATTGTTTCTATTACATTAGAAATTATCAAATAATGAAAGGTAAAACTGCATGCATTTTATCTATTATTTCCACCTTTAATAAACATGCAATGTTACACAAAGGTGGCTAATACAATACAAGTGCTTAAGGTATTGTATTAATCTTCACTGTCATTCACCTCATTTTAATATTTCAGTTATACCCTCAGCTGTACACTTTTATCATCATTTTAAAAGCTCTGCAGGACTCCCTTGTACTTTACATGCCTACCATTGTCAAGCAGCATTTTGCTGTCATTCTGTTCCCCCGGTTTTCTACCTCTGTTTTTATTTCACATTCTTGACAGATATTTCTGCTTTTTGTTCATACGATACCTTTTGTGAAGAATAACCTTTCAGAACCCTTTTGGGAATGTTTCACAGAATCACATAATATGCTGAATTGGAAGGGACCTACAAGGATCATCAAGTCCAACTCCTGGCCCTGCACAGGACACCCCAAGAGTCATACCATGTGCCTGAGAGCATTGTCCAAAAGCTTCTTGTACTCTGTCAGGCTTGGTGCTGTGACCACTGCCCTGGGGAGCCTGTTCCAGTGTTTAAGCACCTTCTAGGTGAAGAACTTTTTTCTAAAATCCAACCTAAACCTCCCCTGACACAACTTCAGTCCAATCCCTTGGGTCCTGTCACTGGTCACCACAGAGAAGGGTTTCATGAATGCCTAGCGTATATCAGGAGTTAGTAGTATTATCTTTTAAGTCCAAAATAAATATTCTGAAGCTGTGTGCTGTGACTGACACTGTACACATTTAATAAGAGTGCAAAATAGAATTTGACAAAGAGAATAGACTAATTTGCAAAGGATCCATAATCTGTTGCACTGCACAGCATGGAGAAGCTTGCTAGGATTTCACCAAAAAGATCTGAAATTCTTGAATTTTAGTTTAATTTGGAATTTCATGTTGCTGGTTCAAAAGGAATTACACTAAAGAGAATGATCTGAAGTACTAAAGGGCATTAACGGGACTCTAAAAATCATAAATGCTTATAAAAATGTTTTGAAACATCAAGGAAAAATTCTGCTTTCAACTGTTTATATTATGTGTTCCAATAGTGAACGATCTGTCTGCATTAAAATGAGCAGAAAATAATAATGCAACTATTATCAATACGTAATATATAACAATAGTATGACATCATCTGCAGTACCAAGTTCAGTTTCAGCCATGCCATTGTCTTCTAACAGTAACTGACACAGCAGAGTTTGGACTAGATAATGATAATTACTGGGAGAAGTAGGAAAAAAGTAAGATATTTTCTTAGGAATAAATGGGGATGTTATAATTCTACAAATTAATGACTAGCTGTCAGCTGGGAAAGCAGGCCTTCCTCTTTCATTTTCCTCCAAACTCAGGAATCAAAGACAATTGCTGATATTGTCAGGCATCTCATTTAAAGCTGGCAGATGGAGGTAAGGGGTTTTTTTTTCATAACATGTAATTAATGACATTCTTTGGACCATTGCTTTGAATTTGTAGCAAAGCCAAAGACTGAATAGGAATTTTTAAAGCATTCCACAATTAAAGAGATAAAAAACCCATTTGATTATGTATGTGTGTGAGATTATACACACAAAAGAACTTTATTGCAATCACAACATCATTCCTTAAAAGTTGGAAAATGCCAATATTAATTTTGCCTGTACAACATTAATTCAGGCTTTTATCCATGTGATTATAATAAAGGCTCAAGTTAATGATCACATCCTTTTTTCCCACAGGACTTCTGCCTAATTTCAGCCATGCTACAGGGACTTGTCCAGGCAGAAAGAAGTTTATCTGCCTACACGCCCAGAAAATCAAGTGTAAAAACCAAACTTAAAAACAATAAAAAAACCCCTCTAGTCCAGAAGCTGTACAGTCATGTTAGCAAAGTACTGCTTTTGATTTAAAATGCCTCCTGCAAGAAAGCTGCATGACTTCCCTACCACAGCTGGCTTGTTTCTGGCCTGGGGCATGCAAGTGCAGTCGGCAGGGCTCTCTGCAGCTGGCCATGTAGGTTTGCCAGCTGTTGTATCTTGCCAGAGCATTCATACATCTTCATTAGCAGATGAAGATTTCTAATGTTGAGAATATTAAACTCAGCAGTGCTCTTAAGCAACTTATATTTTCCACTCTTTAAATTCATTCAAGACAAAATGCAGCTCTGTGTTACAGACTGTTTCCCTGAGGGACTGATTACTCTGAAGGGAATGTTGCACAAAGTGTTTTGCATCTCTGAACACCTTCCTTCCAAGCCCCACCCCCTTTCTGGTTTTAAACCAGTCCCAAGACAATTATACCTGTAAATAAGTGTCTTTCAAAATGCTGGTTGTTATCACAGGGAGGACAGAAACCTGGCTGTCAATATTGTGAGGAGTTACATTCAGAAAAAGATGGTCTCCACTCTTCTCCCTTCTTACCCTCAAGTTTCTGCTGCAGAAATAATTTGAATGGGATCTGACAGGGATGTGAAAGTGCTCTGTACTGTCACCAATGTCTGTGAGTATTCCTATATCATTTACTATTAAGTATCCAACTGACATAATATATATGATAAATGATATGTGACAGTTTTTCATATTAAAAAATTTAGTTCTGTTTAACATTAGTCTTACTGAAACTGCATGTTGAAAACACTTGAAAAAAATCAGTCATTTTACCATTTTACCTATTAACATAATTTGCAGTCCATCTCAACTATGAACAACAACAACAAAACATTTTCAAATGCTTCCACAATGTTTAGAGACAGAAGAATGGCCTGTTTCAAACCTGCTCTCCAAAAATGCCTTTTTAAGATTCAATTATTTGGAGTTTGAATAAATCCACAGAGGGGCAACATTTTAAGGAAAGTAATTGCCAGTACACTTCCAATTCTGTCCAAAACCTACCTACAAACAAACCTAAAAGCTTACAGCTGAATGGATTTAGTTATATCCTGATACAGGAAAAATATGCGATTCATCCAATTCATTTGTAAATAGTTTTTTAATTTCAAGTGGTGTAAATCCAGAGTAAATCTCCTCACTCAAATGAAGTTCTTCAGAGAGATATAAGTGCAAATAAAGTAATAATCTGGCATGAGAGATCATAAAAAGCTTTTTAAGGAAAGGGAATTTAATAGTTTGACATAATGGGTTATTCTGATAATTTCAATTCTCCTAAAGGCTAGAAGGATAAGCTGACTAGTGGTTGGAGAGTGCATCATGCCCTTTCAAAGTTGTTCAGTGTGCTTACAGTCCACTTAAAGTAAGCTTATATTTTTAAGGTCCTCTTAAGCACATATTAATACTTTGAACCACTAAAACACCTAAAAAATTTTTCTTCAGACTACTTCCTAGGAAAAAAATTAGTTATAAAACATTGCATCATTAAGTACAGAGTGACTGACTAGACCTGTCAGGTCTTTAAGGCCACCTTTCTTAGAGCACAAGAGCTCTCTATCCCTGTGTGTAGGAAGATGAGGAAGGCAGGCTGGAAACTGGCTTGGCTAAGCAAGGGTCTGCTCCTCCAGCTGAGGAGTAAGAACCAAATGCACAGCCAGTGGAAGCAGGGACAGGTGACCTAGGGAGACTACAGGATATGGTTCATGTGTAGGGATGGGGTTAGGAAAGACAAAGCAAAGCTGGAGCATGCTTTGACAAATGACCTGAAGAATAACAAGGAGGATTCTATAAATACATAAGTCAGTAAAGAAAGGCTGAGGAGACTGTATCCCCCCTGATAAGCAATAAGGGTGAACTGGTGGTGACTGATGTGGAGAAGTCAGAGATACTCAGCGAGTTCTTTGCCTCAGTCTTCACAGGCAGTCAGTTCTCTGGGTGGGCGGGGGCCAAATGGATCCCTCCCACTATAAGTGAAGAACAGGTTCAGGACCACTGATGAAGTCTATGGGACCTGACGATGTGCATCCCAGGGTCCTGAGGGAACTTGCTGACATGGTTTTCAAGCCACTGAACATCATATTTTAAGTGTCATGGCAGTCAGGTGAAGTCCTCGTTGACTGAAAAAAGGGAAACATCACTCCATTTTTTAAAAAGGGGAGAAAGGAAGATCTGTGAAACTACAGACCAGTGTGCCTCACCTCTGTGTCGGATGATCATGGAGCAGATCCTCCTTGAATATGTTCTAAGGCACATTAAAGATAAGGAGGTGATCCAAGGCAGCCACCATGGCTTTTACTAAGGGCAAATTGTGCCTGACTAACCTGGTGGCCTTCTATGATGGAGTGATGGCAATGGTTGACAAAGACATCTATCTTGTGTTAGACCTTCAATACAGTCCCACACGACATCCTTGTCTCCACATTGGAGACACATGGATTTGATGGATGGACTATTCAGTTGATAAAGAACTGGCTGAAGGAATGCAGCCAGAGAGTTGTGGTCAAAGGCTCTATGTCAAGGTGGAGGCCAATGATAAGTGCTGTCCCTCCTGGTTCTCTCTTGGGATGGTTCCACTACAGTACCTACACCGATGACACAGACAGTGAGATCAAGCGCAATCTCAGCAGGTTTGATGACAGGAAGCTGAGCTCTGCAGTTGACACAACAGAAGGAAGGGATGCCATCCAGAGGGACCTGGACAAGCTTGAGAAGTGGGTCCATGAGGACCTTATGGAGTTCAAAAAGTCCAAGTGCAAGGTGCTGCATCTGGGTAGGGAAAATCCCAAACATGAGTCCAGACTGGTAGAAGAAATTACTGGGAGCAGCCCTGTGGAGAAGGACTTGGGAGTTCTCATGGATGAAAGACTGGTCATGAACCAACAGTGAGTGTTTGCAACCCAGAAGGCCAATCACATCCTGGGCTGCATCCAAAGCAGTGTGGGCAGCAGGGCCAGGGAGGGGATTCTGCTCCTCTACTCTGCACTTGTGAGACCCCACCTGCAGTGCTGCATCCAGCTCTGGGGTCCTCAGCACAGGAAGGACATGGCCCTGCTAGAGCCAGCCCAGAGGAGGGTCATGAAGATGATGAGAGGGATGGAGAACTCCTACAAAGACAAGCTGAGAAAGCTGGGGTTCAGCTTGGAAAAGAGAAAGATTCAGGGAGACCTCATTGCCACTTTCTAGTACCTTAAGGGGACTTATAAAAATGAATGAATGAAATGTCATATAAACTATAATGAGGCATTTCTCAACATGGGACAATTTTTCTATATAGACATTACAGCAGCACTAACGTGAGACTCCCTTCAGGTTAATCATTCTGGGGAATTCAACTTTTCAAAAATCAATACAGCAATTGTGCAAGGTAGATGTACCCTGAGCTGGTCGACTTAACGCAGTGTCTGTGGGCAAAACAGAAGCTGATGTCTAAGTTAATGCCTAAGCAGTAAGAAGGAAATGGTGCAGTGATAAGGACACTCAGAATATGCTGAATCAAGGAAATTCACCTCGTATGGGAAAACTTTGACTGTGGGAAAAAGCTGTGGGAAAAAGCAATAGGCAGTGAGTTCAGCTGTGTAGAGTCCCAGCTGAAAAGGGACATATGTGAACTACATGTGCAGGGCAGTTATAGGCCCTGAAGAGTTTATAAGGTGGTGTATCATGGACTGAATAAAAATTAGCATAAAAATAGGGGTTTGACACATAAGGGCAGGCCTGTGGCATTCACATATTTACATGAGGAAATCAGCTCCCAATATAATTAATTTATGTGCAGAGTAAGCAATAAATAGGATTATTATTATCATAGTATCTAGCCAACAAAACTGACCAATTGAAATGTTTTCCAAATCTTTCCCAGAAAATGGTGAAATTTAATAATCCTGCCATTACTATGAAATTAGTAATGGCTAAATTTCTGAAAACTGTATCACTGTATCATTCTAGCTCTCAGTAAACTGCCTATCAGGCAGTATAGAATTAGGTATTTGCATTAGAATCTGCCTCTCCACAGACAAATTCATGTTGAATATGTGTCACTCTAGGGGCATTACTTAAATAAGGATGATTTCCATGAAAATGAAAGTTTGGAGAAATGTTGTGCAAAGATGTTGCCAGTAAATATCTTTCTCCAGAACTGCTTTCTTTATTTTGCAGATATTCTTGGCTTAGTTATGCCATCTTTGTTCCCTTTCTGTGTATAGTTTGAAATGAGGGCATACAACATAAGTGCCCGTATGATCATCTTAAAGCAAGGGTAAACTAAATCAGTCAAACTCTTCTGGTACTGATTACTCATGGATGCCCATGAAGACTCTCTTTGTACTGCCAATTTCCATAAAGTTTCCAGTCACATGCTGCTTAAGCAGACTCTGTCGAGAAGACTATATCTGGTACTATGTTCCTAACCCTAAGTAAGTAATTCTTGTTCTAGGTAACACTCATAATCTCTAGGAGATTGGAAAATAAATTCAATTTCAAAAGATATGCTCAATCGCAGCTTAATTATAACAAAAACTGTGGTGCCAATAGAATGGTAGCTGTAACACATGGTCTCTACCAAAATTGCTGACAGAACACCTGTCTGTGCATAGCACAGTCACACCCTCTGTGTTGTATACAGTATACAGAACTAATAAATGAGTAATAGAAATCTTCAATTTAATAGTCCACTTATTAAATCAGATGAGTTGTTTTCTCATACAGCTAAACCTTTTTTTTTTTTTTAATAATTAAGTTAGAGCCATTAAATGGTTCCAGAGAAAGTGGTGTCATTTTTAATTCTACTTTACAAAATGGTCTAGCCACCTATTGTTCTAATGTTCTAAACACCTGTGTTTTTCCTTTCAAATGCAAACTTTTCTTACCTTAGAAAAGTTAGGGAGATGAAGAAAGGATTTAACGTCTCTATTGAGATAGCCGCAAAACAAAATGCAGTGAGATCAAGCAGTGCTTCTGTGATCCATTAGATCTACACTGAGGATACTTGAAGAGATCCTCCTGCGAGCTAGCTAACCAACCCCTTTGCATTCTTCGTGGATGTCAAAGTGTACATCAAATCAGTGGGAGCAAGGATATACAAACAATGCTTGATTGATCACACTGGCAGAAGGACGCCCTTATAGCTTTTCTATCATGTTACCCTGCAAAACAGGCATCAGTGTTTGACAATACTTCTGCATAATGGATCATACTTAAAAGGGAATGTGACTTGCAGACCACGTGTCTCCAGTTAAGCGACAACCTCATGGCAACGGCAACATGTGTTTATACAGAAAAATAATACTGGGAAAGTATTTTCTCTATTCCTTAGTGTCATTTAATGTGATTTAATATTTAGAAGGAAAGGAAGTCACCCCATACGTCTGGTGTGGCCTTTGCAGACCACTGACTGCATACTGGGAACAACTGTTCTAAATCATGTGAAATCTGCAAGAAGTAAAGATCCACATCTTGCTGAGTTCTGAGTGCTTACAGGGGTTTTTTTGAATGCTTTCTCCTCATCAGAGGAAGCCAAGGTCAGTAGCGTATCATACACTAGAGCAAGGACATTAATCTTACTTTATACTAGACTATTTCTGGAGTGAGGAGACCAGACTTGCTTCATTTAAAATGTACCTTAAGTGACTGATATTAAATTTACTAAAACAAATGGTACAACTGAATATTTGCCTTGGCTTTGCAGGATACTGGTACCTCAGAGATCACAGCTTGAGAGCTGCTAGCAATACATTTATTTTAGAAGGTGCTGCTACATACCCTGAATTCAAAGTACTAAGGAAACAAACTAATAGGATGTATAAGATCCCTTGATTCATAACCAAATTTTTCCTACTTCTAGTTTTTAAATTTTTCTTTGGGTTTGAGTTTATATCTGTATTATGTGTTATTTACAACTCATGACTGAAACAACTCTGTTCTTTTCTTTATAAATGTAAACTTCAATTTTCATTTCAGATGCAAAAAAGAAATTAATTTTAATTTCAACTCACAAAAATTTGTAACAACTTTCAGAGACACAGTCTCCTTCTTTTTTTTTTTTTTTTTTTTTTTTTACTAAGGACACATTTTTTTTATCCTTTTCAATATTTGCAGCAGAAGTCAATCAAGTAGCTGAATCACAGTGCAAACACTGAGTCCCACTAGAATCGCACATAGAATTCTACTGGGTCATCAGATGCCAGTATGAAAAGCGGATTTGAAAACACTTTTGGTATTCATCCCTTCATTTAGCATAGTTGATTTAAAGCTAACTTATCCCTGGCTGCTCATATAATGCACTAACCCATTCACACAAAAGTATTCACCTCTGCCTAGGTGTGAGAACTTTGCAACTTCTGCTAGTTACCAAACATATATAATTTAAATATGTCCCTTTTCTGGGTGAAATATGAGTCACCATCCAACATTGCCAAAATTGATAGAATTTTTTCCCAAATTCATGGTATGTGACACAACATGATAAAATTCCTTTAGTTAAAAGACTCTAATCTCATCAAAACAATTTCATCTACCACTGATTTACCATGGACTGTGGTTGACTGTGTGACCAGGGTGTCACTCCAGTCTGAAGGACTGGTCTGTGTAGCCCCTGATATGTACATTAACCACATTGATCGGCCCTTTTTGCCAAATTTGGTCAGATCAGTCAGTTACTGTGAGGGTGGTATAAGCTGATAGTATACCCTCAGTAACTGTCAAACTGTGCCCAACTAAAACCCATGGGTCAGGCTCTGGGTAATACATTCAATACACTGAATTTGTTGCCATGCATTTGTTTCACCATATTTAGTACTACTGCTGGTTGGTGAGTCCAAGTGGTAGGGAGAGAGTAATTATCACTACATAACACTGTGGAAGAGGAGTTGGCTTGACCTAAGATGGAACATCAGCACTTTCTGAAATGTAAAAATCTTTGAGTTATCTCAAATTGGGCAACCATCAATCCTAAGCCTTCAAATTCTGGTGCTTAATGATTAAAACCTAAATGATAATGTTTAAATGATTCTGCTAAAAGTAATAAAAGTAGGTTAAATCACAAGTTTCCTTGTGATTCACAGGTGAACCATAGAAGCATTCACAAGGAACCTTGTGAATCACAGGTTCCTCATAGACTGGTTAAGTCTCCTTGAAAAGGGGAAGGAGGGAGAGGAAGATTATAAGGAAGGGACGGAGTCATGTTTCATTGGTTTTCTGGAGAAGCTGAACTTCTTGATAAACTGTTCTTGGGGAGAGAGGAGGAGAATGAGGTCATCTGCTACAGTAGTACCTGTCTGTACATCTGTGTACAGTAGTACAGAAAGGCAGCACCTTCACAGAGCATTTAGTGGAGATGGGGAAACACAGGTCAGTGGAGTGAGTAAATACGACAATAGAGCCTATAATGACAGAATTTATCCTGCAACGGTTAACATGACAAAATACTAGACTTGTTCTCTCCTTCCCAGATTAAAGCACCTCTATTCACAGCAGGTGATTGTTGCATGACTGTTGGTGATGGAAGAGACGGGGCAGATTGCTTGGATGCAAGAGGCCGATTTTATTGATACAGAGCTGAGTATTTATACCTTTTCAGCAGTAACTGAAACAGATTTTTATATAAGCAGCAGTCACTGTAACAACGATATCTGTTTGTTAATAACATTGCAAAACTAAAAGCTAGCACTAACCGGCACAGGTACATACCAAGCATGCCGTTCCCTTATACTAGCTATTTCATGGTAGGCTGTACTGCCTGCTATGGTTTGCAGCCTAGCAGCGTTAGTGCGTCCACTTCTGACATGAGTTTAGCAGTGCTCTCACTTCTGCTTTCTAGCTGTATCTCCACATCTCCCCCTTTCTTATCTATGAGTAAAATTTTCTTTGTTGACGTATCAATCAGTCTCTGAACACATTGCAAAACACATGGCAGACAAATCATCATAAGCAGCAGCATGGCTAAAATATAAATTCCTGCTTTAGCTAAATGCTTAAGCCAGCCAGTAAGTTCCCATCCTCCAAGTATGTTTCCAAGCCAGTCGTTATCAATTACAACTCTCAATTTGGTGACACTATCTCGAAGGGCATGAATAGACAAAGAGTAATCAGACAAGTTCATGTGGGGAAACACAAAAGGTGGAAAGGATTCTAGGTGTGAGAAATAAAAGCAGGTTTCAGAAAATAAAGCAAAAGGATTTAGGATTCAGCTTTGGCTGTGAAAAGATAGAAGATACAGTTATATAGCAAACAAGGACATTAAAACAATGGTTAGAGTTTCTAGGCTTGGTCTAGATAGACTTTGAAGTTGCAAAAAATATGCTTAGCAAGATAGATAAGTTTAAGCCTTATAATGGAATATTGTGTATTGTTAAGGCATAACAAGCCAGCATTGTGTTTAACAGTTGTACGTGCACTATTATGGATTGGTTAATACAGCTGTCTGCAACTTTTAGAAGCATGCTGATTGGCCAAAAAGCCTTTAAGAATGCTCTGTAACCAGGAAGTTTTTGGATGCCCTTGGCAGCGCGAGCTTTGTACCATCTCTGTCTCAACTCGGTATGTGAGACTGATAATAGAATAATAAAAGGCTCCTGGAGCGCCAGTCCAGGCTCCCTGTCCCATTTATCGATGAAGATGCCGACACAGTTCATGCCGCATAAGCCTTCAAATTCGTCACAACCATGCCCATGTGCCAAAAGCAAAAAGTCAATTTCAGCTCTATTCTGCAGTGTAGCATGTCTCACGCTATCAATGTCTGTTAATAAGCCTGTTAAAACAGAGCTAGTAGCATTAGTTTGTTTTGCAAGCCAGCAGCCAAGGTTATTCAGGGTTTTTAGTGCATGTGCCATTCCAATAGAAGGAATAATAGAGGCAAACACTTGGGCTCTTAGGTTCCAAGATTGAACATTATCATCACAATCCTGTCTATATGTGCGTGTGCTGCATTTTGCTTGCACCAGCTTGTGCAAGATGGTAAGTTTCCCTGAAAAGAGTGAAACATGGTTAGTCGCCCAAAAGTACAAGGACCTCCTATGGCCCTACCTGGTATTCCCTTCCAAGCTCTGTTTCCACATATCAAAAATATGTTGTCTAATAATCCAATAGCAGCGCTTCCAGGAGTAATTGGTTGGGGAAAAGTATGGTTACACCAGGCAGAAGCATTGGCGTAAATTCCTGTTCCTGAAACATCTAGGCCGAATTTTCTGTTGGGACTCTTAGTATAATTTAGAAAAAAACATGCAAAAGACTGCATGGACCCAAAAATATCCAATTCTTGAGGTTGCATAGGAAGAGGGGGAAAGTTAAGAACCTTATTTATTCCTAAACCCTTGTCGTTGGAAAAATACCATTTAGCTGATTCACCAGCCTTTTTCACGCCAACTTTCCTGGCACCACCAGGTCGGCTCAATTCGACCCATAGCAGTACACTCTCTTCGAACTGTTAAACTGAATAAAGCATCCCATTCACTTTTCACTAAGGGCCTAGCTACCAAACAGGTTTGGAAAGGGTCACCAGGGAAGGCCATGGACGGGCACAGCGTAGACTCTAAAGCTTCAGCTAGCGTAAGCCAAACATTGCGTTCTGGGAGGGGTGGCATTGCGACCACCTCTCCTTCATCAAGAAGGAGTCCTACTAAGAGGACCAGCCTGAAAAAGGCAGATCTGGCTCCCAAAAGTACCATTGTGGAAGCCAGCCACACTCTTATCCACACACAAGTTTTAAAATAATACAGTTACCATAAGAATAGCATAGCACAAAGGATCACACTGTGGACAGTTGCCACAGCGGCGATGCGACATGCAATACCACCACTTCTGACACTTTTGACACTGACACAAAACCCACACCTGATGGGAATAATTTTTGCAAATAAAACAAGGAATAGGGTTATTCTCAAGTCCAAGTCTCTCCTTAAACCATTTCCAATACTGCTCACTAAGAGAGACTTGATCTGTAGTTACAGCTTCTACTTCCATTGGAGTGGGTCATCCCCGGAAATCAAAAAGTGGTGTAAAGTTGATAAGTCCTCTGGAATTACGTAGAAGCTGGTTGAGCTGGTGGTCAGGCGGAGGGGTCCTCTGTGATCTCTGGAACTGAGGCAGAGACTGGAATGGCTGGGGTCTCCGCTGATAGTGTGCCAGGGTGGTCAAGATCCTCAAGATCCTCAGGAGAAGTTTTCAAGGATTCTCTGAAGGGTCTCATGTTCTTAGCTGGGATCCACCTTGGGCCCTTCTCTGTAGAAACACCGGTAAAACCCCTTCCCCATGTGATGAGGGGATAAGGTCCCATGATCTTACCTGTTTCTGGGTCCTTAACAAGGACTGGGGCCTTCTGTTTAACCTCTAACTGTCGGTTATTGCAGAAGTGCCTTACAATCGGAGGGTTGGGATCCATCAGGGAACAATTTAAAAACTTAAAAACATACAATGCCTTCTGTAAGCATTCAGCTGGGGTAGCATTCCCCATTCCCCCTTTCTGTGGTAGTAAAAGACACTTTAGTGAACAGTGGGCTCGCTCAATGACAGCTTGGCCAGTGGAGGAATGAGTAATCCCCATTTTGTGTCACTCCCCAGAGGGCAAGAAAATTTACAACTCTCTGGGAAATATACGCTGGGCCATTATCAGTTTTGATCTGTGAAGGAATTCCCAAGACTGCAAAGGCACACATAAAGTGACAGCAAACATCTTTTGCTTAATCTTCTGTATGACCAGGATGCAAACAGGGCACCTGAAAAGCTATCTATAGAGGAATGTATATATTTAAGTTTGCCAAATTTGGGACAGTGAGTAACATCTGTTTGCCAAATTTTGAGGCTCTGGAGTCCTCTAGGGTTAACACTTCCAGCGAGAGAGGGAAAGGAGTGTCTTTGACAGTCTGGGCACACAGCCACAATGCCAGAGGCTTGGCGAGAAGGCAAAGCAAAAGTTCTTGCAAGTGCAGCAGCATTCTGATGAAAAAAATGAGTGACTGATTTTTGCCTGGGAAAAGCGATCAGGTAACCCTTGCGCAGGTAGAATAAGTAAATCTGCCTGGTGATTTCCTTCTGCAATAAAACCAGGCAAGGTAGTGTGAGATCTAACATGCATTACAAAATACAACTCTTCTCTATTATCTAAAAGGAAAACAAGTTGTTGCAGCCAATAAAACAAATCTGCATTAGGCACATCTTTCAACACAGCAGCTTCCGCTCTTTCCACAAGTCCTGCAACATAAGCAGAATCAGTTATTAGGTTAAAAGGAATAGGCCAGCATTCAAAGGTTCGTACAACGGCCGCTAATTCAGCAATTTGAGGGCATCCTGAAACGGTGACATCTGAGTCCCATCGGTCGAGATTTGAGTTCCACCACAGCATCACGGACATACGGGTGCGACCAGATCCATCTGTAAACACAGTTAACACTTGCAATGGGACTTCGCTTCCCTTGGGTTGTGTTAAAAGATTAAAACCTGCTGCCACGACCTTGTGTTTTGGGGGATATGTAGAAAGCTGTCCAGAGAAATCGGTGAGAGTCATCTGAAACACTTCAGACTGTTGAAGTAGCCACTGTAAATAAACAGCAGTAATAGGCAAGCAAATCAAACAGAAATCTACACCTGCAAGTGTAACAAGTCTCTGTCTAGCTTTTACAATGAGCAAAGCAAGCATTTCATATTGGGTACTGACAGTTTTGGACATGTGGTGTGGCAGAAAAATCCATTCAGTGATTAATAGAGGATCTGGCAAAGTAGGGTCCCACTGAAAAATTAAAGCGTGGGGCTGTTTGGCTGGACTTAAAATTATTAAAGAAACGGGCAACTCAGTATCCTAGCAGGCCGCTTGGTGGTTTGAAATAGCATCAGCTGCCTTTTGCAATGCTTGGCAAGCTTCCAGTGTAAGCTGCTGAGGTGATAGTAAATCTGGTTCCCCTTTTAATAGAGCAAACAAAGGGCTCAAGTCTGCATTTGAGATTCCTAACAGGTGATGAACCCAATTAATTGTCCCCAAAAGTTTCTGAGCATCATACAAAGTACAAATGTTGGTTTGAATTTGTAAAGGTTGAGGAGAAATACTCTGGGTCCTGATTTGCCAGCCCAGGTATTTCCAAGGGGGTTGATGCTGAATTTTTTCAGGAGCAACATAAAGTCCTGCTTGGGTTACATCATTGCTGACAAGGGCTAAGCCTTTCTCCATAACTTCTTGTTTTTCTGCAGCAATTAGGATGTCATCCATATAATGATATAAAAGAGTGTCAAGCATGTCCAGGTGAATGAGGCTGAGGATTTTTTGCAACAAACCACTGGCAAATAGTGGGGCTATTTTTCATGCCTTGGGGCAGGACAACCCAGTGATATCTTTGCAAGGGTGCCTGCATATTGGTGCTCAGGACAGAAAAGGCAAATTTTGGTGCATCCTCAGGATGCAAGGGAATATCAAAAAAGCAATCCTTTAAGTCAATGACCATCAAATGCCAGTCTTGAGGGATCATGGTAGGAGATGGGAGGCCAGGCTGGAGGGCTCCCTTGTCCTCCATAACAGTGTTAATTTTATGGAGGTCATGGAGCAAGCGCCCCTTGCCAGTTTGTTTTTTAATGACAAACACAGGTGAATTCCAAGGACTAGTGGAGGCGACTATGTGTCCCTTTTGGAGCTGTTCCTGGACCAATTCAGTGAGTGCACACAGTTTAGGTAATGACAGGGACCACTGGTCCACCCAAATAGGGGTATCAGTTTTCCAGGTTAATTTCAGGGTGTCGCATGCTTCAATGTTCCCCATTAAAAATCCCACTGAATTCTGAAACCCCATTGAGAGAGTACATCTTGTCCCCATAACACTATGGGCACAGGTAGAATAAATGGCCTTACAGAGGCTGTGTGGTTTTCTGGTCCTGTCACTTGAATCAGATAGCAACTTTGATAACTGCAACTGCTTCCTCCTATCCTGGTGAGGGCCACGGGTACCTCCATGAGGGCCCAGTTAGGGGGCCACTTATCTTGAGAAATGACAGTAATGTTAGCTCCGGTATCTAAAACACCGGTGAGTGTTATTTGTTGTCCCTGTAATAACAGGGTGCATTGGCAGGTAGGACACTTATCTGAAATTGTTTGTGCCCACAGTATTTGTGGGGTTCCTATAGAACCATATCCTCCCACCTTGGTGCTATATTTTTCTACAGAAGATGGTGAATCATGTGGAAGAGGGATTAATTTAGCTATGCAGGTCCTTCACAGGATAAAATGTGGATTAGGGGTCCAAACCATGTTCTTAAGTTTGTCATTAGAATCTAAGTCCCTGACCACAGGGAGAACAGAAAGTCCTGGAAGGCTAGTTGAGGACCTTCCTAAAAGTAGGGCACTTTTTTGGGGCCCTAGTGGTCCAAAAATTCCTGTAGGGAGTAAATGAACAGAAGAATCATTTAACCTCACTGTGGCTGAGGTGTGCAAGTCCAATCCAGCACTGCCTGCAGTTGCTGGGCGAAGACTTGAGGGAAGCTTCTGTTGAGTATCTGTGGGGCTGACATCTGCAAGGCTGGCATCTGCGGAGGCGGCTGAGACATCTGTGTCAGAGCTCTTTAAGCTTTGGAAAAGATAGCTGTTCCCAATGGGGATTTAGCTTTCTTCGTCCCGTATATAAGACCGGTGCCACAATTTTGTCAGCAAAGTCTAGATCCCCTTCCTTTAATGCTTATTGTTTCAAGAGGACCCAGATGACGTGAGGGTTGGGGGGAAATAAATCTGGCTCTTTTTCAGGATCGATGAGTCTGGGGTCTCCTTCATCCTCGCTGCTGTCAGTTGGACTGTAGCCAGTGGTAAATGCTTTTATAGATTGTGAGGAGCCCTTTTCCCTTTTTGTTGCTAGGGGGGCTGGAGCCTTTAGTGAAAGAGGCAGTCTCTTCAAATTGTAAAGAGTTCTGAGCTCCGCTTCTGCGGAGGGGGGGCAAGGGGCATCCTCTTTAGCAAGAATTTTTTCTTGAGCTTTTAAAGCTTCAAAGATTACTTTCCAGGAGGGAATCATCTCTGCAGCAGCTTTGTCACCCTCAGCTACAGCATTCCAAAATTCCACTCCTACTCTATCCCACAGATCCACCATAAAACTTGTGGACTGAGTTACTCCTTGCAGTTTAGAAGTAGTCCATCGAAGCATAATTTTTAAATCGTTCACAGGCAAAGATTTGCCTTGCTTCTCTAGCAGGTTTGACATAAGCTCAAGCACATCTCTTTCTAGGGTGGTCATCCCCTGACCCTGGCCCATAGTTCCCTGCAGCGACTCACCTCTTTTTCAGAGGATCAGTTGCCGGCTGGCGTGGGTCCCACTTCTTCCCGCGGCTTAACCACAGTTCTGAAGGCTCCCCCTTCTCCTCTGGCTTAACCTTCGGCAAAGTTACTGAACTTCTGCAGGGCATCGCCGACTTCACTTAAGAGCAGTCCCAGTCCTCACATGGGGCACCAGTTGTCGCATGACTGTCGGTGATGGAAGAGATGGGGCAGATTGCTTGGATGCAAGAAGCCGATTTTATTGATACAGAGCTGAGTATTTATACCTTTTCAGCAGTAACTGAAAACAGATTTTTATATAAGCAGCAGTCACTGTAACAACGATATCTGTTTGTTAATAACATTGCAAAACTAAAAGCTAGCACTAACCGGCACAGGTACATACCAAGCATGCCGTTCCCTTATACTAGCTATTTCATGGTAGGCCGTACTGCCTGCTATGGTTTGCGGCCTAGCAGCGTTAGCGCGTCCACTTCTGACATGAGTTTAGCAGTGCTCCCACTTCTGCTTTCTAGCTGTATCTCCACAGGTGATAGATGTCAAGACAGACTATGTCTTGAAAATACTTTCACCAAAAAGAAGTGTATGATCAATTGAGAGCAACAAAGGAAATTAGTTCACCTCTCATGATTTGCTGTTTCCTTCTGGTTAGAGGAAGTAAAACTAGGACTACAACTGAATTGTGTTGAGTATTCTTGAGCAATAATTAAACAGCCTAATAAAAGTTGGACATATAAGTATGTGGAGAAAAAATACCCCAGTACTTTTATTAGAGTTTCCTCAGATTTCTTTTGGCTGCTTCCTGCCTTTTTCGAATTTTTTCTGTCTCCTTTAACAATAGGCTTTTCGCTTCAAAATTGCTGCCAAAATAGGCATTAAAAATCCTGAGTTATTTATCTGCTCCAATGTACAGACACTACCACAGATGGTCTGTAAATATCTAGACAGCTAACCCAGACAGTATATGCTGGCACAATTCTTTTTATCCTTTTTGGATAGGCGACTATCACTTACTGTGCAGCCCAGTAACAGGACTCTAGTGACATTTTCAGGATGCCTCAGTTACCATGAACAGCAGGTGGCAACCATGCTCCCTGCTCTTAAAACTCCCATTAAAATCCTACCTCCCTTAGACTTTCACCTTCTGCCTAAAGCTGGAGGTACCAAATTTTGTCAGCAGTGTAGGCAAAGTTGAATAGTAAGGAAGTTTGAAGGAAAGGACTTGAACCAAGTCTGTGCTGGACTAATAGGCATTAGAAGTGGCTGTTGACTGATGCTTCTATTTCTGCTCTCCTTCTGCCTGAGGCTCACCAAGAGAGTTGTAGCCAAACCTGGTAGATCCCAGATCCCACTCTTCCTTCTGCACTCTCCCACTGTGCAGTGGCATGTTACCTCAGATGCGAGACAAGGAATGAGCTGTGTCCCAGGAAAGCTGCTGTCCTCAAGGACCAGCTGCCTAAGTTATCTGTGCCTAGAGTAGGTCCACAAAATGTCATGGGTATCATGAGACTGTGATTACAGACAATATGGAAGCTGACATGATTTTCCACAGAAAACTTGATACATAATTATATCTCCAGAATTGCATTCACCAAGAGACAATACATCTTTATTAATAATGATGATAGGTCTCTATTAGTGACAGATGGGGGTATTGGGTACATCCTCAGCCAGTTTTCAGATTATATCAATATGAGTGGTGCAGTTGATATGCTTCAGGGAAGAGAAGGGTGACTTTGACAGTCTCGAGACATGGACCCATGCAAACCTCATAAGGTTCCACAAGGCCAAGTGCAAGGTCCTGCAAATGGGTTGCAGCAATTCCCAGTATCTGTACAGACTGGGTGATGAACTGGCTGAGAGTAGCCCTGAAAAGTGCTTGGGGCTACTGGTTGATTGAAAAATTGTACATGAGCTGGCAACATAACCTTGAAGCAGAATGGCAGCTGCATTCTGGGCTTCATCAAAAGCTGCGTGGGCAGCAGATCAAGGTACCTGATTCTGCCCCTCTACTCCACTCTGGTGACACTGCCTGCAGTGTTGCATCCAGCTCTGGAGTCTGCAGTACAAGAAGCACATGACCTCTATTAGTGTAGCTCCAGAAGGATGCCACAAAAATAATCAAATGGCTGGAGCATCTCTCTTCTGAAGACAGGCTGAGAGAGTTAAGGTTGTTTGTCCTGGAGAAGAGAAGGTTCTGGGAAGACCTTGTTGCATTCTTTCAGTATATAAAAGGTGGCTTATTAGAAAGATGGAGAGATAATTTTACCAAGGCATGTAGTGACAGGACAAGGGACAATTGTTTTAAACTGAAAGGGGGTATATTTAGATTGGATATAAGGAAGACTTCTACTGTGAGATTGTTGAAACACTGGAACAAATTGCCCTGAGTAGTTGTGGATTCTCTGTGCTTGTAAGTGCTTCAAACCAGGTTGGATGGGGTTTTGGGGAAGCTGGTCTGATGGGAGGTGTCCTTGCCCATGGCAGAGGGGTTGAAACTAGATAATCTTTAAAAGTCTCTTCTAACTCAAAGCGTTCTGTAATTCTGTGATGTTCCGGCATTGCAGTACCTCATGCATAGAGATAATCTGGAAATCCATTGTCACAGCTGTGTCTTTTCTTTAACTTGTTCAATATTGGCAAAAAATTACTATTGTCTTTAGCAAATGCAAAGCAAAGTATCCACATAACAGAATCCTGTTATGTGGGTTTTATCAAGTAGTTTCACAGAAATACAGAATCACAGAATTTTTAGGGTTGTAAGCGACCTCTGGAGATCATCCGGTCCAACCCCCCTGCCAAGGCAGGGTGACACAGAGCAGGTGAAACAGGAATGTGTCCATCTGGGTTTGATCATCTCCAGAGAGGGAAACTCCACAACCTCCCTGGGCAGTCTGTTCAGTGCTCTGCCACCTCAATGTAAAGAAGTTCTTCCTCACATTGAGGTGAAACTTTTGGTGGTTTAGTTTAAGGCCATTGCTCCTCACCATATCGCTGAGCACTACCAGAAACAGTCTGGCACCATTCTCTTGGCAGCTGCCTTTCAAATATTTATATGTATTGACAAGATCCCCTCTCAGTCGTCTCCAGACCAAGTAGACCCAACACCCTCAATTTCTTCTTATAAGAGAGGTGCTCCAGTCCCTTAATCACCTTTGTGCCCCACCACTGGACCCTTTCCAGTAGCTCCTTTTCTTTCTTGTCCTGAGGAGCCCAGAACTGGACACAGCACTAGGACTGGCCTCACTAGAGTGGGGTAGAGGGGCAGAATCACCTCCTTCAACCTGCTGGCCGCAGTCTTCCCAGTGCACCCCAGGATACCATTGGCCCTCCTGGCTGCAAGGGCACTGCTGGCTCGTGATTAACTTTTGATCCACCAATAAGCTAGCCACATCTTTGGTTCTCCCGATGTTAAAGAGAAAATCCTAAAACAGTCCTTGAAGTACAGCAGCCTATTAATGTTATCAGTGTATTATTACATTTTCCTGTATATCATTCAATAAACCTCTTTGGCCAATGACTTTCTGATGCTTTGAAAGAACTTGATGGAACTTGCAAAGTTTCTGAAAATACCAGTAACTGTGGAAATGCTCATGGAGTATCTGGAAGGGCAACCAGGAGTTCTGTAGCTACTCCTTGGTAAAGGGTACAGTTAAAGTGTTGTGCTGTACATTATGTTAGGTCTTAGACAAACATGATCTTTTTATTAAGTTCAGAAACGGATGACACTGGAGTTATGTTCTTAAGGTCATAGCCTAGAAATGGACAAAGAAGCCAAGAAAAGCCTATTTAATAGATGTGCAGGATATCATATGATGTAATGTCTTTTGTTAGACAGAAAACCCAGAAGTTTTTATTTCATCCATCATGCACTCTCGACCTTGCCCGATTTTTACTTATATCATATGGTGTGATAAAACGTGTCACTTTTTTTCCCACAAGTCTTGTGCAAAGTCTTGCAAAAGAAGTTAGTATAGGAATTTGCCCTAAAGGCAACCAGGAACCACCAATTTAGACCAGCAAAAAATTGCTATTGATCCCTGCTGAGCTTGCACCTATAGACATCAGAGGAAACACCACTGTTGAGCTACTGTATTTCCATAGTCTAGAGTTTGTCCTTATTTCTTTTTACCGATTTGACATCGGTTAGAGGATCAGAATTTGTAACTGTTTTAAAGTGAATTAGGTGACTTATTATCTGAAACATTTATTGAACGTTGAAGAAAAAGACAGTAAGTGTAGACAGTGTTGTGATAACAGATTTTTGTCTGCTCTTTACCAAGACGAGGGATACAAAACCAGTTTTTCAGCTCATTTACCTAGTGAATAAATATTTTTGCAATCTAGCACATCTTTCCACAGCTCTGTTCTGCAGATGCCTTGTCACAATACACATTTTTATCTTAAGAACAGGCACTAGAGCCTCTCATAAGGACAAAGTAGAGTTTAACTGCAAAAATGTTTGGCTACATAAAGTAATGCCTTTCTATTTCAATGTTTAATTCTAAATTATACCGTAAAAGATATTTCCATTAAAAATGGTAGGTATTGGCTAAATATGTAAAAAATTATATGGTTTAGGATCACATTTCCTTAACATAAACATAATTAAATGAATTAAACATAATTTAACATATTGGGATTGGAGTTATTATTTTATTAGTTGTCTCCGCATTAACATGGGGTCTGATGTGAAATACTTAACCCAGAAGCAGACAAAATAGAGACATTTCTCACTCTACACCAGTTAAAATATTGCTAAATATATTGCTTTTATTTAGGTTGTAATAACTACTGGAGACACCAACCAGCTCAGGACTGCACTGTATGGGGGATTATGCAGCAGAATTAGAATTAGCTTTACCTAGTTTCCACTGTCTGAAAGATGGACAAGAGGTGTGTAGTCATTATCCATACTCATGCCTCTGCAGTGAAGAGAGAGAGCAAGAGAAAATATAGGTTTCATTAATTCCAGCTGCCTAGTAAATATGAAGGGCTTGAGTCATTATTTGAAGGTGTCTGTTTATCTCTGCCAGTTACAGGGAAAGCCTGAGCAACTATGTAAGTCTAATTTTATACTTAACTTTTAGATATCTAAATTATCAAAGATAAATCAATCGCTATATTACAATTGTTATTCAAATTTTATTAAAACAAATAGATGGAGAAAATAGATGATGGATAAAGTGGAAATTAACAGTAACAGCAGTCAAGCAAAATATTTATAGGCCTGAAGCTAAAGCATAAAGTATATTATTAATACACAAGCAATATTATCTGCTGAAGGCACTTTTTTCTTCATTAAAATGCATTACTTGATTTCCTGTATCTGATGGAAAGTACCCAACTGCTTTGAATAGTCAAATACTTAAACTTATCTAACTTTTTTTTTAACCTACCCTCCTCATAACTTCTTTCCTCCTCACAGAAGTTCCTGGTATGTGTGGGTCTCCTTTCCTCCCCTGTATGGATTCTTGGTGAAACTTTTCCAGCCTTTTGGAGCTCAAGTTTGTTAGGGGTCCCTAGTCCCCACAGAGAAGTGCTGAAATGGGTCCTCATGGTCCACAGGCTCCTAAGTTGCCACAATAGTCAAAAGACTCTGGCTGATCCTGCCACAGGCCCAGGTTGCTTCTCAAGTCACTAGCATTGAGGCATTCCTTGGTCTTCAATAAGGTAAGGTAAAATCAGTTCCATAGTTTCAATGGAAAACTTGAAAAATTTAACTAATTTGAGGAGGTATAATTAGAGCTTTTTACTGGCTAGGCTAGTAGTTTAATGCCGTAGAAAGCCTCGGGCAGCCTAGAGAGGTAGCACGGGCAATCCAGCATTTCAGTAGCTCTAAAAGCGGCAAAATGGTAGCTGCAAATCTAATACCACTACCAGAAGCAAAGAGGGAGAAATATAGCTCCCAGCTTGCCTAATTTCCCACAATTAGAAGCTTTCAAAAGAAACAGAAGCACACAGACGTTCGCAGAAAGAGTTGCAAAACCAAAGAGGGTGGGCCCCGCCTTGGTCCTTTCTTTTATTGGGAGAAGGGGAAAGGGGCGGACTGGGGCGAACCCGGGGTGAGCGGCCAATCAGACACTGCTGAAGAGTTTGAGGTACATTTGGTTTTGCCCGCGCTTGGAACAAAGGGGTTCAGAGCACATGACAGAGGCAAGTCCTGGTTTGTCTCAGGGTGGGGGAGGGGAAGCTCGGAACAGGCAGCAACACTAATTTGTTTTGTAACTAATCTGTTACTCCAGGCATCTCATGTGCACTGTCTTGCTGTTAACAGAACAACTATGAAGAGCTTTAAAATTTGGGGGTTGACTTTTCTAGGGATTACATTAAAGAGCCTAACCTCACACTTAATTTCCAATCTACATTCGTTTGTAGAGGGAAAAAAAACACCAAACAAACCACACCCCAATGTCAAACTGCCATCCTCCAACATTTTAGTTTTAAAAATAGAAACAAAAGCAAATACATGTAAAAGAAAACAAAGAAGTTCAATATGGAATGTTTTGCTGGTACAAAGTACTGCCTGTCTGACTCTATTTGTCTTTAAAGCTGCCAGGAATTTCAGTTACAGTTAATTCAGTTTAAAGCACATGGGGGTTTGTTTGGTTTTGGTTTTTTTTTCCTTCTTCTCAGTAAGAACAACACAAATTAAGGAAAAGGAGCAAGTTCATCATTGGAATAACTCCAGATCTCAATATTCTTGATTTGATCATATTTGATCATAAATACAAAGTTTAATGGAGAGATTCTATCCTTCACTACAGGTACTTCTTCCATTTGGTGTGAAGTCTTCATAGTGGACTGCTTTCTAATGCTTTTCACATACAAGGGCTATTTAGCTGCTAAACCTCAGTAGCATGACAGTGCAGTGACCGTAACAGAGGAAGGAAAAAAAAAATAGTAGAAGAAACAAAAAAACATAACAATGACTCCTTCAACTGAGAAGGAGCTGTAGAGTTGAAAGGTATAGTTTTCATGCCCTGATTGTATTTCTAGTCACATTTTCTGTATAAGTTTTCAGATATCTAAGAAATTAATACAATTTAAATATCCAGCTGTTGGCCTATCAATATACAAGTGCACATGATGTAGGAGAAGAATAATATTTTAGAAAAGTTTTCATCCTAAGTCTTGGGATCTTTTCAGCAGAAACCAGTTGCCAAGATAAAGATATTGTCCCAAAAGGACTGTTTCAAAATTGGTATTTATAACATTATCCAGTGGTTTTGTGATGGGATTAAATATCCACTGAGTACAAGGTCAAGTCTACAAAATGAATTGACTTGTGACCTACTTTGGATTTCAAATTGCTCCACCAAGGCTAGGTAGGTCATTGCACGTTGCGTTTTACTTCTTAATCATACCTCTGTCAGAGGTTTATGGACTTTCTATACCAATAACCCTTGAAATACATTAGAAAAGAGGAAAGCAAACTGTAGGAGTCTGTTCCTTTTTACATATCACAGTATCCTCTTCTGACCAGCTCGTCTCCAGTGCTGCAGTATTAAGAAAGGACTGACGTCTTGAGAGTTTGCAGAGCCCAGCTGATTTCACACTTTTAGTTTTAAATCTATTTTCTCAAAATGATCAGTTGTCAGGTTACCTCAGTTCTTTGATACCTTGCTGTAGAACCTAAATAAAACTATTTGAACATGCTCTCTGTTTGATCATAACCCGGGAGACACTGGCCACAGATTTAAGCAGGGCTTTTGCCAGAACATACTGTACCAGATCTCCCAAATATTGTGAAACTAACAAGAGGCTTAAATTTCAAGCTTTTTAGATGACTGCCCCTTAGCCAGAAACAAGGTTGCAGTTAAACCTTTTCCTCTAGGCATTCAGGGAATACAGGAATTGTCATATGCTGACAAATTATATGCTTTGGGTGTATTACCACATGCAAAGATGGATAAAGTGAGAGTTATCTGCTGCCAAAACCTTTGTTGGAGTATTGAGTATAATAGTAGAATATGCCACTGCTTGGTCTACATTTAGGATAATTGTCTCAGATACTCAAATAAAATATGTTTAGATGAACATAAATCTATTTGAAAGTTATATTGGTTAACTTTACTTTTTGCTTTCATGCTTATTGTTTTTGTGGTATTGCACATCTTCCCATCTCTCCCTAGAGAGAGATGTAGTGACAATATACATTCCAAAGCTGTTGGAAGGCTTAGTGCTAACAATTATGTTTCATTTAAGAAAATAACTGTGCAAAGCAGCGTATTCCTTCCCTAGGTTCAGGAATGCCTTTCAGCACATCTACATGGAAGTCCATTATTAGATGCACTCGTTGAGAGGGAAGAATAGTGAACGTTCCCAACATCATTGTACGAGATGGAACAGTGGGTTTAAGGAGAGAAAATACTGTTCTCTTTGCATAGCGGTTGGAGGAACAGTTTGATGGTATTGACCATGTTCATGTGCTTAGGAATATTTTTGGTTCTGTCACTTTTTGAGGATAATGCCTTCCTGAGCTACTGTTCAGATATTATGTTCTCATTCACATCTATGATATGGACACCAGAAGTTATTACTTACAACTGAAAATTATTTTTCCAGTAAGGTAATATAAGAAAGACTGATGTACAGAAAAACACAGAAGGATACATCCCTTATGGATGAACCAACCCCTTTTCCATCCCCATACCTCCCTTGATCCCCTAGGGAAAAACTGGCCTCAGAGGTTCCTTATATATTAATTTTTGCATTTCCTTTTAATACCAGTCTATGCAGCTGCAGAAATGCACTGAATTAAGTCTACCAGAGATAAGAACTAAACAACAGAAAAAGCTGGATATAACTGTGCAGTAAATTACTGCTCTTGATAAGAAGAAATATTCCATTTTTTGGAAAGTATTTTAACATACTAGTTTGTATCCAAGAAAATAAGGAGAAAACTAGACAAGGAAAAAGTAGGAGAAAGAAAGTGAAGCAGGAATTACTAACTGTGTGATTATAGTAAATTTAAGAGTGGTGAATGCTGGAAATTTTTATTGTGCTATTTGTATAAAATCTGAAGAAGCATATCTGGGCATTGTATAATGGTGTGAAAATACAGATTAACTTCCCAATACTGCCTCACTCACCTATAATTTGACTTTGTTTTTTAATGAATATTAATTAGTCTTTCCACAAAGTTGTCATTCACTCCATGCAACTGTTTTGTTGTCACTCAGTGCATTTAAGACACACAATTCACATTTTTATGAACTGCTTTGCCTTCTGCAATCAGGTACCTCACTTCAGTTGAGATTTAAAGCCAAACCTTGTTCAAATACTGGCAACACAAAACACTCCTAGGAGAATACAGAATAAAAGTTTGTTTTACTGGTGATGGTGTTTGGTTGCTTTTTCCCCGGTGGGAATGTCTGTCTCAGACTTAAACCACACAGCTGGGAAAGACAACCTCAGCCTTTAGCCCAGGCGGCCTGCATACAGAGACTGTATTTGTCAGCCAATGTAATACATGGTAAAGAAGCCAGAGATTTCATGACTTTCTGCTCAAAAGAGCCTGTGGCAGCCTCACTTGAGACTGCATAGCATGTGCAGAAGAGATCAGACAGTTCAGCTGAAGGCAAATATTAGTTTACTGGTTATACAAGTGCACAGTACAGAATTAGAAGCTTTGTGTTATCCCTTCAGAGCAACACCATTTTTTACTGGTGAATATTAGCTAATTAGGCATATTAGCTCAGAGCTGGTACACTGTGGCACCAGAGTACTCTACTGACTAGTGGTAGCTTACAGCCAATTTGTTCTCACAGACAAGCAGCTGAACATAGCGTAAAAGAAGGAAACTGAGAACACGTATTATCAGTGCAGATTATCTGGGACTAATCTAACACACAGAGTATAAGTCTTTCTGTGCTCACATTTAAGCCATGAGCATCTGGTCTTGGCCATATTTGGTCTACTATGGATGAATGGAGAAATCTGTCATCTGTGGATACCCTAACAGAACTAATATCTTCCAAATAAATGTCTGAGCAAAATAAACGACTAAGGCAAAGCTCTGTTCATTGCACTGCTCCAAAAATAGGTGTATATTAAAATAGAGTCAAGTGTTATACAAAGTGCCCTGGCAACAAGAACTAATATTGCAGTGAGTTGTAAGTCCCAGGAATGCAAAGAGAGTTGGGCAAACAAACTGAACTGCTCAGTTATAAACACGGGCTGCTGCTGCGAAGAAAGGCAACAACCATACTGGAACATGAGGGAAACCTCAGCATGCTGCAAATCTAATGCATTACCTTCAGGCAAAATGTTGCAGTGGAAATAAAAGCTTTGAAATTTTTAGACAAAGAAGATGGGTAACTTTAGCTGGAGCAGAGAGGCAGAGCTAATAGAGTGGGGACAGCTTTCAGAATGTGACAGCACATAAGGATTTTCTGGTGACAGGGAGAAGGAAGAAGACTCAAAGCTGTCAGCATTTTAGTCTCTACTTTTGTTCTTTTCTGACCCTTACTAGCTGTGCAGTATAAAATATCACCTCTGATATACTGTGGTTGCATATAGCCCCGTGCCCATTTCCCCAGCTGCATCTCTTCATCATGTATTGCAGTCATAAAAATAACTTAATACAAGGATCTGATAAAAATATTTAGATAACAAATAGTTCTGTCTAACAAGTATTTCAGATACTTCTTAAGAAGATTATTCTTATTAGACAGAAAACAATTTCAATGGGGTTCACCCACAGTGTGCTTTACATATGGATGCTGAGACTGAATACAGCAAAGCCACTCAGAAATTTTACTTTGGAGAGAAACACAGCTACAGTAATTTATTTCATGAGACATAGTTTGTGGCAATGCACGGCTTCCTTTCTGGAGATATTAGCTTGGGTATTCTGAGTCCAGAAACACTTATTTACACAAACTTTAAATCAGTTCTTTTTGAATGCTAGTTCTGCTACTAGAACTTCCAGGAAACAGGTAGTTATATTTCTCCCTGATAAACTTGGGTTATTTGAACTATTAGTTAGGAAAGGCCAATCTAAGACAGCCTTCGGATGTAATAATCCTTATGAAAATACCTGTGAACTGTGTTGCTATTGACCTAGCTGCAGATTTAAATACAGGTTTGTCTTTAAAGTGTCAGTCTTTTCACTTGTCTGATTTTTCATAGTTTTACTATTCACAGTTACCAATAAAGAAAATAAATGGAAATTTGGCACAATAAGTGAATGGTAAAAGCAAATTGTTGGTTTGTACCTTGATTCAGAAAAATTAGCTTTATTTCAATGGTTTGGTTTTTTCTCATCAAAAGTACCCAAGATCTACCCATCATTCTTTGGCATCTGAAGTTCATTAACTTTATTTTCAAGCAAAACATGATCTTATTCTTCTCAATTTTCAAGTAAGCTTCTCATCATAACATGACCAATATGAATGCAAAAAATAAAGTTTACCTCAATTATCTCTATTATCTCTATTCATATACAAGGCTGTTTTACCTGCTTCTGGTCAGAAATGCTTTGAATACCTTGCCATAAAGTCATACAGTCTTATATCATTGGCTCCACAAAGATAAAACCAGGAAGCAGATAACAACTGACACTTTTATTGTGATATACTTTTGAACGCGTTATCTCCATGCCTCAGAGGACCTTAATATTTGCCACTATTTTTTGTAACCTATGTAAGCTACAGAATTCTCAGGAAGAGCAGGGTAGGGTTTCTGCCACCCTTGTAAATAAATGCTTGTTACCTTTAATAAAACAAATGTTTCATTACAAATTTTCTAATTTATAATTATTTCTGTCTGATAATAAAAATACTGTATATTTCTCTGAATAAATCTGAGTTCCCATTATTATCAGTGTTGCCTGTATAAGAGAAAAAAGTTACCTAGAAATACTGAACCAGCTGCATGATCCTGTCCACAAAGTATATTATCACCTGATTTTCTGAAGAATCTTGCTTGAAATGACGTAATTTCTAAGGTGACCTTTATAGCTCTATTGACTGTGAAACCAGAAAAGTGCTTCATGGTCCAACTTGTATGACATGGCCATAGGACACTTCAGAGTAATTTAGTGCTGGATCACATGAATTTAGAAAAAGATTTTTCTTAGGTTTTCTATTAAATTATATTAGAGTTAAAAATATTAATGATGAAGAAGTTTCTTCAATTGGCCACAGTGGTGGCACAAAGTACATATGATATTTCTAGAATCTCTCCTCCTGGTGTTAACCTACAGTCAGTGTTCTAACTTTGCTTAATAAACTGAAAACCTCAGCTGTTGAATTTGTGATAAAACCCTGACATTATTTGTAGCTAAGCAACTATATAGAGGTTGGATTTCCACATACTGAATATTTTCTCATTCTTTGATAATTTTGTGTGAACGTTCTTAGAATGTTTTTAGTTCTAATTTATATATACCCTTTAGCCTTGAAAATACAAGACCCAGTGCCTTTTTCTATTCAAATTCTCCCAAGAATGAAATGACAGCTTTAAATAATTTTATCTCTTTATTCTTTGGAACATCATTTGGGGACCCCACTTATGTATGGGCCTAAGGCATGTTTGGTATATGATAATATGTGTCTTCTCCTCGAAAGTTTTGGAATGTTTGCACTCATATATAAACTTAAAGCAACTCTAATTTCAGGGAATTGTTTCTAATTTCTGATGAGAAGTCATATAGCAATTGCACTGATATTTTATACTTCTTTACCAGTGTCTGTGTCAATTAAATAGTTCATGCAGCTCTACAGCAAAAACTGCCACTTCTGATTTTCTTCAGGTAAGAAGACAAAAAGCAGATAGTGTCTAGTTTGGCCCTATAGTACACTCTTCAGTGCCTTAAGAACCCAAATTAGCTCAAAAGCTAACTCCTAAAAAAAGAGAAAAAAACATATTTGAAATATTTAATGAATATTTCTAATGAGAAAGACAAATAAAGATAATTATTTTATGATGTATTTTGTATTTATAAGCACAGTCAGGCAGCTACTTTTTTTTTTCCAGAAACTAAGATCTAATAATACTACAAAGAACCCCAGCCCCTGTGACTTACATATGTCACTAAGAGGCAATGAGAACAAACCACACCTTTTCATGCAGATATTACTCTGATCAGATAGAAGAAGAATCATTTAAATGACACATATACATACAAACAAAAATACAAACGAAAATGGAAAGGTTGACTCTGGATACGAATATAGAAATTATTTGTAAGGTGAAAAGGCTAATACATTTTTCCATTCTGTCTGCTATTTCTTTTTCTTAAAAGGGAGAAATAGGACTGTTGTTACTGAGGTCATGGTGTCTGCAGGGATTAACAGAAATTTCCTAAGGTCATTTCTGTAACTTGCAAAAATATTAGTAACATTTAATTAATAATAGTCTTGGTGAAAACAGATTAAGTCAACCCGATTGACTTTGTAGTCATCACGTCTTACATTGCTTCTGGCTCCTTTGGGATGCTGTGCGAAGTTACCACAGACATTTAACTGAGGCAATTTAATATTTCCCATAGGGAACATAAATTCATTTGCATTATTATCACCAAATGAAACCTTATTGCAGTAACATTTAACATAATTAAAATCTATGAAAATATAGTGCAGATTATATTACAAGAGAAATAAAATGTTAAATATTAGAGTGATAGTTCTGATTGAACACATAAAATTTCTTCAAAGTTGCCGAGTGACCCTTTTTATGATTTGTGCTCATTAGATATTTTTAGTGTACTCTTTGCATTGGATGTAGGTGTGAAGGTGTTGGCCATGAGGGAGATGCAGCAGGTGACCTCTGTGTGAAAAACTGGGGGTTGCCCCATGCCAGACTCAGCTGGGTCCACCCAGGTCCAACATGGACCCTCCCCAGGGCACAGCTGATCCTCTCAGCTGAGCTGGTGGCACTTCTGAGAAAACACATTTAAGAAAGAACAAAATACCTCATAGGCAGTGAGGACCGAGGAAATACATGTGTGAGAAGCAATCCTGCAGATCTCAAGGTCTGAGAAGATGGAGTGGGAGGAGGTGCCCCAGGTGCTGGAGCAGATTTGCCTGTTGCCAATTGAGAGGGCCATGGTGGAACAGGTATTTCCCTGCAGCCTGTTGAGGACCCCACATCAGAGCAGGTGAATTTGCCCTGAAGGAACACTTGCCTGCAGAGAGGAGTCCACACTGCAGCAGTTTTATCCCGAAGGACTGCAGCCTGAGGAGGATTCATGCTGCAGAAGGGAAGAAGCATGAGGAGGAGGGAGCTGCAGAGAGGAACGGTTATGGGCTGACTGCACCCCCCATTCTCCATCCCCTTACACTGCTCTGAGTGTATAAAGTATAAAAGAGGTAAAAGAGCAGGGTGGTCTAGTTTTTGTCTTTGTATCTCACCTTCCTACTGCAACTTTAATTGGCAAAAAATTAATTTTCCCCAAGTCCTTTAAACCCAGGATAACTGGCAAGTGATCTTCCTATCTTTATCTTCACCTATCGGCTTTTCTATCTTATTTTCTCCCTCATCCTGTCGAGTATGGTGAGTAACATAGTGATTAGGTGGATGTCTGGAAGCCAGCCAAGGTAAACCCAGCCCACATTGTATGTTATCTTCTGGGTAAAATGATTTTGATTAGTCGGGCTCAAGCTAGAGTTGCTAAAGGACATTCTAGTGTGAAAATCCCATTGAAATAAATACTCATGGGATGGGTGCATGAAAACAGAATGCACAAAGTGAAGAAGAAAGAAAATGCGAAAGAAGCCACATTGACCCATTTTAGGGTCTAGGTTTCAGATGGTGAAATGAAGTTCTGTGGTTTTAGTTTTTCCCATTTCTTTTGGAATTCTTTTTCAGGACCTAACTAATGAAAACAAAGTCTCACAGAAGGGCAGCATTTGTTGCAATTAAATAGGTACAGTAGCAATATGCACAAATAGGCAGTTTCTAGACACTACTACATATGCATTGCACTGGTTCGCATATATATCAATACAAAATTGAATTTAAAAATTCATGAAAATGCATACCTATAAGAGGATGGTACTTATGTTCCTATTTTGTATGCAAACACTTAAATGAATGGCTTTTCACTGCTTAATGAGCTTTCAGAATTTATATGATGCAACAAAATTTCTCTGCATGCAAACACGGTACAAACAGGCAGCTTGCAAAAGACCACAACTGATAAGTTATAAACAACTGAGTGAAGATATTAATTTAGATAAACCTTGCTTGTTGATTCAAAAATATACAATATGGTAACTTACCTAATATGCTTAGCTCTTCAGATGCTATTTATAGTCATTTTACCAACGGTGACATATTAGTTCAGTTGGAGAAAAACTGTGGTTTAATAAGAATACATATCAGATGCAGCCATGATGCTCTCCTAAAAAGAACAGCATATTTCCAACACACTTTATTAAGCTGAATTACTGGTAAGGTTCTTAGTTTTGGTTATAGTTGACTAGAAGATTTACAACTGTTTGGATTACTATTATTTTTCAAGTGCATAGGAATTTAGAAACAAAATCACAAAAAGCTAATCTAAACAGGCATATAAATGATTCTTTTGGGAAACTGAGTAATGAATTTGCTGAATGGATTGCACATATCAGAGGTTTCCTGAGCTGTAAATATCCTAAGAACTGAAAAATGGAGGAAGTGATTTGATAATATAATGCCAATGCTTTCCTTTAGTTTTGGTAAAGAGCAAGAAAATTTCTTGGCAAAAAGCGATATGTCTGATATATTTTTGCTACACTGAATTCCATTCTGATGAGAGCAATTATAAAGAAAATGTCTGTTGTAAAGTCATACACTCTGTAGGTGGCAGTTCACAGGAAAATAATTTTTAATTGGGTGCAGGCACCTTCACCAACTCAGCTTAAGTATATTATGCTGCCTGAAAAAAAAATCTTATATTTGATAATCATTTTGATTTGGAACTAATTTGGTATGGAGGAAGTTAGGCTAGAAAATAAGCATTTATAATCTTGGAGAAACTTATCTTCAAGAGAAGTGTTTGTACACTATCTACAAAAGAACTACTGTCATTTTAGAAAATAAACACGGCAATACTCATTACCCAACCCCAATATGCAAAGAGTATGACACATAAATGGAATATCTGGAGTGAGTTTAAACACATCAGCTTGAAGTGCATTGATTTTTTTGGTGTTGAAATGGTGAAGTAAGTATTAAACCACTTCAAAATCATCATATGCACATCCATAGACATCCATACAATTCAGACCAACATTGAATGTGTTTCAGGCAACTGAGACAACAGTAGATTTTAAAATATTATTTTAATAAAACACTTTCATGAGAATGGAGGGCTTACCTTTTGAGAAGTCTCAGAAATGGGCAGGTACTTTTATTTATATGCATCAGGTGTACACTCACCAGTCTGGGCACTCAAGGAACTTCACTGTTCTTCAGGCATCACAAGGGACAGTTAGTAATTTACCTCCAACAAACCTGCTTTTAATTGTGCTTCAGTGGCTTTGTGATCAGACTGACGTTCTTAAATAGAGTGTACCAGAGGTAGCAAGTATAACACTGGTATTGGTTATCAAAGCACAAAATAAGGTGACTGGAATTCAAAGATTAAAACATCCTGTTTCCTCAGGCAAATACTTTTTTAGTCCCATGATAAGTCTTCCAGTGGTTACTGCCTTCTTTCACATTTTTAGCATGCCCTTCTTAACAGGCTGTTGTCCATACATTAAGCATACAGTCAAATGCCAGCCATTCTTATCATTGTACATTCAGTTCACGTGCTAGACACAAAGCAGCAAATAACAAATTATTAAATTTCTTTGCATACATATATCCATTGTGCAATATCCTTCCTTTTCAAGGGTCATGTGTCAGGTCACAAATACTGATTGCTATTCCCAGAATTAGCAGGACATTCACCTAGGAGTACTTAATCATATATACAGATCAAATAATTTTCAAGATAACGTATATTTCACTAACCTTGCTTTCATTTAGTGATATTACTCATGTAATACAAATCCTTATGCTCTAAAATGCTTTCTGCTTTTAACATATCAGTTCTCTGGATGCCCTCAATTTTATTTCAGTTTTCTATCATCAAATTCTCTCATACTTCAGCTCACTGACAATAGTACATAATCATACATGATTCCTCAGCAGACTGTGCTGGGTTGACCCAGCTGGACACCAGGTGCCCACCAAAGCCTCTCTATCCCTCCCCTCCTCAGTGGGGTAGGGGAAAGAAATCACAACCACAGGCTCCTGGCTCAAGATAAGAACAGGGAGAGATTACACACCCATTGCTGTCATGGGAAAAACAGGCTTGACGTGGGGAAATTAACTAATTTTTTACCAAGAAATTCAGAATAGAGTAATGAGAAATAAACCCAAATCTTAAAACACTCTCTCCTCATCCTCCCTTTTTCCTGGGCTTACCCTTACTCCCAGTTTGCAATACCTCCTCCTGCCCTAAGCAGTGCAGGAGGACCTACCCCTTCTTCTTCCCTGACCTTAGTGTCTGCAGGGTTCTTTCTCTCACATATTCTCACTCGTCTCTCCAGCTGCTGTTTCCCAGAAGTTTTACCCCTTTGTAAACCTGTTATCCCAGACGTGCTACCTCTATTGCTGATGCACTTGTCCTTGGGCCCATGCTGGAGCTGTCTGTCATTGTCTCCATTGGACATGGGGGAAGCCACCCCTGTATCCTCCCAGTACCAAAACCTGGCCATGCAACCCAATACACAGGAGCTTAATTTTTAAAAAGTAGGGCAATCCATTCACTAAGAAACTCTAAAAAAAAGTAAAATGGTTTAAGGCTATGAAGTATATTTGTTTGCTGTTTTCCAATATTGTTGGTATACCATATTTAATGAAATCCAAGTTACCTTAGAAAATTTAGCACAACTCTGACCTTATTCAGTAAGAGGCAAAAAATGTTTGTAGCACAGCAAGGTATTATTGTATTATAACCAAAGATTAATATTTAAGACATCTTAAACAACTTCATATTGAACAAGTATATTCTTTACAGAAAAATACGGTTTTTATTTTAAAGTTTCCACATTGTAACAGGCATTTAATCTATGGAGTGTACTGGTCACTATAACTGGTCTTCAGCAGTGTTTCCTCTTACTTTTTCAGCTTATTTAAATTTGCTGGAATGAGTAACTAGTAAAATTCCACTTTATCACTGTGAGAAGTGTTCTTTGGACTCTCACCCTTATCTGCTATTACTCTCTTTCTTATTTCATTCACACATGTTTTTACATTCACTTAAACTAAAAACAAAAAGTACTGCTTTTTATGCTTTTAGCTCACCATCTGACTTGAAGAGAAAATTAACCTCATTAAAAAACAATGGTAGGCAACAGCCACCTTCAAAGCAAATACTTTAAGGAATTCACTTTACAAAATAAAATTAACTATCCCTTAGAGAATAGGAAATTTCAGTTGCAAGGAATTATTATAAGAAAAGATGATGTAATCTTTCAAAATCAAACAAGCTAGAAAATACAAACATTCTCATACTTCATTTAAAAAAATCTTAGAGGAAGCTTCAAAATCTGCATTATTTATTCTTTCAATCATTTAGCAAAATCATAGTTCTAAACTTGTCCACAAGACTATGTTTTGTGCAATCAAGTCAGTATGTGCCAAATCTAACCTCCAGAAAACCCTATCAGCTATTCATATTTCAGTCTGCTTGATAAAGCAAGTACTATCAGTAACAGAGAAGGCACACCCTGACTTTCTTGACAGGCAACAGGCACAGGACTCACAGCTTTGCTATTTGATAAGTTTATTCTAGCATTTAGCAACTGGTATCAAATCATGATAAAAAGCTACTATAATTGGCAATGGAACAGTAAAGACTGTACTGTCACATCATCTTTCTTCTCTAATAGGAGATAAAACCTACATTAGTAGAATTGTCATGGCTTTTGCTCTAATTTTGAGTTTTCAACTTCCTCTTTGAACTATTAATTCCCTAATTTACTGCAGTATTCCAATAAGACAATGCCAAAGGGTGTGATATAAAATGATCTTGCTTCTTTTTGCAACAAATGTCATGATTTTTGTATCCAGTAGCTGCCTGCTCAGTACTCTGAGTATGTGCTTTCACTGTGGCATAGAATCAGTTTAAGTCTCTTTAATGGGAGACTATGTTCTCCTCTTATACCTCTAGCACATTGTCTTTTTCATCCAGAAGCACAACCTCATACTTGGTTGTACTTCACACAAATGTTTTGATGGCACCCAGGTTGTTAAATGATTTAAATTCTTATGCAGAATTGATTTGTCTTCCTAAGTGTTTACCACTGTCATGGCTACAGCTTTGCCAGTGGTAGTTTCACACCACATAATTGATAAAGTATGTTGAAAGTGTTGAACTAAGAATAAGCTCATGTAAGACCTCCTTGGAAATGCCAGCAGTTGCAGGTCTGTAATTTGTAAGCCACTGAACTCTTGGTACTGCTCTCACATTAATCCACCTAACAAAAATGTAGTGCCACACTTAATCATAAGTTTCTACAAAAAACTCATCATCACCTTTACAAAGCATGCTTTTAGCTCATAAGGAGAAGTATCAGTGTATATATATGACTGTCATCATTTATAAATAATTTCTGACTGTTTTTTATTAGATTACCCCCTTCAAGTATTTTGTTAATAATGTCTAGGATTAGGTACTTTATATTTTGCTTTTAATCAAAGTTGGATGGATGTGCCAGTAAATATGCAGATCATTTTGCTTATTTATTCAACAGTTATTGAACACAGAGATCCCTTAAATGTCTTATTAGCAAATTTTTTCCAGTGCCTACTTATTAAGAAAATGAGTGATAACTTATGAATCCTTTATTTCTTATTGTACATTAGATAATTACTTACCTCTATACTTTCTACCAAAATCTTCTTTTTGTACCTGTTATCTTTGCCAATAGTTTCCCATACTTCTTAGTTTCTGTTTGATGTTCAGTAGCGTTAGCTTCTCACATCTTCCACTTCTTATAAGTATTTTTGTTAATTTCTTCATTTCCTCCCTAAATGCTGAGGCCTTTTGTTTAGTTCCATATCTTTGGTTTTGATGAGCATCATCTTCCTAATGGACTGATAACAAGCTTGACAGCACCTAGTAAAATGCTTTTAAGTAGTATCCAAATGTCATTTGTGCTAAGTTCTTACTACTCTCTGATTTAGCTATAAGTGTTTTTTTGCCTTTATGATAGGATCTCTTTAATACATTACATATATATTCTACTTTTATTCTTCTATTCTATATGCACATTGTAAATGTGATTTACTGGAGCATAATGACAGATGAAGGAAGGGGCTGAGATAAGGGCTTTCCTGGCACGAAGACAAGAAGGCTTTGTGGGGACTTAATAGCAGCTTTCCAGTACCTAAGGAGAGGTTATCAACAAGATGAAGCCAGACTCTCTACTGATGTGCATGACAGAAAAACAAGGGAAAATTGAGATGCCACCTTTACACAAGGAAAAAAATCACTGTGGTATTAACCAAGGATTAGAACAGAATGCCTGGTTAGGTAACCTCTGTCCTTGGAGGTTTGTCTGACTAGATGAAGATATGAGAAGCCCAGTCTGAATTGATCACAGAGTTGATCCTGCTTTAAGCAGGACGGTGAACCTCCAGCAGTCCCATCCAGCCTGAATGATTCCAATTCTTCAATAAGATCATTTACAACTGTGCTTAATTGTTAAACCTTATTTTTCAATAAGATCATTAAACTGTTTAATTGTTTGCAACAATTAAAAATAACTTATTTTTAATTTTGTTTGTAATTCCCTCTACCTGTCAGAATGAGGATTATGTTACCATTCCATGTTATGACCATGCCTCAGGTTTCAATTTTTAGAAAGAAAAATACTTAGAAATTCTAGGATGTTTTAGAATCAGCTTCATGAGAGCACCAGTTCTTGTCATTCTGAGTAGATTTCCTAAAATAGCACAAGTTCCTTACACATGTGAATGCCTATACCAACCTTTCCCTTGTTCTTTGTTTTGTATAGTAGATAGACTATTCTCTATAATATAAAATCACCATTGCATGTGCAGTAGGGTTTTGTCAAACAGTCATTTAAAAACTCAAATTTGTGTACATTGCCAATAGCAAGTTGTGATAGAGTCACAAATTAACATTCAACAGTTGTACCAATACCATGTCAGAGGAATTAGGGTAACACAGGATGAGCACTTTGTTGACACAAAGTACTTGGTTTTCAAGTCCTAGCACAGTGCTTTAACCTTTATTGGTTTTATTGGTAATTTGGCTGAAGTCTATTTTCTATGTCCTGTTTGCCACAGGCTGGCTGATATTGAACATACAATATTCCCTTGCACTAAATGTTATGCACACAAATGTTTTCTGCTGACATGATGAAGGCCCAGATGGTACAGACTCAGTTCTCTGTGATACCAAAGAATTTCGTTTCCAGGATTTAAAAACAAAAAAACCCAACTGTCTTCTCCAAACAGTCACTTTTGCTTGACTTTCTGATCAGTCTTTTTTTCATTGATGAGAAAAATGTCTGAACATGCATGCCTTTTGATAACATTGAAAGCTAACACCTTAAATATAATTATTTCCATAATACTGACCTTTTCAATATGATGTTAATGTATACATTTTAAAGTGACTTCTTTAAATATTCATGCTGATGAGAATTCCTTTGATTTCTTGTCTGAATTCGTGACTCCTTGCCATAAACAACCTCAGTAATATGCCTGTAGGCTTATGTCTCTCCCATAAAACCAATCACACTAGCAATCTCATTTTGAGCTGGTATTAAAAGTGGAATAGGCAAGTGTTCCCATATTAGCATAATCCAGACAGAACTTGCTGCATACAGCTGAGGCATAAAACTTTTCCTGTTACATGGTCTGGCAGCTGAGATGAAGATATTTGGCAGGACTTGGCCTATGATCTTGCAAGATTTTGTCTGTAATACATTACTATAGTGGCCATTAATTCTCTAGGCTTTGGCTTTACTATTCAAGTCTAAAGTCAGTAAGTATTTTCTCTATGTACCCTGGAAGTAAACTGAAAGGGATGATGGTATAATTTATAGCTGAAATTTTACAATGTGACATAAGAAAAATGCAAGAAAATATGGGGTTTTTTTCACAGCATGCACAAAAGCACACCCTCAGCACTTTCTAAATAGACATAAGGATCTTGGTTAACTTTATCTCCTTCTGTTTAATGACATGGATCTTCTTTTCAGCTGCCCTTTTATATCTTTTCCTCCCCTTCGTGAAAAAAAAACCACTACTCTTGCTTGTGTGAAATAAGGAGTGTATTGTCTTTAGTATAGATTCACATCTACATCTTTGTATTGCTCTCAAAGCCTTCAAAACCAAGGAATTGGTTTAATTCTGAATCTCTTCAAACAGTACTAAGTAAAATGATTTGTAATGCATGAAAAAATAATTTTTACATCATCAGAAGCCTTTGAGTCAGCCAAATGAAAATCCCTTACCTACCTACCAGTAGATGCCTTGGGAGGGGAGGAGAGGAAGACAGGGAGAAAGAATGTACATCCAACCACTCCATATATAATTTTTCTCTAAAGGTCTCCTACCCATTTTCAGAAACAGAAAATGCTGAAAGTTTTGCATTCTTCTGGTGTCTTGTAGACTTAAAAAGGGAGTAACATCTGAAGTTTAAAGACTGGAAAAAAACTCCTCCTCAAAAAATTTGGGGAAATAACCATGTATCAGAAGAAATTTTATCACCTCTGCAATGAAGAGTTAATGCTAATACAGGAAAGGAGGCATCTCTATTAACCTGTGGTGGTTGCTAGCTGGTTAAGTAATTGTTGTAGACAAGATGTATGTTTTCAAACCATATTAAAGCAATGCCAGTCTTAAGTGACTTCAGTTACTTAAAAGCTAGGCATCTAAACAATTTGTCTTCTATGTAGTCCTTGTCTTTAAATATTTGGGAGTAGTAAGGAGAAGTTGCTGCCTCTCACATTCCAGGTTAGGTACTCACAGAGTGGATTTATGCATGAAGGTACATTTAGACACAAACTAGAAATTAAAAGACATTGAAAGATGGTTATTTAGAAGATCACATAAGCCAAAGGTGGGAACTATAGCTGTTAACTGAGGAATCAAAATTTCAGGCTTTAAAATTTTAGATAAACAAATTTTGGTTCCTAAGTTTCTTCTCTACTTGAATTCTCTACTGAAGATTCTTGTCTAGTGGGCTTTTTTAGGGGTTAGCCATATGAGGTTCTCTTCTGTGTTTTTATCTGTGCTTTCAATAACAGTACACTTCTTAGTAGACAGGCAACACCTTTTATACTAGAAAGCTGCTGATGGCAGCAAGGCCACACTTAGAGATCAGTTGTTAATTATTTTAATTTTTCTGATGTGGAATAAATGTATATGTTATTTTCATCACAGATTTTAATTAGTCCAAATCAAATTTCATAAATAAGCTGTCAGAAGAAATGCCCAAACCATTTCTGAGAGTATAGCTACCTCATGTAATGTGAAGAAGCCTCTACTTGTTATTATTTTGTTTAGCCATCGTAGGTGTCTAATTACATTCTTTTGATGTCAGTAAAATAATTTAACTTCCCCTGAAGACATTGAAAGGCATCTTCTATATTGAAAAAAATATTTTCCCATGCCACAATTTGAGTTTTACACATTACTACTTGCAAAACATATATCTCTATCTTTCTCTGTTCAAAATAAGTTTTATGCTTAAATAAGAATTTAGCCATTATATTTTGCTTTTAAAGTATAGTCAGCAATACACATAGCAAAATATATGTTTTCATAACAAAGAACCCAATAGCTGGAGATGTATTTGGCAGGTGTTCTAATGGTGTAATTTCAAATGATTATATTTCATTCCATAAGAATTTTTCTTGATATCCAAAGAGTAGAGACCAGAGCATAGCTGCATAATTTATAACCATATTTGAAATTTTGGAGCTGCGTCAGCATATTTGATCGTATATAAAACTAAGAACTCAGTCCAGGTCCATGATTTTCTAATGCCCATTTTGGAATCAAATTCCTTCTATTCTGTAAATAATAATATAGAAATATAAAAAAATAAGGCTCAGGTGAGTGTGCTCATCCCTTTCCATTAACTCTAGAGGAAGCCTAGAAATTTTACTTACAGTATGTTTAAAGACTAATATTGAGTGAGATATATTCCACTGTAAAAATTGCCATCTCTATTCTACAAAAATCTTGGCATAGCAAGTAAATTAAGATTAAAGAACCAGGCTTAATTTTTTTTATTTGTAACTTTCATTTCTCATTTAAGGCAATATTGTTATAAAATATAAAATGACAATATATGCTATAAATATGTGCTATAAAACAGCAGTAATGTTAACATGTGGAAGGAATGAGAATGAAAATCTGGTCTAACACCATTGTTGTCCTTTTGGGTATATGTCTTATGTTATTATTATCATAATAATTATCTGGGTTTTGAATGTAACATACTCACTATTAAATATTTTCATGGTCTGTAAAAATATATTTTATTAATGTAGACCAGTGAATGATTTTCACTGCATATGCCATTTGTTTCACATGCAATAAAACCCACCTATCTCCTGTGCCTAATAAATTCAACCAGGGAAATGCAAATACAAAATATGCCATTTTTTTTTCCATCCAGCAATTATAATTTAGTACAAGCTACGAAACTTATATATAGCATTATTTATTCTTCAACTATTAGAATTCATTCCACTGAGTCTAGAGCTCAATGCAAATACTTAAGAATGAATGGCATTATAAATTGCTATTATAACTAGAATTTAAGATACATCTACTTAAATAAAAATAAGCACTTATTCAAAGCTTTAAGTAGCCTAACTATTAATAACACAATACATCAACATTAATTTCATTGGAAACTCAGCAAACAGGAAAGATACAGACACTACTTTCCAACCTCTTGGTGGGATGTACAGTTTCCAACACCTTTTTTCTGCCCTCTCAAAATTATGTCTTTTACAACCTGAAAAAGATTATTGTCATCAGGCAGTTACAGACTCAGATGGTGCTAGAGGCAATATTTACAGTCCTAGAGCAGTTACAGAGAACCCATCTAATTGCATATATGTGCACAGTGAGAAGGAAAAAGAAAATGAGTAAGGGAAGGGACAATGAGAAGAAATCAGCATTGAGCTCTTTCCTAGCAGCAACTGTGGTAATATGAAATTGGATAATACAATGTTTTGTAGGCTTACATGATTTACAACATCCTAAACAGCTTCTAAAAAGAGTTAAGCAACCAGTGCATACCATAGATGTGATGCTGCCTGCCTCCCAAAATTTGAGAGTTCACTAATTTGAGTGTTCTATTCCTTATAAGTTTCAGTCCATGACTGCTTATATCAGCTTGATGCAATAGTCAAATTTCAATGTAGCAAAAGAATAGAAAGCAGTAGCAAAAAGATGCTTTCAAAAGATGGTGGATTACTGACCAAACACAGTTCATAATGTTCTTACTGGCTAACTCGTACAACAGGATCACCAAACAGGAGTTAGGAAGCCTAGCGATGTCTTAAATTCCCATTTTCATGAATTTTAGCAAGCAATGGCAGACTTACTCTCAGTCATCCACTTTTTTCTTTTTCTGTATGTGTTTCCATAGCTCATTATTTGACATCTGAGTTCTGACAATAACAGTCATGGTCTAAGTTTCAGACAAACTGCTCCTTTCATGCTGCCAGTTCAAGCAGATGATGTCTGCAGTCCTTTGCTGCAATGTCCAAGCCTCAGACACAGGACTACATACAAGCAGTTCACTGGTAATATTATTTCCTCTGCCTCCTAACAGCTCCCCTAACAATGGGAATACACACTGATGACAAAAAGGGGAATCTATGCTTGAGACTTCTCTTAGGATAGACTACTAGCTGAGATTTCATCTAAGGACAAGAATGAAGAATTATTCTCTTTGCTTCTGTCAAGGTCTTCAGGTGCATCTTTAGGCTAATCAGCATAACACATCAGCAAATTTCATGAAATATCAGTGTGAATATCAGATCATTATCTATTTCCCAAAGGAAAACCTCCATTGTTTTTCTGTCTATCTGGCATAAATGTTTTGTATGGAAACCAATTCTATCAGTTCTGAGAAAGCAAATTACTCTTCTAAATAACAACAAAACCATAGTTATATTTGATTGATGTTGAGTCAATGTGAGCTTGAGAGCTATGGCCATACAATGAGCAGCCACAATTTATAGTTGGCAAGCTAATAAGAGGAGCTAAGACGGTCTTAACAAAGATCAAGGCTCTTTTAAAAATAATTTGTTATTTTACAACACTGCCACAGGTAAAATAGTAAATTGTTCATGAGTGAAGTTATGATGAAGGATTGCTTGGCAGTCTGGCTGGATATCAAAATTTTTTTTTACAGAATATGATTAGCTGGATAAAAGGTGAAGTGTCAACACTTTAATTTCTAAAGTATCATGAAAAAACTGTGAGAATATTAATACAAAGAAGCATCAGTGGACTTGTTATTCTTGACATACTCCTTGAGGACATGTAATAATTGCCTTTCAAGTTTTAATATTCATTTTCTCATTCATTTTCACAAGTGTTTAACTGTGCTTTTGTGGCCAGGCACTGATAGTGGTAACAAGGTTGGGTTTAAATATCTAGGGTTAAACTCGATTTAACAGAACCAGTAGCAAAAGCCTTACCCAGAAATTTGGGAAAATACACACCTCTTTTTGATATCTCTAAGAAAACCAGGATCCTCTCTTGAAAGCATTTCATCTGCAGATAAATAAAAACGAGTCTAAAGAAACAGGAGACTACAAGAATGTTAATGCTGAAAGACACAAGAACAGATCTACCACCTCTGTAACAAAATAACCACTTTGGGGATATCTTCATCCACTGTATCTGGTATGCAATCTTCTAGGCTCCATGTCCAGTAGACAGTTGTTTCTTTGCAGATTCCTCACTTTTCTAACATAATGTAGTCAGAGTATATTAATCACAGTTAATGTCTTGGAGATGCAGTTTATGAGTGGCTGTGTTCATTCTCTTAGGAAAATGCTGATTACCAGGCACACCATCCTAGCAGCATCCTCTCGTCTCATGCAACTGCTGCACCTAGTCATGACGGTGCAATGACAGAGGGACCAGAGCTTTGCACTAAGTTGTTGTCTTAATCTGAGCAACCCAGATGTGTCCCACCAAGTGGAACCATGGGTGTTGGAAAAAGGGCCTTGTACGTAAGTCATTATGGTTTAGCACTGTGCTAGGTAGGGAAACAGGAGGATCAATGGAGTTTTGAGGCAGGAAGAAGCCTGGGAAAATAAAGGCATAAAGTGGTAACTGAGCTGGCAGAGCATAAATAGTAGGTGATCAGTGGACTTGCCTGTTCATGTTCTGCACAAAGGGTACAGCATCTGGAGAAACCTGAATGAAAGCAAGTGCCAACTCCTGGGAAGGGACCAGGGCTCAGACGCCCTGTGGTGCGAATGAGGGTGTGCAAGTGGGTGTGTGGGGACTAGCAGGGTCCTGGACAAGCTGGACTTGCTGCAAGTATGTGAAGTGGTCTGGGAACAAGGCAAGTATGTGTGTTTCCAAGGGTGAGACTACAGGATGCCCTGGCTATGGAAGGGACTAGGGTAGTCCCTGCTCTCAGAGGGACCATAGGTCTGGGACCATAGGGTCTGGGGGGCTCTGAGGGTGAGATCAGCTGGAGAGTGGATGTACGTCTGGAGCAGCAGCTGGAGTGGGCCTGCAGACTCAGTGAGTCCCAGTGGCAGCAGCGGGGGGGGTTGGGACCTAGGGGCTGCTGCTGGCTCTATTGAGTATCTGAGTTCAGCTGCTAGGTGCATACACCCTGTAAATCTATTCCCACCAGCAGACCTCCATCCTGCTCAGCCAGAGCGGGGACCAGGATGAGGCCACTGGTCCTGTTTGTGTGAGTGCCGAGCATGTCTCTCTGTTATGTGCATGGCTGGCTGTGTGTACATGTGTATTTGTGGTGGGTGGATGTGCATGTGTGCCTACTGGGAATACACGCTCAGGTAATATTGCATCATAAGACACATTTATGGATTAATTTATTTAAGTTACATGTATATATTATTCCCCAAATAATTAAAATGCATATTATAGAATAAATAAAAAACAATACCAGGTACAACCTTTAAGCTAACATTTTGCTAAATATTTAGTTGCTGATTTTTTTTGAACTATCTTTCTAGCAATAAAAAATAAGGATAATTCCATCTTTGAAAGGTTTACTTAGCCAACATTAGAATAACTTTTCTCACACTGTCTTGGAGAGGTGTGCCAAAAGTTAAATGAAACAAAGATCCACTAAATTTATTTTTTTTATGATACTTATTTCTCAAAATCCACAGGAGAGCCAGTGGAGGCTGGTGAGAAGTAGATATCATCTAAGCCATTAGTTTCCAGTGGTGATGAAAATAGAATAGCTAAATAGCTAATATGAGGATATCAGTATTGTCTAAACCCATATCCAGGATCGGCATGCAATAGATAAATAACATCCTACAAACTGCAGAAAAATCTATCAGAGTTATTCCTTTGACTGTTTTTTTAAAGACCTAACCCCCTCAAAAATATCACAATAGCAATGCTGATGCTGTCATTTACCCTTCATTAAGAAAGTAGTGATAGGAATCCTGTAACAGATTTTGAAATAAAACAAAAATCATTAATGTACTCTTTTTTTTTTCATCGCTCACCATCTCACTTAAAATTATTTAATGTGGATCACAGAAAGTGCTGTATGAATGTTTCACTAATACAATTGTGATAAATTTCTTATTTTCTATTTAAAAAAATAATTTTATTTGCAGGTTACCTTTTCACAAGATAAATGAGGGTATTATGAATTCAGGAACATTCAGAAGATGAGCAAGAGGCTATGTTTAAGAAATTAAAGCATCTGCTGACTGAAATTTGTTAGCAGAAGGTAGAAGAGATTTTATTCAATTCAGTAAAACTGTTTGATTCAGAAAATCAGCTATTCCACTCTTGCCCTCAGTTTTGCTAAGAAAATATAGAGAAATATCAGTTAACAAGACAACATTTCTGTTCCACTGAATCACTGCTGCCCAAAGGTAGAACAGCTCAGTTCCTACAATAAAGCAACCTAGGAATTACAGTTAGTTGAATTGATTAATTCCATCTGCACTGCTTTGACCATTGCAGACAGATGATGTAGACAAAGTTCCAAGAATTAATGTTAGCTTTTAGACTGATCTTCAGGAATTGTTTTCTTCATCTTCCAACATGACTGTCATCAATATAATCTTCTCATCCTTTTATGCATTTTTCTGTCTGTTCTGTGAAGCTTCAGATGTTCAAAGCAAAGTGAGATGAGTCTATAAACCCAAGCCTTTCATTTTTGTTTTGCTTACAGCCTATTTAAACAAGAGTCTCAGAAACAAAGGTATCTACGTGAAAGTTTTCTGTGCTTCTGCTCCTTTAGTTAAAGCTTGTAAAACTCCCACTTCTCTGAGACAGACAAATAGCTAATAAAAACCAGGGGATTTGACTTGAAAATAGATGTACAGGAAAGAGAATGACTCTGCTCAAACAGAATCTTTCAGATGTGTATGCCTAACCATAAAAATTACAATAAAAATAACGTCACCCCTTAGTTTAAATATAATAAAGACCACAAAAATATTATACATAAAATTAATGATTGTTTATAAAACATTTGTTGACTCTGAAGTTGACTTGATACATCACCATTTTGCTTCTTAAATACCTATTTGTTGTTTTAAACTCAACGTTTTTTTCCTGGAGTTTTGAAATCTGGAACCATGTCACACTAACAATATCATATACACATGTATAGATAAAGCAGAAAAGAATCCTTAGAGACCAAAGCCCATTTCTCATCACCTCTGCTTACATTGCTTTAAGAATCCAGATTTTATCCTGCTCCAAAATTTCACTCTCCTCAGAGATAAAAATTTTTCCCTAAACTCAAACCAGACTTTTTCTTGCTGCTTATGCCCATCATTTTTTTATTCTATCCACCATGGATACAGAGAACAGATTGTGCTCTTTTTCTGCAGGCACTATGTATTTAAGAGAAACTCAGCAACTCATGAAAGAAGTCCTGCTCTTGGCAAAACTGCACATTGCACATGAGTTACATTTTCTTGAGCACAAAGGTTCAAGTTACTATGGCTATACATCTACTGCTACTATACTGCTGCTGTATTATGGCAACTTTTAAGACCTACGGTGACATAGGAAGACATTTTAGTCCACTAGGGACTAGGTGGACTATAGAGGTGGGCAATTGCTGGGATGGACACGATCCTGTGCAACCTGCTCCAGATGAACCTGTTTCGGCAGGGTTGGACTAAATGATGTCCAGAGATCCTTTCCAACCCCAACCATTCTGTCATTCCACAATTCTATTATCAGCATCTCACAGTGGAATTCCTCAAGACTAGTTTCAAGATCCTGGCCATATTTTTGGGTTTGGCACAGCAGTTAATTTCATTCAAATCACGAGCAAATGTACCCAAAAAAAGCAACTTTTTTTTCCCTTTTTGTATTGTTGTGGTTTTTTATTCCTATCCTACAACATCCAGTACCCGAGAAAATTTTTCTATACAAATATACGAAAAAAGAAGATGAAGAGTTGAATTGTCATTCTGTCTCTTCCATTTAGCCTCCATTTATTTGTGACTCACACACAAGTAATAACTCTTGCTAAATAGCAGGATAAGTGGTAATATTTTCCCATGTAGCAGTTACCTGAGCATTAGCAGAATCTCTTCTTACCACCAGATGCATATCTCCCAAACTGGAAGGATATGCTCATCCGGCTCTGTGATCCAAAGTAATTAGCATCAGGCTTCCTGAATGAGAGCATGTCCTGTGGAAACAGAAGGTGGGTTCACAACATTGCTTAAGATGTTTGACTTTTTTGCATTCTGGAAGGTCATCTTGCAGAGAGAAGATTTCTGAGAGGATTCCTATGCTTTTTCTTCTAAAATTCTTTAAAAGATACCTTTAGAGTGGTTCTAGAATTGAGAATCCAGTGTTCAGTTGCAAAAGCTGAGCATAACTTGTTCCAGTAAAATGATGTTATCTTACTGTCTCTATTTCCCCTCAATCAAGAAAAAGATTTTTCTTTTCTCTAGATACAATGTTAAAATTTGGATTCCATAATGCATCTTCCCAGTGTTTTCCATAGAGTATGAAGGCACAATAGACTAAAATATTCTCATTACTTAAATGTGCAAAATATGCTAGACCTATTTTCACTAAAAATAGTGGGTTTCTTCTGCTGGATCACAAATTATTATCTTGTTTCTTTTACAGTACATGGATGAGTTTCAGAAAGTTATTGGATAGAAATACCAGAAAAAGTATCAGAAATAGTTGGACAGACCAAGCAACATAGTTTATTTGTGTATTGTTAGGAGGGGGTTTTAGAAGGATATATGTTTCACTGCAAACTTCTACTTACTGAGTGTGATATTTTGCTTGCAGGTTCTGTGACAAAATTCAATTTGTATTTAGTATCCTTAAAAAATGCATAGGTAAAATTTGATGTTTTAGACTACTGTGTGTAAAAGCAGTGCATTCAGCAAGGAGAAACCTTCAGAAACCCTGAAACTAAAGTGTGTACTACAAATCTTTCCCCCTCTCCGGAATTACTACTGAGAGAAGGCAAAGGATCATAGCATAATTCATGATGGAAGGGGTCACATCTGCCTCTTCAATCGGGGGGAGAAAAAGAGTTACATTTTCAAAGCAGAAGGAACTGAGCACTTGGACACCAAACCGAGATAGGTTGAATTGCTGAAGTCCATAGCAGAGTCAGCTCTCAAAGTTAATGCTCACACAATATAATGCTGTCATTTAAAAGGTATCTTGTTACTCAGCAAATGCAAATACAACATGAACTGCCTTGAGCCATCCAAGAGTCATGTGACCTTGGGAAAAAGGCGGAGAGCTTAGAAGAAGCACAAAATCACAGAACAGGTCAGGTTGGAGGGGACCTTAAAGGATCACCCTGTCCAACCCTTCATGGGAAAGGGAGCTTGGATGAGATTATCTAGCGCTGTGTCCAGTCACATCTTGACAACTTCAGTGAAGGTTTCAGTGAAAACCTTCAGTCTTTCCTCATGTGTGAGGTTCTCTGCCTTGCAGCAGGGCTGATCGGGCTTGGTGGCACCATTTGTTGCGGAGTCTCCTGGCTTTGCTTCCTTTTGAACAGAAGCAGGGTGATCTTGTGTCTATTGAAGTGGTGGTAGGTAATATGCCCTACAGAATAAAAGCAAAGGATTAGTTCCTTCAGGAGCCCTGAAAGCCACAGTACTCTGCAGGGAGTTCCCTGAGGTAGGCTTTTGGTGCTCCAGAATTTTTTTTAGCACCTGAGGGAGATTTCTAGAATGTCAGGCTTAGATGCGTACATAAATCAAGTTCAGGAACCTTGAGTTCTCTTCTAGAAATGAGCCTTAATGTAGCCCCATTTATTGTAATGAAGTAAAATACTGGCTGGCCACTTTCAAAGATATCAGCCATCCTACACAATGAAGGAAGATGGAGAATATGGAAAAAAGCTATTTAAACATCTAATTAAAGACTATATCACCTTGTATATATTCATAGATGAGGAAGGAAGGATAAATTAAATTTGTCCTAGGTATCTTGATCTGATGTTTTCTGATTTCTCAGTATAATGAAGAACAAGTAAGATTTAAAAAGATATTGTAGGAATAGAAAGAGAATTAGCAGCTGAGAAACTGTACTGTGCAAGGGAAGACACTAGAAAAAATACAAGGAAAGTTCAACACAGAAAGTATAAGGAAAAGGAGTTTAAGGCAAAAAACATTCAAAGAGAGTAAAGTGCCATCAGCTGAATAAATAAGAAAGGCTTGTTGTTCTCCATTTCAGTTGATAGCTAATTACTGAAACTACATCTTATATATGTAAAATTATTCTATCTTTTGGGTTACATATTTTATTATTTCAATGTCTATCCTAAGAAAATAATAATCGTGTCAACACTCTGGAAAATGCTTGTGTCACAGCAATAGAAACATTAGGATATCAAAAAGTAAGTCTATTGTTTTAAGCACATATATAACAAACAAACCTGATATTGTCATCTAAAAATAATAATAAAAATTAGAATTAAAAAGAAATTAAATTATGAACTCTACCTGTAACTTCTCAGCATTTGTACTGACTCAAATTTAGATGTCCAAACAACTATGTAGTTCCCTCTATTAACACATGATGTACTTCCACAGACATCAAATTGAACACTCAATAATCAGCAGCGTTCCTCCATATACTTCATGCTATCTATAAAAGCAAGAAATACAGATTAATGCACTAACAATCTCTTTTTCGTAATACATTGATGGCATGTCATTCTGAGCAACCAGCCATTCACACATCACACAGATTTTGCAAGACCACCTTGTCAAATCAAAGGATTTAATCATGAAAGAGTTGATTTTTACTTCTTACTCTTCTTGCAGAATGAGGCAAAGGTATTTAAGGGAGGCCCAAGTCTGGAGGGTGCTTCTGCACTAATACATTCTCTTGAACAAGGAGTGGTAATGATGGTTAAACTTCTGGGCAATTTAGACAATCAATAGTTCAGATACTGTCATGTTCAACAGCCATTTGACTTCCCTGCAATATATCAAGACTATCAAATTCATGTGCATGCAGAAATACTTTAAATATTAGAAAAATATACTTGTAGAGAATTCTTCACAGAATGCTATGAGAGATCTGAATCTATTGCTATAATAATTATCTTAACAGAATTAAAATATGGAAACCTCTGATCTTCTTTATTTGACTTCTGATCTTGTTCCAACACCTTGTTATAAATGTGTGAAGAATTTCTCCTGGAATATCTTTGAAATATCATACCATTGTCTATTCAATATAATTTTGAAAAGTGATTTACTCAGAGCACTCTCTATATTTAATGATGATCATTTAATAATTTGATAATTATAGCAAACACTTTCATATATGCTTCCAAATATTTTTGCATTCCTTCAGACATGTAGCTGTAATTTCTGGATACTGGGTATATTTCTGGCTGTAGTAAAAGAACTGTTTTGGAAACAGTTCCAGTACTGGGTTTTTTTAGTGTTGATATCAAGGAACCAAAAACGAAGATAAAAGTTTTATAAAAATGTGCAAGCTTATCTGCAAACTTAGTAGTCAACAAAACATTTTCAAAGCATTATGGTGTGTCTTTCTTAAATGACGATTTTCCGACCCTTTCTAGGACACTACTAAAAGAGTTCCCTTAATAGTTCACTCTGCAATGCTGCAGAGTGTTAGTGGTTCAATATAAAAAATTAAACTGTAACATACACGTTTTTAAACTAATTGGACTAAGTGGATTATTCGATGCATGGGTTTTTTCTATTCTAATAAATACCTCTCACAAAAGGCTATTGTAATTATTAGTAAACAATAAAGAATAGTTCTGGGGTTTTTAGATAATTTTTTCAAGGCAGAAATGTCTTGTCAATTAGATCAGTAGTGAAGAAAATTAACTTATTTCCCAAAAAGCCATTCTGCTATTTCACTGAAAAGGGGATTTTTTTTTTTCTGCTACATGTTCCAAAACTTACAAAATATTTGTGAAAATTTTCTTTAAGCTGGTCCTGCTAGCTGACATGTACCATAAGGCACAGAGTTTATATACATGCCCCTCTGCAGCTTCAGGATACAGTTTGCAAACACACATAACATGTGCCTTACAATATCCCAGAGATATACGTGACTTGATTTCTGAAACAAATACAGAAAATCTCTTAAATAGGACTTAATACCAAGTCAGTTTTACTGGGTAGAACTAAGGAGAACATGGCTGCTGGATAGGGACTCAAACTGCTGCAAACTATAACCTCTCTCTAAATCACAGAGAGATTACTATCAAGCAAAAGGTACTCCACAGGCTAAAACAGATTTAGGGAATTTCATCCTTGTGTCATCTGTTCTGACAAGTTTCTTGCTCTTTCATACATACCAGCTGCTAAAATGAATGCTGAAGTTCCTGGGGGCTAATTCTGGGGGATCCTTCTGCAAAGAGAAAGAATGGTTACAAATTATATATTTTGTTTGGGTTTTTTATTTTTTTAAATAAATTTCAAATAAGGTGGGGCATATGCTAAATGAACGATTTCATTCAACTTTGTTTGAAAAGAGAAAATTAAAACATTGCCTGACCCCTGAAACTTTCTGGGATATTGCTTCAGTTATGTGTCAGTGAAATAAAGCTGTCCAGCAAAAATGCCCAGGTTTGGTGGTTTGGGATTTTTTAACCTTTTCAATTATTTCTTCCCCCAGGAGAAGTATAGCAGTAATAGTAGCATCCACCTAGATGAGAACCTGTGCATAAAGCACTACCACAATCATTCCTAGTCAAATCAGCATTGATAGTGCTTTCTCAAAAGGCTGTTCATAGGTTCTGCCACAGTAAAAACCCTTGCACAGTGCTAGATCTGATGAATCCTTGTTTCTGTCTGCCACCATTGGATATTATGAAACACAGTCTTCATCATTACTCTTCACAGAGCAAAGACCACACAATCTTAGAGCACTGCAACTGTTAGGCTAGGATGGGCTACACACAGAAAAAAAAAAGAAAGAAAACCCGAAAGGGATAATTCATTTCTTCAGGGCAAATGATAGCTACAGTAAACAGGTTTACAGGCTCTATAAGGATACCAAATCTCTCCACCTCCAACATTAGGGTAAGTATACAAATCTAGATAAAACACCTACATGCTTTCCCTTGTCTCAGTTTCCTCAGCAGTTTGAAGCAGTTCTTTGATCTCAGATTAGAATCCCCTAGGGTTTTTTTGATCTCTGCCCCTGTGGCTCATGATTCCTGATCTGATCCCGTCTCACTTGTGTATCCAGTTTTCTGCTTCTGGTACTTTTTCCGTAAGCATACCTTGGTCAGTGAAAGACTACTTCACACTGTCCTAATAAACTTCCAAAACTGGTAGCTGTTTCTTAGTAATCTTACTCTGTAGCTTGGTCTTAAAAACTGGCAACCAACTCCAAATATAAAGAGGATTATGCAATCCCAGGCCTTCTTCTGAAGACAGTGGCCCACTGTCCAACAGTGAAGAGGGAAAGAGAACACGAGTAGAACCCAGTCAAAGCAACTTCATTTTGTGTCCAAGTTGCAAGCCTTCTGTATCTTACTCAGTGTATAGAAGTGATTACTGAGTCGGGGCATACATTTGAATTATGAAATACCTTAAATTTGGCTGATTTTGAAGAGTTTGCTCTCTTGATGAAAAGTTGCAAATTTTTAGGAATACCAAGAATGCTTTGCTTTTTTTTTTAGATAAAATAGTATTTCTACCAAAACCAAGTTCCAATGAAGTGTCCTAACAATGGGAGGATTAGTTACATACACTTTGTTTGACAAAGTTGTAAACTTATTTTTAAAGAGATAGACAAGCATATAATTTTAAGGAACTGGATAATCTTTGATGTGAAGCACTGCAAACCTTTTGAGAAGCCTTGGGGAGCAATTATAAGGAAACTGAGGGAAAATGAGTAAAAAAGAGCCAAAGTTATAACACTTGCAGAGTAGTGGGGCTGGGAAACTTGATGAGATGTAAGATTTATTATTTAATAATTAGGATAAAAATTTTGAAGAGTATTCAAAGCAGGAATGGTAAGCTTATTCCTCATGCTGTAAACTATGATGAGTTGATAATGCTACTCATTCATAGGAGAACACAAATGGAAAAAATAGTAAGCTATGAGGATAACATTAATAGTATTTTGAATAGACTTATATAAGGCCAAGAGGCAACTGCAGTGATAAGAGCAGGGTAAGAGTCAGGCAGTTAGACAGATACATTTAGATACTGGAAATAAATAATTCAAACAAACCCCTTAATTTTCTATAAAGTTTGTATGTCTAGTTGTATAGGAGAGAAAGTACCTTAATTAAAAATATTTGTGTATCTAAAAGCACTAGTATTGCCAACAAGTACAGAGAAAAACTAATGAAAAAGGGCTTAGAAAGAACATAAACATCTACCTTTATCTATATCTACCTACATCTATCATTAATTTAAGCAAGCACACTAAAAAAGAGAAGAAATCAGCATTATCACTGATAGAACAGAGACCACAGAACAGTAGAGAGGAATTTGAGGATGTGCTGAAATTGATCTAGAAAAGAAAAATCAGAAGAGGAAATTTGACAAATTAATAATACTCAAAAGTATTTAATTTCTGGTTGGTTTTTTTCTTCCTCCCCAAAATCCTTAAAACACTTTAATGACTCTTTAAGTGACTCCTCCTTAGATAAGGTCAATTTTGAAATGAAAATCACCATTTAGCACAGATTTATAGGTTTTCCATCTGTAGATTTCTTATCAGACTTGCATTTTCTCTTGCTATGCATTAGGTTTAGATGCCGTTCAGTTTTCCTTAGGAGGTTAGAATAGGTATAATACACCATTTCTTTGCTGAGCGAGATTGGGCTAACGTGAAAACTGGTATAATTGCCACAATAGCTGAGAAATGTTTTTTTGAAGTTCTTTATACTGAAGAAGCAGGAAGAATTTCCTCACATTTTTACTTGCTGATGTCTGCAGTTAGCAGCAGATGCTCCCATACTAAGGCTAAGAATGGGATACCTATTGGAGCAGATGGAATAAGAATTATTGCTGGCACAGCATAAAATACTTGAAAGGCACAAGTTTGAAAAATGCTTCCTAAAGGAGTTTGCAAAATGCATTGGCAGACATGCAGCTAATGGTATCTGAGGTAAATAAGGGCATTGCTTGATGGGAATGTAACAACATTACTCTGTGTGTGTGTGGGAATACAGACACAGGATTATTGGCAAAGAGAAATATTTTAATGTCCTTTGATCAAAATGAAAAAGAAAAACAGTTAAATAAATTTTGAATTTAAAATACTAATAAAGCTAAAGTGTAACAAAGGTGTGGGGTGAGAATTCCCTGTGATACAAAACGGATTACCTTGTTATCCATAATCATAAGCAGCTGTTCATTACTTTGCCAGTCTGAACTCTTAATTTGGTTGAAAGAGTCTGAGATTTTGCATTTATACCCTGGAGAGCTAATTTTCTCTCCAAGATGCCCCAAAAGTTTTGGCAGTTGCTAGTGCTTTTCCTGCCCCTCCAGTAAATGAATGAGTTGATGAGGACTGATAAGAGGAACAATTTGCTGTTCCCTTGAAGACTGACGGGGCTGAAAGCTAATAGTTTACTTGGATGGGACAGCAAGATAGATGAACCACGTTATGGTATCCGTCTTCCTCACAACTATCTCATTGGACCTCAGCAACGAAATCATTTTGGAAAATCCTTGAACTCCCTCCCTGACTTCACACCCGGGCCAGAATGAGCATGCCTCCTTTAAAGTGACAAACTGTCCCCAAATACAGCAGTCATTCCTTTTCAAGTCTTTAATTCTGTGCAATCTGAGCATTTCTTCTCTACTGACAAAAAAGAATTGTATTTGTTTTTATTTATGAATTGTAAAGTTTCTTTACTAACTCATCTTAATCATGAGAGACAGATTTGGCAGTTGAGATTCATAAATGAGGCTCTTAAAGAGCACCCCATATCTGTTCAGCCATTAATATCCTTGCTACAGTTATCTAAAGGTCAGTTGGTTTCCTATTGCTACATTAGAAAAAATGCTGCTTACACAGAGGTGCCAAAAATATTAGACCATTTGCATGTGAAACACTTGAAAACTGACATCATCAAAGAAGCTTAAATCCTTTTAAGCATTCAAACAATTAAAATTAAAGAGCTTGCATCTGAAAATTGAATTGTCACCTAAATGCAAAAAAAGTAAATTCAAAAGTAAAGAAAACTTAGACAATATGCATTTTGGCAAGTGAAGTTTTAGACTACATTACTAGAAATCATTTTCAACAATAATATTTCTAAAATAGTCCATAGGAGCATAAAAAATATTTTTTCTGCTTCTTAATGAAGGAAGCTAGGCTTGGATTGCCTTGAATAACTTTTTGATCCCAGAAAAATATTCTAAACGGTTTTCAAAAGCCGTTCTTCTGCTTTGAAATAATTGCTAAAATCACACTTTGCTTTCATTCCTTGCCTCTAAATAGCAATTCAAGTGCCAACAAAACATTTTATCATACTCCAAATTGAAAAAAAATAAACATTTCATTTATTTAATTTCTATTCTATTCTATTCTATTCTATTCTATTCTATTCTATTCTATTCTATTCTATTCCATTCCATTCCATTCCATTAATTATATTATATTATATTATATTATATTATATTATATTATATTACATTACATTACATTATATTAATATTAGTTTATATTATATATATATTGTATATGTATACAATAATTTATACTGTATGCTGTTACAGACATTATTTTAAAAAAGCATCTTTATAAAATGAATTTCCAAATCTGTTCAGTGGAGCTTTCACAAAACCTGTGGACTGTGAAATATATGCCTCTCTTGAACCATCAAGATAATAAACTTTTTCCCCTACCTTTTTAAAAACTAGAAAGAAAGTTTACAAAGAAACCAATGAGCTCTTAACTCTTGCAACATCTGTAGATTTTTTTCAGGAAATTGTTTTACATTGGAAAGGCCATAATTACACCAAACAGTAATCTGAAGTAAGGTCACAGAAATATGCTTTTCTAACTTAGACCTTTGCTTTATTCTTTCTCAACCCTGTTGAATTTCCCTTCACACTAGGGATGATAACAGTATTATTGTATGATGCTGAAAACTGTGAGATCAGTGTGGAATTTTAAAATAAGTTTTAAAAATTATGTTTTCTAAATTATTAACATCTAAAGCCCCTAGGCTATAAGACTTTGCCCAAGTGAATCTACATCAAGTCCCATAATTTTAGAGGTAAAAAATTCTACAGGAGACAAGACTGGAAAGAATAAGTCCTGGACAGTAATTTAATGAAAATATTAAAATGAATTATGTAAAAAACTTCAGTGAAGGCCTTAATGCTACTTAAAAGCACAATCATGAGCAATACCAACCACCCTTCTAAAATAAAGATTCACCTAACATCCTGAATCTGTAGTACCGAAGTCAGTTAAAAGGGAATAAAACCTGAAGGAAATTGCTTAGCCATAAAAGAAGGATGTAAGGTATTCTAGCTCAAAAAAATCACAAATCAAAAGGAGTTAATTGGGCAGAGAGATGAAATATATGAACTGAATAGTCCAGGTCCCCAAACAGGATGTATTTCTCAAAACCAAAAAATATCAAGGAATTTTGCACTACTGTGATTTCAAGGTGAATAGCTCATTATTAGTTTCACATATCTTGAAACACTTCAAGATATCAGCATAAATTTTAAGTTAATAAATAAAAATTAAGACCAGGAGCATAGTTTCAACCGGAGGTTGAAGAGCAAATCTTGCTCTCACACCAACTTTTGCATTGATTTTATGAGGTTTAGATGGGGATTTGAGGATTAAATGGGGATAAGGAGAAAGTTGCTTTTTCTTTTCTGTTTTACAAAAAAGATGCCACCTTAGATTACTTGATACAGACTTACAAAGGCATACTGTTCTCTCATTTTATCAAAAATAATTTTTCATACTATATACCCTCTTCAAACTCCCAGGATTGTGGTAGCTATCACAATGCTCAAAAAAAATGCATTTGAAAACATTCCTGAAATTAGAAAATTAAAGAAATGAGCAGACAAACAAGTTGTTCCAAGGCACACCAATGTTTGAAACCTTGCCTCTTCAGGAGCTACCATATTCAATGTTCTTACCCTGAGGCACATGTAGGTAAATGATAGAGAGGTTATTCCTCTCTCCAGAGGATAAGCTCTCTCATGTTTCCACAGGGTGAGAATATGCAGACTGTTCCTGTGGAAAGGCTCTGTTGTAAATTAGTATGTAGTTTCACTTGAAAAAGTTAAAAAGCCCACCCATATTCTTAGAATTAAGGCATCAAATAACTTCTCATAGCAGAGAAGAAAGCTAATGTAGAAAAACTTAATGGCTGATGAAGTAATGTATGATACCTTGACTATTGTGCCATATAGGAAATGATTGGGACACAAAGAATGCAGTGATCAGAACTAAATACTTGACAGCATTCCATATTTCCTTCAGAAGTGTTCACTGTGGTTACAAAAAATAATTAAATGATACAAATTTATTAGATCAATGAGTCCTACAGACTGCACAACCAGTAACTCCATTATAGGTATAATAACTGGCATTTATCCAGAGTATAATTAATAAAGGCATTCAGTTTTGGCAATAAAAACACCAAGAGATGGAAGCATTTTAAGTAGTTCATTACACTATCTTCTACATTCTTAACCCTTATTCTTCCTTGGAAAATACACCACATTTCAGTCAGGCATAGTTTGAACCAGTCTCTTCCATGTGAGGAAAGTTTTATTGATGCCTTAAGAGGCCTCCTGGAAACAGAGACTAGACAGGAGTAAGGGAATAAAGGTAGGTATTTATTTGAAAGGCCTTCAAAGGTACCCCCTGGGGAGCCAGAGGCTACTGCCAAGATGGACCCCAAGATGGACAACAGGTCACGAGTTCTTCACACTTTTATAAGTTTGGTTCATTTGCATAGCAGGGTTAATTCTCCAGTTAAAGCTTCAGTTTAATGATGTAATTCCCCTCAGCTTACCCCCCCTTAGAGGCTCTTTGGTTGATACTTTTTGGGCCTAGGACGGTCTGAGTGTCCTTGGAGAGCAGGCCTGGAGAGGCTTTGTTATGCCTACCTAGCATGAGAGAGCAGAAGTTAACACACTACAAGAAACTTCAGAGTTACACACTAGGCAGTACAGGATTTGAAAAATATAAAAGCTAAGGCATCATTATCAATTCATTGCTTCATCTCATATTTAATAATGTGAACAGACTGGACTTCTTGTATAGAGCATTTCTTGTTTTGCTCCTATACCTCTATCCAATTTTTACAGTATTTTATAATTATCAAGTATGGTACTCCACTATGGGGCACAACTATAAACAGAATTTTTCTTCAACTCATTACTGCTTTTTTTATATTGTCTCTACATCTACATATAGATTGTCTCCTGTAGCATTCATGCTGGCAACACCTTCCAGAATGTCTGTCTAGCCATTTTTGGATACGGCAAAAGAGAATTTGGAGGACAATTGAGAAGTGGAAGAGTTAACTTGTTATCAGAAATTTCAGAGAAGCAATCCATGTGTGTGTGACTGACAAAGAAAAATAGAACTACTTCTTCAAATGTTGAGAAAGAGTGCAATGGAGGCTGGCAGCAAAAACTTAGTGCAATGAATAACCAGCATTTCAGGACTAAATGAAAAATGACTGACCAAGTGACAATATCCCATACAGAGCTTTGGCCAGCATTTGGACCTTCTTCTACATAATTTTGATAATCATCTATCACTATGATGTAGGAGAAGAAAACTATAAAATGTACAATATAAACTAGAGATACAATCAAAGTAATACAAATGCAATCAAAGGGGCTCGGAAAATATTCTTTACCTTTGCTTAGAGCAAAAAAGGGTCCCACAAAGAGTAAGCTGGGAGAAGACATGAGGTTAGAAAGGCATTTGGAGGGAAATACACAAGTTAACATCAATGAGCTGTGCAAAAGCGAGTTGTTGGCCTTTGACCAGTTTCCTATTCCACAGCTGAAAAGTGTCACAACCTCAAACTTCTTTCAGCCACACTTTAATGATTTCACAGAAAAAGGTCAGCTGGATAGATGCAAAGAAAGCACTGTGAGTCTTTGACAAGGATGAAGGAAAAGTTGTGGAAAGCTAATAACAAGTTTGAGCTACATCCAGTGTGATATCTCCTCTCCAAAGTTATTAAGCCTTTAATCTACAAGATTATTAAGGTTTCCAACACACTTAATATCCAGTCAAAGGTGAAAAGAACTTTTATTCTGAATAATAAACATAAAATTAGACATCCTGAAAAATAATTAATACCTTCCCATTTGGCCTCCCACCTTACAGAAAGCATGTTATTGCCCAGAAGGTGGATTTATGTGTTTAACTCATTATTTTCATGAAAAAGACTGATAGCAGACCTTTCATTGCTTAGCTTGTTATGTACTCAAAGACAAGTTCAAAAGGTAAGACAACTACACAAATTATACTCTTCAAATACCAGAGATATTTTCACTTTAGTTTTTCTGTAAAAATACTTTTGATCTGCTGCATTAAAATCACACTAAACACAACAAGTTGAGACATACTGTGGACTTTATGTAACAATCTACAACGAAGTCCCTAGGTTTCGTTTAATGAATTTCCACCATAGAAGAATTTTCAGTGTTATACTTTCTTGCTATAAACCAAATTAATTACATTTTTATAACGTGTTAGTTATTAGCACAGGTAGATTTTTTAAAGCATCATGTTGACAGTCTTCTGCAAGTCATTGTACATTCCTTAAAACTCTTCTACATTTACTTGAGTAGTGATTTCTCTACATTTAATTATGCTCCCTTCATGAATTCAGGATAGTCTCTCGCCTTGGTAGGTATGGGATGATCTCAGATAAGAACTTGACAATGTACTTAGATTTCCATTGTAGCTACACAGAAATATAACTTTCTACAGTTATGAAAGTCTGGCAGTCACTAATGTATTTCAAAATTGACAAGGTCATTTTTTCTCTCCATCTAAAAGCATTGGATAGAGGGTTCGGCATTTAGTGAGAGGAAACCCATTAAAATGAATGGGAAATCTTATTTTATAAAAACAATAAGGAGATGCTTTCCAGATTCCTACTGCAATTAGTTTCATTTCATTCTAAAACAAACTTTTAATAAGTTATTTAATTATCAATGTCAGTATTTTCTTTTCTAGACAGCATTGGTTTGGTTTTTTTTTTTTGTTTTTTTTTTTTTTTTGTTTAGGTCTTTAGATACCTGCATGCAAATACCCTAAAGGGAAATACAAAAAAAAAAAAAAAAAAAAAAAAAAAAAATCCACGAAAACATGTTTTTAAATTTTTTCTGCAGGAGAAGATTTCTAATCTGTGGAATTTGAATATAAAGATGAAGCAGGGGGCTGAACCAGTGTTTTGCTTTCAAACAAAAGTGTATATTTCCTGTTTCCTTTTTAAAATCAAATTACCAATAGACAGAAAATGCAATTCACTGAACATCTGTTGTTCTTCTCTTAGATCAAATTGTTTAAATAGAGAAAGTTATTCAGTATGTGGCAAAGCAGAGGGAGCAGATGCTGATCAGCAGGAGTGGCTTTTCAACAACAATACATTTTTAGATGGACAACACTTGTTGCCCCATTCTCCTTTGTTTGCCATCTTCGACATGAAAGCAAATTATCCGCTGGACTCATCCTTGTGTCAAATTTTGGTTGGATTTAGCTCTAAAATATTGGCTAGGTCTTAGCACTTCAGAAGTTATTTGCTTCAGGACAGTGCCATTGCTCTGTACTCAGTAGTTATTCTAATTAGAAATTAATTCAACACATTTTAAACCAAACATGTTGGAATTATACTTTATCTACACTCATTCACAAGTATGAAAAAACCCTAATATTGTAGGCTTGTTTGTTCTTTCTTCATAAAAGAGCTTAAACTGGAGATATTTGCATTGCTGACCTTTAAATACCTAACCCTAAATACCAAATTTCAGAGGCTAATTTTCCGGAACTGCTTGGGTAGCCAGCCAAAAGACTTGGGTATGGAAGCTTTACCTTAAAGATCCCTAACTTAATCCAGTCACAGTGCCCACTTAGGGGAGATTACTGTAGTCCAGACATACCATGGAAGAGGTGGAGAATGGAACTTCAAGCCAACACCTTTGCTCTACGGTGTCCAGTGTGACATGAGAAAGCAGCTGCGTGTACCAGAGTTTCAAGGTCATTCTGTCTCCAAGTCTCTCTTATTGTCCATTTCTGGAGTGTTCTGATTTAGTTTCTTCCTAGCAGAAGGAGAACCAACTACTTTTCATTGTGGTAATATTCCTTGGCAGAGTAGTAGACAACACATTATTTTAGTGCGTTAATATTTATGTTTGAGGGTCTTATTTAAAGTACATCTTTGTGAACGCTGTTCAGACTTGCATCTAGAAAATATTTTTAATTTAAATCCAATTCTTTCTTAGAATATAAACACTCTTCTTTCTACAATGTACATAAACTGCATAAATAAAAGGCCTTTTCCCCCTCTGATATTTCTTGTTTTAATACATTTTTCATCATTATGAAGAAAATGAAATATGGCTTACCATATGCTAGCTGCTAGCTGTAAGCTAAGAAATGCCCTTATGTCCCATAGAGACATATTTTCAAAAATGTAATGGAGAACCTTGCAGGTTTAGATCTGAGATTCACAGTGTTCATGACTGAACTTTCCAGCTGAAAACTAGATCTGTCTTTGCTTAATATCAAAAATGAGGCCCTGATCTTTTTTATGTTGTCTTCATCCAATTCATAAAACTATATTTCCAATTTTATTGATGGGCTTGTTCTCGTGAAATAATCAAAGGAATCAAATAATCAAGCATTTATTTTAAAATTAAAGCAGGGCTTCTGCAGGTCAGGATAGAGACTGTGTTGTATCAAATGAGGGAGATGAAGCTTTAGCTTTATATCATACTTACATGAAACTTAAGTTAGAAGTCTTCTGCGTCTTCAGTTATTAAAGCCAAAGCAGTTGAAAAAATGTTTATTCAAATAAAAATGCCTTTTAGTTTATGTACTCCTTACTCCAGATTGTATTTACAGAGGCTAATAAATGCTGTTCTGTTTAAGTATTTTCTTCATAAGTGTTAGATATATGATAACTGTAATAGTCTAGCATCAAAAGTATAAATAAAATAAACACAGATTAGATTTTAAAACACATAAAAATACTTTCAATGTTTTGTCCCTCATTAGGTATTTAATCTTCTTTGGTTTAGCTAATTGTAGATGTCCAGAGGCTTATACAGACTTATTGACTTCTTTCTTTATCAAAGGTTCTGTAAGAACTTGTTTAAAAGGGTGTTGATATTATATATTTAAAAGCTTTTTCTCATTTAATAGTGACAGCCAGCTTTGGTTATGAAAACAAAACTCAGAGCTTTGTTTCATAATATTTACTTTTGATTATTTTTGATAGCAAATAGTAACTGCTTTTCAATTTCTCTCCTCTTTATTTTGCTATGTATTTCAATACTAAATGATACTATTACCCTTTTGCCTCTTCATGTTGCTGTCACATAAGGATTTAGTCTTTCTGGAAGGAATCAATATGCTTAGCTGCTCTCTGGTCATACTTTTTTGAACTGTGCAAATAAAATGATGTTAAAATAAGGACCAAAGTTATGTTTCTCTTTGCATTTTATTTAGAATAGGACAACAGATATCAAAGAAAGAAGGGCAAGGAAACCCAAAGTATCTTCTAATCCAATCGACTGTTTCAAGGCCAAACCAACCATCCTTAAAAATATTCTTGATGTATGTTTCCCTAACTTGTTTTAGGGAATTTTCAATGACATAAATTTTCCCTTTGCTAGTAAACATTCCCATTGTCTAGGTATTTATATAAATTAATAATATTTTCCTGCTCCCTTTCTGCTCTTTAATTCTTGTGCACTGGTCTCTAGAATTGAGTAAGGACTGTGATCAGTTTGTAGCAGAAGGGCAGATGAAGTAAGGAATATTACTTCTCTTTTAGAAAACCAAAGACATAAACCCCAAACTGATTTTATGCTTCTACTTGCACTGGGGCAGCCCACAACAACATATTTAAAATCCTAATTTGTCCTCTACCCTTCCATCCACTTCAGAGTAAGACCAGTGGACATGACATGAGAAAGACTGAGAACACCAGGGATGGACCTTGTTCACCACCTGCAGACTGAGATGTCTGGAAGCCCAGCACAGGGTCCTTCCCTTACTACCTCCTTCACAGAATGGGTGCCAGACAAGTAAGACAGTGGGACTCTTGCTAAATGAGTTGTGGTGAGCACATGGAAGTAAATACTCTTATACTGGGGCAAAAGAGTATTGGAAGATGAAAAAGCTGATGCATGCAAGCTTTCCTTCAGGGACACCTCCTAAATGAGTCATTGAACAGGTCTGGCAGCCAGGACATGAAAAGCAGCAATATCCTGGCAGAGGGAGAAGACTTCAGCTTCCTCCCCTCTGCCTCTCCTAACCACTCCCTTCTCTCTGTTGGCTCCAAAGGGGAAATCCAGGCCTGACTTAGGAGGGCCTGGGACATAGGGACTGCCTGGCCCTTTCTCCTGATAACAAAGCATGCCACATCCCATAACTGTGAGCCACACTGTCTACACACGAGGGATGCCATCAAAGTATTCTTGGGCAGCTGTCAGCAATTCCTCTTGTCAATGGCCACCCACATCCAATGGTGCTGTCTGATGGCACTGGATGTAACCACACTGAGTTGTGTGTCTTGACAGAATTTTTATATACTCAGTGATACTACATCCCAGTGATTGCAGCCTAACCTCCCTCAGCATGGTCCTTGTGCATGTCTGTCTCTCCCTCTTCTCATAAACACTAAAATGTGCAATCTCCATCACTTCCCTCACCAAGAAATGTTTGCCTGTTATCCTGGCCATACTCTGGGGGTTTTTGCATTCCACAGCAGTCTGTTACAGGATTCAAAACTGGGGTGACTGTGACACCATATGGCCTCCACTCCAAAGTTATCAAGAACACTTGCAGCCGTGCTCAAGGCCAAAACCATGCCATAGACCTTGTTAATTTCAAAGAGGATGTGACTGGGTCCCTGTATCCCAGAGTGCTCCTGGGACTGTTTACTTATACTGTCATAGGCTTTAGATTTTACAGGAAGTACTTATTCCAAAGTAATTGTCTTTAAGTGTAAATAATGAAAATAATGAAGAAAATAAATAATGTATCAAGATCTCAAAGTCTTCTCGTTTACTGACTATGCTGCTTGAACACTGAGGATATTTCAGATTATCATACTGTTTTCCTCTTTGTGTCTTCTATGACCATATTATACATATCCAAATTTCCCCTACTTCCTAGTTCTGTTTACCAATTTGCATTGTTAGTATTAATGATGTGGTACTATTTGAAACCACTAGTCTTATTTTAATGCTGTTCTCACAAGTTTAGCTAATCTGTGTCCAAAGGTATTCTTTGCCTTTGCTCCTTTTCTTAGAATTTCACTCTTGATTGAAAAACCCAAAACCTTTTCCAGTACCATGATCTAAGAAGTCAGACATTCATGTTCTAGGTAGTCCTTATCTTCTCCCTTTTTCATCTGCCGCCAGGGATGATGACTAGTAAATGATGAATTGTGCCCAGTCAGTACCTGTAGAGAAGCTGGTTCACCTTCTGAGGCTGTTCAGCAATGCCCCTTCTAACCAATTTATCCTTGTTGCTGCTTTGCCATCATCTACACTTGGCTGATTATGCCAAATACTGTTGAATGCTTTCCAATCTAACTTGTGCTATTGGTATTTTTACCCCTGCTTCCTGAGAAATTTGAGTAGGAGGCATGCCAGACAGCTTTCTATTCCCAGCTTTCATTGATAGAAACCTTTGGTTGTAGTGTCCAAAACCAGATAAAAGACCAGGATTGAAATGGGTGAAGAGAAAGGGGGAAGAAGCACTCAGGATATTTGTATGGATGAGGTACTCATGCTAAGAAAATCTTCGTCATCATCGGTTTTGATGATAAACATAATCTTTGACATTTTTCACCTCTGCAGACTTTTCTTCACATTCTTTCTCAAGACTCCCTTACTGCTCATGGTTTATCTTCCACTGTCTGTTAAATATAATATGTCTGTTAATCTGTTGCATATTAAGCTCATTTTGCTTACATCAAGTCCTGTCCTTTTGCTAGGTATCAACAGCAACCAAAACCAGTGATGACAGGACAGCCAGTTACACGTTTTTGTTCTCAGCCTCCCTGTGACAGCCACTCAAGCAGGAGGCCTGACACTGCCAATCACACACACTCTTCAATATCTTTTTTGTCCTCAATTTCTAAAAGAGGATAAAGAGGGTAGATTTAGATTGGATATTAGGAAGAAATTCTTTACCATGAAGGTGGTGAGGCACTGAACTGGTTGCCCCAGAGAAGTTCTGGATGCCCCATCCCTGAAAGTGTTCAAGGCCAGGTTGAATGGGACCCTGAGCAACCTGACTGAATGGGAGGTTCCCTACCCATGGCAGGGGCTTGGAACATGATGTTCTTTAAGGCCCCTTCCAACTCAAGCCTATGATTCTACCTTTGCAACACAAATAAAAATTTCTCACACTATTCCAGGAAATTTAATAATGCTAATATTGCTTTGGTTTTTCATTCCCTCAATAAAGGATTGTTTTCTTCATTGCCAAAATTCCAGAAGTCCTTACCTCTAGCTGACTAGAAGCAAATGAATAAAAGGCATGCTGTTCTACATGAAGACATAAAGGGAGAAAATGCCGAATTAAATTTCAGCAGGAACTCTTGCATCTATAACTTCCCACCTTTGGAGTAGTACCTTTGTCACCTTAGGTGTTCTTAAAATTATTAACCAAATTTATTAGTTCAACTGAAACCACTGCTCTTTATTAAAAAAATCTTGTTCTTTTACTGGATAGTGGCTTCAATTACCCTTGAGGAGACAGTTTCTTCTTGAATGCACAGCGATTTGTTCAAATCTTCATCTCTGAAATTCTTTAACAAGTAGGTGTCAAAGTACCTTGACACGTACTTTGCTCAAGACACTCTAAACAGAAACAAATATTTTTTCCTGCCATTGTGACCTTTCTATGCCTATTCTAAATTCTCCATTGAATAAAATTCAAGCTGCTGCTTCTCAGCATCAAAGGTTTTATTCTCTCTGTATATCCTGAATCTAGTATCCTGAAAGTTATTCAGCCATATCTCAAGACACCTTCTGCTCTTCTAGAAATGCAACATTTCTGTCTTTCCATTTTCTACAGTTCCACTTAAAAAAATGGATTGTTTTAAATTTATTTAATTCATTACAACACTCCAGTATTCTTTAAAGAATCCATCAGTGTTTTCCTTAAGACTCCTCATGATATCTGTAAGAAAGTGAAGAACTCCAAAGTGGTGAAAGGTTAGTCATACAATATTTTTCCCTGTGGCTATAAAGACAATATATAAAAATATATAATTATACATTATTATTATTATTTTATCTGAATTCTCTAAATTTTGTATGTTACATCCTTCTCAGTCTTTTGAGTTTTCTGCAAATACCATTTACTGCAATATCAGCAATATATAAAATACATTACAAAAATCGTAGGTTATAATCATTTAGAAATTCCAACACAATTGAAAAGAATAGATTAGAATAAAGACCTGAGGAAGGGTATAAACATGGGCAGAATATCTCAAGAAACCATTAGACATTCTGACAATGAATATCATCTTATATTACTATCAAATTTTCTGAAATAAAATGCCAATTTTACCAGCTTTATTAGAACTATCAGAATCTTATCCAAAAGCAAATAACTACAATAAATTTTGGAGAAGAAAATATAGAGACAAGATACTTATTGAGATGTGTTTATGACTGAAAGATGCCATGTTCGATAAATTAAATGTGAGAGATTTGGCAGCAAAAATACTGGCACCATCTAAGCTTCACACAGAGAAGAATTGTCACACTACAAGGAATTATCCTCTATTACTGTAGAGACACATGGTGACACTACATGTGTAATAAAATGTGTGTCACAAAAATAAAAACATGGACAAACTAGCAAGTGTTCAGAGAACCACAAATTTTTAAAGTGCTTAAAGAAGGAAGACTTACAGGAAGAAATTAATGGAGCTTCTAATTTTCTTTATTAAGATATGGTTAGAGAATAAAAAATATTATTCACAGTTGTTATTTATGTCTAAATGCTTAGAAACAAAACCTCAGCTCATATAAATCTGTGCAGTTTATTTGTGAACACAGTAGTTATGCTGATTTGTTAGTGGAGGGTAAGACACTAAGAACAGAAGCAAAACATAAGTTGATATGGGGATGTAGGAAGAGAATTTTAGTAGAATATGATGAAGAAAACCCAGACTGTAAAGAACCATTAAATTTTAGAGCAGATTCACAAAAGAATTGGACCAATAGAGACCATTCACTATAACTAAGAAAGTGAGAGGTGTCATAAATTGCAATTCTTAATGGCACAGGTGAAGACCAATGTGACTGTGATTTTTTCTTTCCCTGTTTCAAATTTGTGGGGACAAAAAAAAGACTGAATTAGAAGATTTTGAGGCTGTGATGTGTTTTTCTTACTTTTATACACATCTACAGATGGCTACAGCACCACAGATTAGTAGTCTCTGAAATTATTATTCTGACATTTATACAAACAAAACTAGATGATCATACTTTAGAAAACGACAACGAAAATATGTTAAAGCCCCACTAGACAGCCTTGTCTGATACCTGTAAGAAGTGTTCTGCAGCAGCACCATTGTCGCAACAATCTCAATTCTGGCCTGTGCTAAAGGGAGGGCACTCTCTTCTTGTCACGTCATTTAGTAATTTTTCTTGTGTTGCACATGTATTATGTTCTCTTTTATATGGTGCTATTCCATCTGGCAGACTCACAAGCTTGGAAGAAAATCTCTTTCAACTCATTCAACTCTCTTTCAACTTTCTTACCTCTCTGCCCTTGTAAATACAACTGTTGCCTATGAAATGGAACAGATGCAACAGGAGAGACTGAGTAGGTACCTCTATGCTGCCATGCTAGCACAAACCCCCAGCTCACATCTGAGTTCAAATTCTACCATTGTGCACACTGTTTATGCATTGAATCAAACCATGTTAGCTGACTGGCTCAAGTACTTTGTCAAGTACTGACATTTTTGCAAACCTCTAGGTGAGTAAACAATGGAAAATTGAAAACAGGCCTGTTGAGTGTGTCAGAGAAGGGCAACAAAGATAGTGAATGGGCTGGAACATAAGTCCTATGAGGACCAGCTGAGAGAGCTGGACTTGTTTAGCCTGGAGAAAACAAGGCTGAGGGGAAACCTTATCACTCTCTGCATCTGCCCAAAAGGAAGTTGTACAACTACCTGAAATAAAATTGTAGCCAGGTGGAGGTTGGCCTCTTCTCCCAGACAACTAGTGATAGGAAAAAGGGGAATGGCCTCAAGTTGAGCCAAGGGAAGTTCAGGCTGGACATTAGGAAAATTTTCTTCACTGAAGCACTGGCTAAGCATTGGAACGGGCTCTGTAGGGAACTGGTGGAGTCACCGTCCCTGGAAGTATTTAAAAAATGAGTAGACATCGTGATGTGGTTTAGTGGGCATGGTAGTATTTGGTCCAAGGTTGGACTTGATGATCCTGAAGGTCTTTCCCAACCTTAGTGGTTTTATGGTAACTCTGGCACTAGGACAGGTTGAGATCTACAGCTGCAGTGGGGGGAGTGTAGCACAGAGAGATGGGAATGATTGAGAACCTAGAAATAGTAGAGCAACAACTCTCAAAGCAGTGGGGACAAGGCATGATGTGGTAGAGACTAAGAAGGTAATCTGAGGACCTGAAGAAAGGTTGATGAGATAGAATGCAGAGTCAAGAGAAAAGGACTGTAAACAGAAGACAGTTGAAAGGAAGAGATATGTAGATTGGAAGAAACCCAGAAAGAAGTAGAGTTTTCTGTGCCAGAAAAATGAGACTGGGAAGAGAATCAAGGATGGGAAAGAGATAGGAATGGTCCTGGCTTCAATTTAGAGAACACACAAAAAAAGAAAAGAGAGCAGGCTTTGAATGGATGGGCAGAAACATATGTATTCACAAGAGATATCTTTTCTGAAAGCCTTCAGTGGAGCTGGCATGGCCTGAGTCTCACTCAACCCTGGTAGTGTTTAGAATTATAATGTTCAGGTTTAATCTTGCAAGTTCCCTATACTCAGAATTTCTAAAAGTCAATAACAAATCAGATGTATAACTCTCTGTTTGTTATTAATAAAGGACTGTATCATGAAGTTCTTTTAAAAAATCTATTTAGTATGTTTAAACAGAAAATGGAAAAACAGAATGTTGCACAATCTGCTTTGCTATACTCTTGGCCAGAGTTAAATAAAATCTCATAATGAAGTGGTTCAGTTCTAGCAACAGAACTCTGGTGGCTACGCAGTAAATGCTAGTATGCATCGTAAAGGTTTCCTTTAGTTCTGCTGAAAAATGCACGGTTCTATGTGAGCAGCATGGTAACAGAGGTAGAACTAAATATTGTTTTAATCTCTCAGATGGTCAAAGGCGAGTCATAACTACTTTTAGTTTTCTGTCCCTGAAGTCATATCCAGGGTGGAACAGCCAAGGATGATTATGTTATTCATTACACTTCTAATAGGTGTAACTTCCTCCTCCTCTCTGATATAGAAAGGTTATATATAATATTTTTGTCATTATTGTCTTAGGAGGAAGGAAATGAAGTAATTCCCTACACTGACAACATCAGGAATCTTAATATACCCTTCCCAAAAGAAAGTTAAAGACAGAAGCTGTTAAAAATCACCTCATATATCTGCACATGAAAGGAAAGACAGGTTTTGTTCCTATCTAAACATAAAGATAGATCTGGGGTCTTAAAATTATGGTTCTGTCCTTAAAAAATAAATTGTGGAACTGGCATCATGCTTCAATTTTTTTTTTTTTTTTTTTTGGTGTTGTATCTGTTCAGTTTACAAATAATAAATGTTCTTGTAATTGTGCCAACCTTGCATACTCATTCTGAAATGTCATATTGTGGGCTTCCTCATGTGTATATCAAAGAGCTGGCACAAAAACGACTTGAAGTTAGTAGGAATATATCCACTGAAATATATTCAACAGGCTTAAGACTAGACTTAGAGATTCCAGGGACAAAATTTTAATACCAGTAATTTCAGTGATGTGTACAGGTTTAAATAATACCAGAATTTCACAGTGTAACATGAATTAACTTTTTTTGTCACAATAGACAAGATAAATATCAAATATGAGTATGTGCATTTCCCTAGGATCCAATTAGATCTCAACGAGCTGTCCAAGTGTCCAGAACAAACACAGAAAAAGTCTGACATACAAAACAGACGACAGCGTGCTGATGTGACACGAGCTAGCTGTAAACAAGAATCAGAACGTACTTAGCCACAGACACAAGATCCGGTGAAAACCACTGTACTTTGTGTATCAGAGATTTAACCACCCTAAATGTCATGCCAGAATGATGCTGGTGTCCTTACAGCTGCCTTGGCTGTCCTCACACAGCACTGCAGCCTGGGCTGCAATCGGATCCATAGCCCCTGTGTAGAAGTGCTTATAATCATAGAAAAATGACATGTGGAGGGCAGAGGAAATGACAAAATGTTAATATATATGATTTTATCTTCAAATTTCCATCATTGAATTTACAGATACTTAACTTGCACAGCAACATTTAAAAAAAAAAAACAAAACCACACATAAAAACCAGCTTTGACTTTGAAATAAGCATTAGTTTCTAATATGTGGAAATCAGATGTGGAGAGTAAGTGCACTGTTTTTACAGTCTAATTTTAATTACAAATCTCTCCAACACCAGTTTCCAGGACTCTGTATTTCCAGTATAATTATCAATATCCTAAAGAGGGTTATGTAAAACAACATAACTATTGTCAGTGTAATCCTACAGTAACATTAGGAAATCCAGAACTGAAATTTAAGAAAAAGCTTTTATCCTTAATCAGAAAAAAACCCACAATGACCACTTTGTAGTGTCACACCTCGTTAGAATGGTGTTCATAGCACCATTTATTGTTACTTAAGTTTTCAGTATTCTCTGTCACTCTCAGTTTATGATGATAGACATCCTAGGTAGAGACAGGTCTCTAGCTATGAGATCATCAACCTAAAAACCAAACCCAGCTCACTAGCAAAATTGCTCGTACAATTAGCAGGCTGTAAAATTGCTTCTCACAAGGACCAAGCCCTCCTCTTTGAGCCCTTTTTCTCATCCAACAATATCAAGAGTTCCATTTCCAATCTACCAGGCTCCTACCTCTTGGGTCTGCCTCAAACTCTATGCACTAGCACTGCACTCCCCTTCCTCTCAAGCTGTTTCCTTAAATCACCATGCCACTGTCTTTCTTTTCAGAGGAATGAAGCAAAGAAATTCCTTCTGAGGTTACCAGTATTAATGCAACAACATAAGAAAAAAAGTTCCCATTTTTAACTGATTAAAATTTAAGAAAACTTATTGTTTGTTACAATTTAGAATTCATGGGTGTTTTTAAAAAATATTGTGTCTTCTATTTTCTGTTTTACCCTGCTTCCAAAATAAAACTAACTAATCCTGTTAAGATATTTGAAGCATTTTAATGCATCTCCTCATTAGTTTCCTACTTTTAACACCCTCTGACTCCTTGCATTACAATCATTAAAGAAGTATCAGGAAGATAGCTTAGCTGAAAATTAAAAAGCTTTTCATTTCTGGCATAACATTGCAAACTAACATTGTAGAAGATTACAATATCTTTGGGGTAAACAATCAAGCTAATCAAACTAAAATATTTGAAACATTTCCCACAGACATCTTGATGGCAAACTGGTCTCTAATGTGAATTTCCAATTCTAAAAACAAGGGACTAAAGCAAGCTGTTTTATTATACAGAAAAAAAAACCCCAAACCCAAAATAAGGGAAGATATCAAAGATATCAGTGAATCAAAGATTTACATTCCCTCTTCACCACACATGAAGATCCAATCCAAAATATTTGGGAGTGGAAGCAGCCAAAACAGAGCAGTGATCCAGATACACACACTATGAACCAGCAGGTAATGATCTTGTATACAGGTTTACTATTTAACAGCTCCATACCTCAACCAGAGACACTGTACAGCCAACAGTGTTTTTAATGAAACCAGTTCATGTCCTCTTCTTCAGTCACTAGAGTGTCATTCAGCTGAAGTCCCATTCATCAAGAAAGACAGAGGAATCGTCCACCAAGAGCAGGGCAACAAATGCTATTACTTCTTTATGTGCTGACATGTGAGGGAATAGTGGAAAGGAATTTTTTGGCAAACTCTTCTCAAACATGATCTGTTGTTGACAAGTAGCTGCAGCTGCAATAGGCTCTGATCAAATGTGGTCCAGCCACTGAAACTGGGAACACAAAAGAATTAACCATTTTTATTTTTAACATAAAAAGAGAAGGGATGGATGCAATAGGCAATAAGCTGAAGTAATACTCAGGGAACTGTCATGCACAATTGCAAAGACAGTACATGACGAGAAATAAGAGAGATCTGATATTTAGCCTCTGAGCTTTCAATTTTAGTAAACAGTCTCCATTTTCTGAAGTACAATGTGGGATAGTTTCTGTGGTACATAGGGAGTTAGCCTCCTGTGTGACAAAAAGACATGATTTCCAGACTTGGCAGCTAAATACATCACATCCTGGACAAAAATGGGAAGATTTCATAATCATCTGAATTGCACAACTTCTGGTGTGCAATTTTCTCATGGCTTGCCCTTTCATTGAAAGAAAATGTTATTTTTTCTTTCCTAAAAATACAACATGTAGTGTAAACCACGATAGTGCCAATCCCTTCACCCAGATTTTTTTCAAAATGTCTTCTGCCAACTGTAGATACAGGGAGAATAACTGTGGTGTCTCACAGAATATAACAGTTCTAACCAAGTTTGTGAGAGAATGTAGAAATTGGCAAAAATTACAGTTTCATTAAGCAGGTAGGAAAAACTGTAACTGAGGGCAAGGTACTTTTGAAAACTCTTGTTTAGTCCTCTCCTCTTGTAAAAATATCTCTCTCCACACTTCAAAATACAATTTTCTACCACAGTCACTTCAACAAATCAGATATTTTTTGTTGTTTCAGGTTGTTTTCCTTTGCAGTGGCTACCATTAAGTACAGATAGATGGTGCCTTGGAGGATGGCAGTTAACAATCTCAAATGTTCTACTAATGCCCATTGTCACAAAGATCTAGCTAACAGTGAAGTCAAAAACTGTATATGTTGGATACATAGCTTCAGAAACTTCTGCTTTTGCTGTTTCCTCCTCTGAGTTTACCACCAGTTCCCATTATTTTCTAACTCCATGGTGATCAGAAAGCCAGCCCAGCATAAAATTAATTCCCTTAAATAAAAAAACCCAAATTTTTGAATTAACCAATTTTTTTTGTCGTTTTGTGGAATCAGAGGACTGCAAATGCTGACGTGAAATGCAGTATGGAGCTGGAGTGGACAAATAGTAGAATCCTAGTAATGCCAGTAGAGATTAGCTTAAAAATTGTGTTACAGCCTTATGCTTCTGCTTGAAGTCCTCTGAATTAAATGTCTGACACAGTTTAACTTAAATACTCTATCATTTGTTCATTCCTGGGGTTGCACAGCATTATCTAAGCAAGGGCTCCAGCTGGGCTGAAGAAGACTTGTTAAAATATGCAGGTATAGTTTGATTAGCTGAAGAAGAAACTTCTTAGACCAATAGTACTAGGAAAGTATTAACATAACTATGTGGATTTTATTTTCTTTGGAAAAGAAAATATGAAGCTGTGCAGTTTACTTTTTAAAGAAAAATAGTAGGAGTTATTAATTCTGTAAGAAACAGCAAGAAAACAAGCTGATGTACTCTGTACCATATGTTCAGTGACCAGTGAATCTCATCCCATAGTGATAAAAACAGTCAGGGGTGGCCAGCACTACTAACACAACTGTTTTTTGGTTCATTGGAGACAATGGTGAAAATTACTGTTTTGGGGGATGTCACAGTGCTTGCTAGAGTAAATTCAGTGGGTTATTTCATCAAGTCAGTCATGGAAGACAAGAGAAGATATTCAAAGTGAAGGTAAAGGTAGATATGATCAATCCATTTGAAATATATATACTCTTTTCATGTACTTTGAACAAATGCTGTTAATCATATTAAAATTATATTAGTTAGATTGAATACAGTGAAACAAAAGGGGTATAACTGTGTTTTAAAAAGTCTCATGAAGATTCCTCCAGGTTAGGTGAATCCCTAGGGTCCAAGCAGCCTGTTTTATTCCACTGTTCTGACATTTATTAGCATATGTCTGTGCCAAGACATCAGCAGGATGCTGCTGCAACAGAGTCTAACCAGATATACTAAAACATTTTTAAAATAATTGCCTGTATGCTCCACTTATGCTCTTAAACAGACACTGATGCAGTAGATTCTTCTACACAGAATTGTTTAGCCTGTCTCCAGCCTGGAGCTTAAAGGGAAGTTTGAGTCCAAAATGCAGAATCCAAGGAAAACTTTTAGGAGAAATAATCAAACTGGACAAAAATTTGGTGTGTTTTTACCCTCTGGAGTTATGTTCTATTTCAATTCATCTCAGCTGTATTCATCATGATTTACTGACAAAGAACAACTCTATGAAAGTGACCACAATATACTTTAAAACATTGGCAGCAGAACCAAAACAAAACAAAGGAGAAAAATAATAATGATTGCAGTCAACTTCAAAAATAATTACCTAAAAGTAAGGAAGCCTGTTTAAAATATGCTAAAGAGGGTCACTAAAAGATGATTAAAAAGCTGACTAAAAGAGTTAAATCCCTGCCAGCAGCATGAGCACAATTTAGAGACTAAACTGAAGGTAAAAAGGATATGCATACTTCCTGTCATGAAAGATTTGAGAAAAGCTAAAGGAAGCCAGCATGGCTAAACAACAGTACAAGAAAGATTAGCAAATGCAAGAAGGCAAGTTTGAAAAGGTAGAAGTGGTGTCCAAATATGGAAACTAGAGAGGATGAAACTTTGGCAGGTTAAATATAAAAACAGAGTAAGGCAAACCAGAAGACCACTGGAAAAAAATTACAAAAAACAACAATAAATATTTTTCAATATCAGGCACAGGCACAGGAAGTCTGTCAGAAAGTCCAAAGAGCCAGAAGATATTCAAAGGATAAAAGAAGTACTCAGGGAAGACAGGGCCATAAAAAAGGAAACAAAATTAAACCTTTAATTTTTTTGTTCACTGTGGATGCACATGAAAAGGCTTCCAGGCCAGAAACCTTCTTTATAGAGAATTTTTTAGAAAAGCTGACTGGAATTTAAGTGTTGGCTATGGAAGAAACAGATAAAAAGAATGATAACAGCCAGGACCAGGTGTCATTCACCAAAGAACTCAAGAATAAAATAGTTCAGCCATAAGTGTGATGTACAACCTTTGAATTAGAATTGTCTGAGTGCCTGTAGACTGGAAGGGAGCAGACGTGATTCCATTTTTTGAAATGGGTTACAGGACAGAACCAATGAGCTAATGACTAGTAAGCTTGTCATTTTCACTGGACAAATTGGACTAGTGCTGTTGACACAGCTGAAGGATGGAATGCCATCCAGAGGGACCTGGAAAGGCTTGAGAAATGGACCCATGGAAATCTCATGAGGTGTAACAAGACCAAGTGATAGATGCTGCACCTGGGTTGGGGCAGCCCCTGCTACCAATCCAGACAGGGGGATGAACAGATGGAGAGCAGCCCTGCCCAGAAGGGCTTGGGGGTGCTGGTGGGTGAGAGGCTGGACATGACCCAGCCATGTGCACTCACAGCCCAGAGAGCCAAACGTGTCCTGGGCTGCATCCAAAGCAGCGTGGGCAGCAGGGCCAGGGAGGGGTTCTGCCCCTCTGCTCCTCTGAGACCCCACCTGCAGTGCTGCATCCAGCTCTGGGGTACCCAGCACAGGAAGGACACGGACCTGCTAGAGTGAGTCCAGAGGAGGCCACCAAGATGATGAGAGGGGTGGAGTAGCTCTCCTATGAGGAAAGGCTGAGAATTGGACTGTTCAGGTTGGACGAGAAGGCTTCCAAGGTGACCTAATTGTGCTGAAGGGGGCCTACAAGAAAGGTGGAGAGAAACTTTTTGCATGGGGATGTAGTGAGGACAAGCTTCAAGCTGAAAGAGAGTAGGTTTAGATTAGATATTAGGAAGAAATTCTTTACTGAGTGTGGCGAGGCACTGGAATAGGCTGCCCAGAGAAATTGTGGATTTCCCATGCCTTGAAGTGTTTCAGGCCAGGTTGGATGGGACTCTAAGTGACCTGGTCTAGTGGAAATTGTCTGTGCCTATGGCAGAGGGGGGAACTAGATCATCTTGTTAGAAGGACTGGTTCCTTCCAACCCAAGCCATTCTCTGAAATTGCTGGTAAATATGGCAATGAACAGAATCAACAGACACATGAGCAAATACAACGTAGTGCAAAAGAGCTCAAGGCACTATTGGAAAGGGAGACTTTGCCTTACAAGCCTCCTGGCATTCTATGAAGGAGATAACAAGCTTGTTCATGGGGAACATGTAGTTTGTGCTGCTTTTGACTAGGATAATTTTCTCCATAGTAGCTAGTATGGGCCTGTGTTTGGATTTATGCTGGAAACAGTGTCAGTAACTCAGGGATCTTTTAGCTATTGCTGAGCAACATTAGGGCATTTTCTTCTCCTCATACTGCCCAAAAAGCAAAGAGGCCTGGGGTATGCAAGAAGCTGGAAGGGGTAAAGCTGAGACAATGGATGACACTGACCAGAAGGATATTTCACACCATGTGGTATCATGGTCAGCATAAAAATCTGTGGGAAGGTTGGCCAGGAAGCTGCTCCTCGGGGACTGAATGGGCATTGGTTGTTTGATGGTGAGCAATTGTTTTCATTTGCATCTCTTATCTATCTTGGGGTTTATTTCTCTTTGTTATTTTCCATTATTATAATTATGTGTTTTCTCACTTTTACTCTTCCAGTTCTGTCCCCCCACCCCCCCTCCATTCTACAGGGGGTGGGGAGTGAGCAAGTGGCAGCTTAATTGCCAGCTGGAGTTAAACCACAACACAACTGCTGCAGTCTACCTGAATTTCCAAAAAGCGTTGAATAAGAGAGAATATTTACACACGAATTAAAGACAAGATAAAGATAGAAAACAGTGTAGGATTAATTTGATCATTGGAAGAAGGTCTACATGTATGTGTGCTGAGATTTTGCTGCTCAGAATTTTAGAAAATAGCAGGAGTGCAGTGTTTCATGTGACTACTACATTGTTGAAGGAGAGTGGAAATAAGCATTAGCAATGAAGTGTAGAAGGAAAGCATGAGACATAATGACTGGATGTTAAAATAACCCATGGCAGATAAAACTCAGTGAAGTGCTGCACAAGAGAAAACCAAAAATGCTGATGGACCCCACAGGAATGAGTTCAAGGACGTAGATGTTTCTGTGCTCAGTACTCAGTAACTGTTAGGAAAACCAAACAATGTTTAAAAGTATTAAGAAGAAAACAGAAAGCCACAGTATCAGTATGCCACAGAATAGATTGTGCCATCTTTCTCTGACAAAAGGAATCATCAAATAAAACTTGTAATTGGCTGAATCTCAACAAAAAGATAAGGTAGCTGAGCTAAGAAGCTTTATGCCAGAAATTTTCAAAGAGATAATAAAAGACAAAATGATCAAAGGCAACTAAAAAATAAAATCACCCCTGACACAGAAATTTAGGCACTGAGCCACAAATTCTTGGAAGTCCAGAGAATATTCCAGGGAAGTAATACTATAAGCTCTCTTTAGTTCTGTATTTTTTGCCCCTGGAGAAGACTTAGGACAGACTCAATAGCAGTCTTCCTTCCTTCCAATACCTAAGAAGAGGCTACTGAGAAGACAGGGGTTGAACTAGACATCTTGTGGTGTGCCTTTCAACCTGAATGATTCTGTATGTCTATGATGCATTAAGTTTCAGCACTGCTGGAAACATACTACTAGGCTATCTGGGCTTTAGTCCAAACCAGTGTACCAGTTTTCATCTTATTCATAAGTATACATGAGACACACTGTTAAAAATTCATGGTCAAACCCAAGCTCAGTAGTAACTCACCATCTCTGCAAGCTGAATGTGTCACTTATAATTCCAGCTTCAAGAAACAAGAATCACATTCTGAGTTTTACCTTTATGCTTTCAAGAAGAAATAATATTGAAGTCCTCACAAATAATATTGATTCAAATATCCTATTTGAGTCCTTTAAGAGAAAATTTGAAAGAAGTTTTTACCCAGACTCTCCAGCCAGATATTGAAAAACGCTCAGGCTCACTTTTTTATCTGGAAGGTAGAGGGAATTATTAGGGGGCTACTGCCTTAGAGCAGCATAATAGATGAAGGAAGTGTTGAAAATATGAAAATGCATAATCATTTGCATGCCATTGAACATAAAATATTGCAGTACCACTCAAAAAAGAGCAAGGAAGGGATGGAGTGAAAGCAACAAAACAATGATAATAAATCAGATGTTTTAAAATCTAACTCAGGAATGTATGGATTTCATCTGGGAAGGTACAGAAAAAGGAAAGTAAAGAATGGGAGCAAGTACTAACTGAAAGGAATCTTATAAAACACACAATTAGCCTGCTAGACAAAGAAGAGAGGAGGAATGACTTTTGCTTCATTAGGTGCAACTGAAGCAGAAAGAAATCATACAAGAGGTGGAACACATCAAAACACACATCAGAAAGAAGGAGTATAAAGGAACAGCAGAAGTGCATGGGGTAAATCAAGTGCTAGTGTTAAGTCATTGAGCAGTAGCAGGTGAAGAGAGCTGGATAAGAACAGAAAGGAGTTAGCAGGGTGCTAAAAGACAAAGCAACATCATGTTGTTTTGGAGGCCAAAAGAGGAGCACCCTTGTTCACATCCCTTAACTTACAATCCTACAGAAAATTGGTGTGCAGAATATGAGCTGGGATGGAAAATACTCAGGACCTGTATAGAAACTGCACACCTGAGCCATATTAACGATATGCCATTTTTCTACCATTTCAGGATTTCTGTCACTTTGTGCAGAAAGCGAATCCAGTCAGACTTGATGCCTATAAAGCACAGTAAATTAAATAATCTGTCTCAGGTTCTCCTGAGTAATTATCTGTTCAAAGTAGCTTGGGCTGGTGAGAGCTAGGATATGTTCATCACAGAAATTACTGCACTCACTGATGAGCCTTTTGGGCCTTTACTGGCTGAAAGCTGGAGTCCCAGGAATGACAAAAGCATAGGTTGGGTACTCTGTGGAAGGGGTGATAATGTGATTTGCATTCACATCTTGAAGAACATTCATACTGTCACATCACAGCAGAAAGGAGACACTTCTGTACACATATATGGTTTCTACTGGAAGGCCACACCACAGTTATGCAGCAGTATTGCATCCACAATAACTTCAGCCCAATACAGGAATAACTCAATCAAAATCTAACAGTCTTTATTTTGTTTTTACTTGCAGTACTCTTAATTATGAGACTCTTTTTTTAGACTAATAGTCAAATCCATGAATATGTTTCAGTAACATGTGGACATGTGGCTTACTTCATATAGAAGACTTCATATAAAAGTCTTTCATTCACATTTGTTTTATGGAAGTTGAGGATTTTCTGAATACCTCCTCGATACACATGAAACTTGCTATTAAGATGTGTCAAAGTGAAAAATTATAACATAGTTTAGAATGACCTTAAAGGTCTCACTCAAATATAAAATATGCAGTACTGTAAACTGCATAATTGTATAAGCTTGTTTAGAAAAAGAAAGGCTTCTGGTCTTGGCAGCACCAGGCAAACACAAGATATGTTTAATACATTTGTATAACAATAAATATAATTATTCTATAGATAGGGATAGAAAAATGGCATTGTTCATATAGGTATTCAGGAGAGAAGCACCAGAGCCATTCAGGAACCAAGCAGAAGTCAATAAAAATATTGTCTTAGAATTTATTGTCTTTTATATTCTATGACATGGATTTCTTCACTTTCATCACTTTGAGCTCAACCAATAAATAAGATTCAAAAGGTACATAGGGTCTATGTCTCTGAGCCTTTTAGGCCCACTAGCAAGTTCAAGAATTGATCAAAGCTAGAGCTCCCAATGTGGAGTGAAAGAAGAGCATCTCAAATGCATCTGTTTCATGGAGTGCTTTTCGCTTCCCAGGAAATGAACGAACAAACTATGCATTCCCACCAAACAACTTTCTAAAACATAAGCCTCTAGGTATTCCCATAGACATCACTTTGCACAGACTATTTAGTTTTCCTCCTTCTAGCTCTGGGCTAGTTGCATAGAATATCTGAAGAGCCTATAAATCTCTCTTCAGGCACCTAAGCCTACATGTACATTAACATGTAATTTAGCAAACAAAAGCAGATTGGCAGACTGAAGCTACTGCTGTCCCCACATCCACCTTATGTGTGTTTCAGGGCTCATCCTTCAGACTAGACCTGGTCTGATGCCTTGAACTGAGCATCTCCATCATGTCCATCGTTCATAGCTGCTCCAAGGGCTGGTCAGGGGTTTGGACCCTCACCAGGGATTAGAGCACATCTGTAAATTCCTTCAGAAAAGCTTCTGGATTAATTTCACGCAGATAAAAACTACTACATGTGTACAAAAGCTGCTCTACAGCCAAGGCAATGTGCATCAAGTGGGGATGACCTAGAGTTAGTTTCAAAACTACACTACTGCACTGCATCAACATGTTCAGGCACATAAAACCTACATCCAGTATGGGAGTGTCAACAGTCTTCTGATTTGACTGCACATAAAGTAAAACTTATTCTGGTAAAAAAATTAGCTCAGAATTTCATCTGTGCAAGTGAAACCAAATTCTACCTTCATCTTCAGAGCAGCAAAATTCACCTTCATATGAGAAATGGACATACTTCCTTGACAATGCCCTTCTGGAGGGTAGAGGCAAAACCCTGCTGAAAGGGCTGGTGTGGCTGAAATGCAGACATCTTCAGGGGAGGAGAAGGAGGGAAGGCTTATGGCCAGGAAACACATGGTCTTCCATGATTCATGTTCCTCCATGCTTCATGTTCCTCCTTCCATTGCTGGAGGTCCTTACTATTTGCATGGCCTCCCCTCCAGCACAAGGAGGATAGGGTAAAACTGAGTGATCAGAGAAGTGCAGGATCATCCCTGAAAGCAGCACAGTTATGGCTGACTGTTACTGGAACAAGAAAAGCCACTTGGTCCTGTCTAAGGATGGCAATGTCTGGAAAATCACCAACTGGAGCAAGACATTCTGCCTGCTTCTCTTAGCTTCAGGCACCTAGCTCTAAAACTGTTGTAAGGGTGTTGCCTGTTAACCTTAACTTACTGTGTGATAAAATTATGTGCTTTTTGGACTTCAAAAGTTGCCCTGCGTAGAGATGACTGCTGTGAAAACAAGGCTTAGGCAAAATTGATCTGGGGCACAACCTATCCTGGCCAAGCAGCATTGACCTGGAAACCAGGAGGACAATTTAAATGCTGTACAGGGTAATGAAGTGAAAGCCCCGAATCTCCAACTCAGGCAACTCAATTTGTGTTTACAGGCACCAAAAATTGTCTGACACACATCTCTGCCACTGTCAAGGAAGAATGGTGGGTGCTAAAGGCTAGAGGTATGATAAAACAATTGTAACTGGAAGACTTGATGGAATGAAAGCTAAGGAAGGGAAAGACAGCATGCTTGTTGAGTTTTGTTTCTCAGTTTGAGAACCATGATTAGAAAAACTTACAATTTATCTGTGAATTTTTTTCTGGGTCAAATGCTCCAATGTTTCATTCACTCACAGCCTTACTTAGACAGTAACAAGGAAAACACCAAAATGTCTTTCTTGGTTTATGACTTTCTCTATTCCCCAGGGCAAAGTTATCTCTGCACTTACAGGTCTAACCTTGGCTAAAATGAAATAGGAGAAGGTCTCAGAAGAAAAACTAATAGAAAAAGTGAGAAGGTTGTTAGCCCCACCAAAGTGCTTAACATTGGCCTTAACTATTTTTAAAGCTCTTGTTTAAATTGTAAAGCAGTAGGGGATTAAGAACAAACACATGTATTTCTCTTCTTGTTTCGCTTGTGTGTAAGTAATTTTAAAGGTCAAGCACAGCTTTTTTGGTCCCTGAAAAAGCTCTCTGCATTTTGAAAGTTAAAAAACATAGGCCAGATCATCAGCAAATGTAAACCAGTGACGTTTATCATAGTCAACACAGCAGGACAATTTACACTGGTTGAGATTCTGGCGGCTGGTTTGTAACATTCCAGGAGGAAAACATTACAGTGTTTTTAAAGAAATATAACCTGAAAGAGGAGAGACAGATTTCCCTGCCTGAGTCTCTGCCAGAGGGAATGAACTCATAAGGAACATAAATCAAGACAATGAAAACAGGCAGTTGAAGTCCAGTTCTGGTGACGACAGGTATATTGTTTCTTTGGGTTTCCAGTAGAAAGACAAGCTGTGCATGCAGGAGCCCTCTCCTGAGGCACAAAGAGCACCATAAGTTGAGGACTCCATTAATTCCAGTAAGTATATTGATTTAGTCATTAGAAAAGAATCACATATGCCTCTGACACAAAGGTTCTCTTAAAGTATTTTACAAGCCCTGTTGGTGCTCCCTGGACAGAAGAAACAAGTCAGCAGCCCAGAGTTCCCAAGAAATTAATCAGGAGTTTCCCAAGCTGACTTTAGGATATGGCACTAACTATACTGTTTTCTTCATAATGTTTACCAAGTATTTCTTCTGGGATATCAGAGAGGAGCTTTGTCTTTTTTTTTTTTTTTTTTTTTTTTTAAGTTAAAATTCATTTCTTAGGTGTTTTTTTGCTGATCCTTGCCATGATGAAAAAAAAGCAGAGTGATATCTAGCGCTCTCCTTCCAAATATGCCGCTAGTGCAGATCTGAAAGATGCTTAGGACCAGATCCAAAAGGTAATCAAATCAATTATATATCTAAGCAATAGAACAAACAAAATCAATATTACTGGCCTCATCCTGCTTCCATTGAAGTCAAGGAAGTAAATTTTCAATGGCAACAACATCAAATAGTATTATTAAGTTTAAAATTCCTCATGAATAAAACATAGACTCTCAGGATCACAGAATCATAGAATTTTAGAATGGTTTGGATTGGAAGGGACCTTGAAGATCATCAAGTTCCAGCCCCTTGCTGTGGGTAGGGACACCTTCCATTATACCAGGTTTCTCAAGGCTCCATCTGACCTAGCATCTTGAAAGACTGTATGAACAAAATGAGTAGCACCCTATTAAAATTTTTTGCTATTAAAATCAGGCTTTTATTTACTTTCCCAGTGCTTCACAAGGAGACATTTAAAGATCTAGGAGAAGGATTTTTGAATCTGCCTTTTCTTCTCTGCTCCCATGCTGTAATCGCTGCAGAATTTAAAGAGTATATTCATGTGAGAACACTTTATTTCCTAATTAGGGACCATTGGTATGTTCAGGTGGTTATTTTTCTGAGTGTCTGAAAAGATATGATCCTTCTCAGACAGCTTGGTGTCATGGGCTTAGGTTAAAACAAATGTTTTCTTTCACTGTTTCTTTCCCATTTCAGTGCATGCAAATAATAGCTAGGTTGCAGTAAGTTTTTAACTTATTTTTATAACAAAACTGACCTGAAATCACAATTCAAGGATCTTATACAAGAAACACTTCTGTGATTACAGAAGGTGAATAGTAATAGAGTAGCTACATAAGGATTACTCCCAATGAATAAGTGTTGAAAAGTATAGGGAAAAATACACATACTTCCTTCCTGGCCGTTTAAGAGATTTCTGATCCCAAATATAAGAGCAAGTAAGGCCAAACTTTAAGCTGCTGCATACTCCACATATAGCAACTCTTTCCTAGCACAAGCATGGGCTGGGTACTGGGATTTAGGCCACATGAATATAAGCCCTCAACAGAATTATTTAAAATGTCAGGTTTTAGTATTTTGCATTTTAAATGTTCCAAGAATTTCTACACCAGGATCAAAGTATGGGATTCAACCCCAAATATATGAATATCAACACACAAGCAAGGTTTAGAGTGCATCAATTGAATGATCTTTTGCAAAAGAACACTCTTTCTGTGCTTAGGAGGCATTTCAAATTTCATTTGACACACAAGGCAATTAATTCCTTTTGGTGCATTTATGTTACCATATTCTGCTCTTTGACACCCAGTGTGGTAAATATTCTTCCTGTGTAAAGATTTGTAAAATGATGAGGTTTAGCTTTGATTCCTGGGGATACTTGTTCTAAGGTGACAATTTTCCTATTCTTCTCTGTTTTAACTCTATTCAAAATCACTAATATATCTATGTGATAATTAATATACTTTAACTTTTCTGTTTGTAGTGACCGATACATACTTAGAGACTATATTAAAATGTTATGTATACATACACAAGGAGGGAAACTATGTTCTGAGTGAAGCATCTTTGTTATGTCTACTCCCTCAAGAAACACTAAAACAAAGTGTCAGTATATAAGGAACCTCCAGAATCACAAAGCTTGAGTTATCTTTTTAAACCATATGCAGAGATTACAGCTGTTCTGGTGTGCATTTTCTAGCCTATGAAATACTAAACCCAAAGCTATCCTGCTTTTATTAAAATATTCTTAGAATGCAAAAGCACTAAGAATCTGAGGAAATGCCATATCAATATTTATTTTTGCATTGGTTATTCAGGACATTTTATCTCTTTATGCATCTGTCCCACATCATAAACGAAAAGGAGAAGCAGTAGATGGACATATAATTAGACATTCAGTAAAATTAATTCATCAAAGACACATAAATGTGGTTTCAACAGACACAGTATATGTACCATTTAATAAATTCTGGAACATTGATACAATATAGTCTAATGGTCACACTTTCTGTAGGGAATTTCCTATCTTTTATTTAAAAGGACGAGGGGGTGAAGAATTTTCTGGTTTGTAAATTAAGTGACGTGATCAGGGAAAACCCCTAAGCTCAATTCTTCAGCATACAAGCAGAACTGAGCTTGAGCTGCCAGTCTAATTTGAATAGCTAGCAGCCAAGGCTGGCTTCTACTCCAGATCAGAACAGGAGCCACCACTACCACCACCACCATTCCAGAAAGCCAAGTCCATCCTGTTCCCTTTTCTTTTCCATCATTAGAATCTTGTACTTTCTGGAGTCTGGAAAGCAGAGACAATAAACCCATCTTTTTCCCTCACCTTCCACTTCCATTATCAAGGCTCCAAAACTTTTAAGGCAGTTGCAGTTCTGCACATACCTCTACAGAGCAGAACAGGTTCATTCCCAGGTTGCTCATGTTCAGCTAGCAATTTACCAGATTGCTAAGGCTTTCCTGGGGAATACCAGTCCCAGAAAAGAAACTGCATTTTTTGCAGTTTCTAATTTAGACAAACTCAAAGAGAGTTTCATGAGACAAAGGAAAACACATTTTTCTAGGCTTAATTGTTGATTTGCAACATCCTTAGACGAGATATTAGAACATTTAACACAGATACAAGGAAAACGTAAAATGACAATGGAACACATTAGGCAATCAGGCTGCTTTCAGCTCCTTGTATAATTATTATAAACTTATTTCCACAATGTGGATGTTTTCTATGTCTGGAGACAGAGTGGAGCCTCCTTCCAGTATGCTAGTTTCCCTTGCATATAATTCCTTTTCTACCAAGTATGAAACCTAAAGACCTAACGTGGTTACTGCATGCTCCTGTGGGCCCAGAATTCCAGAACTGAATGCTGCCATTTTTCTCTTCCTAATTACCATGAATTCTTCCTTTATGCATTCAATGGAGATTGGATTAACACAGCTATTCTGTTTAAAAACCAAACCTCAGCATTGTCACTTGCAGTGCTCTTGTAGCTAAATTTATAGTATCTTATCTAGCTGAGGAATCTTTGCTGTGTTCCAGGATGATTTGTTAATGCCACCGCAGCCATTGAAATGGCAGAAGTTCATTATATTGTTATTGTACATACAGCATAACAAAAAACTAAACAGAAGGTCAAATTCTGATCATGTGACTATGTGTATAAATAAAGAATATTTCCACTGAGTAAGATGAAATTGTTGGAATAGCTGGCCAAAGATCTAATTTATTATTGTGGCATTCACCGAAATAGCAATTAGAAATAAACACATGGACACACATACAGTGACTAGAATATATAACACTACATTGTCATAAAATTAGATTTCTCTTGAAAAGCAAACAGGAAAAGATAAAGACTATGACAGGATTTTGCAATTGTTTGCAAGAAAATCCAATATCTTGCCTAAATTGCTTGAAATAAAAACTTCATTTGGCTAAAGGAACTTTTCAATAGGATGAATATATTTTGCTGTAACCCATTTAGTTTAATTTTGCAGCTTTTTCACTTCTCACTTAATCCAAGAGTACTGGCAATTATGATTTAGAATTGAGTGCAGTCCTTTTTAATCCTGTACTTTGGCTAATGGTTATTGAAAGTTTTTTAAAAATTAACAGAGGTGAGAACCATTACTACATCTGCCCAAAACACTTTACCCTGGATCAGAGATAGGATCCGTTTCCAAAATCTTTCTCAGTTTTTCAGTTTCTAGTACCCTTCCATGCTCTCAGAGCATTGAAATAGGCAGGACTGCTTGAGGATACCTGAACATGTCTGAAACATCCAAAGCCTGGCACATGTCATATCTCCCCTAGACAAATGGAAAGAACAGAGAGAAGGGATTTAGACTGCTGAGGATCTAGTTTATGTCACAGCACCAGCAAAGGGTTAGTCTCTCAATATAAATTATGGACACATTCATACATGTTTTGAAAGATCACTTCTTGTCAGCATTACTGTCTTGTAAAAGACAAGTTTAAGATATTCCCAGCTCCTTCCAACACAATTTATTTCATTTTTAGCTTACCTTTACTGTGTAATTAGGTATTTATCCTGATTCACTTCATAGCAACGTATGACATGAAGAACTTAGAACACATACTGATTCTTACAGCAAGCAAGAGATGCACCACTTCCTTGTGCAGGCTAGAGAAAACTCTCTTAGAATTTATCTCCTTTGTATCACTCACTACATCCCACATAAAATCACATCAGGTGGTTCTATTGTTGAAAGAACAAACAGAATATTATAAAGGACATGGGTGACAATGCTTGAGAGGAAAATGCTTCTCATTGTAGAGAGGTATTACATACCTGTCTATAGAGGCATGCTGGCTATTAGTAAAAACCAGATAGTAAAGAACTTCATGCACTAATATTCACCAGAAAGTTATGATTATTAACCCTCTTCTGGCAGGACAGCAAGAGATGACACTGGTCTCCAGCTCTTGCCACCTATCATTCTTTCCTACCAGCACAACGCATCATCCCTTCCATGGAATCATAGAAGCACTTAGGTTGGAAAAGAACTCTAAGATCATCAAGCCCAACTGTTACTCCAGCACCACCATGTTCACCCCTTAACCATGACCCCGTGTCATATCTTTTAAGTACCTCCAGGGATGCTGACTCAACCTCTTCCCCAAACAGCCTTCTCCAGTGCTTGACAACCCCTTTGGTGAAGAAATATTTCTCATATCCAACCTAAACCTCCCCTGGCACAGCTTGAGGATTTTTACTCTTGTTCTGTCACTTGTTACTTGGGAGAAAAGACTAACATCCTCCTGGCTACACCCTCCTTTCAGGTAGCTGTAGCGAGCTGTAGATAACGTCCCCTCAGAGCCTCCTTTTCTCCAGGCTAAAGACCCCTGGATCACTCAAATACTCCTCAGAAGACTTGTGCTCCAGACTCTTCATCAACTTCTCTGCCCTTCTCTGGACTCACTCTAGCCCCTCAATGCCTTTATTTATCCAAAATAAGCCTTCTCTACAGGTGTTCAAAATTAATAAACTTTTCTTAACACAGTGTTAACAGAATTCTTCACCCATTATTAAAGGTGAGAACTCAGGAGAGCTTCATACCTCCACAGTTCTGTATTGCTGCAGGGTATATGGTGGACCAATTACCTTAGCTACATTTTCCACAGCTACAAGGATCTCTGAAATATTTAAAAGCCAACTGTTCTTACTTTATTTCCTTTACAAAGCTTTTTTTTTTCACTGAAAAATTTTATTCCGAACACTAAAGAAAACCTCTGCTTTCCACATTTGTGATTTTTGTGTTTTAGGATTGGGCTTAATATTTCATTTTACAAAGAAAATAAATGTGTTGAGAAAGTAAATGTCTTAGAGAAGTTGAAGCTGGCAGCTCAAAGCTGTCTATTTGTCACTAGCTGCAGTATACAGATGTAGAGCTCCAGGATCACACACTGCCAAGGGAATAGCAACCAATTTCAGTGCCAGGGCCAGGAGGCAAGAAGTTGGCAAGGATACACTTCTCCTTCTCCTATACAAATGGATATACAGGGAAGCGGGGACAGCTAGGGCTAAGCCTGAGAAGGAGGAGGAAAGGCCATTCAAGCACGGAAGGCCAAAGCTCCTGAGGAAAGGCTGACATTAAGGAACAGCAGAATTTGTTGATGGCAATTTTTAGCTGCTGGCTCCCGTCAGATTTAACCACATAATTTCCAGTACCAGTCTGAAGTATGCTGTCTGCATCACTACATAACCTCCTGTCCTGTCTGACAGAAAAAGCATGCCTTCTTTCAGCCTCCTTTTAGGAGGGTAAGCTATGATAAAAGGTAGAAAATGGAATTTATCTAAGTCATGGTGTGATTTTCTGTAAAAAGGCACTAAAAAGGTTACATTATTAGTCTAGAGAAAACATAAACAGGTATGTGTTAGATATGCAACAAATAATGGAGCACCAAAAGTATACTAAGTGCTCTTCTGTAAATTCTACAATAGTTAAAGAACACAAGGTAACTAAATGATATTGAAAAGCAGTTTGGTTAAAATAAAAAGGTATTTATATTTTACAAGATGCATAGTTAGCTTGTGAAATTGATAGCAATAAAATAATTGAGGAATAACTTCAGAAATTTTTAAGATTAAAATTAAGTGGAAAACAAAAATATTTGCATTACATTTCCTCTCTTTTTCACTCATGCTTTTCTAATGCTTTCTGAAATAATCCTTTACTAAATCTAGGACTATTGAAGAAAGTATGGAAAACTATCTTTCTGAAAACAGCTGAGGATGACAACTGACAGACAGCATTGCATGATATAGAGAAAAAGAAAGAAAGTGAAAGTCATTTAACAGAGTTGTACACAGCTGTAAACTCTCGGGAAATATTTGTGACGTGATTCTGTGTTTATAACAATAATAATTTGAATTCATATTACTTCATAAATGAAACCAGGTTGAACTTTTTCAACCACTTTTTAAAATTGGTGAATTACTTATTGAATGTATTAAATGAATACATTTCAAAGATTGAATGTATGAAATGAGAATTACCACTGTTACACAAAATTTTAAGAAAAATGAACAGAAAATACATCATCCTTTCAACATAAAGGTGGCACTTTTTTATGTCCGGTGGAAGAGCAGTATGGTGATTAACCCCACATGAAATCCATCTGAGGAATGACTCAGGCTAAATAATGTATCACAGCTCTACATTTTGCATTATTTTCAAACCTGAGAGATGGGAGAAAAATGTCATCTTCACATTTCTTGATGATGTGTCCTGTCAGATCTCAGGGCTTGTACATGGATTAGCACTGCCATCTTAATGAAAATGAAAATCAAAGTCAAATAGTTTAGTTCTGTATTTCCTTATGCTGTAGGATGAACTATCAGTTCGGAGGAGTTAAACTATCACACAAAAAACTAATTTCAAACATTTCTCATCATTCTTACCAGGACTCCTGTTTTGAACAGGGTGCTTCTCTAGAGCAGCACTGAAAACACCCTAGTGACACTGACTCCTTGTAAATGGGAAAAAATCATTAACTTTCTACCTTTCCTCTCTCTTTATCCTGCAAAAGGTGTTCTTCAGATGTTTAGAAGCTTTAGCCAAGTGTTTCCTTGCAGTAATACAGGATGATGACAGTTTCTCAGTGTACCATAACATCTTGTTGGCACAGCAAGATCTTACTCCCTCAGTGAGCTCCAAGACAGAAGACCTTAGTCTGGGAGACAATACTCCAACATAAGGTCATATCTACATTCTCCCCTTTGTTCTTGTTACTAGAATGCTTTGATTGAATTTCCAAACCTCAAACAGAGGAAATTCCAGGATTAAGGTTGACTTTTAAACCACAGGTGCTGTGGTTGTATGCTTCCTGAACACCTGTTTTACCAAACTTTTTTATTTTCCTCAGTATAATTTATAAACACTATTTATAGTGTGCACACTAGAAGAGAAAGTCCAAACCACAGCTTAAGGCCTGGACTCATTCTCAGCCCCAGGGTAAGTGGCAGAGGATGGTTTGCATCCACATAGCAAAACTCTCTTCCTTCCCCAGAAACTGCCTGCTGGAAACAGGTCCTGGCTTGTACTCTTCCTCTGACTGAGCTCAGGCCTGAAGATCACAATACTGGCTGGACTGAACACATGCCAAAATGAGTGCTAAAAGTTAAGCTCCAGAGACCATTGCATGCCAGTACTTGAGCTCAGGCTTGGTCTCTGTTTCATTTATTATTGTACATATTGTCAGTAGGCTGAGCAGGAGGATCAAAAAGCAGTGGGGAAAGGAAAAAGCTATTTACAGTAAAGCGTAACTTCAGCCCAAGAACAAGCAGGTATAACTTAACAATGAATATATTAGGCTTCAAATTAAAAGATGGTTTTCAACCACGAGGTGAGTCAAATTCTAAAGCAACATTCCCATAGAAGAGCAAGAGCAAGAAGGTTAACTCATTTTATGCTGGAAATGGATAAACCTTCAAATCAAGGACTGAACAATGCAGTTCTTCTTGATGGCAGGAATCTCAGACTAGGAAGTCCTTCTACTCCTACCTGTCTTTTAATCCTTGCTACAGTCCTACCACAACCAGACTGTATAAAACAAAGAGAAAAGGGATGACATAATATGGCTGTGAAGTCACTGTACCTGACACTGTAGCACTCCCTTTCTTCAGACTAAATGCATTTTATGAAAAAACTACCTCAATGTTTCATTGAAGAGTAAAGCCTCAGTTTTCCCTGTAGACAGTGAATATTTATATCCAATACCACTTCACAGCATTTTGTTTCCAAATGAACCCATTTTATTGTGAAACTCCCTAGGATTGTAGTTACTGTGACTAGGATGACACAGACTAATGCAAATCAAGAGATGTAGGCAACAAATCTGGGAACAGAGGTGTTTATTTCTCATACATTTATCACCTCCAAATTACTGGAATCAAAATATGAATATAACAAAGAGCTACTTAATTATGTTACAAATTACAAAGTGTTATTTTCTTTGGAAAAAGAGTTGTAGAAGCAAAACAACACTTTTTTTTGAGCTTGTATAGCCATAACGAATGCATTATGCATGATCTCATGAGAGGCAGAAAAAATGAATTTTAGATATAATAAGCAGTGATTATCTTGTCCTGTAATATACATCTAGTTACACTGTAGTTTTTCAAGGGGATGTCAGCTTGAACCTGCCTACCTCCAGTGTTGCCTGGCTTGGTGGATGTAGTGCATAATTATCTTTTTTTTCTCCCAAACTGGAAAATGGGCAAAATGGCAGGAAAGTTAAAAATCATGTGAATGTTGGGGAAATAATGATTACTTAATACAGTAACTATAAGTCCTTGCAATTGCTGTAGGCAGTGTGTTTCCTTGGATATGCTCCTTGGAAGCATGAGCTGTAGCCATATTAACTACAGCACTCTGAAGAAATTGCTATCTGTAGAATACAATAACTGCTCTTTTTTCATTCCACATCTCTGGGGACACTCCACAGCAGATGGCTGGTGGACTTCAGCAAGAGAGTATTCTTTAGAGTTAGGGCTAATAACTGCATCTGCTGATCAAAGATTTGAGCACTGCTCTCCAATACTCCAACCAAACCCAACACAAAAAACTCTGCAAGTAAGAGCAAATTGTCCTTGTGGGCTGGGTATTCCATCATTTCAGAAACAGAAAAAAGGTGTTGATTGTACTCTGATAAACTGAGCCATGCTGAACACTGTTGAACTTAACCACTAGAAACTACCACAGCATGGTGTACACAACCTCAAGGCTTGAAAAACAGCCGATCTGTCCATGCCCAGGTATACTCCAGTGTCTTTTCGACTGAATGCCAAGATCAGAGTTGGATGGGCACCATTTATCCCTGCAACCTTCTCCACCATAGAAGGAAACAGAGGCATGCCATCAGAGTCTCCCCGATCTTTCAAGAGCACACATGTAAGTAATTCTTCAAAAGCAAACATAGTGTTTTTTAGTGCAATCCCAGATTCAGACCCCTCTTGGCACACATGTGAAGAAAACTCTGTGAGTTTAAAAAAATCTTTGAAATGCTGCTGTCCTCTGATCTTCTTGGAACCTTAGTGGCTGCAAAATTTTACAAGAGCTTCAAGGAGCTTCACATTTCTGCTAACGCCTGTGAATATCAGGAGGGTCATCAGAAGCCAAAAGGGGATTGCCAACTATCACAAAACTTCAGCAGCATCAGCTTTTCCCAGGTTTTGTTCTCCAAGCACCATTTCTTTTCAAGCTGAGAATTCACCCCTACCAGTGAGATCTTCAGAGGCTCATTTTAGACTGGTCTAAAACTGTAGCATATTGAAAGAATAGTAGAAATAAGCTTTCGTGTAAGTCAGATAATGGTTACTTACTTTTTAGCATGTACAACTATATTTTTACAGGCTCTGACTGAGTTTTAACAGCATCAGTGCAACTTCCTATTTTGGGCTTGTCTTCTTTGCCAAAAAGTTCTCTTATCAAAACAGAGTATCCCTTGCATGCTAATTAAACTGTCATTTTAATGGAAAGTAAACCAGTAAAGACACCAATAGACAGAAGCACTTTTAAGCTTTCAATAAAAATCCATCATTCCTTCACTCCATCAATATTTCAGGCCAGGATGGTACTCAAATAAACAAAGCCCACCTTCCTTCTACTGACAGCAAAGACTGCACTCGAGCTTTTTCCTGCCTGCTTGTCTCCACAGCTGCCTCTGGGCAAATAAATCTCACACACAACCATGTAACTCCAGCCTCCTTCACTGGCACTCCTTGAACAGATTTCTAACAGTTTGAAGCCCCCCGGCTCCACTCCTATGATGCACTGCTTGCTTTTTCTTTTTCCTGTATTTAGATGGGTTTTAGAGAAGCATCATAATGAGATACTGAGCTACTCATTCCGTCATTTCAATAAATAATTGAATTTCAATCCAATTTTTTTTCCTTTGGAGATATCTCTGTTCATCCAGAACATTGCATTTTCCCCCAGCTGGTGTTAAGATCTGGTTAATGAGAGATGCCCCTGCCTGAGTTAAGGTACAAATGAGAACATATGCCAAAGTCAATAACATAGATTTTATTTATCAATGAATGTGAATTAGAGAGATAGAAACAAATAGAAAAGAGGCACGAGGTGGGAGAAGAGAGTTCAAGCAGAAGACAATCACCACCCATGGATCCAACAGTGTTTCTGTTCGTCCTCCTTTACCCTGGGCTTCTCAGGGGGTTCTGAGGTCATTCAAAACTTTACTATTTATATGTTTTAACAAACAAAGGAATTAATATTCATTTGCTACACGGTCCTCTTATTCTACTGGTTAAATTATTCCCCCACTTCTAAAGCTAGTTAGTCCCATAGTCAGTCTTTTCTTCCAAGTCAGTGGGTTTCTTGGGTCAATAGGTTGTAAGTCAGTGATCGCTATCTCCCTCTGCCAAAATTAACTTTTACCCAGTCAGAGCTGATTTCAGCACAGCTGTTCTTGTGGCTGTAAATTCTGCATTCTTTATGTCCATTATCAGTGATAGATTCCTCTCCCCTGGCTTGTTAACCTCCTAGGTCTGAGATAACACCCGGACAATAGTACCATCATTTTCTTATCTCAAGTTCCCTGTGGTGGCTTAATTTACAGTCTAAATTCCAGGCATCCATAGAGGCATATTCAGGGAGGCTTTAGTGGTTGGTGGTGGTCACAGATGCCATCTGTCCCATAACTTGGGGTGATCTTTGTTTGACCGGTGATATGCGTATGAGCAGTTGCCTCTTTACACAGTTTGCCACAGTGGGAATTTTTGTCCGGATGTGTTAACCAGGATCTGTCCTCCACCAGGCCTGGAGTCAATGCCATCCTGTTGCTTTGTTCTGTGCTTATCTCATGGCAAAGTCCTTCTGTGGCCTTAACAGTGTTTGAGACAGGCAACTGTGCTTTTTAAGTCCTTACAGGTGACCTGAATCCTGTGTGCCTATGGTGCTCAATGAAATAAAAAGTGGCTCTGCAGTGGTGTCTGTGTCCCCGTGGACTAAGTCTTGATTGAGTCATTCATTTACTCACTGACCACTGATATTGAATAACCACAGAAGTTCTCCCTGTCACTTGTATACAGCACAAAAAATGTATGATGCTTAGAAGAAGCAACAGTCCCTTTTGTAACTGCTGAGCATAAGGCTCAATTAGAAGTTCAAAATGTGTACTTTGATTGAATATTAAATACTGGTTGTGGTTGTGCTCTCAGATGAGAATGCACAAGTTCACAATCACAAAAAAACCACCTAGAACATTTTGTGGTATCAAAGATAAAGACCTCTTAAGGAGATAGTTATCTCAATGTACTTCCTCAAAGTAATTCATATAATTTTCTGTAGATCTTGCAAGCTTGCAAGGTTTGTCTTTTCTGTAGAGAAGTCTTTACAATCATGTACTTCTGTAAACAAAACCTAAAGAAGTTTGAGGTCATCTTTTGAGTTTCTTGGCTCTACATACCTCAATTTTAACTCCAATTTTTTCAATTCTGTGTGCCTAAAGTAGGTTAGGAATGTGTGTACTTAGTGCTCTGTGTCCTTAAAAACGCGTAGTCAGAGGGGATTTAAGTGAGCTGACGCTACAGGCCAGGTCTCTGTGCCAGCAAAGCCCCTACATGTTCAGTCTGCGACCGATTATACAGGTTTAGTGGGCTATCTTTCTAATACGCACACACTGTTGTTTGCCTTCGCAGCTTAAATGGTTTCATAGGAGGAATTTTTCAATTTTCCAAGCTGACACAGAACACTTTTTAATCCGGCAGTCTCAGTGGCTGAGGCTGGATGTGATCCTGCATATTCCCAAATTCCAGCTGTTCCAGCCAGCAGCCAAGCTATCAACAGATTGAGTGCAGACATTCTTCACACAGCTGAAGCTATGGAAAGCACAGCAGATATTCCATAAAATTCTAGAAAAACCAGCCATTTAAGAGCCATTTAAAACCTATTTCTAAGCCGGTAAAGATGGTGAGGCTTTTCCATTCATGTTAGAATGCAAAGGCTTAATTTTCAGTTCCTGGTAATTCCATACAAGCTGAACAGTATTCCTGGTGAGGACAATCCTGCTGAATGGGTGGAACTAAATCCTGTGAAGAGCTGGGATGACTAATACTGTTTTCCATATCTTCCCTGTGAAGGAACAGGTTTTCACAAAAGTATGACAGAGGCCTGTGTTCACCCTAAAGCATTTAGAAATGCAAATCAGATAGGCCATAAAAGACTGAATGTGGTTTGTAGTTGTGCTTTGGAAAGCTACCAGTCAATGTACTAACGGTCCATGGCTAATCAGTTCTCACCTGGGAAATCAAAAGTTGGTACTGTGCTGGAAATGGGCAAGACTAATTAAAACATTCTTTCTTATGGGATACAGACACAAGATATTAATGAGTTTAAACTATTAAGCTCTGAATTTCATAGAAAAGACTTCCCAAACCAAATTGAGGACAATGTCAGCAGTAATACACTTTCAAATTGCCAACACAAAAGGAAGAGATGAAAAGGGCACTACTCCACTGTAGCTAGGCTTGGTTAAACACAAAGGCAGATTCAAGAAGTCAGGTCAGGGATGCAGAGAAAAGGTGCATGATGCCAGGGTGGTAAAGAAACTTAATGATGCCCAAGAGTGTTATTCTCTCTGCACAACTATCAGTAAGGTAACTGGATTCAGGGAATCCACTAAAGTTTTCCTGTCATGACTAATGGTGAACTGTGATAGGGCTCAACATGGAAAAAAGACCAGAAGTGCTTTCCACAGGATAAGTAACTGCTGCAACATACTGCTCTTTCACACTTTCCAGGGCTTCTCCTCAGGAGACTAAACTGGTCATCTGTTCTAAGGAGGAAATATGCCACAACATCTTAATTTTCTGGCCCGATTTTTTAAATGTGTAGACAGTGGAAGCAGCTTTGGTTGATCACTACAGATAATGCACAAACTATCCTTTCAGTGAATGAGGTCCTTGATTTCTTTTGTTGTTACAGGCTTCCTCCCTTTCACTGCTTGTCTATTGCTTTAGAGGAAGAGATTACTATATGCATATAAAAGTCTGACAAAGCTCAGAGGGAAACATAAGAACACGGTAATTCAGCACAGTAATAATAATGAAATGCAAAAAAAAAAAAAAAACAACAACAAAAAAAAAGGAATTAACCTATCAATACTGTCATGCTGTAAAAGAAAAGTATTGACCCATTTTTTCTGGATTGGATGCAGAAGTAAAATATTAGATGTTTATCTGCTCTACACTTAACTCCAAATATATAGCAGAGTTGGGGATGAGTTCAAAACCTTTCTGTACCTGAACAGCTCACCTTTCCTTTGGCAGAAATATAGTCCTTAAAAAACTTATCATTAATTCTAGGTGAAAACTAGACAGAATTTTCTAATGAAATCTCTTACTGTACACTCTGAGCATACCTAATCTCTTTTAGGAAATGACCATTGACAGGGGCAGACCATTCTTTCTTCATTTTAATGTTCTTTAAATTTTCATCTAGTATCACTGTTTCAGGAAATACTAGTTCCGTAAACTGCTCGACATTCATTCACACTCAAAATTTAATCAATATTAACCTTGGGAGCTGCCTTCTCTAAAGAGGACTCAAATTCTGTAGCTACAGCTATGATGGATTGGCCAGAAGACTCCAAGCAGTAACAATCAATTCGCTTTTCCACACCCAACACTAATGCATTATTTACACGGGATGTAAATTGTAATAGCATGTGGAAAGACCCGCAGGATCACCTTTGCAGAAGCGTTAGGAGGCACTGCTCAACAATTTTTCTGTGTCTGGAGCAGGTAAAAGGAGTTTCTAAGCTCCAGCTGAAATGCTTATCCCAGTACTTAACTTGCACTAACCGAGTATGGGAAAGCAGCACTGGAATGGCAATGGCAAACCCGGAGCTGCCACCTCGGCTGTGCGCGCCGCTGCAGCGGCTGCTGCGCTGGGAACACCGCGCACCGGCCGGGAGCCCCGCCAGCCTCCGAGCCCGCTGCCCTCCCCGCCGCGGGACGAGGCGGCGCCCGGCGGCGGCTTCAGCCGGGGGGCACCCCCTTTTCACTAGCCTGGGTGGGGGGACCCAACCCAAGGGCTCGGCACCCGCAGCCTGAGTGACCCCGAATGCCGCGGCGGCGCGCCGCTTCCCTGCGCGCTGCCAGCGCCCACGCGGGCAAGGCCGGAGACCCCCGCCCCGCTCCCCGCGGTCGGCTGGGAGCACCGGGCAGCCGTGGCAGCCCCGGCCCCGGGCGGGAGGAGCCCCCTGCACCCACCCCCCGAGGCCGGTAGCCAGGGCGCCCCGCCCCGCATGCCCACACCCTTCCCCGCATCCCCGCCCGCCGCTTCCCGCGGCAGCCCTCCCGCGGCCCCGCTCCCCTCCGGCGCTGGCGAGGGGCAGGCTCGGCTTGTTCCTGCCTCCAACTTCCCCCAAGTTAACTCGGGTTTCCCCCGCCCCGCAGGGTCTGCCTGGGCTCCCGGTCCTCCGGGAGGGCGGGAGGGAGGGGAAAGGCGTGTCCTGCCTGGGCTGCCGCCGCCGCCGCTGTTGGAGGCAGATCGGAGATATAAAAGACCTGGCCGGGGGCCGGCGGTGGCTTCAGTGAGCGCGGACGCTCAGGCCGTGGGGAGAGGGCGCAGCGGGGCGCGCGGAGCTGCGGCGGGACAGGCGGAGGCAGCGCGGGGCTCGCCGTGGGCAACCCCAATGCGTGGACTATCGGCTGCTGCATTATGCTGGAGCTACAGTTCCGCTGAAGGGAGTTTGCACACGGCCGGCTGGGCTGGACTGCAGCGCTGCCGTTCCTTATGAAGAAGGCACAAGTGAGTGCGGCCGGGCGGCGGCGGCGGGGGCACCCACCTGCCCGCGGGCTGCCCCGCGGCTCCCCGGCGGAGCGGGGCCGGGGCCGGGGCCGGGGCCGCCGGCGCGGAGGGGGCACGGGCTGGGGCAGCCGCCGGGCGGGGAGTGCGCGTCCGCAGGGGCGGCGGCTCTCCTGGGCTGTCCGAGGGGTGGGGGGTACGCGATGGGATGGGAGCCGATGCCGCCGGGGAGCGGTTTGGGGGAGCGAGATGAGTGGGACAAAAAGATTACCGCCCGGTCTTGCCCTCGGCGTTCCGCAGCCCGTGGAAAAGTTGCAGCAAGCGGCCCGACCGGCGGCCGAGCCTTGGGGGATCTCTGAAGGCACTGGGGAAAATTGCCATAATAAATCAGTTGTCTGTGTTACCCTGACTAGTGTGAGACCATGAAATGATCGGGGAAAGCAGTGCCGTGGCTGCGGTTCCCGGTGTCTCCCCGCACGGCGCTCCAGCGTGCGGCGCCGGGCGGGTGCTGTGGGAACCCCGGCATTCCGCCTTTCGTTCTCCCGCATCCCGTCGGGAAGTGCTGCTCAGTGCCGCTGCGGGGGCCCCGTCATTATTTCTGCAGGTTCTGTAGGGATTGCAGTCGCTATGCTGTGCGTTGATTCGAAGGAAGCAGAGGAACAGACATGAGTAGAAAATGGTAACGAAGCAGCTCGAGGAAACTCTAAAGGAAGAAAGTTTAAGGCTGGACTTTGCAAGGTGCCGATACCCTCTATCCTGGCAGACCTCAGCGAGAGCCACGACTGCTCCGGGAGAGAAAAATGCATAAACACGCACACCGCTGCCTCTGCGCTGGGGGCTTTTGCCTCCCCCTTCATTTCTGGGTTAGAAGCAAGACACTTTTTGCCGTCATCTGTTTCTTGGCCATTGCTGGGTCACCTACACACCAGTAGCCTAAAGACACTTCAGGATATAGTCAATGGAAAAGACATAAAACCTACTTTAAATTTTTTTTTAAAAGACCTTACTGAAGTATTGTGAGTAGTTAAATCATTTTTTGAGAGATGACAGGAATTAGAAATACTTCCTGAAATATTTAAATTTCACCTGGCCAAAGCACTGGAGAATATACCCATGTTTAAGAACTTAAAACTCGGGGGCTTAATTTTTGTGATACTGAAGTACACCAGGGTTTTATCTTAAATTATCAGCTCTGAATTCTAGCAATGTTTATCCATTGCTGTTATTCTCATTAGATTACTATAGATGCCTTATACCTCAAAGATGTTGTTTCAGACTCTGTAAACACAATTATTTATATGTGCTGAATAGATTATTGGTCTCTTAAAGTCTGAGAGCCCTGTTTATGCGTGCTCGGTTGTATGCATTCATTTAATATTGGAATGGGTAGCAAAAAAGTCACAAGATGTTATCCTAACCCATGGAAACATACAAGAAGGGCTGTTTCTTTTGGGAAGGAAAAATGTTCAGCAAATGAATGAGGATTTATGAGTGGAAGCAGTCGAGCATTTTATTACACTGAACTGTAAACTTATAAAAATCAACAGAGTACTCTTGCAAATTCAGGGCAAAGCAGGAACAATCCCTCTCTCCCAATAAACTGGGAAAGACAGGCTGTCTTGGCATTCAGGACCATATGGCTTGACTCAGGGGCTCACAAGCTGTAGCCTGTGGAACAGCTTCTTGTCATGGTGGTGAAGCATCTGTCAGCCTTCAAGCAGTTATGCTTCCTGCTTTTTGGAGGCAGTGACAGACTCCTAGTTCTCCAAAGGGTTGTTTCCTATATTTTAAGAAGTAGCAAACAAATGTGATACCAAACCATTAATCATTCCAAGGGATCAGAGCAGGAGATACTTCAAGAAGAATTGCCGTTAAAACCATGAAGAGCCTGTGCAAAGAGAGAGATCAGGTGAAGTGGGTACAAGAAGGAGGACTTCAGCACATGGGGGCACTCGACACATTAAAGTAAATCTTAATCTGTATGCTCTCCTGTGGGTACTTCTGTCATTGTCTAGACTGGTAACTGTCATAGTGAAAAGAACAAGATAGGAAACCCAGGAAAGACATTAATATTTCTTATAATAAAATATTCTGCAATAGACATAGTACAGAAAGCAAGAACTGCAAACTCACTGAACCTTGCAAGCACTTGGTAATGCTTGGATACTGCTTAAAATAAATCAGGGATTTGGATCTTTGAGGTAATATTGCACAGTGATAATATATAACTAGTACAGCTGAAGGAGTAGCTGAGTCATAGATCAGTACAACGAAAGTGCTGAAAGAAAAGAGTCGTGCTGAGCACTAGACGCAACGTGAGCAAGTTTGTCTGTTTATTTAAATCAGTCTTAACCTGAGAAACCACAGGAACTGCAGAAGCACGTTCCCCAACAGTGTCACTCCTAGAAGTGGTTTATGAAACTCTGTGGTTTGATGGATATATAACCCCCCTGTTTTAAACATACCAACACCTGGATTTTTTTTTTTTTTTAAGTCATGATTTCTTTAAAAATGTGATTAAGCATTTAGGGTTCAGTCATACAAATCCTTCTTCAATGGGGCTATTTCCATGACTTAATCTTATTGAAGGATTACTTGGATGAGATGATTTGTAGGTTTATATGCTTAGTAATTAAAACTATTATCGGAAGTGAGTTTATGTCCTTTTGCATGCTAATATTACAATAAAATGTCTCTGATGCCTGGACAGCCTTTTACAATTTGACTAAAACAGGGTCAGTGATGCCAGTGTGATACGGCCTTGCAAAAACATGTAGCAGTTTTCTGATTTGTTTGTTCTTTGTGTGATTTGAAGACAATCTAAATAGGATTAAGTTACTAAGAAATATTTTGCAAAGAGGGGTCACCTGTAGCGTAGCTCCGAAGGCTGATAAGGTATCACAGATACATGGTTCAGGCACTTGATCTCCTGCAGTGAGCTAGATGCACATCCTCTTAGAAACCTCAGTATTAAAATCTCAGTATTAGCTATTAAAATCTCCAGTAGAGAGTAAAATCTGAGTATTAGATCTCAGCGCAGCTTTCTACCTCTGAACGTGTGCATTATTGTTGGCAGTTAAATTGCCATCTCAGGTTGTCCTATCTGTATGTTTGTGCCACTAAAGTGGAAGCCTCTGTAGAAATTATTGTGGGCTGGTACCTGGAATAAGAATTAGTACTCAAATTGGCAGTTCCAGTCTCATATCAGCAGGCTAAATCAGAAATGCAAATCAGATACCTGATACCTTGGTGTGAGCTTCCTTTTAGGAAATAGTGACTTCTGATCATCAATCTTTCTTGCTCATTCTGCAAAACAGGAACATTAGATATTAGAAGACATTTAGAGCTCATGGCAGGTATAGATCTGCTGCTCATTAAATAGAAAAAGAGAATTTGCTGGAGCCAGAAAGATGCTGTGCTATTCACGTTCAGCAATGGTCTCTGTTCCCCTGGTTTTGACTCCGCTCAAGGGAACCCAGTTTGCAAGTACTGCAGCTGGAAAGAACATCCTGGAGTAAAGAGTTGTATGGAGAATAAACAGCGGATGATCTGAAAGATTCAAGGGTGGGGGTGCATTTTGTAAGGCATGTTTAGTGATCTTTTAATTTATTTCTTTTCTTCACCTGCTTTTATTATGTGCCTGCAAGTTTTTATCTCTGAACTATTTGGCACTTGGCTTTGTAGTTTAAAGTGAGGCCAGTAACCCAGTCTTCTCCTGACCCAGTTCTGCCATTGCACTGAAATCTAGTTTTTCCCTTTATGCAGTGCATGTCAGTCCTTCAGGTACAGTTCTCCAAGCTGACAGTGCCATTCTCCAAGTTTTGTTATGTGATTTAATGGTATGCTGGCTCATGTAATCGCCATATTGTATGAAAGTTAAGAGTTGGCAAGATGCAGCCCTTGGCTTCAGATGGGCAATGCTCAGTATGCAGTATGTAAACACAACACCCATTTATTAGAAGTAAGGAAGGAAAAATCTCCCTACGCAATTCCATTTGAGTGTTGTGGGAGCTGACATGAAAACGAAAGTGCTCGTTCTCGCCCTGGTCTTTGGTGTGCCAAACCTGAGATTAGTCAGCCTTTTAAACACACTGTAAAATCGCTTGTTTTTTGTTGATTGTTTTTTTCTCCGTGTGTTTGTGGGAAAAGGAGATGGACAAATGTAAGGTGAGTGGCAAGGAGTAGCACTTCTCTTTAATTTTGTTGCTTGGCTCGTGTTTGCACTGCCTACCCAGTCATATGTGAACCTGCAAAACTGACTTTTCGTAAATATTACCCGTGCTGAAATAACTGGCTGCAAGGAGCCCATGAAATACAGATTTCTTTGCTGGATGGTTTACCTTTTAACAAATGTAAATAGTATCAGACACCTATTAGTATGTGAGTGAAAATATGAGAAAACAAAAACGGTGTTAAGTTGTTTTATTAAAGCTAGTAGCATGTATAATATCAGAGGTCATTGATAGTATGCTAATGAAGACATTAATTCTACTGTATGTCTGAATAAAAGGCTGTTTAGGACCTCAGATTAATGAACACTTTGGATCATATTAGTGTAGGAAATAAATTGTCATCTAATTTCCTCCAGTTATCTAATAACCACTGGGTGAATGATTGGTTGCTGTTTCTGTTTAAACCATGTTTAAATTATACAAGGTAGATGGATGCAGTAATGCTTTTAAATCTCATTAGGAATTTCTGCTCTATATGTATTTTGCCATTATTGTTGCTGTGTGGAGCAGACCTAATTTTGGGTGCAAGCTGAAAATAGCATCAGGTCTCAGATATCATTGCAGGTATTACCTGAAGAGGTCCCTTGTTGTTCTCACTGCTTTGCAGCCATACTTTGGAGCACACTGTTTTGCAACATGGGGAGGTAAATCCTTAGCTTCCAGCTATTTCATCACCTCTTGAAGCAACAGTAAAGGTGAGACCATGTGGTGCAGGCTTGGGGGACCAAGTGCAGGCTCCTCTGTTTCAGGGCCAATAGCTGACTGCTGATTCACAATGGTCAATGCTCCTGGAAGGATCTCTCAAGCCTGTCTTCTGAAAGGTCACCTTTCACTTACCTCCCAGCCCTAAACTTTCACTGCTACTAAACAACACTTAAAGCATTCAGGGACAGCAGTACTTGGTTATTTTTCTTCACTTTTGCTGCAAAACCTACTTAATGGAGATCAAATTCAGGACCCTCAAGATCATATTTAGCCCAAGACACAAGAGCCACCCTTTCTCCTACCTGTGATTTGGCTCCTGTATAACAACATTCGCATGTATTTGTTAACGTTCTAGTGAAGCATTTCTTGGAGTCCAGCTGGGTATCTCAGTCCTCTTCTACCTTCACTGGCTTCTCACTGGTTTTAGGCAGCAGAGCTGGGAAGTCAGAGAGGGGTATTGTGTCCTGGCAGCCTTGGAGTTGGGCCAGGCGATGGGCTACACACTTCAGCTTAGACTGATGCTCTGCAAAGTCTGCAGGTTTAGTCTGGGCTGTCACAAAAGGATACATGTATGATCTACAGAGGTTATCTCTGGGTTTGTGAACAACCTTGATTCAATCCAGACTGAAAAGCTAATCTAGAAAAATTTACGTGAGCATACTCACTGGCGTGAGAGAGACACACATTCATTTATTTTCTTGGGTAGCATCTTATGTCTCTGGGAAGGTTCTGAATATCTTGTTTATCTTGTTGAAGCTGTTCTTTTGAAGGTTTATTTGTTCAATCTTGAGGGTGGCTTACACATGAGCTAAGAATGTAGGGGAGACTGTATTTCAGAACACAAGTCCTAATTCACAGATTGTGAATCATGCCACCCTCTGAACCTTCATTCAGAAATATTTAAGCATTTTCAAGTCAGTCTGAAAATATCAGTCTGTTGTATCTGTTCTTGTAGCTTGGCCAGTCCCATGTGACTGAACCTGGCTTCAATCACCTTAACTGTCTTAGTGACAATAAGCCCTTATCCAGTGTCTTATTTAGCAGGCCTTCTGCCTTTCATTTGTTCTGTTACCATCAGCTCCAGGAACATCAGTTCACTTGACAGTTAAGGCCGAGGATAGATTTAGTCCAATTAGCTGTGTCATCTCTTCTTTAGATACACTTAGAGAAGTTTTAGGAAGCACCCTAAAATACAGTTTTAGAGATATGTTAAGTGTATGTGGTGTATTTATTGTGGACCTAGATTCTGCATTTGCTGTGGCTGGAATCTCTCTACTCACTGTAGTCAGGATGACTTTTACTGATAACCTTCCAGTGTCTTTCCTCCTAAATGAATCAGACTGTTTTGTAACTTTCCTCATTAGCTTGTGCTTGCTTGGTAGCAACAAACCAAGGTATGTCTTCCTTTTACATTTGCAGCATGATACATCATTGCTGGATGGGTTCTTTGGTCTGTTTAGTAGCACATGAACTTTAATTACTTTTGGAAAAAAGTTTTTCTGGCAGTATAAGTCAGACTGTAAAACTAAGTTGTGCATGTTCTGGCAATCTATCTCTGTTTAAAACAGACAATTAACTCTTTGCAAAGCATACAGCAACTCTTTTTATAAGAGTTGTTCCAGGACAAAAGAATGAACTTGATGATGTGTATACAGCACATACTGAAAATGTGGTGTAATTTAAAAAAATTTAATATATTTAAACTTTAAATATTTTATTAATATATAATATTGATATGAAATAATATATAATATAATATAATTTTTAATGTTGTAAAGTGCCTGTAAATGTGGAGGGTTAAAAGTGTGTAGGAAAGTTTCTTCCTCCATTTCATGTCGGTCCAAAAAAATTCCTGTCTCTTTATGGAGATTTCATAATTGTATAAAATGGGAGTATGATATCAAGGTGCTGGCTTTTGTGGTCTATCTGAAGTAAGACGCTAAGGAGTCAGGCATGATACATTTAAATTCATAATATGCTGTATATATGCAAAATAATTCACTAAATGAAAAGAAGTGCTTAGAAATTTAGGGAGGTTGAAATTTAAACATGCTAATAGTCTATTGTAAAAAAGTCCTAAGTTCCAACCCTCTAATTTCCACCCTCCATTTGTTCATTATTAAGTGAACTCAGCAAAATTTGTCTTTTGCATTAAATAACAAGCCGACAACATTATGCATCATGTCTTTAAACTGATACAGATCTGAATGTCAGTTCTTCCTGAGATTTGTTTTTCTTTTACTACTTTGAAGCATGCAGGAATAGGAACATTAGTCAGCCAAATGAATTTAGGAAGCTTGTATAACACTGCTTGGCACCCTCTTTCGTTTGGATTAAAAAGCATGTTCCTGAATAAACAGAGCTTTTTGGTGGTTATTTTAAAAAGGAGGGAAAAATATATCTCCAGTATTCATAACGGGTGTCTTTTTCAAGTTACTGTGGTTCAGCAATGTGTGGATTGCACTTCTCTTCTAACAGCAAAAACTACCAGTGCTGTGTTTGACACCAGTTTAAATGATTCTGATGGGCATTGCTTTATTTTCTAGGAAATGCAAACCTCTTATAAACTGTAAATTTAAATACTGTCACTGAAGGTACTTTGATCTGCTGTATTATAATCCCTGGCAAAGAATGTGCCCTAGATTTGCCATGCACTCTCTAAAAATTCTGCCCATAATTGTAGTCTGTTCCAAACTGTTTAGATATATTTCTTTAGTGTTTGTTCCATTAATAGTGTAACGCTAGGCAGTGTTTCAGGCCACTAAAATCAGTTAAAATCTTGCTATTTTAAAAAATTTACTCTAATCTCAAGTCAGATGGTGTTCATAATACTCCATCCATTTTCTTTTGGATTTTTTTTTCCCTATCATCATATCTCAAGGCCACATCTGAAAATGACTGGTTATCCTGCAAGTTTCCCTCCTCTTCCCCTTAAGACAGAAAACTGCCTGCATTTCTTTGTGCACCTTTCCTGGCTTCTGCTGTGTTTAAGTCAGTGTTCTCACCTATGACAATAGAACTTCAGCACTTCTGGAATCTACAATCCTAAAGGTGTATCTGTCAGTGTCTTGTTTGCTCCCCTACAGCTTAAGCTTCATCTCCAGTGAATGTTCTTTACATTTTTTATGGCATTTTTACTTCCTGTTGCCTTTTGGGGCTCGCTTCAAATATTAGTCTTCTGAATAACCTGTTGTTGCTGTATTTTGTATCATCTGTAGAAACAAAGTGTCTCTTTGGACAGGCTTAGAATGAATACATTGTTCCCTGGAATATATTGGGTTTTTTGTATTATGACACTTGCAAGCTATTATTACAGCTAGGAAGAGCCCTCTGAAATACTGATCTGCCATTTCTAGAAGTGACAGTACCTTTTTTCTCTGTAAAGTCAGTAATTTTCTTCATATATTAAGAAAATGCTTGCTTTTTTTTTTTTTTTTTTTTTAATTTTAATGGTCAGGTACTTATTGAGACCTAAGAAATCCTTTTAGAAGAAATTATTATTGCTTTCCCCCATACCTCTCAGCTTTTTTACGTAACCAAGTCAGAAATACCTGATTTGGTGCTTTCATTTTACCTTTAAAAAGTTCTGGCCTAATAAATTCTTTAAATAACTGAAGTGAATTTCTATCTTCTCTTTCTTCTCAGTGCATTGAAAAATAATCTCTTCTCACATGCAGGTTTTAGGGATCAGATAAACATTTGCCAGTAATGGTCAGGTTCTCTACAGTACTCTTGGTCATTTCCCAGGGTAACAGAATGTTGTTGACATTTACAAATGGCCTGAGACATATGTGAAGTTAATCTGCTTTTAGCCTACTAAAATCTGGTTTATTTCTATTGAAACAAGTCCATTGCATCCAAGAACATTATTTCAGTTGCTGTTGAATTAGTACCTGTTCAAAGTGCTATTTGTCAAACAATTATGGTCTTTTTGGCTTTATTCACTAGGACAGAGTCATCTTCCTAACATACATATTGCATTACTTATTTCAAAGTAAATGGCACAATTCCTATAAAACTGGGAAGATTTTTTTCCTGTAAAAATTGACAAGTGTCACTCAAGTAAACTTGCTCAAAAATTGTATCCATTATGAAAATGCATAACTGGAATTTTAGAGTGTAGACATTGAAAATTATATGCTCTGTGGAGATTTACACTAATCTTCTCAACAGTGGGTTATATTTTCTGTGAGATTAATTCTGGAAGCCAAAGAAATTTCATAATACGCCAGGCAAATTAATGTGTCTTCTTTAATAAGAATGATCCTAGGAAACACTTGAGAACTAGATGTAAAAATAATCCAATAAATCATATTATATTATGTTAATATTTGTATGAGTTTCTCTATCAGCACATCTGTAACAAGGATGCTGTTGAACATGTACCAGAATAGTTTCACTGCTGACAGCTGCTGTTCTTTCAAATTCACATGAATACTTTTGACCAAATGTAAAGCTCTGTATCACACTACATGCAATTTAAAATTACATTTTTTAATGAGTAACCCCTGTGAAAATTATCAGTAAAAGTAAGGTAAAATAGCTGTTTTTTCAGTGTTGTTTTCTGTGGTATTGTTGCAGAAGATGTGAGAATACCTAATATTTTGTATTAGTTATTTAACTAAATTCATAATACTGTGTTACTGGTGTAAGAGTATGTTTTATAGGCATCTGTATCTAATAGGCATTTATATTTCTTCAAAATTGTACAGACTTAGGGAGCTTTATTTCCTCAGATTTTTTTCTTTGGTCCATTATATGTGCTTTTTTTTTTTGTCTGGTTTTATGTGCATTTCCCTAGTCATACCAAACTGTAAAGTGAGTGACTTAACTTATTTTTGGAATGTTTACCCCACAATTTCTGTGTTTTTTCTAAGGAAAGCCGCAAGTGGATCTTCAGGTTTAAGATTAGATATTACAGCTCTCTCTAGTTAGCATAACTCAAATAAAAACATTGAGACAGCATGTGAATGACACTCATATTAATTCTGTGGTCACAGTTCTGTGATGATGAAGTTAGCTGGGATATAGCCTATGTCTCTTTGCTGTAAGCTGAGAGCACTTGCATGTTGGTATATATCATAGTAATGTGCTTGTTCTTCCTGGACACATAGGAGAATTGTGGGGAAACACTGGAATACCAGAAACACTTGGAGGGAGTTTGTAGTTGTTAATCTATACAAATCCCAATCAAAACCAAAACCAACCAAACAAAACCCACCAGAAAACCCTCTAAAGCCACCCACAAACCACCAGGATATTAAAAATACAGTTCGTGTGAACAGATGTAAAGTTCGGGGCAGGATATAAATTGCAAGTTGGGTTAATTTTACAGTAAAGACAAGGTGATTATACCTTCATAGAAATAGGTCAACATGGTGGTTCTTTCATTTTCTTAAATATATAGTAACTCTTAACACATTAATTCTTAATTCTTGTCTTTAGAATTAATTAATATGTCCAGAGTTGAAAAGAATTCTTACCAGCTTGCCTCTATTGTTGCATTGCTAGCACATCTTGCTGTATTTAATTTGCTTGGTAGAAGGCAGATGGGAACTCTGTATTAATAGAGTTCAATGAAAGGAATAGAAAAGCCCAGTTCCCGCAAAAGAAATGCGTTCAATGCACTAAAAATGTTTGTGTTTCAAAATGGATGAATAAGGAGAAAGAATGGAATTTACTTATTTAGATTCTTAAAAAATAATGATCTAAGAAAAAACCTAAGTAGCCTCATAGTGTATCTCCCTTATCATAACAGTTTGGGGAAAAAAATTATTTGTGACAGAAAGCAAAGTGTGGGAACAAGTCATTAATTTGTAACATGGAAAAAACCTAAAAGGTAATGTTCTCTAATTGTCAGTAACCTCATATAGTTCAATCTGGTAATAGGGTTCACAGATTGATGACAACATGTGCAAGCTACATAAATTACTCAGGTTAATTGAAACTAAAAGAGATTCTGAGGAACTTTTTAAAGGTTTAGAGGAGATGGGAGAACAGATGGCTTGATGGCAAGTGGAGTTTGTGTTGAAGAGCAAGGGGAATGCATTTTGGAAGAAATGTTTTGAACTAATTGTAACTGCATTAATAAAGTCAGTTTCAATTGCTTCTCAAAGCTTCTCACAAGCTCTTATTTATGTTCCTGTAGCAATGCTTGGTCAGGAAAATGAATGTGCTATATTGTGCTCATAGTAGAACAAATCAGCCAGCATATTGGGATGCAGTAGGAGCAGAAAGAAATTTGAAGGAGGAGTGCATTTATGATAGTGATCATCAGCCATCCTGAATAAAGTTCTGGTTTTCTCATTGAAAAAAAGAGCATAGCATAAATAGGGATCCTAAACTAGGCAAAAAGCATTATAAGGGAACAATTTGCTTATAAAGAGGGAGTGAAAGTTGATTGCAAGAAACTAGTGAATGATATGCAGGAAGTAGAAAGAGAATAGTTGCTGGACATTACTGATCCTTTCTTGGTACAAGAACAAACAAATATTTAACAGAAGAGGCTAAAACAGGCAATGCTACCTTAACACAAAATTACCAGTCTGGAAAGGTTTTTGACACTAGATAGTATATGGCTTGAAATGCAGCTTGATATATGTTGGAGTGAGCCCGAGAGGTCACATCCAGAAAGGGGTAAGTCTTCCCATCCTTGCACATCTCATCTCCTCCTCTGCTCATTCCTCAGGGATTACTTTTTGTCTCGGAGCTGAATTGGCTAGTCACTATCTTTGAATTTACTGGCTTGCTTAGGGGTCAGGTGAATGTCAGAGGGAGGGAAGCTGCGGAGAAGGAGATGCTGAGAGCCCTCTCAGCTCAACAGGGAGCTGTTAGATGGCTTCAGACCATCTCATTAGCCTCGACTGAACAAAAAGGGATTATACACTTAAGTAGGTAAAATGCCATGGTTACTTTAGCTTACAATATATGCATGAAAGGTTTCTTATCTTCTAATTCATGCAATTCAGAAGAAATTTTCATATAGGCAATATATTCTGTAAATGTGAATGATCAGGTTTCTTCAGTCTTCGCTGGGCACCAGACCAATCATGTACTGATCTGACACTTCTTATTTTCCAAATCTTCATTGCCTTAATTGTACAAGTCAGATTTGGCCTAATTATAAACTCAGTTTCATATACAACCATCTGCCAAAATTACCATCTGTAACAATTCAGCCTTTAGCTTAGAGGAAAGGAAAACACTTTAAGATATATTGTAGCTGAACTTCAATTGCATGTGAAAGTAATGACAGCTGAGATGTTTATACTGAAAGATCGTTCCTTTAGCATGTGAGTATCAATTGTGAGAACTCAAAATTTTATTTGAAGTTGTTACATAGCTCTAGCCATTGAAAACCAGTGGAGTTTCCATGCACCATCCCTGAAAGATACTCTTGTACAGCACTTCAGTATTAGCAGGACAAAGCACTTAAAAGTGTGTGTCCCCTTGTAGGGGTGCATAGGAATTAAAAATATGCTTGAGTTCTGATGCGGTAATACAGTTGCTGGATTTTTTTGCATTAAGGAAGCATTTTGATCAGTCCCACCCATCCCATTTTTGCCATCTTAAACTTACATTTTCCTGGAAAAACCTTACACATGGGTTGAAATTCCTAAAATGGCCATCCTGACAATTTGCTTTCTTAAAAAAACCACCAAACATATGTCTCAGTAAAATAATTCCAGAAAGAATTTTTAAAGTTAACAATGGTGTGATGCATTTTAGTACATCTTGAAAAAGGAATTGATGCTCATTTTCTATGGTAAAAATTTGCAGTTAGAGTAATAATAACAACTAAAGTATTTTTGACATACGAAAATATTTTCAGTTTAGATCAAAAACCTGAAAAAAGTATATTTGATTTTTTTTACTAACATACTAATGTAATTGCTTTAAGACAAGGCATAATGTGTTTGTAATTCCAGCTTGCTGAGGTAAATGGCTTATTGGCTGCTCAGTGCTTACGTTGTCCTGCAAGCGTACTTAAATGTTTTGAAGATTAGTTTCTAATTTGATGTGCCTCTTACCTGATTTGTCTGCAGTCTCACAAGCTTCAATACATTCGAGAATAATCTCATTCATTGGTCTATCACTTTGGATAAATATTCCTGTCACAAAAAATATAGATCTATTCTTAATGTATTTATATTCTAATAATGGTGCCAATGTAATGTATCCTTTTACAGATCATTGCCTTAAAGCTAAATGGTTCACTTTGGTTTTGAGTATATATAAGAAGACATGCAATTCAAATTATGTAGGAAATAAAATGTTGTCGGAGAGTTATGAGAGAACTGAGTTGAAATCAGGATCTGGAAAAAGTTGTGGCATTTTGTGGGGCTTTTTTCCCAGTCAGAAAGTATTCTAAAACTGATTTGGTTTTACTCTGTGTTACTTGGAAACAGCTGAGATAAGCTTGCATGGTTCTCACAAACATTTCTTGAAGCACTACTAGTATGTACAGCTTCTCATGTACACTGATAAGAAGTGCAAAATCAAGATTAGTGAAACCTTGGAAATGTATAGTTTTAAATAGTTTTAGGGGGATTGGAAACCTAGCAGTTTTTGTGATAGGCTCATTGAAACTTCATTTGTTATTGACAAATATGGAATCATGGGCTCCAAGTTTTTGAATGGTAGGTTTTAAACTTACACATTTCCCAGGGAAATACCTTGGCAGACATTATGCTAGCTAATGGTCAGGTAACTACTGTAGCAATAAACGCTGTGTACAAAGAACAGGATTTTTGTTGTGACAAAAATGTTCAACATGTTGAAAGTCCTCAGGGGTTTTCTTATATGTCTTGATGAAAGAAAATGAAAACTTAGCACCAAGGCCAGGAGATGCAGGTTTCATTTTTCACGTTTTTGGTTTTTCAGTATGCTGACTCTTAAGCAGCTTGCCTGTAGCTGCTTTCAATCTTTTCCCCTGACAAAGTATCTTAGCAAAACATTTTGCAGTTTTTGTAAAAATTGACTATAAATAATTGTTAAAATGTCTGCAGGAGCCGTTTATGGGGCCAGAAGCTGACTTCATTGCCTAACAACATGTTTTGTTCAAAACAGACAGAACATGATGTGGAAAAGGTTATGTATTTATTTTAAATTTCAAACTGTTTCTAACAAACAAGGCACTGTTTTGTTGAATTTTCCTCATTCATTCTCTTATGGCACATACTTGGTCTTCTCTTGACTTAGCACAGTGTACAAGATGGCTGTAAAATATAGTATTCATAATAAATTCATAAAAATATATAATCTGTAAAACCATGTTTCTAAATCATGAATGGCACATCATTAATAGACATTATGTGAGGTATAGTAAATTTTGCGCTGAAATGAAAAATAGTGAGGAGCATAAACTCAGGCTTCGCTAAGGAAGACCATAACCTTGCCCCATTTCTGCAGCTGAGTTGTGTAATGGCACTCCCTCATCCTACAGGAGATCAATGTGTTCAAAATACTTTCCATCCTTGATACATGCCACAAGGTAATAATTTAGGTTTAGAATAATGTTTATAAAAGTATCTTTTGAATTCTGAAGAATGAGTAACAGTTTTTATTACTTATGTTCAAAATTTTAGGTGTCCTTACTGATGATAGAAGGAAAGCTAAAATATCACTTATTTATTTCCCAAAAGATCCAAGACTTAATGCAGCTGTAGAGCAGAATGACCTTCTTTCATCAGTGTTGTAGTTGGTGTTGAAAACTTTCACCACAGGCCTGGCTACCTATCTGATAGGTTTGTTTTATTTTTTTAAATCTCTTTGTCCTCGTTTCAGGGGGGATAGAGTTAATTTTCTTCCTAATAGCTGGTATAGTGTTGTGTTTTGGATTTAGTATGAGAATAATGCTGATGACATGCTGATGTTTTTAGATGTTGCTAAGTAGAGCTTGCCCTAAGTCATGGACTTCTCAGCTTCTCGTGCCCTGCCACTGAGAAGCTGGAGGGGCACAAGAAGCTGGGAGGGGACATGGCCAGGACAGGTGACCCAAACTGGCCAAAGGGATATTACATACCATATGGCATCATGCTCACCATATAAACTGGGGGGAAATCTGGCTGAGGGTCGCTGCTGCTTGGGAGCTGGCCAGTCAGTAGGTGGTGAGCAATTGCATTGTGCATCGCTAGTTTTGTATATTCTAATTATTTTGTTGCTGTTGTTACCCTTTTTATTTTCTTCTTTTTATGTCCCATTAAACTGTCTTGATCTCAACCTATGTGTTTTCTCACTTTTACTCTTCCGATTCATTCCCACATCCCACTGGGGAGGAAGAGTGAATGAGCAGCTCTGTTAGTGCTGGTGCTTAGTTGCCATCTGGGGTTAAACCACAACAGTCTTCAAAATACAAAATCACTTTCCTCACCAACATACACGTTACATCATAATTTGAAAAGTTCTCAGCTGGGGTTTTGAGCGATCAAAGTGAAAACTTATTATTTCCTGTTTCAAACCTTTTTAAGTTGATGCAGGTGCTGCTGTCTGGAATATATCCAAAGAAGCCAGCTTTTGTGAAAAGTAAATGTGGAATACTTTTTATGTCAGCAGTTACTTATCAATAGGAGAAGCTGCTCTGAGTAATTATGAGGGATCCCATTTAAAGGTTGCGTGACTTAGTGCTGGTTTGCTTGTCTTTGCTTCAGAAGCAACCACCTGGTTGGATACTGTGCCCATTGTGACAGTTGTAACAATACTTAGTAAGAGTTAGGGCAATCCTTTATTTACATTTTCTGGAGAGTCTGTGAAACTAAGTAGAAAGCAAATAAAAAAAATTTGTAATCTGAGAAGAGGTAAGAGAGAAAATTTTCTTTATTTTCCATGAGGTTTCGCAGGGGTTTTGTGTTGCTTTTTTGTCATGAAGCCATAAAAGTCAAATGGATGTTTTAATTATGCATAGCAAAGACTCAAATGGTAGGGTTGATCTAAGTACATGAAGACAACACACCAGAAAGATGAGAGTATAAATACACAAGCAAAGGAGCAGCATTGCCATGAGAATGCATTGATATAAACCACTGTCAGTACACTTACACTGGACAGCACAAGGTTTTTAACCATCAGAACAGTGAAGATCTGGAATAATTTCCCAAGATTCACCTCAGATCCTCTGTTCAGTTCTGAACCCCTCACTACAAGAAAGACGCTGAGGTGCTGGAGCATGTCCAGAGAAGGGCAACAGAGCTGGTGAAAGGTCTGGAGCACAAGTCTTAACAGAAACAGCTAAGGGAGCTGGGGAGCTCTTTAGCCTGGAGAAAAAGAAGCTCAGGAGAGACCTTATCACTCTCTACAGTCACCTAAAAGGAGTTTGTAGCCAGGCGAGAATTGATCTCTTCTCCCAAGTAATAAACAATAGAATAAGAGGAAATGGCCTCAAGTTGTGCCATGGAAAGTTTAGATTGGACATTAGGAAAAATTTCTTCACCAAAATGGTGGCCAAGCACTGGCACAGGCTGCCCAGGGAAGTGGTTGAGTCATCAGCTCTGGAGGTATTTTAAAGATGCATAGATGTGATGCTTAGAGACATGGTTTAGTAGTGGCAATGCTCAGTTTACAGTTGGACTTGATCTTGGAGGTCTTTTCCAACCTAAATGGTTTTGTGATTTTTCCCTCCACTCCCACTTTACTCCACACTTTCTGTTTGGTTTTACCCAGTCCTATTAAAAATGTAAGCTATCTTATCAAAGGAGTGGCATATAACAAAATGTTATCCTCAGCCTACCTGTCCCAGGTACCTGAAGCCCACAGTGACTTTGAAAACTGATACCTGCTGTGGCGTGGGACAGATAAAGTTACTGAAGAGATTTATGCTCCAGGAATACCAAGCTTCTGAATGCCTGTCAAGGAGGACTGGTTAGACCTATCCCTGTATGTTGGAATTCAGGTCACTGGTATCATTTGCCTTTAGTAGCAGATGATGCCAAAGCCTTTCTGAATGGACTGCAGAGGACCAAATTTGCCTAATGTGTTGGTCATGAGACCTTCACAATGAGAGGGGGACTGAGGAAAACTGCTGGTGCTGGATCCCATGATCTTTATCATGATGCAAACCATATCATTAATGCAACCTCTATTTCCTCACCTTATCCTGAGTATTCTTGTAGACCACTAATGTAGACAGCAGCTATAAAAAGTCAGGAAATGAATAGTCTTACAATATACAGTACAATACTGATATGCAAAGTTGTCATCCATCAGCACTGTCAAAGCTTATACTGGTGTTGGCATATCCAGGAGCTTCAAACAGTGTTCTTTAATCACAGCTAAGCTTGTAATTCTAAAAATGTAATACAGTTAAGGGAGGTAGATGAAACACAGTCTCGACTGCACTGGCATCTAGTTTCAGTCTGTGTTCAGCAATTAATTATGAGGTCTCATATCAAGCATGTGAGAGAAATTAGTTCTGGATTTATATTCCTATAAAGGTACAGTGCCTATCAGGGATGTTATAAAAAAAAATCAGAGTTCAGAAACAGAACAGTGTCTTTCTGAGAACATGTCTTTGGTTTAAAACCAGGTTGGTGATTCTGAGATTTATATTTCAAAAATCTTCCTCTGCTTATACAAAAAGTATAAAAGGATTGAAAAAAAAACCAAAGAAGAAAAGCACCTAAATTCCTTTTCATTTTGTATAAGAATATATTTTTTTCCTGATGTTTGCTTTCCACAGGCTCAAGCATGAGCTGAAAAGTCTTCAGATTTATCATGCAATTTATTTTCTAGCAAAGTTTCTGTGCATGAAAGACTGAAAGTCCACCTAACATGTTTTGCTTCATACTAAGACTGATATACAAGGGAGGTAATTTTCATCATGTACATGGGTTTTAGTGTATGCCAAGTATCAAAATAGCTGCTGTTTTCACTTTTCTAGATGATTTTATTTATTTTAATTTATTTTGTCAGAGTAATAGTTCCTCCAACTCAAATACCATATAATTTGTAGCAGATGGTAAGAATTAGAGATCCAGTAAAGAATTTCTGTAACAAGTCTTATTTCATTTCCTTTACTGGTGCTTGAAAGTCCAAGATTAAAGAAGATTGCTCTGTCTATATTTTCATTATAATTCAAAAGAATATTCAATATAGTGGACTTTTTTTTGCATTAACTTGGCAAGCAAGCAGGACCTCTGAAAGAAATCTTTAGAAAAAAATCTTTAATTAAGTATTTTATCTAAGAGAATGTCTTTTCATTCCTTGAGGAAGTCAGATCATCCACCTCCATACAGTGTGAGGAGCTTGTCCTCCCTGCAAAGATAATCTCGTATCTTACGTTGCCTTCCCCTTTAAATTACTTAAACATGCCTTTGGATCTATGCTAGAAAATTCTTTCAGTAAGTTCCCAGCAGGGAAAAAAAAAAGAGACAACTTCCTCTTTGGAGTTCGTGGGAGGTTTTGTTGAGTCAACTGAAGTCTGGTGTTCTGCTTATTTCTATTTTGATCGTGCACGGATTTGGATCTCAGTGTCTTCGTTAACAGAATGAGAAAGTATTGGCCTTTATCACTCTGTAGATAGAAAAATGAAAAATTTCAGTATCAATCCTGGATGTTTGCTATGGAAAGCAATACAAGCAATACAAAGAATACAAACTATGTATGCTTCCACAAGAAGTGGAAAAGAAAATCTTTCTTGCCAGTACACGTGTCCTAAAAAGACTAAGTGCAGGACCTCTGGAAATCCTCATACTCTCTGATTCTGATTTAATAGGAAGATTTCTTTCAAATTATATAAGTTTTTAAATTTTTTATCCTTTCTCCCAACTGAAACACTTTTGTCCTTTAAATCTCCTGTTTCTTTTACAGAACTAGAATGCCACCTGATGGATTATTATTAGTAAATATTTATTCAGACGCTTTTAACACGAGTTCCAGAGGTAACATTGGTGTATAATTACCTGTCTCTTGGTAACTTCACTTCCCAGTACTTGGGAACTAAACAAACTGGCTGTCATCCAGGACAGATTTAGGCTGCATGGAAACTGCCTGAATCCCTAATAGTCAAGTGAGATTAAAGAGTGGACAAAATTTATTATGGATCAGCTAACATTTTTAAAGAGCCAGAGCTTATATTTTTGTCATAGCCAAATATTTTGCAATGGTATCTTTATAGAGATTGAAAAGAAATATTTTAATTTGCACATTTAAAAGACTTTTATTGTAGTTAACTGAATGCAATTGCAAAATACCTGGATTGCACTGATTTACAAGGCAAACTCTGTATCAATTTACACTTCTTGCTTATCACATTCATCTTGGTTTCAACTGAAACACACAAACCAAACTCAGCAGGAGTTTGGATGCTCTTTACCAAGTACAGCAGTAGCACATTGGCTGGAGCAGCCAGATGCTTCTGTTGAGAAGAGCTGCAAGGGGTAGAGGATAATAGCAATTGGCTGAGGTCATATGAAATGAAGTTGGCATATAGGCTAAGCAGCTTCCCCATTTTCCCAAGATCTGGATGGTGGGAAAAAATGGTGTGACTCATCATTTTCTTAGCACTGTAAGACTATGTATCTTAAATTTGTCTAATTCAGAAAATAGATGTGTATAACTTGGCAGAACTAGAGAATGGTTTCTCCTTCCAACTGAAAAAGAAAAATATTGGAAAAAAAAGTATTTCTGCATTAGCACTGAACAGGTTTGGGACTACCTTTTATCCCTTGACCTGAATAGAATTGTTTCCAGTTCATTAACAGTGTACCTTATCAGGGAACTGGCCTATAAGCATCTGATTGCAATTGGCTTTGCTTTTGCACACGTGGCAAGTGCCACTTTAACATTCTGCCACCAAATGGACAATTAGATGAAAACTCCTGTTCTTGTCAGTTATCGTTCGGCATTCTGGGAGTTGCCTATGGGAAGCAAGTGAGTGCAAAGGTGTGGGGGAGGAGGTTCTGTGGTTGGGAAAATCACAGAAGGACAAATACAGAATGGTCACAAAAAGATCAAAGAACTGTGAAAGCAGGTTGAACTCATTTGAATGCAGGTAGCAATGCCACCTTTCCCTGCTTATAATTGTAGCACAAACTTGTTAATTTCCTTCCCCTTAACCCCTTGAAGTACCCTCATACTATGTATTTTAGATTTTACATGCAGAACTGGGTAGAATATATTCTGTGGTTTGTAAATGACCAACTATATGTTCAAATATTTTGTGTCCAAAACACTCTAAAACTTACTCTGAAAAAGAGTGAGTAGTATTTCTATAGTCTGTGTTTAAATCAAAACCCAGAAAAATCACTCTGTTTCTCTCTGTTGCTTACTTTTATCATCATACTCCTTACTACACATCAAGGTTCAAAAAATGAAGAGTGGTTATCAGTCACTAGAAAAGTATGCATCTGGATTTTGTAGTCATAACAAAGCATGTAGGGCATGATCCAGAGATTTTTAGGTGTCTCGCCCCTGCAGAGTGACTCACTGAGCTGGAGTTATGTGTTTTTTTCATTGGACTGCCAAAAGGTTGTTCAGGAAGACTCACATGTTGACTGGGGAGCTTCCCAGAAGTTAGGGTGCCCAGATGGAAGAGCATGTGTGAGGCAAGGATACACATAGACATTCTGATGCCTGTTCAGTGAACATGTCTATATTTCTACATATTGGCTTGACAGTGCAAAATGCATAAATGTTGTGAAAAATAAGGGTCAGGAATACCAGCTGTACCCCTCGTTTGCCCCTTTTAGCCAGGAAACCGTCACAGATAGGAAAGCACCTCCAGTGGTAGATGTGTAGATGTGGCACTTAGGGACATGGTGTACTGGTAGATTTGGCAGTGCTGGGTTTATGGTTGGACTTGATGATCTTAGAGGTCTTTTCCAATCTAAATGATTCTATGGTTCCATGGTAGTCACAAGGTAGATACATCAGAGGAGCGTAGCCCAACTCATGTGAGTTGGAATTACAGGAAATGTAACCCAGGTCTGTCGCTTAGAGAGCACCCTAGTTGGTAGGCTATTGTATTTGGTGAGACTAGTGCCAGTTTTGATGGACAGTGGGTGTACACACTAGACTTAATACTTAACTGTGTTTCGTTCAGAGTTAACACAGTGCTTCCTTCTACTACTCTGAAGTCATTTCCTGGGTGCTTGAGAGTGTGCAGGGGACATTCCCAGTTCCAAATGTGCTTGCCAAATTACTTGTTTCCAGAACTAGGTGGTCATGGGTGGGTTACTTCTTTTTCCACACTTAACTCGCTTTTTGAGAGGCTTGAGCAATATTTAGCACTTAAGCAGTATTTAGGCACAGCCGTGTGGGGTATTAAAGTTAGCACTGCCATTTGCTGGTGTGAAGGTATCGCTGAATACCATGAAAATGGTAATTGGATTACATTCTGTATAAATGCTCTTCTTTCATTTAAAAATTTTTCTATGCTGTCAGTTAGTTTCTTAATTGGTTAAAGACAGTTCTTCCATGACTTTAATTATTTAATCTCTGTCACAACTAAATAACGAAATAGACATAGGAAAGAATTACTGTGTTTTTATGCATCTTCATGTTTTGTGGCTTAAAAAAATAAGATGAGAAATATCTTTCCTTGCTATTTTCATTTTCTCTGAATCTTCTTACAAAAGGCTTTTTGAGGCATAAGTGTGAACAGTAAGTTAGCTATCCATGACTGACCAACCAGTGTTGTCTGTGGCAGAAGTTCACAAGCTGTGTCTCAGCAAAGCAGCATGTAAGCACTGTCTGAGGGACCGATATTGAGAGATGTTCCTACTCCAACATTAACAGAAGTGAAAAATAAATTTGGGAAGCCTGGCCCAGGGTGAATATTGTTCCACATTGTCAGCTAACTTACTTCAGCTGTGGCTTGGTTCTGGTTAATTGGATGATTTGCTCAGGAAACTGGGCCGAAAAATTCCATGGCTAATATGATTTGAATGCAAGAAATTTTAGAATGGAGAACCCATTCATCTGGATAGTAACTACCTCTCCCTGTGCTTAATGGTTTTTTGTGGGTTTATTATTTGCCTTTTTATTAATGACTTCTCTCTACTTGTGATTAAAAGTGTTACCAGGACAAACTAGGTATTTGGAAATGTCCAGACTTTCCAAAGTTTGGTTTATTTAGCAATGTGGGATTCCCCTTGCTGCTTTCCACTTAAGGAATTAACTGAACATTAACATGATTGAATATCTTTCATAGCATACTGTGAAAGAGATGCTAAACCACTCACTCAGCAGCCTTTGTCAACACTTCAGATTGTAAATGAAGAACATAATTAAAAGGATGTTGATTTACAACTTAAAGGGTGGTCTTCAACACACTGGACAGCTAGCTAAGCTTCTAAAATGGTCTTTACTGAAATTCTAGATTATGGCTTGCAAGCAATAGTGCATAATAATCAAACGTGTATACATGAAATCTTTAGTTTTAATTATTCTTTTGAGTCTAATCATTATTTTTTTCCCCTTGCACAAACCTAAATACTCCGTATTTAAGAGATTTCAGAATCTAAAGACAACTGAATATTTTTTGAGCCAAAAATAGGAAGAGGCGCTTTAGTTTACAGGTCTGCTTCCTGTCTGCCATATATCTTCAATTTAATCATCTGTTAAGATGATGTGTGACTAAATTCTGAGACCAGCTTTGAAAAATCCCATGTTAACTTAGGGGTAATTAAATATGGAAATCTGTTATGAGTGCTGTGTAGGTAACTTTTATTTATGCTTAGTAAAGTATAAAATGGGCATCTCTATAAAGCTATTGTTTAAGGTTCCCTTTTGTTCTGTCCTTGATTTAATTCAGTCTATTCAAGTTTTGCTCAAACAGCAGGTTTGCTCATTAGTAAATAACACAAAAATAGCTCAGCTCTTTGATCTGTACAGTCCTTACATACAATGTGCCTGAAGGCATGTGTAATATAAATATTTTGTAAGTGCAAATAATTAAAAGATTTTGGATAACAGACATGTTGAAACTAGCAGTATTTTGAAGATTTGCAGTTCCTGTTGGATGACACAGGGAGCAAATAAGCAAGAAAAACCTCAAATAATCTCAGAATTTACAAATCATTGATTTTAATAGCAGTTATAAAATTACTATGCTTTTAAATCCCATTATTTACATAGAAAAAGTGTTCTTATTGATTTACGTAATTTTAAAATGTACAGTGATTTTAAGCTTCATGTATGGGCTGTCTTTATATCCAGAAGAATGAAAATTGACAAGGTGCATCAAAGTTCTGGTTTTATTTGGAGCATGCTACTGTGTTTATTAATATTACTTAGTTGATCTGCTGAAAAACTATTTCCAGTTAAAGAATTTTGTTACTTTTTTGATTATTAGACTGTTACGTTGAACATCATCTTATGACTATGACACAGTTCAGTGAAAAAATCCCCTCTTTACCAACTAATCAATACTGAGGAATCCAATAAAGAAATCACCAGTTCCTGGTGTGAACTCCGTCTCCAACGAACATGTCAGGGAAAAGTCCCTGCCAGTGTAACTGCTAATGCACTGTTTTACTCCAGAGGTTCAACTACTCAGTTTTTATTCTTGAAAGCAGAATAGTTACTTCATTTTGGAGCTAGTTGTCATGAATTCCTTGCCTTTTTTACAACAATTTATTTCCAAAACCTGTGAATGAGGAGGTAGCCTGTTAACTTGGTCACCTTTGGTTTCCTCTGTGATTCTGGAGCTTATGTAGGAAAGGGAGATGTTTCTCTTGATCACTTAAGTTCTTAAACAGCTTTGAGCTCTTATACACTGAAAGGAGCTTTCAAAGGTCCTTTCTGAGGCTAGCAGCATCTTCTTTGCATCTCCCCAGAGCTCAAGTTGTTCGTTATACATAATTACAAAGCTTTGTATAGCATAAAATACAGAGATTTTGTAAGATGAACTATTAATTATTCTCAATCCTTCACACTGGTAATTATGCTCAGTAATTACTTGTAAAAATACTAAATTAATGTATTTCTAAATGCTAGTTTTGTTGAAGCAAGGGACAGTCTCAATATTGAAAATGCATATTGAAAATGCTCTTTGCTCAGAATTTTTTTGGTTTCTTTCTGTGTGTCCTGTGTCATCTGAGGGTACAATTAAGGGAAAGGCAAGTGTAGGCTCCACTGAAATCAGCAGTCCTGGCTTGTCCCATCTTTGACAGAGCATTTCATCTGTCTCAGTTACTTGGATCAGAAAGCTGACAAATACTACATGAAAACAAAAATGGAAGTTGTCTGCCTGGTGCAGCTGGCTAAACCATCAGTGCCAGTGCAAGAGGTAGAGAGAGGAGGCTGGATTGTCTTTTCCACCAACAGCCCACACTGATTTTACGTAAATGAGTCAGGAAGCTGTATTCTAAGAAAACAAATAACTAGTTTTACGTGTAGGATAGATACAAGATTTAAGAGCTACAAGATACAAGAAAGAGATTACTCTTGTCATTTAACAGCTCTTTTAGGTAAAGTGCCTGGCACTGTTCTGTCAAGTTTATGTAGCTCCTGAGCAATCTTTATTATCATTCTTTCTTAGGCCCTCTAGATTACTATAATGATACTTCATCTTTTTAATCTGTGATTTTTCTCTTGTTCTCGTAGAGAATTTTGTCTCTGTTGTTTCATTTGCTTTGGTCTTAAATTGAAATGTTGGAGAGCATATGAATGCAAGGGTGGAGGCAGGAGTTCTCTACCTGTCACACAGAACAGACGGAGCTGAACTGTATCTTGGTTTGTGCAAAAGCAAATTCTGATCTCATTCCTGCCCTTATGGAGGCTGAGGAGCCTGCACAGGCAAATTCCATACTTGCTGTAGATGTACACCATCATCGGCTTTTGCTGACAGCTCCAGTCAGCTGGCACAAGAAGCTTCACAACCGAGGCAACTTTTGATTATCCATAACTTAAATGCTTTAACACTCTGGAAATAAAGATCTGCAGCTTAAAGTTGGCATAGGGCTCTGTGGGAAACCAGTGAAGCACAAGGAACAACAGAAGGCAAGGAAGTTCAGGCAGTGTAGCCAAGGAGACACCCAGGTGCATGGCAGCTAGTTATCTGCTGCTTTTCTGTGTGAGTCTCACAAGCCTGTGTAAGTACATTGCATTGCTGTTTCCAGTAGGATTTAGGAGGGGAATGTAGTGCCAAAGCCAAGCTGGCACTTCTGAGAGGCCAGAGCACGTCACTTGGAGAAAATGTACTGCATTGCTGCTTGAGATGTCAGTATTTGGGCAGAGTCCAGTTGTGGGTTTGCTTGCAGTTTAAGTACTCAAATTAAATGGCTATGATCATGAACTTTCTCCTTTTGTCTTGATGTAGTCTGGTATAATTTTGTTTCTTATCATTTATCACATTAGGGACGCAGATCTATCAGATGAATGACAAGTATGTAGTCAGCTTTATTTTGATGATAGAGAATATTGCAAAGTTTCTCTCTTGTTATCCGTAAACTTTGCAAAAACTCAGGTAAGCATGATCCTGTGCAAGTAACCTTATGGCTCAATACTAGGTTTCCCATTAATGTTTGCTTCCAGAAAAGATCAATTAAGTGCATTTTCGTGGATTCCTGCCATGAAGATGATACTATAATGGTACGAGTATATCCTCATGAAGGATAAAGAGTGTTGTTGCCTCTAGACTTCACATATGAGAAACATTACTACAATCTCTTGTTACTTCATGTTTGGCAATTGCTTACTTGAGGTTTCTTGTTTCTTGTTTCTGTTTTCTTTTTTACTAAACAGACTTGGATTATCACTTGCTTTTGTCTTCAACTACTCCTACTTAATCCTCTTGTCAAAGCCCAGAGTTCCTGCGGGAATCCAGTCACAGATGATGTGAATGACATTGCAAAATTGGTAAGTACCTTTTATTTTACATTATTCTGTATGTCAGACAACAGTCAGTGTCTAAAGGCACTTACATTTCTACGTGAAGTTAGTAAATCTGCATTAGAACCAGAGGAATATTAAAAAAAAAAAAAAAAAAATCCATCAGTATCTGTCACTTGAACAAAACCTTTTTTTGCAGGGAGAGTAGTTTCAGCATTAATTGAAGAGATTACTTTGACCAAGATAGTGTATGTACATAAGCAGTTTCCTCACTCCAAACTTCAATAAAAATCGCCAAAAATCTTTATTTCCTCAAACATTCTTTCGGAGCAGACTGTTCCCCATGCAGATGAAAGAGTATCGTCTTTGTGTTACTGACTTGCTTGGAGCAGACTGGTGGCAAACACAGCTGAATTGAAGCAGAAGTCTTTACCTAGGGAATATGAAAGTGCCATATATAAAAATATTATGATAGTAGACATTGTTGTATCAATCAAGGCAATAACAACTGAACAGGTTTCACATTCTTTAGGTGTGAGTGGGTTACACTCATTATGTGTTTTTCTACTTGCTGTACCCAGAAGTTTAAGTCTGAAGGACTCACGGCTTCATATAAAAACTAAATTCATTTAAGGAAATTTTAACTGTTACTTAATTGACCACTGCCTTAACCTGAAAAACTGTATCTGCTTGTGAATTCAATTGCTGTTTAACTCCACTGGAGTTAATAATTATGCTATTTTGCAGTAGTGCAGGATATAACACCGAAGTTTTTAAGAAATAATATATACTGAACACTTAACAAGCATATTTTCATCTACATATTGAATCTAACTAAAAATTGTGGCTTCATTATGGAAAAACAGTTGCAACATCACTGTTATTATTATCAAACACTTAAATTGGAGCCCCTAGTATTTGCTGCCTGTGCAGTGTTCTTAACTTGTTTTCTTTGGTCCTTATTATATACATTGGCACATAGTGCACCTCTCTAGGCGTGCTCTGTAGTCTTATTAAATGTTTAATGCTTCAAATTAGTCCCTTTAGGCAAAATTTTGAAGTATTGGCATATTTATTCCAGATAATATTTCATCTCTTGGAAGAGTATTAAGCTTTGGTGTAAACCTGTTGAAAGCATGAAAGAACAACAGAATTCCTGTGAGGGCTGGTGAAATTGTGTAGTTCAGGGATAGCAATAACTTTTCATCAATTATGTGTCCTGAGAACAAATGCTTTAACTTTCCCTTTAGTACAATTTAAATTTCAAGACAGTATAAATACAGATTACAAAAAAATGTGCAAGCAGCTTGAATAATCACACTGTCCAGGTTATACTGTTCTTCTGCTACTGCCAAGCCTGAGCAGAGTGGGGTTGGGCTGAGTTTCTTCAGACAATCCTCCATGAGGATGCTGTATGGTCATTCTCCTGACTTAGGTCCATGTCTTTCAGATCTCCGTACAAATGCAAAATTCGGGTGAAGTTAACTAGCAAGTTCAAAGACACTTTTGGTTGGAGAAATAAGAAAGATGCAGAAAGTACAAAGCCCCAGACACATAGATTCTCTCTGTTTTGAGTTTCTTGAGTTGTTCTGAGAATGTTTTGAGGAATGTCTGTCTCCCTGTTTTGTCTGTGTTAATATTTGCAGAAAGAATTTCAATAAAGTCACTTGAGAATTAAAAGAATATAGTGAAAATGAGTTTAGTACTTCAATTTAGTGTAAGAACCCTTGGTTTCAGTTAATGTGACTATATTGCATGTTGGTCATTCTCTTTTGAAATTCTACAGTGTGGCAACTTGACATTGAGAACAAAATGAAAAAATACATAATAAGTTTTAAAGTATTTTTAAAGCAAAACTTTGTTAGCTGACACTGTGAATATGGGAAGGGAGAAGCCTACAGAGAATACTGACTGATCATACTACTTTGTAGCAAGTACAAGTTTTTTATGTTCTATGCAATATATCCTTATTACAGATAAAAAGGACTCCAGTGTGAAATTACTTAAAAATATGGTTCAGGAGACCCTAAAACTCTTGCAAATTACAGTAAAAGTTTTGTACCATTTCTGCTTTTTGAAACACAATATACTCCTTGAATTAGGGAATGATATTCTTATGATGTGTATCTTCAGAATTAGACATTGCACACATGGGTGGTTGGGTTCTTTATTAGAATCATAGAATCATTAAGGCCTCTAAGGTAGAGCCCAGCCTTTGACCAAACACCACCATGCCAACTAGAGCACTGCACTAAGTACAGCATCCAGAGATTTCTTGAACACCTTCAGGATTGGCAAGTCCACCACCTCCCTGGGCAGCCATTTTTTCTTGTCCTGGGAGGAAAGGCTGTCTCCCATCGTGTTATAACCTTTATTCCAGGTAGTTGTAGAGAGTGATAAAGTGTCTCCTGAGCCTCCTTTTCTCCAGGCTTACACAATCCCTCAGCCCCTCCTCATATGACTCACTCTCTAGACCACTCCCCAGCTTTGCTTTTCTTCTCTGTTGTTCTTCTTGTAGTTAGGGACCCAGAACTGGACACAGGACTCAAGCTGTGGCCTCACAAGTGCCAAGTGCAGGGAGACAATCACTTCCCTGGTCCTGCTGGCCATACTCTTGCTGATACAGGCCAGGATATGATTGGCCTTCTCGGCCACCTGGGCACATGTTGGATCATGTTCAGCCAGCTGTCAACTAGCACCTCCAGGTCTTTTGCCCCCAGGCAGCTACTGTTCCCCTAGCCTGTAGCACAGTGTAGAGTTCCTGTGAGAAGTGCAGGACCTGGCACTTTGCTTTATTGATCCTCAGACAACTGGTCCCAGTCAATTGCTCAGCCTGTCCAGCTCCTCTGGCAGAGCCTTCCAGCACCAACTCTGCTGCCCAACTTAGTGACTGAAGGTGTTCTTGATTGCCTTGTCGAGATCATCAATAAAGATAATAAACTGATACTGGCTGGCCTCAATAGTGAGCCCTGGGGAACACTAATTCACCCCATGGGTGTGGCACCATTCACCATCAGTCTCTGGGCCCGGCCATCCAGTTTTTACCCAGTGAAATGTGTACCTGTCCAAAGCATGTGCTGCCAGCTTCCCCATGAGGATGCTGTGGGAGACAGTATCAAAGGCTTTACTGAAATCCAGTTAGAAAACATCCAGAGCCTTTCCCTCTGACTGGAGATCCTGTTGGCCTTTAAGTAAAAGTTTTATTTCTAAACTGATCCAAAGAATCTGTGCCTGTAGAACATAGGGTCTTTAATAAATATCCTCCCCTTTCACACTAAGAACAAATTGTAGCCTGTAGGATTTCACAGAAGTGTTGCGTGTACAGTTATTGCCCATAGTTATTCTGATGTTATCCACAAGCTGTCACACTTGGCAACAGTGATATAATAGTTGTTCCTAAATGCTTTATTCTCAGCCAGACTGTCATGTTCTTTAACCCTTTTTGTCCACAGTTGTGAGTACAGTCCCATCTCTGTGTGCACTAAGCTCTCTGTTCAGCGGTAGTACACAAATCCCATCTCTTGCCTTAGGATACTGGCCTCTCCCTGTCTCATCACAAATTCTTAGACATCAGCCTAGATTCAGTTTGGCCTGAATCTTCCTCAGAGGCAGACTATGATCTCTTTCATCTCCCCAAAATGTTAGCCTTTCCTGGGCCATTTCTCCTCACTGTAAAGTTACATCACCATCTCTTCCCAGCCATTCAGGTCTTCAACAAAGGTGTCTGATTTGGCTCTTGATGCTTCACAGACCCTTCAAATTCACTTTTAAAAGCTTCATTGTTTTTCTTGTCATAATAGTAGAAATTTTTTTTTGTAGTTCTCTGGACATACAAGTACATTTTTCTTCCAAAGTCTTGGTGGATAAAAATTCAGTCTATGAAAAATCTTTTTCTAGCTTCATCTTGTGTAGTTTTGCTCTTCTGTCTGTTCACATGCTGCTCTGACCCTTTATCTTCTACTTATTTCCTTCAAGCTGTTCCTCCTTTTTTTTTTTCACTATCAATGGCAAGCTTCTTGGGTTTATCTTCAAAGGTACTATTAACACTGCCTGTGTTGTCGTAACACATGCTGAGTTTGCCCTCAGCTTCTCCTCGTTATTTCCATGGTATCTGTTACACTGTTTCTAGCCACCGGAAAGATGCTCCTTGACGAACTCCAGGCAGATTCTCATCCTCTTCCTATCTCACGCTAAAATTCTTTGCAGCATGAATCCATATCCTTCATTTTGCTTTTTCCCCACTAGGTTTTCTCCACACACACACTTCTACTGCAGTGCACCTAACAGCTTGCAAAACAGTGCCACAATTCCCTACAACCTAGTCTTTGTTTATTTGGTACTGGACTTGCTCCAAGTACTGTAAACCCCCTCCATTACTTGTAGAAAACTCCTGAGCATGACTGTGGCTGTGTTCTGCTCAACTTTATTGTACTACAGGGATATGAGAACATGCCTCAGTCAAGACCCTCTGTGAATATAGACATGGGATGTCTACTAAGCCTAAGCTACTGGAGAATAAGTAAGGCATGCTGTGCAGTGCCTGAAAATGTGGGTCATTTGCCTAATCAACTTTGTGTTGAGTAATAAATTGAGGACAGATGTGTGGCGTAACTTGTTTTCAATGGTCTTAATCTGGATTTTCACTAGCATCATGCTAGACTCACATCAGAAGATGGAATTGGAAAGAAAGAAATTCAATAACCACAAGGTTTCTGAGCATTAATCAATGTAAGACCAAACCAGATTGGTATCTGTTAATAAAAAAATTACTTTTATTTTCCGTAAGATTAAATTTATTCATATCTAGGTAATATAATTTTGTCATATGAAGAATATGTCCTAAATTAAATGATATTAAAAAGCAAAGAATAACTGAACAACCATTTTTGTTTTTTCATGGTGAGAACTTTAAAAGAGCATGATTTCATACCTATAGAGAATGAAAGTATTTAGAGAGCATTCATTCTGCCCTACTCATCACATGAACTCCTGCTTCATTTGTAATGAAGATGTCTGGAGGAAAGCACATTACTTGATGAACAAATGTTCCGTATTATGAAACTGTAATTGCAGCACCTGCCAATAAAGTCTGTCCCCATTGTTCTTTTCAGCACAGTAAGTCAGCAGAAAGCTGCTGCAATTGTGCATTTGATTTTGCATAAGAATTAGGAATCAGTTGTATATATGTTTGTTTAATATGAACATCAAAACCTAATTATAAATAGAATTTTCCCTGAGCTCTGCAGTATGTACAGAATATACCTACATATTTTTGTTTTGTCCATTAACAAAATCTAAGATACCTCTTCTTAATTACTTCTCTAAAGCAATTTTCTTCTTTTCAGTTTTGGAAGCCCAAACAATAGTCAGGATTTACTGACCAGTTCCTTGTTTGAGACATGCTGTCAAATACTTTGCTTTCACATTACATCTTTGCTGGAAATATGTACTTGACACTCTCTGCCACATTTGATTTTTATTTTTAAATGGAGCTAACTCTCCTGAGTGAAGGGGTTATAAAAAATTATCCAGAGTTGTTATGCTGCAAATAATCTGCCACTATGACTGTAAAAAGTGTGAACGGAAATCGTTAGCATGTTGTCTTAAGCCAAATGATGAAGATTTTATTAACTGCTTCATTAGCAGATGAGATAAGAGTAGATTGCAGAGATGATGTACAGACAAGCTCCTGCAGGAAAAGAAAAGCCAGGGAAGCAGTGAGAAAGATGAAGAGCTGGAGAGGGACTTTTGACAAAGGCATGTAGTGATAGGACAAGGGGGAATGGCTTTAAACTGAAAGAGGGGAAGTTTAGATTAGATATAAGGAAGAATCCTTTGAGGGTGATGAGGCACTGGAGCAGGTTGCCCAGAGAAGTGGTGGATGGCCCTTCCTTGGAAAAGTGTCAGGGCCAAGTTGGGTGGGGCTCTGTGCCACCTGGTGTAGTGGAAGGTGTCCCTGTCCATGGCAGGGGGGTTGGAACCAGATGATCTGTAAGGTCCCTTCCAACCCAAACCACTCTATGATTCTATGAAAAGAATAGGAAAAGGGAAACAAATAGAGAGAAATTCAAGGTAGAAATGGTATCCAAAAGGAAAGTATGTTTTTTTTCCCATCATATGCTTCAGAGTAAAAAAGAAAACACTTACAATGGAAAATGGTAATTTTTACTTTATTAACATACTTTATCTTTGATATGTGTATAAAAAAATTGTATCTATGCTTGTCTCCTTATAATTTTCATAACAAGCATGATAAAGGGAATTTTCAAGAGCAGTAGCCCTCATTTCAAAGCATGTGACTGCAGATGGGTCATCTCTCATGTCTGCTGTTGCGATGATAGAGTAGTTTATGGAACCCAAATCACTTTTACATCCTTTTTTCATCTCCCCATCTATGTGACCGTGAGCATTTTTTAAAACACATTTGGGTTATGCAATGTTAACAGTGCTGTATTAAATATTCAGACCTCTCTATGTCAAAAGTAATCTTACATTCCCCAGTTTGAGTTTTTGTTACAACTGGGAATATAGTACTTACAGTTGGTTTTATATGGATTTATAGACATAAGTCTAGATTCCCTGCTCTTCACCTTTTCTCAGAGCCTGTTAGGACTTCTACAATCACACACACCCACTAAATCAGAGAAAATTTTTGTGACATTTTAATTGCAACTCAGGGTTCTTTTAGTTCTATACATTCCTTTCCAAGATTATCATTTGACATTCTCTCTAATCATCAAAACTGTTACTTCTGTTCAAACCAAGGTAAGTCATGCAGGCAGGTGTTTTGTGGCCCCCCAAATTTGTCACTGTACTTAAGGAGTTGAGTAGAGGAACTAGTAAAAAAGCCATTCCAGGACTCAGATGGTTTCAAGGGACAATTCTTTTCCAAATACCTTTGCTTAGGCAGGTCAGAGCCGCCTTGTCATTCTGCTCCTTGTTGGAAGCCACAACAGTCAGGCACCCTGCACAGAGTGGGTGTGCAGAGTCCATTCATTATTTTCAGGATCATTTCAGCAGATGAAAATCAAGATTAAAATCTTGGTGGTTGGTGTTCAACAGAATTTCAAGACACATTTCAGCAAAGTAAGAGTACAGAGTGCAGATCTAGTAGAGACGTATCCTTCACTCTTACATCAGGGGCTTTACCCTATTTTCTGTGCGTGAGTTGGGAAGTCCAAGTGAGACACAAATGTGACTCCCTCGCTTTGACTGAGATCCATCGTTTACCAGCACAGCATCTGACATGTGGAGTTCAGTCAACAAAACTTTAACAAGTTTCATCTTGAGGCAGGGCATATATTTTGTCTTTGACACCCTCCTCCCAGTGATCTTCATTTTTAGTAGTAAATTCAAAAATATCTTATCTGATTCACAGTCTGTCAAGGAGAAGAATATCTGAGACTGAGCTGTATGCTCCAGCTCTGATTGAGAAGGTGTAAGAGCTCTTGGGCAGTTAAATTTTTTTAACTGTGCATGAAAAGTGCTTGAGAGGCTCTGATGCCAGGAGAGTAGATTGTATACATAATGCATATCAATTCTTGTAGTGTTCATTGATATGGAACAAATTTAATCTTCCAGTGACCTTTCTTAAAGAACAGTGGTTTTGCTGGCATTGCTAAGTGTGAAATCCCTCTAGAGTGAGCATGGGAAACTTTGCACATAGAGTAGCATCTTCACTATGTATGCTGCTTGAAGTGCTGCTAATCCTACCTCTCTAGGCACGCAAAGGAAGCTAGAAAAAAAATGGAATACGTATGTCACGATGCAGTGATATTTTAAATAAAGGAATAACAGACAAAAAAATTGAAAGGGGATTTAGAATAAATCTGGTGCTCTAAACAAAGAACAAATATATTGACATATTTTTCAGTATTTATAGCGTCTTGACTCAGCTCTCCAAAATGCCAGGTAAATTGAAATTAATATTGACAATTTTAGTGATGCTTCTGCTTTGGGAGTGTGTAGGTATAAAAATAAAAGAAGAATAAAAGAAGAAAAGAAGATTAAAAAAACCTGATTTATGTGAGGGAATTTAGAAGGATCATTTGTATAGTAACTGTTTTAAAGCTGTAGGAGAAGGATATATGTCATTTAGTGGGAAGATTGTGGCTTAGTCCACATAAATTAAAAAGAAGTGTTCGGGATTCAGTTGTGTTTGGCTGTGTATAAGTATTGCCCTTGATCATTTCTAGAACCATAGCATTTTGAAATAATTGTTTTAATTTTTAATTGAAACAAAATTTTAATTTAAGAAATAAAACATTATGTTTTGTCAAACAAAATTCTGCCTAAAAACTGCACAGGGGGAAAAGAAATCCCTGTGCTGGTTGCTATAGCAGCAGAATCAAAAGCAACCATAACAGAATGATCTTTAACCTGAAGGAGAACTGCTTTTGCACCAAAGGAGCTACATCTGTGCATATTGTTTTTGACTACATGGATTTCAAACCAGCATGAGAAATATCAATTGGCTTTTTCATTGACAGAAAATAGGTTTACTGTATCATTAAGCATTATATTATGGTTAAACCTTTTGAATAAATACTTCAAAAGACTGTGGATTTGCGGCAGTCCAGTGGCTGTTGGACTGTTCATCTCCCAACCCAGCACATTCCCCAGATGTTCAGCCATGTCTCACAGTAGTGTTGGATCCCATCTGTGGCAGATTGTATTGTATAATTCAGTGGAAACCCTTCTTCCACTCCTTATCTTTGCTGCAGCACACTTCATGCTCAGCCACATCTGCAAAGGTGCACTCAAGCTTACATGTGTGGAAGCTCTCCTTTGCCCCAGGACATTTCTATGATATAATTATATTGCTCATCATTAGTAAGAGGCACAACTTCAAAGTTAAAGTTGTGCTCAAGTGTTTTTCTGACCTGGTACATTACCAAGCACAAGGCAGACACCTATTTAGGCTCAGATGCATGTTCGACATTATTTGAAGGAAAAAGGGCTGGATACTTCTGTGTCCTCTACTGTCTACAGTACAAATTGTCATGTAAACACTTCAAGGCATTAAAAGGTGGAAGGGCAGTGGAGTTCCTGCAGTAATGAATAACCTCAGATCACTTCTTCTCAACCCATTGTTGACTTTAATTCTGCTGGGAAGCAGTAGCATTGAACATGATCAGATCAAATCTGGGCATATTACAGAGCTGTGGAAAGATGGTTCTCTTGTGAGCAAATAAGGGTCAATAGCAGTTCCACAGGAAAATAAGTGTGTATGTAACCTCTTGTCTTCACCTGGTAAATTACTGAAAATTTGTGTTGAATGTCTGGTAGATTTTGTTGAATGCAGTAATGGAAATGACATCTTACTTTGTGTAGTAAGTAATAACATTTTTATTATCTGTTTATTGTAGGTTGGAAATCTCCCAAATGATTATATGATAACCCTTAAATATGTCCCGAAGATGGATAGTCTGGTATGTACAACCACTTCAAGTTAATCCCAGTAAAACAGCCCACTGGAACCAGTGATGGCTGTAACATTTTGTACCTAGTCCTATGCCTTACCAAGTTACAGTTAAATAATGTTTATTTCACTTTTCATATGGTTCCCAAGTATTTACTTGAAAGAAAGGTAGAGAGATTCCTGCAGTCGCTTAAAACCTTTTTAACTACAGGAATTCTAGGAAAATGTTTCTTCATATTAAATTTTTTAACTTTTTTTTTCTGGAAAAGTCAAATTTTCATCATGTTATTATTTCATCAGTATTATTTCATTGTGCTAATTGAAAAATATGGCTTTCTTAAAGAAACAGGTTCTCTCTAATTGTGCTTTGGAACATACTGTAGAAGTCCTTCTTGTTTCAGCCAGTGGAAATGCCATTAGAGCACAACAAATAATTAGTAGCCAGTAAAGAGAATCCCAAATTCAGCGAATGGTATCCTCAGTAACTAAACAAACACTAGGATTTCAAACATGCTTTATGTTATTCTTTCTGTATAATCCTGTATTTAATACATAGTGATACTTTCAAATAAGCATTATCTACACACTTTGAAATTTTATAACAGTTTTTATTAAGAAGTCATATTATTTAATTGCTTAATCTACTAAATTTGTGTTTTCCTTGATTTAAAAAAAAACATTTCGGAATGATGTATTGAAAATGCTCTCTTGGTTGTTGCATACAGTGCAATAAAAGGGAGATAAGGAAACAAAGTACAAATTATGCTGAATGCTATATTGTTTTGCGGCAAGGAAAAAAGTAAGAAAATTATGATTTTGTCAGTTAAACTGAACAATACTGTGCCTGTCTTAAGAATGAATCATTGTACACATACATCAGTAGCTGAAAATCATCTCCTAGGTGTAAGAAGGAGTTTTTGTGTCTGTACGAAATTTTCATTATAAAAATCCAATTTGTATGTGATACACATATAAAAATGCATCTTACCCTAAAGCAATGTGGCAAACCTAGCAGTATTCCCTATTGATATTGGAAAATGATGCCGGAAGCAACATTCAGTCCTGAATAACAAGAATATGGGAGGAGGAAAAGGAGGCTGCGGGATAGTGAAGGGCCCTCAGCTGTGACGTTATGAAGGGTTGTGTCAGATGCTGTTTCCCCAGCTTCCAGGATGAGCCCATTAGCTGTTGGGCTGGATCAAGGCTGTTCCTGGGGGCGTTGGCAGATGAAGAAGGTCAGGGAGCCTGCTTGAGCAATGAGTCCTGGTTGTTCTCACTCGCCTCTCTCTGTGGTTCAGTTTTGACTGCCAGTACACAGATTCTTTTCCATAGTTTCAGTGCCAAGATCAAGATGTCATCTTGATGCATCATATCCAGAAATTTAGATCCAGTTTACATTTACAACAAGCAGCCAAGAAATAAAAAGGAAGAAGAGAAGTTCAGAGCTGAGATTTCCATGTTCCCTTTGTACACAACTTTCAGTCATGATAATGTAAGGTGCAGCTCTTGGCCACATGCCTTCACAGGAGGAAATATTCAGCAGTATTCGGATCCCACTTTGCGAAATTCCTCTCTGGGAATTTCAGGTTGTGTTATGCATACCACAGCAAGGCTGGCTGAATAAGTAGGCTTTGCTCTGAGTTCTGCAAGGTCCCTGCAAGCTGGGAAACCCACAACTTTGCCTAAAGTATATGCCCTTTGCTCAACTCTGAAGGGATTGAAATGGTGCTCTGCGATTTTTTTCAATAGATTTCAGTCTTCGATGCGTGCGTGAAGTGGGAAGTGTACCCAAGGTAGCAAGTCCCAAATGCAGATGACTAAAGGTAGAAAGGCAGGGTGAAGGCAAAGCAGATGGGAAGCCAGTGTAGTGCATGTAACAGGAACAGACTGACCCATCCATTAAACAGAAGGGTTGTTGCATTATGCACTAGCTCAAGGCAACTGAGTGGCTTTAAAAGTAGTCTTGTATAGAGTGAACTGTGTAGTCAAACCTGAAGGTTAAAAGGCAAAGATGACAGCAAAGGGCTGAATTCAGAAGAGGAAATAACATTCAAAGTTTTATGTAGGTGTAGAAAGCAAAAGCCAAATGAGGGCTACCCCGAAGTACAAAGGAAATCAGGTTTGCAATCACCCTAAAATGTAAATCTTGGTCAAAGTTTACACAAAATATCAGAGTTAAACCTCCATTTCTCCTTTCAAACAATATCGCATTTTTCAGTTTGAGCAGTTTCATCCCTGTGTTTGATAGGTATTGACATAGCAAGTGATTGCACAGCTTGACATTACTGAAAAGAGAACTTAGAGCTTTTGTGAAATGCAGCTTTGTAGGTCAGAACAGTTCAGTTAGAGGAGACTCCTACACACATGCTAAACTGCGGGAGCAACAAAATAGACTCCCTGCTGGAATTGCCAAATGCTCACTAGGAGAAGCAGCAAGCTTATGCTAGTCCCTGCCAGAGGAGAATGTTCACCCACAAAACCTCAAAGGAAAAGGTTTTCCAGGTTTCCAGTTCAAGGAAGTACAATAGTTCTGTGTCAGTGTTCCTACACCAAGCAGAGGAAAGTAAATGCATTGTCTGTCTCGTGGGGGTAGTGGGACATGGTACAAGATACGCTGCTTGAACAGAGTATGTTTCAACAAGCTTTCTCTGATTTATTTCCTTCGGCCTCCCTCCTCATCTTCTTGTCCTTGAAGGAAAAAAGGGAAGCAGACTCAGGCCAAATGCAATCCATTTCATTTTCCATTTCTTTCTTTTTTAAGTCATTGTTGAGATAATTACATAAGGTGATATCACTGACTTGCCACAAGTTATCATTGTGTGAGAAAGTTGTACACAGAAGTGGAAATTCAGGTGGAGCTGGACAATGTATTTACATTTGGTTCTCTCAGTCTGGAAGCCTAATAGTCTGAATAGTCTTCAAAAAGGTGAAGTGTATTTTTTCTTGTGAGAAACATCCACACATCAAAGCAGAACAACACCTGTGGATTTTTTTTTTTTAATAAAGAAACTGCATGCGGATTTATTGAAGAAATCGAGTAAAATGAGATTAAGCCTAGAAGTGTGTACGTTGCCAAACATTTGCTGTGTGTTGCAGAATGTGGATTCAGTGGGTGCTGCCTATCTGCTGGGCAGCAACTGGAAATTGGTTTAGTGATACTGAGAATACTTAGCGTTTGTTGGGCCAAGATCTTTGTATCTGGAAGGCTTTAATGAGACATTTTCAATATTGGAAAAAATAACTTCATATATGGAATAAATTCTCATAACATTTGCCATTAAAAAATTAGCTTTTATTAGGAAGGCGTTTCCAGGTACAAATCGCAGTCTGGCTAATACATTACCTGTATTTTTGCTGCTCATACCCAGTTAGGGATTTTCCTGAGCTGGGTGACTTTTTTGTCTGTTTGACTACTGTTATGTATATCTAAGTAAAAGAAGTTAATGACTCCCTCTAAGACAGCAAAGTGAATTACCAGGTTTCAGTCATGTGAACAGCTGTACAAACTTTGTCTGCAAACTAATTGCATAGGTGTTAATGTACAGTGACAGGCTGTGCAGAACACTTTTGATGTCGAAGACTCAGGGAGAAGAAAGGCTTCTAGATCTAGAAACTGTTCCCAGTAATGGCATTTAGTGAAAAAGCTGAAGAGAAGGAGTTAACTCAGCTAACTAGTTTAAAGGTGGATAAAAGCACACAGGGTTTCCATGCAAAATGTTTATGGTAACCTTCCTGATAAGGAATTTAAATCAAGGATCTTTGGGGTTAACTGAGTCATGTAAGGTAACAATAATGAATGAAAACTGATATTGAAAGAATTGTTAAAGCAGTAGGAGTTGAAAAGAAAATAAGTTAATGAAAGCATAGACTAGGGTTCATAGTAGCATGTTCCAAGGCTCAAACTCTCAACACACTGACACTTGGCAATCACTGAGGATTTAATGAAGGGATGGCATTTAACAGACAACCATAAATATGTCAGTATCTGTAAGAATGGAAATAATACCAAAAGGACTGAAGAGAAAATTGGCCACAGTAAAGAAGAAGAATTGTCATTTATACTTTTGAGATATTTTAAGTTGGAAAGAACAAATTTACTTTTGCACATTGAGATGTTTAACCAGTTTTTACAGATGTCTGATATTTAATTTACATCTCTTTCTCTTTTTATCCCCCGACAGCCTAATCACTGTTGGTTGCATTTGATGGTGCCTGAATTTTCAAGGAGTCTACATAATCTTCTCCAGAAATTCTCAGATATTTCAGATATGTCGGATGTTTTAAGCAACTATTTAATCATCAATAATCTCACAAGGATAATTAATGATCTTATGGCATGCCTTGCTTTTGATAAAAACAAGGTAATGTTATACAGAGTTTCAGCTTTTATACTGGATATTTATTTCTTACTTTCTGTTGTGCAATATTCACTAATAGTTTAGAAATATCCAGGGCTTTATTAGATTTGTTTTCATTTCTGTTCCTGTGCATCTAAAATCCTACTTTGTTTAGAAATGCACTGAGTACACTGTGCTGACACTGGCTAATTGTTATCTCCTTTTTCAAAGAAAAATGGCTTACAAGGAATTACAGTATATACGATGACCTGTATACAGTTGTTTAAATAGTCAGAAATGCAGCAATCTTCTTTAAGATAATTAATTCATTCCAGTCTTTTTGAAACTAGCAGAAATCTTCCTTGTGTATCCAGCTTAAATTATATATTTTGCTAGTGATTTAAATGTAAATTTAAAGATGATGTGGTTGAATTTATTAATATACTCTTAGTATGTATCACAGTGTGTGAAGCTCTGAAAGCTTCTCCATGGTTTAATGAACTTTTTTATACAAAGGCACAGCAAAGGATATAGGTCCATTTCAATGTGTTTCTGGATTTTGACAGCAGCTGGAAGGATTCCAAGAGTCTTACTCAAGAGATGTCTGATTCTCTCTACAGGCAGGGAAAGGGGGAAGAAATTAATTTACTAGTCTCTTATCCAGATCTGACCAGAATATCAGTAATTAAAAATAAGTTCTATAGTTGAAGGTTTTGTCCCTCTGAATAAAACAGGTAAAATCCATCATGTTCTTTAGAGCAAGTATTTAATCTTCCATATACAGTTATTTTGGTCAGCTAAGTCCTTAGTTGTTGTAATTGCACCTTTTTAACACCCAGAATGAGTCAAATGAACTAAAACACTCAGGTGCCTTTAGAGTGGAATAACTTTGTAAGGTTATCATGTATTTGGCTTACAATGCTGTGAGTATTTAGACATTCCCTACTTTTCCATTTCAAACTGAATTATCTCCAATCTTCAGTGTATATATACTTTTTTTTCTTTTCTATTTTTGTCCTGATGATTCAAAGCACTCAGCTAGGATGTGGCTGGGGAAGAGGAATTTTATTTTTTAGAATGGAAAAGTAATTATTCTGTAATTCAGCAAAACAACTAGCTATTGATTTCCTTAGAGAATAATGATGTTAAGTCTAGTACTTTCCGCATCAAGCATAAAATAACTTTGGAGCCAAAACCAGGAGGTTTTCCTTAGGACATACTTAGACCATGTTCTTATCACTGTCCTCCTTGGGAGTACAGAGTAACCCCAGGCCAAATTTGACTTGCTGACAAAAAAAAGAAAGAAGAAAAAAAAAAAGAAAAGAAACCCATCAATCGTCTTAACATGGATCTCAATCATGTTGTTTAGTCAGGCATAACAAACTTGTCTGTTAGATCTCAGAGTGATTTGGCTTCCTTGTTTTATAGTCACTCTTATTTTTAGGTACACTATCAGGCATCTCAGCCTGTTTCTGTGCAGTGGTGTATCCCAGCTATTGTATTCTGTTCCCCATTCTCTTAATGACAATACCAATGGTTGTCTTGTGTTCATGTGTTCAGAATAAAAGGATCGTGTAAAACTTTACAAAGTAATGTGAAATCAAGGGGTTTTTTTTTTAATGAGGGGTATTTTAAAAAGTCTCTTGGTTTTCAGTATAGGATGGGAGACAGTCTTTCATTCCTTAGCAATTTTGCAACACTGTATTTAATAATTCATTTCTATTTGCAAAGCTAATTTGATCCTCAGATCAGGCTTGTATGTTTTATGAAGATTGTATACAGCCAGTCTGGTTGTCTGCAGGTTAAAAATTTAAACTGTTTTGTATCATCTTTGGATATTTTTATCATTTGTTGAGGTGTTGAAATTAGCATCTCCCTTGACCTTCCTTCAGCTGAATTCTCTATTTTACTGTAGGATTTTGTAAAAGAAAATGGTCACCTTTATGAAGAAGGTCACTTCATTCCTGAGGATTTTTTTAGGCACTTTAATAGTACCATTGAGGTCTACAAAGAGTCTGCAGACAGATTGGATAGGAATGACTGCATTTTGCCTTCAACAGTAGAAACATCAGTGAATGGTAAGAGGGGTCTCCTTTTGGGGAGCAGAATCTAAGTAGATATAAATGTGTGTTTTTCCTTGGATTTCAGAGATGCTAAGGATCTGATACCATGCCTCCATGTCACCTTTTTACTGCAAATTAAAGTAACTGCTGACACTGAAGGTTGTATTTCTGTTTGAAGTCAAGTTCTAGTGCCATCATTCCTAGATACATCATTTCTCAGTATAATCAAAATAACCTTGCATTATGCTGCTCTGTTTCTATTAATCCAAAATATATCCTGGATTGTCTTTTTACATTGTTCTTCTTATCTTCTCTTAATGCTCTATTTAGTTTTATAAGGCAGTAAAATAGCCTAAGATTGTACAACTGAAAGGAGAGGAAGTTAGGACAAGCTGTAAATCGCAGCAGCCTCAAGTCACTTTCAATTTCATCCTATGTTTCCTGAACAGGGCGATGTTTACTTCATTTAAAATTTTTAACAAGCTCAAGTCAGGTTCCTGTAGCTCTTTCTTATCCTTCCAGCAAATGGAGGGTTTGTATTACCTTTTCTGTTACTCTCTCTAGTGACAGAGATTAGCTTTTTAATTAGGGCAATGTGTCCAGTTGTATAGTTACCTCTGTAGTAACTAGAAGCAGATCAGTGCCATAACCTAAGAACTTGTTAGCAGCAACTGCTTTTCCAAATTAGCTATTCAGCAGCAGCTTAGCATGTAGACACTTCTGCCTCTTGATAAAACTACTTTTTTTGGCTTAATCTGCTTTTAAACAGCCCTACAGCCAGCTTTTGAGACAGCCCTATAGCCAGCTCAGAGTAGTCCTGTAGCCCATCATCTTATATAGAGGGAACTGTATTTTAAGTTTCATAATGCTGACAAATTCATTTTCTATTTAGATTCCAGAGTCGCTGTCACAAAAACATTTTTGTTTCCTCCTGTTGCTGCCAGCTCTCTTAGGAATGACAGCATTGGCAGTAGCACTAGCAGTAACAGTAAGTACAAGTGATTGAATATATGTGTCTTCATTTTGTTCTGGTAGCTGGTTGTTATGAGAGCTCAGAGGAAAAGAATGTCATTAATTGTGCAAATTAATGGGAAGTTACATGTTCCTGATGGTGTACCATGTGTTTCTCAGCTGTCATACTGAAATGCAATGAACTTATCTAATCAAAATGTAGAGATGCTATCAAGTTACAATTATGTGACAGATCTCTACAACTTGGAAAGGGCAGGGCTCTTCGTTTTGGCTGTCATGAGGTCTCACTAGTCATATGGCCTCAGCAAATTTGGCTGTCCCAGCCACCTCATTTTAACTCTCAGAAAAGGAAGTTGCTCCAAATGAACAGAATAGCTATCCTAAATCAGACAAGAGTACTCACATGGACAAAGAGGATACCTGTACATTGCATTTTGAGAGTACTGTCAATCCCAAGCTTTACACCAGCCCTGAGGACAGTCCCTGTGTTTGTTTGCTGTAGTCACAGTAGGGCCACTCCACGGTCAGCATGCTTTCCCTTAGGGTCAATGACAAAGTCACTACCCTTCTGGCAGGCTGTAATCTTCTCTCTGGCATACTCATCTCCACCTTTCTTATCTGTCTCAGTCACTGCGTTCCATGACCTGATAAGAGTCCAGAAATGTTACTGTAAGAGCCTGAACATTACCTGTCACGAGGTCAGAAAGGGTATAGGCATCTGAGGTAGAAGGAAACAGTGACATTTCAGGGGCTTTTAGTGACATCATGTACAACAAGGTGAGCACTATCTGCAGCTTCTCATGTGAACAAAAGGGGATTTTCCTTAGAGGTTTCTGAAATGGTGATCAAAGCTTAACCTTGTTGTTTTCTTGTTCCTGTTTCCCAGACATGTCAGGATGACAATGTGTATCTAGCTCTCTTTACAATTTCCCCTTTTCACTTCACAAACATCTATGTTATCTGAATGTGTGGTGATGAAGTATGTGGCTGGTACTCCCTGTGCTTAAAGAAACACGTGCAGAGGGGCAGCCTGATGTAGTCTAGTGGGCACAATGGTAGCTCCTGATGGTGACACTGTTGCTACTAAGCCTGAGTTTTTTCTCATGCTCTTTCTCTTTGGAATGTGTAATCTAGTTACCCTCCGAGGTTTTAGCAGCATGCATGCTACCTCGTAGTTGGCTCACAGCTGCTATCAGATTTGAAGGCCTTCTTGATTGCTTTCTAATTAAGAGTAGGTCTTAAGTCATCATAGCCCAGAACCCTCAGAGCAGAAGGAATTAAAAAACCCCCTCCACTCCTGGCTGCCAGCCTGACTCTTCGGAAAAGAGAAGACTCCTTGGCATAGACTCCTTGCCCAGAGGTCACAGAGCTGTCTGCAAATAACCTGATGAGCCCAGGGCCTACTCTGAGGCACTAGGAAGGGGTTAAAGAATGCGTACCTGTCTCTCTCTCAGGTCTGAACATGTGATAATTTTTTCTGTCACTGCTAAAGGAAAAATATTCAGCCACAGCCTGAAGCAATGGGAATGGATCAAGAAGCCAAAAGACAAACAGATTACAGGAGCTGTTCAGATGAAAGGAGTTTGACCCAGTACAGTAACAGAAGGGATGCCGGGCAGTGCAGTGGAGTGTGGCACTTGTGTCTGTACTGTGGAGGAGAGTGCAGAAGCAGGATTATTAATCTTGTTTTATAATTGGAACTGATAATCAAGTAGGAAAAAAGCCTAATTAAAATAATGCAGTAAGTCAAAGAAATTGCTTGGCTACCATATGCTGTACAGGTGTGTTTTAACTGATTATCATTCTCTTAAGCAATTTATTGGAAAATTGGATATCAGTTAACAGCCTTATGTAGAAATGACATGAGGACTGCATGTCTGGCTGGGGACAGTCTGAACGCATAATCAGATTAAATTACATTAATTTGGATGCTGACTGGTTACATTGTAGTTATTTGTTTGGAGGTTTTTTGCAGGGAGGGAGCTGGGGAATCTTTATTGGCGTCACTGTTTTACTCCCTGAAATGGCCTTCAGTGCCAGTTTTAGTTTTGTCTTGGCTTTATTGCTGACGAAATTTTGGTTTAGTTAATCCTTACCTTCTTGGAAGGAACAACAATGAATAAAACTTAGTATTTCCCCTGTGAAGACTTGCAAGCACAGCATTCCCTTGGCTTCAGTACTGTTCTCAGAACAGCTCCACTAGACTGAAATTTCAAAAAGGAAAACATTGAGAAGAGGGGAAGCCTGAAAAAAAGCATCTTCAGACACAAACTACAATATTTTATTTTAAATTAACCTTTTAATTTTAAACAGTTTTAAATTGAGCTATTTTTCATTTTAATCGTTTCTAGAGCATTTAGAAGCATTCAGTGTTTGCAAAAGGACCCCTCCAGATTAATACATTTTGAATCTATTAATAAAGTCTGTGTAGTCAGATGACTTGAACTGCCCCAATTTTAAATTTAACTTAGACAAACCTGAAGTGCATCATCTAATAAAATAATTTGTGAAATATTTATCACAGAAATTGTATATAAATTAGCTAAGTTATGGATTTTTGTTGTTACTACTTTTGTTGAAAGAGTCATGTTTCATGACTCCATTGTTCTTACACAACAATAAAATTAAACTATGATAATAGAGTAGAATCTCAACTAAATCTACACAAAAAGTCTTAGCTGAGCTAAATGAAAAATAGAACAATTATGCTATTCTAATTTTTTTTTTGAATGGTAATAGTGCTGTTTTCATTCTTTAAATATTGAATATAGATTTGTGGCATTTTCCCACTCCATCTTTTCCCCCATAAAATTCTCAAAACACCACCACCACCATCCCAAATTTATTTAGGCTGGTTTGTTTTTTCCTCTTTGTGTTACATGACTGTAGTCCATTGAAGTTCCAATTAACTGTTTGAGTCCCAGTCTTGCTCATATTTCTCTGGATCATTATACCACACATGGTCTAGAGAATGTAGATGTGATGGTTCATATGTAAAGAACAAGTGTCAGGATAAGTTTTGAGTCCTAATCTCTTATCTCAGTGGTTGAACCCATCAGATGAATTCCATATTGCTCTGATCAAAGCTTGAACTTACCAGCTCTGACTAAAACTTCTCCTTCAACTGAATGCCATAATGTTCTTTATAATTTCATTAAGAGTTCAGTGTTGCCTCCTTCCATTTTTGTCTGTAATTTCCTCACAATAATTTAGCCCTGTTATTTAGTAATGAGCTGCTCAAAGAACATGTAAACACAGAGATCTCTGTAACTGTTTTTAGGAAGAAGCTCTCAATTTTTAATTAAGCAAAAAATACCATAGTTTAATTCAGTAATTGCACAACAATTTGAAAATATTCACCCATGGCTTAATGCAATTGATGCAGCCGTCTGTGCCTTTGTTTCTTTGTTCCAACTCCATAGTTAATGGGAAACCCTAATGAACAGGTGAGAGCTGCTCTGCACTTTTACAGATAAGATCTTGTGGTAATTGTGTTGGAACTGAGCAGAGGTAAACTGAAAATTCCTTTGAGACATATATGGCAAAAAATAATTGAGCCTGTGCTTTCAATCATAATCACACATGTCTCAAGGTAGGAAGCAGCTCAATAACTTCATTGTGTAGCTGAGTGGCTTTTAATGTAAATATATTTTGTTGATAGCTTAACATCCCCATGTCCATGTATGTAAATCAGCATCAAATGAGCTCACTTCCTTAGGGAATCTTCCACAAGAGGCAGAGTGAGAACTCTGAGAGATGCTAGCCTGCATCCGCTCCCCTTTTCCACTTTGTTGGATGGAATCAGCAGTTCCTCTGGAATTGCCCAAAGAGTTCATAAAGTTATTGGTACACCTGGTTCCTGCTATTCCTTCTGTGTAGAGCTCCGAAGTTTCTTACAGAGGGAAAAGTCCCTGTGGTAGCCAGCTTTCTTTCCTTCTCTCCCTTTTCTTCATTAGGACACAAGTCACTGGGTGGTTCTCTAGACTGAAAATTTTTCAGCCTGTTCTGTTTTAAATTTTAATATAAACAAAAGGCACATGAAGAAACCTGCCATGACTCATTTCATTCTCCCCAGATCTTTCAAGAGAATTTTTTCTGGACTTGAAAGTGAAATTAAATAATCCATTGTTCCTTGCTTTTTAAGGTAGCTATGAGTTACTTAACTTACAAATTAATTCATACACTCTCAGTTTTTGCAAAAAAAAAAAAAATCTGTTGTCAATTTTAAAAGGTAGGCTGAGGTGAGTGCCACAATGGGACTGCATTTAGGCTCAATCCCTGGGTTGCAGGTCCCCACATGGAAAGCTAATTATAAATTCTTTTCAGTTTTCTATAGATGATGATGAAGTCATCTGCATTGGGGATATCTTCTCAGAAATCAGATTTTTCCAGTTTTAGATGCCTCATTGCAAAGGGGTCTCTTCTTAAATTGCATTAAGTTTGTAAAAAATACTGTTAAAAACAAAGGTACAAGATTATCACTGATTAATCTGCATACAGAACATTTCTCTAGTAGTTCATATAAAAAACAGCATGCTTGCCGTGACATGCTGCTCAGCAGTACAGGTAGGCAAAGAGTTTTTGAGATTATACACTCTACCATAGCATGTTATCAAATGCATGACCTGAAGAGTCTTTGCTTTGATTTTTATTTCACTTTTTAATTTTTTTCTGAAGTTTGTGGGGTGGAATCCAGAAAACATGGCCATCCCCATATGATTTACATAATTTAGTTGTAAAACTCAGCAATCTCTCACTGACAAGAATGGCATTGGGCAAATGAATATTGCTTTTTACTTGCCTAGAGTACAAGAGCAATATCAGAATTTTCTTCTGAGATTACAATTCAGGTAAAGTAACAACAGGAGAGCATTTTTTGAGTTGTTCAGGCTGTCTCCTTCCACCGGAGTTTGCCCAGTTTTCTTGAAGATCAGTTCTGCAAGCAAACACCCTCTGTGCCTCGTCTGGGACAGAAAGTTAGCAAAGTTATGTCTCCCGAGTTAATTTCTGCTCTTGGTTTAATGTCTGAGCAGACAGAGGCAGACTAATCCCTCTTTCTCAGCTGATGTTCAGCTCTGTAGAACTTCGTAGAAGTTTTTCTGCTGTCTTTCCCTTTGTAGACAGATTTCTTTCATGGTAAGCTAGCATCTGTTCTGCTTGACTGATGTTTCCTTCTAATGTGCCGAATCTACCAGATATAAGTGAAACTCAAGCCCCTACAGTCAGAACCTAGCCTTTGTAAACAGTGTATGAGACACAGACATATATGTAGTATATGAATATATAAGATATTTATGTTGTCTTTTTATTTCTGTCTACATTGAACCTAGAAAACACAGCTGAATTTCAGAGATAAAAAGAATATTTCAAGTCTAAAACTTGAAAAATGTCAACAAGAAAATCTGAGAGTTGAAAATTAATTGCTAGTTAATTATAAGAACACTCCTTTCTAAACTAAAGTATTTTCTTGGAGGCTGTTTAGTAATGTACTAAACACATGTTGTTTGACCCAGTATGTCATATTGTATGTGCTTAGACATTTGCTGTTTGCGTGAGTCACACAAATTTTGAGTGCTGTCAGTTCATTTTCATTTCTATGTATCCAATCACCTACACTTTTCCAGTGCCTACAGTTTGGTTCTTTTCCTGTAATCTGTCAATACACCCACCGTTTGAGCTGCAGACACCCAATTTGAAATGAACCACACCTGGGTGGACAACATCTAAACTACCAGTCTCCTGTGGTTCACTTTGCATTTCAGAAGGAGGGTCTCCAGGTGACTCTGTAGGACTTTCCACATACTGCTCTTGATGAAATAACTGAAGGGCCAAATTTTAGTCTCAGCATGCATGCAGCTCCCACTGAGGGGAATGGAATTGTTTGTGTATGTAAAAGAATGGGATTGGTGCTCTTGCAGATAAAATGTTAAAAGCTATGAAGAAATGGTTATAACCAAATAACACCCAGTAAACCTCAAGGTACAAGAGTTTGATCTTGCTGAAGTCAGTGGTACCTTTCCAGGAAGATATTAGAAGCGGTCAGTCTTATTCTGTTAAATCAGCCTCCCTCAAGAGGCCTCCTGTCATTCATTAGTGCCAAGGCAAAGAGTCTGTAGTCTGTGGGAGCTGTCTGATGGAACTAATGCAAATTCACAAATTCACATATATTACTTTCCACAGAATTGCTTTGTGTTTCAAAGTAAGACCTTCAAAAATTATTCAATCCAAAACTTTGAAGTGTGCGAAAGAGATAATTGTCTACAAATGACAAAAAGAGAATTGGTGTTGGTACTTTAGCAACACGGTTGTTTCAGAAGTGGGTGGAGCATCCTTGTGATCAAAAATTTCCTGTAAGATTTTGTATGAAGGGATTCTCATGTACATGGCACTTCGAAGTATCTGTTCTGCTATTTAAGATGCTGTTATGTAGGTGGTGCATGAAAGTCCTCTTGCTAATAGTGTTGCCCTGAAGATAGTTTTCTGCTGTAAATCTGTCTTCACTAATGAGAGTATCTTTAATTACAGAAGAAGCACTTGGCTTCATTAGCAGCTCCAGCCTGCAAGGGATCAGCATAGCACTGACATCATTGCTGTCTCTCCTTATTGGCTTTATTTTGGGAGCCATATACTGGAAGGTAAGACATACTACATATAACTGTTTACATTGTGATGCTACATTTCTTAGCTGTGGGGAGATGGAATAACAGAACCATTCTGTATTTGAAAGCACGAGATACCTCTTTTGATCTTTACTTAACTATGACTTGCAGATGTAAATCTGTGTGTCAAATTCTTGAATTCCACCATCAAAGTGCAAATCCTGTCTTATCAGCATGATCACTCTCTAATTGGAAACAAAAATTGTGGGATTCACCCAATTTGCCATTTCTCCTATTGTATATTGAGAAAGGATTTTTTTTTTGCTTTTGCCCCCTATGCCCCTGCCTACAATACAAAAACTTCAATAGTAAAATTTATATCAGTAGTAGATGTATGTTAGAGGACAAGATTTGGCCTACATTTTGCAAGATGACTTTGATATTGAAAATCTGAAGCAAATTGTAACATACAATTGTTTAGGGAGTTACTAAAGCTTTAGAATATTTATATTTAGTACATTTTCTTCCTAGAAAATACATCCCAAATCCAGACCAGAAAGTGATGAAACTGCACAGTGTCCTGACTATCAAGAGGAAAATGAGATAAGGTACATTGTTTCACTTAATATTTGTATTTGCATATTCAATTTTATCTCTGAGAACTACTTCCTATTTAGCTCTGTGACAAACACAAAAAAACCGAACAAACACAAACTCTTGCTGCAGAGGTAAAATATGTGCTTAGAGTGTGCCCTTTAAAGGACTTTCTGGTTTAAACATAGAAATTGATATGGAGGATAGTTCTGCATATAGCATTTTATTACAGGGACATTACTTTGTCTGTCTTTATTCCCACTGTGAGAAAGGATTGCTGAGACCTATAGGGAAAGCAACAAAATAAAGTAAATGTTGTTATTTGCTGTGGGGTGTAAAGCTAGGTCAAAACTATGGAAATAAATAGAAAGCAATGTCTTTTTTGGTTGTGCTCCTAAATCCTTTAAAATACCCTTTACAATAACATTTTTATGTTCTTTCACTTTTTTTACATTCCCCAGGGTACTATGTTTTCTGTTTTATTTTCTTTTTAAAGTTTGTAGAAAGTTAATGAGAACTCATTCAAATGCTAACAACTTCCTAAGGTCATCCTGAAATGATTCATGGCTCTCTTCCTACTTATACACTGCTTTATCTGATTTTTGAAGAGAAAAAGCTCTCAGCCAATCAAATATACCTTAGAAATAACAGTTCAAGGCTTTGAAGCTCCTTGAATATGACTTGGGCGAGGAATTCTGTGAAATCCAGGAAAGCACTTAGGGACATTTTAAGTTAGAATAGTCCATGCTAAAGCATTTTGAGAGTATTGTTTAACTTCATATTTCATGATGTTTGGTCAGATTTTAACTATGAATGATTTAGGGAAAGATCTGATGCAGGTGGCAGAAGGACACATCCTGTAGTTTTCTCACAGTGTGTGAAATGCCTGGTGCTGCCCATTGTTGAAGGCAGAAATAGGCAAGGTTCTGATCTAGCAGTTTGGTCACAGGAGCTGAAATTTTCAGTCTTTAAGCTTGCTAAAGTAATAAATTCTTTAAACAAATTTTCTTCACATACAGTATGTAGAATGGAAGACTGTGTATTAATTTCACCAAGTATATTAGTTGCTACAAATAGGTCATTCTGCACCTCATCCTCATAAATGTTAAAACCTGTGGAATGGAAAATACATCTTCCTTTTAACGTCACAGAAAATATAAAGCATTGTTTTATATGAAGGAAGATTAAACAGTTAAATGCAGGAGAGGGCCTTAGCAGGAACTTGAAACAGACTGCATTTTCCATCAGATGTCTTCTTAAATATATGGCATGTGTTTTGGCATATATGGCATAGATGAGTATTACAAATTTCTCCTCCCTGAGAAATTAGGACTATTCATCTGTAAGTAGGAAGACCTAATATCAAACATAAATTATAATTCTTTGGGCTCCCTTTTATTTTAACTAACTTATAAACCCTTCTGTTCTATTTCCTTGAAAGACTAGTACTGTAGTAATAAAGAACCTTTCTATTCCAGTATGTTGCAGCAAAAAGAAAAGGAGCATCTACAGGTGTAGCTGTTGCTTTTTCTCCCTCAACACTGTTACTGTTTTGTGTACTGGTAAGTTCTTATGGTGAGAGTCTTACCATAGACTTAACTACTTTCAGCTGCTGCAATATAAAGTGATTCAGAGTCCATTTTGGGGAAAAAATAAACCTTGCTACCAGTAGGCTTCATTTGTGCATAAGATCTTTAGCAGCTAATTTAATTAATCCTTTATCATTAATTTAAACCTTTGATTTTTAACTTGAATGCTTAAAAATGAAATCTACAAGAATTCCAGAATGAAGGACAGCTACTGCTTCTCTTTTTTGGTGTTAGAGCTGATACAGAGAAGCCTTCAGCTGTTATACTGCAGCTGTTTCAAGGCAATGTGAACTAAAAAACACAATCTGGTAAAATTAGCAGGTGACTGTAGGAGAACAGGCTGAGTAGAGCTGAGCTTTTATTAATTTTAGCTTAGTCAGCACATTTTGTAGTCTCTGTAGCCTTATCAGATGCATCACTCTTGCTTTAGTATGTAAGAGGGAAGAGCAAAGGTGAGTGAGATTTCTCAGTCTCAGCTGTCCTCTGCAGAAAAGTGCACTTCTCTGGCAAGAGGCTTCTTACCATAGAAACTGCTGTATTTAACCCATGGGAATCAATGTAAGGGTCTGGAAAACTCAGTCAGTGCTGAGTTCTTCGTTTTTTCATGAGTGGAAAGAGCAGCATAAGAGTATAACAGACAATCTCAGTTTTGCAGTTCATCCTGTAGCAGTTACTCTCAGGTGTTCAATATGATTACGTTAGCTACAACCTGCGAGCTTTTTCAGTCTCCTTAATTGCTCTGTTCTACCATCTGTACATTGAGAAGGAAAGTTGTCACTGCATTGGACAATTCGTTCCATTTTTCCAAAGATTTAAGCTCAGTTTGGTTTGTCCAGATGACTTCAAAGGGAAGTTTGCTGCCAGAGATTGCCAGTACCAAAGTGCACAAACATAACAGTTCTGAAAAACCATTAGAGTTGTTTCATTAGCTTAGATGAGATCAATGAGCTTTTGCAGGCAAGTATGTTGTTGGACCAGGGAAGTACACCTTGTAAGATTTTTCTTTCTGAGTAAAGAAATCTCTATGCAAGTGTCATTAAATTTATTTCCAAAAGTATAAGGAAAAAATGTCTATGTTGTATGTCTGTGAAAAGCTCTAGTGTTTAGTAATACAGAGAGGAAAACTAATCAGCAAAATAAGAATTTCTGTTTTTCTCTTCAGGCAGGTAACAGTTCCATGTTCGCTTCATAAATGAAGCAGCTTTAACCACATTCGTATTCCTTCTGGAGTGACAGACTGAGTCTGCATCTGTTGTTGCCGCCCATGACTCCATAGACATGATACAGAAATGAGGACAATTTGTGTTTGTTACTGTGAAACCAACACTGAATTGAACAATGACAAGAAGAGTGTGCACTTAGCAGGACTGTATCTTACATGAATATCTACCTTGTGTGACATTTGATGTTTTTTAATTGCATTAATACTTTCAGCTGACTCTGGCAAACAAATAAGTCCTGAACAGAAAAGCATCTTTCAAATGCCTCCAACTGTGTGTAATCATTGCAAGTCATAAATACCTTTGCATCCTTAATTTAAATTCTGTGTCCTCTACCTTACATTGATATCTTCAGATAAAGCGCAGACAGAAAGTGCAGAAATGGATACAGATAACCTACACTTCAATATTGTATATAAAATTTGAAAGCAAAGTCATGCCATGAGCTCGTGTTCTAGACTTAGACTTGTAAGGATCTGTGTTTATGTCTGTCAAGGGCTGTGTGTACAGCAACATGTGGTCTCTGTCGGGTGCCAGGTGGCTGGTTGCCCACCCCAGAAAGCCTCAAGAATTCATCAGCATTGGTGGTCTCTGTTCAGAAGAAGCAAATACTGGATGAAGACAAAGTAAAGAGGAGGTGAATGTACCTCATGGAGCTTTGGAGAATTAAGAGTAACTGCTGGTTATATGAACACTGGTGAAATTTCCAGTCATGCTAAAGGAAAGTAAAGAGTCTGAATTGCGTTCAAACATCAGAATAAAGACAAACCCATGAATTGCATTTTAAATTCTGAAGATGCATGCCATTGATACCTTGTCTTTAAATGTATAGCATAGCAAATCTGAAAGATCCTGAGAATGTATTTAGCTTTTACTTACATCAGCTGTAATAAATGTTTGCATTGTGTTTTAAGTGATTAGTAAGCTTCAATATCCTGGCATTCTCCACTCTTGAAAGTTAATTCTTTTGAAACAAAGGAGAAAGGCTTTGTTTCCCACCTGTCTTCTGCATCTATGACTGTTATAGCATCCATGGAATATGAACAGGACTGATGTACAGATGTACATTTTCAAGTAAATCCTAAAAATACCATAGTAGAAGTTACAAGTGTAGTTGTGCATCTTTTCATCTTGTCTCTTGCCAGATAATGAGTTATTTATCTGTATTAGGGTTGTAATTCAGAAAGGTAAAGTGTTGCAGCTCACATCGGGTGACACACTGTCATCTGTTGTGATATTGACCAGGTCAGCAAGTTTTAGTTTACGTAACTTGAAAACTTAAAAAAAAAACCAAAACAACCCTTTTAAAGTTTTGCATAAAGTTTGAGTTCTCTTTAAGATGTATAGTTACTGAATTTTTTAAGAGTTCTTGTGGAAATTTTAATCTTCTGCTGAATTTTCTGAGAACCATGCATAAAAAGAATATGTCATACATATAATATATATGTGTGTGCGTGCATGTGTGTGTGTGTATTATTGGTAAAACTGTCTTTCATACTTACAAAAAAGGAAGAATCTCAGAACCTTACCGTACTTGATGACAGAGCTGATGTGTGCATGTAGCCACACCACGTGGAATTTTGACCCTACTGTAATCAGTGCTGAAATTTCTCATGAATTCACTGATGCAAGGATTTGATCATGTAGAATTTTTATTTATACTCAGGCCCTTTTTGCACTTTATGTTTGTCAGAAAAGGGTCCTCAAGTCCTACTCAGCTGGTATAAATCAGCATAGTTCCATTAAGCATAACAGAACTTTGGGATTTGCATCACCTCAGGAAATTTTCTTAGACAAGATCAAAAGAAGCTTAGTGTGGGGATTAGGCCTTCATGTTTATTCTGAAGATTCTGGAGCACTCACCAGTTAATAATCAGGGTTGCTCACCACTTCTAAAACGTGCATTGCTCAAACAATGGAATTCCCCATCTGAAGCTCAGTCTCCTTTGACACTGTGTAGTTCTTTACCCACAAGGCTCTCAGATTTTGAGTTTCAAATTTATTGAAGAGTTACTCTAAAAGAAATGTCAGCATGACCTAATTGATGGAAATTTGCACCTTATTGGTAATGCAGAGAATAATTGTGTATTGGTTTTGATTGAATGGAAAAGTATCCACAGTAAATGGAAGTGATTATCCTTACACATTGTATAAAAACTTTGAATACTTCATACTATGTGCTCTTGAGGCTAGCTTATATATTTGAGGGTTTGTTTTTTTTCTTATATTAAGTAAAACAAAAATCTGGTATTTATTAATGCTCTTTGTTGATAAAAAATATTCATTTTCCTAAATGCATTCTTTACGGAAAATCAAATACCCAATAACATATAATTTGGGGCACATTGGTGTGCCCCAAATTATACTTTAATATTCAAAAGCATGATATTTTAGGCTTCTTAATCTTCAGTACTATAGAAAATATCAGTTATGAATTGAAATATACAATAAACACACTTTGACCTTGACAAAATGTTCACCTTCCAGGAGCAACATCTTAAAGTAAGTCACTTTCAAATAATGTCAGACACTTTAACCTCTTCTGTGGAGCAAGGTAAATTTAAGGTTATATGAGAACAGAAAGAAAATTCATGTATAAACTTTTGACCTTCACATCACAAACACTGTTCTTTGAATGTGCATGAAAGTCATATGACACCTGGAATAGCAGAACTGTTGTTGGACCACATGGTTTTCCCATTCTTTGCCCCCCTTTTACGAGATCTGAACACAACATTGGGCATTCTCAATCCTCTTGCAAAGCAGAAGGAAACTTCTAGACATGTGTGGATACACTAGATGGCATGGCACTTGGAAGTGGGATTGTGAATTTACTGAAAACTTTCTGTGCCCACTGAGGAGATCTTTACTTTGGACATAGGGAAATTTTGAAAGACTACAGACTTGTGAGACATCTTTGAAATCAATGGAAATAGATCAAGTTACTCTTCAGTTGGAGATGGGTTTGGCAGAAATCGTCCTTTAATTGCTTCTGTATTCCATTGTAAGCTGTTTAACTTCTACAGAGTGATCAGGTTTTTCAGTCTTCTTTTTGGGTATACAGGGCCCATGCATTAACACAGTTGGAAAATTAACACCCTTCCTCTTAAAATAAAATTGGGGGAAAAATGGGTGGTTTTTTTTTTTTTTTTATATATATAAGTCAACCAAATTTGGCTTTTGGATGTCTGTGGTTTGGTGAGAAACGTAACATTTTTAGGTTTCCTTTGAAATAGTCAAATTTGCATGCAATTAATAGTGGCCTTGTGAGAATAAAAAAGCAGATAGTCTTATACTGAGTAACTGTTCTACTTTAGACGTGTGTTTATTTGAATGAATTAATGGTACTTATTTCATCACGAGGTCATATAAGCAAGCTTATAAAATGTGCTTTACTATGGAGTATGTGTACAACCTGCACATTTTTTAGATTCTCATCTGCAGCAGCTCTGTTTTCTCTGTTCTCTACGTAATATGCTGAAACTGTTCAGCACACAAAATAGAATTATTAAATTGAAAATCTAACTGTACATATAAAATACTGATATTTTGAGTTAGATTTACATTTAAGAATTATCCAACATTCTACAATTCAGGAATATGATTCAACTGTCTTAAATGCAGATTTACAGTAATGGTGGCATGTTGCTATTTTGTTATCAAATTGATGGAACGCAGAAACTTCAGACTCTTTAGTGATAGAGACACAGACATTTGCTGGTTGCATCATGGGCAAATTCATTTATTTCAATGTAAATGTCAGCACAGTTTTGCATAGTTACATTCTGACTGAAGGTAATCAACGAAGTTTATAAAATGTGATGTGTATGTACATATGTGTCCTCTTAAAGATAGATGTTTTACCAGATCCCTTTTTATACCAGTTCAAATTTGGAATTTACATTATATACATATACTTTATTGTTCTAAATAAAGATATTATGCACTGTCAAATAATTAGTATATTGCATTGTGTCAGTCCCATTTAAGACCTTTTTAAGTTCTATCATCATCTGGAAGAATTCTCTGTCAGAACATATGCTACTTGATGCAGACTCCTTCACTTGATGCAGACATTTCATTTTGATGCACTTTTTTTCCAGTGAGTGGCATTTACCAGGGTCTTTCAGTAGAAACCAGAGCTTATCCTGTAAGGATGGCATCCTTCCTTTAAGGTTTCAGCAGTTTATTTTGGCTTTTCTGTAAGAAGTCTAGGATGGGATGGAAAAAACTGAGCTGCCCGGGGAAGTTTGGCACCTCTCCATTCCTGAGAGAGAATGAAAAGATGCCAGCTTAAGAGGTAAACCTGCTGAGACTTTCAGCCTGCCTCAGAGAGCATTAAGGAGCCTTGGAAGAATGAGAGGGGAAGTTGCAGTAGGCAGATACAGAGGGATTTGTAAATAAGCATGAGGTACAGACAGGACTGATGAGGAAGAGTAGAGCAGGATTAATGGACTGGGACACAAGGGAACATAATTTGGAGATGCCAGAATTTGGGGTATGGACATAAATGAAAGCTGTGGCCGCTGATCTGGACACGGCCAGAAGCGTAGAGCTGATGGCTTGAAGAAGGCCATGGAGCAACCTGCACTGATGGTGTAGCAGGAGTCATGCCCTGAGGAGCAGCTCTGGAGGCTCAGGTGGGTTGGCAGTATGATGGCACTCAGTTCAGCTGAGGCTGCATGAGCAACATTTAGCTGCAGAGTTGGAAATGAACGTATTTCATGTGGAAGCTGCATTAATGCAACAAAAAGTCCAATTTGACTTGGAATTTCAGGAAGGCAGAAGTAACAGCAGGGTACCTAGAAATGAGATGTGAGCACTTTTAGCTAACAAAACAACTCTTGCTGAAGTCAGGATCTGGTAACTGATAATCTGGTTCAATGTCCAGATGGAGATTGGTGGTGAGGGGTGTCCCTCAGTGGTCTGTACTGGGAAGGGTCTTCATCAATGTCACAGACAATGGGATCAAGTGCTCCCTTACCATGTTTACAGACAACACCAAGCTGAGTGGTCCCAAATGTATCTCGAGCTGCATAAATAGGCAGCGTGGCCAGCAGGTTGAGGGAGGTGACTCTGGCCCTCTGCTGTGCTCCACTCTGGTGAGACTCCACTTGAAGTGGATTGATTAGGACGATTGCAGGAAGGATAGTTCAAACAAGTTCGATCTCTTGTGCATCAACTGTATTGGATGTCAGTTTTTCAGATAGTATTATAGTTAGTAGGTATAATACTAGGCTGCAGATGGCAAGAGCAGTTATTAAGGCATGGTCGTGGAATTGTACTAGTTCTTCTATGATAGGGGATGAAGCGTCTTGGAAACCGAATTGTATGTGGTTGGCCATATTTGTGTTGAGGTGTGCTGGGTTTTCACCAGTAATTTAGTCTTGACAAGGCTATGTAATGATTTTACTAACACCTCTAATGAGAAAGAAGCATAAGTGGTTTATGCGGTTGGCTTGAAACCAACTTATGGGGGTTCGACTCCTTCCTTTCTTGGACTTGAACGAAGGCTGGTTCTTCGAATGTATGGAATGGGGGTGGGCAGCCGTGGATTCATTCAACGTTTGTGCTGACTAGTTCTGGTTGAAGCACTTTACGTTTTGAGGCGAAAGCTTCTCAGATAATAAACAGCAGCATGATTACGGCAGTAATTCCAACCGGAATCAAAGTGTTTAGCTGACTAGCAACACTTCACGGAGGAACAATCAAATGAGACCCACCAATGTTATGAGCCCTAGGTTTTATCTTCCTCTTCACTATTGGAGGACTAACAGGAATCGTCCTGGCAAACTCTTCCCTAGACATCGCCCTACACGACACATACTACGTAGTAGCCCACTTCCACTACGTCCTCTCCATAGGCGCAGTGTTTGCAATCCTAGCAGGATTCACCCACTGATTCCCACTATTCACTGGCTACACTATCCACTCCACATGAGCTAAAATTCACTTCGGAGTGATATTTGTAGGGGTAAATCTCACTTTCTTCCCACAACTCGTCCTAATCATGCTTGCCCTACCATCCCTACAAATCCTATACATAATGGATGAAATTAACGAGCCAGACCTAACACTAAAGGCCATCGGGCACCAATGATACTGAACCTATCCAGCTGAATCCAGCTCTGGGGTCCCCACACAGAAGAGTCATGGACCTGTTGGAGAGGGTCCAGAAGAGGGACACAAAAATGTTTAAGGGGATGAAATATGTTCCTATGAAGAAAGGGTGAGAGAGCTTGGGCTATTTAGCTTGGAGAAGAGAAGGCTCTGGGGAGACCTTATTGTAGCCTTCTAGTACTTAGAGGGGGCTTATACGAAAGATAGAGAATGACTTTTTAGTAGAACTGTTGCAACAGAACAAAGGACAGTGGTTTTAAATCAAAAGAGGACAGATTCAGACTAGATATAAAGAAGGAATTTTCTACAGTGAGAAAAGTAAAATATTGGAACAAGTTGTCCAGAGAGTTCCCTGCAAACACTGAAGGTCAGGTTGAATAGAGCTCAAAACAACCTGATCTAGTTGAAGATGTCCCTGCGCATTTCAGGGGAGCTGTTCTAGATAGTCTTTAAAGGACTTCTGCAACCCAAACTAGTGTATTGTCTATGAATTGTAACATATGTAGATGGACTGAAGGGCAAGAGGGAAAGTATGGGAAAATGTGTACCTTCAGCCAAGGAGACACCACCGTAATATTTTTGGTGGTTTGTCTTACAATGTTTGGTGCCTTACATAATGCTGACTAACTATACACCACCACCACCACTGCTTAATCTGAACCCTGCAGACTTAAATGTGCTAGAGGATTGAGAGAAATATTTACCTTCAGTTTTCTAATTTTAGTTTTCCAAAACAATGAATATAAGTATCTCGTTCAGTAGAAGGAAACAAAGCCTATCTTTCTCCAAGTCACGAACAGCATTAATAATAACATTTTCCTAATTTTGTCATGCAGAAAAACAATGCTTATTTTAATAAACAACTGTTTCTTGATAGCAATACATTTTAACAGCTTAACAGTTCCATGAAATAACTGTGTTTTAGATGAGTTGGATATATGCCCACACCACATACACTCCATGTTACATTCCAGTGTAATTTTAGTCCATGTTAACAAATGTGTGTTACAAAACATATTTTTCCCCAAAGTTTCTGAATGGTAATGAATAATATGTTTTCGTCTTAACAAGATGGGTTGTTACAGGATTTCACACTACATTAACAGCTTATAGAACCACTTCCTTACTACTCTTCATGTAGCTGTTGATGATAAATTTTCTCCCAAAGTTCAAACATTTCTAAAATGGATTAAGTTTCCCAATAGCTACAAAGAAGCATGTGCTAACACAATCAAGTTTTGTGTCATTACATACTTAAAGAGAATTATTATGTGCTGGTGTATAGTGGAAAACATGGTTAAATTAAAGCAGACTGACAAAATTGCAGAGAGTGAGGGAATGGAAGTTTAGTCCTCTTTTTCCTCTGCCATATCCCAAGGTAAGTTATTTCCACACATAACAGGAAAAATCCCTAATGCAATTGTAGTTCCTCTGACTTGTGGCTCCTTCTACAAAATCCCACCATAAGCAACCAGGAACTAAAAATATAGATGAGACTTTTTCCAGACATGAGCCTTGGGCTTCTGTCCAGTCACAAAATGCGGGGACAATTTTCATTCTTTTTTGGCAAGATATTTTCTTGAGCTCATGGAAATATATTCAGCTGGGATCACAAAAGCCTCTTTGTTTGTCACCAGTTCTGCTCTGCAGGATAATAGCATGATAGCAAAATTGGCCCAATTAGAGTAAAGAAGCTGCAGAGCAGAATGTATAGCTTTTGTCATTTTAAGTGACTACCACAAGTGACAAAATGTCATCTTAGAAATTTCACCTTGTCATCTCCTACATTGTGAATGATGATTATTAGGACCCCCCCAGGTTATTTAATCTGTCATGTTCTTAAAGTCAAATATTTTAGACCTTCCTTTTTCTCAGCAATGCTGTCATCATTAACAAAACACAGAACAGCCTTCACCTTTAGAAATGACAAAATGGGGATGTGTCTCAAAACCAATTAATAGCATCAGTGAAGGCAGAGACATAGCATCTAAATCTTTTAAATATCATCCCCGAGAATAAGCAATGAGTTCTTAGAGGCAATTACTCCTTTGCCAGAAGTTGAGAAGAAAATATCTAATTGACATGGTGGTACCACTTGGCAGTTTGTTGTTAAGTCTTGTTTCATACTGTTCCAGAGGAATCCAATTGCCTCAGTCCGTAAGCACTGTGTTTTCTTGATTTTAATTTAAATGCTCTAAACTTTGGATCAAACAAAGAGTTGTGGGAATGAAGAACACTATTAGGTGCTATAATTGGCTACTCACTGCATTTCAAATAGAGTCACTGCTACATAGAAAAGTTTAAGTGGGCATCCTAATGTACCTGTAATGTAGTGTGCGTGTGTGTGGGATGAGGGCTGCTGGTGGGGGTGGAGGAGGAAGCAGTGCTTGGATTTAGAAAATTTTTTTAGCAAATCAGGTAACTGCCATGAACTTCAGTCATATACCCTGAAGGAATGGCTGCATGTTACAGAATCTCTTCACAAATCTGACCCTTGGCGAGAGCCAGCCTCAGGATTGCCAAGTTCCATGCACTGATCAAAAGGTTCACTGGGCATCCCACGCTGTGCTGTTCTCCTCCTCCCTTGGCAGCTCAGCACCATCGCCCTTCCTGCTCCATGGCTATATGTGCCAGAACCACACACACCTACCATGTCCCTGGGGGTTTGGGTAATGAATCCATCTATTTTTCCATATAGGCCACCAACATTATTTCATTGAGGGCCAAAAATCTGGCTCTGGGCTGCATAACTGGTCTTCTGTATTTCAACCTGGACTATAAGTGGAAACTCAGCAAAGCCCCAGGTTTTCTCTCTCTGGCATACACACACCTTTGTCTCCTGTCATCCAGTCCTTCCTTCAGCCCCCACCCAGACTTCCAGTTCTCTCCTGTTGAGTCATACTCTGCAATTAAAGCATCATGTATCCTGGTTGCAGTTAGCAGCTCTAGCATTAGCAGTTTTTTATGCAGACAGTAAACATTTGAGTTAGTATTTAGGAAGAAAACACTTCAAAATGTTTAGCAAAAGATCAGACGTCTGGGGTCAGCTGTAACTGGGCTACTGCTGGTCTGACTGCAAACTGCACTGCACAGCAGTATGCGTGCCAGCTGCGAGTACAAAAATTCCCACAGAGTTTTTCCTTAGAGGAACAAACAGTTTATGCTGAATAAATAGGCTAACCCTGTTTTCTTCTAAAAATATTTGCCCATCAGATTTAAGATAGCAAGAGCTGGTCAATTTAATCAGATGCTTCTTCGTGCAGTTGTCTCTCATAGGGTTCCTGCTGATAAAACTTCCTGAACAGGACTGAAGTCTAATCTTTCCTTCTCGTGACCCTCTTGTTGATCTTGCTCAGACTGATTATAGCCTGAGCTCATTTTGCTGGGTTTCATCCTGCCACATCCCCACCACCTCCTCTGGCCCTTGCCTATCCAACCATGAATCAAATCAAGCCCTGTGCTCTTCCCACCCCAAACTCCATGTTCATTCCCAAACCTTGCTGTGTTGACAAAGGCTGAGGAGCAACACATGTTTCCAGACCAAACACATGCAATGCACCTTTTCCAGCACCTTCTGCACCTTCTTATGGCCACCCAGGCCAGGCTTGGTTGTGCTGACCAGTCAGACACAAAGGTGTATGTCCTTGGAGGCAAACAGTGTCCACTGCCTCCTCACGCCACAACAGCAGTGCTGCTCCACAGGCTGTGGGAAGCCATGCAGTGCCAGTCTTTGGCTTCTATCTGCCCTGGTCTCAGGAGTACTGCACTTCATTTTGCGCAGCAACCCAGATTCAAAGGGAGAGAGAAGCATGGCCATGCACTCAGCTTGGTGAGCAGGAGGTTTAGAAGCCCTTTATTTCATTTTCCCTCCTTCACAGACAAATGCTTTAGGGATTTAGCTATTGAGTAATAGGAGGAATATATTCTCCTTGTGTGCAATGATGGGTGTGGGGTGGGATGGGGAGCAAGTGCCTCATGCCAATATTAGAAATAAAAGCATCAAAATAAAAACACCATCTCTAAAGAAAATATAAACAACAATGCAGGAAGTCAGTCCAAGATTATTGTCAAATTCCCTAATGGTTTTGTAAATACCATGTCTAAATATCATGACAGTGGCTTGAAAATAAACTAGAAACTTTGACTTTTCTACATTTTTAAGATTAGGAAAATGTAATACCTCTGAGAAACTGTGCATCAGCAAAGAAATAAAATAGCCTTTACAAAAACAGCAATGTTTTAAATTCTGCTAAGTCTGCCTAGCTCTGTAAATAGTGACAGAAAGCAACCCAAAAACTTTAAAAAACCCCAACATCCAATAAACAAGTCAGCAGCTATGCACTCAAGAGATCAGGTTTTGGAGGTTTGCATGTCATTTATTTTTTAGAGAAAATTATTTCCAGGTTCTGGAATTCTGTGACTTCTTTGGAGGGCAGAATAAGCATAAAAGACAAGGAGATCATATCAAATTATTCATTCCTGCTTACCAGATAGTTATATGAAACTCTTGTATATAAACCTTGGAATTTCACACAGGTATTCCTGAATTTAATCTGCCAATTTATAATGGACATTTTACATTGCAAATAACTATTTAATCTGAATTGAAAGTGATATGAAAGCAGTTTTACTATGCAGAAAAGTATTAACTGTCATTATGTAAAAAAAATGCATCATTTCCACTTCAAACTTTTCTGTGTGGTTCTATGAAGTGATAACAGTGCTCTAGTAAGGGCAAAGTTCACCTGCAGGACACAGAGGCAAGCATTATCTGGTTCTGGCAATTAAATAAAGCATTTGAAATATCAGAACATGCCATCTACTTGATAAGATGTTACTTTTCATGGAAATGTAAAAATCTGTTTGAGGAGGAAGCAGCAAAACAACACAAGTGTGATTTTTTTGAAGAGTGTAAGATATCTTTTCTGTTCACAACCATTTCTATGACCTTAGATACTTCTCTGCTCTATCAGTAAGGTCAGCAACTTGCCTTCAAAGCCACGAAATACATTTCTGAACTGAACTCCATTGCAACTGTTTATGAATTGTTTCCCATCTCATTAAAAGATTCTTTCTGTTTCAACATGTTTTGGATCTTAGCACTTCTGGAATTCAACCAAAGCTACAGCTCTAGTGAAAGCTTATCTGCAGAGAAGTCTCTAGTGGTTGTGTGTGTTACAGTTTCCCGCCATTTATCACAGCTCCTCTGCCTGAGGTTACTGCTTTCAAAGGAAAGCTGGCAGAAGAGCTCAGGTATGCCTTTCTCACTGTTTCAATACCAAATCAACCAGGAAAACTTGAAACACTTTTAAAAACTGCTGCTATTAATAAATGAAGCTGAGGTAGGCGATAGAGCACTACAAGGGGTTGAGGACCTCTCTCATCATACATTCTGCCAGCTCTGGAGGGAGAGGCAACATCCAGCAAAGGACTGATAATGGACACCTGAAAATGTGAAGAAATCACACCACAGCCAATAGCAATCATCTGTATGCAGTCTGCTGCTAAAAATAAACACACAAACATGCTGACAGAGTGGGCTTGCAAATCAGCCATCCTGAGAACAAACTGAGAATAGCAACACAGAAGCTGATACTTGGTCATACTACAAGATCTTCAGAAATATCAAAGGATGAGCTCCAGTTTTGAAGTTATTCCCTAGAAACTAGATTCACAATAATCAAGAAGATTAAACTCTCCCTTCTTGCCTAGTTTCCCGTTATTTGAGGCATGCTTTGCTCATTCCAGACAGTTTCTCAATGACAGCCAGGACTTCAGAGCACCAGTGGGGCAAAAATGACCAAACTTACTGGCCCTTGCAGCTACAAAGAGACATGGAATGGTAATGAATTTTTAAGTGCTTTTTCTAAGATATTACATCTCTGGGTTCAAGAAAAGCTTCTGAGTCACTTGGTTTGTTTGCTGCAAGCTCTGATGTGCAGATTATGCTTCCTGCAGTAACCTTGAGGACAAAGACTCAGTTTTTGCCCTAGAAAATAACATCAGTTACATTTTATCCATCTACTGGGAATATTTACTTTACCATGTCTGAAATTGATTACTGTCTACAAAAATGTTACATTTAGAATTCAGCCAAGCATAGTATCTGCATTGTTTATTCCAAGGACTATCGTACTTTTCTTTTTTCCTTTTTTCCCCCCTTTCTTCACGATTGTTTGCAATCATTTTCTCTTAAATTTAACCCACTTTTGGTTGTGTGTGTCTTCAACTCCTGTTTGGCCTTTCCTGCCTACCTCTAGGAACAAAAAAACTAGAACATTTCATCAAATGAAAACATTAAAAAATATTAAAGCATTTTCATTTTAAAAAAATCTTTACCAATTTTTTGAAAGATCTATTTAATATTATGTAGCTCTAACTCAGGTTGGGCATGATAAGGTGGGTCTAGGTAAACCTCATTTATTAAGTAGGTAGCATAACAAAGATACAAATATTAATAAGCCTCAAAGAAATAAAAGACAGATATTTCAGGTTTTGAGATACCACCTTTTTTTCTTCCCCCTGCTTATAACTAAGTTCCCCTCTCCCCTGTGTCTAGAAATATAAAATGCAATGTTCTATCAAAAGTTCCTACTATGTTGTAAAGCTTCAAAATTGATCAGTTTCTTACTTCAGTATTTTAGGAAAACAGGCTAGAAGAATAACCTGTCCTCTATCCAGTACAGAGTCAGTATTATCTTAATCAGTTATGAAATAAGCAATTTTTACTTGCCAGTGCTAATGCGCTCATCATCTCTCTGGGTCTACTCAACTAACAGCAGTCTCTGCTCATTAAAATAATGTCCTTTAGTGTCTCACTGCTCTCTTGCTGCACTGTGTTACTTGCTTTCCTAAAGAATGGACAGCAGACTATTACCTTTCTCTCTTCAAAACCTTTCTATACATTTAGAGTCTATTAAATTGGGTTAATAAGTTTTTCTTGCTTTAATTTAAACTGTGCTTTGATAGAAATTAATTTTGCTGCTAAGTCACCATTGCAGCCACATTTCTGGTGCAATAAAAATGCCAAAAATGGAAAAGTATTAAAATCCTTTAGATCAATGTGTTGTACAAAGCTGGAAAACACATATTAGTCCAGAAAGTAATTATTCACCCAAGATTTTAATAAATTTGATTATTACAGGAATTTTTCAAAATATTGATGTATTTTATTTCACTGCCTTCAGTAAGTGCACATTACATAAGTTATATAGTAATTATGTCTCTAAATACCTGTTCAGTTAAGTAAAAATGCTCTGATTTTTGGGCTCCAATCATTACAGCCATCCTAAGTCATCAAGTTTTATATTTTTGAGCAGATTAATCAAAACAATGAAGAGCTCTCTGAGTCATACTGGAATGAGATCAGTTGACTCTGACGTTTCAGCAGCAAAGTGCAGTAAAACCTATGGTTTTAGACATGGGCTTTACATTCAGCCTTTCTTGTTCTTATATGAAGAGTCACTCACTGTCAAGTTGCAGTATCATTATAGCACCCTTTGGAGCTCTAACTTATTCAAAGCATATTAGAATTGTATGTAGCTGACTTGTGCTACCAGTGGATATGCATATGATAAGGTTTGCTTTTCAGATAAAACCTCTGGATCTGTAGCCAATTCTGTGTCACAGGCCAGAAGCACAAAAGAAGCTCCTTTTGAGCAGAATTTAAATCACACTGAAGTGTGTTTGTATGAATTTGTATGAATGTATTTGAATGGTCTCCTTTTCTCTGGGAAGACACTTAAGTTCAGGTGAGGAATTTAATGTTTCAGACTTATTTGTATTTGCTTATCCACCATCAGGAACCTGAAGCTGATTCAAGACACAGATGGGAACAATGTGGCAACACCAGACTCGGCAGAAAGCCTGGTGACCTCTCTAGCTGTGTGAAGATCTTCACAGCTGGTCATGAGGGTTAGACACCATGCATTCCCACCAGAGACTATGGAAAAGTGCTACCTAGCACAGACACTGAGCAGGTCTGCAATTTCTTCTTTCTTATGACTTCTCCTCAAGAATCTTGCTATTCTCTTTTTTTTTTTTTTTTTTTTTTTTTTTTGTCCCTATAAGTCCACCCATTTTTGCCAGGAAAGGTTTGGAAACAAGTAAACACATCAAATTATGAGATGCAGGGAAGCACAGACTACCTTGGCTCATCCTCTTAATCTGTCTGTGAGGGTCTCTTGTAAGGGCATCCCCAGTGGTGATGTATTTGACCTTGTGCATGGTGGGGACATTGTGGGAGGAATATTTCGTCCTCCCTACCTGTCCTGGGGTGATGTTATGAAGCCGCTTTATTCCTTAACCATCCGCTCAATGCCCAAGGACGCTTTTTCTTTAGGATGGACCCAAGTGCAGGGCAGTTGAACGGCCGGGCCCAGCGGCTCGGGGGCTCTGGGGGGCTCTGGGGGACTCGGCCGGGCTCAGGAGGGAGTGAGCCAGGAGTGCTGTGCTGCTCTTTGGGGTTCTTTTGTGTTCCAGCTAGCGGGAAAAAGGTTCTGTTGGTTTGTCTTGTTCTTTTTCCCTTTCCTTCCCCCCTTGTCTCACTGCCTCCCTTCCCTCCTCTCCAGTCTGGGGAGCCTGCAGGTGGCCCTGCCGGGCCTGTGGGGTGGCCCCGGCTGGTCCGAACCTATGTCTCTCTTCCCTCTCCAGGCATTTGTTGTATTTTGAGGGTTTTTTTTCCCTGTTTATCCCTGTTTTTATTTGTTGTTAATAAACACCATTTTTTTTCTGCTCTCACTTGCTGTGACCCACTTGTCTTATTGGTGGAGGAAAAGGGGAGGCCCTTTTTCCTTCAGAGGAGACACTCACTGCGGAGTGTTTCCTCCTGAAGTTTTGTCTCCAAAACCGAGACGCTACCAACACATTAAACACAGCTTTCTCTAAATTCATCTGCGACTTGGTCTATCTGTTGCTTTTTCATCTCACCTAGCAAGAAGCTGCTATCTAGCTGCTAGCAGTGACATGAGAACAATACTTTATGTAAATAAGTAGCAAGTGGAAGTAGTCATTAATGCAGACAGTTCTGAAGGCAAGTGAAACAATGTTTGGCAGAAAGCACTATTAATGAGACTGTTGCTTATTATTGCAGTCTGATTCAGAACATGCTTTTCTGACTTCCTTATTTTTCACTGTATTTCCAGGAATGCAGCTCCCCAAATGGACCTTCTGCTATTGCAGCACAGATTGTTTGGGAAGCTGCTCATCTCCTCCTGACTGAGCAGGACAGATACATGAGCACAGCAGAACACACTGGAGCATACATATTTCATCTGAACATGCACAGCCCCATGAAACATTCTTGTGCATATGCCAGCTTCCAATGGCTGGTGTCAACTGAAGGCGAGCAAAGGCAGGGCTGTCTCGTGTAAATGGTTTTAGGCGAGGCTGAAAGGACAAGTTCTCCATTGTTAGCAGAAATACTGAGAGCGCTTGGGGATGTGAATTGTTTTGCTCTCAATCTTTTTCCTATAACACATTGAAAAACTTAAAGATTAGCAGGGAAGCAAGTGAATATCTGTTTTCTCGGGCATGTGCTATCACACATAAAAAACCCCAGAGCCAGTAATAGAGCCATAAAAGGGACAGTTCAGTCCCCAAAGTGGAAGAATTGAGAGGTACATGTTTATTTGTCTATGCTTAAACCACATTATCTGACCAAAACCATAGGATGAGAACATAGGTTGGAAGGGCTGCATGGAGATTGTCTGGTCCAAAGCTTGCCAATGTTTAGCATACTTTTAGAAGGGTACCATACCCACATTGTGTTTTCTTTAGGTCCTGTTGCTCTCTGCCTCATACTATGTGTCCCTGCCCCCCTCATTAAATGCAGGGTAATGAAATACCCTCAGTGATTACATTTCTCCAGTTTAATGGGAAATTTGTTGGAATATGATGCACTACATAAATACTTTCACTTCACCCTTCAGATGAATAGCTATTAGACTCAGACCCAGTGCACAATCTGCTTTACATTCAAGTAAGTTATCTGTGAGGGTTGTTGGTTTTTTTTGCATATGCACCAAGACATAAAATAATCTTCTTCATTTAACTAGGGAGACTGAGAAGAGAAAAAGCTTTCAATCTTTCAAAAGAGTGAGTTAACATTGCATTGTGCTATGTGTATGACAAGTGAACGAATCAGAAACCCAAGCCTGGACACTAGTTTTTTACAGATACTCTCTCCATTTTCCTAAGGAGAAAGCATTCCTTTCTGACCCATGACAGTGTAAAAAGCATAGAAAAATTTAATTCTGTATCCTTACAGCAAAAATATATATTCTGCCTTGCTTCAAAACTGGTCATATACTGTGGCAATTTGTTTACCCATTGTTTTTTCCTATCCCACATTGTTCCCCCCTCCCCGTTCCTTGCCCTTAGCCCTGGCCACTCCCTTGGGCTCTCCCTGTTGGTTCCTGTACCCCAACTCCACCCATGTACTGCCCCTGAGCCCCTGAGAAAACCCCCCTGCTCCCAGATCAGGAGGTCTGTCTGCCTCTGGGGGTCGCTGGGACAAGATGTGATTAAATGTCCTCTGAAGCCCTCATGGGGAGACCCTTCTGGCCTCCTTCACCGTCACTGTGTTGTAGGGCTGATAGCTGCCAGAGCAAAACCGCGGAGTCGGAAAAGGACTACAGGGGTGCAACAATGGTCACACTGCCCTAAGCAGCTCTGCTGAGCTCTCAGGAAAAGCTGCAGCTTGCTAAACTAAACCTAGCACTACAACAATATACTATGCTTTAAATGAGTTTAATCTCTTTGAAACTCAGTTTCCATTCCTTATTAGTTATTGGGCAGTGAAAAAAACCAAAACAAAACTACAAACCACAAACACACATGACAATTGTAAACAAATACTATGAAGGGGGTGATGTGGAAGAAAAAGGAAGAGCTAAGTGAAATTATTTACTGATTTCACATAGCAAGAAAGACTAAAATTACCTGGGCTCAGTGATCCCTAATGAAGAAAAGATGAGAAAATATGTAGCATATGAGATGTGTATTTTTCCTAGAATAATCACTAGAAAATTATCTTTTCTATACCAGCAATTCCATATATTTCATATACAAGTGAATGTTCTGCCTCTTCATTGGAAACTATTGGAGTTACCAATATTCAAAGAGAGACTTTATATAAAGTTAATTTTTGTATAAAAAGATTCTAAGACAACCACCATGGAAGAGCTCTTACCAAAGTTTATACCCTGATCAATTTTAGTATCTTACCAAGATTCAGAGTAGTATTACTAAGTCTATGTTTATTTACAACATCTTGTTTTGCAGAAGGGGGCAAATAGCTGCAATATGACTCGAGTTCTTGAACCAAAAGGAACAACTCATACAGCCAGTGACTTTCCCAGCAACACGTCATCAGGCTCAACAGAAGAACAATTAATCTCTTTTGAATATTAAAACAACAACTAATTTGGAAGGAAATGCCAGAGTACTGAGATGGTAGATACTAACATTCAATGAGGATTTTCATAAGTCTCCATTTAGTTTCATATTCTATCATGTCTGTACAACAAGCCCAGAATAAAATAAGATGCAGATGAAAAGAGGTACTGTTCAAGCACTTCATCATGAGCTTTTTCCAAATCTAATCTAGGATTCAGTGTAGGATTGACAGTATCAACACCAGCTGTGGGTTTCTGAGAGGGCAAAGGCAGATGGACTTAAAACATGATGCTAGGAAGAAGGAAAGAAGACAAAGCTTTTTCAGCAAAAAGCTTGCTCAGGTATCATACCTGAGTATTTCTGAGCAAGAAAAATACTGTCTTATTGGTATTTTTATTTCTCTAGCTATGCAAAAAAGACATTGTGATTATATTGTGAATAAAAATTTTACTAAAAACATAGCTGTTTCATAAAATAAGCTTTTCATCTTAATTGAAAAAAAAATAGCAGGATTCTATTTAGGCCTTTAATAATGTCAATATATTTTTAAAACATTAACTGCAAAATTTTGGCAAAATTTTCATGTGCAAAAGATTTAATCAATCTATTTTATTTTGTACTGAAATGAAATAGGAGCACATTTATAGATATAATTTATCTGTAGATACACCAGAAATTACAATATCTGTGTTAAAAGGTGTTTGCCACAAATTAACTGCCAAACTTGATCACAAGACCTAATTCTTCAGATACTTAGTACCTCACTTAGCTGCTGAACATCAAAAACAACTATTGAAGACCGTAAGTAGTGTTGTTCTCCATAATTTCTTAAAAGCAGACCCTGACATAAAGCCCAGGTTAGAGACTTGACTCTGCGTACCTTAATTCCTTCTATTCGCATTTTAATGTATTTATAACCATGTAAGTATTTTGTCACTTAAAGTTTTAAACTTCTCAGGCAAAAAGCTGTTTTTTGATTGAAATAAAAAATATGTAATGATCACCTCTCACTACAAGTCACAACAAGCACTGAGGTAGGGCAAACTCTGAAACATCAGTACATTTATGAGTGAGATAGGCTGTAGACCAGGGAATCTACAAATTGGCAATCTACTTAGTGTAACACCGAAGTATCAAGAGAAAATCAAGACCTTTCTATAATCCTGCCCTATCTTCTGCCTTCACTAAGCTTACAGGATCAAAAGTACATTTCAGGGCAGCTTAGCAGTTAGCAGACTTCAAACAGAAAGAGAGAAATATCCATTCAGCTAATGTTCAGGCTTTCCCTTATCTCAGTGAAAGCTGGGAGCAAATGAGAGCTCTGCACAGCAAGCAGGTTATAGCGGTGGGTAGAAGAGAGCCAGCACAGCTCTTGGCTTGTGGGGACACCTGGCAGCATCACAATGTGCCCCAAGCTCCCAGCATTGCTCCTTCCACAAACAGTACCAGAAGACTCTTAGAGAGTTTCTGGCAGGCCTTCAATGACCATAGTCTGTCCTGTCCTCCATGGTGGTGTGCCCACCCCTCACTTTATTCTCCTACTGCCCCTAAACATACATGTCCTGCATGTGTCCAATTCTCCCCTTGCCCTCTCCTCCTTTGCTCATCCCCACCAAACTATTCAACACACCATGTCTCTATTATGTGCTTCCACTTAACTCTTTCTAGCTCCCACAAAGCTTTGCCTCGCCTCATGGAGGAGCAGCTGGGTCAGTAAGGAAGGGTGTGAGGAGGACCCAACACAAGGGCCCTTCCTGGATAAGACTGGGTGCAAGGAGCTGGGAATGAGGAGGAGGACCTGCTGAGGCCTGCCTGACTTCCATCTGCTCTGGCAGGCTGCAAGATCAACTCAGATGCTTGCAGGCATGCAGCTTCAGCCTAGGGGGATGCAAATATAAAGTCTGAGTGTAGGATTTTGCAATACTTTCTGTGGATTGCCAGAGGTATCTGACAGAAACAGGTCAGCAGGGAAAAACATAAAGAACCATGACAAGCCAGGTGAAAGAGGGGTGCCCAGAACCATTAACCGAGACCATGACACATAGCCTTCTGCTCAAAATCAAACCAAACTGTTTTACAATGGAATTTAAATTTAATTAGGATACGGCATTAATGCAATAATGACAATTGTCTGTAGGAGACTGTTTACATATGGTATTACTCCACTATTTACAAACTCCACATACAAATGTTAAATCTATATCATCTCATTGGAGAAATACTGCAAAATAAATTTAAAAGAAACCCTAAAAACATGAGAAAGGCAAAAAGACCTCAAATACACACAATAGTATTTATTCCTCAAAAATCCTAGTGTCAAAGACTGATTTCACATTTTTTATTTTTCTGATTCTAGTATCTCAGACTGATAGCATTACTGTCATCTCTCTTTCCTCCCTACCATCTCTTCCTAGGAAACTTACTTTTTCTCTTGGCAAACTTGTCAAAACTGAGGGACCAAATGCTTCTAATTATGACAGAAGATTCTCTGTCTTTTTTCATCCTCTTATTTTTTGATTCCCTCTCGAAGAGCCTTATCAAATCTGCTTCCTTCCATATGGAATATTTCTGAAATACTGTGAGGAACAGCCAACAGTAGCCACTTCAGATATGTTTAGCTTGTTAACTCCTTTTTCCCTTGCTCAACTCAAGGATTTGGTATATCAATATAATAACAGTATTTTTATTTATAAAACTGCAATTTTGCCAGTTTTCATATTGGGATCATTTTTAAATGAACAAAATTGTTATGTAAACCCATAATGGGCTGAAGTGGAGGAATCACTACAGATAGGGAGTATAAATATCTTAGTCAGAAAGCCCACAAATAACTAGGGAGTTACTACTACACTGTTCCCACCCTCCCTTTCCCATCCCCCCTCAGAAAAATCGATAAAAAAATCTTGTGTGAATGAAGCTGCATAAACTTAGATTCGAGGGAAGGCAGGCTAAAAATAACTCAACCTCAAATAGAAGCAGCTTTTTCTTTTTATTCACGCATTACCTGCTAACAAGCCAGATCAGATAATTTTTCTCAGAAGGAGTATAAGCGTTGTGTTGAAGCTCTTAATTTTTGCAGGGTCTTACCTGAATCCTTAAAAAATTACCACATCACACTAATCAAAACTGACATCAGCTTTCACTACATGAAACAGCATTGAAACGTACAGAAGCACCATCTGATATGAACACAGCCTATGAAGTTAGCAGCATTTCAGTCATTGCTTGAGTAATTCTGCATTTCAAAAGCAAAATGTACTTCCTGTTAAAGTATGTTGGCTATTATTTTGAGGATGCCAGATGGAAATAATTCCCTCATAATCTTGTGAAAACTCAGAACTCTCATCAAGTATTCACATACACATTGAGCTACAACTAAGAAATAGATATCCCTAGAAGTTTTATATGATTAAATGTCACATCAATGGTACTGAAAATGAGAGAAAAAGAGAGAGAACAGGCTGGCCCAAATCCATTTCATTAATGCTTGGGAAGGAAGTATTAAATGTGTCTATTCACCTTAGCTTCCACGATGCTTTTCATGGAATAAAATTGTCTCCCTCATGCCTTTATATAGCCCCAACACATCAACTGGAACTCCTAAGCTGCCCACGAAACAGCACCCAGCTTTTTAGCAGTAGTTTTCACTGAAAGCACATATTTACTGGATTTTAGCCTCATCTGCACTGCCAGTGACAATGTCCCCTGGGAGCATTCCCTGAAGCCCAGGCCAAGTCTCTGAGCAGGAGTCACATTTCGGGCTGCAGATCGTGATGCTCTTTGAAGAACACAAGCTGTATGCATGCTGAGTATGGGGGGTGTGCATGCTCATGTGGTATCCAGCTGAAAGCTGTATTATTTTGTTGTGATTGTGCTGTTGAAAGCACCAAACTGAGATTGTTGAAGAGCCCAACAGGATGGTGGGATGGTCATGATAGACATTCCATTAATTGAGGTATGGAGTAAAGGTGAGGAGAGTTAGCTGAGGAGTCTGAACCTGCTGAGGCAGTGTTAAAGGCAGGACACAACAGGGAGACTCAGACCTTGTCCAGAGAAACTTTGAGAAATCATTACTTGCCCAAAGCACTTCCTGAGCTCCATCACAGAGGGAGAACTGACAAGTTTGTTCCAAACAAGAATTTAGGAAATAATTACCAAGTTTATTTTGTGCTAAAGAAGATGGGGCCTGAGGAAAAAGCAGAGTGAAGTCACTGGCAGCTTGTCTTCCCAGATAGCTGTCTGCTTGCTCTGAGCTGGAGGCACACTTGTCTTTTCCAAATTCCAAAGAGGATTTGTGAACCTGTCGCTCACCTACCAAAACCTGGCAGCATGTAACACAGTCTGCATCATCTGTCACAGTTTCTCTTTATTTTCTAGTTTTAGGATTACATTTTTATATCAAAAACAAAGTTTGCAGACAGGCTTCTGCTGTTTGCTGTTTGCTTTGCTTCAGGGAACTTTTAATAACGAGTAGTCTTCTGACATTGCCCCAAGAAAATATAAAAAATAGTTTTTCTTTTAAATAGGAAAATTCTTTTCAGTGAATATTTATTGAGTAGACTTAGTTTTGTCTTATTTAGCTATGGCTTTTATTACCTTGAAAGGGAGCAAAAGCTACCCTAGAATTTGGTCCAAAAGGGCATGATACCACATCCTGGCTCAGTACCTCCAGAAGGCTTCTGTGAGTGAGCCAAGGGCTCCCAAGCCTGCTGGTTTTCAGGAAAACCTTGGCATAGTCCTGGAGTAGATTTCTTTCTCAATTCTTGCCTGAAGCAGGGGCAATGCCATGCCCAGGTGCCTGAAATCCTCTAAATATCCCAATCTGTGCTTTCCCCACAAGAATGAAATGGTGTTTGGGCTGAGGGGATCATCCTTGCCTCTCTGAGTCATGTTTTCAGTTGCTGTCTTCCCCAACATAGACTATGGGTTTAATGCCTTTTGGCAATTTTCCTCATGCAGGTAATCCTTCTCAGGAAGGAGCTTTAAGTGTTTCTAGGTTTTGTAGCTGTTCAGGCTCTTGTTGTGTTTTTATACAATAATGTAAAAATGTGAATAAAAAAAGATATAAAAAATGTAGCCTGTGGAAAAAAATTCGGTGTTTCTTCTCTTTCTTCTTCTGCATGATTTTCTAGAAAATGAGATGATATGTCATTAGCTTTGAATGATGTGCTGTTAAGTGGTCTTCTTGAATTAGAACTGCTTTAAAAAAGAAGAGTGATCGTAAAAGAAGTACTAGAAGGCCACTCAAGAATATTTTTAAAGGGATTAAGATTGTTGACCTTTTCACAATGAATTGAGACAGTGTTGTATCATTTTTCTTTGGAGAGACCAGTCTCATTTTTGGTGATCCTGCAACTGTCTGTGATTAGATCTGGATAGTTTTTATTCATGTACATGGAGATCGAAAAAAAGAATTGCAATGATACATGTTTCTTTAAAAAGAAAGGAAGACGTATTTGTTTATTTTTTGTCTGCTGGACAACACAATGGTGGGAGGCAGTTTATTACAACTTTTCCCACAGGCCTGCCCTTGGGAATAGCTCTTTATAAAATCCCGTTCTTGTGGTCCTACAGAAATAGAATGCAGTGCCTTTTTAATATTGAAAATTGCTATACCAGTCACCCTACAGCAAATGAGCTAAGACAAAGCTGTGTCCTGTAGTGTGATATATATTTCTCTGAATATGTCCATATGCTTTCATAACGGAATATTTAGAGAAAGTGGCACAGCCACAAAGTATATAAACAAAGAATAAGTAGATGTGGCATTCTCAGCATTTTTCTGGTGAATTTTAAAATGTAAGCAGTCCTTTTAACTTGGCCTTTCTGATAAAGTCTGTCACAATCACCCTAGCTGAGACATTAAATACCTACTCTCCACCTGTAATGTTTAATATAACAGAAAAGTAGGAAAATATTTATATAGCATCACGAAACATCCATCAACACACTGGCATGAAATGTATACAATCCCCAGAGCAGTCTACAAGGAACACAAAACCTAGCCAAACTCCAGAGATGCTAATGTAGATTCCTTGGGATTCTGTAGATTGTCTCCTGAAGCTGCAGAAATCCTAGTGGCTTTAGGTGCTATAAGGAGCTTGCCAGAATTTACTAGGAGGACAGGAGAGGAAAACATTCTTTCACACAAGAAGATTAGATGATATATTCAAAGTAACTTTTATCAGGGTAAGGTTTTTACAGCCTCCTAAGATGTTCTGAGTAATCCCCTCAGATCACAGATTTTCTCAGCTTTTAACTACGAGAGCTGCTCTCTTGCTCTCCAGTGTCGTTCTATTTGCACTTGTGTACGCAAATTGCTTTCTTCCTGAAGTTCTGCAGAATCCGCTAGGCCCTTGTAAGGAAGGGAAAAAGACACAAAATAGAAGAAAAGCAGATGGAAAAGAAGATGCAAGTTTTGCATAGGTTGCCACTTCTCATTTCTGTGGAACATATTTATGCATAAGCTGCTAAACTCAGGGTTGTAGCCAAGTATTGAGACACGCTGTGATGAATGTGGAGATCAATTGTTTGTGAAGGCAGAAAGGGTTCTAACCCAAGCTGATACTTTTAATTTAAACAAATTATGTTATCTTTTTTTGCTTAACCAGAATGTTTACAAATATTACCTGTCTGTATGATATGATCCTTTCTTTTTCACGTCTTTCTCACATCTTTTTCATGCTTCATAGTCTAAATTAGGCTAATGCTGTTTACTGTGAAAGTCTAGGGGTGTAATCAACGTACTTTATTTGCAACCATGTTATGAAAATGCTATTTCTAGAAAATAACAGGGTCAATGTGAAGGGATACCATTCATTGGCCTAGGAAAGAGGAAATGCCTTTGCCCTACAATGAATGACTTAGCTACTTGCTCAGCTCACCTTGAAAATAATCTTTCATTTGCTCTATGGAAAAATAAGGCTAGCCCTGGATCACACCCAGGAAACATTAACTTTTCCAGGTTAGATTAAGCAGACACTTCTCTGGTGGCAGCAAAGTTGAAACTTTGCCCAAAATTCCTGTGTCTTGCAGAGTGAACTTTAATTCTGTTAAACCTCCTCAGGAGAATTATGGTATTTGGGAAGTAGTAGCAGCAAATCAAGGATTTTCTTCCACACATGTAGTCAGGCAAAGTCAGGTTGTTTGCTAAACAGACTTCAGACATGAAGGCTGTGAAGCATCTTTCAGCTTCCTAGCTGACCTCTGAAGGGTGAAATGCACCTTGAAAGCTAAAATGCTATGTGGATATACATTACTTCCTTTTATTTCTGAATGTTTGAGATACAGTGTCATGTATTTATATTTGGTAAATAAATACCTCTTTTGTTTGTTCTTACATAGCCCAGTTTGAGATAAATGCTGATTTAAGTGTGTTGCCTGACCTCAGAGCATTCCATTCTTACTTACACAGAGAGCTTAAAAGCAGGTCCTGGTCCAGGCTGACAACATTCAGTTCCCCAGTGCATTTCACTAAAGGATTGAAGAGCAGTAGTAAGAGCATGCTGCCTTGTAAGCTGAACAATCTGATTTTAAGGATGTTAATGCAGATGTCTGAGAACAAAAGAGATTTTTCACTGAGGTGCTAATATAATTTGATTTCTACCAAAAGATAATTTCTTTCATGAATTACACCTCAGGTTTTTTGTGATGAACATGAATATTATTGAATGCAGCATTAGTCTAGCAATGCAAGTTAGTCTGTCAATGCAATATAGTAAAGGTGCCACTAATGGTACTTGCGTTGTATTTAATTTCAATTTCCCTTTATCCTTGCATACTTTCTTATCCCATATTTTTATTGCTATAAATAGAATTAATAAAATAAACCCCATACATTTTGCTTCCATTATACGTGGCTGAAGAAAGCTCCAGTTATTGCAACTGGAATCATCATAATAACAAATAACTTATTGCTTCTAATTCTGCAGATATATGCAGAAGATAATATAATAATTTTAGGAAGTTGCTTTCTGAGCCACTCTGGGAATGCTCTTCAGTGACAATAGGCCTAGTTATCATCCCTGCTGCCCAGTAAACATAATGCACTTTGATTCTGAAATAAAAACAGTGCTTTCAAAATTTATTTAAAGAGCTAGTAGAAATAGGACATACCTGCATGTATGGATGTGGGTTGGGTTCTTTTAAATTTGATTTTGATGAAATAGGAGACACAAACAGAGACGGCACAGAACAGCTATCCAGCAATGAAATAATCACACCCCAAAGACCTCCATCCTTAATCTAAAGAAGTGTGTCCCAAACATAACTTTTTTTAAAAAGACTTGTAAAGTGTTGTGGCTGAAAAAACAGATGCCACAAGTGTCACAAAAGTTAAGTACTTATTTTAAGAGTCAATGAAATAAATACATTTAAATAAAGATGTGCAAAAAATAACATCTTCCAATTTTAAACTTGGTCACCAAATACAATGTAAAATTTTTATAATATCCTTGCTATTAATCCCATATAATATAAAAAAATCCTAGATACAGATAACTAGATAGCTCTGAAGCAAATATCTACCCTCCTTCACTTTAATAGTCATGAGACATATTTAGCTACTTTTTCTGGAACATTCAAAAGTATATCAAGAAAAAGAAAATTGAAATAAGGTTTTGCACTTAACCTACAGTGCAAAATTACCTGTGTGCTCCCCCAGCATGTCCACAGCTGAGCTGCTCCGTTTGACCACCATCATCTACTGCTGCTCCTTCCTTGCAATTTAGTAGACTTGCAAGCTCCCTCCAGCCTTTGCTGGACTTGTTCACACCACACTTCTTGGGGCTTCCATGAGTGTGGTAGCATCCAACACTCATCCCAGAGCTTCCTGTTTGCATGTGCACCATGCGCACTCCATAATCCTCCATACTCCTCCAAAACAACTCTGATTTCTCATTCTGACAGTTTTTCCTTTCCCTTCTCTGTCTCATTTGCCTATGGAGGCTTTCTCTCTGTTGCCATTACAATTTCTTAAGGGTGCTCAGCTCACACAAGTCTCTTCTATTAAAAAAAAAAAATCTCGTTTGTAAGTAAGTGACTAAAATATAGCCACCCATCTACTTTCCTCCAAATGTTTACTATCTAGTTGCCAGGGTACTTACGGCTTGTGGGGGCTGTCTTGCCTTCTGTCTCTTGGTGCTCACTGTCCAGCCTCACATGATTTCTACTCTGCATTTATTCTCAAGTACACGACTTGAGGGTCATATGGAATGCTCCCCAGCTGGAGCAGAGATTCTCCTTGCCTAGATCAAGGTGCAGGGCTTTTGTACTCCACCAAAAGTGGGGAGGAAAGGTGGAAGGCAGACAGCTAAAAGTTCTCTCTAGAAGTCAAGAGAACAGACACGCTGTTTTGAAGTGCAGAAATATTTTATTGTCAAATACGAAAATATTTTTCTTTTTGGCAAGTACAAACTGTGTTGGCCCTGAAAACCAGTCCATACTTGACTTCAACTTCAAGGACTGACTGCCCTCTTGGAAAACTAATAGAAAACAACAGAGAATATTTACATCTTGGCCAGTCCTTCCTACTGTCTAGCACACATTAGTCACAGTGCAATGAGAATACATCAGTGAAAACTACCCTTTCCTACCGGGGCCATCTGGACTCTCTCAAAACCTTTGAGATTTGTGTTCCCAGAGGCCCTCTTCAGGCTATGGTGTAGGGAGATTTTTCAGAGGAAGTCATAGAATACATGTAAAGGCAATGCTACTGCTTGGCCTTTCAAGGCAGCTAAGGAATAAAGTCTCATCTACAGCAGTAACTCAGGGCCAAAGAGCAGTTAATAAAAATAGTAATTGTTTCTCCTCTGTTGGAATTGGAATGTCTATGGCAGCCATCAATAAAAATTGTCCATGGGAAAGGACAGAAAAAACTGTTGGATCTTTACTGTCCTATGGATGTATCCTGCCAGGCACAATTCCCAAACACTCCCTTGTCTCTTCCTGCCTGTCACAAAAGCTATTTCTTTAGGTCAGGAAGCCTCTGGCAGCATGACTACTGTTCTGACTGAATGCCAAGACCAACATGGCCATGGACATCTATAGAGTTCCCCTTTAGGGAAACTGTAAGAATGCCTCCAGCATGTTATCAGTAGGAAGAAGAACTTCTCTGGTCTGGCTGGATTGCCAAATATTTGGAAGCTATGGAGTCATAAATGCCTCTAACTTCCAGCTCTGGTGCCCTTTGAAAATGTGAGACAAGACTGTCACTTTTTCACCATGTCTATGGCCTGTTTTTATCCTGCCTTGGTCATAAGAAATGCTGCTGCCATAAGAAAATGCCAAGTTATATGTCTCTGAAAACAGGCATCTTTATGTTATCAGATGATGGTCTTACTCAGGCTGGTGGATGTTCCAGTCAGTTTGGTGTCATAATAATATGAGGCCAATGCACATTGCCCTTTTCCACATCAAAATCAGAACTTTTACGTTCCCCTCTTGTCTCCTCCCTTCTTCTTTGCAATGGAATGCATTGAATGCATCTTTATCATTCCAAACTTCTGCAGAGTATAAATGCATTGCCACAGATGTGACTTCTATGGACCATTTACCCTCAGATCTATTTGACCTTGTCCTCTTTGAGACAGAAGTTTCTTCTCTATTATTCCTCTCTCTCTGCTCTTTCTCACCTCCAAGTAGTTGTTCCCATCTTTGATCTTGCTGCAAAAGTATTTTCACCTTCATTCACCACTGATGTCCTACCCTCATATAACACTGCTCTCCATCTGATCAGAGATGCAAACAGATGTAAAGAATCTTTCAGCCACAGGTATTTCCTCTTCCAGGGAAAGGAACACATATGCCTCCTTGAAGATTCAGAACAAGCAATGTGTCCGTTTAAGATGAGTGATGTTAGATTAAAGTGGGATTATTGAAAACTGTGTATCCATCTTCCAAACTGTTCCTAAAAATAATTTGGAGGGCCAAATAGGTAAGTGGTCCTAATACTTAATGCTTAGTGATGTATTACAGCTGGCGGTGGGGTCAGTGGCTCTGACCCAGGAAGAGGTGACCGGTCCGGAGAGATGGTCCCGAAAGGGATCGCCTTCCCAAGGCCCGGTGTCTTCCCTCAGCTGTTGGCAGGAAGGCCCTTGCAGAGACTGTCAGCTCTTTAGTGATTCTCAGCTCATGACTTCAGCTCAGCTCTGCAGGGCACCCCCAGGCCAAACCAGACCAGAGAGAGACGAGAAGGCCCGTGTGGCTGGTTCCGCACAGAGGCAGCTTTATTGTTGGTCCCCTCCGGCGAAGGGGAAAGCCAGGGACGAGCTCTCTCCCCCACAGAGCCAGGGGGCTTCCTTTTATAGGGATACAGGGGATCAGCAGGGGACCAATGGGTTACAGAGGGTATGGGACAGACCAATGGGTTACAGAAAGATCTGCATAAGGTCTCTCAAAGGATTGTGGGTCCACTTTTCCTCGCCATGACCAAGAAGTGGCTGCCTTTTCAGGGAGTCCTGCTGGGCGATTGCAAAATCTCTTGTCTCAGCAGAGATCCCTCCAGGGCAAGGGCTGGGCACATCCCACAGTGATGTTTTAGCCCCTAGCATATGGCAAAAGGCTACAGAGTGGAAATGATCAATGATTTTATACTCTAGCATGACCATGCTGCCATGTTACAAATCAGTGTAGCACAAGCCTCTTGTGTCTGGCTGATTTTGTGAAAGGGGATGTATAAATCTGATGTTAATGTCAAGAGTTAAGAAGCCTGCTGCCTTCCTACTTTTGCTGCTTATTAATGTGACAACCTTCATACTGTGGCACCATTCTCAGTCTGGTAGTGTGTCTCTCTCTCTTGCTCACAGCTACTCTGCCACTTACATGAGTCAGACAGTTGGATCTTCAGGTCTGTGATACACAGGAGAAATCAAGGCCTTGCACTTCAGCTGAGGAGCCTATCACATAGTTAAATTCTGAGTTTAAAAGAGCTCCACTAGAAGAGACCTGAGCAAAGCTAGTTGCCAGATGCTTTCTTCGCTACATAAACTAATCCAGCGTATACTCCTGATCACAGAGTGGAGAAGTGGCAGTTCCCTATTTATGTTGCAACAGCAGCTGGTACTGCAATATATACTGTAGCTAACGGCAGACTTCTTGAATAATACATTACAAAAAGCTGCATACAAATTCTGTATGCAATCCAGTGTTTTATGTCTAAGTATTGAAGTCAATTGAGGTAAAAAGAATGACTGTGTTGTTTTAATTTGAAGGTTATATAAATTATTTATAGATTGGGTAAATCCATATACATTTAATAGGGTAAGACATTGTGAAGAGAAGATGAAAGACCTACATGTCTTCCAGCACATCATTATGTTTAAACAGGAGTACTGTTTACACTATGTTGATATCAGATGCATAGAAGCCAGGATTTAAAAGACTGACTTAGTAATAAGCTTAGCTCCAAATGAATATGGCTAATCTTCTAAAACACCATTAAAGTATGGTCTTTAACAAAATGTGTTAGAGAAAAAGATCATCTACTCTGCTTCTGTATAGAGCATCTGAGTCATTAAAATATCATATAGTATTTTATTCCCCAATAGACTGGGTATGCAAATAATCTTATGGATAACTTACAGATGGAATTTCTCAGGTCATATCGAGAACAATACATAATGCAACTATCAGATGTTCTGTTGAGAAAGACTAGTTATAGTGGGAAGTAGCAGTTGTGCAACTATTATTTACAAAAGCTATCCAAAATAATACAATACTCACGCTATATGGTAAAATGTTGTCTTTTGAGGCTTTACAGTACCTGATTAGCTGAGATAGAAGACAAAGGATTTGCCTATATTTCCAGTGAGGTTAGGTACCAACTAAAGAGTTATCAATGGTAATTAGGGAGCACATACCAGCCTACATGTGAAATTCGTGGCAATTAAATTGTTCAGAAGAGTTAAAAATAATTTCCTGTGAATCATATAGAAACTGAAGTAAAAAGTGAGGGAAATTTTGGGTCAAAGGTGTTTAACTGAGAATGATAATGCTGCTCCTTCATTTTTTTAATGGGCTTCTTAGAGTAAAGAAGATAATAGCAGAAGATTTAATCTGATTAGAGTGAATATCTGGTTAATAACTTTGTCTGATTACTCTGTAGTTAGTTAGAAATGTAAGAGTTAAAACTTTGACTAGAAATATTGATGATTATCTCCTTCTAGTTTATACTATCACCTAGAAAGAAAACTCTTCGACGAAAACCAGAAATATTTATTTAAATTCCCTGGCAAACATTTTCTTTTTAAGCACAGACCTGTGGCTACTCACAGAGTAGAGGAAAATTATTTTCCTGAAAACTGAGAGAAAAATTTCTCTCAAGTAGGAGAAATAATTAAATTTTGACTTCTTGCTTCCTCTCTAAGTACTTTAATCACATCAGAAGCAAACTCTTTCCTACCATGATATATCTGGGGTGGGGGGGATGGGGTGTGAGATAATCAATAAACTCATTTTGAGAAGAATCAAATTTTAGCAAAGCACATTAGCAACACTACTAGGTTGTCCCTCTCCGTCTTCCTTCTAACCTACTTTTGAAAACACGTGCCAGGAGTTATCCACTCAGTTGCCTTGATAAAGACAATGCAGTATGCTCACAAAACAATTCTTTAAATACACACAGAAAATTGTCAAGTCAAAATGGGAGCAAGATCATTTCTTTATCTACTTTCATGTTTGGGTTGTTGCTGAGTATTTCAGATGGTAATTTGGGATTTGGACATCTATGGCCTTTAGTAGATCAGCCTCATTATTTTGATACTCCTTGAAATATAACCATCCTGAAATGGTGTGTCAATACACTGGGTAATTTAAAAATATAATAGTAAACTACACATTTTACAAGATGGAAAATAAACTTGATGGGACAGAGATGAATGTGAGAAGCAGCAGGAAGGAAGAACACACCTTTAGCTGTGAGAGAAGAGCCAAACAGCCTTATGTTTGGGTATTCCTTTGGCACACTCTCTGAATGAGACTATGAATCAGACTAATACCAGACAAAAGTGGTTATATTTCTGTGAAATCTGGCAGAGAATTCTCAGAATCCATATGTACTTTTTTAAACAAATTAATTTCATGAAGGTAATTACAAAGGGATGGGCCTGATCCTTTCTAGATGTTTCTTTTCACAGTTGCACTGATTTTAAAGGCATGTAGCTGTTATTCACCTACATGAGAGGTGATGAGAGTGAGGCCCAATGAACAATGCCACAAATATAAGAACATTTTAACCAAACAGCCTGGAGTCTACAGCTAAGAAAACCATTATTCCCTTTATTTCTCAGAAATGTTTGTACTGAGGACTTCCATAATATATTGAAAGAGTGCCTTCAGAATGCCTGAAGGCTTCCTGCTATTTTGAGTGCTGATAAGGGTAGTTCCCAAGAGTTCACTATGCTGGTTTTAACACCAGCAGGAAATTAAACTCCAAGTAAGCCACTCCCCTTCCCTCGCCCATCTGGTAAGGGAGGGACAAAAAAGGAGAGACTATGGGTTGAGATAACAATTTACTAAAACCACAAAGCAATGGAATAAGACATGCACAAAAACAACAGCAATGCTAATAGTAGAAGTATACAAAAAAGAGAAGGTATTTTACCAACAAAAAGGCATTCACCACCAGGAAAAAAATAAGATGTCGGACACTCCCTGCAGGTCACATCCTCATATTTCCCCACAGAAGGGCAGTATGGTGACTTGTTCCCATGTGCCACACCACATGGTATTTAGGAACAAAGCCAATATGGTGGGGGAGCTCCCACAGCTAATGTTTCCTGACCCCAGACCAAAATAATGGAAATCAGTGTTAAACACCCCCCCCTTCCCCCCCCCCCAGTAGCAAGGTGAGCTGAGCAGGGTATGTACCACCGTTCAGCTGAGCCCAGTTCTGCACGAGCGCTTGCACTGGCACTTCTAGCTCTCCATGGTGCTATGGGCCACCCTGTGGGCCATCAAAGCTGCTATATTGGTACATCAGCTGTGCTGCTGGGCTTCAGTCTTAAGCAACTGGGTGAGATTTGTCAACTGGGTTGTATTCTGTAGGAATACAATTTAGTCTTCTCAGACTCTGCTACATAGATACACCAGGCTTCCAAATGAGTATTCTTCCTGAGCTGAGAGGAACAGCAGTGTATCAATGATATCGACTTCATCTCTGCAATGTGACTAAGAACAGGATTATGTTTCACAATGCTATCAAGGATGCTATATTTCCATTAGCACATTTTTTGATGAATCTAAGTGTCCTTTTGCTGGGTCAGTTGGTGAATATATTGAAACAAGGTATCCATACCTTCACTTCACCAGCCATGAGCACACCCCAGAAGGAAAACTGTTGCCAGAGAGGGACATTTGTCTTCCAGCTTCCCACATCAGCCCACTAGCTTCTTGTCAGTTGGCCCTACCAAATTCCAACAGAAAGGCTGAAAAAGTGTGCATGGTTCCTACATGGGATTTTATAGCAGGTTAAGACTGCACTTGCAGTTTTGGCAATCTGTAGCAAAACTGATTATATTTTGGAAGGGCAGTATAATCTGAAGAAGGGTCTAATATTTGTGTAAAATTGTTTGGGTTTTTTCTGGGGTATTTTTTTTGCCTAGAAATTGAATATAAAGCAAATCCCATCCTTTTCCTATAGAAACTTGGATCATTCTGAATGCGTGATGGGTTCCAGAAGTCAGACACACTGTGTACAAATGTATGCATTACTGCTTTGCACAGCAGTGCTGAGTGACTGTACGCAGAGGTCAGTTCCAGAGAAGTCATGCTACATTCTTTCTTTAGTTAATGGAAAGAGATGAGCTGTTCCAGAGGGGCAATTCAGAACATCTGAGAGTTTCTGAATTGTCATCTGAAATAACTTCTTCCTATTAACCTCTTTCTATCCCTCTTTCTAGGACCCTCCTATTTTGCTGCAGGGAGAATGCACAAAAATATCATTAGTCTTTGGCCGTGTCCTCTTCCTCCCTGGAAAAAAACCCCTTCCTTCCTCCCTCCCTCTCTCCCACCTTTCCTCCCTTCCTTTTTTGTCTTGGCCTGTCATGTAACTTTGTCCAAACTTGCATACACATCCTGTAACTTATTATCCTACAGATAATTGGGACAGAATTTGAATTTACCAGACATTCTGACTTCTTTCACTTAGTCAACAAAACAAGTATCACACATTAGCAGACTTGACCTGTCATAATTAAAATTGATCCAGGAATTTTCTTGTGAAATAACACTTGTTGAAAGATGCTGATAGACTGAAGCCAAAATTTTTTTGAAGTTACTCAGTTCTGGGATGAGATCGCTGATGACAACTAGTCCAAGTAGAATGCATCGTGCCTATAGCAGCCCTATAGGGACTGCAGCAGCTCAGCACATAGCTGTGAAAGTGTTTGGACTCTCAACAGCTCCTACATTTGTCATTTGTTCTATCTGCATTTTCTACAAATTAAAACTGATTATTGGATTCTCCACTTTCATGACTGGTTCTTTCATATATGCAAAATAAAAAGTTTAATTAACTAGTGGCAAGGCCACTCCTTCAGTCTGTGGGAGACCCAGCTTCAAGTTCTGCCTCTAAATTAGAGAGGCCATAACATAGTTTATCGGAATGGTTTCCTTACTCAGTGGTTTCTCTTCTTGCGGAGGTGTGAGAAATTTCAGAAACATCAGTTTCAGTTATCCGAGTACAACCAAATTCCCTTAAGCCACGTTTAAACATGAGAGAGCTTGACTTTCACCAAGCAACTTAAAATTGTATGTTCTGATGTTCCAACACCTACTGCTTTTTCATTTATGCAAAACAAGGATCAGATGTGCTTCGGTTCCTTACTGGCCCTTTTCCCAAAGTAGGCAATGAGAGGCAGGCCTAGAAAAAAAAAGATTTGAGCAAATTATTTCACATCATTCTGTTTCTAATTTCTTGTGAGTGAAAAATGTTGCCAACAGGATCTCAAGTTAATAAGAAACTTTTGTGTCACTTTAACTTTATGACAGAAGCATTTTGAGGGAAAAAAAAGAAAATTTTTTTGGAGTAATGATGTCTCTCTTATCAAAGCTATGCAAAATATTATGGTTGCTAATGATATTCAGTATGATCAGCACATGTCAGAACACAACTGTGTCAAAGCAAGTGAAATGTCCCTTTTTGGTATACCAAAAATGTTTTTTGAAAGATTTTCAAGTTTCAGAGTTTTCTAGCATATAAATATAGTAACAAAATATTTATATAGCAAGCCAGATATGTTTCTATTTTTCATCCGTCTTTTGCCTTAAAAATGATTTAATTAAATGCTACTTATCAAAATAACTCATGAGCAGGGCATTTCAAAGCAGTCAACATTTGGTACTCCTCTTGAACATATTTTACAGGCATATAGACAGAGATGTTGGTTCTCGTGAACTGAAACAAAGGAAAACACATTGTAGTGTAGCCCCAAGACTATATCCACAAAAGATGTAAATGGCAAAATTTGGAAGTTAACACTCCGTTCAAAACCCTCTAAATCACTTTTGAGTTATTTCCCAATTCCTAAGCCATTAAAATACTAAAGACACTTAGATTTTGCAAATAAGAAACTTGAAATTCAGCCTCTGGATATGACCAGGAGTGGTGTATCTCACCTTCTCCTAGACAACTCTCTCATGTCTAAGACTAGTTAGAATTCAGACAGGACATATGTCTTCTCCCTTGTCCTTCTTATAGGCAGCCTCACCGCACCCAAGGGCAGAAAGTACAGCAAGTAACTTCAGGATTGTTTGGGATGGAAGAGTAAAGGTCTCCTCCTTTCACTGTTAAATGTCATCTACTGTATCACAGAGGGATCTCCAAACAAGCAATTCTCAAGCCTTTTGTAGCCAAAAATCACATGAGGAAACTGGTGCTCTATGCTCCATCTACTATCATCCCAAAGTGGCTATCTCTGCTTTTATCTCTGCTTTTTATCTCTGCCCTGATCAGGGCTGCTTCCTACTCCTTTCCCTCACTGCTCTGAGATTTAGCTATTAAAATTTACGTTTTCATCTTCTACGCTTTCAGAAGTTTGGGTTGTGTCTACCATCTTGGGTGAAAAACATGGTTATTATATGTTCAGGAATTAGGTTTCTCATTATCACCCATTTAAGCTGCTCCGCTTTAGATAGTAGAATTAAACATTCATGAAACAAGAGGATGTAACAAGGAGTGACAACCTAAGGGAATTTACCTGTGAAGGAGAAGAACTGGACTCCAAAGTCTGTTTGAATTAATATTTAGGGGGTTTTTTCTTTATTTTTCTCTGGTTCAGTGAATACTTCACTGCAAAGCCAAACATCTCTCTTGAGAAAATCACAGCCAAGAGTACTTCTCAGCAAACATTCAGCCAAGGTTTGCCATGTCATTTCTTATGTGGTAAATGGAGAGTGGTTGCTGAGTATATACAACCAGAGTATATTGTGGAGTCTCCCTCACAGGAGATATTCAAGAACCATCTGGACACAATCCTGTGCCATGCACTCTAGGATGACCCTGCTTGGGCAGGGAGGTTGGATCATCTGACCCACTGTGGTCCCTTCCAACCTGACCCATTCTGTGATTCTGTGTTTCTCTGACTCTGCAGTCCTACTCTTGTTCCCCTCTGTGACTGCCACTGCATGTGCTAGAGGAGGCCAAAACCCATGTAACAGTAAAGGAGACTGTACATAACTCCAGATGCTAAGGGTTTAGACAGCAGGTCATGAGAATTTGTACCTTACCTTTGGTTTCCAAGTTGTCCTTATTGAAGGATATTGGGGTTTTCAGGAACACTGTCAAATCAAATCTCAAAGCAGTTGCATTTTCAAGAAATACAACATAGAGATTGATCAAAAATATTAGTACAAAAAACAAGGTGAAGAGATAGTAGACAATAGAGATGTAAGGCATGAGGTGTTATAAAGCTGTTTGTGTTAGTTATTTTTGTCTACTGTCAGTGAAGCAGGTCAGGAAATCTTTGCTTCCCAGTCAGTGACTGTAGTGTCATGCCAAAGCCACTCCTACTCTTCCTAACTTCTGCTGCAAACTGAATTATTTAAAAATTATATCTGATATGGGAATATAACTAAGGCACAAGACTCATCACCACTAAGAATAATTTGTTTTCTGGTGGAAAAAAGGGTAATTGTCTCTACTGAGAATCCAGTATGATGAACACTTAATAATATATTATTATTTAACAATCCCCATGTGTGCTTTTAAGTAGAAGAATGGCTCATAGATTATTTCATAATCAATGTTCTTTTATTGCTTTCCTGAAGTTACAAGAAACTGTTCTATAAAATTTATGCTAAATATCACTTTTTCCATTCTTATTGCACCCTAGAGAAGTTAGTTTAATCATTAATACATGAGGGAATTTTTGGAATGAAACTGAATCTTTTTAGGGAAAGATGAGATAAAAAGATATTCACTAGAGACATGTATGATACAATTAGGAATAAGAAAGATACTTATGCCCTGTTGGCTTAATTAATGATATTCTCCAGTAAAATTATTTTTAAAAAATAAATAATAATAACAAATTTAAAGGCTGTGAAGGGCTTCAAAGTGAGATTATAAAACAGGAAACTTCTTGGAATATGAGTCACTGTTGAACAGAAAACATTTTTTTATTAAAAGGGATTTATTAGAATAGCTAAAACTTGTAAATGGAAGACAGCAAAACCTGGCCTGAATGTGTGGCAAATAACAATACAACCCTGATTCTCCTTATGATGTTGAAAAACTTGTTTTCCAAAATCCAGTCTTTTTCATATATGTCGATTAATTTTCCCCTGTAAAGTTGTTATACCCTTTTAATTGCTAGATATTTTATGTTCATTTTACAGGACATGAGATGTTGAATCAAATCCAAAATATTTGCATTTTTTGGTTGACCAGTTGCAGTTGACTTAACAGTTAACTGCTTATCAATTTAATAAATTGGACATAAATTATGTAAAAGCCAATTTGGATTATAACAGCCAAAAAAATTCTGATGCTAAAAAAATTAATTGAAATAAATAATATAAAATTGTCTGCTTGTTCAACATCAATTTGCTGGAAGGTTTAGCTGGAGTTCAAAAAAGTCTTTGAGATTGATTTCCCATTTAGTCCCTGTTTATCTTGAAATGCCCTTTAAGTGGTCAAATCAGAGCTCTGAGAGCAAGAATCGACTATCACAAATTTGTGATTAGACATTACAGTCTATGTGTATATAAATCCTTACAAATAGTAGGTGATAGTCTGTACTTAGAGAAATGCTTCCCCTTTCAATCTTCAAATTAAGTTTGCATACTACTTCAAAATACACTCAGGGGAGAGGGTGTGTGTGTGTGAAAAATCTGAAATATTGCACAAAATGGATTCAGTTAGTGAGAAGCCACAATATTTACAAACTTTTTTTCCAACCCACACTTTTATTGATGGAGTGGTTGGGAAAAGAAAGCAGTGTAGTTCTCTAATTATTCCTCACCTTCATGCAAGTCTTCTTCCACAGCCAGAGATAAAAACAGCTATGCCAAACATTTGTCCAACATTTCTTTAATATCTTGCAGCCATGGAAAGTGAACAACCCAAGGTGAACTTTCCTGCACCTCACTCTATTTTTATTATTGGAGACTATTTTTTATATCTATTTTTGTTTTGGTTTCTATTAAAAACAAACAAGCAACTTTTGATTTTTTATTTTTACTGCTTCCTTCAACTTATTTTCCTCTGGAGTAAGTATACAATTTTCTTGCAGATCTTTGTTTTAAACTTTGATCACACAGCACCAGATAGCAACAGATCTACTTAATTCATTTAACAGGAGATACTTTGATTTGTTTATGTGTGGCTTTTGTCCTTTTAAATAACAATAAGAGAGATTTATTTAATTTTCAGCATCTGATTTACTGTAACTGTACATTCTGCTCTAAAGTATTTGTGTATCCTCACCCAAGCTATATTTGTAAAGACAAATATTTTGCTGTAAAGATAGATTTTTCTTTTATCCTATTGAATTGCAGCATGTTTTAATCAGACCAATTATCTAATTTGTCAAGAGGGACTTTAATTCTAAATTTTCCTCAAAAATGCATGCAGCCACTCCTTCAAGTCATTAGCAGAAGTGTTGAACACTCATAGTGGGGGAGAGATTCCCACAGAAACCTCCATTATTTAGCTTCTAGTCCAACAGTGGAATATGAATGACTGTCCCTCTAGATGTATGTTTCCAATGACCTGTGAAGCTGCCTCATCCAGTTGCCATTTCTCTAGCTTCGTCATGAGACTGCCTTTTAAGAATAACTGGACAAGACACAAAATATCTGCCAATTCCCCTCTTGCAAAAAGAAAAATAATTGGATACCCACCAAATAGAAGAGCAATTTTTTAAAAAATAACATATTTGGAGAAGTCCATCTTGATTGTTACTTAACTTCTTATTATGTTCTATGCTCTTAGAAAACATCTGCCTTTTTTTTTTCAGCATATTGTTTGTTTGTTTTGGAAATGAAATTAAATAGACTATCCTAGCAATGACTAGTTCCTTGCTTTTATTAGATATATTTGGATGACTCTGTTAGGTCTTCAAAATATTTGCAACTCATCCAGCTATTTTATAATCCATTCTTCCCTTACTGAAGCAGTGTAAACATATTTTTTTCTCTGCTGCTGCACCTGTACCACTGTACCAATAGGATGACTGCAGCTGACTTCTTAAGTAAAAAAAAAAAAAAGCATCAAGATAATAGCTCTCTGTCCTGCCTCAGGAACAAAGCTTCTCCTCTGAATCAAAACTAATCCTTATGTCTCTTGTTCATTTTGCAACTTGGACTTTTTGACTGTGACTCTTTTCTCCTGCATTTCTTTTTGTCCGTGCAACCATTTTATATTAATCTTTAGCAATTTCGGTTATAATCTACTTTCTGTGCCCTCCCTTGTTATTTTCAGGCTGACTGAAACTAGATCCCACCATAACAATCTTCCAGTCTGTGTGTGACAACTGACATAACCCTGTGTCACATAAATGCAAATTGTGTTTTTTGTAACAAGATTGTGGCTGAGCAGCCGAGAGAAAGGCTGCCAGAGCTGAGACTGGGATTATTCTTTTGGTGCCACTGTGCTTTTGGTGCCACCTCTTCTAGGAAGGAACAGGGTAGTGGAGTTTGTTCTTCTCCTGAGGCAGGCTGAGCATAGCATAAGTGCAGAGAAGGCCTTGAACAGCAGCACAGGGCAAGCAGCCAAAGACAGAATGGGAGCATGGAGCATGAAGATAAACAGAAGTTTTGCTCCTGTTAGGAGCGAGGGACCTTTATGAAGGAAGACTTCCAAAGTTAAGACTGAGAAGAAAAGAAAGGAGAATACCCAGAAGGAACTGTGTGGAGTTTGTGGAAACCCAGAAAGCTACTCGTAGTTGTTGAACAGAATAGCAAAGCTGAAGAAAATTGTGTTCTTGCAAGAGCACAACTGACAGAATGCTGGTTTGTTTTAAACTTCTAATTTCAGTCTCCTTTGCCCAGGAGATGTGAGGATTTTCTTTGTGCATAAAAACCTTGTGGAAGCTTTATATTTTGTATTGTAGTAGTACCAAGCTTCAGATGCTGGTTGTTTTTTCTGTCCTTGCATAAGGAAAAGGACTAGGCAATTCTACCTCAAGGTTTTGATGAATTTAGGATTTTTTCATAGCATATATGGAGACCAAGTCTGAAAAACCCCACCATGTAATTATTCATCATCTGAATTCTTTTAGGCTCCTAGAGCTAAGTAAAGACACAAGACAGTAAGTTCTTCTAAACAAGCAGCAAAGAGGGAAGGAAAGGGAGGAATCATCAAAGTCTTGAGACATGTTTTGGTGCTCTTTTTGCACTAAAAGGAAACTGTGAAACCTCCAGGTACAACTTAGGATTCAGACAACCACAAAACAACACTGTAATTGAACTGCTGCTGAGTCAGGCCCTTTGTTCCCACAGATGATCTACAACCATAAAACTCTCTAAACCAATGAACTTGGAACAAAGAACTGCAGGAAAAAGAATTGGCTATCTAGAAAATTCCCCCGTTTGTTGTCTATGACTCTTCATTAGGTGGTGTACATAGATTTAACTTGCAGATTAAAGTGTTTTGAAGGAAAACTAAATAATTTGTGTATTCTTTAGATGTAGTTTGGTAGAAAAAAAATCACGGAGTTCATGTGATACCAGTAATGATGCAGGACATACCAATGCATATTTGGGATTATAATAATTATACACTGCCCTCTAATTACTGTACACTTTCATGGAAAATATGTCTTTATCATGCATGCCACCATAGCATAAATAAAGTGCATTTTACATCTGTATATATACTTACTGAGGTGCTGACATACTCTTTCTAGCTTTACTTTGTACTTATTTGAGAGTCATTAAAAAATTATTGAAAAACATTGCATGTCTTTCTGAAAAATAAGTTCTACTGTACACTGGTATGGCTGAGTAAAATAAAAATTACTGCATTAAAAGGGGATAGCTAAGTAAAATGTTATATAAATAATATATAAATATATATAAATAATATATAAAATGTTTTAACTTGCATATGACTTTTAGTTAGATTATGCTTTTCTTTCAAGTCAGTGAACTATAACGAAATTACTTCTCGAAAGATATTATGGCTGAGTATCTTCTCTATATTTAGCATGTTCTTACAGAAATATTTGAAAATAGAAGATAATAATAGAAGAAAAGACCCACTGGAAAATCTCTATTCAAAGTTTGATTACCTTTGGAAGCAGTTGGAAGTTCAGCTGCTGTTTAGCCATCAAGGTGAGTGTCTGATAAACCAATGATTCATATTGTGACATTTTAACTACATAAATAAACTTAACCGAAGCATGAAAGATTGTCTTTCACTTCTGAGTGGTTTTGCATCTCCTCTAGATTCTTTTGTTCCCCAGCATTTTACCAAGGAAGAAATCTAGAATTATATTAGTAGACTAAATTTATTTGTAGTGCACATACGTTACTGCTCCTATGAAGAAGTTGCCATTTTAATGCGTGTTAGGAACGCATATTAGATCCTTTTGGTCTATGGCAGAAACTTGTTTTGATTATTTCACAGTGGTATTACTGTAGGTTTGCTGTCATTGATTGCAAGATTTAGTAACTGATAATTAATGACTGATTTCTTTGTGTGCAAAAACAAAAAATGTTGCTAATTGTATTATTTGTTTATGTTATATGATTCCACCAGTAACAAGTTATCTACTTGTTGGTATTGTGCAGGTATTTGTAGTTTGCTGAAATCCTAAAGTAATATTTCAATTACTGCTATCATCATATATTCTCCAGTATCTTATTTTCTTTTTTAATGTCTAAAAGAGTTATATTTTAGCTTTCTCAGTGGTTCTTTTTAATGAAAAGACGAACTTCTTGTCACTAGCCTAGATGCAACTTTCTGTTGTGCTGCAAAATGTAACCTTAAATATTTACTAATATTTGTAGGCATTAAATTAAAAGTGTTATTCAGTTTCTTAGCTTTTGTTGTGAAGAATACACATAGATACTTCATTTTTCAACTCTATGAATTCACCATACGTCCACAAAATAAGCTCTTACATGGTTTACATCAATGTTTTATGTATTCAAAATATTTCTAGCACATATTGAACAACTCCTTCCTACAAAACAAGAAACCATAAGCAACTTTACTTAAAAATGCATCTATATCTTTAACATTTAAACCCTAACCGTCTAGTCCTAATAGGTGCATTTTAATCACGTTTTCTAGTATTTCTATAGGCATACCAGAGTCAAAGGAAATCATAGTAAAGGTCTGCAATCTAAATACACTGAATTCCATTTTTTTTCTCACAAGATGGAAATTATAGAGAAAAGGAAAAAAAACCCAACAAAATACTGGTTAGTATAAACAAGAAAATTAAGGTTGCTGCCAGAACATTTTTCCTGTTTTAAACTTCCTCCCATGCCTGTCATAATGCTAGAAGTCATTTTTCAAAGAATTTGAAACAATGTTGAAAATAACTCAAAGTGTTAAGCTGTTTTGACATATACAATCAGAGAATCACAGAATGATTGAGATTGGAAAGGACATCTGGAGTTTGTCTTGTCCAATCCCCCATTCAAGCAGGGGCAGCCAAAGCAGGTTTCCCAGGACCATGTCCACTCCACTTTTGAGTACCTCCAAAGATGGAGGCTCCGTAACCTCTCTGGCCTATGGGATCCAGCAACTGACCACCTGCACAGTAAAAAAAGTGTTTTCTTTTCTTCAGATAGAATTTCATGTATTTCAATCTGTGACAATTGCCCTTTTCAGAGGACACCACCGAGAAAAGTTGGAGACTGCCTGTAGTAGTTTGGTCCAAAATACTCATTACTGTTTACCTTCTGTGAGATAAGAATTAGGAGAAACGCAAAGCAGGCGCCAAACTTGAAAGAATATAAAGAAGTTTATTAACAGACCTAAAAGAAGAGAAAAAAAAAAAAAAAATCATACCACACCTTCAGAACTCTTCTCCTTCCCCCCCACCCACCTTTCTCCCTTCTCCCACTGACAAAGATGTTCAGTCTGTTTATCACTTCCATAATAACCTTGTTCAGTCTGTTTAGGAAGCGGAGTCTCTCTTGTTAATGTTATGAACACATTAGCACAGCAGGACAGCCGCCCGGGTTGGTTCTCTGCTCGCATGTGAGTCCCTTCCCCCGACTTGCAGCTTTTTCCAAAACTGCTTTCGAGGGTCCACTCTTGAAATTACTGGGGTAAAATTTTAAGGTTGAGCCATTCAGAAATAAAAGTTCTCTTCACCCATCTCTGGGAGCATTTCGTGTCTAAGAACAGAGGCCCTACTCCTTCCCTGGCAGCAAAGGGTCCTCCTCATCTTCATCTTTAGGACTATCTCTGGGAGCATCTCTAGGAACTGAGGTTTTCTCCTTTTCCTTTTGGAGCAAAAGTCCTCATCTGGTCCATCTCTCCCTGTTCAAACTTCTCATTAAATTACAGCTGCTTTAGCATCTGCCTATCTCAGCACAGATGCTTCTGCTCTCAAGTACAAGTTGAACACTCCACCTCCCAAGTCTTCATGAAATTACAACGGGTACTCTGATACCTCATAGCTTTACAACAGATTTTCAGCTTTAAGCATCTCCTCTTTCTTCTCCCTCAGGTTTTCTGCTCTTCACAGCAATAAAAGGGTTAATCTCACCCAGGCCTTGCAGCTGGAATGTGGCTTATCGCTGTTGGTCACAATATCTTTGCTGGACAGCGGGGCAGCTTCAGCTGAATCTTGGCCGCAGTGGAGAGGGGGAGCCGGGCTGCTCTGGCTGCCCACAGCCCTGCTGGGGGTTGGGGGGAGGGGGGGGCATTCTGTGGGTAGAACAGGGCCCATCGGCTCCAGGATGGCTGTGGCCCGGCTCAGCCTGGCCCAAGCAGGGCCTGGCCGGGCCCGCTGGCCCCTGCACGGGGCCCGCAGCCACCTGTGCCAGCGCCGGAAACGAGAGAGAGCTTGGGGGGGGAGTTTGTCTATTCATAAGAGTGGATCACAGAGGTGGTCACAACTTTAAGTGGCTTAAAGAATTGTCCATATTCAAACTGGCCAGCTGATAGGTTCTATCAGGTCACAGAGGAAGCTGTAAGCACCCCTTTGCAAGAACATCACTTCCGGGACTATGCTTGCTAACCCATGACACTGCCTCTTCTTCATTCCCTCCTCCCAAGTTTGTACACATGGATAAGATCTCCCTGAACCTTCCTCCTCTTCCCCAGGCCGACCACTCCCAGCAGTCTTGGCTGTCAGGTGCTGCAATTCCTTACTCATCTTCATGCAAGATGCACCAGACTCATTCTAGTAAGTCCATATATTTCTTGTACTGGGAAACCCAGTGCTGGACCCAGCTCTTCCGACATGGCCATAATGTGGTGGGTTGAACCTTACCAGTGCCAAGTAGAAGGATCACCTCCCTTGACCTGATGGCAACACTTATTCTAATGCAGTCCAGGATACTTTTGACATTCTTTTCTGCAAGAGTGTACTGCTTGTTCTTTGCTTGCTTGTTGCCCACAAGGACAGCAAATGCCTTCTCTGTAGAACTGCCTTCTAGCTCATTGTTCCCAGTTTGTACTGGTGCCTGGGTTTGAACCTTCCACCCAAGGTTCAGGACTTTGCACTTGCCCTTGTTGAACTTCATGGGAGTCCTGCTTGCCCATTTCTCCAGCCTGCCCAAGTCCACCTGGAGGGCAGCATGATCCACTGGTCTATTAGCTACTGCTCCCAGATTTATGCCATCTGCAAATCTGCTGACAGTTCACTCTTCCATCATCCAGGTAATGAATGAAGGTGGTAGACAGAATGTGTGCCAGTTTTCATCCCTAAGGCACACCACTAGTGACTGTCTTCCACATGGACTTTGTGTTGTTGATACCAATCCTATGATCCCAGCAGTTCAGTCAGTTTTCAGCCCACACTACCAACCATTTTCCCCAGCCTGTATTTTATAAGGCTTTCTATCAGCTTGTTCATGGACAGTGTCAAAAACCTTGCTAAAGCTGAGATAAACAACATTCAGTGCTCTCCCTTCATCTATCAAATCAGTAATCTCATCACAGAAGTCTATCATATTGGTCAGGCATAATTTCTCCTTTATGATTGTATGATGGTGTGCTGGAATTTGGTTAAATTTGGCTATTTTTATCACGAATTCTACAAAATCACATTTTCATTCTCTTCCTTTTAGCCGAAAGTTGAAACAACACAGTCTATATGAAACAAATGTTGACCAATTGCTGAATAAGTGATTTTTAAAGTATTCTAGCCATTGTTTTCAGTTGTAAATCAACATTAGGGAAAACTTAAGTATCGGGAAAAGCACTTAAATTTGGTCTTAGTGGCAGCCAACAGTGCTAAATTAAGGTCTGCATTAAACTACTCTTCTGGGAGTTATCCTTTTTGCTTCAAGGGTGTGTGAAATATGTGTTAAAAATTTCAAAGCAGTATACAAGAAAAGATGTGAACTTAAACTTACACAAGGACTTTAACCAAATTATCATCAGTATCAACATTTTCCTATTCAGTCTTCATAGTACCTTGTAGAGTTACATTTCTGCCAACATTCAAGCTCTGATGAAATGGTGATTATATAACAAAGAAAAAAATTTTTAAATTAATCTGTCAAATGAGTCTCATTAACACAGTCTCATCATAGTAATTGCTTAAGAACCAGGCATTAAGCATCTAAGAGTTCACTATATTCAAATGTTGTATAAGTGTCTTTGAATATCATTTTATCTCCTTATTTATTTTTGACTAGATAGAACACAGTATAGAATAAAAGAACAACAAGAAAATACACAAGAAGTTGCCAGTATTTTTTTCTGTGTTTATACAGTGTTTAAACAGTCAGTACTGCTCTGTCAGTGGTGTTCATCAGCCATATGCTATTAAAGTAATCAGTGATAACTTTGTTAGTCTAGTTCCAGATGTTTGGAGACAGCATTTTAGGCTTTGAGCAGGTAGATGGTGTGCAGCTGAACGTGATATATTATAATATCCAGTGAAAGGAACAGCAAATGTAGCAAAAGTGTTGGTGACAATCAGATTGCTACAAAAAAGCTATTTCCTTCTAGCCTTTTATTTATGAATCTGATTATCTAAGATAGTAAGGGGCAAGTGGTATCAAGATTTATACCCCAAAGTGAAGCTGCATAAAATTAGTCCCATCAACATCAAATGTCTTAGTTACTTATAGTTAAAATATACCAAAAAAGGAAAACAATCATGTTCATGCAATCAAAGTATCCCTTTCGTATGCACTTAGAAATATTTTATTCCTCAATTATTAGAAAACAAAAGTAAATAGAAATGACAGCAACTGTTTTACAGATTAATTTATGATCTAATGATTGCTGGGAACATCCTCATGTTTTGTTCCAGATGGGTTTTGTCTTAAGTGAGGGCTTAGAACCTAAACACAGATATGCACACAACACAAAAAGTATTTAGTTGTGGCTGCATGTATGGCCTACAGCATTTGGCATTCCAGGTAGTGAAATGTCATGGCTCAGATTCTCATAAAGCTCTTTACTATACCTTGTTCACTGCTTATGACAATCAGTTTATTCTTTCAAATTCTTGATATGAGAATTAAAAACATATGTCTTTAATAAAATACTGATTTTTTTTTTTATCACCACAGATAACTAGCTTGGACAGAACCCACACTGATGTGTCCAAGTTTTGAACTGCATCTCACTGCTGTGGAACATCTGTTTGCGCTTGACCATGTCAGGTTGCCAGAGGCATGATAAAATTAACTATGGAACCAGGGTCAGACCCTCTAAGTTGCTGCAAGCAGCTATTTTATTCTAGTTGTTAAGAAATGTAGAATACTTATGCTAGAAATAACCCAAGCTTATATCTTTTGCTGTGGTTCATATTTATTTGAAAAACTGAAAACAAACACAGTTTAATACCACCTTCATTTGGCTTTTCCTATGGCTGGATTCTGTACCTGGGACAGGGCAACCCTGGATGAACAGGCTGGAGAACAGGAGGGTGGAAAACAGAGCCATGGAAAGGGACCTGGGGGTTATGTTTGACAGCAAGTTGAACATGAGTCAGCAGTGTCCCTGGCAGCCAAGAGGGCCAACCCTGTCCTGGAGGGCATCAGGCACAGCATCGCCAGCTGGGCAAGGGAGGGGATTATCCTGCTCTGCTCTGCACTGGGGCAGCCTCACCTCGAGTCTTGTGTGCAGTTTTGGGCACTAAAATATAAAAAAAATATTAAGCTATTAAAGAGTGTCCAAAGGAGGGACATGGGGGTTATGAAGAGCTTTGAGGGGAAGCCACATGAGCAGTCACTGAGGTCACTTGGTCTGTTCAGCCTGGAGAAGAGGAGACTGAGGGGACACCTCACTACAGTCTACAGTTTCCTCATGAGGGGAAGAGCAGGGGCAGGTGCTGATCTCTTCTCTGTAGTGACAGTGACAGGATCCACAGGAACATCATGAAGTTGTGTCAGGGGAAGTTTAAGTTACATAGCAGGAAAAAGTTCTTCTCCCAGAGGGTGGTCGGGCGCTGGAACAGGTTCCCCAGGGAAGAGGTCACTGCACTGTCCCTGACAGAGTTCAAGAAGGGTTTGGACAATAGCCTCAGGCACACAATGTGAATCTTGGACTGTTCTGTGCAGGGCAGGAGCTGGGCTTTGATGATCCCTGTGGGTCCCTTCCAACTCAGGATATTCTGTGATTCTACGATATATTTTCCACTCCTGTCCCAGACAGAACATGATCATATCCTGGCAGATGAACAATTTTTGGCAAGGAAAAAAACCAACATCACTGCTCCTCCTAGGAGTAGGAGATACTTAAATAGCATATTAACTATTTGCCATTTAACTTTTTTACCATTTTTCTGAAAATTATTCCTATTCATTAGTCAAATAATGTAGTTATAATTAAGTTCAACAATCCAAGTCAATCTATCTGTGTTTTTGTATAAAAACTTTCTACGTGACTAGCAGGTAATCAGGTTATGTTCAAAACTAGGAACAATCATTTAAACTGGATCTATCAGTACAACAATTACTTTTGCTGTATTATAAAAATTTTCTGGCCAGAATATCTAAGCTGACAACTAACAGTAACTAAGCAATTAGGGACATCTGTTCTTCTGTGCTCCTGAAATCCGTTATATAAATAGATTTGCAATACGTTCCCTTTCTTCCAACAGAGTAGGGGTCCTGTAAATCTTATTTCATATCAAATTCTTAAGAATCAAATCCTGACAATATAAACTATACATTTAACCCTTTTAATACATTCTCACATCTATCGGAAAGGCTTGTTTTTTAAATGTTGTCTTTGCATATAAATACAGACCTATTTTGTTAAATAGGTACCGTTAGTTGAACCCTGCATTGACATATTTTTTCTGTTTACAACAAAGTAGGTAGGATTATCTTTTTACATTTATAAATTTTGAGTACTGTGTAAAATTGAAAATATGAACTTATAGGGACGATCTACTGAGTAGCTCACTAGGGTAATTTAATGTTATATACACATGATATTTTACAAAAAAACATGCAGCATTTTTCCTTAGCTTAAATACAGCCCCACTTTGGATAGATCACTGCTTTTATGTCTTAGAGATCTAGGACTTTACTGGGAGCATGGGATTTACTATTCAGTTTTCTGTGACCACTCTGGTTAATCTCATTCTCTAAACACAACAGCTTCCCTATATAAACACTAAAATGTGCATCTAATTTATGACTGCTTGTAGACTTGGAACTTGCTGAATCTATGGCCTAGAAGGGTAAAGCCTGTTGCCATCTCTGTGGATCAAAGCATTTCTTTGTTATTAGGATGAATGCAGAGAGCACTGCTGATTACAAAATTGTACCTTCAGAGCAAGCCCTCTGAAAATGTAAAGCTGAAGCAGTATTCAGAGTTCAGAGGAAAAGGACATGTCAGAAACAAAACTAGTAAGATGTTTTAACTTTCTTTATGTAGTATACAATGAAGTAGAAGAAAATTTGTTTTCTTTCATAGCATTTTGATACTGATAGCTGTACTTTTTTTCTTGTTTCCTAAATATACAGTCCATGTTGCCAAGAGTTCCTGCATTTTCAAAGTGACAGGGTGAATTCAGGGTTCTACTTTTCAGTGAAATTACTGGTACTAGTAGTACTAAAGGTACTATTTCCAAAGAAATAATTGACAATCACAAGAATATCAAGAAAACTGTTCAGGCTCTTTCTCCTTGTGAAATTCTTACTACAGCATTTTCCCCATATGTCTAACCCCACAGATGTCTATATTTTATAATACAGAGACAATTTTAGTCAATACATCATCCCTGCCTAACTACACAGGTGGTTTGACACAGACTTGCATGAAGGTGTGGATAAAGAGGATCCCCCAAGAAAATCTAGGACTAGGGAGAAATTAGTTTATCCTATCTAACCAGGGTGCTAAAAGAGAAAATGTGTTTTGAACTGGGATTGTGATGTGGGGGTGGGAGGGGAAGAGGTTATGTTTTGGGAAGTAGTTTTGTCTAGTGGGTAACTTGAAAATGACAATATTCTGCTTTCTGTGATTTCCAAAAGGAGAGTTTGGGAGGGCAAAGAAAGAAAGAAAAAGTGTCCTCTTTTCAGTTCACTTTCCCTAATATCCTGACTGTGACGAGATCTTTCCAGCTGCCACATATTAGATCCCCCTTTATCCCTTGTGGTGGTTGACCTTGGCTGACCACCAGGTGCTCATCAAGCAGATTTATCACTCCCTTTCTCAGCAGCATGGCGGGGGGGAGGGGGGGGAATAAGATGAAAAAAGACCTTGTGGGTCAAGATAAAAGCAGTTTAATAAAGAAACAGCAAAGGTCATGCATGGAAACAAAAGTTAACAAAGTGACTTTAATCACTACTTCCCATTAGCAGGTGATGACCAGCCACTTCCTGAGAAGTAGGGCTTTAGTACTCCAGAAGACACATGCAGCTTTTATTGCTGAACAGGTGCTATATGGTATGGAATATCCTTTGCTCAGCTTGGATCAGCTGTTTTGGCTGTGTTCCTTCCCAAACTCTTGCCCATGCCTCAGCCTATGCCCTTTGAAGGGGTGACAGTTTGGATAGACAGCCTTGGTGCTGTGTCAGCATTGCTCAGCAGTAGCTAAATGCTGGTGTGTTATCAACACCTTTCCAGCACCAATACTCAGCATGGCACAATGAAGGCTGCTACAGGGAAAAGTAACTCCACCCATCCTGAATCAGTACAGTCCTTCAGAATTTGAAGAAAATTCAAAATTTGTTTCCAGAAGGCTATTTTAGTCATAAATCTTTAAAACTGAATGAAGTGACATGTCACTGGCTTCTATTGGGGGATGCAGGGTGGTCCTAGCTCTGAGATATGTTGATTTGAATGTTGCTTGTCTGAATGTAAACACAACTCTGACGTGGTTCAAATTTACTGGTTTTGCAACAGATCTATGATTTCTTTAAAGGACTGTGAAAATACTTTCTGTACCTGAGAACAAACACGTCTGCAACCACATTCAAATGCACAGAATGAAAAATGCAGCGTAGTATCACCTTAAGCAAAACACCAGCTCCTTCTTCCCAGATTAGGCAAATTTTATTTCAGCTACTATTTCAGCAGAAATTTCTTTAAGGCTTTCAGACATCAAAAATTTTCTCAGATGTGAAATGATGAAGGTGTGACAACTTCTATTGCCAACTTAAAATCCAGTCCTCGGGAGGACTTTGTAATCCCTAAAATAAGAGTATTTCCTTTAGTCCTGACAGCTGAAATCAGGGTCTGAAATATTAATCCTATTGGGGGACTAGATAACAATGACTTAATCTCTTCCATAATTCTGAAAAGGGCTGAGGTAAAAGACATGTGTCCTGGTCTTGCTGGCAATTCTAGCAAAATAAAATCACAAGTTTTTCAAACTGTGGAGCATACTAGTGTATAAAGCCCATTTAATCGAATGCATGCCATGTCCGTGGTGTTTAACTGCATGCAGACAACATTTAAACAAGTATGTCCACCAAAGCTGACCAACCTGAAGCTGGAGTTACACAGGCAACAGTATAACCAATGTTACTTTTTCTAATATGGTTTTAGGAAAGTTCCATCTGCCTGAACAAAAACAAAAGGCGGATTTATGATTAATTTCTTAAGAGGTTGGTCATATTTCAAGTTTGTGGAAAAGACACATAATCTGTCACAGAAAACAAATGAAAACACTGCTGAACACACAGCATCTCATTACAAAGGAGTGTGCATATATATATACATATAGATACATGTATAAACCAAAAGATACTTACATTGCATTACTTAAACTGTCTAAACTACTAAACGTTTGCATTGTACTGCAAAACTAGTCTGGAATAACATGCCAATTGATGGTAAATACAAGTCAAGGAAACCTCATGCTGTAAACCTTACTGCATTTTTAGTAGGAGTTGCACTGACTGGTAAAATATGTGCTACCAGTTCCATCAGCCATCATCAAACCACAGCTACCACATGCTCCCTAACCTCTGGCATATTAGGTATTATTCCCTGCATGTCGTCACTTCAAAATGTGCCCCATCTGACTGACAAGTTCTGAAACTGAAGTTTTCTTTTTCTGCTCTGATTTAATTCGTCTTACGTCCTGTTATGGTAATTGTGGAATATTTTCTTCTTGTTAGTCTTACCTAATATATGGATAACATGTAGTAGCCTTTCAAAATATTTCAATGTGAAAACAAAGGGCTTCTTAATAGGTCTTTTTTTTCAATATGCAAATTTCAAAAGCAAACATTTCACATCAAACTAAAACAGATACATTTTTTACACTATTCAGAAGTCTAACTGATTATTCCTAAGTTTTTTTGCTAAGATTGCTAGATTAAATTATTCTTCTATGTAATATTTTACTAACTGATTTGAATTCTCAAAATTTGTCTTTTGAGCTAGGAAAAAAATGGCAAGAAAATGCTCCAGTATTTTAGATGTCAGAAACAACTTTTGCCATTGCATGGCTTTAGGTGTAACTTGTTTGTTTTACCTGCTGTTCTTCAAGTTCTCCACATGTTGTTGCAATAACGCAAAGCATTCGTTACCTCAAAATGTATATATATATACTGCTTCTTGTAGGGTCTGTAGGCTACAAATAAAAAAGATTTGGTCCTACTATGCAATTCTATCTAAGCCCTGTCTTCCGGTGAAGCCAGTTAATCTTATTTTAGCCTTATATGATCTGGAGTTCTTATACAAGGCATGAATAATAAATACTTGTTTTTACAAACTTTTCTGGATCTAAATGCTGCTTCATAAGCCAGACATTTTCTGCTTTGGACGCAAGCTTCAGAAAACAATACATAAAAATATTTTGCAAGGATGCCGATAATGTGTTTCTACAGTAATTTTTACAGAGAACAAAACAACCAACAGGGAATATGAACATGTCTTTGTTTTTTTCCCAAACTTCCTAGTCACATAAGAAACTTGTGAAATATCTGGATGACTGCCCTTTCATTTTATTTTATTTTTATGTTATTCATTTAGACTTACTATTTGACCATGTCCTCACTTCATCTTCAGCTAGATCTCTTATGACTTTATTTAAAAAACTTAAAATTGCTATTACTAAGAGATTTCATCTTTCTTTATGGATAGCTGAAGGATGCTCTGTACCCTATCCTTACTTTGATAGAATAAAAAGAGCAAGTTTTCACAGATGTTTCCACAGCTTTTCTCAGGCTAAATGAATTGACAAAAATAAGTAGGGATTAGCAATGCTGATCTTTGCTGCAAGTAACATTTGTACTTGGATCAAATACAATAGTTTGTCCTTTAATTGCACATATTCCAAAATGCTGAATTTCAGAATACGGGAAAACTCCTCAGTCTTCAAGTTTCTGTTTTTGTGTTTCAGTCAGGCTGCATAATGATTTAGGGAAGTTGTATTCAATAGTTCTGCAAAATATTCTGTATTTGACATTATCTATCCATATTGTTAAGTGGGAAAGGAATGTTTGATTGAATGGCATAAGAAATCTGTATCTCAGATGAAAATTCCTCATTCTGCTCTGTGATAGCTCTCAAAAAGCATAGATGTCCTTCAGCTCAAGTGTTTTTCACTGGCCTGCTCTGCTAGTATATCAGTAAGGCATAATACAGTCTTTTCATCAGACAGAGGCTTAAAGGTCTGCTGCAGATTTTTTATAGTAACAGAAGAAGAACTCAGCAGGGAGGAGGCTACAGTCAAATGCTTTACTTGGTTATAAATAAAGGATTGAAAAAGCAGGTCTCCATTCTTGACAGATCCATTGATTTTTTGAATTTTTTTTGGCAGGTTTGTTATGGCAGATGTGCTCAGTAGAACTGTAGGGTATGCTTATAGCTACTTACAGATTTTTGGAAACTGCTGTTTCTGCTAAGTTATTCAGTTTAGAAGTGGAAACCCACATTTTATAATAAAACTTGATGACATCTGTCACATCTTGATTACTTATGTTGAGGTAGTAACTTATGTCCTTTCATATGAATAAATAAGAGTGTGTTAAATAACAGATAGTTTATGTGTAATGCGGCCATCTATCCAAAGTCTAAAATCAGTTTTCTATCAATTCTTGAAACAAAAAAAGGCTCCAAAGAGGTATAAGGGCAAATTTTTCCACCACAGGACAGTCAAGCAGGTTTCCCAGAGAAGCTTGTGTAGTCTCATTCTTCGAGATTTTCAACCTAGACTGGATAAAGCCCTCAACAATGCGGTCTGACCCTGCTTTAAGAAAGACCTCTTGAGGTCCCTTCCAACCTGAACTCACCTATGATTTTGTAGAAACTATTTTGTTCCTAAACTGATTTAGGAATATCAGTGTATTATTATTGCTCCATAGAAGTTCTAAGTCAACTACACATCATCTTAATAAGATATTAGTTAATACGACACATCCAATTAATTACTCTATAATTTTATCTATCAAAGTTCTAGTTTTTAAATTTAATATCAAAAGAATTTTTTAAAAATCTTATAAAAACTTGAGATGACTTTTCCCCTTATCTGTAATTCTTAAACTTTGGCAACAGAACTTAAATTGTTTGAGATATGATAAGGAAGTACACTGAAATACCAGACTTCTATTTTTATTTTAAATAATCTAGTTTTGGTCTACAATTTTATACATTTCAGTTACAATCCAAAGAAACAAATGCTTACTATTCTTTTTCTCATAGTTAGTAATTCAATGTTCTAAGAACAGAGAAAGATAAGATCCGGGTGTAAGAGCAGCCATGACTGCAAAACAAAATGTTCACATGACTTGAGATATCTCCAGGAACAAGACTGAATTCAGACACAGCAGAGTAACAGAGAAGGGAGAGGATATTTTGTTTTTCTTGAAGAACATTTTTAGTAACACTGGTAGAAAGGCACTACTGAAAGTCCAAAATATACTGCATTATTGTGTACTCTAAAGGGAAGGGGATAAAAATATTTTATAGCAGTTCTTCAAAAGTAGAAACTGCACAGCACAATGTATACCATAATTTGTAACAGTTTTGCTTTCATCTACCAGCTCTACCTGCAAATTTCCCGAAGCTGTCATCTACATGAGAATTAAATACAATATTTTACAGAACTGACATTGAAAGGCTAGAATTTTGGGTGGATTCTAGGAGTGCAAATGAGTTTGTAGTGCCAAGGAATCAAAACTAGTTTAGTATTCATCATGTGACCAAGACTTCCCTCTAGAGACTGAATTTCTCAAATAATGATGGAGTCCACTAAAATGTACTGAAATATGAAAAAACCAGACTAGAACTTTAGGAGAGAATTACTTCAGTTCATGTGAAAAGTAAACTGGACTTATCCAATATTTTTACTTCTGATAAAGACAGAACAAAAGGGAAATATATACCAAGAATTCACAATGTTAATCATTTTAATTTTTCATATTTTAACTATAAAATAAAGAGTAATAAGGCAGTTATCATTATACTTGACTAGCTTGAGGCAAATTCTCTCTGTAATCCTAAAGCTTGTAATTTCTGCGTATTCATGTAGAACTAAGCTTGTTCTGCTGAATTAAAATATATATTTTCAGTGCCGGTAGTAATTTAGAATCTATTTTGTGGAAATATTTTCATGTGTCCAATGCAGAGAACTATTTGCTAGATTTTACAGGGGTCCTCAGGCACGTAATATCCATTGCCAGCTCCATCTGTGGGTACCTTTTGTTGTACTTAGCTGCCAACAGACGCATCTATCATTAGCATGTAACACTAGCATCTAACAGTAGCTTTCGGAAGTTCCTCCACACACCAAGAAAAGAAGAAAAAAAAAAGGAAGAAAATGTCCAGTTTATATCAAATTAACCTCATTATTATTAGTTTGGCAAATGCAATAATTTTTCTGGGCATGCCCACAGATAAGCTACACACAGGTACACTGGGCTTCAGGGTTTAAGTATAACACAACTAAATAAAAAGACTAATTCTTGTCCTGAAATGCAGTTAGATGAGATGGAGCTGGGAACAAGCACTAAATCTTGCAACAGGCGAAGTCCCTACAAACTGCTTCGTGCAACAGATGTATTCTAAAAGTGTAGGTGTGAAAACTGTATTTCTAGTATCCTTTAAAGGAAAGCAGACAGCTTAACACAAACACCCCATATAGGAATGATTCAGATCAGAAGTATTCCTTCTCTCAGAGCCCATACTGATCTTTGGGGGGCAACAGCCCATAAGGTATAGGATGCTATGACGATAATTATTTACCATCACCCAGAGAAATTACAAGATGAGGCAAAGACACTGACTACAGCATCCAGGCAGACTGATCCATTTGCACTTGGTCACCCTAACTGTGAAGGACAGGTGATATTTTTAACTAATCTGCCATCTTACAAAGTGTTGTAAGATGTGCTATGCACCAACAAGGCAACGAGTGTTATGTGGAGGTAGGTTCCAGAGAGTACAAAGAGTGTTCTCAGCCTTCAGGTTTATGAAGACTGCCTGCATTTTGGGCTGCTGTGTCTCTTGGTGCACCCTTTGTGCTGATTTGAGGGGCCCCTGGTAATCACACTTGACTCTCACCCTGCCAGACACAGGGAGGGACTAGAACTACCGAATACACCTCAACCTTCACATCTCCATTAACTTGCCATGAGTTCAGCTGGTACCAAGGCATAAGGAAACTTACTAGTCTGCAGCAAAAAAAAAACAGAATAAAACAATAAGTGAAGGCATGGCTAGTTAGAAAACAAACTAACTTTTCAATAGCCTGAATTTATGAGGTTTTAGGAAAAGTGATGCCTGTCCTGTGGTTCTTCTCCTCACTATTCCCAGCAAGCTGGTTTTCTCTTTCTGGAGCTTTCTCTTTCTGGCTTCTGTTGTGCTCAAACAATCCAGAGTGCTGAAGCTGCCTCACCTGGGGCGGTACCCACAGCCATGGGCCCAGAAGTTCTCTTTAAGCTCAGACCTGGGCCTGAGCTAGAGTCCTGGTGGGTGGTTTAGCCAAGGTATGGCTGGTGGGAATTGTGTTGATCCAGTACCAGCTTGAAGGCTGACTCCCTGTTTTTACTGAGCCTTGTCTCATCACTGTGTGCCCACCAGGTGTTTTCTGGACCTGATCCTGACTCACAGATTGAATTCCAGGCTTGACTTCAGACTTACTTCCTCACTGTGCTACTGATCTGGATTGGTGGTTGGTCGTGGCTGCCATTCATGAGTCAGATCTGTTCCCTTGCTGCTCCATGTGAACCCTTGCTGTTCCCAGCCCTCATCCCAGAGGGAGGAGCTGGCCTGATGGCCCAGGCATATTTTATTTGCCAGTGTGAATTTAGATATGCAGTGCCTGTGCTGACATGCTGTCAGACCCTCGTTCAAGTGCTGGTGCTCAGAGCAGTTCCTCAAGGAAACATTTGCCAAGGAGGGACCCTTGGGCAGTTCCTCTGTCAGTGCCATCAAACCAGATATGGACCCAGAGTTTACAGGTTTCCATAGGAAAAGTTTCAAAGCTGGGTTCGGTGTCTTGGGTTTGATTTGGGTTTGGGGATTTTCTTTGACACAGAGGTTTTGTGAGGACTTTTGTCAATCTGTTCTGATTTAAAAAAGGAGCTCATGACATTTCTGATGAATCTGGCCAATGTCAAGGCTTGACATCCAGTCCTCCCCTAGTAGGCTGGTTTTGACTCTCAATGCTGTTAGGGGCTGGTACACCTGCTGTATTTCTATAGTCACATTTAAGAAAATACTTCCATGGCATAAGCACAAGGAGGAGAGTGGGAAGAAATACTCTAGTGTAGAGGCATCATCTAGAGCTTGCCGTGCATATGAGCATATGTTCTCAGCCACTGCCACTATGTTTGACTAAAACTTTTAACAGGTGATTATTGTGCTCAGTGTTTCTATTACAGGTCTGTAAGAAGCATAAGTTTGTTTGCCTGAGAGCTGGGTAAAAAATAAGCTTAAAATCCAAGTGTGGGAATGAACAAACAGTGCTAACTTATATAACTGTACCATGTATCATTTGCAGATCTGCCCAGACAAAGCTTTTCTTTGCATAATATTCATCTGCTTCAAGAATGGTCCATGACAAGCCCTCTGAGAATTTTTGGTAATTACACTAAAGGCTGCAGTACTAAACACATCCTGAAATACCAAGCAAGATTTTGCATCACTCAAGGTACTTTCTTCTAGTAACTACTTTCATCATTCAAAAGTGAATTGCTTGTTTGATTGCTTGTTAATTCATCTGTCTTTCATGTAATCACCTATCTGTAAAGTGATGGATTTTATGGAAGATTGTAATATGTGGATTTAAGCAGACTAATGTTGTGAGATGAATTATGAAAATTCTGAACTTAATGTCTGGTGCCTGTAAGATGAACAATTGTCTTTACACAAAACTGGGGGATAAAAATATAACATTGTTTATTACAACATAAATGCAACATTTCAGTGCACAGCTACCCTTGCACTGAGAGTTAGGTTTCTGGTACCATAACAAAAAGAACAAAAAACGTTTAAATTTAGGTCTCATCCATGTGCCTCTTCTTCATCTTTGTGCCCCTCCCTTACATTCACATGCACTCATGCACGTCTTTGCATCCTGTTTCCTCATTATTGTGGCTGCCTAAGTCATTATTTCCACATGCAGCACATTGAGGAAGGTGTTACCAGCTACTGCTCCCTCAGTGAGTCAGCAGGAGGAAACTCCCGAGAGAGCTCTGGTTCCTGAGAAAAAGAGACCACATGTTTCACCTCCATGGTATGCTATGTGTTACATGACTCCACAGATGAATCCTAAGAAATTGAACGTCAGTCGCCTGAACATAATATTGTTTTGGGAAAATTACAGCTTGATTACAGTGGAAATGCTGATACTCCCCTATGGCAAATACTCTTGAAAAATTGAGAGTCTGAAATCAGTCCTTGAAAGCATTTAACAGCTGCAGACAGGCTCAGAGCATAATAGCTCTTTGATCTTGTGTATGATGGGAAGAGCACCACTGGGAGCTTAATGCCATCATTTTATGCAAATGTCATGGAAGGAGACTCCATGTAGTTAAATTGTTCCGTCCCAAATGCAACATTTATGAAAGCCATCACTTCCTAATTATGCTCCAGGTGGATACAATAGACCGTTATATAATAGAAATTAAATCTAAATGTTATTTTTGAGTTTGGAGAACTAGTAGATGCTCTAATTAGAAAGAGAAGTGCCTGTGATATATATATAAAAGCCTGTTTGCAAAAAGTGGCTGTTGAGAAATGCTGACTACAACTAATAATGCAAACCCTATAATATCATAAGGAAAGGCCTATATAAAGTAGCAACTAAAAATGCACAAAGATAAATCACAGCCATTGCAAGAAAAAGAAAAATCTGGGGTACAATTTCCATTTACTTTGTGCAATCTTATTGTGGCTGAGATCAGCAGAGATTTTTTATAAAATAGGCTCTGCAAACAAATTATTTTTGAAAACCTTGTTATCAATGTTTATAGAGGATGACTTTAAACTAAAGAATAGGATTTCTCCTACCTGATCTTGAAAACAGAAAAAGAGCTGTACTGACTTCTGACCCTGCTCTAAATTCAGTCTTTTTTTTTTTTTTTTTTTTCCCCCAGAGACTTCAAGAGTATTTTGTTTTATTTATCTAAATAAAAAAGAGTTTGCTTGGTTAAAACTTTCTGGTCTTTCATGGGGTGAGTTAGTTTTAAAACTGCTTGGAAACAACAACGATCATCTGAGAAAACCGCATCTTTTAACTTGAAGCAAATATTTGTACAGTACAGACAGAACATTTTTTTACTGCACAAGAAAAAAAATTAGGATCAATATGTAGAACCTTTACTGAAAATAACGCATCCAAAAATCACAGAACCAAGTGGTGCATCTCTGGATTTATTGAAACAGATTACAAGTCAGAAATAAAAATGGAATTTAATTACAGAGAAAGACATATATGCTATGAAACACATAATGAGAAATTTTCAGAGAAGAAATTTACTCAAAATTGCTTGCTAGTAAAAATAAATGATTTATATCAAGTTCTACATAAATCCTCTTTGTTAAAAACAACTGAGATCATAACATTTTTGGTTCAGTCCTGTGCAGCCAAAACCAAAGCCAATTAAAATATAAAAGTTAAGGGTCAATTCTTATCTTGAGGTCAAGATTACTAGATTTTTTTGCTTGCTGTCATTGTTAAAAGTTACTGATTTTGACTTAAATTTAAAAAAGTAAAGTGGATATCATTGATACATAAGATTTCTACTTTAAACATAAGGATTTGACAGTTACAGATGATAACTCACTGTTAGTTCCAATATGGATTGATCCTGCACTTTTAAGTGCATAGCAGCATAGTGAATGCTACAATTCAATGAGTGGGATCTACTTGTTAGAGCAACAGCAGAGCTTTAGATCATATTGCAGTTAACTGGTATTACCAGTCAGAAATAAAGTGCTGATAGATTGCTCATACTGCTTCCAGTGGAAAGTCAATGGGTTTTATTTATTTACTCACTTATTTTTACAGTAGCAGTAGTAGCAATTGCAGTAAATATCGTACATTAACAAATATAGACATCAGGGGCTGAACTAGGAGACAAGGATTTGTAAACTGAGCCCTGCTCCAGTGGGTCTATCAATGACCTACAAAGCCTTATTCCTTTATGATTTATGGCACGTACAAGTAACCAGCTCTGCACATGAGCCACTCTGCAGGACCCCCAACTCCTCCGCTATGTCTCCCTCTTAGCTGTGGATTATGGGATGTGACCACTGCCCACACACATCCCATTAGACTGTTGCTGTAAGAACACTGGTGTGCTGCACTGATTTCTTTTTGCCTTGTGTGTCAGAGAAAATCAGAGCACAGTAAAACCCTTGCTTGGCTCTCCTTCAGAAACCTTTCCTAAAAAGGAAAGAAAAATAAATCTCTCCTCTACCCAACTTCAATTTTTTTTACAAAGCATATAAGAGTCTGGTAATTTTGATATCTCTACTGCTCTAATAAATTTGGTTGCAATTAGACAGTAAGTTCAAAAGCTATTGAGAAACTATTAGCAAGAGATAAATATGCCATCTCCATCATATAACTGAAATTATATCTGTCAAGTCAAATGCACTGGGAAAAAAATGTTATGTTAGGAAAAAAAAAATCAATAAATCAGTTTTTAAAAATTTGTAGCAGGAAACATAATTGACTAATCAATATTAGCAAGATTTTAAAAGAGAGATGAAAGATCAAGTAGGCTTCTCATAGAATAAGTAACAGGCAGCACACCTTTTTCTATTTACTACCCATTATTAAAAATGTTTATAGAAAGCATATGGTTGTTTTTGCAAGAATATTCACTTAGGAATTTTTTTTAAATTTTTTTCAAGCCTAAGGATTGATCTCTTACAGAAAGACCTGAGATGATTCCCTTTTTGCATAATGCTGACAAGAACAGTATGTTTGCTAAGGTAATGCCTAATAAAAATTCAGTCGGAGAGCCAATCCTGGTAATGCTGGCACACACTTACAGCAGATGTTTCTTACTCTAACATAGCTGAAATGACTCTTAACTATATCCTAGAAATGAAGAGCACAAGGGGCAAAACTTGACAAAAACATGGTATTGTAATTCATAAAAATTGGACATCATAGAAAGGCTCCTGATAAAATGGAATTGTCTCCTTAGCTCAGGAAAGTCTATTGTCATGGATTGACTTTGTTCTCTCACTCTCTTATGAAAAAAACTTTTAGTAGTGTTTATAGTAGTTTTTCCTGCATCTCCTTTTAAATGCTTAGTTATTTCATGAACCAAGATTGCCTACTTCATGTTCTGTTCTCAAAACCATACAGCTTGGTACCATTTTTGGCCCTTAACCCTGCTCCAACAATGTTGAAATATTTAATGAGACATAGCAGAAGGTTCAGAGTTTTCCCATGTGTAATCCTGCTATCCATAGATGCACTGTCACTTCTGGGGCTTGAGCTAGTAGTTCTGCCTACTGCCTCCCTTTATCAGGAGGACACACCCTACAACTTTGAGCAACACCCAGGTCTGATCAGTAATTCCTGGCATCCTTGTCAGGGCACATGATGTCAGCTACTGCATTTCTATTCCACTTAGCACAATGGAGCTCTGTTCTTGGATGTCCCCATGATGCCACCCTGTTAGAAATGATAGTATCCTTTTCTGCTCTCTGGCTATCTGAATTCCTCTGAGAAATTCTGAATACTGGTGACATTACAGAGAGAAAAGCCAAAACTTTCTTTGAGTTTCATTTCTTGACATGCTTCTCAAAATCAAACTACTACCTTAAATGTCATGGGCCACGTCTACAAGTCATGCATTATACTGATTTTCACAGGGGATTTTTGCAGATCCAGCAAGAAAGGAAATATAGAGAAGATTCATTGTAACTTGCACTTTCAGTCTTCCAGTAAAGGGAGGAGTAGTCATATGAGTAACTGCTGGCAAATATTATCTTACCTTGCTCACAATAAAGTACCTTTCACCTACAACCTGAACAAGATGTATCAAATTACTGCATTGTAAATAATCACTTTCCACTTATCACTCAAACTGCTGCTTCCTCTATTAGTCATTTTCTTTCCTCATAAAATGTATTTTTAACTACCCAAGATGAAATAGAGAGGCCATTCTAAGTTCTGAGCAATGGCAGGTTCTGAGCTTTATGTGAACTTAGTGTGTCCTCAAAACTCAACAGGATTTTCTCTGTTTTTCTTCTTAATTTTCCTAAACTGAAATGCAAACAGTTATAATATTGAATAGTCAATGAGAATGAGTTTATTTTTGATGTGCAGAAGCCATATGTCAATCCCTTGAAATCACTAGATTTTTACATGGGTTGCTGTCCCTAACAGAGCTGACTACAAGCTGTGGGCTCAAAACACCGTTTTAAAACATATTTGAAAAGATATTTCTTTCTGTGTTGGGTAAGTACCACAGGAGAAACAGAAGCATGAGAAACAGAAATGTTCAAGTTTTTCCTGTGTTTTATGAGTGCTCTGTAGGTTGATCATTCCTAACTTCAATAGAAATCCCTGTCACATGTTCTTCCAAACAAAGGAGCTGTAGAATCATGGGAATGTGACTGCTGTGGACATAAGGTATGGCTGAATGGAGTTGTGCTGATATGTATCTACAAAGAAGAGGGAAAGAAGCAAGAAAGCACTGGGCCAAGACCTCTCAGATGACTAACTTTTTACAGAAGAAAAAGAAGTACCTTGGGAAAGAAAAAGTGTTAAAAAAGCATTAGAAAGTAGTTTTTGTTTCCTATATCCATAGCAGAATTCACAACCCTATTTATCCCCATGAATGAAGAATTCAGGTTCCAACACCTAGTTAAAAGGATCAGTAACACCCACTACTGTGGGAGAACATGGACATCTCTAATTGCAAAAGCACCTGACAGGTTGCTCTGGCAGAGATTAAGCTCAAGAGGTTTCAGGCAGAAAATAACTTGTAGGTATGGCACTTGGTTATGGATACTTCAGCCCTGCCATACTCATCAGTCTTGACACGGCTTCTGTTGATGCTCTCAGACCACTGATGCAGCCAATTGCTACTGGTGCTTTGGGAGATAAGTCCCAGGGTCTTATCTTCAAGTTCCCATGAGGTCAAGAACAATGTTTTCTCATGGATGGGGGAAGACAACATGCTACGCTGTGCAGAGTCCAGAATCATCAGGAGTTTCCTGACTTGGACAGGCCTAAGTGGAGAAGCTGCGAGTGAGGTAGAGCTGTTTTAGTCCAGTACATATGGCATTTTACCATTATGATTAAAAGTCGACTTTGCCTTGGTTTTAACCTGGCAGTGTAGGAGCTCCAAACCTGCCTGGACAAGCCTATGGCATAAGCTGATTTTAGCTTATTTTAGCTACAATGTCTATTACCTAGCAGTCAGGCTTGGTATATTAGCTTTGGTTTATAGTGACAAAAAGTAAATATTATTTGTAGATTGAGCTGTCTAGAATCATAAAATAAGATATGGCATACAACAGTGTAAACACATGGTACCAGGGACACTGAACTAAACAGAAATTGCAATGGTCAGTTATTGGTCACTACAGACATAAACTCTTGTTAAACCAGTTTAGACATAAAAAGAGTACAGAAAAATTAAGCAAGTGGAATCATGAAAATAACTGAGAACAAGTTAAGGGAATGCTTGCAAACACACTGAGAAAATGAATAAACATAAATACAAGTGGACTCCCAAAAGAAGGAAGAAAGAACTCCTGCTACTTGTCCCAGAAGCATCAATCTCTAGCTGGTGTCAAAGTGGGGACATAGACAACGTGCTAGCACTCTTTCCTATCTCCTCTGCCTGAGAAAGACTGTCCCACAACCTTAAGAACCTTGAGGGAGACCATGATTTTTTTTTTTTTTTTTTGTGTGTGTGTGTGTATAAATAGCTGTGCTACAGAGACTTTCCCATATCAGTTTGGACTGTGAATGGTAGCACTGTGTTAGTATTATAACTCTTTGCTTTATTTTGATTGGACTATCAAACTAGACCTACCAAAAACTCATACCTCCATATAAATATGTAATGAGTTTCATTCTGGCAATAAGATTTGGGGCATTGCAATGTGCATGCACTTTCCAAGTTCATGCATTAATAATAGCTCTCTCTTCTCTATTCACTCAGAAAACTTCCACACCAGTAATCTCCATCACCAATCACCATGGAAGGGGAATACCACGTGGCTGCACAGCAACTTGAGCCAATCAAGACTGGAAGTGGGAGCATGCAGCCAAGGGCAGAGAGAGGGAAAAGGTTGTTATTTTCCAGTGCTTTTTCACTGTTTACCCTCACCGAACTTTTCCTTTTCTAAAGTATACATACATTCAAGTGCAACTGTGAACATTTACATCTACTATGTGGAAATTTTTAATTCCTTAACAAATATGTAGGCCTATGAGTATTATAATCTAAAATTCCTATCTCCTGTCAGTAGTTGACTTGATTAATCAGATAGACTGGAAAAATGTGAAAATTCAGTGCAAGAAAGTGTGACTTAATCTAAAATCAAACATATCAGAAAACAATAGTTATCAGTTACCGTATCTAAGTGCTACCATCAGGCCTTTTCTTAGTTTCACTTGAGTTATGGTATCTTGGTGTGTCCAAGTTTTGAATGTGAATGCAATGTGTCTCATAATCAAAGGCACTGTTTCTCAAATAACAAATAGAAAGTACCATGTGTACTGCAAAAAAGTACATATGCACTACCAGTTCTGACCCTCCGTTTCTCTTCCCTAAAATCTATTACTGGCTCCAAATACACCGATCCTTTGCTTCCAACCCACCTACTATAAAGCCCTGTAGCACATCAGCCTTTCAACTTCACGTGCTTTACCTCATCTCTCTTCCTTCATGATCCAGTTTTGAGCACATCACCAATTGCATTTGGTGGGAGCACAGATGTTGTACCTGCCTAATGAGAACTCTGGATTTAAGTTCTTTCTACATCTGCTGTGCTGCCATGGTTCAGGGCTTTGATGAAACAAAATAATGACTATCTATAACCACTAATTACATGCAGACATAAAAAGAAATAGTTTTTGAAGCAGTTTGTCGCTTTTGTTTATTGTTTTGGAATCTCCAAGGGAACTGACTTCTTCCTTTCAGGCTCGCTCACAAGACAGAAACCTTGGCAGTTAAAACAGTTTGCCAGTATATTTTCCTACTCTTCAGTCAGGTCTATGAAGTAATATGGTACCCCTCTAAATACATTATCTTGCCTTTCTCTTATTTCCACTCTCCAGGGTCAAGAAACATTCAGTATGTTGGGACAGTTAGACATGCTTCAGATACTCCTTTCCAAAGATACTCCTTTCCGTAATATGGACAGGAGGGAAAAGATTTACAGAAAAAACAAGCAGAGTATTCTGTCAGGTAGGTGCCAGCACGGTACAGAACCAAACACACTGCCACAGGCTGTACGAGGCACCCAGCTCCTGCTGTTTACACTCAGAGAGATATGCTGAAATACAGAGTGCTGAGCTGCAGATTACAAGAGTACAATAAAAATTACTACAAATAACAGCCCGCTTTTCCAGTACTCTGAAAGACAGACAATAGCTCTGTTTTCATTAATCTTTATTCTTGCTTGTATTAAGCAAGAATGGCCTGAGCTCTGTGGTAATATGGAACTATGGGATTTCTGGAGGCAGTAGATCTCCCTAAGACACACAAAAAGGCAACCAGGCACAAGTAGCACATTGATATGTTTGGCTCATATCTTGTACCATGGCTTTCTCTCAGTTGAGTACAAAGGAGATTAGTGTCTCAGAAGGTGATAGAGGAATGGAACTGTCCTGCAGGAGCAGAAATAAATGACCTAAGACAGGGAGGGGAAGGAAGCCCATAATCTGGCATTACTTGTGGAATTGCTGCACTGGCGAAGCACCCATTGCTGCTTTCATTTTCCTTACCAGTCAGGCCTCCTAATGAACTGCAGCTTACTGAATATCTGGGGCTCTGCACACATCCAATTGTTTTAAATTACATCTTCATTTTCAGTCAAAAGGAGAAATTAACAAGTTTAATTAGAGCAAGATTGCAGTTCATGCCTTTCATTTATTTATATTCATAAAAAACATTGCACATTATATATATGTATATAGGTATATAGGTATATATGTATATATGTATAATATATAATATTTTTAAATATATATGTGCAAATACATAGTCAATAAACTCAATGCATTATAGGTATTGTACATAAATATATTTATGCGAGCATATATATATTTGTGTGTATAATAGTACTATGTACATATTAGATAAATATATATTTTATATACATAGTCTATAGTGTGTTGACTTTTTCTTTTTGCACTTTGCCAGGAATCTTGCAAATAAAATAATCAAAACTTTCTGCCATGGAGTTCCCCTGATTTATTGAAAAGTACTACAATTTCTATCTGAAGATCTAGCTAGTCTCCAAAATTGAAGCTAAATAAAAAACTAGTAGCATTTATTTAGCACTGACATGTTTTCCTGCCAGAAATAAATGTTTATAACTTTTGGATTTGTTAGTTTAATTCCAAAACAACTTGGGAAGGCATTAAAGTCCTTTTGTAAACTAGAATTAGTATGGAAAAGCTCATTATTGCTAATGTTGTCTAAACCTTACACTATTAAAGTCCTTTGAAACCACTATGAGATTCCAGCTTTGACAAGAGGTCACCTAGGTACCACTCAGACAATCTAGATTGACTGAAAACTGTGTTGTCAATACAACATTTATCCTTACATAATCTGTCAACAAGAGTGTTTGTTTACCCAACAAAAATTACAAATATTTCTAAGAAATCCAAACAAATTCAAAGGGAATAACAAGCCCATAAACTTAAATAGAAGCACTGAACTACTTTGGCTATCATGATTGCTATGTCCTCTGTCTTTGGAATGTTTTTTTCTCTATTAACTACTTTAAAATCTTTTTTGCAAATCTTGTTAACTAAATTTCAGCATCCATTGCTTCAAAGTAGCTGCCTGGTCATATTGATGATTTCAGGTTCACAGGCTACAATTTATCCCTAAGACCTCTAACAAACCAGGAGAAAAGCTCATGTGGACAGAAGATGTTATTATGGAAATTGAAAATAGCTAATTCTGACTAAAAAGTTAGCCAAAGTGAGTGGTCACTGACAGATGATCCCTGAGGGTATACACTGAAAGAAAAGTATTATGTAGTAAGAAATATCTTCTGGAGTGTCATATTTGTGCATGTCTTGCTGTTACGGCTGACTTTTCTTCTGAGCTAAAATAAACCTCTGTCATTGAAGACTTCCTCTATTCATTGTTTCCTGACATGAAGGCAACAGGAGTCTTTTCCTGCTTCTCTGTTAAGTGAAGGTATAAGAGGAGCAGCATCATACCAAAACCAGCTTGAATAAGCACTTATAAAATCATTCCTCTTTACTCTCCTTTGAAAAATTGTGTAATTACAGTCTTTTTTTCTACAATGATTTTTCCCTACAAATTAATGAGTGACAAATTCGGGTGACCATGTAACAGTTTGGGGGGGGGGGGAGGGATGACACATGACATTTCTAATGTGTAATGTGTAGTGAGGTGGCTGAGATGTCCCAGGAGTTTCAATGTTTCTGGTTTATGCATTATATACATCCATAATTTAAGGCAAAAGAGAAAAGAATATCATACAAAGATCTAACAGTATAAAAGCTGGCCTCTTCTCTCCAAGTAATGAACTGAAACATAGCTTATTTGAATTTTGCAAGAAATAGACAATATATGAACAAAAAACAACCAACAGGACCAAGTGACCAACAATATAGGCTCAGATTATGCAGTCACTATATTCTTATGATATTTTCTTTACATTATGGATCATCTACTTAAAAAGAACCAATTGTCAGGAAAATCTTTTTCCTAATGAATAATACAATTTATGCCCTTATTTTTTCTGTACCAGGAACTCAGTTTAACACAGACAATACAGAAGTGCATATTTATCAAAAAAACCCATATTGCTGAGAAACTCAGTACTTGTACCAGCAAATGCTGCTTGAATAGCAGGGCTGGCCCACTGTAGCACACCTGTAACCAAAGGTCTAGCATATGGGGAGTGGCTTAATTAAGTTTGACACAGTTCCATTTCATTTATCTCCTGAGAGCTGTTTTAATACAACACCAATGTCTGCAATACTCTCTGTCCCAGACATCCTGTCTTCAAAGTTAAGTTGCTATAAAGATTGTAACAGCACATCTTCACCTGTCATACCAGCATAGCACCAGCAATAGCTCTTATGTAATACAGAGCTTCAAGGGCTTCTGAAATTGTTCAGTTAGTCTCTGCCATACCTTATTCTGCCTTTTGGACTTGAAAAACTCCTTGTTCTAAGTATTGCTGAGAGATGGAAAAAGTAATTTCTCATAACAGTACCATGTCCTCCTATTTATGTGTCTTAAATTGATGTTTCTTTCCAGAAAAAAGTGCAGAATAAATGTTCTTTATCCTCACCAACTGAACATAGGAAACATGTCAGTAACTCCTTTCCATTATAAGTCTAACTAGGGTGGACGTATAACAGCACCCTTAATGTTTCAATGTCTGGCAATCATTGACTCCTACCACCTCTACCACCTGCACTTTTCTTCTGAAACACAATATTATATAAGTTATTTTGAAGTCTTATCTGTCCATTTCTTATATTTTTTTAATTTCCAGTTCTTCTTGCGTATTATGTCAGTGGCTAATAGCATGTTAATCTGTGCTATTCCATAGCAACCATGCTAAATATGGATCAGTGTCTGACTGCATTCTTTTTCAGTATGCATTTTATTAGTTTCAATATTTCCTTTCTATCATCCCATGACACTGGCTTATAAGAACTAACAGTTACAAATCTAAATCCATATTTCGTTGTAAACTGCCTAAATCATGCCCACATCTCTCAACAAATAGACCCCTGGAAAAACCCAGAAACTGAGAAACATTACCTACTGCTTATCTGATAGAAGGAAAATAATCTAAAATAAATGAATAATTTGTCTGGTTAATTCAAACCTGTTTACACATATTTGCTTTATTTACTCACAGTTAGGTGTATATATAAAGGACAAAGCTCCCTTAGCATTTCTGGTTTTAGGGATGAATACAGTAATGAAGGATGGGATAACAAAAGGAACAAAAAAAGGAACTTGGCATGCAGAGAGACTATACAAGTTTGCAACCTCTCTGCACCACCAACCAAGAATGCTTAGTGCTGTATATTAACTGGGGTGCAGGGAAGGCCAGATTTTCTAAAAATAACTAAGGACTTGTTATCTTGAAGCTGTCAAGCAAACCATTCCAGTGAACATTTGCCTTCTTCTGGCCTGCACAGGGGTCTGTTTCAAAGGCTCTTCTAGAAAACTGTCCTATAGAGAAGAAGGTTCCAGAAGAGCTTGTGATTTTCAGGGATAACCTCCTACAAGACCAAGAAAGATCAATCCTGATGTGTAAGAAATCAGGCAAGGGTGGCAGGAGGCCTTGAGAGATACCCAAGTAACCTTTAAAAATCCAAACTTGAAAAGCAGACGTACAAGAAATGGAAGCAGGATCACATCACAGGAGAAGCACTGTCCAGTTGTGCGGGAATGGTGTTAGGAAGTTCCCAGCCGGAGCTGAATCTGGTAAGGGGCATGAAGGGCAACATGAAAGGCTTCTACAGATAGATGAGCAGTAAAGTAAGACAAGGGAAAACAGACCTACAGCTGACATTGGTGGGACACGTGGTGACAAGGAACATGGAGAAGGCTGAGGTATGCAATGTTCTCTTTGGCTTGGTCTTTACTAGTTAGACCAACCTTCAGCAATCCCAATTTCCTGAGACAAGTGAGAAAATCAGGAGCAAAGACCACTTACCCTTGGTGGAGTAACAACAGTTTTAGGGGGCACTTAAATAAACAGCCCATACTGAAGTCCATGGAGCCTGATGGGATGCATGCATGAATCCTGTGAGAACTGGCAGATGTCACTGCGAGGCCATTCTGCATTATCTTTGAAAGGTCATGGCAACTGGGAGAGATTCCTGAAGACTAGGAAAAAACAAATGTTTCTTCAGGAAGGGCAACAGCAGGGACTCAGATCTGTAGGCTGGTCAGTCTCACCTCAATCCCTGTCTAGAAGCATGATGGAAGTAAATCCTCCTTGCTTTCCAGTTTGTCCTTAGAGATCATATTATAACCCATTCAACACTATAAATCAAATCACATTCAATAAGATCCCAGATGTACCCAGTGTTGTGGGTTATACTATATATAAGTCTGTTCCCACTTACGATCACAGATTCACGTGTAGTGTGGTTTACCAATTCAACACTTTAAGTCTGATTGAGTTTAACAAAAACTTTCATGAACACAGATGCACAAATACTGGGTTTATTGGAGCAACAGACTATAGATTCTTTTAGATTGCTGGGGAGAAATTCACTAGACCTGCAAAATATAAATGTGCAGCACTGTGTACAAGTGTTCCTGAGTGTACTCTGATGTGGTTGGCGGTGCAAATCTTACCAAAGATGTGTCCTTGATTTAGAGAGGAGAGAGGAGGAAGCCCATCAACTTGCCTGTGAGGTGGTCATATTCTCATCCTCTGCCACTGAGGGTTTCAAATGCCAATTTATACTTTTGAGAGAGTGAAGGTGAGACTGTAGTCAAATATTCTGTTACGGCCATCATAAATGGTGGAAAGATTAGAAAAAGAACAATTACAAAGGCTGTGGGTCTTGTGCAAGGGAGGAACAGAACTGAGACATCTTAGTGTCACTGCCTCTTCCAGCTGGCTGATTGCATCACAAGGGCTGTCCATTCTCCCCCTGATAACCTCTCAGCCCCTCAGCATGCCACCATGTCCATGGGAATCCTATCACCACAAAGCTCACTGCATATCACATGGCTGTAGGTGCTATTCCCACAGGTTGTGGAGTGTCCACCTCCATTTTAAAACATGCTGCTGTGAAAATTACCTTTGTACTTGCTTAATTGCATTTTTTCAAGGTTTTTAGAGATTGTGCCTGCAACACTCATTTATTTTCTCCTCAGTTTTGAATGAGAGAAGCATTGGTTTATAATCTGATTCATACAGACTTAGCTAAAGACATGAAACTTTCTCATATGCTTTGAGTTATCTATTCAAACCAATTATACATATATATATATATATATATATATATATATGTATATGTATTTGGAGGTACTTAAAGTAGGAGCACTATGACCAAATCCTAATAAACAAAGAATAAGGAAGATGAATCCAGCCTGTTCTTTTCCGTTTTCTCAAAGGCCATGTTGTTCAACACAGATAGAACCATTTTCAGTGGAGGTTTCAAAGCACAATAATACATACCTTTAGATGAATTATACATTCAATTTTCATTAGAGCTAAATCCCTAAATCTCTAAATTTGCTCCTAATTCTTTAAAAGAGAACTATATCTTTCCATGGAAGTACCTATGGAGAACTAAATTTTGTACTTCTGTCTGACTGGGAATTGGAACCTTTGTAAGTTTTCATTTTCTCAGTCTTTATCTTCACTGCATGTCTGTGGAGAAACATTGTCCAACAGTATTTGTAAGATACTGGGTTAAGTAACAAAACGGAATAAAAATTTTCGAGAATAATCTGTCTCATGGACACTCTCCTTACCAGTAAGGGCAGACACATCGGTGGTGATCTCAGCTGTGCTGTGATCTATGTATACATGTTCTGTGTTAATTACTTTCAGATCCCTTTTGTCTTTATTAAGGGTTTCTCTATTCTCTGGGAGACAGTTTTAAGTTACTTAATTGTCCTGGACCTCTGGACTCTCAGTGAGGATATCCTTCTGACAATAGCACAAACCTTGGTGCATGGCCAATCCAGTAACAGCAGCTCTTTTCCTTTGCACTTCAATATATCTCTTTAAATGTGTTATTCACCAATGTACATATTTCGCATGCTCCTTTGGGAGGAATGTGCTTATTTCAGCTTCTATTGTTTTAATCTTTGAATATACCAATAACTCAAGCTGCTGTATTCATTCACTCATCATGATTTTCAGGGTTGGAAACTTTTTTTTATTTTAGGGATTAATTCCAAGTCTTGTGGCAAACCTCCCCTCTCTAAATTTGTTTACAGTGCCAGAGGCCAAGAAAAACAAAACTAAGTAGAAACTAAGCCTCTCTGGGAGAGATTGTCTATATAAAGGTGGGTGAATACCTACTCCACAGTGGACCTCCATGGGCTGCAGAGGAACAACCTGCCTCACCATGGCCTTCACCATGGGCTGCAGGGGAATTTCTGCTCCAGCGCCTGGAGCACCTCCTCTTCCTCCATCCTCAGTGACCTTGCTGTCTGCAGGGCTGTTTCTTTCAAATATTTTCACTTCTTTCTTTCATCTGCTGTCATGCAGCATGTTTTTACCCTGTCTTTGAAATGCTATCACAAAGATGTTCCCAACATCACTGACTGGATCAGCTTTGGACAGATGGCTGCATCTGGCTCTGTCCAATATGGGAGCAGCTTCTGACATCTTCTGACAGATGCCACCCTTTTCAGCTCCCCCACATTCAAAACCTTGTCACATAAACCCAATACATTTTGGCACAATCCAGCGCCTGAACATCTAGTCACTTCAGACTTCAGCTGGTGTATGCCCTGTTAATTCACAGAGGATCCTACCTAGAAAGTATTTGTACTTGGTCAGATCCAAGTCATAATTTTGTCTTCCATAAGCCTTGGCAAGTACTCCTTGGTTTTGCCAAATCTATCATACTCAAATCATTAATGTCTTCGACTGAGTTAACTGAAACTTTGTGAACTCAGTCAGTGTTACACGACAGTCAAAAATAAACCTGCCTCTTACAGTTGGCCAGCTATGATCTGTTGGACATCCCTTACAACTTCCAAAAAAATCAGTGTTGATGTTTAAGTCTTAGTATGCCATGATACGTATAAATTACTCCCTTCTTCTTTCTTAAAAAAAGTTTTTATATCTGTTTTCACAGTTCACAGTCATATACACACATAAATATATACACACATATATTTTATATAACCACATTATGCTTCACTAGGAGAAAAGCTTTTATTCAAGAGAGTTAGATATATATATATATGCTAAAGTTTTCTTTCCCAAATTAGTTGTTTCTTAGCCTTAAGCTCTTTAGAAATTGAACATATTTCAAAAGAATAGTTAAGTATATGTTTAAACTGTGAAATAAATATGAGAGTATATGTATAAGTATATGAAAAATTCTGACCCAGTCAATTACCTTGTATTGCACCTTCTGTTTCAGCTCCATCTTTTTATATCTGAGTGAATGATTATGAAAAATGTAAAGAAGTATTGCAAAGTTAGTCATAAGCACATCTTTGCATTAAAGGCTAAAAATATAATTAAAACTGAAACGTACAAAAGGGGGCTGACATAATATTGCAAAAGCAATTTTATTTCTGGTGTTTCCTAAATTTTAAGAGCATCCCTTTGCAAACTGATAATGACATATGAGCAGAGCTGCTAATAGGCGGACAAAATATGAGGTAAAGATGATCCTTTGATAGAGTTAGACATGAAAGACCTACTTGTCCAAGAATTCAAACTGTTTCAATTCTCAGACCAGCTAAAATTGAAATTGGAAGTGACAATAGGGACATGTTTTGTGTTTAAAGAACAAAGACAATGTTAACTTTTAGAACAGAGAACAAGGTACTGACTACAATAATTGCATCTTTAAAACTGCCAGACACAATTCTAGGAAGTTTATCAAAAGTACCTATTTTTAAAGAATAATTATATATAGAACATCAAAGAAAAAAATCTTGCCAAGTTTTTAATTAACTTCTGCAAATAATGAAGCCTGCATTTCATTTAGATATTTTTAATTTGCCTTTTGGTCTGCTATTACACCTAACAAATATATTCACACATATACACTTGCCTGTGTAACTTCTTCTGCATAAGTAATGTAGCCATGGCATATCTGCATGTGTTTTCAAAATGTAAGTCCTACCATCTCAATTACTTGGATTAATTTTCACATGAGAGCTATACTTGCATTTCAGTTGTCCCATAAGCAGAAATTTGTTCTTCAAAGGGGAAACCATTAGAAATGCTTCAATTTCTGCAATTACTCTATTCTCCATACTATAAAAATATGTCCTTTCATGTTGACAGTAATGGGGTCATGCTAACACAGCTTCTAGACAACTTTGTGAAAGAAAGTTAGTGTTATATTTGACATAATCAAAGAATGATAGAATCATAGAATGGTCTGTGTTGGAAGGACCTTGATGACTTGACAGGTTACAAGCATGGCTGCTGTACTTGTAGATGTATGTTCTTAGCACAGAATGTTGAGGGGAAAAAATACTTTCCTTGAAGTGGAGTTTAGACAACTGCTGGCTCTGAAACTCAAACAGAGACACTGGACAATAATGTTTAGCCACCAAATTTTGCCTCATTCAGGTGAACTGCAGGCTTTGATCACTTCTCAAATGACACCTGTCTGATACACTTAGACTAGAAGATTTAATTGCTTTGACATACCTCACCTGCACATGCTCACCTTCTCATGCTCAAAACATATCAGATCTACCATCTACTTGTCATACCAGCATCCCATTAAAAAAACCCAGAACATCAGTAACATGCAGAGGTTCACAGAATCCTAGAATGGCTTGGGTTGAAAAAGACCTTAAATACCATCTACTTCCAACCCCTCTGCCATGGGTAAGGACACCTTCCAATAGACAAGGTTACTCAAAGCCCCATCCAATCGGACATGCCCCAAGGATGGGGCATCCATGGCGTCTCCAGACTGAAGGACACCAACTCTCTCAGCCTGTCTTCATGGGAGAGGTGCTTCAGCACTCTAATCATCTTCATGGCCCTCTGTACTTGCTCGAACAGGTCCATGTCTTCCTTATGCTGGAGGCCGATGACCTGGACACAATATTCCAGGTAGGGACTCATAATAGCAGAGAAGAGGGGGAGAATTACCTCCCTCAACCTACTGATCGCTAGTACTAGTTCTACTACTTACTGCTAACACTATACTAAAAACATGGCTGCCACATTAAGTTTTGTTTTGTTTGTTGGGTTTTTTTTTCTGAGTGAAACAGAGCCTTACTTTCATTTAAATTCTGACCCAGTAACCAAATTGTAAACCAGTACAACAAATAACTACAGGTTAATAGAAATATGAAATTGTCATTTATTAAATTAAATGCTAATTTAATTAAATTAAGGTTTTCTAAGAAGAGGCTCAAATTGTAATTCTTAGGCAAAGGTAATTTAAAAATCAAATATTTTGAAGGAGAAAAGATAAAGCTTTCATTAGCAGAGCTAATACACTGCCTTTGACTCAGTCATGGCTGTGTATGTTCATTCATCTAATCCTCTGTAAAATCTTTCACAGCAACATCTACATGAAAAACAGTGATGAATCTCTAAGTTTACAAATTCTTAATTTCGTACAATCATATTGCTTTTGGTCTTCAATTATCCTCGAGTCTTGTTTTTTTAAAAAAAAATTCCTAATTAATTTTTCTTTTCCTGGAAAACATACAAACAAAAGAACTGTAATGTGTCTTCATGCAGAAACATTTATTATTATAAAGTACAGTGCATGTTTTGTTAAAAAGCTTAATGAAGTACTCTGAGTGCAAGAGAGAAGAATCTAGAGGTGTCAATAACACTAATTATTGTCATCATTGTCCTTCCTCACAAAATTAACCTATAGTAAGCAAAGTGGGTATGGGTCTTTAAAGCATTTTTAAGTGATTTCGTTTTGATAATAATTAGTGAAAATCCTGAAAAGAATTTTTTCTCTCATCTCTTCCACCTTATTTCCATTTTTTCTGTTCTCCTAACATTCATTAAGCCAGCTTTTGAATGTGAAAAGATAATTTCTTTAAATTCTTCTTTAAAGTCTTGTGCTTCCTCTCATCTGCACAGCTATCTATGATTTTTTTTTGTGCCAATAAATAACTATGATGTCAGAGTGCGGCTTTCTCTGAAAAACATCATATGTCTTCTCTGTGTTCAAGAGAATGGAGCTTATGTGATAAGCAGTCCTTGCATTTTAAATGAATTTAAAATACAGTTCAGAAAAACATATATTTTGTTTCTAAAATGTATTACTAATTTACAGCGCAGGATTTTTTAATGAGATCATCAGATACAAATTCTGATTAAATCCATTATATTTCACGTGATTACTTCTTTTTCCAACACATCCAGTTCTCAATGTTTGCAGAGGAGCAGCAGGTAAGAATAAGGTAAAATACATAGAAAATAAAAGGAAAAATAAAATCCTGGGACCCTAAAATAAGAAATTTTGTAGCTGCATTTAATAAAGTACAGTGTTTAAGACCAGAAATAAAAATCCCATTTTTATTTCAAAGCATGGAAACACAAAATTTATCTTTCATTTTCTAAAAATAAGAAATGACCATCAAATGCATAATTAACATGTAATGCAAAACAGTCTCAGCTCTGTTGTCAATCTGCTCATCTCTGGAAGGTTGTTGTGTGCAAACCCACTACAGTCTGCTGTAAGAATTTAGTCTCAACATACTGGAAGTACTGAAATCCCCGCATTTTCTTAGTAAAAATTTATAAATCTGAAGTATTGTTCCTTATGCAGTCACAGTGCCAGCCTTTGGCCCAGTTTGCGCATAGTTAATGAGGGGTTTTATACACCTTCTGAAATTGTGGCCTACAGGAAGTAGCTCTCATTAGACCTACATAGCAGATTATTATTCTTTTTATTTCAGGCCTAATTAATCATTCATTAAAATAAGCACTCTTCAATGACCTTTCTAAGAATCAGATAAATTTCTGATTCCTTTAGAGTATAAAATTCAGAGAAATTGGTTAGCTTTGTAATACTGCTGTTCTTTAAAATTTCCTAGAAACTAACTTAACATTCTTAACACAATTTGGTAATAATGTGCTGCATTAATGGGCTCCTTGTTGACAGCTGATAGTGAAATGTGATTGCTAATCCTGGTTCCACTAATTGTTTACTATGACATACTGAAGCAATCCTTAGAAACAAGCATTGGTCTAGTTGTGGTGAGTGAATGTCCTGACCAGTTGAATCACCATGATTCAACTGATACTTTCACACAGGAGATGCAAGAAAGAAAGACTTTTTTTTCATATTCCTCCTGTTCCCTTAGTTTGCAGGCCCTAATGTTTTAAATATTCCAGGGCTGAAATTTAAGTTTGCTGGTGAAAGGGGAAAAGGCCATGACAGGTTAAAGTCCAGCTGGAGTGAGGACGTTCACATGTTGGCCATGGCACTGGAGCAGAGCAAGCCATCAAAAGAACCTGGCTCTGTACTGCCTCTGAGACTGGAGAAAATTAGATATTTGCTCCTCTTTATTTCGTTGTACACAGACATAATCCTTGGAACATGACCTCAAAGGATCTTGAACTACTATCTGCACAATATTTAATATTGTTTGGTACTTGACTGAGAATTTTTTATTGTATCCTTCATACTAGGTGACTGTGGAACACTGAATTCGTCAACTTATTTCAACATTTTTTTATTTTGAACATTATGTCCTGATATCAGAAAATTACGCCTGCTGGACTCACATCATTAATTTAGATTTTACAGAGAAAGTATTTTGTTTCCCTAAAAATATAATCGTCTTGCAAAAAATACTTGTCATGGTTAAAAGCACAACGAAACACTGCCAGGAAAAATCAGGCAATTTAGATTTCTAGCAAGGTTAGGTATACAGGACATGGCATTGAGAAAGTTGTCTAAACTCTATCTGAACTTTTTAGATCAGTAAGACAGATCTGACATATGTACAAACCACAAAAAAATAAGTGGTTGAAATGCATAATTACTGCTTTTGGTATTAACTTAAAGGTTTTCAGTTAGAACTTCTGATCAATATTTCAGTCAGAGCACAGACTCCTTTAACAGAATATTAGGAAATGCTTTGTAATAAATGTAAATACTGTATTCTGATTCTGTTTAGCATCAATATCAATTACATTGGTTGATTTAATGGCCTGCGCAGGAAGGTCACCTTATCTCAAAAATCTCTCAAACTCAATGTCTATTTGAAGTAGAAATTATTAGCTTCAGTCAATAATAATCAAAAGGCCTTGGATATGATGCAAAATTTTTAAAACTGCACAGAATTAAAACCATACAGAATATAGAGAACAGAGTAGAAATCCAGATGGATGACTTTTAATGTTTGGTATACTCAGTTTGTTTGGTGCCAAACAACCAAATACATTAAAATAAATAAAAGTTCAAAGATATTGAAAAGTACTTCTGGAAATTAAAACAGACCAGAGCATTTAAGACAGAAGCAGAATTAAGTTAAATATACCCCACGCAGAATTTTTAGAAAAAGCAAGATTTGAAAACAAAATCATGTATTTGCTCAACTAAGGCATAGGATTCACTCTCAAAAAATGTATTAAATTATGGTTAGTTAAAAGAAAGGTTGCTCCATCCAGAAGCTGAGGTAGGAGAAAAACAGCTGAAGAAATGGACACTTTTCAAATTCATGTAACAAAATCTTTTGAAGAATGAAACAGAAGTTCTATAATTTCTGAATTTCTACTGAAAGAGGATAGAAAAACGTGGCCTAAAGTGACTCAAAAGATAAATATTTATCAGAAAAGAGAAGAGCCTCATCTGCAAAACTTGGAATTCCACATCTGTTGGGAGATGAATCAAAACAAATCCTGTCTTGCAGTGAGCGTTTCCTGTAAAAGCGCAGTGTGAGCTGGGTTTTCTCTTACAAATGTCATCTATATGTGCTTTGTATGACTACAGCTTCCTCTCAGGTCTGCTGTCACTTATCAGAAAGTGCTGTAGAAAGAGACATCTTGCTGATCAGCACCAGGTAATTTTGTCCCCCAAATCAATACTAATACACAGCCTAGAGGAAAAAAAAGGGAGGCCATACAAAAAAAAAAAAAAAAAAAAAAAGGCAGTGCCAGCTGGTCTACTAAAAGTATCTCCTGAAAATAGTTTGGGAAGTGGAACTACTGGGAGCAGGTCAGGGAGTTTTCACTCCTCACCTACACAGCTTTAAGAGATGCAGCACAAAGACAAGTAAGCTACACACACCTCTTAAACATAGCTACCTTACTAATAAAAATAATTTAAAAATGAAATAATATAAATAAATGGCATAAAATTGGAACATAGGGAAAAAACCTCCCAAAATCTTAGTTATCACTTCTATGTTCCAATTCACAAAGATCTTCCTACAGACATTAAAGTTTCAGGATGTTAGAACAAGAATTAATCTGATCTCCTACAAAAAAAGAGAAGACCAAAGTTTATTTCTCCAGAACTTACAGCAGGTCATGCCTAAGTGCAGCAATTAAAATGTTGGAGCAATAAAAGCCAGCCTCGGTCTTGTTTAACAATTATTGATAGAAAAATAAAAGTTAGTACCTCCTTAACAGCACTAATTTGAACTTTGTATCACTAGTAAGTAAGACCCACTAAATTTAGTACGTTCCAGGTGATCCATTAAACTAAACATTGGGTTTTGGTACTGCACCATGGCTTCTTTCTTCCATTCTGTTGTTTGCTACTGCTTATAGCTTGCTAGAAAAGACTGATCTCAGTGTGGAAAGTGCATGAGCAAAAATTGTGCAGTACAGAAAACTGGAAATCAGGAAGCAAAACCAGATTTGTTATTCATCTTTCTCCAAGGTCTCACTAAAGATGGAAGAGGTTTCTCAACTTAGTTGTATACAGATAATAGCCTTCAATGTTTTTCAGTTTTTAAAACTGTAATCGGAATAAGCTTTAGTGTATTCTTGACTTCAGTTTTCTTAATAAAAAATCCTCTACTTTGGAAAACACCACTTTTTTTTGTTTCGTTTTGTTTTGCAGTGGGATTCAATAAATTATCCTTAATGTAATGTTGTTGATATTTTTGTTTCATTGGTGTTCTTGTAATTCTTTTGGGAGGTAATACTAATTAAAACTTTCTTTGGACCAAAAAATAAATGTATTTTAAAGCAAAAATATTTAAAAGTCTTTCTTTGTTTATCTTTTTCTTAGTGGTAACTAATGAGAGTACCTTAGTATCTTCCTATATTTGCACATCAACCACTAATTTTCATGTAAAAAACATATCAGACTGGGATTACACAAAGTTTTACATTTAAATATTTGTAAATGAACATAATAACACCATTTTGAAGAGAGGGATAATCAAATACTGGTAAATGCCATGATCTTTGTCTCTGACTCAGTACTTAGTATTGCAGGATACTATGGATTTATTTGAGAAGAAACTGGGCCGTGATTTCTTGTGACTACTAAAATCAAAACAACAGAAACAGAACAAGAGAAGTGATGCATCAGTTTGTTACCTATATTCACAGACAGGAACTTGTTTATTCATTTAACCCGAGTTGCTGAAATGGAAATATTTCCCAAATATTTCTTAACCCTTATGGCTACACAATTCATGCTTTTTTTCTTCTTCTTTTATTTGTTTTGTTTTTTTTTTTTTCCAGATTTGGGTCACAATGAATCACTGTATTTTTATGAAAATATATGTATTCATAGCATACTTAACATTGAATACTAGGTGAATTTTGCAAATGGCCCAATTCAGTGTAACTGCAAAACTCCAACTTACTACTTTTGGGCTTTTTCAGACTAATTGGCTTTAGAATAAGGAGGGAGAATGTAACCCAAACTAATGAACCTATTACAAAGACAATAAGTATTTTCATCTGCAAGCAGAAGGTGGGCTGGACCTTACCAAGATATCATATAAAATACTTCAATCATAAATGTTTTACTGAACAGCACTGAGAATCTGTGTGCCTTCACCGAGAACCTGTGAGAACCTGTGCGCACTGAGAAGCACCTGTGCCTTCAAACCACACTTCAAGTCAAAGTACCTTTAGAATATATATTTATAACTAAAGGCTATCCTTCAGTGAAGGCAAAAAATATTCACACATGGTATTGCTAACAAACATACAACGCCCCTGAAAACTAGGATTCTGCTTTGACAGAATTTGTTTACTTTTTGAAAGTACTTTCCAGTAAATTGGAAGATTTTGGCCCTGGCTCTCCTCCTATGTTCTTGGCTACTTCACTGCTAAGAGAATTAGCAAATCTCCTAAGAAGATCTGATTTACAAGGTCATTTACAAGATTATTCACAAGGTCAATTACCAGGTCATCACAAGATTGGTGGCCACACTGCTTCCAGCAATGCAGCTTTTCTCAACCTGCTGCTCACCCACCAAACATCCTGGCAGATTTTCCCTACCCAAGAGACTGCTGTGTTGACATTGGCCAGAATTAATTGAACCTTCAAAAGTTCATTTGAACAATACACAATAAAGCTCTATAAACTGGCTTTTTAAACAGTGCTTTACTTAAGAATATTTATTATCCATTCTACTGTGAAATCACACAAATATGACTCTTAGGAATACCATAAATGATTTTCCTATGATCCTTGATATAATTAACTCTCATTTTAATCATGAATTTCCTGAAGCACGGGAGTAATTTTTGAACAATCTATATACAAATACATCTTTTAAATGGGAATATTTGTTACAATTGAGATTATTTATTTTTATTCACTGATTTTCCTAAATGATTCTCTCCTAAGATTATCTGCCACTTCTTGTATGGTGGCAGGAGTCCAGTAACGATGTTGGTGTCTTGGGTTCGAAACAGAGTATTTTACAACCTGCCATTAGAATACAAGCATTGTACCTGTTCTCTGAGATAGAAACATGCAACACTACCACCAAGAAAGAAAGACCAGTGGTTACTGACACCAATAGAGACAAAGCAGAGATTCCTTTGGAATTTCATTCTTAGATCCTTAGTTCCATTGTGAGTAGAAAAATTCTATCTCTGAAAATTCATTGAAGAAAAGTCACAACAACTTCATTTTTTGTATAAGTTTTAAAGTGTTCAATGAAAGTTACAGACACAATATCCACATGGAATTCAGTTCTGCTCAGAATATAAAGATAATTTGGACTTCATTCAGTTCAGCATTTCAAGGAATGGAGTTCATTCAGCCAGCATTTCAAGGAGAGGTCTGCTGCAAAAATTCCACCAAAGCTTTCATGGAAGGCAGTATTTCATACTATTTTTAAAATAATTTTTTAATTGAAAGGTAAGAATTTTTAGTCATATAAAATGCAAAAAGAAAGAAAACCAAAGGTCATATCTTCAGTGTTTTCTTCTGATCATTGCAAAAAATTCTAGAGCTTATTCTAACAACTTGAGTTCTTACAGACTTACAAGAAAAATGGTCTGTTACACAATCAGAAGTGCTGACCTCAACAAATGCAAAATAAAAGCTGAATCTCCAGTAAGGTCAAATAAACATAGGGATTATCAAGATACTCTAAGAAGTTTAACATTTTGTATACTGTTAAATACCTACTATAAGCAGCATTAATTATTAACAGTCTAACTGCAAAAAATTATGAACCAACAGATTTTCAGGATTCATCTTTCAGGTCACTTTGGAAACTATTCCTCAGATTCTCAGTCTGTTATTTGTGATTTCTGATATGTACCTTCCAGTACACAGAAAAGTATATATATTATTATCAAAGGTTTTACAAATATTCTCCTTTTAAAATATTGCTGTCATCAAAGATCCCACATCCTGAAGTACAGGTCTATAGAATTTGTGATTAGCCTTATCAAAATTATATTCTCTCCATCACATTACCTATGTTTTTAAAATCTCATGACAAATTTAATCTTTAAGCAGGATTTTAGATCAAAGTTAAATGAATTCATTGTTGACCCTAACTCTCAGGTACCTGCATAGTCAGAGTGTAATAAACCCACATGAATTTCTTTGGAGTTAATGTGTTTTTTCAAGTTTATAATTCCTTAGAGATTAAAAAATCCAAACACTATGATTTAAGAGCAGAACAGTTTATATGCATGTGAGAGGTATGAAAGAGATTTAAACCCAGGACCTCCTTTCATTTCAAGTCTTCTTGCTCTAGATCCCACACAGTTTTCTTCCTCGTCTGATTTCGCTTATCTCTCTGTGTGATATACTTACACAGGTTACCTGAAAATTTAAGTAAAAATTTCTATTATTAAAGGAGTTCTTCTATTTGAATAGCATTATTTCTAACTGTAATTATGCAAGAGGAATAAAAGAGCAACCAAAGTGTAAGTAGAAGCACAATTTCCGTTTGGAATGTTTTCGTTGTGTTTACAAAGTAAAAAAAAATCTGTGAGAATAGCTGTGATCACGACTTAAGAAATCTTTTTGGAAATACTATTTGAATGGGGAATACAGTGAAAAATCCACATTCATTATACAAAATTCCACTTAATCAAAGCCATATCTTGCATAACACTTATCTACTGAAATATTCGGACAACATTTTTCGTAGTTTATTTACTTACTAATTTGAGTGACATGGCAGGCTGAGAATACTGTAACCAATACTGTTACATGGCTCTAATTCCCTTATTGCGAGAAAAAGGCAGGCTATGAATCTGTAATGAATTAGTTGATTGGAAACTGCCACATTCAGCTTAGTGTTACATTCCTTTCATTTACTGTGGAATGAAAACATAGGCACAATCAATTAGGATGCAGTAAATCAATCAATTAGGTGAGTAAACTGCAAAATTTCTTACCTTCTGTCACACTTGAGTTCCTACTTCAGTCATACAATAGCTTATCCACGTGGCCAATACAAAGCTTTCTGAAAATTTCAACCCCCCACAGGATCTGATCAAATGTGTTTTTTGCCTTAAAAGAAAATAATACAGAAAAGGAAGCAAGAGATAAACTAGTAGAGTTATGAAAAATAACATACAGATACAGAATCCCCTAAGAAACTCATTAAAATGTATAAATAACAATGTGGTAAAGCAGCCAGAAAACTTTTATATACATATACATTATATAATATATAATCTCTAGTAGACAATATTATATACTAATATGTAATAATGTAAGTAGGTGCATATAAAAATTGCATATGCATATATAATATATGTAAAATATGTATATGTAAATAATATGTATAACTTCTCCTCTTCCTTACTCTCTATGGGTTTTTTCATCATATTCCTTTTGAATTACACTCCACTGATATTTTGAAAGTGAAAATGACTCAACAGATTAATGAGAGTTGCTTTTGCCTGACACTTATTTGCCCTATTATCATTACCCTGGTATTACCTCTAACATTTCACATTGTTGCTAACCTTAATAAAATGTGTTCAATGACTATGGCTGCCTATATGCAATCTATCTCTCTCTCTACCTCATATGTTTGTCTATAATTGCAGAAGAACGCAAGATCTTCACAAATCTGATCGTTTTTTCCCTGGATTAATTGAGTATGTCTTCTACTTTATGAGATGACTTACGAGCATTTATTTAAACAGACATTTTTCCCAAAAAGAAAATTAAAGCAAAAGAGTTTTTATTCACCAGAATCATAGTACAGAACAAAGAAACCAAAAATATCCTATTCTGGAATACAAGTGACAAGAGGAGGAGAAGGAAACATTTTTTCCACATCTAGCGTCATTTATTCCCACATTTGGGAAAAATCTAATCAAGATTCTTTTCATGTATGAGACATATCTGGGGTCTGAGCTCAAAACAGAAACATTAAGCACCTAGTTGCTTTAGAACAGAACTCAGAGATATTTGAAAAGCAAAATCCTCATAGTTTTCTGTTATATTGTTTAAAAATTACTTTTTTTTTCCTTTACAAAATACATCATTCCAGCCAGAAAAAAAAAATCCACACAAACAAGCTCTTCTCTGTGAATACGGGACAGAATTAAATAAAAAACCCAAAACTGTCATTTTTAATAAAGATGAGATAAAGCAGTATGAAAGATGATGCAAGTTCTCAGATGGAATGTGAATAGGTCAAGTGTCAGGGGAATTCCTGACTCCTAACAGCTTGTGTCCTAATGAAGAACTAAACTAAATCCCTATTGCTCCCAAAGGAGTATTCTCAGGAAGAGAATACAGGAAGCTTGCTGTAGAATGTAGCCCCTGTGCAGACTGAGGGTAGTCTCAAATCAAGAGGCTACCTTCATACCCCAAACATCTGCATACAAAGCCAACATGTACTAACAGTTGCTAGATACAAAAAAAACAACTGCCCACCCCAAAAAAATGCAATGAAAAAACCCCAAAACTCAAACAAATAAACAAACAAACCAAAAGCCCCTAAACCATAAAAAAATTAATTTTTTTTTCTTAATTTATGTATTTAATATTATGAAGATTCAAGGCTGAATCTTCCCAATGCATTTTAAGAATGGCCAAGGGAGTAAGTGTCCATAGGAGCACAAGCTCGTGTGTTTCCACCTCCTGAAGGCTGAGAACTGAGCACTTGGGGGCCTTAATGGCTTGGGAACACACAAACATGTAGTGACAGGAACTTCACCCCACGAGATCTTGACAAGCAGGAGCTGAGGGTGCTGCTGAGGTGCGTGCACAAGGAAACCTCTGCACGGCAGCAGAGCAGGGTTACTGGGGACTGGCACTTCAGCCTTTTACCCCTTACATCAGACATTTAAGCACCTCACAGGTCTAGAACATGAATGTCCAGAATTGTACAGAAACAGGTGAAACCATACATCTTCTAGGAAATAAAAGTTTTGAAGGCAGCTAAGACTTTCTGGAAAGATTGCAGGTAAGGGAAGAATATGATCCTTAAGGGAGGAAAAATGTGGGAAAAGCTATAACATCATCATAAACAGAAAAAAAATCTCTTTGGATTGTTAAATTAACTGTCTAGTTAACTGGTTTTGTGTAATATAAATCTGAAATGAATCTATATTTACTTTTAAGAGTTTGCTGAATAGGGATGGATGACAAAGTGCCTGTATTCTTTTTTTAGAATACAGACACACAAGGATTTGACTCCACCAGGACACCAGCACACCAGGTAGAGACACACAGTGTCTACCTATGCTCAGAGGGAAGTAAACTCTGGAAAAGAGGTTTTTATACACCAAGAAGGCACTGAGGGATGAATACTGGGACACATTCCTAGGTTTTGGTTTAAACCTCTGCTCCTCAGGAAGATTATCTTAAATTAGGCACAACATTTTATAATTAACGATACATTCTCTATGTTCTTTGGTATTGTCATTCCTGACTTCTGAACTTAGACTTGTTTCCACTGCTCTTTTTCTTCCTCTGGTTTTTTTTTTTGGCTTTGAAATTTAACAAATTATTTCAGTAACCATTTTTTTCCCCATATTTCCTGAATAAAAGAATACAGTAAGGTCTACTATTGCATTGTAATTCTTTATTACCTTAACTAGTTAAAATGCTTTGGGGAAACAATTCTGTGCCTACAACTTACTTTTCATATATATACAAAGTCAGAATTATATATTATATAAAAACCCAAGAATATAGTCTGGTACTAATGATACATTTTCAATTAATTTTTTAAATTTACAACCAGATTTTCATATTATTATTATTATTAATTAGAATAAATAACTTTAATTATATAAATGTTTGTAGCAGACTGGCCTACCAGGTAGAGGGCATAGAAGAAAAACAAAGGAAGGCAGAGAGCTGCATATTCTTCTCTACCTTCCCAGCACTGATTCACTCCAATGTTTTTTAAGACTTTCACTACCATCCCCAATACATATAAAAAGGCAATTATTTGCATCTTCAGAAAAACTGAATTCTACTGCAAACTTTCAGTTAACTTCATGTACTACCCCATGAACTGCGCCAGTAACTTGGCACACACAATGTGGAACTTGAACATCAAGGGATTTTTCTTAACATCATTGAGTTGGCTCTTTAAAAGCTCACTTATTTAACCTATAGTGGGAGCTTCTCAGTACAAAGGAGTAAGATGGCAAAATAATTCAGGAAGAAAATAAACATACAAGTTTAGACAACTTTTCCCTGCTCCATTAAGATTTCAGTAAAATTACAAGCACTGAAAGCAGGACATTTAATGTGATCTATTTCTGTATTGTTCCGTGCAGAACGACTTCACATCTCAAATACATCAGTTTGCAACAGGCATTGTTGCTTTCACAAGAGTACCTCCAGTTTAAACATATGCTCTAAAATAAACAGAGGATGGGATGTAAATTCCTACAATTTCTTAGCTTAGAGTACTTTAAGGAAGCACAAAATTAGAATAAACTTCCTGGATCACAAAATTTAGTTATTTATTATTACAGGTAGCATTTACTGCATTCACTTTCAAAACCGGTCATAGCCTTAGCTTAAAATAACTTTTTTCCTCCCCTCACCATTCTCCTTCAAAGACAGTTCCAAAATATATTGTTCCAGTAGACCGGGCCTTTTGCCTCATTTCCAGCTTGAGTGTATTTATAATTGTTTTCTCCCTTTTTGTTCTCATACAAACATTGGCTTTCAGCCTAAATGGCAATATTTCTTCCAGTTTTAACCCTCCTCCTTTTGACTTGTTTAGCCTCAGATAACAAGCTCTGGCTCTTTGCAGAAGACAACCCTCCTGCTTTACTTATCCATCCAGCAGAGATTTTGTGTAATTGCTTTAGTTTTAATTTATTGATCCTGGACATAGGCAATCAAAACTAAGTGAATATTCCAGATAAGCATCACCAGTGTCTTTATTTCTACTGGAGTTGCCTTTTCAACAGAGTCATATCATTTTCTGGCTAAATGATTTCACTCATTTGTAGTCCTGCTGTTATGTAGGACAGCCAAGTACATTTGCGCCTTATTTCTTTGCTAAATTCTAGCTTTCAACAGAATTGGGATACCAGTAGCAGGATTGTGATGACCCACCGTATAGGGGAAGGGTGCATCACTTTGTATTATCTATTATTGAATTTAATCGGATTTCTACTAATCCAGTTGAAATAAGCAATTTTTATACAATACCCTACCCTGCATTGACAATGCTTACATATTTGTATTGTCAATAAATACAATCAGTATTTTTACAGTATTTCTACCAGAGTCATAACTGACATTATTAAAGAAGCTCAGTGCCAAGTTATTTTAGGAACATCGCTAGTAACTACTGTGCCACCAGATATTGCAGAACTCTCTGTTGTTCTTTTCCCACTGTAAAGCTTTTACCAACCTCCAATAATTCCATTAATTCTTGTCATTTAGTTTAACTATTTATATAGTTTAACTATTAGTTTCTCCTGCACTGAATTTCAGAGATACTGTATCAAGTGCTTTATTTGTTTGAGAAATCAACTAGAAAATAGCATCTCAATTTACATAGAGTAAGAACTTTATGGTATTTTACTTCCATCTTTTTCTGTAGTCCATTGAACTGTTTTAGTATATCTGTACATAAAATCTCCCTTTTGCAGAACCAGACATGGATTACAGCCTTTTAATTCCATTTAATATTAAATAAAGAATTTTTTTTCCCCATGAAAGCCTGGTTTTTGTATGCTGGGTTTTTTTACAGCCATAACCTTGTAAATACTCCACTCTTTATCAAAATTCATTTTAAACAGTGCTACTTTCTGCAGGTTCTCAACCTATCTAACTAAATACTGGCTGGTCAGTATGCATACAAATACCCAGGTCTTACCATATCCTTGGCATTTTTCCCCAGTCTGTGTCTGCAAAGCTGAAGTTCCCCACACATTCCTCTGTCCAAAAACATTACCGACAAGATCTTCATTTATATTTATATAGTCAAAGCTGGGTTACAATAGATAATTGTTTATTCTAAGTTACTCCAAGCAAAACCTTTCTACTTTTTTTCTCTAATGGTTTTAAAGTTAAGAATAATATTTTTTTATGGCATGGGTCAGTCCAAAAGTCCATTTAGCTTGCTATGGAGTCTCTGACTGTTTCTACTGCCAAATGGTTAGGGAAGAGTTTAGAAACAAGTTTTGGAACCGTGCATGGTAGATTCTTCTCTTGGTATGTCCTACGAGGTTTTGGGAGTTTGCACACAAATACCTTCCTAAATCAAAAGTTGCATGGCATTTCACAGATCTCCACTTTCATGAATGTAGCTATTTGCTTCTTGTGATCTTTTATACCTCAGCAACCCTAACACCTTGCAATGAACAACAAAATTTAATTATGTGTTCTGTGAAGATATTATTTTTAACAACAAAATTTTCATCCACTTATTCAGCCTGGTGTTAAGAGAAATAAAGAAATGTCACTTCCTGTTCACCTTTACTGTAAGTTCTGTGATTCTTCCCTGGAAAATCCTTGCATAAGTAACTTTGTGGTATCTCTGCATTAATTTAGTTGCTGTTATCCTTTTCTGAACATTTTTGAATTCTAACACATCTGCCTGGAGTTAGCCCCCGTGGCACCTGTCATAAAAAATGTCTCACTCTGGCTCTGCTGAAGGGGTTGGCCAGTACAGTCCTGTCCTCACCAGGCCGTGACTTCCGAGGAGCTTGAAGCAGGCAATATGCCAAGTGGGTGATGAACCTCTGAACAGCAGGATCACCTGCATATGGGAATGCTGAGGACAATTATTTTCTTGCATTTATTTAGAACTTCCCTTGCTGCAGGTTGTGTTCATTACCTTTTGCATTATTTGTTTCTGTGCAAATACCTTCCCAGAGTTGAAGATGGCAGTAAGAAGCTCTTCCAGTCCCCTCTCTTCAGGCAAAAATGAACCAGCTGCTTCAGCCTCTCTTTGCACATCATATGCTACAGCCTCTGGCCCCTTTGGGTACACTGCAGAATCCCTTCTCAGAGCAGCCACACCAAATGAAATCACAGTCTGTGCAACCAATCTTTCAGTATCTGAAAGTGAATGATTAGAAAAAGCATAAAGCAAGTTGGAAGTGATACTGATCTAGTGTATACTCAAGCATCCAGTAATCTGTGGAGTAAACATGTCTTGACGCACTCGTGGTACATTTGTGGTAAAAAATCTTTTTTATTTTTTAGTATTCCCCTTAAGCCTATCCAGTCATGTTGTACCTACAATATTCCAAACATGGTCTTCACAGCAGTTTCTCTATTGGTGCAAATCTATCTACATGTGCTTCAGGATCTATGTTGAATTAAAACTAAAAAATTTTGATATGGGATTTGACAGTAACATTTAAAAGCAAATTAGTATTTTTTCTTTAATTATGCAGCTGCAGAAAAGCAGTAAATTCTTAAGAAGAAAATCGCAGGCTTGGAGGAAGGTTACCAAACAATATCATGACTGTCATATTTCAGTGGAATTAAGCAGCTTTGTAAAACCCTAGACACTATTTTGCTAGTGTCAATATATAATAAAAATGCCATTTTTATTTATTTCCTAGTTTAGATCATTACATTCTTCCATGATGATAAGCTTCTCAGGTCAGAGGCCACATCTTCCAGTGGTATTTAGAGCACTGCAATTTATCCTGTCACATGGAGAACATGGGTTGGGTTGTTGCTTAAGATTTATAGTTACTGGCCTAAGGTACACCAGAATTGCTACCAGGACTAGGCAGAAAACATTCTGTAAATAGATTCTTGCAGGACAGAAATACAGAACAATTCTAGCTAACTTTGTCCTCATCTGTAGATTGATACAATCACGATCTTCCGGAAATCGTGTTTTAGTTTAGCCTGTTGAATGAACCCTCTGCTTCACGTTTTAACGAGATACTTACCAAGAGGTCAAGGCAAAGATAGCAGCCTTCACCTCTGAAGTGATAATGAACAGCAGATAACAACAGTTTGAACAGCTGTTGTCCCTGGAAGCAGAAACTCCCACCTTCTCAACACCCTGCCAGATCACAAGTAAAAGAAATCCAATCACGATACACAACAGCAAAAATCAGTCATACGGTGTTATGCTCTATGTATTATACAACTACACTGATTTATTTATGTAAGTCTCTACTCTTAGCTAATCATTTGTGTGACTTATGAAGCTGCCTCTCAATGAGTAATGACTTGCAGCAGTTACTTGGTCATCGGTCCCCGTAAGCATTTTTCTGCATTACTGTTCCAAAGTTTTGAATAATAAAGCAAAAGGAGCACTTTTCGTAGTGAATGTTGAAATAACTGCACTCCACTTTTTTAGCAAAGACTTACTTATGCAATTTATAAACATATATACCTTATCCACATATATTTAATCAAAACCAAAGAGCGGAACACTGAAGATGCTTATTAGTTACATATAAAGACTTTAATCCTTCAGTTAGCTCCTCTTTCCAGCCCTCTGTCCCGGAACACTGGCAGTGTGAGAAAGTATCACTGCCACAGAAACAAAAAAAAAAGACAAGAGAACAAAGGAAAGAGAACCTAAAGATATTAAAAATAATACAGAGACTGTGCTACTGAAATTCAGTCTCACCCCCAATCCCTTTATGTAAGTTTATCTAGAGCTGAAGAAGGAACAGCATAGTAGTAAAAACAGCCATATGACACGGCTTTTAGACTCTGAAGTTGAGATTGTCAGTAATTGATGAGTTAAAAGTTTGCTTTATTTCCTCATAAGCCAGAAGGCTCTTAGGACACCCAGACACAAAACAACCTAAGATAACAGTGTTTGCTATTTTGTTATTAATTTTAAAAATAAACCTCCCTACTCACTTTCTTGCATTTCAGTTGCTTTCTGTTTTATGTGGTTTTCTCTTTTTCTACAGTCACAGTATGTTTTGTGCTTGTAAGATGAAAGGTCATCAGTCAATTTTATACTCTTTTTTTTTTTTTTTAAAGCTGTTATTTAGGGGAAAAGGCCTTACAGTCAGTAAAATAATCAAAATATAAGGGAAGTGAATGGAAAGAAAGATACAGTTTAGTACAAGATAAACCACTGAAGATAACTGGAACATCTTTGAAAAATCTTTATGCATCTTTGTAATTTCAGTGGTGCTTTTATCCTTATGCAATACATCTGGTTTTTGGTCAAATATATAATTTTTCATGTACATTGATCAGAGGGAAAAAAGTTTCAAAACTTAATTCTGCTTCTTATTTTTGCTTTTCCTGAACATGCAAATTAGGTCCTAATCTGAAGGATTATCCTTGGAAAGGTAAATTTAAACCTAAATATTTGTACTAAAACTTTGACTATATTCACCCAAGTAAGGGTAGAAATACAGTGTGTTTTATACAAATAAGAGTCAGCATTACAGATCATACTGTAACTTCATGAAAGCTAACTAAAGAAGTAGTACAGAATGCAGCTTCATTTATGTTTTTGCCCAGTATTTGAGTTTCATGAGATTTAAGATTTCACATACCTTTCCATTCTATTTATTTGTCTGCAGCTATTTATACTGGAAAATTGATAAATGTATATGCATGGAGTTGAAGGAAACCCAGCATTCCAGACCTGTTTAAAATCTATCCAAGAGGTAGAAAGGGTGTTCAGAAACTCCCTTTAAGCTTCTTTTATCAACAGAGAAATTACTGTATCTTGCAAACTGAGATAATCATCCATAATGCCTGTTATTCCTGCAGATGAAACAAGCAGTGCACCCAAACAAACAAGGAAACCTTGATTATTCAGCTTGAGGCTGAGGAGGGATAACTAATCCCCCATTCTGTCAGCTCCCGTTGTCATGATCTCCTTCCAGCTCTCAGTAGGCGCTACAGCTCGTGCTCGAATGATGCTCACGTACAACTGAAGTGTAGGGCTGGGTTAACAACTGCAAATGAAATCAAGGTGAGTGCATGTTCTAGATGGTATTTTAAAAATCAAGATTTATGACTTCTGCTTTTGGTAAGACATCCTGTAATTGTTGTATTTTCCTCCTCCACCTACTCTCATTGTGTGTAGATGAATACTCATATAATTAAAAATACCTTTCCATGCCTATTTAAAAAGACAATACCCTGATAACTACATGTAAGGAACAAACATATATGCTAAACAGGCGTAGGGTATCTTGAACGTGCTTTATTCCAATGCTCTCTTCTACTCTATGTGGAGTCCTTCAAAGCTTCACATTCACTACAGTTACAGCATAGAAGAGACACATTATTCATAGCTTCATATAAATCTTGTATGTTAGATCACCCTCCAAAACTGTATCAAATACACCAACTTGCCTGCTACAGTGATATATCAATAAGTAAAATTTTGGTAAGTATATATACATTTTTCCACAATGCCAAGGTGTAGTCTTGCATGCAACGCCCCACCAAGCCAAGCTTTTCATTTCTTTGTTTCTGTCCGTAACCACAAAAGACTGAGCTCACCCATGCAAGCAAATAACCCCTAAATTTGCTGTAAACTTAGTGTCTCTGTATGGATAGTTAGCAAAAGACATTTACAGTTCTGTAAGCACTGGTGAAGACACAAGGTGAACAAGGATTTTTTTTACTTGCTTTTTTTTTTGGTAGCCTCTTTCTTACACCAGTAAAGATGTAGCAGCTAACAGTTGTTTGCATTATGCTGGAGTAATAACATACTAATATTTTATTCTAAACAGAATTCCTTAGTTCATAGTAGATGGTATTCATGAAGCCCAATTGTCTTTCCAGCAATCTTTTAAATTATGACTGTGCCAGAGAAGGTTAAATGTGTTTTTCTGGGATGATTTTCTAGCCCAGGAAAATTATATAGTTTATTATATTGTTCCCAAACCAGGATAATTATGCATAAAGTTCTCTGATTTGTTTGGTTGTTTTTTTCTTTTCCTGTTTTGCTTTGGTTTTGTCATTGTTCCCTTTTGTTCGTTGATATGTGTATGTGATTTCTTCTGGCTGTTTGCAAGGGCCACACATCCCACCTGCAGAAGCACTAGTTTGTAGACAGGCAATAGACCGCAGAAAGCAGCTTTTGAAGTTTTTCTAAGAATATTAACTACACTACCATTCACTCAGTGCTATAAAAATAATGTCATATTCTAAAATAATGTCATAATCTAAGATTATTTAAAACAAAAAGTAGCAGTGTAATGTACGTAACATACTAAGCTATGTTATTTTGATTTCAAGAAGGAATGTATTATGCTCTCATAAGCTATGTTGGAGGTTTGGAGGACAGGTTCTTCTTGCTGTAGTTGAAAGACTGCACAGAGAAAGTGAGGCAAAGGATGGATGGAAGGTATCTTACAGCCTTTCCATTCTCAAGATTTCTGTCTAAGCAAAGCAGGATTCTTAGGCTCAAAGTTAAAGCATAGTTTTGGTTACATGGCAGGACTTTCCTGGAGCCAGCAGGTTCTGCTGCAGTTCCAGACATTGTGTCAGGCAGCAGTGATTTATAGAATTTGCAAGGAAAAGCTCAGACATGTACACTCAAAACTGGGACCCTTCCTGGAGCTTTCGTGCAATGCAAAGTTTGCAAGAGACTGGGATGGCTGAAAAACTTCCCAGAACTGCTTTGATCTTCATAGAGTTTCCATTAGAAACTTCAGGAACAGATGCCTGCATTTTCAGCCCAAAGGTCCATGGCCCTGAAGAAGGTATGTGAACTACAAGGCACGGCTGGGTTGTGCAAAAGGCTCCTCTGACAACAAAGCAGTAGCTGCTTGAAGAGCTGCCCTCAATGCCCCCTGGGCTTGGATTGCCCAACAGCTGTGAGAAAGAGAAAGCTGCTGAGATGTGCTGGACAACCTACACGCACAGTGCCATAATGTTTCAGTTGTTGCTTATTGAGTGCTTACTCCTCTCCCAGAATATTGATATTTCTCACAGACAGTGCTTTGCTCTCAGGTGCCAATAAACATGAGGTTGCCTATTCCCAGGCCCTCCCTTCACAGCAATCTTCCTGTATGTTCACTCTAGCTTGACTTTCAGTGTTGCCTAATAAAGGTACAAACTGCACTGCGCACTGAAAGGGATTTTTGTCCCACTTAATCCTTTCCACTCCAATTTCCAACATTTTCTACATACATGCCTACTTGTAGGAAAATTTTCCTAACCTTCACAATACTAGATTACTTCATTGCCAGCTGGCAAGAAACAACAAACAAAAAAAAGAAATGAGATATGACTGATCATGTTTTTAACTGGTTGTAATGCAAAGAATATTTTGAAAATAAAGAATACTTGCAATTAAATCCTAGGTTTCTGTGCAAAACAGACAAAAAGATTGTATATTCAAAGGTTAGTCTACAATTGCACATGTTCTCCCTCTGAAACTACCTCTAGGTATCCAGGTCTTCCAACTACATGCATGCATATCCAATTAATCTGTATGTTTATGAGTCTCTCTATGCATATACTCCCCTGCAAAAGATCCGAAGAACAATCTGACAAATGCATGAGACTGTACTGAAATCACACGCACAAATACATGACATACTTAAAATGCTTACTCTGCAGCTGTATGTGTAAGCTGGAAAAAATTTTGTGTATGGATGCAGAGATGATATAACATATCTGTTCCATTTTTTCAGCAATCACAGCAATTGCACTGTATGATTAGAGGGCTAAAAATTATTTTAGTATGCCTGTCCCACCCTCAGAAATTCCTAGTTCTTGCATGTTAGTGAAATTAGGGAATTCTGGAAGGGGATATTAATGTGTTTTGCACATGATGATGGCAGGAAGAAGAGAAAAGATAAGTTGAACTGGAAGTGGGAAAATACCTGTCAATTATTTTGTTCTACCTGCAAGCAGACAAAACCAAAATTATTCTCTTTTTGATAGTTTTCCTGTACGCAAATGCTATTTTGATAATTTTTCACATGTTATGTCACTTCCATTTACTAAACCATTTTTCTTGTTAAAGGTTAATTTTAAAATGGCTGACACATCCTAACAGGATAAATAGAACTTGTTAATCAAAATACTTGTTTTTTACTAAATTTTCTTTAAGAGAGACAAAAGGGGAATAGAACAGACTGAAAGACATCCAGCAACCTTCAGTTTACATTTGTCTGATGATTTTAGTTAAACCAGACGGCACTTCTTAGCATCAATAAATCTAACAGTTCTTGGTAGTCCCTGAAGAGCTGCTTGGACGGTCAAGATAAGATATGACAGAGGCTCAGATGCAGAGATTGAGACTGCGCCTTTACTTGCCTCTTCAATTTATAGACCAAATAAAAATGGTGTGGCAATGGCAATTAAAGAGCTCTTCATATAGAAGAGAGGAGAATCCTGACCTTCTCTATCAGAAAGTACCTTTTCATACTACTTAGTTCCTGCCACTTTCAAATGAATGTTCTTTCATCTTGCCCAGAACAATGGTTAATCCTTCTGTAAAGCAAAGGTTTGAAGGAAGACTTAATATGCAAGTAAAGTTTTTATAAAAGACAACATACCAGCTATTTTAGGTACAAGTATCTGAGTTATTGACAGGCAAGTGATTTTCAAGGTGTGGTCAACAGATTCCTGTGAGCACTTCTCTGCAAGTAGCACTTAAATATTTTTTCTATGAAGAATAGCTGCACACCACATACTTGTTCTGTCAGCTGCTTGTAAATCATGCTTTCTAAAACACACTTCCCCCCCACCAAGTTATTACCATGTAAGCAATTGTTGTGCTAACATTAAGAATGAAACATAATCAAGAAAAGGTCTGTGCAAGGAAGCCCATTACCCATTTAAGATCTCTCCCACAGAGATAATTATTACACCTTACAGCTGGATTACTGCCTGAGACAGTAAGTTGAGCAGGTACGGAAAGAACTAAGTTTGAATGGCAGAGCTGTTAAGGAATACTTCCACATAATGAAATAAGACAAAACATGAAGAGTAAGAGATTTAATGATCAGTGAAAATTATGACTGAACCCAGCTCTTACACTTCTTTTCTTTCTCAGAATTAAGGAAAACATCAGGTTTAGGTAATTTGTAGCATATTTAAACAAAAATATATGCATTGCACAAGGATAAAAGCAATACTGAAATTGCAAAGATTTTCATTTCCTGTAAGAAATTAAAATGATGCATTAGTGAAAAAGTGTAAATGGGAATATTTTAGTAGTCAAAATAAATATTTAATAAAAACCACACACCCAAGACAAAGTATCAAAACAACAGAACTTAGTATTTGAAAGGATACTACCTGCATTGCCTTGTGTTAAACACGACTAAATTCAGTGGCTTAATTATTATCGCATTGCCTTGAGCAAACATTGCTTATATTAGTGTTGTAAAAAGTAATGAGAATAGAAATACTGTTTCAATGACAGAAATAGTAAAACCAGATTGCTATAAACAAGGAAGAATTCACTACACCAAGGAGTCAATCCACAGGCGTTGACATAAAGTCAACAAGGACTACTGCATAGCATACTGGTTACTGTACCAAAGTGCATTTCTCAGCATTCAATGAACTGGGGAAGAAGTGACAAAACCACCCTTTTTAATACAATTTTTAAGAACAATCAGATGATTGACAGTTGAAGAAACCCCACACATTTCCTTAAAAATAAAAAGCAGAGTCTAAAGATCTTAAGAGCACCGTAAGATTTCTTACCAGGTAAAAGAGTACAAACCATTAGCATTGTAAGTAAAGAACATCTAAAAGTTAGTATCATTCCATATTTAGAACGCAACTGAAAATTTTAGCGTGTTGTTGCATCCCCCTATACTACATCCAGTGGCATTTTGATGACTTTGTTAAGTTCTAGAAACAAATAACGCAAATATAAACTGTTTTTCTTGTATAGCAGAGGTCTAGAAAAATTTCAGCTGATGTGTAAACTGAAATGTAGATAATGACAATACAAACAGATTTGCTGGGGGAAAGAAACAGTGTCTGTCTTATCCCAGTAATTCACCATTCAGTTTTTCCACTGAGTCTTTGAAAGTAGCATTAATATCCCTGACTACCAACGATTTTTATGAGTGCTACTTTCTCACTATTTAGGATTCTGCATGGAAGATTTTTCTCAACCTTTTATCCTTCAGTTCCCACCCATCCCTCCATCATATTTAAAAGTTGTGGTTTTCTCACATACAGCATTGTAATGCCTTTTGCTGCTTGATAAGTGATATGCAGTCAACATTATTTCTATTTTCAAAGCACTGAGAACACTTTCCAGTTGGCTCACAAATTAAACAATAATTAAAAATAGTATTCTCCCCTTATTCTTTTGTGACATGGTAAAGACTATTCACCATTTAATATACGTTCAATTTCTTCTAGTCTTTTCAATGCAGCAACTCTTTTTTTCTCAATGTCTTTGATTTCTTTTGTAGATTTTTTGGGAGTCTCTTTGTCCACACTGCTTTTCTCTGTTGGTTTCTTATTTTTTGAGTGCTCTTTCTTGTTATCAGCTGTTGATTGGGTGGTTGTCTTCTCACTTTTTGCTTCTTTCAAATTCTGAAATGAACTTTTTTTTGCTTCTGTAGCTGCATTCCCATCTGATGGAAGTGATGACTGTTCCATAGCACTGAGTGATGCAATTTTACTTCTAACTATGTTTAGATGACGCTGAATATACTCTTCATGAGGTGCCAGTGCTAGTGTTTCAACCAGACATTTTTCTGCCTTTATTAAATCTCTTTCTTCAAAATAAACCACACAAAGATTATGTTTTCCTTGTACATTTTTGGGATCCAGTTCCAAAATTTTTTCAAAACACATTTTTGCTCCAACAATATCCTTCTTTTGGTTCATAAGGATATCTCCTTTCAAAATCAGACCTTTGGTATGATCAGGGTAGTATCTCAGTAGGTCTTCCAAGACGGGCAAAGCCATCAGTTCTTTTCCTGTCTGAGAATAAAGCAGGGCCAAATTGAACAAAGCACTTCGGAAGTTTGGCTGTAACCTTATGGCCTTCTTCATCCATGCCTCTGCTTCCATGTCTTTTTTGTCATCCATTGCTAGCATACCCAAATTGAAGTACCCATTTGAATCCTGTGGTTCTTCTTTCACATAATGTAGTAGTCTTTGTTTAGCTTCAGGTCTAAGTCGAGCATCACCTAAATGACAGAAAATGCATTTAATTCTCAAGGTATTTCCTGAAGCATTTATTCTGAAGGATTTTTAAAATGCTAACCTTTATACAAATTAAAATGCAACTGTAAAAGGGAAAGGGTTTAAAATGCTACTTTTTATCATAGCTGTGTAACAGCAAAAGTCAATGATATTTATTTTCTTTATAGAATGAAACTACATACAGTTGACTTGTTGCCAGAGTCAGCATCATTACTCTATTAGCTGCTGAATGATATTTAGGTTTTGTATAACAGATACAAAAGATGTCTCTACAAGCTTAAAAGTAGTTATTTTCATGCACAGTTGAGCAAATGGAATCCAGAGAAGACGTCAGTTCTGACAAACCAGCTCTTACAGAGGCAAACTTTGAGTGGAAGATCTCATTTTAGATATCATTTAGATAAATGGAAAAAGTTTCAACAGAGATAACATAGGGTAACTTCTACTGTAGCCAGACTAAGATATCGTCGAACACCAAAACAATAAAAGCTGTAATCTCTACATTTTAATTTGCATCAAAGTTTAAAAAAGATTTAGCAAAACAATTTTATCTGTCAATACCAGGATTATCTAGATGAGCTTGTGATCTGTGCAATTTTACTGAATAATACAGTGAACATATTTTAGTAACAAATTCCGGATATAGACTTACTGAAGGATAGGGGAGCTGCTTTCATCTGCCTTCTTTCACCCCCTGAAACAGTGTTGCACTGTCCAGCATGAAGAACTGAATACTAAATAGTTAATGTTTCTGCTTGTTTGAAGCTGCTTGTACTTCTACAGATAAGGAACAGAGCATGTCTTGAACTACTAACTTACAATGTGAGAAGAGATGGAAAATTATCAAGTGTCTTCAGCTTCAATCAACTGTTTTACCTTTCTTAGGGGCAGTTTACCATCTCAACAAAAGAGAAACAAATCTTAGCAGTTCACTTGCCAAATACTCTTTCCAACAGCCTTAATTCACTAAGGGCTCACCCTTACCCACAGAAAGGGTACCCATACGTATGAAAAAAAAACCTCATGAAAATCCAACTGAATTCATCCTAATTAGCAGCATGACAGAGGATCCTATGAAAACATTCATATTTCTAGAGCTTGATTTAAGACCAGAGACTTAAGCTGGATTTTTGAGTCAAAAATTAAATCAATCACTATAAATGTAAATCAGGTATTACACATCTTTTACTAAATATTATCTTTAAAGATCATATAGGCATAGTTTTGAAGATGTTTGTGTAACACTATTCTTTATATGTGTAAGATACTATAGTGTAAAATAGCACTTGCATTAAAGATGCTGATCAGCTAAGGTTGTACATACACTCTGCACAAATTCCATACACTACAAATTACAAAGCTATAATAAATAAACAGTTTATTTTTGATGATGCTATGTCCTTTCCAAAAACAAAACAGTTAATAAAAAAATAATTAAATAGTATGGATCCTATAAATGCAAATATGCAATATGTATAAAAGGGACAATTAACATACCAGATTCCTGCATTAGCAGTGCTGAGTTGAATAACGCCAGTTTATGTGTTGGGTTGAGTTCTAGTGCTCGGTTGAAATTTTTCAGGGCTTCTGTTGGATCTTTCAGTTCAATGTAAACAATTGCCAAGTTGTACCACAGGTCTGCATTGGTTCTGTCTAGTTCTAGAGCTCTAAGGTAAGCTTCCTTAGCTTTCAGAGGTTTGTTCATTTTTAGAAGTAATTCTCCCCTGTTGAAGAACCAGATTTAACCTTCAACTTTTATTGTTACCCATATGAAAATAATTGACAGGCTTCTTGAAAGTTTGTCTTCCTACAGACAGTAGATGTCATCTAACAGTGTTTTTTTAAATTTTGTTAGTTTTAAGCACAAAACAATACAAGACCCTCTTTTACATAAAGCTTTCAGCTCTCAAAAATCTGTATACAACAAATGCATAAGTAGGACAAGAACAAAAAAAGAAGTTATCAAGGGTTCCTGACTTGGCTCTGTAATTACACTGCAACAGCTATAGCTCAGGCATCTTTGAACCTCCGTAAGTCCCAGTGGGAATTACAACAAACAAAACACTGGACAGACGCCTCAATACCCACATCTACATTGCTCAACTAAAATGCAGTTAATGTCAACTTAAATTGTTAAGACTTGCATTTTCTGAACCATCTTTAACAAAAAAGTTTAAAAAAAGCTCCATGACTCACACTAACCAAAAGCTTTTCAGTTCAAAACTAAACTAAGAGATTAGAAATTTGAGTTAGAGATTCACAAAGAAATCTAATGGAAGTGTCTTTCTATACAATGTTTGAATACAGAACCTACATGGAGATATGCCATTTGAAGCAGGAATTTAGAAGAACAGGACTTGTAATGAATAATTGATTATTGTTCCAAATCTTCATCTTCTCACTTGGAAATGAAACCATTTCAGCAGCTAATTGAACTGTACGAACTAAATACTCTTCAGAGTACTGCAAGCCCAAAAATGTTTATTCAAGAATATGTATCTCTAAAATTAGAAAACATACCTGCTGATGTAAGCCTGCTTGAAATCTGGCCTCATACTAATTGCTTGTCGATATAACTGATCCGCTTCTTCAAGGCGAGATTCGTTTGCTCGAATTAAGTTTGCGAGATTGATATAAACATTTAGATGGTTAGGAGCAACTCTTGCTGCATATTTTTTCCCTGGAATAATCTGTCAAAGAGAATACATGTACCAAACACAGATGAGCAAAAATATGAGAGATGACCAGTACAGAACTCCTTTTCACTCTGGCCCCATTTGTTTAAGGTACTACTGGACATTAGTGTGCAGGCTCTTGATAATGACAAAGAACAGTAATTCTTTTCCAGAAAAACCATATCCAAAAATAAACAGGATATTTTTTATTCTTTATTTCTATGAAAACATAGGTAACTTGTACAATATTTACGATACTACTTAATTAAGCTCTGCTACTACTTAATTGGCCTTATCTAGATAGCTACTGGAAACCAACCAGACCTTGAAAAACTTTCTCCATTCAGACAAAAGTATTTCCTAAAGCCTAAACTGACATTCTGTCATACATTTTCATTCCTTTTTTATTACCCTTCACCCTAAGGTAAGCCAATGATTTGCCAACTGATATAGCAAATGAAAAGTAGTCAGGAAAGATGAAAATGCTATGACATTGCAACTGCTGTAATGTTTATACTTTATCCATTTAGAATCTTCATACTGTTTCACAATACAAACTTTTGAAGCCATGCTTCTACTCAAAGGGCTGCTCATTTATTTTTGCTGCCCACAGCTTTTATTACCTTCATACATTCTCCGAAGTACTACTCTCTTTTTCTCTAAAGAGCTTGAACAAGTAAAATTTCCTAGGTATAAATATAACTTAATGAATGGGAAAGGTAACAAAGCACATGTTAAAAGCATGTTCAGGCAAGGATTTTTTTGTAGCTGCTGTGGCTATCTTCTCCAACCTCCAGTGTTGTATTTAAGCCTTCTCTGAAGGGCTCAGAAACTCAGACACCATCAATGTATTAGCTGTAAGTGAAAATAAACCAACTGTGACTAGAAACTGTAGGTTTTGGCTGCTGCTTTCTTTTATACCCTCAATTCCATAAAAAAAACCCAAAACACAACACAGCAGTATAAAAAGTAAATTAAAACAATTGTAGCAGAGTTCTAAGTCAGCATTTTTTTAACAGCCATTATTGTATATAGCCTATTTTGTTCATAGACAGGTTTTAAAAGAACACTGACAAACTTTAAATTATACAGCCACACAGAGCTACAGGAAAAATACAAAAAATGTATCATGAATATAGGTTCTGTCCTGCGGTGGTAGGTAAAATAAAGTTACTAATTACCTGTGGCATCAATGATTTAGCAATCATATATGATTCTTCAGCTTCTTTAGTTTTGTTTAGGTTCTTGTAAGTTCTTCCTACATTCATGTGGGCACCAATATCATCTTAATGAAGAAAAGAATGAAATTTAAATTATTTCCATGCACTGAGTATCATGAAATTAAACACCTCTGCATTCAGAGTAGCATGAAGTACAGGTACTCTGATAGAACATCCTCATCACCAAAAGAACAAAGTAATTCTATCATTTTTCATCTTAATTATGAAGCTAATAATTTAACCATGAACTAAAGAGAGACTATAAAATTACGTGGGAAACTGTAAGAAGTTTGAGGTCCTATCATACCTCCATGTATCTATCTTTAATTTCTTACTATAATAGAAGCACATAAATTGAAGGTTATTTATTAATCTTCTAAAAGGAAAGGCTGTCCAGTACTACCTAGAACTTCTTTTGCAGCAATATGTAAAACGGATTAAATGTGCATTTTGATATTATCTAGATTTTTTTATTTTCTTACACAGTTCCTTAGTTTTAAATAAAAAAATGAAGTAATATTTATACTCTGTAAGAAATCACAGTTTAAGTTAATTCATAAAGAATGTCATACAAGGAATAGTTTTAAAAGTATTTGCAGGTTTTTATAGATAGAAGCCTTTTCTGGAGGACTTTTTTAGTTTATTTCCAAAAACCCTGGATCAATTAACTTACTGTATGACACTGATGTTCAGTTGAAGCAAAACAGTCCATTGAGAAACTGTTAAGTAAGCTAAGTATACTGAACTACCAGGAGTGCAGAGATGGCAACTAGTCAAAGCTTTACCTGGTTGCACTTGTGTGGCCTGTATGAAAAACTGCAGGGCTCTTTCAAAATTTTTTTCATTTTCTAATGCATGCCCCACATTGTTCCATAGTTTTGCATTGTTCTTATTTACCTAAAACCAGAAAAAGATACCAAAGCATAGGGTATTAAGCTGAAATTACTTAACAATTGACTTTCTCTAAACAATATCTTAAGACATAAAAATGTACAGCAAATGACAGATTTCATCAAGCTTCTATACATAAAGAATAAAAAATCACTACATACAGAATGATTACACTGACCTTGTTGTGCGACATCAATCTGTTTCAGTTATTTACCCATAGAAATAACAAACATCTTAAAATTCAATGTAACTGTTATGGGATATTTTGCAAACTGTCTTATCATGCCATATGAACTTAGAAGAAATTATCCTATGCATCAAACTTTTTGTAGATTTTTGTACTGAAACATATCCTGCTTTCATCCAGACAAGAGAATAAATTCAACTGCTTTGACACAAGAAGAATTATCATCTATTTTGTGCACATGAATTTCTATGTGTGCATCACACTGCTTTTAAAGCATTCCCAGAAGTAACTAATTAGATGCCAATACTGTCAGTATAGAAATTAATGTGCCAAAATGACCATAATTTTTGTCCATTTTTATCATGTTCCACTGCAGCTTTTTAAGAACAGCAACAGGAACTTCCCATTATCCTTTCCAAACAGAATACAGTACCTTTAAAGCGGACATAAACAAAGTGTACTCCGACTCCCAATCCCAGTTTCTGTGCAGTGTTTTTAAGGCATGAGTGAATAGCACCGCAGCCAAACAAACCCAAGAAATTTTTCTTAGCACGCTATTAAATAAAACAAACAAAGACTTGTTGTAAGCACACCAATAATTCTAATTTTTATTAGAATAAGTATCTCATATGCTAAAAGGCAAACAAAGGACCACATTTGTGACTAGCACACTCCAGAGCTTGAAAGGAAATAATGTTCAAACTAATTTTGTTTTTTATCTGATTTTGTTATGACTATGCAACTCCCTCACTAAGAACAAGCCCATTCACATAATAGAATTTGTATACAATGTATACAAAAATTATACTTCTCTTAAGACTTATCTGTAATTTAAGACAATATATGATGCCAAAAGTAAGGTTCTCCAAAACACTATACAAAATGTTACAAAATGCAAAAGGCAACTTAAATATCACCTCATACTTTTGTTTCATACCAGAAAATTCCACACATATTCTTTACTGCACACATCATTAATCTTTCCCACACTGTAGAACACACCCAAATGGAGAGGTCTGTGCAGACTACCCTATCTTCCACAAGCAGATGTAATCCTAGTGCTACTGTAATATCTAAATAGGAGAAAGGTTTAATGTCTTTCCAGCAATTTTGTTTTTAAAGCAGCAAACTGTGGCAAATGTCACACTCTGTGACAAGCTTGTCAGGAATAATCTTCATTTTGTGCAGTTTATTTTTCTGGAGTTTAAACAGGACAGATATAAAACATACACTTTAAAATGCTGATCATTTGGTTTCTGAATTCTAATTCAATTATAAAAAGATGTCAAACATTCTATAGCTTTCCTACAATTATGAATGTAATTTTGTTTCTAAAAAAATCTCATTCTTGAGTGGACATACAGGTGTTCACCATTAACAGCTATTTCTTACACTTGACTTGTGGAACAGTTGTTCACTCTGCTACCTACTTCACAGGGGTTTACTAAAAACTGAAAGGTTTTCCCCCCCTCCACTTCTAAGATAAAAAATGCATCTTTTGACTACTATTCTTGGATTTTAAAATACTAAAGAAGTGGAACTGTAAAATTAAGAGAGTAATTCTAAAACACTATCAAAGTAATCAATGAGAACTGGCATATACAGTAATCTTTATGCCCATCAGGCTTATATGAAAGTTTTTTCTTTCCACATATTTCTAAAGCAAGGAGCCTTCTCTTTCTCATTTTTCCAATATTTTTGTAGTAAATGACACTACGTGCCTAATTTTTCTCCCCAGCCATCCTCTCCTGGTTCCTTGCTTTATTCCACATCTCTTCTATTTTTACTGCCTCATAGTGGGATTTGTGAGAGTATTTTCTCCATACTCTCACAAGGCATCACTAATTTCTCATTATCCAGGTGCTGTCAGCTTCAGCAGCACCAGTTAGCGTAAATTTTACTGCAGGGCCTCATCTCTAACAATAGCAGACAACATAGACTGCAAATTGCTGCCTTCCCATTTGTCTGAACTACATCAGGATGCCACTGGGCTAAGAAGGGTAAAGCATCCACATCAGTGGGAGGTATGTCCAGATCAATGCAGAAGATATCACGAAACAAAGTGTGTTCAAAACATGCTTTTAGAGCACAGTTTTTAAGGTGAAATTGTTAACCAAAGAATTTTTTAGTTTAACAAATACTGAATGGCTCTGATACCCATTTGTAGTATGGCATTTCTGAAAATTTAATCTGTTACTGATTAAATTTTCAGAAACTTTAATTTGCTGACACACATCCATTGTATAAATTTCAGTCAGTAATCAACTTTGAATAAAGTTAAACCAGTCTGACTTAAACTCATCTCTTATTTTCATAGAAGATAACCATATTTATGGTTATGCAAGCTTTCCTGTTAGGGGTTTTTATCAGTATGAATTTATTTACCTTTTAGTTGATAATTTCTTCCATCCATGTGCTACTAAAATGCAGAATCCCATGCTAGGAACATACAACACTCGTTCTGCTACTACGAATCCAACAGGAAAAAACAGGTTTGACGCAGGAATGAATGGTAACACTATTAAGCAGAGTGCCTAGAAAAGAAATACAAGTAACATTAGTAATCAAGATTAGGCAGTGACTAATTGTATCCAAGAAACAATTTACAAATTACAAAAATAATCCCATAAAACCAGACATACATAGCAGATATTTGGTCTTGCCTTTTTTTTTTTTTTTTAAAATACTCAGATCTGTTTTACATTGAGACCGCTCTGAATATGGCAAGTAGTAACCTGCAAATGACTCTATTCCTTACTTAAGGGCTTGCAAGTCTGTTTGCATTTCTGTACTACAGAAAGAGGACAAATCAATAGGATCAAAGGATTAATTAAATTCAAAACAATGTTTTAGTAAGAGGTCTAGATAAAAAAACAAGACAGTGTAAGAACCTTGGACATTATCTAACAATTAAAAATTTGTATCAGCTTATTTGAGGCATAAAGCAGCTATTTTTACAGTACAATAGAATCTGTTTTGAGTTTCTGTAAAAAATGTGAATAACAAAAATCAGAATTGGTCACTGAATAAACATCAGTGTTTGGACAGAGCGCTAAGAGTACCCTAAAGTATCTGAAATCACAATGAACTTAAGAACCACACAATTGCAGTTCTTAGATCAGGGACAGACTTCTTATCAAAAACTGTGTTTATTAAAAGGCAAAGAAATCCATCTGCTGCAAAGAAAGTGGACATGACCATTTGCCTTAAGTCCTGGGTGATTGTTAAATAGTGGCTTTCCAATCTCTGGCTCCAGAAAAGACATGAATAATTATTTCAAAATATCTGGCCTCCAAGTTACAAAAAAAAAAAAAAAGCCCACAAAAGCAAACCTACAGAAATGGAATGCTTCTTTGAAGAAAGAGGAATTTTCTAGAAACTTTCAGTACAACTGGCTGTCTAGATTTAAGCATGACATAACTGTCTCTTCCATGCTAAAACTGTAAAATAATCCAGTTTGAAAATCAACCTAGGATTACACACATAAAAATACAACACTGATTTAAAACTTCAACTAAGATTTTCTTGCATATTTCAAGGATATTTCAAGAATATGCACATGGATCATTAACACAGCTCAGCTGCTGATCCATAGCACTTCATTTAGCTCTACGAAGACAAAAACACAACTGAGCCTCACAATATACAGAATACATTGATTACTTGAGGATATTAATGGCTTACTGGAATGAAGCAATAGGCTTTGGCCTACCATATTGTTTCATTTTGTAGTACATAACAATTAATATTTAATTTAAATATTGCACTCCCATTTCCTAAGAAATTAGCTTCCAGGCACTTCGATATTAAGTCTGAAGAAAATCAGCATCATATTGAAAATTACATATACAACATAGGTACAGATTGAAGGAAAACAACTTGCATTAAACCAGGATTATACTGTCAGGTGACATTGAGGCTTGTATGCTGGAGTGAATGATCTCAGAAAATCCTTCCTATAAAAGGCACTTGGAATTATAAAAACACATGTAAAAATACCACCTTCAAACAAAAACTAACTAACACCAACGCATGCTGACAAACCTACTAACCCTTTCCTATGTAAGCTTCACCAGGTAGGGAATAAACATAAAGGCAGGGAAATAAACAGCCTTAAAAAATTCAAGAGCTGACCTATAAAAAAAGTGAACCACTCCCCACATACATTTCTACTGCTAACAGTGCACTGGAGAAAAACTTATGCCTCAGCTTATATAAGGAGGAAAATCAAACTACTCCTTTGCATATTTGAAGTGCTGTGAAACTTATTTTCCAAGCATGTCACCTTGCATATTTATCATAGCAATAAGCTATCTAAAGTTCTTCTCTTCATACACAGTTTCCAAACTCAGGACAAGAGATTTCATCAGCAATACTAGATAACATTTTCACTGATTTTCTAGTGAAATATATTGCCTTGATCCAGTGACAAGACAAGAAAACCCATATGAGTCAGAACTATAATGCTAAGTCTTTTAGAAGAGAATCAAAATTTGTCAGCTGCTTAGCAAAGAACTACTTACACCTTAGGTTATGCATAAATATTCCCACCCATCTGAAACTTTTGTTGGCTGATTAACATACGAAAAAAACCACATTATTTCTGAAGCGGACTAAGATAAATGCATGCAGGTTTGTTGTACACAATTGCACCACTGAGCTAATAAAAAGTATGGTATCAGGTTACCATTAACTTTGCAAAAATCTGCAATGGAATCAATAATTGATGACTTTTATTTTTCAAAAATACTAGCTCCTTTGATCCTTTCCATTTCTTCCAAAATATTCTTTCCTGTTAATCCATCTCAGTTTTGAGATAATATATAATAGTGAATAGACAGACAGGAACTGATCTTACAGTTTGACAAAATTAGTTTTTCATTACAATATGAAAACAACTTACAGAAGAAAAACAAAACAATAGAAAAAGTGGAAACCCTATTCCTAAATGAAAAAATATGTCCTTTCTTTTATACCTATGAGAAAGAAAATCAAGTCTCTTGCTAAATACACATCATGACTACTGACATTTAAATAAGGTAGACAGCTTGCAGGATGAAAATGCATTCTGGTCCTTGAAACACATTTAAATTCTACTGAAAGCCCCCATTTGCCAGTTAAGCTCCAAATATCTGAGAAAGGCTGCAATACAGTTTGCAAATACATAACAAGGGGCATATTTATTCTCATCTCTGACAGAATCACATACTGATTTGCAATTTAGCAGTTTTGTTGCTAGACAATTTTCCCCTTATGTGTTCATTTTAGCCCAAAAGGAGATGCACATAGAGATGCTCTCTAGGTCACAGTAGATTACACATGTGACCAACCTGAGCCACTTATTCTTAACAAAAGGACAAAAACAATGCATCATTCATACCATCAATACTGTCTTGGAGGAATCCCCAGGGTATCGGAGACTGAAGACCATCAAAGATCCCAGAAAGCAAAAGAAGGTAAGGGTGGCAACATTTCTAACATCCAACAAAGACTCCACAAGAGGAATAGTTCCCATTGTCCAGTCACAGCATAATTCTGAGGGATTGAGAAGAAGCCAAGCATTTACAGGAAGGAGGTAGTTGAAAGTCAGCTGTCTTGCTGGGGATGGACTAACAGCAGCTGGGTTATCAAACCTAAAGCAAAAGAAAGGAGAAAAAGGAGCTTTTAATGAAGAAAGATATGGTCTCGATTCCCTTTGTGGCAAACTTTAGAGTCATAGCTAGAACTACTAATTACAGACATGTAAAATAGACAATCTTCCTGCATTTGTCAGGTGTGAAACCATGCACAATGATACATTGCAGAGAGGCACAGAGCCTCCTCCATGTTTATGAAACTGTTTTGGGATATAATCAACATAAGTTTGAAGAAACAGAATGATTTACGCCTAAAGCTGGGACCTAAAGTGGTCCTTGATCATGTTTGTAATAGTTTCAATAGTTTGTCTCATTTTTTTCAGGGACAATTTTAGATTCTCGTATTTCTACATTGCTCAAACTTAAGATAAATTAGTTTGTCAGTTCTGATGTCATTCATATACACTTATCTTCAAGTAGTCTATCTGAAGACAACCATGTTTTCCACATAGTACAGACCTAAAATACAAAATATATTCTGTTTGTAGAAGAGGAAAAAACTTAAGAGGTTGGGAGTGTTCAGCTAAGGTTCAAATACAGAGACAATAAAAAATACTTAAGCAATAAGACATTTAATTTCTGAATTACTAAGATGAAGTATCAACTGCAAATTTTTCTTAAATGGCTGTCTGCTCAGATACCTCAGTATTTTGGAGATTTTAGTCAACACTTGCTGAAATAGTATCATATAGCAATTTCACAAAAAATGCAATATCGTACAGACACTGAATACTGATATTAAAATAAGTGAGTAACACTTAAATCCATATATTTTTGGCCATTTCATTCGACTTCATTAAGCCACATCTTATTTATAAACAACTGTAAGTAAGAAACGCTTTACTATTACCTTGTAAACACTGGAAGCTGAGACTGGATAATCTGGACTCTGACAACTACAAGCAGCAGCGTACTGAACATTAGGACTATGAGCTTCAACAGTGTTTGGAGCATAGAGAAAGGAATACTGCCCTTCCCTCGAAGAATCTGTACAGCTGTGTCCAACAATGCTGGCAAGGTGTACTGCAAATTAAAAAATTGTTTATCATCAGAGTACTCATTACTCCCCTTAGATAAATAGCTACCTAGTTCTTTTTTCCTTGGCTTTCTCTAAACGTCTGCTCCCAACAGTTACTTAGTTCAGCTTCTTAGTGCTTTCATGACAAGTCCACGAAATAAGGTCTCCATCGTAATAAACTATTCAGGTATTCTTGCTAACACTATCACAGCTGAACCTGTATGCCTGTAGCTGTCTATTTTGCACTGACAGATCAAAAAACTGTACCATCTTCAGAGACTTGAACGAATGAATCATAGCCGTGAAATAAACTTTCAAGAAGAAAAATCACTATTTTCAGAATTATCAGCCCCTCTGGAAACTTGCCCTATAAACGAAATTCCTTACGAATGATAGAAATACTATTCGCTTCCTGATTAGCCCTGGCTTTCTATTTTATGCCTCTACTGCAGTAAGTCATTACTCCTTGCCTCATGAACATCATGATCTTGCAGTTTCCCATTACATAACCTAATTTCTTTTCTGTACCTCTTTCCCTTTGTCTTCATCACTTCTGCTGGTGATGGATATTGGTTCGCATACACTGGTTAGCTAAACTACAGAAACTGAAAGGTTTTTGAGGACTGGTAAAACTCTAAGTTCATGTGACACCTGTGCTTTCAGAAGAAGCCTCAGTTTGCATTTTATCTTTTCTACTCAATTGACTCATACAATCTTGTTAAACTTTAGTGAAATTGAAGATCAGATCAAAAGTTACTAAAAGAAAGGAAGAGTGGGCTGAAAGCAAGTCACGTACTGGTGATTTCCTTAAAAATGCAGCTTGAAAATTCCATGTTTATTCACTAGACCTGCAAAGGCAATAGTTACAAAGACATCTATGTGATTTTGTTATTTTGGCCTTGATTATGTATCCCCAGGATAGACAATCTTTTGGCTTTTATTGGTGCATTTTTTGCAAAATATTCCTGCAAGTAATTAAGGAATAATAACTAGAAAATTTTCTTAAAATATGCAATGATACATTTTTAATTGCATTTATTTTAATTATTAAAAACCTAAGAATTATTTAATTGCAGGAACATCTAGTTTCTTTAAGGAAAAGTCACTATTAATTTAAAGGCTCATCAATGCTTAAAATGAAATCTATCAGAGAACAGTATTCTTAGAACAACAAATTTCTTAAGCATATTACTTATTCAAATGGAACTACTCCAAAATGTCTGGTTACTCAATAGAAAATGATGAAATGCATTTGTATATGATATGTTCTGTACTTTTACTACAGGGATTAAAACCAAATAATCCCTCACCTTTATACACCTCATAATTTAATCAAGACTGTTAACATGTTAGGATTTGCAAATCTCAGTCAGCCACAACTGTAGGCTTCCATTAAGACCTGTCAAGTCCTTACTGAGTATATTTGCTAACATCTCTGTATGGCATGTAAAGGACAGCCTGGAAGTCATTTGATTCCCTCACCATGAACCATTTATGTCAAACATGAACTGACTCAAAAAAATCTGAAAAATTTAACAGAACTATTGAGTTAACCTGAACTGAGAAAGATCACTGCTGAAATACGATGCTTTAAAGTACTTAATGTCTCATAACAGAAATTCACTTTCTTTTTCAACAGCTTACCCCTTGAGCAATAAATACTTCATACACACAGCATATCCCCACCACTGTTATTCCTTGTTCTTTACACAGTGTTGCAACAGCTACTAGAAACACAGTCATTGCAATTGGAGTCCACACTGCAAATAAAGAAGACATTATTGAAAATGTTCCATCTTACAAAAACCACAAACATTTAATGAAGTAAATTAACCTAAAAAGTAAAGACTTTGGCTCTTCATGTTTGAATATGCTACGTTCTGTAAACTTGTTTAGTATGTAATTTCTTATGAAAGATGACCAGTTTTCCTCTACAGAAAACAATACACAAGCATCAATGTTAGAACTGCCTCCCTTAAATTGAATGAACTAAATGAAGGGTAAAAGACTAATTTATAGTAAGTAAAACAGAATAAATCAATATTTCCTAAATCATCAAAGCACTTTTTCAAATGGAATATTTTACAGGGAGTCATGACTTTTCACTATGTCAATCTGGCAAAGAGGCAAGCCTCCTTCATCTTCACTGAAACTTTGCAGCTTACTTGTGACTGAACATCTGAGGCACCTCAGCACACTTCTACTTAAATTGCAATAATAAAAGTCAGTGCAGGAATCCCTCACAGTAGGTGTTATAAAGCTAATTAAGAAATGCTTAAGTCTTGGGGAAAAAAAATGCAATTTATATAATGGACTGTAGTATTACATGGGTATCTTGGGGCTGAAGGGGTTTTGGTACACACTTGCTGAATAACTAGTACACCTCTATTACGGTTTTAAGAGCATTTTTATCAGTGATAAAGGAATTTAATTATATCTCTATTTGTCAATCATTTACCTATGGTATTATCTGGCCCCTTAGACTTTGTGTATGACAAAAAAGCAGCTAGGAAAAAAATAGATGATAAAAGCTCTGCTCTGCCCACAACTCCAGTCACCTGAAAAATAAAAGAAAAAAAAAAACCTTAATTATTATAAAATATTTATTATTATTTGACATTTTAAGATAGCACTTGTTGAGATATTATTAGTAATCTAAGTATGCTATTTATACTAGATATTTATTGTTATACAAAGCTAGCAGATCTTTAAGGAAGTATTCCAGGAGTTACCAATCCCCAGCAGCAAGAAATTGGGCAAGGAAAGCAAGAGGTTGGCATTGCTGAGTAGAGAACTGCTGGTCAAACTAAAGTGAAAGCAGCAAACACCCAGGCAGTGGAAACAAGGGCAGGACCTGGGAAGGGACAAAGTTCATTGTGCAGAGATGGGGTGAGGAAGGCCAAAGCAAAGCTGCAACTGAATGTGTCAAGGAACAAAGAGCAACAAGAAAGGCTTCTACAGGTATGTTAACCAGGAAAGGAAGGTCAAAGGTGTAGCCCCCCACACCAACAATGCTGAAAAACTAGTAAAAATGGACAAGGACAAGGCTGAGTTACTCAACAACATTTCTACCTCAGTGTTCAATGGTAACCTCTCTTTCCACATCTCTCCAGTGGACGGCAGTAGGATTGGGACTTGGAGAGCAAAATGCTTCCTGCTGTAAGTAAGGGTCAGGGTTCATGAACACCTGAGGAACCTGAACGTGCATAAGTCTATGGGACTGGATAACATGCATCCCAAAGTCCTGAAGGAACGAAGGGATGAAGTTGCCTATCTCCGTATTTGCAAAGTCACAGCAGTCAGGTGAAGTCCAGGTGACTGTAAAACGGGAAATACTGTACCTATATTAAAAAGAGTAGACAGGAGGACCCTGCAACCTACAACCTGTCACCCTCACCTCTGTGCCTGGGAATACCATGGAACAGATCCTCCTAGAAGCTATGCTAAGGCACATGGAGAACAGGGAAGTGATTCAAGACAGCCAGTATGGCTTCACCAAGGGCAACAAGGACACCCGCCTGTTCAACCTAGTGATCTTTGATGGAGTGACTCCATCAGCAGACAAGGGAAGGGCTACAGTTAAAATTTATTTAGTCTTCTCTAAAGTGTTGGACATGGTTCCCCACAATATGGAAAGAGATTGATTGGGTGGGTGGACTGCTGAATGGATAAGGAATTGGTTGGATGGTTGCATCCAGACGATAGTGATCATTGGCTCCCTCAGGGGTCCATACTGGGACCAGTGTTACTTAATATCTTCGTTAATATCATAGACAAAAGGATTGAGTGCACCCTCAGCAAGTTTGTGATGACACCAAGCTGAGTGGTATGGCTGAAACATCTGAAGGATGGGATGCCATCCAGAGGGACCTGGATGAGTTCAAGAAGTGGGTCCTTGGGAATCTCATGAGGTGTAACAAGACCAAGTGCTGGTGCCGCACCTGGGGCAATCCCTGGTAGCAATCAAGACAGGGGGATGAACAGATGGAGAGCAGCCCTGCCCAGGACTTGGGGATGCTGGTGAGTGAGAGGCTGGACATGACCCAGCCATGTGCACTCACAGCCCAGAGAGCCAAACGTGTCCTGGGCTGCATCCAAAGCAGCGTGGGCAGCAGGGCCAGGGAGGGGATTCTGTCCCTCTCTTCCCGTGAGACCCCACCTGCAGTGCTGCATCCAGCTCTGGGGCACCCAGCACAGGAAGGACACGGACCTGTTAGAGTGAGTCCAGAGGAGGCCACCAAGATGATCACAGGGATGGAGCAGCTCTCCTACAAGGAAAGGCTGAGAGAATTGGATTGTTCAGCCTGGAGAAGAAGGCAGCTTCAGGGTGATCTAATTTTGGCCTTTCATTACCTGAAAGGAGCTTACAAGGAAGGAGAGAGACTATTTTCAACATGACAGGACAAGGGGGAATGGCTTCAAACCAAAATAGAGTAGGTTTAGATTAGATATTAGGAAAAAATTCTTTACCATGGGAGAGTGATGAGGCATTGGCACAGCTTGGCCAGAGAAGTTGTGGATGCCCCATCCCTGGATGTGTTTAAGGCCAGGTGGGAGGGGACTTTGAGTAACCTGGTCTAGTGGAAGGTGTCCCTGCCCATGGCAGGGGGGTTGGAACTAGATGATCTTTAAGGTCCCTTCCAACCCAAAGCATTGTATGCTTCTATTCTAGCAACTATTCTAGTACTAGAATAGTGCATGACTGATACACTACTAGGATATACATAAGTAAGATTGATAAACCAAGCAAAAAATGACTCAGGCAAGAAAGGCTGCTTTCAGTCCAATCATTCAAAACAAGAATCATACAGGTGGCTGGTGCCCAACTGTGGCTGATATTGCTCTAACCTTGAGACAACTGAAAAATGATGAACTTTCTCTTTAGCCACAAATATTCTTTGGGACAGAATTTGGGCATGATAACAACTGCTGTCTCCATAATACTTGGATGACATCAGCTTTCAGCAATAGGAGTTCTAACAGAAGGCTCACAAAGGCTGTTGCACATACATATTCTGCAGACACCAGCACACAGAAGCTATGATTGCTGTTTTGTTCATACCTTTTCTGACTGGTTGAACAGATCTGAATCTGAAAGGAACATTTCTTTGATTGGTGCTATGGCAGCTCTAAGGTGAGCAGTCAACAGTTACAAGTAAATGGATGGGAAGCTCAGTGCAACAGATAAAGAATGACTCAAGCTTTACTACAGGTCTGGCAATTTTCTGAATGACAATTTGGTTGGCAACATGAAAATTGCAGGTAATGCCCCCTTGATGAGACAGAGAGGAGCGGATTTTATGAAATTCAGAGAAGCACTAAAATGCATAGGGCAGAAGGTTGTTTCAGAATCCCCAATGAAATACAGATTCATTCCCATTTCAAGAACTGTTTTCAAAAAATGCTAAGATGAAACCAACAACCAGACGTGGAAGACAGGTCATTATGTTAATGGTTACTGCAGCAGCCACTGTGTTGATGACAGTACCTCCTAGGACTACCATTCTTCCTCACTTGTCCTCTTCTGTAATGCCTCTGACTGTTTCCCAATTTTGCAAGTAACATGGATGAAAAATGGCATGCTATCCTGAGGCAGATGGTCATATTTAGCTAAGGAAACCTCATAGCTCATGATTCAACTTTGATGACGCTGAAATCTGACTTTCTACCAACCAGACCCAGCTAGAAAGTTTTATTGCCATGTACATTCTTGGTCAAGCATGATTGATCCAGCACAGCATAAAATGAGAAAGTAACTCAGTACCCAAGGTCACAGTGTAAAGAAAAGGATTCTGATCTGAATCTGAAATCATACTCTAGTATTTCTCTTGGGACTACTGTATGTTTACCAAAGGAGACAGTGAATCACACAGATAAAGCATGTTTCATGACTGGTAAGACACCAGAGTTTGTGTTAATATTATGAAGAGTATATAAGTATTTGTTTCCAAAACATCTTAAGATGTTTCAAAGATTCCTGGTCTGGATTGCAAAATTGTCTGGCATTAAGACATTAAAGAGAACTTTATCTGTAGATCAGTTGAAAGAGAACATTAATAAAGCATGTTGGTGTGCCTCCACAGTTGACTGCCAACAAAAGAGAGGTTCTATTTCTGGATACAAACGTGACTTCTGAGATAAAATTCCAGCACTCAGAAGGTTAGTTGACATCCTGTAGTTATAAAGGTGGTTTACATAATTCTGGCCAAAACAGTGGCAAAGTAGCTAGGAAGCTGAACTGGAATTGTACAGACAAAGACAAACAAAACTATGATGCTTTTATTCAACCCATTTCCTAAAAACTTCTTCCTCAGAAAAACAAGTATTACCACTGCAAGAGCCTAGCTTCTCTCTGAACTCAAACAGAAAATTATCTTAAATTTATCCTGCTCTGATAATTTTTAGAGGAAAAATCTGTTTATCCTAAGATAGGTAAAGGGTTGAAATACTTATGTATTGCACCTGCTGTTTCAAACTCTTTTGCAGGTGGCTAATAAGTAGATTGATTTGAAGGAAATGAATGTAAATGAATGAAAACCAGATACCTTTCAATTATAAAAAGATATAAAAATCCCCATTCCTAACATACATCGCCTCTTTTCTGTGCAAGGAAACTACCAGTTGTTCTGCTTTTCCTACACTGAAAAAGATGGGGATAGGAAGGAAAAAAGCCCTTATCTGACTCTTCATTGAGTACCTAAGTACAGCAGCGAAGGGATTCAACCAGAATTGCAGTTTCTCAGTGTTTCCAGGCCAGCACCAAGTTGTACCATCCTTGTGTTACAGTGCCCTCATGTGGCCGATGCCAGGCCTTACACACCCTTTGCCAAATCGCTTCAGAACTAGGCAACATTGCCTTACATAATTGGCTTTTGTTACACAATGTGCTGCAGGTTTTGTACAGCACTTCTTACTAACTCTGATGCATAGTAATAAAAGTATCTGTGTTACTTGCTAGTTCAGGCAGAATCTTAAAGTTCAGGCATAATAAAGACTCACTGAAATTTGGAATGAAAGTGACAAAATTACACTGGTTGATCTAACCTGTGAGCAACTAACGTAAGTCACCAGCAACTCGCTAATACTCCTCAAAAGATGCTATTGCATTTACTACAAAGAAGCAAGAAGCAAAGCCAAATTTTGCAATTTAAAGCGTATTTTTTCAAAGAACCAGAAAACCAAATGAATTTTTTTTTTTAACTTATATTTTATCCAAGTTTTTATGGGGGTTTGTGCTTTGGAGTAAGCAGAACTTCTTAGGTGCTCAACTTCTGCATTTTTAAACATTCCATTAACTTCTAAGCAAGGACATATTAGTAGCTCAAATAGCAGCCAACTTCATCTACTCAATTCCTGTAAAATTTGCTCAAAATACATGGATGCAGGCTTCTGAAATACTGCCTAAAGGGATTTGTACTATTAGTGAATAAGAGAGATGCAAACTCTTTATCCAACAAATCAGAACCAAAAAAATTACAACATAAAGTAAGAGCAAACCCCTCTCATTTTATTAAAATCAAAAGATTCTACTCCCTCCCTTCCCCACCCAAAAAAACCCCTTCACACAATAAAGTGGTACCACCTCCAAAGCAGCAAAAGATTCAAACATTTTCAGTTTTCTGAAAATAAACTAATACTCTAAGAAAAAGGAGATGAAGAAAGGGCTTTGCAACACCTGTGTACTGAAATCCAGGAAAGCAGATTGAAGGGGTGCACAATGAACAGCAGAAAATGCCACAAATCTGCTTTATCATATTTTCTGGCAGAAACAAATCTAATGAATGGTGATCACAAGATTTCATTTCCTCCACAACATTGCAAGCCTGGTTGGCCATTAAAAAGTATATAATCAGAAAACTTGTACAAATAAAGCTTTTTTTAAAATTTTTTTTAATAGAAGTGAAGAATTCCTTCAGAATCAAAGAAAAGGTAAATGTGAGAGGAATGTATTTCTTCCTTATATACTATATGTTTAAAAAGTGGATGGTTCAAACAGAATAGGCCTAATCTGGCTATAGCATAGCAACAAAAATCCTAGCAGAATGTCCCACCGAGACACACATACTGACAGAAAAGAAAGTAGACAGAATAGACATGGTGATTAGCCACCAGGGATTCTGGAAATAGGCATCCATAGTATTTGCAAAATAGGCTACTGGATGAATCATCACACAACACAAATGTCTACCTAAGCTGAAGTCATAAAAACCAATGTGCATAGCAGAGGCATAAGTTATTTAGTAACTAATGTGTCTTTAATTACTTTTCAGTGCTGCATGTAATATTAAACAACTCTGAGCATAAAAATTTGTCACTTCCATCACTCACTGAAAAGGGAAGAGTCGGTATGAGTAAAACCACACTTTCTGTAATTCAATATATATATATATGCAGATAAAACCACCATGAAATTTAAGTTTAATTAACACAACTCAAACAGGTTAAGCACATCACAGCTGTACCTACCGCTTCAGTATGTATTGGGTGCACTGCAAAGAGCAAGGACGCAACTATGCTGCTCCTGTTGTCCAGGAAGAGCTTACAGACCTTGAGGAAGACTATGCAAACCACCACATGAAAGACCAGATTTAGAAAGTGGTAAGAAACTGCATTTAACTCGCTGAACAAGTAGTTTAAGCGAAATGTTAGAACTGTGAGGGGACGATAAGATTTATGACTCCGCTCCTGAAAGAAAAGAAAGCAATCAATCAGTCACCATGAACTTAGAAAGTGACTTTCACTCCAAAATACCTTTCTAAACACCTAGGCAAACGAGAATCCCCTTCTACTGTCAGGCACCTACCTTCAAAATAAAGATATGAAAATCAGTAGCACTCACCAAAAAAATGGCTTATTTCCACTAGACATTATTTTTGAGTAAAAACATGTTAAAAAGTACTACTTGAAACTTTACTGGGGGAGTTTAGGAACCTACTTAACCCTCAATGAATACAGAACTAAATGGCATCTGGAAGCTTTGGTTACAGGGTTATAGGAAAATTATGTATCAGTGTATTTGTAGAGCTAGCAAATAACATCTCACAAGGAACAAACCCGGTACATTATGACCATAACAAAAAATTATAAAGTGGAATGCCTTGATTGGCAGAAAATGTATGAATGGCAGAGAATTTTTATTCATTTTCTCAGCAATAACACCATGTGTGACTTTAAAAACTGTATCAAAATCCTTTAGCCATTGCCATTTAAAAATGTTTATCAATAACTTCAATGCCAATGCAGCTTTTCAGATAAAACATAGCCACTCTACACAGGCTACAAATCAGAAACTCTGGATTTATATACATATACACTTAATTTAATTTAAAGGATTCAATATCCCAATTCCAAGCTTTGTTGTTTAAGTGTTACCTTTCCTTCCAGACTGCATTTAGAAATAAATACCCTTGTAGGTCAATATCTGACTTTTGCAGGAGAAAAGAAATTGGTCAGCATTGTTCAATTTCGATATTGGGATTACACAGCAAATAGCATCTTGCAGCTGTGTGCTGTCAGTACAACTTCATTTTCCTACCAGTTCTCTTATTGAACAAAGGCAAAGAATATAAGCTACATGAGTTCCTGATATTATAGTACAAAACACTAACACCACTAAAGTCCATCAAATTCAAGCCATTCTGTTAAAACCACAATAGGGAAAAGAAGCGTAAAAACACTCGGCAAGGTTTTTTTTTCAATTTCCTAAATGTTTCAGAGTGTTTCATAAACCATTTACCTCAGACATTGGAGTGCCCCAAAAGTCATTCTGAAACAGATTTTTTAACGGAGTAGAAGGATGCAAATCTTTATTGTCCAAAATTGCGGAAACGTCATCAAAAACAAACCCACAAAAGAGACTGTTCCAGTAGCAAGCTGCCACCACACCAACTATTAGTGCTGCTTCCTTCAGGCTTACATCAGCCATCTTCTCTAGGAGTTTTCATGGACAAAAGCTGAAATATACGTAAAGATACTTGAGTAGTTTTACTTACTAAACTTGATAAAGAAAGTCAAATTAAGACATCAAATACTTTAGAAGTTAATGATACTCCATACCTAAAAATCAGTAATATAGAAAAGTTTCCTCATGTCTCATGCATGTAATGGTTTAGTGTTTAAAACAAATACTCTCATGAAAATATCTTACCCTTAAAAAGCCTTACACAAAGTGGGTACACTGCTAATTTTCATGTTTTACTTGGGGGGGCGGGAGGGGTGGAAAAAGCATTGATAATAAATTTTGATGTAGTTTTTTGAAGACAGCTATGTATGCAGTTCAAGTGCTGCAAACTGATAAACTATGAAAAATAAGTTCTTTGGAATCCTGAGTAGTTTAACATACACAAAATTCTAAGTTATCAAAGAGGCAGACAGTGTATCAATTATTTATGGGGTTTAAGTTTAAAGGTGTTTCTCAAAATATTTCAAAAGCAATCAAAACTAAAACAAACTTCAAACATTCTGATGAACAAGCAGGAAACTCGTAGAACTCCATAAATATGGGGGTTCAAGAACAGGTATAGGACGTCAACAATAATAAAAAGTTAAACTTACCATTGAAGGTCACACTAGGCTCATTTGCATTCTTTGTAGAAGTTCATGAAAAGGTCATATTTTTTCCTCAACTCTGCCAATTGCTCTGATGTCACTGACTGTTCATGAGAATACTGTCTAAAAAATAGCATGCAAAAAAGACAAAATAAACTTTCTCTTACATTGTTTTCTTTCATTTTGCATAAACTTCCTAAATCCTAGAAATTATTAATCAGCAGTTTTATGATTATTTACAACATATTATATGGGTGAACTGACAAAACATGAAATTGCTGTGTATTGGAGTTGTTTGAAAATACTGTTCTGCCTAGGAAGAATAAGAAGGTAACTACTGGTAAAAGGCATTTCTTTTGACCACTGTTGACACAGCATAGACCACTGCCAACTGCTGGGACCAAAGATACTGAAAAGCTACAGAGAGTTGAACACTTGACTTTATTATAGAGAAAAAGGACATGACCAAACAAGAGTATTTCCCCCCAAACTGTAGAGAGGGAACATTTGTAAGGACACAGAGCAGCTAATATTAGCCAGATAATGCAGACCCATGAATATGTAAAGACTGCAGCCTTATGTTTATCACAGTTCACACATCAAAGCTAATGAGCTATTTGAAAGCTACAATCTGCTTTATCATCCTAAACCCTGAAATCCTGGTGGTTTTTTTTTTCCTTTGGTCTCCTGGGCTTTTTAAAAATTGTTCAGATTTATCATAAAACATGCTGAGCTGGAAGGGACTCACAAGGATCACTGAGTCCAACTTCCGGCCCTGCACAGGACAACCTCAAGAATCATACCGTGTGCCTGAGAGCATTGTCCAAATGCTTCTTGAACTCTAAAACCAGGCCACAGAGATCTAGATAGGTGATCCTGGTTGTGGTTTGCAGCCTGGACCTGAGAGCACAGCAATCCCTTATCACCACAACTAGTGGTGAAGGAGCAGAGGGGTACAGGAAGGTATACATGTGCAACCACATCAGGTGCAGCTAAACTAAAAACCAGGACACAGATCATTTCAAAGAAATCAAACCAAACTATTTGGTGTTCTTCACACAATGGCAGTCAGGGGCTTTTTTTACTTTTGTAGTACTTGGAGCACTGGCTATTGATGCTACTTCAACCAATAAGCCTTTTTTTCAAAGCTGCCACCACCTTTATAATTAACAAAAAGAAGTAAAAAAGCCCACCACAATATTAAAGGATGTTGCTACATCTTTCTCACAGAACCATACAATGGTTTGTGTTGGAATGGACCTTAAAGATCATCTAGTTCCAAACCACCCTGCCATGGGCTTGATCAGAGTACTTTAAAACACTAAGTCAAGTTTACAGCTGAACGTATCTGTGGTCTTCTTGGCAGCCAGAGAAATCTTACTAAAAAAGAAAACAAAGCATGCTGCAGAAACACATGAAAGACAGCCCAGTTTTGAACTTCAACTCACCACTTTTTTAGTTCCCCCTTCAAAGAAGGTAGATATGAAACAGATGCTGCTACTCTGCCAGAATCTGAAATTCCTTTTTTGCAACAGCTTCTGAACACTGCACTTCCTACTTCTTGAAGTTCACTAATTCTACCGAAAAGCAGTGACATCTGAAAAGGACCTACAATGAACAGGTTGGGATTTTCCAACATACAAGCCTTTATTATTTTAAATACTGTTACAAGGTAATATTGCCACACAGAACCAACTGCAAAATTCAACCTTTTAAAAGACATTGTAAGGTCAGTAGGGTTTTGGTGACTTGTAATCCTTTAACACTACTTCAGAAACAGCTACTGTTACTTACCCAACTAGCAAAAAAACCAAAACTGATCCTTAAGTATCGTGTCTTACCAAAATGAAAAGCTTAACCAACCTTAATTATTAGCTCTTTCAACTTTCAGTATGTTTTCACATTTCCACACATGAAAAAGTATGTCAAAACACGTACTTTACTTATCTGTTAATCCTAGGTGATTCTAATGCTTTTACAACCTTTTCTTTTTGTTCTGAATTTCTAGTATTCCTTCTACTCAGAACTTCACACTGTACACCACTATTGACTATGCTGTTCCCTGACAGAGCTCCACTTACCTACATGCCAGCTGTAGGGAAAATACTGTTTTCATTTGAATGAAAGGGAACTCTTAAGCATAAATAAATTCAGATTTTAGAGAAATCCAAAGTTCATTTCAGTGGCTAGCTCACCATCAGAGAAACCTTTCAGAGAATTCCAGAAAATATTCACATTTAACACTGAAATTTTTTAATTCCAATTCACCTCCTCCTTTACAGGCACATTTCAATTACAGATACAATGACAACTATATGCAAATAAAGGGCTGTACTTTGGTTTTTCAAGACAAATACTTGATTCACAGACACTCCAGGCAATCCTGAACAGTTTTACTAAATTTACTGTAAGCAACAAATACACACTACAAAATGCAGTTCCGGTTTTAGCAGCAAGTCACACAACGTACTGCTTGAACTGTGCCAAACTTGGTAACCTCTAAAGCATCATACCATACTCCTCTCAAATTTTTGTACTGTGCTAAAATACTAGGTCTTGAAAACAGAGAGGCATAATGGAAATCTGGCAAGCCCCCATATTCACGCAATCCGCTTCCAGGCTAAGCACAAAGAAAAGAATGGGGAATGTAAGGTCATGTACAACCTGTAGATTACACAAAAACTGTAGCACAGGTAATTTACTACTTCTGAATGGCATTCTGGCCTTCTACGGTCTTATTTTCCTGAAATGCACTCTAAAGATACACAGAGTAAAGAAAATTACTCTTTTCCACGTGGCCTGATCACAAGGTACTTTTAACGTTCTTGCTGAATTAAAGCATAAATATGGAAAAAAAAACTTTTTGCAGTCCTTTATGTTAGTGTAACAACACAGATTTTGAGGAAGGCTCACCATCAGAACTACTACTTCCTATCTGCTACTGTAGCTGGGTCCACCCTCACACTCCAAGCTCCAAACCTGCAACGATCAACATGTTGAGAATGCAAAACTAAAGCAGAGGTTTATAAAAGATCATCTGTACTTGGTAAGCCAGGCAAAAAGTATGCCTGCCATTAAACTCAGTGGAAAACAGCAACTGCTTCTTGGCAACCAAAACTACTTTCACACCAACTAATCTGTTATCAGTTTGATGTTGGAAAGTAAGAAGCCATGTAAGGAGTATATAAGACTGAGAACCTCGTAAATCATAGATGTGCAAGAGGCTGCTGAAACCTTGGTATGACTGGGCTGCTCATGTGAGTGGATATATTTCCCTTCTTACCCAACTGACATGTTGATCAACCCAAGTATGGTCTTGCAAGTGCCAGTACTTCACTCCCAGTGATGGATGTATTTGATAAACGCCTGCGAAATGCTGCCTAACAACTTCTTTATTAACACAGACTTGCTGCGAGGGAGAACCACATCACTGCCTAGTCCTACACATGCAAACAGACTGACCATCTTTCAAGTTACTTTTTCATCCCACCTACCTGCTACTTTCACAGCTTCTGAGACTGCCCCTCAGATACCTTAACTACCCCTTGGGCTGTATGACTGCCAGCTCATGGTCTAGTGCACAGCCACAGACAGAGCTACCATTTGACTGGATGAAAACAGGACAGACATGTACTTCACATACTTTATTACAAAGACTTCTGTTGGATGCTTTAATTTACAACAGTATCTGACCATATCATGAAGAATACACAGCTGAAAACAATAAACAACAAGATAAGCCTTGAGAGTCAGAAACTGCACAGTAGTCACGAGAGCCAACTGTAAAAAAAAGAATACCCAGGCTGTGCAAAACACCCTATAATTGAACTAAATTTCTCAAGCTGTTTGGCACAGAAATCTGCACTTTGCACTGCACCATTTTCACATTTGTGAAAATGTCACATTTTCACAGAGACATTAAGTGGAAAGGACAGAAGAGAACCAGAACTCTCAAGCTCGTTTGGCTCATAAGGCACATAGTTTTCTTCTTCCAACATCTTGAGATCCCTCTAATAGTTCATCCAGTCTTCAAGAATTACAGACAGGAGTAAAGCATAAGATCCCACAAAACTGAAAAAATACACTGGAAAAAAAACAAGTAACAACTACCAAAAGCCAAAGCACTTTTAGAAAGTAAGAAAACAAAATCTTTCTCAACAATTGCTACTAAATCCATGACACTACAGATGGTTTAGCACACCACACGCTGCAAGATGTGGTAGACTGCATAAAAAACCTCTGTCGCAAATAAAAAATGCATAATTATGTTCTAAGAGTATCCTCAGTTGGGAAATTTGAGAGTCCAGAAGCCATTTTCTGTCCATTAAAATTTAGAAAAAATTAGCAAGTGCATATCTTGGCAAGAATACAGCTGCAATCCCAAAACACGCAAAAGCTATTTAGCACCCCATAATTAGCTATCTGCCACCTTACATTAAAAGGCCCTTGGAGGAACAAATATGTTTTTGTCCATTAGACACATCTGACTGTCAAACTTTAGAAACTTAAACATACACTTAAATTTTTTTCTTCTACTGAGTAATGGCATTTTTACAGATTGAAAAGTGTTAATAACAACATGAGTTATGCTTATTTGCTAAAATCTAATCGGGCATTTCTGGAGATTTATTTACTCTAGAGACAAACTTTACTAACCACTGAAGGTCCTGAACTCTTTAGAACATATTTACAGTTCACACAGAAAACCTTCAAAGTATCAAAGGTGGAAGAAAACAAAGAGCTGTTAAAACCATTCCCAGGGTTATTTTTAAACAGGTGAGCAGCTAGTTCATCTAAGAGCTGGTAGCTGAACTGATGAATATCAGCAGAGATACATACAAACCAGTAGTACAGTCACTTAAAAATAGTATCTTAATTTATCTTCTGAGGCTAATGTCCTAATCTGTACCACCTACTTGCTAACCTTTATTTTTATTTTGAGTTAAACTGAACATTCTTTCTGCTGATTTACTACAAGTGTTTAATGACAGAGAGAGATCACAATTTTGTTTACGTTGTGCCTTTCCAACAAAGCCATTAACTTTATCTTCTCTTAGAAATGCCACTCCAAGATAGATCTCCAGTATGAAATAACTTAGATAAACAGCTGATTTAAATGACTGGACTTGAATCTGATCTAGAAGGCAAGAAGTATTTAGGAAGATGAAAGGAGAAATAATACAGAACATGCTTGGAGTCCCCTTTTATCTTGCTGAGATTCTAAAACAGGATAAATATAACAAGAAAAGTTTTATTGTGAAAACCACCTTCTGCAAATACTACCAGATCAAGAGGCATGGGACTACTAGGAAATATTCTTCACTACCCAGGAAGGCAACGGCCTCCAGCCTTCTCTTCATACGGTTCTGAAGGATTAACTAGAAGAGGACTGGCAGTTCTGATACAAAGTCAGAACACATGTTGCATGCCAGACGAAAGACCTCCCAAAGGGAAAGAACTTGCTGGCAACCAAGCAGCTGAACTAACGCTCCAGACATTTTAGGTTATTCTGGTATAACCAAGGATCAAAACGTAACACAATTTAAAATGGGTGAGATGAAGATACTGGTTTAGCTGGTGGTTTAGCTTCAATTGGTTCAATGCAACTGGTACAAGTCAGTTGAAACACAAACCACACAGGTCTAACTTGTACTTTACAACTTAAACCAGTAACAGAATCTCACATTTCAATGTCAAACCTTTAGGGGTTTTAGGTTTGGGTTTTTTTTTTTTCTCCCCGCTACATTCAAACAGTAACAAAATAATACCTGTTCTATTTAGAGTAACTACGTAAAAGATCTTTTGCTGCCTCACAGGACACTCACGCAAAAATAATGTCTCTAACACTTAACACCGCTCTCAGTGTTCCAGAAATGCAACAGCAGAAACTGCATGCTTGTTTACACCAAAGAATAAACGAACAAAAGCTACATGCAAGGTATAAGCTGAAAACACAGCCTTTAGACTCTGCTACTCTGTCCTTACTTAGTATGCTGGCTCTGTATACGATTTCTTGTGGTATTTTAAATAACATTCCATTAGGTCTTTCATAGTGCAGTTTTTCTACTAGGTTTTTGCAATGGCACACTGCTATCAAAGCAGTGATTTAACATGTACGCCTAACTCTTCTATCAGAGTAGGTCAAACCATGCACTATGGAGCTAAAATGATTTCTTGGCTCCAGAACTATAATTATCTATTCCCACAAAAGGAAGATCCACTCACACAAACTTCATCACGTGAGGTGATGCAAAACAAAAGAAAAACTAATTTACTTGGTCCAAGCCATGCTGTGTTTTAAATGTTTTCTCATTTTGTGTGGGATTGATACTTCAATTCTTTTTATTCTTTTTTAACTTTTGGAGTTTTTATGCCCACCTCAAATCCAAATACCTTTTACTTCTGCACCAATGGTCTTTACTAGCTGCACTACACAATTACAGCCTAGATATGGTTTCACCACCAGTAAATGTAATAGTGTGTTTTCTGTTGATTCTGCAACAGAACACTCGAAAATGCTGATGCATATTAAATAGAGCACATTAGATAGCTCTACTGCCATGAACAGGTTGTAAAGATGATGAAGATGATAGAAAAAAAAGCTCCTGTACAGAAGCATTCTAACAGCAATGGATTATTTTCTCTACTACAGGAGGATTCATTTCCTGAAGGCTTATTTTGTGGCTAAGGTGTCATTATTTTCTGTGTCACTTCCTACACCAGTAAAAGTCTCTGCTACTAAGAAATCATTGTTTTACATTTAACCATCATTATTTTTAGTAACACTATCCATTCATTAAATATAATCCAGTCTCCCTCCCTTCCCTAACTACACAGGTTGCTTCTGCACCCAATATGGAACTATAATTAACCAACCCCTGGCTGAGATATAGAAGTCTTTGGATTTGTGCTGTGACTGGAACAAGCTGCATAACTATAAGGAGTGCAAGGCATCTTGCATCTTGTCAGTCTTCATTAAATATCAACACTGATGAAGAGACAGCAAAAAATTGAAAACAATTATTAATCCAAAAAAGGGCAAAACTACAAAGATAAGATTATGATCACCTTTCTCTTACCATTAAAAAAACCCCAAAACAAAACAAATCCATTTCAGCTCTCCATAGCTGTTGGATAAACAAATACTAAGAGATAAACGCTGCTGGAATGGTTACTAGTTTTGTTTTTATTTGAAAAGATGTCTTCACACCCATTTAACTAAAACACGGGATCCCAAACTTTCTAAGCTGTCAAGACCTCCACCAAAACTCACACTTGCTGGCCAGCAATAGACCCAAGTACCCAGTGGATCCGAGTAGTTTACAGGTGTGACTTTTCCCGTGCCCTGCACCACTCCCCAAGCTGTCTCCTGGCTCCCCACTACTCCATGCCTACCCCCAAAGCACACGCGTACCCGGGTAGTCCCGCAGCCCTCCCGCCGGCCGGGCAGGAACCAGCACGCTGCCCGCAGCCCTGGGGCGAGGCAGGCAAGGTAAGGGCAGGCTGGGCGGCGGAGCCGGCCGAGCTAGGGCGCGGTCCCGTTCAGCGCTCAAGCGGCGTGTTCAGCGATCGAGGCCGCACCGCAGCCCGGCAGGCGCGGAGGGCTCACCGACACAGCGCAGCACAGCAGCCACGGCCAGCGGAACGAAACTACCGCGGGCAGCACCTACGCCAGACCCACGCCTCCCTCCCCAACACCCCCCGGCAAGGCCCAGCCCGGGGGCGCGGCCGCAGCGCGCCGTGCCCGCCCTACCTGAGGCCGGGGCAAACACCGGGGCCGCAGCCCCGCCGCCGGAGCCGCCACCCACCGCGCGCTCCGCCGCCGCACACGGCGCACGCGCACCGCCCCGCTCTCCGCCCGGCAGAGGCTGTCGGGGAAAAGGTGGGCGGTGCGGCCGGCCCGGAGGCGTGCCGGGAGCTGTAGTCGCGGGGAGCCCGCCCGGTGGCGGGGTGGTGCTTGGGGCGGTTGCCCCAGCGGAGTGGCGTGGCCGCCCGGGGTCGCGCCCTGCCCGCCCGGCTGCCCCTCGGGACTGGGAGAGCCCGCTTGGCACCGTGGGGCTTGTCCGTGGGTGCTGTGGGAGCGCTGACTTTCCCTGCGCCCACGAGTATCCGGGTCCGCGGCAGAGTCTGATGGCGTCGCCTGGCAGCGGCCACCGTCATCCTCCGGGAACGGTGAGGCCACGGGGCGGGGGTGCTCCGGGCGAGGAGACCAAAAGCTGCCGCCGGCCAGAGCGGCCCGCGCTGCCCCGGGAGCAGCCGGGCCGGGGGCAGTGGCGAGGCCGCTTCGCTCCTGCGGGCCGGCCGCGGGTCCCGGGCGGGCGCGTCCGGGCGCAGGCGGCGGCGCAGGCTGAGCCCGGGAAAGGAGCGTCCCGCTGTGTGTGCTGTCGGCTGCTGCCTGTGCTGCGCCTCGTTGGGAAGGCGGCCACAAAATAAGGCAATTTGTTCATTGACCAGAGCTGGAATGAAACGGGGACAAAATTGTCTCAGCAGCGTCGTGGGGGGATCCTGGGCTGTCACTATCACTCCCGGGGCTGGGATATGCCAAGTAGGAGAGAATGGGAGCCCTGCAAAGATCCTGTCTTGGTTGGGGCTTTGTAGTTAAGATCTAGTGCTTCGCAGAGCTACTCCGCGTAGATGCAATTTGAAAGTCAAAAGTAGCTTAAACTGTGTTACCCAAGGTAAACAAATACAGAGTTAGCAGAGCGCATCTCCTGCGTGACTGTGGTGCTTCTTGATATTTAGTCCGCCTCGAGTGAACATGACTTCTGTGCTGCCCATTATACACACCTTGGTGGGAGAAGAACAGCTTTTCCTATAAGTGCTTGATTTCAATGTGATGGTAATGATGAGCGGGAAAGACTGCACCAGTAGAATAAGTAGGAAAGTAGGTATGTTTATTCCAGTGCTGGGACGCCTAGGGGATAGCTCCTCCAAAGTCATGCATGCCGGCAGCTGCATTCAGCTTGGTATATATCGAGTTACGAGTTCCATATTCATTAAGTTTCCCAATACGCCTATACATATTCATTACCTAGCCCGCCCAGCCTCGCTTCGTATTACAATGAGCCCAAAAGTCATTTGCATCCGGATTGCGCTTGCGCAGTGCTGTCTGGTGGTCGTGGGGAGGGGTCTCTGGGATGAAGTAAGAGTCTTCCTCAGATGAAGTAAAGGGTCTTCCTCATCCTGAACGTTTCACCTTTCCTCCCTGCGCATGCTCTTTATGCCCCTGGGCTAAGTCCAAACTTTAAAGACTGGTTTGAGTTAGGTTAAAAACCGGATCTTTGGTCAAGATTCCTTCCCTTTATCAGTTGTCTCGTATCTTCTCGTCCTGCTTTGGTAGGCACAATAAGTGTTGGGCAAGCTGTATGCATTGCTTCTAACAAACCACTTCTTAGTAAATCATTTAATCTCTGCTTCCCCATCCCCCTGATTCAGTAAGGTATCACCATGTGAGCTTGGCTGCCTCTGCGTGGTTTCCTGTAGTCAGACCTGGGCATTGTTGTTCTGGTAGTACTTGAACATACCCTCTTCTTCTATCCAGACTTCCTTTTCTCTCTGAGTTTGCCGAACTTTGCAACATGTGGCCCTTTTATGTATGCTTGATCTCCTGAGTAAGTCCAGAAAATCTTGTGGAAACTAATATAAAATCCCCATCTATTTCACACATTTTGTAGACCCATGATACCAGTGTCTCACCATACGGATCATCTGTTCACTAAAACCACAGGTTGAGGACAATGGATGAGTGAAATGATGAAAAACTCTTCAATTAAATAAATTATCTCACAGTGTGTATACACTGTGGAAAATACTCTGTGCATAGGTTGTGCCCCCGTACCTTACTATAGCTGGTCTCCCAACAAGTTAGATTCTGCTGTTTATGTACAGATATCTCTCCTTTTGGATAAAATTTTAGGACTGATATTTTCTTACGTTATTTTGTAAGTTAAGGGAAAAAGATATATGAGAGTTGGAAAGTAGGAGAGGATTGACAGTAGTAAGGTTGTGTATTTTCTTTCAGGATAATTTTGATTGTTGAGCATTTCAGACTCCTAACTTCTACATCCCATTGTTTAAGAAAAAAATGAACATGTTTAAGCACTCTGATCCTCAGACAAGTATGTTATTGAGATCAAGTAGTATTCCGTTAACTGAATAAGTAGAAGTGCCAGTAAGCTCCAAGTGCCAGTATGCTCCTTGTATTATCCTTTGCCTACAACAATGCTATCCTTTATCTACAACAAAACAGTAAAGCAAAAATGCATATAAGGTGTCATCCTTGTGAAGTCATGGATTGAATGTAATGCATGTTTTATGTTTAGCAAACATTGAAGAAATATAGTAAATATAGGGGAGCTCTCAAGTGGTTCACATATTCAGAAAAGATGAAGAAAGGGTCATTTTTATCCTCCCTTAAGCATACAGCTGGATTTCTGAGTCTTACAGCTCTTCTTTCAGAATGCTTAGGCATATTGTTTTGGAAAGTAATACCAGTTTCAGGCTTTTATTAAGGAAGGAGGTTTCAGTTGTTGAGTCTTTAAGCTGCTGAATGACGAACAGGGTGCATGATGGATCAGATCTCAAAATATTGTGCTCAGCATACGGCATTGTTGAAGTTATTAATTGAGCTTGATTTTTTTTCTATAAAATATATACCCTTGCTGTGTCATTAGTTTTCTTGAATAATACTGCATTTACTATTCTAGTTAGCTTTATTTCTTTCTTAATTTTTCTTAACCATTTATGTTATATTCATAACTTAGGGCAATAAGTAGATTAAAAATGTTCTGGTTTAAACTTGACAGAATTTACTTTTTGGAATATTGATCAGAAAGTCTAGAGACTAGACTAGAAAGCTCCAGAGAACAGAATAATCCAAGATTTCCAATCCCTTCTGCCTTTTTCAGATACTGCATTGACTTTTAGGTGTGTGAGAAATCACGGTGGCCCACAGCAACCAGAAGGTAAGCAATAGAAGAAAACTTTCCACCACTTTCTGATGAGATTTTTCTCAGTTTCCAGGTTGATTAATGTCCTTTGTCAATTCAAGTATTCTAATCCAAAAGGAGTGATGTTTAATACAGTGTTGAGAAGTCAGTGCTCATAGTATCAAACTAAAGAAGGTATTGGTCGTGTTTTAAATATTAGAAACAATTATTTTTGTGTTTGTTCATTGGCATAAAAATACCACATTAGGAGATGGTGAAGAAAACAAGGATATTGAAGTTAAAATACAGGTTTCATGTGTGTCTTAATCTTCACTGATAAGTTTTAAAAATTCATTGACTATGTATGGTATAATTTTTAACTTAAAGAAAAATGGTTTTATTATAGCCTGCTAGTTTGCAATGGATCAAAATGTGAACAGAATGTTATTCAGTGTTACAAATGGATACAGTTAGAATCATATGGTGTGGTTCAGTGGCCAGCCTCCATTAAATCATTTGACCTAAAATTGATATGCACTGATAATACCTGATAACTGTTGTTTTAATCTTTGTTCCAGGAAAAAAAATCATTACTTCAATATGGCACCCATTTTAGATTGGAAGAAGCTCATGAAAATTGATCCAGATACTCTGCCTCGTCAAGAGGAACTAGCAGACAGGTTGCTGGATATCATGTTCAAGGTGCTTGAGAAAAAGGGAACATGAGGATTTTGTTATACTTTCTTCACTAAACTGTCTCTGGTCCTTCACATACGTGAAGGGTTTATTTTGTGGATTTCATTGATATTAGTGTAAAACCACTTTTGTCCCTTTCCTTAGGTTGATGGGAAAGACTTAAAAACTGAAATTCCAGAAAAACTGATACACCTTTTTAAAATTACTCAATCGCTTCTAAAGGTTTGTACCAATGCTTACTTTCTACAATTCTGCAGATGCTTTTTTTTTGTTGTTGGTTTTTTTTTTTGTTTAAATGGAAACATAGTTTTTCTTTTTTTTCCCCTGTTCCTGAAAACGCTGCTTACTCCTAAGGTAATTTATATGCTAAAAGTGTGCTTGCACCAGAGTACCTGCTTGTAGCTGTTGGAATTTAGTAGTGAGAAGTGAATTGAACTAGCATAGTTATATAGATGGAAAATGCAAACAAATTTCTCAAAATAACTATGTCTTAAACATGAGGCCTATGGACAAATCTTTTAATTTATTTTAGTAGTAAATATTTCTTCTTTGCTTACTATGCTTCTTTTCTCAGATGAAAACTCAGGAGATAGAACTGGCACTAGAAGAAGTTGAAAAAGCTGGGGAAGAGCAAGCCAAATGTGGTAAGCAAGCTTTTTTATGCTGTTCCTATATGCTGTTCCTTTTTTATGCTGTTCCTAACAAATTGACATTTGTTAAATGTGGATTTTAGGTTTTTGTTGTTCTTGTTTTGTGGGTTTTCTTGGATTTAGAGAACTGGACAAAATACCAACTGCTCTGACATTAATTGCTTCAATGAAGCCAAATATTTAAAGTCTAAGGTTTACCATTGTTGTTTTATGTGTTTTTTACCTTGTTTGGTAATTCACTGTATCTGTTCTGTTTTACCAGAAAATAATTTTAAAACAAAGCTGATGAAACTTCAGAATGAATTAGAGGTATGTTTTAAAATTTTGCTAGTGTATAGGGTGCTCTGCTGGAGTTTTTTAATTATTTGATTTTAGACTAGTATTTAATCTTGTAAAATGATGAACTAGCCCTACATTTTAGCAAATGCTTTTTATTGTTTTTTGAATATGCAGCAGTCTTGGGTGAATAATTATTTGACTTTTTTATACTTGAAAAATCCCATTTATTTTAGCCTTAGCATCTGCTTTAGTGTTTTTAGTTCTTTCTACTTTGAATATTTACTATATTTATAATGTTATTTTAATGCTCGTAAGATGGCACAAAGATCTGCTGGTGGTCGTGATACTCGTTTTTTGCTTGATGAGATCCGCCAGCTGGAAGAACAATTGGAACAAAAAGAGAGACAGTTAACAGATATAGAAAAAGAATTGGAAAAGGAGAAGAAAGTGAATGAACAGGTAAGAAGGACTTGAGCTTGACATCTCTAGAAGCTGTTGTGTCAAATATTTTGAAAAGTTGATGTTCTGAAAAAAGCCTCTGAAATTTAAAAAAAAAAATGAAACCACTGATGGAACAGGATTGCTGTGCATTTGTTTTCTTTTTTTCTGTTTCTGGAGTTCTTTGTGGTGTCAGTGATGCATATTAAGGTTTTCTATCTTGTAGCTTGGTCTTCGAATTGAAGATGCCGAAAATGAAAACATCAGATTCAGGAGAGAGGTTAGCAAAAATTATTGCTGATTTACTGTATTTTTAATATTTGTTTATGGATATATTATTGTCTTTCTGTATTTATAATTTTTGGTGTGATGTTTAATTTTGGAACATTTCCTGTTTAGTAGTGCAAAGTAAATATGTGGTACATCTGCTCCAATGAAACTTGGTTATTTGAGGTCAGCAATTCTCTACATTTCTATTTGCATAGTCCTACTGTGTATTAGTTTGGCCTGGATTTTGGGTTTCGAATTTTTAGTTTAAATATTATTGCCAAGTAGATTTGTTTAATTATTTGCCTGGGGTAAAACCTTGAGAATCATTTGTCAAAATGTCCCTCTACATGTATGTGTGTATGTATGTATATGCACACACAGGTATAAAGGAAGCTATTTTTTTTTGGTCTCTATATTGATTAATATTTAGTCTTCCTAAAGCGAAACTTATTTCTAATATTTTTCATGCTTTGTTCTCTTGGTCTTGTTTTCTCCTTTTTAATATGAAGAAAAAGCGCATAAAGAAAAAGGTGAGGCTTCTGAGACTTTTAAAACAGACTGTAGGAATTTGGATGGGTTTTGAGTGTCTTAGCTGTTTGTGTTAGCTTGTTAGAAATGCAGTGACTTTGTCTTCAACTCTTAGAAATGGATTTAAGTTTGGATTGCTTTCTGTGCAGAATGAACAATTGCATCAGGATGTAGCTGACTATCAGAGGCAATTAGATTCTCAAAAAGAAACTATTCCATTACGAAGAGGAGAGGTTTCTGATTACACATCACAGTTGTCCAAAAGAAGCTCTGAGCTTGTCCAGTATTTGGATGAAATTCAGGTAAAAATCTATTCATTCTATTGAGTATATATTGGAATTTTACTGACCATAGTGTCTTTCATTACACTATGTCAATTTAGAGATGAAGTCACCTGGAGTAAGGGAATTCATAATATGGTATGATTCTGTCATGCATGCGGTCTGCATCTATGAATCTGGCAGAAGTAATGAAGTTATTAACTTAATATTATGACATATTATGCCTTTTATTTGCTGTTTGGATTTGTTGAAATTGGTAACCTAGAAGTGAAATACGTTATTCTGTGCTAATTTCATGTAAGACTTTCAAGTTCTTATTCAGATATTAAGATGGGCACTTTCTAAAAGCTGTTTTTTCTTTATTTTTGCAGAATTTGACTGAAGCTAATGAGAAGTTAGAGATTCAAAACCAAGAAATGAGGAAAAATCTTGAGGAATCAGTGCAAGAAATGGAGAAGATGACTGATGAATATAGCAAAATGAAACTAATTGTGCAACAATCTGATATTATTATGGATGAATTAAGAAAAGAGAAAGATCGGTACAAATTTCAAGTAAGAGCTGACTCATTATTTAGTATAATTTTTTTTTTAGGTTTCCACTCTGTTTTCATATTTTAGCCTAAGTTAAAACATTCTATCTATGCAGTTAAAACCACATACTCCTCTAAAGTAACACTCTTTCAAAGTGGTGTGATCTTTGAATGTGGTACAGATTTTAAAATTTGACTGCAGATCACAAACATTTTTTTGTATAAGATGTTAGTCATGCACTGTACTCAAAAGTCATTCCCTTGCTGCTGTAATACTAATCTATTAAATGTTATGTACTCGATGTAGTGTGTTTGTACATAAATACTGGTTAAGCCCAAACCTTTCTGTAATGTGATGTTTATCCAAATGGCATGTCTAGGTTCAGGATCTTTCAGACCAACTGAAAGCAAAGAATGAGGAAGACGATCCACTCATGGCAGCTGTAAATGCAAAAGTTGAAGAATGGAAGGTATGTTTTAGTACTTTTAAAATCATTTTTAGAAATTACTTCAAGTGTTCTGATGGTATTTTATCTTCTTTTCAGAAAATCTTAGCTTCAAAAGATGATGAACTCCTAGAGTATCAGCAAATGTTGTTTAACTTGGAAGAGAAAATGAAAATGGTCCAACTTGATGTAGACAGAAACAGTATATTGTCCCTTCAGCAGGTACAGTCCATGTGAGACACTGCACACATAGAAATGACCATTCACTAAATATGCTAATGACTAAATATATATTTAGTCTTTCATAGTTTGCAAATACAGAATACTTAATTTGAGAATTATGAGACAGGTCGATTCATTCGACTGTAAAGTTAGCTTAATAGACAATGTACAAAGAAAACTTCTATGTATGCATGTATGTATCTGTGTATGACCTGAACTCTTGGTAGTTGGTTCTGTTACTTTCACGTTTATCTTTTCTAGCTATATATATTTCTAAGAAACACTTATGTAGTGTTTCTAAAATATAGCTTAGTTTCTGTGCACTAAATTTGTTAGTTAAGGAACAATCTTACCTAGTACTTAATTTTCTTAGTTCATTTGTCTCATCTGATTAACTCTGTGGTTCATTGTATGATAGAGCTAGCTGAATTTGTGTATCTCTCATATTCATGTAAAATTACATAGTTCTTCATGATTTTGAATGTCTCCACTTTCTTAAAAAACATAACCCCCTCCCCGTCCCCCCAAAATAATGTGGTCCATTAGGAATTCTGAAATAGTCACTATGGAAAGCATACTCTCTGATTTCAGGATGATTTTCTAGAGCCTTCCTGTAAGTTTTTAAAGTAAATGTGTAATGACAGTTATGTTACATTTTGCGTTCTTGTAGACTGAGCAGTATGGCGAGATATATTTATGCAGTCTTCCAGACCTAGTGACAGATAGGTTCTCAAGAGAAAAAAACACTAAAATACAAATTGGCCTTAGGTATCAGAAGAGGAAAGCAGCTGAAAGTAACTTTGATAAGCAGTTGTTTGGTTTTATCTGAATAGATTGCTGTAGAGATTGCTTTTTTGGGGGGGTGAGGGAAGGGAGGGGGCATTACTAGCATGGCATTTTGAAATGTTTTGTGGAAATAAGCTGTATTTTAAGCAGACATTTAAAAGCTAAATCAAGCTACTGCTCAGGATTTTTACTCAAAATGGACTGAGCTTTCTATCCTTCAATGTATGTTTATATTCTAAAGAGTTATATTTAAGTCTTTACAACTTTGCTAAGTTCTGTACTTTTAGATTCTGAATGTGGTTATATTTTTAAGAAAGCCTGAAAGTTGTTTTTCAGAACAGTGGTATAGAGTAAGAACCTTGAGATTTTTACGTTTTTATTATTATATTTTATTATTATTATTCATGCTTGTAAATTTTTTAAAGCCTCTTTTTTATCTTTTACCATCACAGAAAAAGTAACATTAAGCTTTCTATGTTGTCTCTAAAGTTCATGTGCGAGTACAGAAATAGCATAGTATAAATAGAAGTCACTTCCACAGTCTGCGTGTACTTCGGAATGTATGTGGATGCAAAACAAGATGTGATACCAATTTTTAAAAGTTAGATGGCTTGCTGAAAGGCTGTCTGCAATTCAGGTGTCATGTAGGATGGATTGTTAGTTCTTGCAGTCTTGAACTTGTATTTCTCAGTTCCCAATGGCAATTGTTTATGAGGAAGCTGCAAGAAACCTGTATCATCTGGAACTTTTCATCTAACATTGGCAAACTCTGAGAGTACTGTTACCATTTAAAATCATTATACTAAAATGCTGCTTTTTTTCCTGTTTGAGTGCTTTATTTTTACAGTCTTATTTTTCCCACTTTGCATTTATATACCAAACTTCTAGATAATACCTGAACTCTCCGTTGTAAGTATAGGTATAGTATATTTGATGTTCTGTAAATTGTTTTGTATTAGCTACATGTAATTTCTTCATTTACCATGTGGTGTTCTGTATTGGTAGTTTGCCTGTCAGTAAAGAAGGATCCTTTAATGGAGTTTTTTTTTTTTCTTTTGTATGTGTAGGGTGTGCAAGAGCGAGATGCTCAGATAAGATTGCTTACTGAGCAAGTTGAACAGTATACCAAAGAAATGGAGAAAAATGCATTCGTTATTGAGAAATTAAAAGATGATCTCCAAAAAGATAAAGGTAACATGACTATTTTGTATTCATGTCAAAATTAGGAAAATCAGAAACCACAAATTTACTGTGCATTCTTTATTTTTTAGAAATACAGGGAAAAATAATTGCAGTATTTGAGTAATTTTAGTCTCTAATCTATTTTCTTCATTTTCTTTTATTAAACATTCATGAAGAGTTTACATTTATCCACATTACCGCAGTGGGTTTTATGGGTAATAAAATGATACCTGTTCTGTTAAAGTTAGAGCATAACATACAAGGTCTCAGCTCCATCAAGAATTGAAAAGGAGTAGTAGCACACAATTACAAATAAATTCTGATTTCCCTTCTGTGCCCTCATTTATGATAAATACTGTTTGAAGGAACTGTTGCAGGAAAGAAAACCTGACCTCTTATATGTAGTGTCTTGTGATTTCCTAATTAAAAAGGGCAGGAAATGAAGATGTCCTTTATAATGTTTTCTGAAGTGTTTCTGTCTTGATTAATGGCAGATAGCAAGAATTCCTAGTTGAATTGTAAACACCAAGGTTTTTCTTTCCAGGTCACTCCTCTCTTGCCCCACGGAATCAAATTGGGGATATGGAAGAAAAGTTAAAAATGCTGGAAGAGAGAACTATGGAGGCTGAAAAATCAGCAGAATTGGCAGAAGCACATGCCAGAGAAAAGGACAAAGAACTTGTTGAGACTTTGAAAAGAATGAGAGACTATGAACTGGTAAACAGTTTGTCAGACTGGAGAGGGTATTCATCATATTTTTAAGAGAGCATTTTGTCCTTCCATATTTATTTAATTGTTCTAATTAAAAATTAAATAAATGATTTTGATGGTATTCCCCTTCCTCTTCCCTTCCCTTTTGAACAGTAATTGAACACTCAAGATATGATTCTTCAAAGGATCATGTAGTTGGAAGACTCACTTTTGAAATATGCAGACTCCTCTGTATTCAACGACAGATTTATAGGATCTGCTTTTTATTCAGTAACTTTTTTCACTAGGCATAGTGCAGAAGAGTGATAGAGACTGAAAAATGTTTTTCTTGTCTGTGTAATGATGAAAGAAAGATTCATAATTTATTTTAGTAAGTCTTCTATTGGTTGTTTTGTTCTTACTTCCCATGTGGGGTTTTTACAGGGAATATATGGTTTGGAAGAAGCTGTTGCTGAAATCAAAGATTTAAGAAAGCAAGTCAAAATACGAGAACATGAGATTGAGACATTAATTAAGGAAGTCAATAAACTTGAACTTAAAATAAATGACTTTCTTGATGAAAATGAAGAACTCAGAGAACGCTTAGGTATGCTGTATCCAGTACGTGTTCAATTATTTGTTGGGTAAAATTTGAAATAGGATTTTTTTATGGAAATTTTTTATAATACCAAGTCACTGGAAATAATTTGTTATATTCTGCTAATATTTCCAAGTAGTTTTAATTAGTTTGGAAAACTGCATGAATGAACTTGGTTTACAGATTCCTTTGACTGAAGAAGGTAGGAGAATAGGTTCTCTACTCTTTTTTGGTTTTGATTCCTCTTTGACTGCACACTGCATAATAAAATTCCTAATACGGTATTTAGAAACTGCAGCATCCTGAAGTTATAATGCTAGATGAGAAACACAGAGAAGACTTCAGCAGGCTTATTTCTAAATAGAAGAATTTAAATGTAAATAAGGCCACTTTATTGCACTTTGGGTTTTGAGTAACTGAGGTAAAATTAAGCTTTCTTCTTGTCTTAATACCTGGAGTGTAAGATGTGTGTATATGTTATATAGATAGTTATATATTTTTATAGATAGTTGAAATATATTCAACTATCAACAAACTATTTTTTTAACTCCGCTTGTCTAGTTATGTTCTTGCATAAATTACCTGCATTAACTAACATTAATGTTCCTCCTTAATGAGTAACTGATATATTTTGTTTTAGGTCTTGAGCCAAAGACAATGATTGATTTAAATGAATTCAGAAACAGCAAAGCACTGAAGCAGCAGCAATATAGAGCTGAAAACCAGATCCTTTTGCAAGAGGTGAGTGATAAATGCTATTTTTGTGTAAGAGCTATGTAATAAAAATGTATTGGAACAAAATGGAATACTGATCTGTGAATAATAATATGCAGATTGAGAGACTGGAAGAGGAAAGAATTGAACTGAAAAAACACATTCGTAAGTTGGTTCAGGAGAAAGGAAGAAGAGTTGCAACAACAGGTAGGATGTTTTTATTCTAAACTGTCCTTTCAAAAACATTCTGTTTATACTTATAAACAGAACTTACTCTGTTTATATTTAAGTATAAATATTGTGTTTGTACTTAATGTAGCTATGTTATATTTTCTCATTTGTTTAAATTAAAAGGCTAAGTACATTGCATTGAATCTCTAGGAAGAGGTGAGTGGTTTTGGATTTCCTGGTTCTGAGTTGTGATGACTTGTAATGCATCACTGAGACTTCTGTCATTGCCTTGCAATGAGTGCGGGGTGATCTCCCCAAAATTTCCAGTAAATCTACTTAATTCATGTGTTTCGAAATTCTTAGAATTTTGATTCCATGCTACCCGGGATAGCATAATGTGCTCAGATGGAAAGGTAGAAAACTAGAACTCAGATATAATAAATGGAATCTATTCTTTGGCTTGGAGACCAATTAAAATTTCATAATAATTTATTACTTGTACATCTACTTGCTTTTTAGGATTGGATGCTGATAATATACAGATGACTGATAGCTTTACCGAAGAGAAGGGAAAGAATATGAGGACGTTGGATTTCTTGGGCAGACATGACATTGCTGAAGTAAAAGCAAAGGTTGGTTCATAAAGCAAGTTTATGAACATTCCTTGTATTTCTCTTGCAAAAATTAAAAGCCCCTATATTGTAAATATTTGTTAAAATATTTATCTAAGGGCTTTTATTAACTGCTTTTTAAAAAATCCCAGAATGAACAATTTGTAATATTTTCTGGAAGACTAGTGAATATTCTGTATGTTAAATAACAGCCTAGCAGCTCATGTAACATGGAATGGAGAAACACACTTGCAGATAGAGTAGCACCAGTTGAAATTCTGAAATCAGAGAAGAATATAGCTGAAAACGGAAAGGCAGTGGGAAATCTACTTAGAAGATCTTCTGGCATACATGAGAATTCAGATCACTTGGAAAAAAACAGAAGTACTTTTTCAGTTCATTTTGGTTCTGACCAAGTGATAACGTGACAACTAGTTAAAACACAAGTGCAATTTTGAAGCTCTCAGTGTTTCAGAGCAACAACTTACACACCCTCACAGACTTGTGGTGTGTACCAGACCACTATTCCAGCTGCTGCATGACCCAAGAGTACATACTTCGCTATGGACAGTATTACATGGGATACACCTCGTGTAATTATTCCAGTGAATCCTTTGCTGTTCCTATTTAGGCAAGAAATCAGTACATGGACTGAGAAATTTTCATGAATGCATACTTCAGATTTGAAAAAGTCTGTGACTAAAATATAAATTGCTAAAACTACATTCTGTGTATTTTCTTGTCTAGGAGAAACTTTATGTTTTTTTCTTTAGAATGAGTATCTTGCAACTGAATTACGTGAGAGAGAGAGAGATTTGGAGAAGAACAGGACTGTAATGGCCAAATTTCAATCTAAATGTAAGTTGCAACCTGTTTTAAAACTAGGGAATATTATGAGCTACCTGCAGATGGTTAGCTTATTTGGTTGTTCTGTTTCTATAATTGTGATCATAAATATCTGACTCATAAAAAAAATCTTATGTTCATATTACTGTGTATATTTTGCATGTGTGTGTAAATATACATATATAGTGTTACTAAATCAGTGATAGTACCTGAAACATAGTTTATTCACACTAAGTACATTAAACTATTACCTCTCATGTTTTTCCTTCTTGATTCAGGCCTAGTAAGGGCTGTAAGTGTGGGAGTAATCCCAGTTGTAACAATTATACAACTTGTGTAATTGTAGAGCTTTTCTGGCTCGAAGTACTGGGGAATTGGAGCCACTTGCTGCTTACTTATATATGTATGTTAGCTGAAGTGCACTGCTTGAAAGCTCCAAAATAAAAATAATTCTAATTTCTTTGGACAAGAAGCTTATTTTTTTTCCCCAGAGAATGTGAATTCTTAAAATTCTTTCTGACTTTTCAAAACAGACTTGGTGAAACTGCTCAAGTTGTTGCAGTTCGCTCCTGGGTGTTCAGGATGATTAGCCATATTGTTTGAATGCAAAGAATGTCCTGGTTTTTTCAGTTTTTTAAAGTTTTCAGACTATTTGCTTTGTGCTGGAAATCAGAGTTTCATTGAGAAACTATTGATGGTAGGGGTCTTAAGAGTCCTTGAAAGCTACATAATTTTAAATGCCCTTTTTTTCTCAGTCTGCAGAAGGAATTCAGGCAATTCCTAGATACTTCATTGTTACACCCAGACGTTTCCAAGATAGCCATATTTCTGGACCGGTAAAAGTCCGGCTATTACAGAAATTTAAAGTGAAGTAAACATTGAAGACTGGAAGGTTCAGTGAAGTCAATTGCATTCCCATGAAGCATTTAATTATGTTTTTTCTTGGTATTTCATCATTAAGATACACCTCCCACATATTCCTAGCAGCTCTGATTTTAATTTCATAATTGGTTATGCCTATGTATGTTCATTCTTTTAATTTATCAAATCAGCAGGTATCATGATGAAATGTCCTAGGAAACTTTAACTCATTTTTTTTCAGTGCTTTTAAACATATTTACAACTTTTATTACAGTAAAAGAGTTATCAGAAGAGAATAAACAACTTGAACAAGGAATGAAAGAAATATTGCAAGCCATCAAGGAAATGCAGAAGGATTCTAGTATGAAGGGAGGAGAAACAGCCTTGATAATCCCTAGTCTGGATCGTTTAGTTCATGTAAGATTGCTTTTTAAAGTATTATTTAGCTTTATAGGAATTACAGGGTATTTTTGTCCTCCTCAGTTATTAGTTTAATGTATAATTTAATAGTGGTTTCTTTGTACATATGCTTTCTTAGTGTGATTCCTTTTTAAAAAGGTAAATTAAAATATACAGGAGAAGGGGTTGCCATTAAAATTAAAAAAGCCCCTAGCTGCAGCTGGCTATAAGAAAACTGTCCTTGGCAAATTTGTTGTCCCATTCATAAAGCTTTGCTAAAAGTTTATTTGCCTTTTATCTCTATGGGACTTGCAGGAAATGTTTTTAAAAAACACTTTATTCAAACATCTTACAAAAAACAAGGGGTTTTCCAGGAAAGTGTAACCATGTAAGTCATAGTCTATGCAAATACACCGTCAGGAAATTGTTAAATAGATGTTACAATGTTAAAATGTCATGCTTTTTGCTAATTTCCTGTAGTCTAAACTTGAGGGCTCCAGTTGACTCTGAAAAAAGTTAAAGCTTTTCTACAGTTTTTCTTTGTTTTGTTAATTAAATGTTTACTGCATTAGGCAATGGAGTCAAAGAATTCAGAGGGGATCTTTGATGCTAGTGTGCACTTGAAAGCTCAGGTTGACCAGCTTACAGGACGAAATGAGGAATTGAGACAGGAGCTAAGAGAGACTCAGAAGGAGGCAACAAGTTTGTCTAATCAGCTGGCAAGTGCCAATGAAAAGGTATATAATTTACTTTATATTATTTATTTTGTACTTCAAAAGTGACTGTTCTGATAGAACAATCCACACAATCTATAAGACACTGAATTTAGCTTATGAAAACAGTGTAATTGTACAAATCTTACTGAAATATATGTAGTGGACCTATTAATTCTGTTTTAAGTTTGGATCTTACTCTTCTTAATGTTACTTTATCCTTGGAATATTCTCTCATGTTAAACACCAAGCATGCCTGTCTTCTGGGGAGAGCTGTGCCCAAAAAAGCTCAGTGATCTATTTCTTCAAAAAAGCCAGGAGTCTTCCATTTTTAATTTATAAATATGTAACAGAAATTATGTGTTTGAAATGATGAATCATTCTCCAAAGTCCTATATCTTGTTTTAAGTCGAACAGTTCATTCTGTAGAATGCTTCTTCCAGGGGAGGAATGAGGAATGGATTATTATCTTACAAGAAGCCAAATTTAAATTTGCTTTTATGACAACTTTGGTGATTCAAAAAGATTTGCCAGAAACTAATCCTCTAGAATAGTTTTTTACATACTGTTAGAGAACCAGAGAGCTTTTAAATTAAATGAAAAGGGAAAGATTTGTTTAGAAAAAACTGCCAAATAACCACTGCAATAATTCTTTCCAAAACTTAATCGTACTAAAGGAGTAGAATGCACTGTGTTTTAAACAATTGGGAATAAAACTGTGGTGCTATGTGTAGTTACCCTGATTTGATAAATTTGGATGAATTTATTATGCATTTAATGATTTATGAAATCATAGCACTTTTAAAAGTTTTTTTTAAGGAGTATTACAATGTTTTAGAATATAAGTTAAAATTAATTAGGTTGTTAATCACAACTGATGTAGCAATATATTTTTCATAATTTGTTTTTAAATTTAATAGGAAGAGCTACTTCTTTATGGTTTTGTGTCCTTTCTTTAGATTGAACAAATGAAAAATGAAATTTGCTTACTACATCAGTCAGAAGGTGCCAATATTGTCTTCCAAACAGTGAATCTTCCAGAAGGAATGGCTCCTTCAAGTGTTAGTACGATTAATTCTCTGAATGAATATTTAATACATCTTACACAGGTAACTCATATATTCCTTGAAATAAAGAGTATTCATAACATGTATCTAATTCCTCCAAAATCCAGTAGTATGACGTGTGTGGACACAAGAGATCTCTCCAAAATTATTTTGGTGTTCTAACATCTGCTAAACTCTTTGGGCTCTTCTGTAATTTAAAGCTGTAAGTATTTTGCTGTGCTGTAAACCTGAAAGGTAATAGTTAACTAACTTTTGGGACAGCAGTACAGATTTTTTTTTGTTTTAAATCTGAATTTTGATCTAAATATTTGCCCACTCTTCCTTCTACTTCCACAGTTGCACTCTTTCTATGAGAAATTCTCTCTTACTGCTGTCTGGATTCCACACCTGAGTCTGCATGTGCAAATCCTACTTGAACAGTTTTTCCCTATAGAGCCAAGGTCTCTATTAATTTACTATATGAATTTTCATTCCATTATTTGTCAAAAATACATCAACAATTGTAAATAGAGGCATAAATACATTGAAACAGATTCCAGTGATTCCCATGGGAAGCATAGCAAACAGGATTATAGTAAGGAAGAATTGACTATTTCAGAATTGGAGTAAAAAAAAGTTACCTTTTTATTATTATTACTCTATCTTTTTCTGTCTTTGATAATTTTTTTTTCATTAGAGAATATTTTTTCAACTCTATATGCTTGTAAAGTGGAATAGGATTTGGGAAAATGAGAAGAAAATGCCACTTCCCAGTTAGACATGTAATAGTATTCTTTGTGGGCTAGCAACAGATCATGGTGTTTTGAACTTGAGGGGCTGTAACCTGCAGTGCAATTGTGCTCTATTTCACACCTGTTAATGTGAATGCCGAAGCTCACTGTTTTTTTTCATCTGTTGCTTCTAAAGAAAATACGTATTTCATATCTGTAGTTCACATAGTTCATGACAGAAGCATCTATCATGAAAACACAAAGGACTGCCATTTTGATTAGATTAATAGTTTTGTGTTTATAACCTATATTAATAACTTCTGTATTTTTATTTTGAAAATAACAATTAGGAACTGGAAAACAAAGAAAAGTTACTTAAACAATTAGAAGATGCAGTAGAGGACTACAAGCGAAAATTTGCAGTAATTCGTCATCAACAAGGCTTGCTGTACAAAGAATATCAAAGGTATTGCTCTCTTTTCTGAAAGATGAAAGTTCAATTATCTAAGTATTTAACAATCTTGAAACAAGATTTGCTGCTGTGTTGAAGTAGTTCTTTGGTTAATGTCATAAGTGCTGCCATGTTTGGATATGGACTCCATACATTTTTTTCAGTCCTGTAAAGATTCAGACAACTACAAAACCATTTTCTGCTGGACTCTTCTCATGTTGCATATTTTATGAGGCTTTCATTGTGCTTTCTGCATCTGATACCTTGCATTTTATTAGAACCTGGTGTGATGGACCCTTCAGCCTCATTTTCTTTTGCTTTCAAGTATGGGTTCTAATAGGTTTTTGGAAGTGGAGAGGAGGGGAGGGGAAAAAAAGCAAACTACTGTCCAAATACAGTCAGAGATCTTTCAGGTTGTCAGGATTTTGTGGTTGGTTTTCTTTCAGGCTCTTAGTTCTTTTACATGCTTCAGTGAACCTAAATTCTATAAAATAATTCTTATGGTTAAAAAAATAAAAAAGTGTTTTCATCTGTTTGGAGGATAGGGATAAATATGATGATTTGGATTTTTCAATTAACAAACTGTTATTTGAATACTCTCTGTCTTTGGATTGGAACGAACAGTCACCCAGGTGGCTTCTAGAATAAGGGTTTAACCTCTCAGAAACCTTTGTTTGTTCTTTGAATCAGTTAAGATTCCCAGACAATGTTCTCTTTTTAAGGCATTAAAGGTACAGCTTTTTTATTGAAGGCTCTAATATACTGCCTCATTTACTACTAGGTGAGATATCTCCAATGACAGGGAAAAAATGATGATTCAAGGCTCCTTCCTCTAAACCTGGTACAGATTGAAGTTACCTGAGGAGATTCTTTGACTTGGCATCCCATTAAAAGTCACTTTCAAAGAATTTTCTTCCATTCTCCTCCATTTTACTCCATTATGTAAGAAGCTACGATACCTTCTTTGAGGAGATAATACCACTTCTAAAATACCCTTGATTAACCATTGTTTAAACAAGCCTAAACTATCCCATGTAGTCTGTAGGAACTTCCTTATTAGACATGTATGAAAGTTCACAGTCTTTTTTTTTCCCAAATGAATAAATAAAAATGGGTAGAGGAGAGTAGTTTGGGCCAAGTGAAGCTGTGTGAGCTGAATCTTTTTATGTTTTCAGTGTGTTTTTCACTGAAATAACAGAACAAGGGTGGGAAGTTGTTAATTTCCATAGCAGGAAGTTATGTCCTTTATGCAGCTGAAATAAAAATAAATGTAATGGAAGGAAAGATTTGCAGGCAAAAAAGTAGGAAAGTAAGGCATATATATCTCTGCATTATAATATATATTTGAAGAACAGATAAGACACTGAAGAGTTATTTTCATCGTTTAAGAAGCTGTAGCCTAAAGAGAGGGTATTGTTTTTCAGTAATCCATCTACACTTTATCAAGTGCTTTTCAAATTATATTACTGCTAAAAGTAAGTACCTTGGTTTGCAATTATTTCAGAGTTGCTGTTGAAGTTACAGTTTTAAAAATTATCAAGTCTTTCATCATAATAAATGAAAATTCCTTACTTTTTTAGTCAAAAGGAGAGCTGGCAGAAAGAATCAGAAAATATTAAAGAGGAAATGAAAAAGCTAGAAGAGCAAAAAGAACAGGATGCTATGAAAATAAAGGCATATTCTGTAAGTAATTTTTGTTGCTTTCATTTTTCAAAAGGATTTTAGGACATAGAACAGAGGTTTTAATACACTGCTCTGGTTTGTTAGATGGGAAGAATGTGTACACACACCTCTTGTGCATGCCCCAGGGTGCTGTGTATGTGTGGGGGTGCTCCAGTGTTGTGTGTGCCCGTTGGCCTTCCTGCAGGCTGCTAACCCTGCACTGGGGAGAAACCACCCCAGGAGGTCACATCACACACCTGGGGTGTGGGTCCCTAATTGTTGCTTTTAGTACCTCCAGACCATTATCTGGAGTGCTGAGGAGTGGTGTCCAGCAGGGAAGAATCACTCACAAATGCACAGAGGATGCAGTGGAGAAGCCTCTGAAGCTGAACTAAGTTATGAGTGCTGCATTATAACCCTTTCTGCCTCTGCTGTTAGAAGCTTTTATGCTTTTTTTATACCAGTTTTCAAGCTGACAGCTTCTTTATTTCAAGTCTCTAATTTTATGGTTACTATTCAGTCTGGTTAATGGTGATCTTTAAGATTATCAGTTTTGAGCAAATGCCTTCTAGGGCAGTCTCACGTGTACTGTTCACACACACTATTTACACTCACACTGCTCTCTTAACAGCAGTTGTTACCCAGGCTGTTTGATTGGGAGGAGGAGCATGCAAACAACCCCTTGGAAAACACATTAGTTTACGCTAAGAATTAAGGTTACTACTTTTAATTGCATCTTATTATAAGTTAATGTAAATGAACCAGCGTTTCAGAAAACAGGAAACAGAATTCATCTTTCTATTTTGATTTACTTCCACCAAGTTTGAATTCAATATTACATTAAGAAAACTGAAAAGTATTGGTGGTATTTGGAAGTTCCTGGAATTCATGCAGGTGTCTAATCACAGACATAGTGCAATTTTAGATGGCTACAGTTGTCTTTGGGCAACAAACTTTGCAAAATTTAACCAAAGGCATATTGGCCTTACAGAGAAGCAGACACAGAGCAAGGATATCACAGGGTGTTGAAAGTAACTGTGAATGTTTAGAAGACAGCAGCTCCAATCTCTACTACCTGTCTCCTTGGCAAGCTGATGTGTGTGACAGCAGAGCTAAAGCTCACATGACATCTGTGACCTGAGTTGCCATAGTTTGCTCTCCCCACCGCTGCCCCACCTGGGATTTTTACTTGCATGCAAGCACACGTGTGCACACAGACACACAAATGTCACTATAGGAGGGATCCTGAGCTTACTTTACAAATAAAGGTTTGGTTTTCAAAGTAGGACGTTATTAGGGTTTGTTTGGAGCCACAGGACTTCTCTTTTGTTTAGAAAATTGTTCCAATGCATTTTTTTTATTCTAGTATAAATGGGAAGACTGATACCAGGGAATGCAGAGAACCATTCTTGTTATAAATTTTGAAAATGTCAGCATTAATTAAAATTCCAGTTAGTCAGTCAAATGTACTAGCTTCTGGTTTTGAAGATCATCTTTTTCTTAGAATATTGTATACTTGGGCATATGTTGAGTGTGTGTATATATTTTATTAGCAAAAAGAAATTATTTCAGACAAATTAATGGAATTTTTTCACCTAGATTAAAAAATATGGAAGAAAGCTTGTGTATATAGTTGTGGTTTACCATATTTCTGAACAAGGTTCTTTGTTAAAAAAATGTTTTACAGAATTTACTTGATGCACTTCAGATGGATCCTGATGAAACAAAGAAAGTACTTGCAGAAAATAATAGAAAAATAACTGTTTTACGAGTTAATGAAAAATCACTAACAAGGCAGTGTACCACTTTACTTGAAATGGAACGACACCTCAGAAAAGAAAATGAGAAACTAAAGGGTGAAATAACACATATGGAGACTGCAGTTACAGGGAAGATTGGAAACTTGCAACGATTCAAGGTATAGTTTATAGTAGTAATAATACATATTTTTATTTTTACAATTTGGAAAGAAATACCCTGTGTTTTTAAATTGAGTTGGTACTAGTTTCTTGAATGCATTACCCAAAAGCTTGCTAATTGCTGTTATAAATCTTGTAGAAATATTCTTTGTGTTTAAATAAGCACTGTGACCTGGACAAGCTCAAGAAGTGGGTCAGTGGGAACCTCACATGGTTTAACAAGACCAAGTGCAAGGTGCTGCACCTGGGTCAGGGTAACCCCCTGGTACTAATCCAGGCTGGGGGGTGAACAGATGGAGAGCAGCCCTGCCGAGGAGGACCTGGGGGTGCTGGTGGGTGAGAGGCTGGACATGACCCAGCCATGGGCACTCACAGCCCAGAGAGCCAAATGTGTCCTGGGCTGCATCCAAAGCACTGTGGCTGTTATGAGGAAGGGTTGAGATAACTGAGATTGTTCAGACTGGAAAGGAGGAAGCCTTTGGGGTGGCCTAATTCTGGCCTTCCAGGATCTGGGGGGAGCCTACAAGAAATATGGAGAGAGACTTGATAAGGGGATGTAGTGACAGGACAAGGGGGAAGGGCTTCAAACCAAAAGAGAGTAGATTTAGATTAGATATTAGGAAGAAATTCTTTGCTATGAGGGTGGTGAGGCACTGGCACAGGTTGCCCAGGGAAGCTGTGGATGTCCTGTCCCTGGAAGCGTTCAAGGACAGGGCTCTGAACAGCATGGTCTAGTGGAAGTTGTCCCTGCCCATGGCAGGGTGCTTTGGATCTAGATGATCTTCCAAGTGCCCTTCCAACCCAAACCATTCTGTGATTCTATGATCGTTGTATGAAACCACATCTTACCTTCTGGCCTTGCAGGTTGCTAGGGCCTGTATTAGTTTTATAAAATATGTTTTGACAGTGCCTTGAGAGGCAACTATTGATAAAATTACCCTGTGAATTGGAAAATCAGAGAAGTTTTGTCAGTGTTTATTGCAGGTGACTTTTAAAGGTGAACAGTAATTTAGAAGAACAAACCAATTACCTAAAGCACTATATTAAGTATTATTCTTTTTATGTGGAGTAATTTTATATTTAAATTTCTAGCTGACCTTAGTAACATATTGTGTTGATTATTTTCATAGGAAATGGCTTGCTTTAAGATTGCAGCTCTGCAAAAAGTGCTGGATGGTAGCGTGCCATTGTCTGAGCTAGAAGTGGCCAATAAGCAGTACAATGCATTAACTGCTAAATACAGAGAGATGTTACAAAAAGATAATTTGCTTGTCCAGCGGACAACAAACATGGAACACATGGAGGTAATTTATGTTACTTTTTAACCCTGAGAGAAAAAAAAATTAATATATATTAATTCAGCTTTGCTTTTTTTTCTCACTTAATAGAATGATAGAACAGAAGTTCCAGCACTGAAATTGCTGGTTAGAACAGTTTCGTAGTGAGTATGAGATGTTTGAGCCAGTGTGACTGTTGCTGTTGAATTTTAATTCGCTTTCCTGGTATTCTTCAGTGGATTAAGACACATACACAGGATTCCAGATTTTATTTCCATGGGCAGACAGAAAAGCATTTTGCTTTGGTTCTTTAGGTTTTTGTTTGTTTGCTCTTTAAATTAAGCTTTGGATATGTTCCTTCAGAAATTATTTTTAGTTCACTGATTACTAAAACAAGGCTGGCAGAAGGAATATTTGCGATCATCTTCAGTTTTGGAGGTCATAAGGAAAATAGAATGAATGTAAACACTTCCAAAGCTTTCTCTCAAAGTATGTGCTCTTACTAATTCCCAGCTTTTAAAGAAATGAAATGTTTAGTTCCAAAAAGAATAAAGCTTTGGAATTTTACGTCATAAAAGAACCCAAAAACCCCAAAGATTGTTCATAATGTGTTTGCAAAATATTGTAGGGACTGCAAATATTTAACTCTTTCTGTTCACTTTTTTTCTGAAGTAGAAGGGAGTTTCTTCTCAAGAACTGTGAAGTTGGCTTCAGAGATACATTACTACCTCCCACTTTTCATGGGTGGTAAAAAATGAATGAGGCCTACATCTATTTTATGGAATTTTTTGTGTATGAAAACTTGCATTGCCTATTTCAACAGCTTCACAGAGCTAGAGAACCATTTATCAACTAAAAACATGTCCAGAAAACTAAAAATTGCAAATTAATATGAAGCTTTCAGTTTGTTTTACTGGTTAATGTAGAAATTTGTGTTTGTATTTGGAGGAGTGAAGGAACATTTACAAAGATAACATTTGGCATCTTATTAGGTGACTAACAGAACTAAAAGAAATGTATGGTCTGTCTTAAATAGATTTTTATGTGCAAGATGAAGTACTCTGTGTGGGATGAAGTATCCTCCAGAAGTACTTCTAATCTAATTCTAGACACTGTAGGAATCACAGTTACTGGTCATAAATATTCACAGTATTACTAGCTGTGATAGCAACATACAGAGGACAAAGACTTACATTTTTACACTTAGGAGGAAACATATACTCTTCTGTCGCCATATATGTAGGTTATGGGTCACACACAGGTAAAGTTTTAATCTGAAAGTTTTCATAGATAGTAAGCATGAAATCTGCTACAAGTAAATAGTTTGCTGTTATGTTGCAACTTTTCTGTCATACAGCGTGAGAATGAATCCTTGAAAGCACAGATAAATTCGTTGAATAAGGAGCTGGAGATCACAAAAGAGAAACTTCATACTGTAGAACAGGCTTGGGAACAGATGACTAAACTGGGCAAGTATGAAAGTTATATTGTAACATTAAGTACCAAATGGTATATTCTGTATAAAAGTAATATTTGAAAATGTTTTAAAATTGACGTGCCTTAAAATAACCAAAATCAGAAAAATCAAAACTGTCTTATGTCTTCCAGTAACAATCTTAATTTTTGTGCTGAAATTTTTGTTTGTATGCTTCATTTGACTAAAACAAAGTTTGTTATTTTTCTCTGGAAACTCTTCCACTTTGACTTTTCTTGGGTTACTGGGTCAAGGGTTTAAAAGCTTTTAAAGCAACATCATGTGAATTAGATTTTCTTAATGTGTTCTAACTTGATTCTCAGTCATAGTGCTTCAGAGGTTTTCAAGAAAGTGATTTCTTCTTGCTGGTTTCATGCTTTGTAGCAAAGTATTCTTTCTTGATAGCTGGGGTTTCTTTGTACAGCATACATTCCCATTATTCAAGAAGAACTCACCCTTGTTTGTTTTACAGACCAGGCTTGACCAGGTATATTAAGGATAAAGTGAAAGGCTACACTGAAAATAGTTACCAGTGTCAATAACCATGGTTGCAGATACATGCATTCATAATTGATAGTAATATATTATTCAAATTACATACCTTTCAAATCTGTAATAAGGCAAGATAACCATGCCTCCAGTTAAAAAAAAATAATATAGATGTTATGATAAAGTTTATGTGACATATATAAAGCAAAACTCATGTTCAGTTTCATGGTGGAAATAATTTTCATAGTTGAATCAGCTTGTGTATTTCCTAATTTAGTATTTTTTCTTGTAGGGGATGACAGTGCAATGGACAAAGCCACAAAAGCAATAACCAACAGTGAGATTTTGTCCATTTCTAAGAAAATCACAATGTTGGAAATGAAGGAACTAAATGAAAGACAGAGAGCAGAACATTCACAACGAATGTATGAACATTTAAGGAGTACTGTAAAGCAAATAGAAGAACGTAATTTTGAATTGGAAACAAAATTTGCTGAGGTAAATCTGCTGAGATTTAACGGCCTAATTTGATACATCCTAAAAGCATATTTTTGAGCTTTTCAAAAATTATTTATATCAATAATATCAATTTGTATCAATAAATAAGTGAATAATTAAACTTATGATGCAAAAAATAGTTTTGCAGCCTTTAAGAGCTGCAATTTTGCATGTGTAGGACATTGGTAAAATTTTAACTGATTAATTTGTCAGTAGTTTATTTTAAAAGTTAGTTAATAGCTGTAAAACACGATGAGCATCTTGACAGATAGGTTCCTAGTTTTGTCACCAGACTGCAAGAAAAAAGTCTCTTCCAGACCTGTTATTTCTTTTGTCTAATTCATATAATCTCTTTTCATTTATTTTTTTCTTATGATTACCAATTATTCAAAAAAAGGTTAGAACTTTACATCCCTTGGGCTACTGATAGTGTTGTGATTCTGTTACAGATTGGCTATGTCCTATGCCACACATTGTCTATAGTACAGGAATAGAAGTTATGTGCCATTGAAGCTCATGAACCTTAGTATTCCTATCCTGTTAGTCTTAACCTTGTTAGGTTTTTTTGTCCACACTATTCATATTTGGATTTTTAATAGAAATTTATTTTTTACTAGCAGGAGACTTTATTATAGTTTCTAGAATAAATTTCTTAATAGGAATTGTACAGATTTGTTCTCATGCCATTATTGGTCTATTATTTAAGCACAAAGGAAGAAAAAGAATAATTGATAGGAATGTTTATAGATTGTATTCATTTCTACTCCTATTTCTACTCCTTGTCTTTTGCTAGTGTAGCCTAACTATTTTAGATTGCTATTGTGTGACTCCCTGTTTCTGTGATGTTTTAGTAATGTGTATTACATTATTTTGATTTGATTTAATCTCCAAGAGGGCATAACTGAAAGTGCATAAAGCTTTTCAGCAGCAGTACTGTTAAAGCCTTTTTTGATGGGATAATTTCTTTTATTTCTTTAAGAAATGCTTTAGGTGATGCGCCCTAGTGTCACATTCTTCATATTCTCTTTTTTGCATATTTTATTTGTCTTGTGATACTTTTAGGTCTCATGGTCTTCCTTTATTCTGAGTTGATGAACTCCTAATGCCATAATTTTTTCTTTCTAGTACCTCTGTATCCCTTTTTCCTCATTTCTGTACCTCCAGTACATACACTTTCTGTTTCATATACTCCTGTTGTCAGTACCTCCTAATCTGATGTAATAGCTCTTTTTTTGTTTGAGAAAGAGACAACAAGGTTGTGCAGATGTAATTAATGATAGTTGTAAGTGACATCAGTTTAAGAACTGATAACTGGAAGTCTTCTATACATCTTTTTAACTCATAAATCAATGTCAGCATTCTACTTTTAGTTTTCAGATATGTGAGGATGCCCTGCACTTCTTTTTGTTTGTTTAGGAAATCAGTTATTTTATTAAGAAGAAGTGGTATCAGAATAATGGGCCACAACTGTATGTACTAATTAAGTCCTGGGACTTCTCTGTGTTGTCTAAAGGTTTTCAGATTATCTGTTTTAATGCTCTTTGGTTTGAATTGAAATATTGGTTACTCAGTATTTGATAATCAACTTGAAAAATCAGGCTGCTTGAAAGAATATCACTTAATTAAGAAAGTTTTTTTAATAAAGAACAAAAGAACAATATTATTGTCAGTCTTGGCATTTATAACCTCTATTTGTGTTACCAATGCCAATATAATAGGCAGTATATAAATATGTAAGACTGTTCATTTCCTGAAGTGTTTACAGTCTTTTTTAAAATGTATTTTTATTTTTCATTTTATTTTAGGAGCAAGTTATTGCGGTAATGCTTTTAAGAAAATTCATTAATAAAAACTGTGTTTAGCTTAGATTTCTTTTCTGTGCCAAATCGTGTATTCATTCCTATGTGCATGCAACCCTACAAACAAAAAGATGTTTAGGCAGAGAGTAAGGGAAACTGGTTTTTGAAGACAACTTCATCACAGCTGAACTGTGTATTGCAATGAGTGACAAATGAAAAGTACTTCTGGCACTGCTATTTCATTGCAGAGTTTGAGCAGTTATGTGCTTAGGATACCATTTTGTTTGTTTGTTTCTGCTTTTGATTTTTTTAAGCTCACCAAAATCAATCTTGAGGCACAGAAAGTGGAACAGGAATTAAGAGATGAACTGTCAAAGAGTGTAAGTAAGGCAGTAAGTGATGCAGATAGACGGCAAATTATGGACCTAGAGAAGCGTGAGATGGAGCTCAAGATTGAAGTCTCAAAGTAAGTGCTGAAGTAACAAATTTTGAATGCAGTATGTTCGGAAAGGTGTGAAAATTTAGGCTATTAGTCTTATGTAATACACTACTTACGTATCACTGACATCCAGTTTTCTATGCCTGTTCTTTTGAGCATTTATATATGCCAAATTTGGCATTGAAAGTGAAGCATTTAATTCCTGACTATAAATAATGCAATTTGTTTCATTTTAATTTGAACAAGGAATTAAGTGCTAGCCTGGCTAGATAGGGTAAGTGTGCAATTAGATACTTATAGTACTATTTTTACACTAAATAAGGTTGATTTTGTTTCGTGCCACCACCCCTCTTTATGTGTATGAAAATCTCATATAACTGACTGGAAAGCAGTTCTTACTTTGAAAGACTCATATCTCAAAGATTAAGTTACAGTAGGAGGGAGGTTTGCCATTTACTTAAAAGAGATTAACTGCATAAATTGGAAAACTGAGCTTTTTAGATAGGTTGATATGGACATTTGTCTTTGAGTATTTAATATAATCATGTTATATTCCTAAACCAGTAAAGTCTATAGGGATACTTGCAGTGATATTTGGCACTGCAAATAAGTTATTAGACTTGGGGAAGCAGAGAAGGGAATTGAGAATGAAACATTTTGAGCATTTAGAAAATGCTGAGTATTCATATCTTAAAGTGGGAGAGAAATACAGGACAAGAGATGCTTAGTTGAGGTAAAAAAAAACATGGCATTGTTTTCCTGGAGTAGGTTACTGCTAGCAAACTTCTGTATAATGTATGGCAAAATCTCCTGTGAAAAAGTTGAGAGACAATACAGAAGAAGAATTTCCTTAACCATAGCTCTGAGTAGTAGAGAAGAGTATGCTGAAAAGAATGAAGTCCAAATGTTTCGATATGATGAAACATACTAAGTATCTTTCCTTAGCATCTTCTGTGTAGAAAACTTAATAGGTTACTCAGTGCTTTCAAGTGACAGAATACTCTTGTTTTTCCTGGAAGGTTAAGAGAACTATCTGATGTAGCACAAACACAAGTTGAAGCTCTGGAGGCACGCCAGCAATACAGAGATAAAGAAGTGGAATCTCTTAGAATGCAAATTTTACATTATCAGGTAAAATTCAGCCTGTGTTAAAATTGCAGTTTGGATTCTTTTTTTCCCCTGGAGTGAGAAGAAATGAAGTAATTTTGCAATGAATCAGAAAACTGCAGAAGTGTTTCAGAAGGATCTTAGCAAACTGGTTCTTGTAGTGGCAATACCCTTTCAAAAGTTCTATATTACATTAATTATTCCCTTCTCCATCTATTCCATTTCTAGCTGTGCAACTATTACAGATCCTGACCTTTTTCCATGTTGTTTACATAATATTAATTCCTTTATCATTAATAGCTCATGGTCAAGGAAAAACTCATGGTCAGGAAAATTGATCATTTTTCACAAGGCAAGAAATTACTTGTAAATATTGAAGATTTGCAATAGGTTTACTATTTTGTTTTGTTATTAGCTAACACAATTTATTGGGATTTGGTTTCATGTTATAGAAAGGTTTGAGTCCTTAAATCCAACACGTATCAGCTTTTACATTACCATATTTTCTAAGTTTAGTTATACGTTTCTTCCTCCATTTGTGGTATTTTAGAAGGAGACTATTTTTAAGATCAGTATCTGAAAAGGTGTACTTCTAAAATGTGGCTGTAGAAACAACAGTGGAAAAATAAAAGCCTGTTAGAGGCTAATTCTTACTCTTCTCTGTGGAATAAAATACATGCAATATATAATATATTTAAAAAAAATAGCTTGTTTATATTTACATATAAACTGCTTTAACATAATCAAAAAGAAAAATAAATTTGTTTTATCAATTTTGTTCTTAGGCACAGTCAGATGAAAAAGCAATTATTGCAAAACTCCATCAAGATATCACAGCCCTTCAAGGTAGTGAATCTCTTGCTGTGGGCAAATTGGAGAAGTTCAAATTGAAACTGCAGAAGATGGAGATCCATAATCTACGTTTAGAGCAGAAGCTTGATGAGAGAGATCAAGCCTTATATTTTGCCCGACTTGAAGGAAGAAATAGAGCCAAACATCTACAACAGACGGTTCAGTCTTTGCGGCGGCAGTTTAGTGGTGCTCTGCCTTTAGCACAGCAAGAAAAATTCTCTAAAACAATGATTCAGCTACAGAATGACAAACTGAAGATCCTGGAAGAAGTTCAGCATGCCCAGCAGGAGCGTCGAAATGCAGAAAACAGAGCATTAGAGCTGGAGTTAAAACTGAAAAATTTAGAAGAATTAGTGAGTGCATTGAAGGATGCAAGAGGAGCTCAAAAGGTTCGTAATTTTACAGCTTTGAATAGCTTTGCTTATCTGATCTGCATTTAAATTACGTTTCAGTTCAGTTTGTTTTAATATGTTTTATGTTTATAGGTTTAAATATGTTTTAATGTAAAACTTACTGATTTCAAAATACACTGTTAGAATATGACAGCTATCATATTTTGTTTTCTGTAAAAGTCAGTGCAGTTATATTTACTAATTATCTTTTGTGCCCAATTAAGGCACATAGGAACTAGAGGCTAGCTATAAATGCAGTTATATTAAATTGAATTATATTATGAATCTAATTAAATAATGAATTAAATTAAATACAGCGTAGCATTCTGAAGTTCTGTTCCATGAGCCTGCAGCAAAATCTTCACTGAAGATCCATGTCTTTTTTAAATAAATCCAGGGCAGTAATTTTGGCAGCATGGTTAGAAATGTTCCTATGCTCACGTAAATCTGCTTAAGCTATTTTGCAACTGTAAGCAACGTTGCCCCGAAATCTTAAGAAGGCTTTCTCACTTCTCTTCAAGATCACTGTATATTATATAACATGATAGTATCTGTTATGACTGAAGCTGTCTGCATGTAAGCAACCAATGGTTGTAACGCTCTGGGCACATTTTAGTTTTGAATCAGTTTTCTAGTATTTTTCTAGAGCATTTTGACCTAAGTATGTCTGTTATTCTTAGTACATGTGCATTTTTTTGAATACTTACAGTTTTTAATGGTTTTGAATTCTTTTGATCTTTTAGAAAAGACTAACCAAACTTTTTGCATACTTTTTTTGTTCAGTCTGTACAGATACATAGGGTATAACTTGGGTCATTTGAAAATTGTTTGCAATGCACTTTTGTCAGTGTAAGGGGAACCTGTTGCCTTTCCAGTTGTGTGCTGCACTTCTCAGTCACTCCCCTTGCAGTTTCATACTCTTGTCATGCTTCCTTACTCAAGAAAAGTGAAGAAGCTTAAAAAGGCAGAATATCTGTCTTCCAGTTAGCTTGAGAAGTTCCATCCTGCCTCAAGGGCAGTGAAGCTGCATCTTGTTGGCCTGTGGTAAATTATGATGTACTGTGTGTTATTCATTGCAAGGTAATTGAGTGGCACATGAAGATGGAGGAACTCCATCTGCAGGAACTTAAACTTAGTCGAGAATTAGTCAAGCAAAAGGAAGAGGTGAAGTATTTACGTAATATAATTTCTGAATATGAATGTACGATCAGTAACCTGGAAGAAGAAATTGTGCAGCAGAACAAGGTACGTATTTCTGCATGCTATTGAAAAAATATCCTAGTCCTTCCTTTCCTAAATGGTTTTCTAATAAGTTTGTAACATAGGTGTTTGCATCTTGATTTCATAATTCTTTTTAATAGCTCTTCTGAGTAGTTTACTTCTCAGTAACTATTTTTTCAGTTGAAGTTGGCTATAAAATTCCCATTTTTTTCCCCAAATTGCCTTCAATAAATAAACTACTCTTATCAAACATTTGTTACAGTTTCATGAAGGAAGGCAAATGGCTTGGGACCAGAGAGAAGTAGAACTGCAGCGCCAGTTAGACCAGTATGATCATCAACAAACTGAAATACTTAGCACAGCTTTAAAGGTACATGCACTAAAAGTAGACTCATAAGCATGTTTTTCAGAGCTGTCAGAGTACATGAATATGAATCTTTCTGTGCAGTTAGAAGAGGCTACGGGCTCAGTTCCAGACCCTAGTTTGCCAATCCCACAGCAACTTGAGTTGGCATTAAGAAAGATTCAGGAGCATATTCAAACAATCCTGGAAACTAGGGCAACCTGCAGATCACTGGAGGAGGTAATTTAATGTATAAATTATAATTTAAAGTGACAAAGTTTGTGTTTGCATGTTCTTTTACTTCTTTTTCCATGAAAAAGATCCTTTTTAAAATATCATTTAGACATATTTAACACAGAGAAAATGTAAACAAATAATATAATCACACCATGAATAAAATGAAATCTCTTTTCCATTGTAAGAAATGAAAGAGGAGAATTTTATAATGTTTTTATTAATCCATTCAGTAGGATAAGATGGCTCTTGCTGTACAAAATTCAGTTGACTATACCTAGTTAAATTTAGCAAGTGTTACAAAATACTTTTATCTTGGGTTGTTAAAGTGCTACTCTGCTACAGAAGATACTTTGTGGTTCTTAAATAATTTGTAAAACACCAGCTTCGTCATTTAGTAGCACAAAATGAATTAAGTGTCTTGTGCCAAGCAAATAATACATAAAGACACAGTAATGATGTTCTGGGACATTTTCATCTAATCCTGTATAGACTGAAACCAGTGCAAAGTATTTTTTGTTTTTAAGTCCATGTAGACAAATCTTTCTGGTACATTTCTTGAAAAGTAAGATCTTTTTGCAGTGGTTGAATTCTGGAAACGAAGAAATTGCCTTTTGTTGTAGAAATTAAAAGAAAAGGAAACGGCTCTGTGGAAAGCGGAACAAAATGTTATATCAAGAGACAAAGTTATAAATGAATTAAGACTTCGATTGCCTGCAACATCAGGAGAGAAAATAATGGCTGAATTAAGCAAACAAGAAGATGATTCAGAGTACCATCATGCCATTAAAATTGCTCATCAAACCATTGCAAATATGCAAGCAAGATTAAATCAAAAGGAAGAAGTGTTAAAAAGATACCAACATATGCTTGCTAAAGCAAGAGAGGTACTTAAACTCTTTGTCTGAAATTTCTTCCATTTTCAAGTTGTTTTAGTTGATTCTTTGTTTTCTTATTCCTAGTGAAATCTAAAAAAAACAGGTTTCTGAACTCACACATAACAGAACAGAGACAATTACTTATTTCATATGTGGAAAGTTCATGTAGAATATTTTAGCTTTTCAGAATAGGAGGCTTGCTTAGTCAAGAGGTTATGTGTTTAATTTCTGTCTAGGAATTAAAGTAGTGTGACAAGAAGAAAACTAAAATTCTGCCAAAGTGGTCTCAGTATACTTTGTATATTTCTTTGGGATTTTTCAGTATTTGCAACAGAGATCTCTGGATTGCATCTGGTAGTGAAGGTACAAGAAAGACATAGATTTATAGATAACATTCTTCTTAAAGCATATTTTAAACTGAGGCGTTATTTAAAGCATAAACAGTGTATCCAAGCATACTTTATATTTTATAAGAATAATTTATATTCTTTTTTCTTTATATCCATAAAGTGTATTTTAAAACATAAACCTTTTGTCAAAGAGATACTTCAAGGCCAAACATCCATCAGTTTTAGTGTGTCTGGATCAGAAGCACATTTCCAAAGCTGACTTTCTATCATCTTCACGTAGTGTGCATTGGTTAACATGTGTAGCTATTTCTTTTGGGAGAAATCAAGGGGTTTTGTTTGGGAAGAAAACAGAAGATGCAGTCTTAAAATGAGCCTGTTGTTCTCTGTGGGCTAGCATTCCCACTGGGATCACACTATAGTCCAAAGTAAATAAACTTGAAATGTACCTAGTATGGATATCCCTGTCCATACTCATAGTCACAGTTGGTGAGGACCAACACCAAGGGTTTTGTTCTCCAGCTTCTGTGCTGTTACACCATACTACTTGCTACATAGCTTAAAACTGCGAGAGTTTATTTTTTTTCCCAATAGTGTTAAAAAGAAAAAAAAATACAATGATTATATCCAGAAGAAAAGAATTTTTAAAAACTTCCAGAATTAGAGGAAAATCTGGGGAGTAATACTGAGCAATGAGTGAACAAACAACTTGAAGGCATTGTAGTGTCATGACTTTCTGTGATAGTGTGCATCACTAGAGTTTTATTTTGAACTAACAGGAACAAGAGGAAATAGCAAAGAAGCATGAGGAAGACATAAGAGTTCTACACCAGAAGTTAGATTTGCACACTGACAATTCCCTTAATAAATTCAAAGAGACTGCTTTGGTGAGTCACGTGTGTTTGTAGAATTAGTGAAGTCGTTCCTATATTTTTTACTTTGTTGCTGAAAATAACAGTTTTGCAGTCAAAAGTGAGGGATAACTGATGACTGGAAAAATAAATGCGTGATTGATATACAGTTGTTGTATTGTTCTTGAGAGAATTCACATGAGAGGGATTAGAAGTCAAGTGTAAAAAACAGAGTTACCACATTTGCATATAATCCTAATTTATGGAGACTTCTAGGGGAGAGAGTTACATATTGCTTTCTGGTCTTCTCATTCAGTGTGTGGTTATATTAAGCTAACTCATTTCGGAACCAAATTTCTCTCTGCACTTTATGATAAGGTGAAACCTGTATTCAGCTGTATTCTGTTGATCATTAGATGTACGAAGCTCTTTTCAAACCAGCCTGACAGGTTTCTCTGTTAAGTAAGAATCACATCTCAGTAAGAAAATGATCGCTTTTAATGCTTGATTATATTTAAGATTGAGTTAAAAATGCATCAGTACTGCTTACCTTTTGCTCAAAATTTAAAATGTTTATCACATGCGTTTGTTCTGTTTTACAGGAGTTAGGGAAAAAGACTGCTATATCCCTGTCCAACAGCAAATATTTTCACCACTTAGAGAAAACTGTAGCAGAGCAGGATAATTCTCTTGCTTCACTTGTTGGAAAATTAAAGAAAACATCATCTGATTTGGAGAAACAGAAGCAAATTACTCTAACAAAAATCAATGAGTTTGAGACTATCAGAGCTCAGTAAGTTTTTAGACTATTAACATAAGTCACAATTAGAGTGGTTCAAGTCAATTATGTATTGCTGCTACAGACTGATCTATCAAATTGGACATGTTTTTGCTGAATTTAAGATGCAGCTGAAAAAAATCTCAAAAGCATTGGTATAGTTGGCAATTCCAAGTTATTTTTAATCTGTAGCCCTTCACTGGGGCTAATACTGAAAATTGGTGGCTTGGAAAAATGCTTTTTAGTTGTTAGCTTTATACCATTTAGTGAAAAAGTTGTTTTTAAGTTACTGTATTATTTGCTGGCTTGTGCTTTGTCATTTTTTTCCCCATGATACATCCATTTGGGTTTGTTGCTGAACGAGTTTAAACTCATGAAAGTTTAACCCATGTTTAAAAGGAAAAAATATGATGCTTTCTTTGCCTGTGAGGACCAGGAATGAAAATGAATAATGCTCTAATCTCATTTTGCTGACCTTCCTGAGTTATTATCTTACTAAACTGCCTTTTTTGAGCCAGTCTTTCTTTGCTGTTTCCAAATCTAAGTGTCATTTTCTTTAATAACAATAAAAAATAAACCATTGTGTCCTTTGTGATTTATTTGGAGTTTGCTAAATTAATTATTACACTGTACCCTATTAATGCTTATTTTGTATTAGGCTTCAAGCAAAGCACACAGTTGATGTGGCACAAATAAAACAAGAAGCAAATGAATTGAGGAACACCTTATCTCAGAAGGAGAAGGAATTAGCAAATGTAAAAGCTGAACTAGAGGTCCAAAAAGAAGCAAATAATAGAGCACCCACAGCAACACTGAAAAACCTGGTGGAACAGCTGAAGAGCCAGTTAGCCATAAAAGAGAACCAGCACAAAGTTAGTCAACAAATATTAATCTCTATGTCACTTAAATGTTTCTTAATGCTTAAGTATTCTTTATATAGCTGAGTAGGAGGTACAATATAATTGTGTAACATGCCAAAGTAAAGTATAATTGCTTTTGCCTGTTTTGTAGCAGCATCTTCACTTACAAAAAAAATTCAATTAATTATTTTCAGGCTTTGAGTAAAGCACTTCTAGAACTCCGAGCAGAAATGACTGCTAATGCTGAACAGCAAATTATTTCTGCTGCATCACAAAAAGAGGCATATATGAATGTCCAGGAGATTGTTGACAGACAAACAAAGGGGCTTACGGTGAGTACTAGATAATATCATTGTATTGCTTTGTTCTATTGTTGATCAACCTGATTTGGGGCCTTTGGTGGCTTTTTTCTTTTCTTCTAGACACAGATAGAGGAATTGAATAATCAGATTACAAAACTTACAGATAACCTTAAAATAAGTAAAAATAAGGAAACTTCTTTGTTGGATGAAAGGGATGAGTTAAACCAAGAGCTTCAGAAGAAAGAAAAAGCATTTGCTAAAATATCAAGGGAAAAAAATGAAATTGAAAAAGAAAATGAAGAACTGAAGAACCGGATTAGGAGGCTAAACAGTAGCATTCAGGTAGAAGTGACTTTTCAAACTTGATCTTGGTCAAGTTTCTGTATTGATGAACTGGTTGGGGGGGTGAAAGATTTAAGTATCTTACACTTGATAAAAAAAAATATTTTTTCCTCATCATCTGGGTTTCATGTAAGATACTAGCTTTCTTTCTTGCCTCAGCTAAAAAAAAAAATAATTACATACTTCTTGAAATATGTTTGAAAGAGTCTGAGGAGTTGAATAACCACTTTCATAGCTTCTTGGAAAAATGGTATTTTGTCTTAATTTAAAGATAACTTTTAAAAGATCATTTAGGTTCTAAACTAAGTTTACCAATTTGGAATTAAAATCCTTATTTTTTGATTGGAGAAAAAAAATCTTAGTAGTCAGTAAAGTTGAAGTTGTAAAAATTTGTAATGTTTCAGAGCAAAGCTGATGAACAAAATCTGATAGATGTGCTTCAGAAAAAACTTAAAAAGTTGGAAAGTGAACTTGAGAAACAGTGTGAAGAAACAGAAAAAAAAGGTCTAAAAGAAGACAAGGTATGTGATATTTATATCATGGCTTTGAAAGACCTCATCAGCCAAGGCCAAGGCTGTTGACCTCTCCCTATTTCTTCTAAAACCTACCAGCCAAACTTGGTTAGAAAAAAAGCAGTTTCATGGCTGCAACTTCTCATGTTTCTCATGCTGTTTGTTACTGCTCTTGTTACTTAGTACTGCTATCTTAATGTTTTCCTGCCTTTTTCTAATGGATCTGTAGTCCTACAAAATCTCAGAAAACTAAGATTCTCTAGGTAGCAGTGAAATTGATTACATAAGTGAAAGGACATGTTGCACTAGAGCCTCTAATTTCATAAAATGCTTTACTCCTTTTTTTGTAAAATGAATATTAAAAGCTAAGGAAGAATTTGGTAGGAGCATTAAACTGCACTAGCTTTATACACCAGTCACAGCAGTGTATCTAGTTGAACCTGATACTTAGATATGGCAAATAATACATGCCTGCTATGGCTTCTTGGTTTGAACTGATAAATGAAGAAATATATCATTCTTACTTTTGTAATGTGTTTGCTTGTTTTGCTTTAAGAGAAGAAATCAAAAGGAAATACATAATCTGTTTATGTTCTTCACAGACCTCCAGGGAGGAAATAATTAGATGGGATGAAGGTAAAAAATGGCAAATCAAAATGGAAGGATTGCGGAACAAACTAAGGGAAAAGGAAAAAGAAGCAGATGCTTTATCCAAACAGTTGAATACACTGAAGGAATTTTATACAAAGTGAGTTGGTTTTAATTGATTCAGCTACAAGATTATGTCATAAGGGAAATACAGATATGTTTGATAGATAGTAATTGTTGCCGTTTGTTATGTTTATAAGATTGATGGTGAGAATTTGACATTGCTGTTGAGACTAAAAGGATTAGTTGATTTTGAAGCAGCAGGCTACTCTGCTAACTCCTCTAGTACCCTTTCCCTTGTAGAAGCCAACAAACTTTATTAGAAGAAAGTGTTTCAAAATTTAAGTCCTTTATTATGCTTCCTGGCTTAGCATTCTGTTATTCACACAAAGCAAGTAACAGTTTTATGAAGACAGGCTGTTTCTCACAGTGTTGTTATTTAATTAGGTTGCTAGGACTGGATACTTGTAATGTTACTGCAGTAATGACAGTTCTAGGATTATGAGCTGGAAGCCATTTCAACAAACAATCGTATGTCCATACTCTGCAGATACTACGTTTACTTCAGTTGATATAATGGCAGGATTTTACTGATAAAAGATGTGGTATTGATTGTAGCTGTTGTTAAATTGTGATTTGAAACTGCTTCGAAATGGCATTTATTCTAGCAAGCCTTGCCTGAATTTCACATAGAACACAGGTAAGACCAGCAAGTGGTTTATGATGTGCATGATAATGACTTACTGTCCATTGCTTTTTTTGGAGTTTGAGTTGGGATTTTGGTAAGGTTTTACTGTCTATACAGTAACCTTATTAAACAGAAAAGGGAGTGTGGTTCAGTGAGCAAATAAAATGCAAACATGGATTCTTTTAAGACAGAAGATATTTTCTCCTCAAGAAAGCAAGTTAACAAATAAGCTTTAAAATGTAAATTTACTGAATGTTGCAGGACTGAAAAAGAGAAAATTGCTCTGCAGAAGAAACTGAAAACTACTGGTGTCACTGTTGACCGTGTTGTTGGAGTAAGAGCAACAGAAACTGAAAAGGAAGTGGAAGAACTAAGAAAACGGAATCTAGAATTAGAAAATGAAGTTGTACACATGAGGTGAGAGACTTTTTAAATGAATCTATAAAAAGTGAAAAATCTAAATTAGTAAAAAATCTGTGGAATGAGATAGACTTTAATAGGTGAACTATAATTCAAGAAGGAAAAAGACAAACAGGAATTTTAAAATTTCTGATAATTTCTGTTATAAGCAAACTTAAAACTATTGGGGAGCAGTTGTGCATGTTCAGAGAATATGCAGCATTGGTTCATTATTCTAAAAAGCTAAAGAATATGAAAAATGTACTCCTATTGTGGAAAATTTTAACTACAGTTTAGAGTTGGTGAAAGTTACTGGAACTGCTAAGTGCAGATAGGAAGTGTATTCTTAACCAGTGTATCTACTATCACAGTGGGTAATGTACCTGAATAATAGACTGTACGCATCTGAAAAGAGCAGATTCCTTTTGCCAAAGTGAGTATCTTCCATTCATGGGGATTAGTTGAAATGCGGCCATCGTTGATTTAGAATAACTACCTTAGAAACACTGGAAAATCGGGTCTAGAAATCCAGAAATTCATGATGCTTTTACCTTAAAGGGTGTTTTCCTGCATTAATAGCCATTCGTTTGTTTTGGCTTGATTCATTTTTTGATGTAGAACACTGCAAGCAATCCCACGAGACACTGTTGTAGAAGATCTACATCTCAAAAATCAATACCTCCAGGAAAAGCTCCATGCATTACAGAGACAATGTTCAAGAGAGACATTTTTGAGACCCTTGGTAAGTTAATAATGTAACTATGTTACGTAGAATACTACTTAAGAAAAGTATTTGTTTTCTATTTGGTATTCTATGTCACTTAGCTGGTTTTATTCAAATGACAGCATTCTACAGCAGGAGATGAAATACTCAGCTTTTAGTGGTTTTAAAAAAACCCAACAAAACAAACACAAAAAAACCCCAAATCCCCAAAACTTAAAGTTGCTGTATCATACAGGTAGAAGTTGGAATATTCAGCATCCTAGCATATGTGGAGAAATAAGGAAAAAATATTTTAAAATATATGAGTCTGCAACTGAGAGACTACTTTTATATTATATATTAATTAAAAATTCAAGATGCACAGAGTTTGGGGAAATACCGAGCTGCATTTCAGTTACATTATGTGTTTTTGTTGTGCTTTGATTTTTACAAGGTTGATTATATTGCAAATTTTGCATTATTAAGTTTTCTTAATCTTTCAAGAATAGACTTTACAGTATATTCTATTTTCCTTTATTTCCTGTTTTCTTTTACTGTGTTCTGCTTTTCTTTCATGCTTCACTCTGTCTTCAACTTGAATCAGAGTACATGTGACCAGACTGAACTGACCAAGTCTGTTCCTATCATTGTCAGTAAACAAAAGTATCTGAATTTCCTTCACAAGAAATCTATTTCAAATAGGGATGAAATCAAACATCAGACTAATAATAGTGTTACTGATGGCAGTGAAATAGATGAGGATGCAGACATGCAAACATCCATCATGCATAATGAAGGCCAGGAGGCTGCTGCTGATGCAAGCAGGGAAGTGTCTCCTGAACAGCACCATGAAGATAGTGAGAAATGCAAGGACACAGATATTTCTAGGGAAGGTAAAGAGAACTGCAGTGAAAAAGAAGAAAATATAACCCAGCCTGAAAATGGAAAAGTTAATGAGAAATGTGAAGAAAAAGAGAGGAAGCAAGAAATTTTCAAGCACTCAAATATGGATGAAGAAGAATGTGTAGAAGAGCCTGATACTGACAGAATGAGCTGCTATCAGTCTGATTCAGGGGAACCTCCTAATCAAGCTAATGGCTGTGAAGCAGACAAAATAAATATGAATAATGACATGAATCCACACACTGCAGAGAATAAACAGGAAAATGACCGAAGCTGTACAGAAGGGGTTGAAACTACCCCAGAATTTTGTGAAATGCCCGAGGTTTGATACTGTAGTGGCCCTCTAGCATTTCTTCAATACAAATAATATAGAAATAGAATAGTTTGGTCTTGATAAAGCACTGCTTTCCTATCCATGGTCTGCAGGGATATTGAAGTACTTGCCAAGTAGTCCATAAAGCAAACCTTATACTTTCATGATAGGCATGTATGTCAGCTCACAAGTAAGCTACTGTCAATCTTAAAATTTTGATCCAGAGAGTTTACAAATAACCCCAAAGATACATGGAGCTAATTGATGTCCTTCATTCTTTAAGAGACTTATGATATGCTATTATTTACACTTAGAAAAAAAATGCTTTAATGAAGCAAATACTTGATTCCTCTAATTAGTGATGAAGTAATGAATCATACAGTAATTCCCAAATTACATAAGTAAAAACCACTGATTATTATATTATTAAAAGGTTTTACTCTTTACTAGTCAGGCATAATAATTTACCATATCACTGTGATTTGAATTGGCACTATAAAGTATGCAAAGCACTCTTTGTGTAGTATAAATTACTAGCCTCCATGCATAAAGACTTGAGACTGTGGGAACTAACAGATTAAATGAGAGTTACATACTGCTCTTCCTGACTTGCTTTCTGATCCATTTGACATATATGACATTTCTTATGATGCATGTACTACTTAAAAAACTGTCAGAGTATGTCCTTAAAATTAGATGCTGTTCCCAGGTACAGTGTCACAGCTTACTACATTCAGTAGCTTTTTTATCTTTTAGTCTTTGAGATTTATTTCTACAGAATAGTTTGAGAGTCAGTTTTGGTTTGATGAAATTTTTACTAGTTTATACTGATTTTTAAACTTCCCTTAAAGGTTAAGCAAGTTAAAGTAATGTAAGAGAAGGTGTTAAAATCAAAGCAGATTAGATCAAAACTGGTAGTAATAAAGTTTTGTTTCATTTCTGTGAGAAATACTAGTTCTCTGTTGCACTTAATCAACTACAACTGATAGTTGTAATTTTGAATTAGTACATTACCACTTAATAACAGTTTTTTCCCCTCTTTTCTCAAGGCATCAGGAATAGGATCAAGTGATCAGTATCGAAGAGAACAAGAAGTTTTGAAGGAAAATTTAAGATTGTCATCTGAAAACATTGAGCTAAGATTCCAACTAGAGCAGGCCAATAAAGATTTGCCAAGACTAAAGGTAACATCTTTTTACTTTAGTCCCCTTTACCCTCACACAGGTCAGGGATTTGTTTAAAAAGAAATGGATATTTCTTCTGTACATACTGTAAATTTTCCACGATTTTACAGAGGATGAGAAGGTTGAATAGCTGGTAGAAATAATGGAAAATATCAGTGAGATGGGAAATTGCTTTCTCTTAAATTTTTCAAAGTAAAACCACTGTAATTTTGTTCACCAGTTGTTCACCTCAATTTGAGATCTAAGTTGCTTATTACTTTTATTTTTACTTGTAGGACCAAGTAGATGACTTAAAAGAAATGTGTGAACTTCTCAAAAAAGAGAAAGCAGAAGCTGAACGAAAGCTGGGCAGCATTAGAGGGGTGAGTATTCTAACAGCACTTTCCATCATAATTAAATGAAAATGAAATACAAAAAAAAGCAAAGTATTATTGAAACTAAATTATTTGGAATCAACCAAAAACAAACATGAATTGTTCTTGCTTATTTTATTGACAAAATGCTATAATATATTAATGACATTAAGTTAACAGGACTATTAGAAGGACTAGAGGTAAACTATTAAATATTTGCACTATCATGGCCTTATTTTGTCATTTTGATTAGTTACCTTCAGAAGCATATTTGTACAATAAATCGTAGTTACAGCCATAATAATGAAAATTATATTCATGTATCTATGTAAATGATTTGATGCAGATGTAGAAAGGGTACTTTACTGTTAAAGTTTTTGTTTGTTGTACTATGCAAGGTGACACAGCTAAATTTTACCCTAGCTACTGTCAACTACCTTAATAGAACAGTATTTCGGAAGTTTAAGGGAAAAAAGTACTCAGCAGTGCCCAGTATGTCTCTTGCTGCTCACTTATCAAGCCCTTTGTGTGACCTTCTAAAGAAAGCTGTGTTAATAAAAGCTCCTAAGTGCCTTTGTAGCTCTTTGTAGCTCGCTAAACAAGGTCAGTGAGTTCTGCTTCTGAGTACCTGGAAAAGATCAGATATTTTTCATTCTTTACTCATGCCTTGTGTGGACTGCTTGTGTATCTGTCTCTCTTATGCAGTGGTATTCTTGGACAAGGAAATTCAGTTTATAAAACTGCTTCATGCAAAAATTCTGAGGAGACAGCAAATTCTGCATCTTTCTCCATTCACAGGCAGCAAGATGTGACAGGTTTTTCTTTAATTCTGCTGGGTACCAACACAAACCTCCTAATCCCTCCAGTTATTTTAGAGAAGAAAAAGAAGCAGTTTTTACTTCTGAAATTTGGTTGCTATATATATTTATGTAGAACTCTAGGGAGTAAAATCCTCCCCATTTTCCACTTACTTTGCCCCTTACTTCGGTAGAAAGAAAAGGAGGTACCTTATGGCCCCATAAGTAGAATCAGCAGCATCTTTAAATTATGAGGAAATTGCTACAAAGATGATGAGAAAATAAATGGATTTGAAGACTTAAACAGATTTTCTAACTCATTAATTAATGTAGTGAAAGAAGAAAAATAGAGAAATTACAATATTACCCTCACATACATTTATTTATTATTCTGCAAGAAGAATATATGCCTTTGGAAAGGGAGAGCTATTTAGGCTTTAAAATATAGTTCTTCTGTCACTTTGATTCAGCAGAAGGGTTGCTAAAAAATGGCCCTCTTTTCTTCCCTTAAGTTCCCAGCCATTTTTCCCCCATGCCCCCAACAGTATTAGCATTTAAGCAATTGCATGGTCTGTGGGATTGGGGAATTTTTCTACAAGAAAAGCTGAATAAATTAGGTAGTTCTTTGATTTATTTTCCTAATGTTTCAGTTTAGTTCATGAAGTACAGCAGATTTTGATACTTAACTGCAGCTCTTTTGGGTAACATAGAAAATGAAGGAGTTGATTTGTTGACTTGAGGGGTTAATATATCATTAGATGCTTTGCAGAGGTAAGTATGCAGGAAATTCTAGGGTTCAAGTCATATCAAAATAAAGCATCTTTTTTTTTTTTATAAATATGAATTACAATGGAAAATAAGCAATAAAGTAAGATTTGGAGTATCTCAGAATGTTAAAATGAACTATTTGTTTACTTATATTTTTTTCCTTCCCCCCTCTCTGTAGGCTGGTAGAAGTGGAAAGACAATCCCAGAACTGGAAAAAACAATTGGCTTGATGAAAAAGGTTGTAGAGAGAGTCCAAAGAGAAAATGAAGAACTGAAAAAAGCTCCAGCTGTGGTTTCTAATGAGAAATTACTTGGTCTTGAGCAGGAAAACGAGAAGCTAAAGGTACAGATTTATCTCCAGTAACTGTATTTAGAGAACAGTTTATATGCAAGTTAGTAACAAAATGGAGTAGCAAGCCTGTTGATACTGATTGGCCCAAAACTGTTTTGAAAATGGCAGATATGATACAGAACAGAAAGGCAAAACTTCATTTTAGCATAACATAATGCATGATTTAAGGTACTTTGTACCTTAAGGATGTATTTAACTATGTGATGAAATGTTCACTGTGCTAAGTAGCTGTAACTATTCTGTGATTTAAAAATGGAAATCTGAAATCTTCTACAAAGCAATGTAAATATGTTTTAACAAACTATTTGATATTTAGTCTGAAATGGAAAAAATGAAACTTGATCTGGAGGGGCAGCTGAGTATGCGTTATGAATCGAAGACCAAAGGAATGGAAAAGCTCATTACTGAAAATGAGAGACTGCGTAAAGAACTGAAAAAGGTACGGTCATTGTAATGCATCCCTTTATTTCATTAGGTACTGGTTATGGTAAGTATATGGGTTTTAGTTTTTTTAGTGGTTAATATAGCACTGATGTTGCTATGACAGATTTTTTCACTATATGTGGAGAGGAGATATCCAAGGACTAGTTCAAGATCGAATTAGGAAGTTGTAGTGCTAGTAATCTTGGATGCAGTTTTCCTCTAAATCAGCACTGACCCTATCTCACCATTGTTTGAGATAATACTGTGCTTCATGTGAGGTGAAGCATTCCATAAAGCTTTGCTTTTATTGAACAATAGGAAGCTGACAGTGGAGAGAAGCTACGAATAGAGAAGAATAACTTGGAGATATTAAATGAGAAGTTAAATGTACAGCTGGAAGAAACCATTAAGAAGCTAAATATGGCCGAGAGCCAACTTGATGGAGCTGACAGCAGAAGCTGGAAGTCCATTGTAACAAGGTAGGAATTGAGAATGTAATAAAAAGACAGAAAAATGAAACAAATACTTACGCTATTATGAGAAATAACCTGTGTCCTGCATAAGGATGGGAGAGAGCAAATTTTTGGTAAGAAATACTTAGTCCTGGACTCCTGGATGACTTCAGGGTGAAATAAGATATAATGAGTTGCAAAAGTACTCTTTAATAGTGGTAAACAGTGATGGAAGGTATCTACAAAATCAGAACCTGTGACAGTAAACTTATTAGGGCAGAAAATCCACTGGACAGAAGAGAGACCTGTCTGATTTCATCTTAGGTCAGATCACTGTTGATGGCCAAGGTTTTACTCCATTCTCAGTCTTGCACTCCCACAGGATCCCCTGCTCTGACACATTGCTCAGCCATTTCACTTCACTGAGACTTTAAAAAGCCATTTGTTTTTTTTTAACCTTTCCCCAAACTATCCAGTGAGGTAAAATGTCTCTATGCAAGGCAAGGTAACAACCATAATTTGTCTAAGGAAGGAGGGCAAAAATGACTGCAGGACAGGACAAAAGTGGCTGATGGCCACAGGAGAACGAGGATAGGAGCATACAGTGAAGACAGCTGGTGTATTGGCTCAGCAGTTTTCATATATTTATTCTTTCAGTTCTTCACTTCTTTTGAAAAACACTTATACTTGGTTCTGTTTAGTCGACAGAGATATATGTAGTTGTGTATAGATACAAAATACAATGTTTAATTGTACTTGCCTATTTCAACTCATGTGAATAAAGCCTTCTATTTGCATTTACTTTAACATGAATTTTAAGTAAGTTAATAACATGAACACCTTACTAACCCAGAGGAGCTGCTTGGGGAACTTTATCCTGCAATCCACCTCACCAGCACATCCACCAAAGCATGTACATGGTAACAGAAAGTGTTTCATAGGAGAAGGGGGTGTCATCCCAGTGACCCTTCAGAAGACTCTTTGGCAGGTAGCAAGGTGTTGGACATTGTATTGCTATCTAAAAATCCAGATGGATTCATGATGGGAGAACTGGGCTACAGGATCTCCAGAGGTACCTTCCAACATTTCAGATTCTACACAAACCTTTTGTAGCCTTATACAGCTCAAAGCAAAATGGAATCTTCCTCTGACTGCTGTTCCTCAGGGTAAACAATTTATTGCAGAATAGTTTTGGCTTTGGAGTTTTCATCTTCTGCATCTGTATTAGCACCCTTTTCTCAGTACAGTATTTTCCACAAATTATTAAATCATTAGAAAAATACTTTGAAAGGTATAATACTGAATTAAGATACAACAAGTGTACATACTGCATCAGTAACATGCATCCTTTTAGCAGCAGGTGCTTAGGGTTTATGTGCAATAGCATAAAGATTCCAGTCCCCCTTCAATAAAGTGTAGACACAAAAAAACCTCACAAAAGCAGAATATCTAGAAAAGCCTTTATTCCAAGATTAAAGATGTATTTCTCATTATGCTTCTTCCAGCAAACTGTATTTATAAGGTCAGAGGTTATTTCAAGGCTAATGCCCCAAACATACTTTAGGGTGTGTTTTACAGCGTTTATTCCCCTAAAGGTAATTTAATCTCTATTTGTGCAAAAGTATTAACTTCTGCTCTTATTTTTCTCTAAATAAAAATACTGCCAGAATGCAGGAAACTAAGCTGAAGAAAATGGAAACGGATATTGCTAAAAAAACCCAAAGCATTGCTAACCTTCAACGGCTGCTTCAGGAAGCAATAGAACGTGAACACAATGCTGATAAAAATTTAAAAGATCTTAAAGAACAAGTGAGTTAAATTTAGCCAGATAACTCTGAAAATAGAACGCTTAATTTAGGTCTTTGTAATGTCTGTAGTGGCAGAATACTTGTTTTTTTCTCTAATCCTTTCTTTTTCTATAGTTTTTTTTTTTTCAGTCATAGTTGCTGTATTTACATATTTTAGTGAATTAATGAGGTTTACCACATACTATCAATATATATTCTTGACTTGCAGGTTGAGGAAAACTATTATTTTTCTACTGTTTTCTTCTGTAGGGCTTTTTTACTACAGTTTTGGTGATCACATGAAAGCCTGTAGATAGATGCTTCAAAAGGTTCTGCAGAGTGAGGCTGCTGCAGAGACCTCCCTATTCCCTCCACTTTTGTTTTTTAGCAGCGGGGGCAGGGGAATATTGAGTTTGCCATCCTAAACAGGATCCTCATTTCTGTTTCCAGTCTGGCCTCTTATATGCAGTCTCCAGTAGTCTTACAAGTACTACTGTACACGTGGAAGAGTTGATGAATTTTAAACACAAGTGCCTTTGTAAAGATGTATCACATTTTGGCTTTTAAGTGGCTTTTAAGAGGTGCAGTCCTAGAACTATGCCTCTGCATCAGCTTCCATCTTCTCATTTATTGATATGTGGATGGTTCTCTTCCCCAGACACCTTGTACTGGCCTTTCTCAGTGTAAGTTACCAAATACAAACTTACAATTTGGGAAGTCATATATATATATTATGTACGCAAGTAGACATGTTCAATAAATAGAACTTGGAATTGATTCCTGTAAAACAATTATTTTGTTAGTTTTTCCTTGTTTTTCCTTTTCTAACATCAGTGCTATTAACATGAAGTATATAGCAGCAGCAAATTTAACACAGAGATAGAAGTCTTTCATTATGTGATACTACTCTGGGAGCAACACTTTCCAGTTTCTTTCATATCTCAAGTACTGATGAAGGGATGAGATCGAAGTTAACTGCATTGCAAAGACAAGAGCCTCACTGTGTAAAAAAAAAATAACCCAAATTCTTACCATGATAGGTAGTAACAGAACAAAAACCTCTCATTGCCTGTAGCCTCGTGTGAGTTCATGAACTGTCACTGCCTTCATTAACTGTATATAATCACATATTTAAACCACTCTTGTGCTTCTGAATTTTACTCCCTCCCCCTCTCATCAGGACCTCTTCTAACTTAACTGCAGGTTCAGTGTACCCTCATTTGGGTTGTCACTGCAAAATCATAGGGTTTTCATACTATCTTTCTAAATTAACTGGGACACCCTGATATGCAAGTAAGCACATCAGTAATATTTTTAAAGCATTTAAATGATATAGGTATATCAATTCCTTTAGCATACATTGACGTAGCTATGCATCCAACTTTCTTTGGAAATCTAACTTCTAAATACTTTTTTCTTCACCCTTCATGAAATATGTAGCAATGATCTTTACTAACTTCAGAAAGGCTGTCAAGAACTAGCTTTGTGTTTGGAAACTGTACATGAAGGCTTTTTTTCCCTGATAGCCTAATATTTGGTTACATCCTTAGTATTATTTTCATTCTTTTTTAAATCTTGTATCCAAGAGAACTCTTATCTGAACTGCATTGCCATGGATACTGTTTTTAAGAATAAAACTTTCTTAATTTTTCTTTTAAGATTGAGCATCTCAAACATCTTCCTGAAGGTGCAGGGGCAGAGCAAAACCTCATCAAGGAGCTTCAGCTTTTAAGGTAATGGACTTCCAAATAACTAACTAAATACCTCAGCCAATATACATGAAATAAGAAGATCAAGAAATGGCCACTGTAATTTTCAGTTAAATATTTTATGTTTTACAATATTTTAATAATTTTTTAAAAATATTCTAAAATTGTTCTATGTTCTAGATTAACTAATGATCGATTAGAGAAAGAAAAAGCAGAACTAGTGCACCAGATGGGGGATTATAAGCATGAAAGACACACCTCTACCAGTGGAGGTTCGGCAGCTGGTAATAATTTTAAATACCTAAAATAAAGATCTTGTACTTAGAGTCTAAAACTACTTTTACTTAATATGTGTGTGCAAAGTGATAGTAAATCTACAGAATTATGTGAAGTAGATTAATGCCAAAGTAGTGTAAACTGGAGCAGATTAAGGTCTTAGATTTTTGAGTACATATACAACCTTTTTGTAGAGAATTTTTAGTAAAAATCTCCCTAATCAATTATTTTGAACAAGAGACTGTAAACTTTGTATGATTTTTCCCTCATGGGGTATGTGGGAAAAATCTGCCTCAACTTGATTCATTAACCTCAAAAGACTGTAAGATGTCAGTCATTAATTGAAATCCTCTTTCCTACGCGTTTTGCTTTGGATTCCACGCTGTGAGAGAATGAGCATCTATTTCCACTTACCAGCTCTGTGAATGATTTAAGACGTAGCAGGCATCAGTTCCATGGGAAAAGCAGAGCACTATGGAGCAGCACACTGCCATATGACTGGAAAAACCCCCAAAACTAACCCTATTGAAATGATGAATATATGCAACAACACCCTCAGGATAGTTCCAAACTTCCTGCATTTAATTCAGAGGAAGTGTTCGTGTTGTATTTCTCATAGCTGTGCTAACAGACTGGCCACTGGGCTACTGCATTCAACCACAGGAACTAGTTACCACTGCTTAATTTGTACAAGAACTAAGGAGAAGCCCAGGTGACTTAAATTTTTGGTGATCCCAACTGGATTTATACACTTCAACTGCTGCAGCTTTCAGGAGATGCAGAATTACTGAAACAAGATTATTTGTGCCATGGGTTTTCACTACTTAAAATTTCATAAAAATCTTTGTTTTTGCAGGACATAATGAAATTGTAGAGAAGGCTAAAATTGACAAGCTCATGTCAGAAATGGCTGACCTCCAGTCACAGCTGGAAGCTTCAGAGCTTGAAAAACAGCAATTAAAGGTGAGCTGCAAGGATCAGCCTAGGCAAGATAATAAGAAAAATCATGGTTAGTTAGGAGGAGCCATTTAATAGCTAAATTAATATTTAATGACAAAGTCAACTTCTAAACATTGTTTACAAAGCCTATTTGTTTTTTTGGGAAGGTGCTATTTATGGGTAGCATTTTTTGCCTCTAGACAACATCCTTATTCTCTTATCATATAACCTCTCAAGAAAAAGGCAAAAAAAGCTGTTGTGTGGTTATTAACAAAGTTCTGGATAAAAGTGGTACTCTTTCATTCTTTTCAATAGGAAGAGACAAAAGAGCTGAAAAGAGAACTAGAAACCTATAACCCTTCTTTTTTTGAAGAACTTGAGGATCTAAAATATAACTACAATGAAGAAGTAAAAAAAAATATCATCTTAGAAGAGAGATTGAAGCAGCTTTATGAAGAGTCTGGCATTCAGGATAGTCCAGGCAACATTTCTGTTGATTAGGCTTGTGTTCAGTATCCTCCTAATTGATACAAAAAATAAAATTGTCTGTGTTTATCTTGGAATTATACAAGTCTGAGTCTCAAAGTTATGTTAGTTTGCACACACCTAAGAGTGCAGAATTGGACTATTCAACAGTTCATGGTCAGTATTTATATACAATAGTCAAAATAAAAGCAAGTTTTACCTCTCCCAGCTCCTGTGCAATAATATATTTTAATTCAGAACAGTTAATTTGGGTAGTAAGGTGTCAGGTGAAGTTGAAACCTTGGGCTTATCCTAAAAGTTAATAAATTTTTTTTAAACTGTCGGCATACTAAGTATGCTAAGTCCCAGATCAGTAAGAATATGTAATTTGCTCTTGTCTTGTGTGGCCATAATGTTTAACTCTGAACTCAGGGTCAGTGTGCTGGATGTCTGTTCTTACATGCCTGGTTATTTTTACCTCAATGTTATAAAATCCAAGAACAAAGAACTGAAAATGAAGTTACAGTGTTTCAGCCAAACCACTGGTATTTTTGTATATAATTCATTTTTCATTTTGTTTATTTTATATAGCTAGATGTATACTTTTATAGCAGAGATGAAATAAAGCCAACTCAAATGATCATTCAGTCTCACTTTATTATTTGTATACCTTATCTTAGTATGCCCTTGATGAAGTTTCCCAATTGAGATGCAGTTGTAAATGGGAATTAAGCCAAGTCATGTCTCTCTCTCCACTTACTAGGTTCTCCAAAATAAAACTCGTTTATTTTCTATTATTTACTTTTTTTCCCAAAATAGTGCAAATCCCTGTAGGATATAGGTTAATTGCGTTTTTAAATAATAGCATAATGCTGCAGATGAACAGTTAAATGATACCAGGAAGTTTTCTCCCATAAGAAACTGTTACAACTGTAAAAAAAATTGTCAAATTTTAGGACTAATTCTGGTCCCACCTGAAATATGTCCTTTTACTGTTAAGAAACTTGATGCTAAATCTCAAACCTACATATAACAGTGTACATATAATAATTACATCTGTAGAAGTGCAACCTATGTAACTTTTCCAGTTGATTGCATTCATTAGTAAAGCTTTTAGGACTAGTCAGTAGACAACACACTTCCTACACTAAATGCTAACAGTTTCCAGGAATGGGTTCAAAAGTTAAGGATTTTTCAGAAAATAAACATGCTGGAAGCTAGATCTCTGCTCTGGCTGGCAGATCTCTGTTATTTAAAATTAGTCATTTAGAATAAAATTAAAATGATACAGTACCTGGGCTGTTGCCTAAGCTAGAAGAGTGTTCATGAAGAATTCTGTGGTACAGAAAAGTAAGAGGAATGCAGCACATACATTAACTTAAAACAATCGTTTCAAGCATCAAACTTGATATCTTTGAGTCTGTCAAATCTTTGTCCATCCAACTTTGAAAAATGGTGAAACAAACTCTTTGGTTCAAAGTCACAGTCATATTTAGTTCTATTAAAAGAAATTACAACAGGCTGAGAATTCAGGTATGTCTCTGCAAGTGGCCAAGGTAAACCAAGATGATGGCGATGGAGCTAAAAGAAAAGGAAAGGTAAGATCAGTTCAGCCATTTTGATAGAGTAGCACAACAATTCCCAACTTGGGAGGTGTGTGGGTGCTTGTGGATTCTAGGATTCTCTGCATCAGGGCACTTAAAAACCATTAATCAGTTATCTCTGTAACATGAACAACAACAAAACACAAAAGGCAAACCAGAACCAAGGTGTCCTCCACAGTTTCAGAAATAATACAAACTGCTAAAAAATCACATTAATAATGCTTGTTCTATTAGTCAACATTACAAGAACTTACTTTTTAAATACAAGAATTAAGTTTTAAAGCTAATGATCCCTATACAGAGAGGCAAGAAAATATGTTCCCAATTATATTATTAGAATGTTGGGAATTAAAAAATTCAACATGTCATTGTAGTGATTCAGTGGCTTTACTAATTCTACTGTCATTTGTTGGAGAACATTTACTATTAAAGAGTTTGGAAAAAAAGACAAAAAATTAATACAGTACTTCACATTTTATGTATTATAGTGCTTTTGACATGTCCATCCATATACGTACCTTGATTAAACACCCATCATGGCAGTGCCACACAATTCCTTCAACTTTACCCTCAGTGCAGCTTTCAAACCAAGACAGTATGTCATTTTGCTTCAAAGCAGGTGGATTCTTTATTTCAAATGCTCCATGTGGTACTAGAAGATGTACAGGGTGCTTCTTGCTTCCTAATCCTGTGTTTAAGAAAACAAATACGTTCCTCCTAGTAAATGTGTTTTCTCACATTTTTTACTGCAGATATCTTAAAAGCATTCTGTAAAGGTAAACTTCTATTAGAAACTACAAGATTGTCCCGTCTTTCACAGAACAGTTAATTATATCTTTATGTACCAAAGGCAGCTGTCTCTCCTCACATTTTAGTTTATATTTATTAAAATCTCCTCCTCTGTATAAAATAAACACGACACAGAGATTTATACAGTTGTCTGCTTTTTTCTTGTGGTCACCTCCTCAGTCACCATAAAGGTACCAGCTAAATCCTTCATGCTTCAGATCATGATTAATAGCACAAACACCTTAGTTCCTGAAAATCTGGCATATATTCTCATGAATACTTAAAAATGAGCTGTTAACAAATGCATTGCCTTTTCATGTTAACATAAACCTTCATTTAAGAATACAGCTATTAGAACTTTTTGTTGCAATTCTTGTACATATTGAGAAAATGCTTAAGACTGGGTAGGACTATTTTTCCTATCCATGCTTGCAAGTTATATAACAGCAAAGCACAGAAGTTTGAAGTCACTTGTGCTCATACCCAATTACTTTTTTTGTTATAAGGCTTTTAAAGGAAGAAGCCACAACCAAAATTTAGCCTAAATTACATTTCCTTAAAAAAAATCCTATTTAATAATTACAACGTATGACTAACTTTAGGGGCTCCAAAAAAATGGTTGAATAAAATTTTCTACTTCAACTCATCAAAACAGCAAGTAAAAAAAAATGAAGGCACCAAGAAAAAATCTTAAAAAATTGTATTAGTATTTTAATAGTAATATTTAAAACAGCTTTTCCAGTTAAAATACTTTTTTAAAGACTAAAGCAACTCATTTTTATAGTAACTGAGGTTTAATAAGACACAACTAGTCCCATGAAAACTCAGCTTTCTAAGGTGAGTATTTTTGGGTGAGAGTTCCTTCAGCCAGCCCTTTTCTCTCCTTTCTAAAAAGGTAGCTACTGGAAAACTTTTAAAAAAATACTTACATGAAAAAAAATGTATTTATTTAGCTCAAAAATACCACGAAATTAAAAAAGTATTTAACTAAAAAACCAAAAACAGACCATATAAACTTACCATATGGATTTGCATTGATATTAGTCCCAATAAGCTCCAATGTTTGTTCTAAGATTTCTGATAATGGCACGGGACTGATTTCCAGAAGCCCCGGGTCAGCATGGTGTTTCAATACCAGCGCTATTCCAGCCTCATAATTTACAACAGATGAGTGCCAGCAGTACTGCTTACTGTGTTTCTCCACAGGCACCCAACCTACGAGAAAACACTGCATTTTACCAAAGTAAATAACTGAAGTTATTAAATGTGTGCTAGAACCTGTTATGTGCATTAGAAAAACCTACAGTTAAGTACAAACAGAAAGAGTAAAAAGAAAAACTGTTGTATCTCATAAGAATTCAAACGTGACAATTATGCCTTCAGCTGAAGGCCTGTAAGTTTGTACAGAAAACTGCAATTATGTCCATGTGTCAGAAGAACAAAGCCTTTCTCGACAGTGAATGACTGACATTCCAATTTTTATTTTTTTTTTTCTGAATACGTTAATTACTATTTTTAACGCTGGAACTAATTCTGATTCACTTCAGAAATTCACACACACCTTTCCCCAGTTTTACCTGTGCTGCATCATAGGTACCTGGCATATGTCCATTTTCATCAGGCAAAGGATTGCCATTAGAGAACTCTATGTCCTTTGCTGGAATCCAGGTATCTGGAACAGGCTTGAAATCCTCTTCAATATTCCAAACAAATTCTAGACATATAAATGCAACACTGAGTTTTTGGCAAACTGTTAACCAACTTTGCTTTAGTTGTCTTTCAATGCAATCATCAAAGTATGATTGATCTAAACCTTGTTTTACAGACAGTAGTCCCAGTTAATTTGTACAAACACCAGCATTTGTCACACTTGAGTGGTCTACAATTAAGAGAGTTTAAAGATGCATTTAGGCTTTAACAAGTTTAAAGGTTCAAAATTTAAGATTAAAAAAATAGCTACCTATTCCAGTTTAAAGCTCTTCAATGTAAAGAGTGACATTAAAAAAACTGGAGCAGGATCAGGTATTTCCCATGTTAGCTTGGTCATTTTTCCAACTGGATAACTTACGTTGTCAAAAAGAAGGAAAGAAATCTTCACCAACCTTTGCAATCTTCCAATGAATACAAGAATCGTTTAAACCTTTTTTCACCTTGTTTGGTGGGTTTCCGATCCAACCTGGCCCATAGGTAGGGCTGTCCTAGGAGTTTCCAGAGATAAAAGCATCATTTTACTGAGGTAACCATACCCAGCAGAGTACTAAAATCAACTACATAACAGGCAAGACAGGAATTCTCATTTGCCACTAGAGAAATTTTATAAGCAAAGCCACTCACTATTTAAATTCAAATTACACTATATGAATTTCCAAATCTATTTTAGATTCTATATACAGTCTTGCCTAGTGTAATACAGAGTTTCCTTACAATTTCACGTGAAGGCATGAACCCCAGTGAGTCAATGAACCACAGTCTTCTCATTTCCTCCCAACCTCTGTACTTCTATTAATCTTCCCCAAGGAAATTAGACACTCTATTATACATGACCCAATTTGCAAGACTTACTAATAGGAAGTTTAAAAACTGGAATAGTTCCTAGATGTTCATATTCACTTAAATCACACTTCATGTATTTCAGAGAGTAAATTCTAGAAGAACTTTAGAAACACCTTCTAAGTTTATGGCAACTATTACTTTGTGGTCAGGATGTTTAATGACACTTGAATTCACAGCAGCTGTAAATAAATGATACAATAAAAGTGAAAACTAAGTAAAACAAGACTTCTAGTCAGCGTGAGAAATCTGCAAATGGATCTTCCTTATTACCTTTATACGTAGTTACATAACAGCAGGTTCCATCCACCTTTTCAGTAGGAACTGCACTGTGTACATCTGCCTCTAATGCCTTTCCAGTTATAGTGTCAGTTGCCAAAACTTTAAATGGCTGAAAGGAAGACAAGTGGTTATGTTACTGCCTTGCTCTCATGTAGATTCTTGCTCCTTACAGCTGGCCTCTATAAATCCAACTTGTTAAGTATTACATTTATTATAGAGCTGATTTCTAATACTATTGCAATACACCCTTGTTTCTTCAAAACTTCCACATCTTCCAGATCTAATACCGTGTTAGGTTTTTCTGTGCAAAGAATCACCAGTGTAGGCGATGTACTCTTACATAACCATTACTGAGATGGTTTAACTCTGAATTGAATAATTACATTACTGTTCTTTTGGCAACCATTTCAGCTCTTTCATCCAGAAGCCAATCACCAATGGGGGAAGATCACCCAGAGCTGAATTCAAGTTCACTACGCAGCTGCTACTAAGATCAGGGAACACAAGCTGGAGGTCTGCAGCCAGACAGGTGACTGCCGCCCCAATCTGTCCACATCTCACAGCCTCAAATGAATTCTTCTGTCATAAGCCTAATATTCCAAAAAGAAAACAACCACAAAGAAAAAAAAACCAAACCAAACCCAAACCCAAAAGGGATACAAGCTCATTTTTCTTCGTGCGAGGCTCACAGGTGGGAATGGCAGCATGGTTTTACGCAGGCTCCCCGTGCGGTCACGCTGGAGTGGCCTTCACTTAGAAAAAGCAAACACAGCATCAGGGTGAACACCTGTATGCACTTGCCAGGAAATGCGTGGGGCTGAGCTGACACAGCACTCAGACGGCCCTTCTTCCCTGAACTTCAGGAGGAGAATACTATCCAAACCTCTCCCGGGAGTTTCCCTCAAATCTGCAGCCAAACTCCTCGCCACTCAGCTGTGGCCGGGGGCTCTAACACGATCCGTGCTGTTGTAACCCGCGGCCCAGCGATTTCCCCTGGGCTCGGGCACGGGCCCAGCCCCACCTGCCTGCCCCCAATCCGCCAGTCCCGGTGCCGCCCCGGCCACCTGTCGCTCCCGCTTGGCCGAGGGCTCGTCCTTCACCTCGGTGACGAACAGACACGGCACCTTGCGCTGCACCGCGCCCCGCCGCCTCATGGCTCCGGCCGCCCGCGCCCGCTGCCGCCGCCGCGCCTGCGCCTGCCCGCCCGCGCTGCGCCATGGGAAATGGAGTCCGCCGGCGGCGCCGGCGCTGCTGCTGCTGCTGCGCGGGGCGGGGCCGCCATCAGGCCCAGCGACGCCGTGGCTCCGCTCGGCCCGGCCCGACCGGGGCCCGGCGGCAGCTGAGCTTTCCCCAGCGCTGGCGCATCGAGAGTAGACTCCTGTACACTCCTGGGTCTATGGGTCCTGCCGGGAACCTCCTCCAGCGCCGGCTTCTCATGGGGTCACAGGCTACTTTGGGTGCATCCACCTGCTCTGGCGTGGGGCCCTCCGCAGGCTGCAGGTGCATCTCTGCCCATCGGATCTTCGTGGGCTGCAGAGGCACAGCTGCCTCACCATGGCCTTCACCATGGGGTGCAGGAGACAGTCTCTGCCCCGGCGTCTGGAACACCTTCTCCTCCTCCTCCTCCTTCTTCCCTGACCTTGGTGTCCGAGGGTTCTTTCTCTCACACATATTCTCATTTCTCCCTCTGACTGTTGTTGCCCAGCAGGCTGTGGTATCCTTGTGCTATCAAAGATTTGTTTTTAAGACCACAGTTCCATCAGCAAGAAGTTTGATTTTACTTAAGCTTCACTAAATGAGTTTGTTCCATTTCACATGTAAAAAACACCAGAATGGGTGACTCTTTGAAACAATCTGATACTCTATGTTTTACTTGGATGCAATAGGGAGAAAGGAAGATGTTCAGCCTGCACAGGTTATGTAGCAGCATCCTGCTGATGTCCCAAGCTGGAGGAGCAGTTGGCAACTGTTAAAATGTAACATTCCATCCTGGCTAACAACTGCTCTCAGTTCAGTTCAACAGTTCAACCACATGGAGAAGGTACCACATGTTTCATTCAACAATTTGTTGTTTTAGCTACACTATCCACTGAGTTTTGTTTCATCTGAAGGTCTGGTATTTGGAAGAAAACTGCTTTCAGGATAAGATTATGATTTGCCTGACTGCTGATAGCTTTAATTCAAAGAAGTACTTACATTCCACCTGGTAAAAATCCAGGGATGGTTTTAGGGCTCTTGGTTACTCCATCCATTTTTAAGGGCTAGGGAGTTAGGTGTTAATGCCTGGGAGATGGGCTTTGTGTCTCAGGGGGTGGCCCAAGTGTACTGACTACAATCCAAAAGGTTTTGGAGATGCTGCTCCTAGACGTAGCTGTTAATGTCTGGAACTGAGAGAAATTTGCTTCCAAATATTCCAATATTTTCCAGTCTGGCCTTTTTTTCATTTAAGAAATTACTCAAAAACTTATTCAGAAATAACCCCCAGCCTGGCATTTACAGTTCTCAGGTGGGATGCCATTCACATCCAGGATATAAACCTGAGTTTACACATTCAGGGTAAAGCTCATGAGCACTTGCCTCTTTGGAATTACAAGTTTATCATATGTTTGAGGAAGATACCTCAAGTTTTAAGGAGAGGTGAATTGCATCATCAGAGATGATGCTAAAATCTGTGAACTCTGATAAGACAGAGATGAAGAACAATAATTTTATGCATGTCTAACAGAACTGACTCATGTTGTGAAGGTACTATATCTGCAATATTGTGCAGACTTTTTAGCTGGTGGCACATTGATCAATAGAGGAAGAGCAGCAGTATGAGTACATATATGAGTAAAGAAACAAAAATTAAACAAATCCGTGGAGACAATCTATTATTCCCATTAGGTTTTTGTTTGTCATCTTTAAAAACAGCTGACAGGTGGCGTGAGCAGTGTAATAGCAGCAGTCTCAACATCAAGTCCCAATTTTTTTTCAGTTTTTGTTGGGAATCTTTCTGGGTTTTCTTACAGTTTTCTGGTGTTTCTTACCCCATGTTTTCTCATAGATCCATGTCCTTTAATAGTAAGGCAATACTAGTGCAAGATTTGCACTTGTATAGCACATTTTATTGGAGATTGATCTGATTTTCCCATTGTACAGAAAAGGAAGCTCAGCCACATGTTGGTTAAATGACTTATGAGATTTTTTTTTTCCTTTCCTATCAGCTCATGAACGGTCTGCAGTAAACTAAGTAGACTGTCTTACCCCTATTCTAATCTAGAAACAATTTTACATCACCAAACACCATTGACCTTACTCGATAACTTTACAGCTGTCTAGAGCTTATGATAACTTCAAGATAATTTGAAATGCTTTAAACTATAAGAATGTGGTCCCACAAAGTCTTGGTCATATGTTTACAGCAGTGTGAACTGTCGTATATTCAATCCTATGTTCACACGGCATGTACTAATCCATTTATTCCATTTCAAATGTTGTATTTCCAACACTTGAAAACTGTTTTCTCCTGCAGCAAAACTACAGCAAGTTTTCCTGTTTCTGGGAGACAGAGCCCATAGGCTGTAGGAGGATAAGCTGTGACTTCTTTCACAGAAAACCCCGTAATATAAATGGACTTTATTTGCCACCTAGTAACAGTGAGTAAAAATATTTTCTCAACAATTTGTTCATTAGAGTAATGAAATAGACAAAAATGTCCTTCCAGTGCTTATGTAACATATAGTAAGGTCAGGAAATGCACCATGGTGAATTGATGAGGTATGATCTGCTATCCCAGTAAGTTCAAGGGCAAGAAAGGAATTTGAATAAGATTGCCACACAAATTGCTTTAGCTGTCATATTATGAAACGTCACACCTATTAGTGATATAAAAGATGAAGTCACATTTAGGCTGCTGAGATCCATAGAATAAAAATGTTGCTTAATTTGAATTTTTGATAGATTTAATCTCTCTAGTAGTTCCAATGGTTAGTATGCAGGTAATAATTTAAGAGAAATCAAAAGTAGTATGTGTGGTGGGAGGAGGAGGTTGGTAGGGACACCAGTATCTGTTGATAGAGCACAACATATATGGATGAGATGCCCCTTGGAGAGATAACATCAGATTACAGTGCTGTTTGTGCAGATATATTTCCAGTTCATTGTTTTGAATAAAAATTTCGGGCTTGAACATTGGTTGCATTTTACTGAAGTACAGTAATAGTGTGTAATTAGTTTGGAAAACCCCACCACTACAAGTTGGGTCTTTTTTCTCATCCATTTCTAAGAGGAGCTCTTGACTGCCAGGAATCCTGGTAGACGGTTGGAACCCAGAACAGGATAAGGGTCCAGGGCAAAGAACCAAGACAGATGTCAGAAGGAGGAGTGAAGAGAGCAAGTCATCATGAGACCTGGTGTTCCTGAAGTTGCCCCAGAAAAACGTAGCCTGTCATACCTGGGCATGTGGAGCCTAACTAAGCACACAGGATCAAGGCAGGACCTTGAGTGCTCCATACTGCCTTTGGCACAGCTCCCACGTACACAGCACAGGCACGCTTTTGGCTGTGGTGCAAGTCAGAGGCTGTACCCAAGAGACACTGTGGGCAAGGGTATCCTGTGTAAGAGCAATGTTACAACTAGAAAACAGACCAAACCCTTTCACTTTTTACTGCAATATGGACAAATTCAAAGTCTCTGTGCTCCACAATAGCATTGCAAATACTAAACCTGCCTTTTTGTTTCCTAATACTTAAAAATCTTGTTAAACTAATTTGGTTTATTCTACCTGGAGCTAAAAATAGCCTGTTCTGAACAGTGAAAAAGGCTCCATCATGTTAGAGTGTTGTATCTTACACATCTCTTGCATGAGATGCAATAAATCTGATCTGCAATCATGTTATGAGAAAGGGTTTAACATGATATACATGCTGCTCATAGGCAAGCAAGAGTTGCACAAGAATAAAAGCAACTGGAATAATAGAAAAATGCCCACACTTTCTTTTCGACTGGAAAATATATCAAACTTCAGTATTTTTAATATTGGTTATTAATTCACAGAATATTATGGTTGCAAATCAGTCAGCTTGAATAATACAGATAGACTCGCTATTTTTCATCATTTTTCTTTTCAGTCCATTGCATTTCCTGGCTCTTGGAATATGTTATCTCAGTATTAAAGCCATTTTGCTGAAAATATTATGTGTGGAGATAGATTCCTTAGGAAAATAATATATTTTCTGATTTGTTTTCTGATTAAGTGTATGTTATTTTCATGAACTTCATATTCTTTCACAAATCTACATTTTGTACCTAGTTAAAGCAGTTGAGATTTAGTTTGATATACAAAAAGTCTTCAAATTTAAAATGAGCGATCCTGTGCTTAGCATTGCTAAATTCTTTAAAATGGATGCTGTAGCAAGTGATACAGCATGTTTGCAGCTTTTTAAAATAGTGCAGCGATGAAAATGTTCCTCTTTTCAAATTTTGTATTCAGCAGTGCCCGTGTCCATTCAGAGGAGCTGGTACCTGTGTTTCTCATACTTTCTGGAGTTGGAAGGTGCTCTCTTGCCAACCTCTGCACAAGATAATGCCTAATCCTGATAGTGGTTTCAGAAGTATGCCTGCTGGTGTAAACCTGGATGTGATACTTTAGTTTCCTCCTAACAAAGTAAATCTAATGTTGTCTGCAGATGTCCCATTGAATCAGGATGTCCAAGGAGGCATTCTGCATCCAGCCCATCGTCAAGACTCACTCAGAAATCAAGAGAATGTTTTAGTGCCAATTCACCCTCCACTGATTATAAACCTCAGTGATGAAGAGGATGATGAAGAAGACGATGAAGAGGATGATGAAGAGGAAGACAACTGTAAACAGTTTTTTATTTTATAAGCAAGTTGAATGGGTTTGTCACCTCTTGCAATGTCAAACAAAACTGATTTGTTATAATAACCATTGCACTTTTAGAAAAGAATTGTTGACAAGTTTTTTGAAATAGTTTTCAGCTAATCTTTAAAATCTTGGAACTGGTAGTCACCAGATGTGAGCAAGGCAGTTATTTTCTAACTCCTGTAATTTAATTCAGATGGCCATCAAGAGCTCTTCAAAATTGTGGGATGAAATTACAAGTTTAGGAGGTACTTTTCTTCTGGGGAAACAAATTTTTGAACAAGGACTGTATGCACTTGTCAGTGAAGGTGAAGTCACAACTTTTTTACAAAAGATAGTTGTGTGACTTTAACTTAAGTAATTTTTTCAGCTGATTTACCAAACTCTGTAGGCAGTCATTTTTTAGAGAAAGTTATTCTTAAATCTAGTAAAGAGAATGATGCAAAACTCTCCATCGGTTGAATTGAATGTTTTTATATTTTAATATATATATATATATATATATATATATATATATATATATATATACACACACATATATGTTAATACAGTTAAACCATTGATTGTATCTCACTCAGAGGTAAGAGATTCATAGGGATGGAAAAAAATTACACACTCCTGGAGAGTGGAAAGGGAGAGAATGATCTACTTTTAGGCATGCACTCAACCAATTACTGTGCTGCCCCAAGCCACTTTTCACTTTCCCCCGCCCACCAGGTTGGCAGCCTGTTAGTGCTTCCTAACTTGGTTTCAGTCTGAGTATGCCACTTAAACAATAAAGAAAGTAGGGCTTTGCTAATCTTCATAGTCTTAACCAAGAGAGATCCAGAGCACTCACTTCACCAGCTCTGCCAGAAGATGTTACAGGATAGTAACTTTGGGGAGAGGTTTTGTGATGAGCGCTCCCTGGTAACATGTTGAATCTGATCTCCTCGTGGGTATAAATGACGGATTATTTTGAAATGAATATTGGAGGTGTTTTTGAATCCTTTTGAATCAACAAGCATTTGCTTCCTAAAATGTGTTTTAGCTGCAGTTCCATTGCACTTTAAAATACCTAATATTAAATAATCGTTTTCTGGTCCAGAAGCCCAGGTTGCAGTCAGAAACAAAAATAACCAATGACAGAAATGAAAGTCATTATCATATTTGATCATTAAGAATTATTGAAGGTCTTTGTATAGTTATCTTGTAATCTTTTACAAATATTTCCTACAGATGTTTCTACCTGGATGCCTAAGACTGTTATAGATATTGAAGAGGAAAGAGCAATAAGGGATATATGCTATAAATCTGGTAAATATGAAATTAGTCACTCTTTCCTTAAAAGCAGTGCTTCCAATACAGTAAACTCTAGGGTTGTTTTTTTTTTTCCTCCTGGGGCATGTGTAGGAGAGTATTATGGGATTCAGAACCCTTACAAACACCAATCAACAAAAACTGTGTCTTCACCATGGCAAGATGAATTATTACCCTTGGAAGGTACTGAACAAAACTTGCAGAAAGGCAAGTATTTTGATTTCTTTGGACTGTATTTACCACTTCTAAAATTGCTGTAACAGGGAGAACCTATTACATAGTTTGCACTTCCTCCGCACTTTTTAAATGTAGTGAAAATAAAATATTGCAAGAAAACATATTTGAATTTATCAGCATATTACAAAAACACTGCATTCTTTTTTGCCATATATGTAGTCACACTTGTGGTGACAACCTGCATCAAATGTGGACAGAAAAGCCGGAAATGGGCTATTAACAATGTGTACTTTCCTGACATACACAACATAGGTATTTAATATAATTTCATGATAAAGATTTATGTAGTCTAATTTTAACCATCCTAAGGTTAGGAATGTAGTTTAAATTTCTCATCTAGGCTCTCTAAGGTAAATGGAAAGAGACAGGAACTCCAATGATCCCCTATTTATTGAATCATCAGACAATGCCAAAGGGTGAGATGAGCCACTTTTCCAGAGGTGCTCATGATCTCTGCTGGCTGTCTTGGGTGTCTTGATGTCAAAATGTAGTGATACATCAGACTTTTCTATAACTAAATTTAGATTAACTAAATTTAAATACCTCCTCAAAAAGAGTTCCATTTTGTTTTGAATTCTGGACTAGCCAACACAAGGCCAAAGGAAGACAAATTTATAAATGTTTACCTCAGTTCTTATGATTCTTCATTCATTATTCTCTTCTAATTTCTAAATTTGAAATGTTTGTTATTAAAATAGTTTTGATAAACTATTTCTAACATATACATATATATATATTAATCTATAGATGAGGGAATCAGTGACAAACGTATGAACATACCTTTTAAGAAGTGTCTTTATTTATCATTAGATACATTAAGAGAAAAGGATAGATATGTTTCCCCAAAACAGTTTTTCAATTGAGTTCTCTGAGGCTTCAGGTACTATGATGATATGCATCCTGAAAATGCTTTAAATTCAGATAGGATTCATAAATATAATTCATGGATAGTGAGAAGCTTGTGAATAAGCAGGTAATTTATAGCTGGGTCTTTACTTTGAAGCTATTGTCTTCTTTAGTCTATGAATTATGATATTTTCTTACAGAGTATGAAAGTTAGACATCAGTTACTCTAGACAGGATCCAAATAACTAATAAAATAGAAAGAAGGTTATGAAATGAGAGGTTAAGAGAAATTGCACTAAACTAATTAATGGCTCATAGGGGTGGGAGGAAGAGAATGTCAGGGCCATTACCTGTGCTTACACACAGATAACATTCTTTCTTTTGCCTTTCCAGGTGATGGTAACACAATTCCTACAAGATTTACTAATACAAGAAAAGAAAAAGAGAGTACAGAAAGGAGACTAACGATAGAGAGTACTCCCAGAACAGATCATAAATCCTTTGACAATGGAGGTAATATACTGTAGCATCAGCTTCTCATTGCTGAACGTCATGTGGTAAATAAAATAACTGAATATGCATGCATTACACTTCACTATTTAGCTTTTGAGTTATTATATGTTATGTTTTAGACACTCTTTCTCTTGCTGAACCATTAATTATAGCAATCAAACTCATTGTTTATGATTATATATTATGCTTATTTTAGGATTGTACTGAAAAAAATCCTTTATGCAGATTACAGTTGATTTTGGGAAAGAAAGGGATTTGTGGAGTTATGAAAAAGCAAGTGTAGAGATGCAGACAAGTTGGTTAGAGCCTGGTGCTAGCAATGCCGAGGTCATGGGTTTGATCCCTGTATGGACCATTCATTTTAGAGCTGGACTTGATGATCCTTGTGAGTCCCTTCCAACTCAGAGTATTCTGTGACTGTGATTCTGTGACTGTCTGAAGTTAAAATGCTTTCAAAACCTGTTACTTTTGTGAGACTATCCATAGTTAAGACAAATAAGCTTTTTATTTTTCAGTTATCCTATAGAAAAATAACAACACTGCAATCCTGCAGCTTGTGGAACAGGATCTGATCCCTCTGCATAAACTTGCTTGACCTTAATGAAGACACAGTGTTTTGACCAATTGAGTTCAGTATTGAATCATGTCATTAAAGCTGAAGAATGCTCCATTCTCCTTGAATTTACTTAATACTTAGTTGTATTCAATCCTTTTTTCTTCATAAATATTTATGAATTATAAAAATAGTATTAATTGTAGTATTCTTTTTTCCCCCTTAGTTTGTCAATGCAAAATAGTGCATTACCATGCAAGGGCTGCTTGCTCTAGCTTGGAGCAAACTGATGTGGGTCTTCTAGCTCCAGAACTGTATTGCACAGTGGAAATGTATCTTACATTCTACATCTTTTCCTGTGACCTTTATGTACAAAAGTATCTTTCTTTTTAGATATTCTTTATGTCTGTATAAACAGTTACCACAATTCAATAATTAAGTCACTGTTCACAATAGTATGTATTCAAAGCTTTTAACAGACTATTTAACAACTCTGTTTAACAGACTATTTTCTCTAATTTTTGTGGGCCTTGTGGAGTCAGCTATTTGGTTTCATTGTCTTCATTGTATTTTTTCACCCACTTCAGCTAAAAAGATGTCATATAGAAAGCAGGCTGTTTGCATTGCTCACCCTTCTCAGGGTGCTCTTGAGTATAGATAACTTTGTGAGACTCCTTTCCTACAGGAGGTGGTGGTTCTGTGATGCAGAGGAACATATTTGTTGATGGGAACAGATTTGAGGCACAACCTTGGGAAAAAGAACCGATTACATCAAAGTATGCCAATGTGAAAGGTACTTCATTACTATTTGTTTCCAAATTTTTAGATTAGATTACTTTTGTTCCTCTGCAAGTGCGGTGAACATTATGTATTTTGTTTAAAACCAATCTGAAGTGAAATTTCCATTCACAGCGTGATTTCTTTCACTGCAAGATGACAGCAGTTGTTATATGTTGTGATTTAATTCTGCTTCTTTCTGCCAGTTTACATCCTCTGATAGATTCAATGTGGGCTTTAGTAACTCCCTGAGTTACTAAAGTCTTTGATGCCCACATGTCAGATCATGTTGAGTGCTGTGCACTTTCCACTTCCGCCAAGTAAAACAGATTTGATTGTAGGTGGTATCTCACAGAACATAGGACTTAATAAAACCAGTAAAAAACAGTTAAGGAAAGAACATAACACTTGGGATGAAGTGTGTTTATTAAAAACTAGTCACATACAGCAAATTAAAATACCTACACTGAAGTACCTTGATGATAAGTTTCATCCTTTTCACAAGAGAATTCTAGAATATATTTGTCAATGTAGAAAATATTATTATAAGTAGATTGTTATCCAGTTATTTCTTTGCAGTTTTAGAGTAAAAAGGAAAGAAAGGACAGTTTTTTGTCTTTACCCCATAAACTGAAGCAGAAGTAGAGAATTTCTGCCACACTTTGGCTGGAAATGAGAGGAGCCAAAAATGCTTATTTACGTTAGCAGGAGAAAAGGAAAAACGAAGCCACATCTTCCTGAAGATAGCAGGGGCCAGTAGAAGAGCACCGTGGTTACTTTACAATGCTTTACAATGCAACTTTCCCTGTGAAGTTCTGTTTGTAGTTTGAAGGGGTTTACCTATGCAACCAGTGCTGTTGCAAATTTATCTTCATCATTTGTAGTATTTTGTTATGCTCATGCACTGCCCATGTCCAGGATGTATCCAGATGCTGCAGGCAGAAGTCATTCACAGTTCAGCCAGGCATCCTTTAGAGTGCATAGATTGGTCTCCATGGGCTCAACCATGGGTGTTCCTGAGGTCGACACCTATGAAGTATAGAGACAGGATGATCTGATTTTTGCATTTAGAGTTAATTTTTTAGTTGGCTTTCAAGATTTCTTCTGCTGGAGGAAATACAGACATTTTTTCTTTCCTTCTGAGGAATGACGCTTTTGGAATAATTAACATGTGAAACCATGTTGCACCCAAAGGGGCCTATATATAAAGTAGGAGATTATGTTTTCAAAACACCACAGCATTTTTGGATATGAACATTTTTTGTGCTTTCAAAAAAAGTGAATATGTATTATTTTAAACCCTCAGAAACGAACCACATTGAACTGGTAAAGAGCCACCACTGTAAGGAAGTAAAGAAAAAGAAAAGGATTTCTGAGGAACGAAGAAATTCAGCTAATGCACTAACCGGCAAAGGTATTTTCAAAAAAACCTTACTCATTTCTATTTACTAAACTGTGAGATGATTTAGCACTATCTAGTAAATTTCTGTTCTTAGTGTCAAATACGGACAGCCCATATGTGGATTGGACTATTTACAAAGAACATTTTTAAAACCTTGTTGTCCATCATCCAGTTGCCTGCACTATGTGAAATTTTGAATAATAGCACAACCTTTTTGGTTGTATTTTCACTTTTAGGAATGTACACTTTGGACCCCAAAGTAAAACCAAGTTACCAACAAAAGGTAAATAAGGACGATGAGACTGCTTCTTCCAGTCCGTATGGGAGAGAAACTGGAAGATATGCTCATTTGAATTCTCCAGAACCTCGACGATCGGCATATGTAGTCTACCGGACTGTTGCTCAAAAACCGAAATTCAATGGCTCTACTGGTGGGTTCCTACTTACACAGAATTCTTAAAATGCCTGTCTATATTGTGCTGGATTCAACTGGCTCCCTGCAGGTGAATAATAAGTTATCTATGCCTAAATACAGGCATGAGTAAATTTGACCAAGCATAGTTTTCACAATTAGATTTCAGCTGTATCCATAGACAGAAACGTAAAATTTTATAAAGCTTTACAATTTTTCAGACAGAATATTCATGAACAATAGTTGAGCCATCTTTACTGCAGGAATTCATGGTTGCAATGAAGTGCTGATGTGCACAAATATAGTGATCCCCATTTTTTACAGCATGTCTTATGTGACTTATTATTTTCAAATATTTAATAAACCTTGAAAACTCCACCTTTAAGCTCTTATTTCATTCTAACTACTTATAGTAAAAATATTTTTTGCAGTAGAATTTCAGTTGTGTTTCAGGAAATGTTTCTTGTTCAACCTGATTTTTCTTAGTAGGTTATGAAAGAATGACCTTGCTTTGCAGGATATATTTCCATAATTGGGATTTCACTGGAGTTTTTGTTGTTAGGGATTTGTATTTATTTTTGTTATTTAGGATTGTTTTTTGTCTTGAATAAACAAGGGTTTGGGTCTTATTCACACTTCTGTTATCAATTTAAATGCAGTGTAAATCTTTGTGTTTAACATTAGTATTATTTTTTTCAAATTAATTATGTTGGACAGAGGACTGAATCTATTCTTTCTGCTGTTCATAAAGGATGACACTTTCCTTCATCTTACTCTACTGTCTTCTTGATGGTACATGCTATGTCATTAATTTGACAAGAAACCTACAGGTGGGATTCTGAGTCTTGCATCTTTCTGACAATCTGCTTCAGATTTATTACGTCTTTCGCTTTATTTTTATCTTGCTAATATATATAGCCTCACCCAATCTAGTACCTCATTTGGAGTTTATTTGAATTTTCACTTTTGTGTCCATGGTTTCTCTGTATAATTGTTTTTTTTTCATTTGTCACTTTGTCAACAGATTTAGTGGTAAATAATTTAAATAATCAGAAGTGTTAAGAAAGTGATTTTTATCTTGCCAGTTTCAGTCATCTCTCTTAAGATGGGTTGATCCTGCATTTTGAGGCCCCTACCTGTCTTAGTTTCTAATAACAGGGACCTATTCCAGGCATAGTAATGCCTACTTTAAAGTGAATAAAGTTAAATGAAACAAATTCCAACGTCAGTGCTTTGTCATGAGGACAAAGAGTTGTGTCTTTTTTCTTTTTCCTTTGAACTTTTGCTTTCATTAAATGTGAACAAGCTGGTATAGAGATTATAGAGAGAACATTCTTTATGGAAGAATACATTTTATTAAATTTCCAGGTTAAAAAGGATAGGTCATTTTTGAAAAAAAGGGAATCAGCATTTTTGTTGTAAGAACAATCATTAACATTTTTGCTGCCTTTCTTTCCAGCAGTACCTGAGTCTTATGGTCAGAAAGGTTCCAAACAAAAGAATAAGCCTGACACCAATAGGAGATTTTGGACACCAACAGAAAACTATGGTAATATTTACACATTGTGTATAAGCTGAAAATTTTAGGATTATTATGAAATTAATTATCTGAATTAATTGCATTAAGATGGAATTAAAAGAAAAATATTAATACTATTAATTTTTAATCAAACTTTTTAGAAAATGGTTTGTGATGAAGCAGCATATTCTGAGGCACAATCAACTGTCTAGCACAAAAATATGATATAGCCTTGTATACAGGGCTTTCACAAGCCGGGATAAAACAGAAGCTATTGATGCCTTTGGGAAGGTCTTCAGCCCAGGAGCATTCCCTTTGTTAAAAACAAGGATGTCCATAGCAGAATCTCCTTGTTCGGAAGACCCCACGACCCTCACAGAAATGCTGCAGTATTACAAATTTTCTCTAAAGTTCTAGAGAGAGTCTGCCTGTAATACTAGCTTGTGTTTCAGAGGTGATGTCTAACTCATCTGATGCATTCATTGAAACTTCAGCCAATGTAATATTTAATTCACATATCAGACTAAGAGAGTGTTTCCTGAAATTGTGGCTAAAATTAAGAAACAATGTGTATGTTTTTCCTACAGGCAAATATACTTCAGGATCTTCTAATTCACCAACTTGGAGGAAAAGAAATCCACAAGCAAAATCGTTTTCTAAATTTAAAACAACCACTCAGGTAACTGATAGAAATGGTTACAATTCAGCCTTTTTAGGAGATTTGGCATGTCTCTGCCCACCTAGAAAATGTAAAAGTGCTTGTAAAACTTTCTCAGTCAAAACCTGCAAGATTCTGATGAATGCTGAGTAGCTGAAAGAGCAGTTATTAGTTTTGTTTGCAGACATGTACCTTTGCCTGCATAACTAACCTGTGACTTCTAATTTTTTTACAATAATACTTATATGAAAACAATATGTGTACCTGCCTTTAAAGTAAGGTGCTACATAAGGCAGGTTTTGGTTTCTAGCACCAGACAATCACAGTAGAGATCATATGAGTCTGATCTATTTGTTTCTCTGCTGTATTGTTCATGAAGCTTCAGAAAAGGCTGGACAATAACCAGCTGAGGTCTGAATTCATGAAAGGACTCAGGCTACAAAACATTTGCAAGATACCCTAAAGACCGTTCATGCATTTTACAGCTGTCTTGAAAGCTGAGATTAGAACCTCTATCTCATGTTTCATGTTGAAATTTTACTTCTTAAAATGTTTCTGAAAGTTCATGTAGTTTTACCCTAAGAAATTATGCACAGAATTTTGTGTGTATCTATTTTGACAGCAGAGTAAAGAAGATATGGAAGTGAATAGAAAAGGAGAAAAAGAAACATCTAAAGGGAAATAAGAAAATTATCCACTGGAATATCCAAAGACAAAGAAACTGCACATTCCAAAAAGAAGGTGTGGGAAGACATACACTACGGTGTTTCAAAACTGGTTAAAACTTCTTAAAAGTATGCTCTGCATGGTCACATATAAAGATCTATATTCACTAAGTTTAATCTACTATAAAAATTTGGCAGTTGAAGTTATTTTTACAGACTATGGCTCTACACCACAAGACTGATAGTAATAGTCCATAGAGAAAAAAATCCCTAAGTAGAGTCTTCCCCTATTTTATTTGACAGATGTTTTAAGGCATAATTCCTAATTCGAATAAATACTATTAGTTATACTTAGCAGTTTCAGAGGACTTTTAATTTAAACAGCAATAGTGTAATGCATTCTAGAATGTAGTTTTCTGGTACAAAAGCCAGACTCCTAGATGGTTTAGCTTTTTTGCCAGATGTTTGGGGACTCAGTCTGAATTTGATCTTGAGATTTTGCAATTTTAGCAGAGCAGCAGAACTGTGTTATGAACTAAATGAACTTCACAAGGAAACTCTCACAATTAGCTGAGATATGTATTTACATGCATTTTAAACTAAAATATGAAGAGTTGTATAATGACTGAGAGGAAGACTGATAAGAAGGATACTTCAATATTACATTCTGGGGAAAAAACCTCATACTGAAGTGTTACATATACATGACTTCATATCTTTGTCTCAGATTTTTTTTCAGTTGTTTTGCATTTACCTGACCTTTGGTCATTCTTACAACATAATCAGCTTTTGAAGAGAGCCATTCAAACTTATTTCTGTAACACTAGGATCCAATAATTATCTTGGTGACACCTGTAACTGTGAGCATTTTTCCACCTTGAAGCCTTTTTTTCTGTGACTGCTTATAACATGAGGCTGGATCAGGTACATTCCAGGATACTTCTACCTGAAATTATTCTATTATTCTATGAGAAACATAGTCATACATTTCTCTGCCCTACTTTGTTGACATGATCTCAATAGTGCTGTAATTTTTATTTTATTTTGAAATTTAATTTTTAATCATTCAAGTTAGAAAATGATGTACTGATTATAGATGTATGCAGTTATGCATCACTTTTCTTAACCAAGAGAAGAATAGAGAAACCTAGAGGATCTAGTTTAGCTAAGTGAAAATGTACAAAACTAGAAGCATCATTTTAAAATCAAAGACTAGCTGTGTTGGAAATATTCCCCCAGCTCTAATTAGACATTGGTGTTTCAAATTCTAGCACATGATGCCTTGCAGCAATATTGCACATGTTGTCTGCCTGAAGCAATTTAAAATCTCAGTTCAGAAGGCTGTTGTATCAAGTTATTTTTAAATATCTTGATAAAGGCTTTTAATTCACTTTTTTTTTTCCCATAAAAGAAATATAAATTTTACATATGCTATTTGTCCAATGTCTCCACAATTTAGAGTATTAAATTTGATAAGACCATAAATGGGCATGGGCAAATGTTGTTACTCTGGTCTGATTCTAGCATTCCGTTAAAAAGGATTTCAATATTTAATTTGTGCAAGTGGTTAGTATTATTACTATAAGGATGTATAAGTGCAGGCTGTTCTGTGCTGTATGTGCTGCCTGCTAGTTTGTGCCACACAGATCCCTTACCACAGGAGAAAACCAGCCAGCTCCTTGGAATAGTGGCAGCTCCTGCTTGGTACGGGTGATTACATTCCCTGCCTGGCCCCACCTTTATTTACAGTGCAGCAAGTTCTCAGGTGGACATCCTTTCTGTTTGACAGTAGAAATGAGGAATATAGTTGGCTTCTTTGGTAAAATCCTGCAAGAGTTCCAGTGACCAAAATGGGGTAGCGTTCCCGTGGATGGAATCTGCAGGGTGTGCTGGGCTGTGGTCAAAGGCCCATTCAGCTTGGGGCTCCCAGCATCTGAAGGGTCGTATGATTATCATACTATCTTCCTTTTCCTTTTACTGTGGTCTCAAAAAATCAGTCTTAAGAGGTCCTTTATAGAATCTGAGCACTTTTTGACAGGGATCATGAAGAACAAGGCACCTCCTGATGCAATTCAACCTACCTCCCCACCCTGAAGAAGCAACCCAACAAACCAAAGCCAAAAGAAAATAATTTTCTAGCATCTTAAGATGAGAATATCCCAGCAGATCATTGGGCTAAGTGTCAGGCTCAGCTCAAGGGAAAGACAAGGAAACGCAGGAGGAAAAGGACGTGGCCATGAGAGTAATACTGGGCTGATCCTCAAATGTTGTGGAATCACAGCTTCAGTACATTATCTCTTTTCCCTGGAGCTTCTTGTAGAGAAATTACAAATACTGTTCTTTTAGTCATCACTTACTCAACCCAGGAATTCACAGATACCAAAAACATACCTCAGCATTGCACATTAATATATGGCTCAACTAGATATTTACAGTTCTTGTAAGGTGTTGACTGCTCTTGACAGAAATCAGAGGAACATAAAGGGATCAAGTGCTTTATGTGATCAAATCCTTAATTAAGATTTCTGTTTCACAGCTTCAGACACTAAGATTCTTAAAAGAATAAAAATACCTGTTTGCTTTCCAGATCACAGATAATTTCCCTGTCACACTTTTTTATCTTGCCTGGTTGTGTCTCTCATTAAAGCCCCAGAGAGGGACCCAAGGAAACTGAGAATATGCAGCCTTCATGCAGTAAGGCCCTGAAGATTGATTGCATTTCTGTACTTTCACATAATCACTGCATGACAGACCCCCCCACTGATTTACACTTACAGTAGTTGAAAATAAGCCCTGAGATGATGAGCTAAAGATAAGAGGCAGAGGGCCACTGAAGCAGAGTTGAACTTGCCCTGGAATTAAGTATGCATGGCCATAATCTGCTGCTGATTTGGAAGGCCCGGGGGAAATAAGTGATGTGTTGCTTTCACCCTATACATGTTAAAATATGCTAATGTTTTTCCAGATGGTACTTCTAAAAGCACATCAGACATCTAATCTAGGTGAATCATATTCCTTAGTAAACAATAACAGTGCTACCACCTGTATTTTGACAAAAGTTTGCAAAGCTTCCAGTCTGAGCTCCTGCATTCTTTAACAAACTTATATGGCTAAATTAAAACCATTAACTCCTAGCATCTCAGAAGAACTGATATTTTAAATAATCTGTTTATTAATTAAGGTAGGAAATTCCATCTCAAGTTAGCACCTGAACAAGAAAAACATTGGTTGTTGTAAAATAAAAATGGAGCAGAATGTCCCTGGGTATTGTAGACATTGTTTAAAAAAATAAAGATTTTGACAATTTTCCCCTAATAAAGATATTTTTTTCTGATAAAAGCTTCCTTGTGCAGCAATACATTTTGTAAATGTATAAATTTATTTAAGAAGCCCGAAACCGAGGCTGTCAGTTATTTAACTGTCTGTTGCCACCAGGGGGCGGTGCAGGCCCAGGAATGGGTTTGAACACCGCCCAGCAGGACCCTTCCCTCGCGCGCGCTTCATTCCCGCTCTCCGGAGCGAAAGCCTCTCCGCGGTGCTCCGCAAAGGCTTTGCATTCAGGCAAAAGGCCACAATAGTCTTGTTATGGCCAGCTCGGGGGAGAAGTACAATGACCTATACTCAAAATTTCTAAATAGCAATTTTTTTTTTTTTCTCATAAAGCAGTGTGGTGATATAACCCTACTTCTCTCTCATTCTACACGCTTTCCAGAAGGCATTTTCTATTGTCTCCTGTTCTGGACACTTCTCACCACAACTTCTTATCAGGGAAACTGAGAAGTCTTTGAAAAGAGATGTTCCCAGACTGAGAGTCTCCTTTAATCTTTCCAGTCTGGAAACATTTTTAGATGTTTTTAAATGTCTTTGCTTTTAATATTCTGGGGTTTTTTACAGGTGGAAATAATGATAGAAAAATGCTAATGTGGTATGTAATGTACCTGAGAGTACAACTACTATGCTTAAAATCCTACTCCTTCTTTCCTTTTTTTTTTCCCTAAGGAAAAGGCTATTGGTAAGACTAAATATTAAATTGACAGGGCCATCTGAGAAGGTAAGGTGAGCATCCAAGACTCCTTAATTGGTTTAAGAACATAAACAAAAAGACACATTTGGGGGTTTTCTGGCACATTTTGCTTGCCCTGGGTAAAAGTAGTGTCTTCAAAGATTGGTATCCTTGTTGTTGCTGTTCATCCATGATCGTAGAATCACGAAGGTTGTAAAAGACCACCAAGATCACTGAGTCCAAGGTTTATTAATGAATTTCCGATCTAAGGATAGAATGTGCTTTTTATGTCTTCACAACTCATTCTGCCCCCCAGGATGATCTTCAGGGCAGCTTTTGAAGATTATAGTGTCTCACTCTGCACCAAGCACATTACCTAACATGACCCACAGTAATCCTTATGACTTCCACACAATTACTGATATTCTTGAATTCAAGTGTATTTTGATTGATCACAACAGAGTGGCTTCCAGGCTTTTCATTGCAATATGCATTACAGCCTGCCAAATTGATATTGCTCTTGGAGATGGATGAGGATGTGAAATACTGCAAGACTAACTTTGGAAGCAAAATTTGCAAACTGGACAAATATAGTAGAAAATTGTAGGAGGAAAAATAAATTATGGAAATGCAACAATCAGTTGAAAGTTATATAAAGCATTATTTGCACTAGCTTTCAGTTGTCCAGTGCCAATCAAAACCTTTGTTCTGTTTGGCATTGGGAGCACCTGATGATGAAGGGAAGAGGGAAGTCTTAAATAGTTTGTGCTCATAAGTACCAGACCATTAACCTTCAGAAATTAAATATTTGTTTTGAGGGATTATTATTTTTATTCCATTATGTTTACATTTGTAGCTCTTTCTCATAGGTCAAAACACATCAGCAAGAATAGTGCCAGTACAGTTTGGATGAATGGACTGCTGAACTGCACACTGATACTGCCGGCTGTCAAGAGAAGTCTTGGGTCTGTTAAAAAATAAAACTGAATTGCGTGGAGCTGTATTTTTGTGTGCAATATAAGGAATTGAAAAATATTATACTCAAAATATTTTGTAAATTACTTAAAACTGGATCCTGGGGAGAGGGAATTGTTTAACATTTTGTGAAATGACAATGATATATTTCATCATGAAAATGCCACACGACAGTGGCACTGAGGTTCCTGGTACGCTAACAGTAAAATATGTTTCAAGTCTGGAAACTGGCAGATGTTTAGCATTTCTTAACTTCAGGCCACAGATACCTGCTGTTTGATTTAAGGCACTAGAAAAACTACCAGCATGGCTTGAACTGAAGTTGCTGTAGAATAAATAGCCACAATAGATGAACTCTTTTGATTTACTATTGTTTTATTTGCCCTAGAGTGCACTGCACTATTTTAAAGTGACACACCTCAGGGCTTCACAGCAGACTCTCCTCCCTTATTCTATCATGAGTGATCCAACATTTGGTTTGCTGGAAAAAGCTGTTTTAAAGCCATTATTTTAAAGTCCTTAGGATGGTACATACTATCTCTATTTAAAAGCCAAGGAATAGCAGTACCTAAGATTTATTTTAATAGACTATCAACCACTTTTTATTAGATTACATAGTGGAAATAGGTTTTTGCTCACCAGATCATATCATTCTTCTCTGAAGAATTTGAGATGTGTCTCTCAACAGAACTGGTCTTGAGAAAACCCTCTCTTTCCTATGTAAACTTCCGGCAGGTGGTAGCAAAGAGCTAATATCCTGAAAATACTGCTTCCTGATGGTGTGTGTGTATATATACATGTATGTATGTGTGTATTTTTTTAAAGTGTATGCAGGAGCCACTGAAATTTGTTGACAGAGATAGATTTAAACTACCTTGGAAGGGAGAAAGAGAAAACCGTTCTTCCCAGGTATGAGCAATGAGATGGTGTGTCAGAACTTGAGGGAACCACTTCTAGTGGGATACCTCAATCTGCTTCAGGAGGTGTTGGCTACAATGTAGCACACCTGATAAGTTTATACAATAATGCAGGTGGCATGAAGAAAAAAAACAGGATGAACTCAAAGCTTTGGCCCAGTCCCAGAGATTTTATATCATTGGCATAATTGAAACCTGGTGGGTTAAGTCCTGTGACTGAAGTGCCCTGTTGGATGGTTAAAGGCTCTTCAGGAGGGATAGGCAGGGTAGAAGAGGTGTGGGGTGGCCTTGTATGTAATAGAAGGGATAGAATCTATGGAGCTCACAGTTGGCAGTGGCACAATTGAGAGACTCTAGGTAAGAATCAAGGGACAAACAAATAATACAGATGTCACTGTGGGAGTCTGCTATAGATCTTCTAGACAGGATGATGAAGTCAATGAATTATTCTTTGAGGAACTAAGGGACACTTCCAAGTCAACTTCGCTTGTCCTTATGGAGGACTTCAACTTGCCAGATATTAGCTGGAAGCTGCGAAAAGCTGGTACAACCCGGGCCAGAAGATTCCTAAAACACCTGGATAACAACTTTATGGAACAAGTCCTTAGGGATCTGACTCGGAAAGATGCCCTCCTTCATCTGCTGCTTGTCAGCAGAGTGGATCTTGTGAGCAAAGTGGGGATTGGCAGCTGTCTTGGCCACAGCGTCCACAAAGTGATCGAGATTAAAATCTCTGTTGGCAGGAGGAAAAGTGCCAGCAAAACATCAGCCCTGGACTTGGACATGAGGAGAACTGACTTCAGGCTGCTCAGGGAATTAGTGAGTAATGTCCCCTGGGAAAATGTTTTTGCAGGTGCTGGGATCCATCAGTGCTGGTCACTTTTTAAACATCACCTCATAAGAGCACAAGAGCAAGTAATTCCCAAGTGTCACAAGTCAAGCACATGAGGCAGAAGGCAAGCTTGGCTGAACAGAGGTTTCATTTGGAAATAAAAGAAGGTGAACGTCCAGTGGAAGCCAGGCCAGGTGACATGGGAAGAATACAGAGATGTTGCTTGCCACTGTAGGGAAAAAATAATGTAGTCAAAGTTCAATTGGAGATGAAGCTCAACAGAACGTGGGGGGACAATAAAAAGAGTTCTTCTCAAATAAATTAGTGGCAAAAGGCAGTGTAAAAATAACATCAGCCCATTACAGGATGAGGATGGTTGTCAAACAGGGACAGAGACAAGGCAGAGGTGTTTAATGCATTCTTTGCCTCAGTCTTCAACATGGATAAAGGACCAAGGGGGTCTCAGTGCCCTGAGCTAGAGGACCATGACTGCAAGAATGATCAGCTCCCAAGTTCATAGCAAGTTGACTATGAACTTGTCCAGGATCTGCTTCTTATCTATTCACAATTATATCTGTGCAGCACCTTTTTTTTTTTTTTTTCTTCTTAAATATGTTATCAGAGGTGTTACCTCCATTCTTGAGCAGTCCAGCCTCGGCCAGCAGCACGTCTATCTTGGAGTTGGCTGAGAGCTTCTCACAGAAGCCATACCTGTATCCCCTTGCTACCAAAACCAGGCCATACAAACCCAATACAAACATCCTCAGTGTCTCTGCAATTCCTTTGGTCATTGCTGATCAGTGATCATGTCCAGAGTGCAATGTCCAACTTGTGAAGCAACATTTTCCTCGGGATAGGGGATGACCAGCAATGGACACAGGAGACCTTTGGATATGGAAGGGCACAGTGGAGGCCTTCTGCCTAAAACTAGCCCCATGACTTTGTCATTGTTCAACCGAGATGCTTTTCAGGAGTAACTGTTCAGAATGGTGGCCCAGTGCTTGCACACTTTGGTTCCCCTTGGATTATGGTCTAAGGTCTCTGTGCCTCATTTCCTTTATGAAGAGGAGCATGCTAAATTAAAAATGAAGGCTATTGTGTGATCAACTCATACTAGTGAAATCCTGAGCAATTCAACTTGAGGAGATTTAGGATTTTCTGCCTTTCTACAAACCCAGTGTTATTGGATCTAGAGCTCCCAGATCACGGGAAATGTTGAGTTTGAAATTCTTGGTTGTTCCTGCAGTGGCTTTGCCCTGGACTTTTGAAGCTAAATTATCACTTGCTCTGTGTCTGAGGAGGTCTGTGATGCACATCTGCCACAGAAAGTTGGGATCCCAGAAACAACTTGGAGGAAACAAATCAGTTTTCTAAAGGGAGAAAAGTCCATGGAGTAACCTTGGTTGTTATTCCTTTGAAATATTTTTTGAAATGGTACATTCTGACAGAATATTTCTGTTTTGACAAATTAATATTTTCTACTGGAATCGGACTGTTAGAAAATTCCCAGCTCTCCCTGAGTTCAATTTAGTGAATGTATTATTCATGGCACCTGAAATAGTACCTCTCAAAGCTGAACTGTAAGTCATTTAATTCTCCACATAATCAATGTTTACCCAAGCATCTCTTCATCTTTGTTGTCTGTTTGTAAACTGTCTTCAACATCCCTTTTTGATGAAGTGGTCAGCACAGAACAGTAGTTCAGAGGAAGCTCTCTCATTGATTTATGTAATGGTGTTCACTTTCAATACTGTTTTTAACATCACTCTATTTGCATCCTAACATTTGTTCTTTTGATCAATGCCATGTATTGAGCAGAGACTGTTATTGACTTGTTCACAGAAGTATCCAAGTCCTTTTTTCCCCTCTGTAATTGCAGATAATTTAGAGTCCTGTAAGGTGCATTAGTAGGTCAGATTATTCTTCCCAATGTCTATCATTAGCTTTTCTTTCTGAGCCCTGCAAGGCAGGCAGGCAGTTGTATTGCAATCAGGCTTCCCCCCAAGGAGCACAGCTTGAAATTTGGTCTGGGACTCTGCAAGCACACTGCACCAGCCGCTGTCCAGCACAGGCGTGGAGAGAATGTCTTCCCCGCAGAGACCTGTCCTCTTTATCATCAGCGTGACCCCCTTCTTGCTCTCACAATTACTCACTTCTGCTGCAGGTTATCAGAGGAGAAAATACTAAGGGGAAGGTGACACATCCTTAATTCTCTCAAAGAACTGTGCCTCAGATGCCTAGGTTTTACTGCAGACTGTATGATGTATGAAGAACTTTTTTTTCCTAGAATTACCCTAAAAATCATCAGATAAATAGCTGTACTCTGAATAGGTCAGCACTCTGATTTAGGGTGAGAACTGGTAAGATAACTGCCTTAATTTAAGTTGCTAATCTCAGTCCAATAAAATTGTTTAAATATTCTATTTTTAAGGGAACTGAAGGCTTCCTGAGAATCTAACCTTACAGCTATTGTCAAAAAATGCTCAATGTTTTGGGATCTTGTTATTCTTTAACATGTGCTTTTAATTGGTTTTCCTGCCTGCAAAGTATCCTGTGAGTTGAGCACACCAAACAACCAACACAGACTGTCTGGTGCAGGCCAACACAAAGGGCAAATAACTCACAGGGGAAAAAAAAACGCAAAATATATGGTAGCATGGAGATTTTTAAATTTTTGTTTTCCACCAAAAAGTAGAGAAACTTTAATACTAGAACAGTCAGCAAGGAAAGATATTTAAATGGATAAATTATCTAGATTTCATGGATGAAGATTTTCTACCTCTAGCAGGCAACTGCTAAGAGATGAGTTTACCCTCTTGGGCTTTTGCAGTGTAACAGTTTGCTGCTTGTAAAACAAATAACAAAGATTAAACTAGATCCATTTTTTTCTGGCAGATTAAGCACCTGTCTTCTGTGAGGTTCCCTGCTCAATACTTCTTGCCAGTGCTTGCTCATAAAAGAAATTTGTCAGCTACTAAAGCATTAAAGAAGGAATGATTCTTTGCATACATTTATAACTCAATAGTAACACAAGTTATATTTGCAATTTAACTTTCAATTACTTCCTGGAGGAGTACTGTCCAGGAGAGAGCCTGCTCATCATAACTTGCTCAGTCATGCCCTATAAGTATGATTAAAAGCAGGTGTCACAAGAAACTCTTCCTGCTGATTACACATCCTACTGATTACTCTTGCAAAAGGATGTAAATACAGTATAACTGTTACCTCTGAATAATGTAATTTAAATTTATTTTATATATATAAATATATATAAATTTATTAAAAACCCATTAAAAAAACAAACCCATACCTCCCCCCCATCCCCACCCCCCTGTCTTGTGAGCTGTTGGCACTAAAATATCAGCCAGGCCTCCAGAAATATAAAATTTTTGGTTTTATATTTCTTTCCCAAGGAATGATCAATATTCAAAAATGAGAAGGAATCAAATTAACTTCTCTATTACTCCTGTGCAAAATCCGCTCTTCTGATTAATTTATTGGCAGTACCGTGGCTAATCCAGAGCATACAGTCAGGTTTGCTGAGGTGTACCTTAGTAGAGTTTAGAAAATAAACTTGTTAATGAAGCATGAGAACTGGCAGTGTCCTGCTCTGCCTCTCTGCTGTGTTGGGGGGAAATGCACAAGACTTTCTTATTTTGCATAAGGTTTTCTGTATCTAATGGAATTTAACTTTAGAAATGTGAAGCTGATAGGGTAAATGGTACTTTCCCTGTAAGGTGACGCTTTACTCTCTAGTTCCTCCTCTCTCACCTGGCCCCAGGAATTTCCCTTAGCATTGTAGAGCAGCTATACCACTCTCAGGGGCATCAGGGAGGATTTTATCCAGGTCTTAAAAGAAGAGTTTTCTTTACTGTGTGAGCTGTAAATTAGACAGGGAAAACTCTGGGCTGGGAAAAAGGCTTCAGCAGCCTACAGTCACTCTCCAAGGCATGATCCAAGGATGGTGATGCGGAGGTACCCAAAAGTACTGCTCAGGCTGATGGGAAAGGAGTGAGGTCTCAGTGTAACCTCCCACAAACTATGAGGAGTTAGCAATCATGAAAATACAACCTCATTTCTGGAACAAAACCACAACATAGTCCTGCTAATCAAAGTATAAACAAGATAACCAAAATGCTGGGTGTGGGCCAGGTAGAGACCAAGCATGAAGCACAGAAGTTATTTGGGAAGTGCTGGAGTCAAAATAGCTGAGGGAGACTTACCTTGAGTGAAAAAAATCCACAGGATAAGTCAAATTGTATTGAGTTATGTACTACCTGACCCTTTGGCAATTTCTGCTTTACACAGACCCTGAGCATCAATAGGCATCTGAGATGTCATGTAGGTGCAGTGAAAATATATTGGGGAAAGTCCTCAGGAACAGCTGGATGGGAATCTGCTTACGCATGGAATGTGAGGAAAGCAGCAGAGCTTCTTTACCTATTACAGAAGCTGGAAGTATCTTCTCTTTCTTGGTAATTCTTCTCTTTGGTACTGTGGATTACCTTTTGTATTCAACTTTCTGATCAATTTGAGATTTTAAGGAGCTTTTCCTGGAAATGCATTCTGAGATTGAGGATCTCTGTGGGTTCTTTGAAGATAATAAGTACTTACTGTGACTTAGGAACAGGAAACAGAATTAGGCAAAGGAGTTTGGGTCTTTTTTCCCTTGTAGTTATTTGCCTACTTTTTCCTAGTATTTATAGGAAATTTATATTTATTGGTATTTTTTCAGACTCTTGTTCCTCCTTTGTTCTACAAGTTTCTTGGCAGTCAAAACATTATTTTGCACAAGATGGCAGCAAAAAAATTATATATGTCCATTTCTTTTAGGAGCTGGTTTATTTCTGAAAGAAGATTAAAAGCTAGAACAAATCATAGAGAGTAGCTATAAAATGAAACAGAATATAACTATTTATTTATAATTTGTAATCGCATGCAAACAAATCCTGCTATTATAATCACTTACTTTGAGATGCTAAATAGTGGTCAAAGTTTTACTCCTTCTCACTATCCTCTGCCCTTGATACTCTGTATTGAAGTAGAGAAGGCGCTATTGTACCCAACTTTTGGCAAATATCTGCTGTCACCATCACATCAGAACTTAATAAATGAGAAATAATCTTCATTTTGCCAAAAGAAAATCGTTCAACAACAATCAGGAGATTTCTTCTGTGGCCAATCCTCTCTGGCCTTGCCTGATCTTTTCCTGTGAGACTCAGCTGTATCTTTCATGAGTTTAAAATCTCAGGTCTTGCAAGGTTCTGCCTCTTGAGGTCTCACAGGCAATCATTGCAATTATATTTCTTTCTGTCCAGCCAGCCTTTGCTCTATGAATGAATCACTCATGAGCAGAATGCTGTTATATAATGTCAGCTTTAGAGTTTGAGAAGACTAAGACTAATTTTCATTGCATGGTATCCACAGTGGGCAAAGGAATGTGCTGGAAATAAAAGTGTTAGCATTGATGAATTATGGGGAAAGAAAAAAGTAGGATGCTTGTGTTCAATCATTTGCAAAATACAGATGGAGAGAAAATAGAAGTGTAAATTGTTCAGAATGAAGGAAATCAAAACTATCTAGTGAATAGGTAATCAGCACAATACATCCTCTTTGGTGAAACAGAGACAGCTGAGGCAAAAGATTTAGTTCACTCTATACCAGGTAGGGACAACCCACATATTCCTGTGAACCAGGACGTAGCTCTACAACAGAGTGAAATTTCTCACCAAGAAATAGGAAATAGTAGCTGTGGGGGGACTCCAGCAGGAACTCCCCTGTCAAATGCTGCCTCTTAAATGCATTGATGCAGTGAGCATCTTAGTGCGCTCTTTTCTCCATCAGTATCGATGATGAATTAGGGTGGGCCACAGACTGTGGCTTTCCTGAATTATCAAAGTTAGAGCCATCCTGTACTACCAATATGACCAGGACTAATTTTTCTTTCTATCCAGCTGCTTTAGTTTAGCTCTATTTTCTCTTCTTCTTTTTCCTAATAAATATACAGGATGAATCTATGCTAGATACTACAGTTAATTGCATTCACTTCTTAACTAAACATGGCAGACTACAGCATGCAGTCTAAATTATATGTCCATTTATTAAGATCTTACAAATTTTGTATGAAGAAATGTAGATAAATTCCAAATTTTAGGTGTAAATTGAAACTACTGGGATGTAATGGCATGTGGTAGAGAAAAATGCTTTTGCCTTCTCCTCTTGCAAGCAAAGAAGTAATATATAATTGCATGCTTTTGTAACAAGACATGTTTTGCTAGTAAAGAGGTTTTTTGGCAACTGAATAAAGTGACAAGTAGACTGGATTTTCCATGTTAGAATAAATGTCCAGACTTCTGTATTCTCTGCTCCTCACTACAGGATTATGCACTTGTTACCAGCTCTTTTCTCTTCCCCCAGCTATTTTAATCCTTCTGTCTACTGCCTGTGGTACTGACTGGAGGTGTTTATAGGCTGGGATAGACATACTACACAGTTTCTGAGAGATTCTTTATTGCATGCTGAGTACATCTGATGTTTCAGGTTTGCTAAGTATGTACAGATCAAAGGTGAACTTAGTGCTGAACTTACTACCATGTATGATTTATCTGAGGAATACTTGTGTTTTCAGAAGTCTCATAGCTTATGCTGTTGGATGTCTGAAAAAAATGCAGGAAAGTTCTATCCTTGTGTTTTGTTTCACTTGGGATGGAGCATAGGATTTTAATGTCTTCTGAGGGATAGTTGATGATAATGCCTTTGGTTCTTCAGGATCTGTTTTTCATCTGGTTCTGGTGCAAATTAATGCATTATCCACTCCTGCCATTACAGCTTCACAGGATTTTTTTCATATCTATATTAAACAAGAAATCACATACTTGACAATGAACTGTTTATTCACAATTTGTTCTCTGTCTTCTGCCACTGAGAGAATAATGTGACTATACATGCTTATTTTTCAGTGAAACATGGAATGGTTTGGGTTGGGGACCGTAAGGATCATCAAGTTTCGGTTTTTAATAAAATGATTATAATTTGGACAAGATTTTCTACTCCGATGTTTGAGGATTTTTGCATTTTTCATTATGGAAACATCAGTATCAAGGACTGTAAGAGAAAATTTCATGGCATTTATACAGCAATCGAATTAAAAGGAAAACTCCTATTTTTGCATATAGTTAAAAAAACTCTTTGTAGATAACACTGCACTTGCAGAACTGTCAGAATCAGGGAATCATTAATATTGTCTAATTTAAATGCCTTTTTTATGCTTTCTTTCATAGTTACAAGGGGCCAAAATTGACTAAAGTTGAAACAATGGCCTTTTCTTTAAGAATACATGGTGAGGCTTATTGTGGTTTTTTTTCTGTCTCCTGGGATGGAGTGGGTTGGGTTTTGTTTTTTAGAGTTGAACTTAGTTCTCTAGAGTTTTTTTAATTTGCTCACATAAAATGGTGTTTTGGAAATCATTAATATGTTTTCTTGTAAGATTCAAAAGCAAGTTTACTTTCTTATGGCAACTGCTGGCCTCCTTGCTTTGAAGTGCTTTATTGATACTTGAACTGTATATGATCGATACTGTGACATTTCCATGGGTCTGGTTCTGGATCATTAAAGCTGGGAAAAGCTTTGTTGTTAATTGCAGTGAGCATCAAAAGATCCATGCTGGATCATGCTTATAATATTAATCTCCACCATAACAAGACTACAGCATAAGATCAAAAAGTATTTGTTTCATTTTTGATAATTTTTATAGTTCTCAACTTCTTAGCTTGTTTCCACCTCCCACTATATTTAAAGCCATCATGATTTCTGCTGATCTGAATTTGTAAAGTAATTATTAAAAACCTTTGATATTTATAAGATATCTGAAATATTTCTACTAATTAATTATTGATTCCCCAAGTGATTCAATCCTACTGATTTGTAATAAATATTTAAGATTTCTATGAAATAAAGAGGGTTGACTTGTTTTTGTTTGCAGGGGATTGTTTGTTTGTTTGTTTGTTTGTTTGTTAATTTTACCTTCATGATTTTGTAATTTGAAGCAAGACTTTTAATACTACTGAAGACATTTTTATCTATGTGTATTTCAATGTGTACCACATATATTTGTCTTTGTGTTGATAGCTTGTCCTTGAAATTAGCAAAACCTATCAGTTGTTCTGTGTCCGAAAGAATCACAGAATTGCAGAATATGCCAGGTTGGAAGGGACCCACAAGGATCCTTGAGTCCACCTCCTGACCCTGCACAGGACCATCCCCGAGATTCACACCATGTGTTCAAGGCTATTGTCCAAACCCTTCTTGAACTCTGTCAGGCTTGGTGCTGTGACCTCTTCCCTGGGGAGCTGTTCCAGTGCCCAAACACCCTCTGGGTAAAGAACCTTTTTCTAATATCCAACCTAAACATCCCCTGACTCAGCTTCAGGCTGTTCCCTTGGGTCCTGTCACTGTCACTACAGAGAAGAGATCAGCGCCTGCCCCTGCTCTTCCCCTCATGAGGAAACTGTAGACTGTAGTGAGGTGTCCCCTCACTCTCCTCTCCTCCAGGCTGAACAGACCAAGTGACCTCAGCCGCTGCTCCTGTGGCTCCCCCTCAAGGCCCCATTAAGCCAATCTGGTCAGTAACTACACACACTCGAACTCCTAAACTATAGGGTTCATTGTCTTGGGGTAAATTATGAAGGCTGATGAGTATCTTTATACCATATGTTGGGAGACTTGGAACTTAAGAATTTTAGAAAGTAAATTTAAAAATTCCGAGTGTAGTTGGAGCCCAGATCTAGAGCTGGTGGGAAACAATAAATACATCTAATCTCTGTTTACTCCATGGAGTTTCAGTGCTGAAGTCAGACCATTCTTCAGCAAAAGACATGATTCTGTTTAAATTTCAGAAAGTAGAATCTTATCCAGAAAATAGTCCACTAACATTTTTCAGCACTCTCTGAACGGACTGATAAGAGCTAATCAATCAATTTTCAGAGCCTGACTGCTGTAGGAGGATAATGTAGTGACAGTGTGCTACTGCCTTCTCAGATTATTTCCCAACAGCTGCAAAAAACATATATATTGAAAATATGGCTTTGTTATCTCATATTTTTTTAAATAATGCAGAGATAACTTCTGGGAAAATAAGTTTTGGCCAGGTCACTAGCACACTCTGCTGAGAGTTCTCTTTCCACTCACTTTGAGTCACTTTGAGATCTTTTACCAGTCACAGAGAGGATGTGCAGCAATTGCTTATTGATGGTTCAACAAGACAGAGAGCTAGATAGCTAAGATTAATTGGTTACTATTAATATACTCACCACATCCAATGAAGAAGTCTGCCAATCCAACACTTGCCTCTCAAGTGGGGGAGGTAGAGGCCCTTTTGCATAGGCTTATTCTTCACACTGTTGAGTTGCTGTCTTATTCTCTGCTTTCATTTTTTTTCCCCTTGAAGATTTTACCCTTTTATCTCAGTATTTTCCTCATAAATCGCTGAGTTCCTTGCTGGCCCATCTCTGCACTTCTGAAAATTCCTTCATAAGACCTTTTTTCTAGCTCACTTCTAAGTCACTTTTTGAATTCAAAGGTTTGAGATTTTGAATTTTTCAGTGGCTCATTTGCACTTTCAAAGCTTCTTGACAAAATCAAATACATCAACCAGGAAGGGGTTTTTTTGGCCAAAATATGAAATATTTTGCCCCCTTTTATATGGGGCCACCTAAACATTGTCTAGGCTGTTATGGTTGTGAGTTGAATCTTCTGGCATGTTATTTCGGCTTTTGGAAAATAATATACAGGCATATTTTAAACTTGGATAAAAAATCCTCTTTATTTCAGACAGTTAAGGCATTTTTCAGTGTAATTTTCTTCCATACCACCTTCAAGCACAATCCTGTATTTTCATGGCATCTTATCGCAAAGCTGTTCTTTGTCCTCTGCTATATGGTCCTTGACAGGCTGGGCAAGATTCTGCTTTTAGCGTTGTGGCATTCTAATGTTATCAGTGCTTCTCTTTAAAAATCAAATATATCGTTTCCTTGAGACAGAACTTGAATTTATGAAACCAAGCTCAAAAAGGATGTCTAAATCATACCTCCTCAGTATGACAGGATATCAAATGTTACATTTAGCTTATGTCAAACTCAAATGCCTGCTAAGTCTTGAAGTCCTACGCAGGTTATGGTAGGATCTTAGCTGTAATCCAGCTCACCAAGTCACTTTTGTTTGAGGTCTTTTACTCTGCACAATGAAAACAGGAGAAACACAGCTAAGGAGCTTTATATCCTTTCATGTGAGTATTTTTGCTCCTGAATCCTTGAGCCACTCACTATCTCAACAGGTCCACTCCTTTTTTAATTTCATTATATGAAGTGACTTCAGCTCACTAACTTTCTTTCATCTTAACAACAGTATTCTGGTCAGGTTTAAGCCTTGGCCGCAAAGCTGTGCTCTCTCGCTGAAGCCCTGCGCAGAGAGTCGCGGTACCAGAGTCCACCTAGGAGGAGCTGACTGTGGGAGACAAGGCAGAGAATCTGAGCAGGGTCTGATGTTGCAGAGGCACGGTGATACCCCATGTAAACTCAATATTCTTTCTGTTAGGTTTTATAATGATATTGCTACCTCTTTTAGATGAAGATGTTTTGGTGAGTTGTGAGAAAATTACTTCTAAGGGTTGAAACCCTTCTGAGTAAATAGACTTGTATACTAAGCATCTGAGTTTGGACACAGGTCTCCAGTATTTCTCTGTATTGTAACAAACATTGTAGCACTGTGATAATTTATTCAATGATTCATGTTCTTTTTTAACAATAACTTCCTAATTTTTTACTGCTGTCTTGTGAAGTTACAGTGTGATTAACATTTGTTTCTGGGATGGTATTGAATACATTTGCTGTATAATTATTTGTATATACTCTCTTTTGATCTATACTTTCCATAAAGATATCCATAATTAATGTCACAGGTCTTTATTTATTTCCAGAGATAAAGAAAGTATTAATTCCCATGGCTCATTGGGACCTGCAGGGGAATAGCGATTTTTAGATCTAAATAAGCTATTCAGAATTCCCCTTTGGTATTATTAATTTTGTTTTTTCAGAGCAACTGCTTGAATGTGTACCAAATGAACATATTTAGCACTAAAATTAACTACATTCGAATAACTCATCTGTTTAAAAAAAACCCTGAGAAACACAAGCACATCGATCTTTGCAACTCTGAATGTAAGCAAAAACAAGGGAAATACAATCACAGAGTATAATATTGTAATAAAACATCAGAATACGTAAAAACCTCAGTCACAAAGTTATTGGCTTCATATGGACTCATAATTAATTCATAGTCTGCCTCAAATGTGGCTGGGAGAAAGGACATAAACCAAGAATGTGAGCTTTTGTTGTTTTCCCCTCTGTGACTTCTTTTCTGCCAGATTCCAAATGAAATGAAACCAAGGCTGGCATTACACACAATTTAATTCAGATGAAACTTCAGACACAAAAGTCATTAAGCATACATTGCCTAAATAAAAAATGAGATGTTTGCAAGCTGCCTTGACATGGTCTGCAAAGTTTAGTACATAAAAGCAGCCCAGTGAATAGTCAAATGCTACTGAAGTAAATAAAAAGAAAGCAAACCTCCTCCACCCCTTTATTATTCTTTTATTCTCTTACAGTTTCTGTCCAGATACAATACTCCAGATAAAATAGACAGTTATAAACCAGGATGCCGAAGCAGAAGGATTTCCTATATCACTAAGTAACTGCAATACAATTTGAAAAAAAAAAAAGAGACGCAAAAATTTACTATTTTAGCAGTGTTTACACAATTTCAATTTTTCATCCAGCAAATGAAGATCTATGACTCTTGTCTCTTCCCCGCAGATGCTAGTACTAATCGTAATTTCTTAGCAGTTAAGTCTCTTCATTATGTCCAAGGTGTCCAAACTATGATACGGAGAAATAACACTGACTGTTTTGGATGTCTTCCTGTTTAGGCATTAGTAGTACTTTCTAATTGGCATCAGAGACCAGGTTCAAAGCATATAAAGGGCAACTTACAGAGCAAGACAACTGTCAGTTCATTTCAATTTGCTGTACTTCGGCCTGAATATCTACTGAAAATGATCAGACATATATAAATCATGACTCTGGAGAACTACTGATACGACTGTGACTACAGATACTATGACTGCTCATCACATTGGAGTGACTTTCAACTGCTCTTACTCAGCTGTAATTTTGTGCTCAGTTCCCACATTGTGGGTGTGAAGCTAGTGATTGAAATAAACATCTAGTCATTATGTTGTAGCCCCCCAAAACTCACTGCAGCTGTGCAAATTCCTAAAAATTGGTTTAACTGATACTTTTATGAGATCCATTGCAGTGGCTGAGGGCTGTCGCAATAACATCCACGATTCTGCCTGACTTTCCTCATCTATAAGTAACCCACAAAGAATGTTAATAAAACAAATGGCTAGTGAACAGACCTTCTCTTAGAAAGTTTTCACTGGCAGAAATGACTCAGTCATGATATCCCTTCTGTCTCAAAGAAGGTGATGTGTGCCAGAAATCACTCAGTGTGAATGAAATAAAATATAATATGAAAAAAAGAGAATAAAATGTCTTCAAGTAGAAGACAAATCCAACTATTTGTGTAGATCTTTAGGGTGCCATTATTATTGTTATGTATAAGATGTTTGAATGCTGAGAAGATAAGCTACAGAATGATACTTTGAACAGCATAGAATACAAGAGATACTGTACTATAAAATCTGGTTTTATTTTCAAATATTTGTATTTTTGTGTTGGCCACTTAAAAACTAGACAAAAGCAGGCTTCTCAATACAGAAATGGTAAAAAGTCTTTAAATAGAATTTCATTAAGGAAATCTTTAAAAAGAATTCATGTTCTTGCTGTTAAACCTTTATAGTTTTGATCTTCTACATTTAAAGAGAGAATCTTTTGTCTGTATTTTCTGTTTCACATGAGGAGTTCTGTGTACTATGCATACAAAATAAGGAATTTGCATGTCAGACCAATAATTAGAAAAAAATTGAAATGTAGAGTCATAGAATACTCTGAGATGGAAGGGACCCATCAGGATCATCGAGTCCAGCTCCTGGCCCTGCACAGGACACCCCAACAATCACACCATGTGCCTGAGATCATTCTTCAAACACTTCTGGAAATCCAATCTTCCTGTAATCCAGTCTTAATTGCTTTAAGACTTAAATTGAACTAAAATCTACTAATTTTATTTCATCTTATGTTTTTAGTCTCAACTTGAAGCTTTTTTCCAAATGTTGGCATGTCCTTTTGTTCACTTATGTGTGGTATGTCTTTCATTTGTACCACCTCAAAAACCATATAAAACCAGTATAAACCATAAATCTGAAATTGAAAACAGCAATGGCTAAAGAAGTAATATAATAGAGAATTTTTGTATAAGACTTAAGTTTAATGATAATGAGGAATCCTAAGTTAAAGCCTAACCATGAAAAAAATTGATAATTTTATGACAAAACTTTTGTTATCAGTTCTCTCTTTAATGATAAATTAGATGTAGGAAGACTGTACTAAGATACAGTGTCTCTACTTCCCTGCAAAATTATGAACCTGACTTCTCTTTCTCTCTCTCTTTTTTTTTTTTCTGAGTGAAGCAATCTTACCAAAGGTGGCAAGTGAAATAATCTTGTTTAAGCGGACAAATGGGATAGTAGTACTTTTTTCCCTGGAAATAGTACAGTAGTTATTTTGTCACTCAAAAACACCATATGAGTTACATGAAATCAATTTTTAAAGAAAGATATATCTGAAATGTAAGGTATATATTATAGGTATTTTTAACTTCCATAGATCCATATCTTACTGCAAAAATGAGGACAAAAATCTTTGGTTTTGTGCTTGTTTTATAAATAACTGAGGAGGCTGCAGCTTTAGTTCTGAGACAGAATGATTGGGCTGCGGAATTTACTCACAAAGGCATTGCATAATCCTACAGGTATTGCTAACAGTATTCTTAGATCATTGTCAGTGTTAGAGAAATTATCCTTTATTTGTCTGCTACTTCTCTGATTTACATTAGTTCTTCCGGAAAGGTTTTAGAGGGGAGAAAAAAAGTGATGCATAGAGTTATCCAGCTTCAGAATTGAAAAGATTAACACTGGAGAGAGGCAGAAAATTTAAAAATGTAAGAAGAGAAAGTTTACATTCACACACTGAAATATACATTGTGCGTAGACACAGAAAATCGAGGATATTGAAAAGGTTTATCAAAGTCAATGAGAATAGCCAAATATTGTAACCCTAAGCATGTACATAAATCTTTGCAGGATCCAGGGCTTTGTTAATAAGTTTCATGATGAAATGATATATTTTAACAAAATAAACCACAAGACTTTGATAATAAATCAATTTCAAAATTAGTTGTAAAGAAAAGGAAGTAATCTATTTTTTACAGTTTAAAAAAACTTAAAACTGGTTGGTTTAGTTTTCCTTGAAAATTTGTTGTTTACTGGAAAAAATCACTTATTTTTCCTCACTTCCTGCTTCCCTCCTTATCTAAATTAGTGAAAAATATGTTCTTAAGATGACACATTTTTTCCTAGGGCAGTTTTAAATGAAGGTTATGTATTTCTCTTTTAAAATCTACAAATAATATAATTTCAATTAGACTTTAAAGGTTTCAAACAATGGCATAAAATCTAATACGACCTGCACATATACAAGTTTAACTGTATCATTTTTAGTAGTTCTCAGTACTACAGTTAGGAAAGCATACAGGGATGGAGTTAAATGTCAGCAAGTTGAGGACCTAAGGATCAATATTTTACCTTTACTCTCTTGTAGCAGATTATTTCCCTTTCAGTGGGGCAAGAAAATTTGCTGGAAGATTTAGTCAACAGAAAATGTCACATTAATTTTATAAAATGTGCCCTAGGAACATGTCAGGTGATTTCAAACTTAGGCAACTCTTGTCCTTTTGTCTTCATTTGCAACCCAGTAACGATCCATCTGTGCGTTCGACAGAAACAGATTATAAGCAAGAAATTGGAAGCATGTTCTTCCTCTGTCTGACACATACACATCTTTTTAATGGCTGACTGCAGATTTTCTCCTCTGGATATGAATATGTGCTTTGGCCAACCTGATATTTCTAATCCTCTTCTAGTAAAACCTGTCTGTGTCAGTTGTCTGCATTTACAAAAGCTTCCTTGAGACAACATCTTTTGCTAGGAGTTTTCATTTTCTGCTCCCAGGTTGCATGGCTGAGAGTAGTTTTCTGTGATTCTACCTATTCTCCCACAACATGCTTAAATCAAAGGGATCTTAGTTCACATCCACTACTTCTTCCCTGAAATAATACTCCTTTATATTCTCACATTCACTTTCTGCATCTTAGATCCTGGCCTTTTCCATGCATGTACAGTGCCAGAAGGAAAAGGTGCTATAAGACAGTGTGTCACCCAGGCATACAGACTTGTAGGTTGATGGACTTCAGATATTTGCTGATTAGAAAAGGTCTGTATCAATGGGAGAGGGAAGCCAGAAACTGATGGCTGGCACCTGGTTGACATAAATCCTGAAGAAAATTTCAACATTTATTTTAAGATCACATAGACAAACCTTTCTGAGTGAACCATATTAGTCTCAAAGACATTTCAAAATGGGGCAGGCTGATTGTGGGCAATGCTTAACTCGGCCCAGGAAGGAAGGTATAGAAGCTGAAATGTCAGCTCATCTTCAGGCTGTAGATTGCTTGTATCTCTGTTAATTATGTTAACTGTTGAATGATAATTAATTTAAATAGCAAAGCTGTGATCAATTTTTGGCAGATGTTTAGGTAAGATGAGTGATAGCTGGAACTAGGCTCCCCTGTCTCTGAGTTAAGGAACCCTCTAAGGGGAAATGTTAAGCTTGTTCAGACAATGATAAAAAGCAGTAGCTGAGTGATGATGAAACCATAGCTAGCCAGGCAGTCTGCACAGTAGCTTTGCTCAGCAGGGACAGAAGGAAGAACTCCTTGAAGTACAGGAGAACTCAGGGAGTATATACAGTGCTACATGTTGGAAGAGCAGTTTGCAGGTTTGCTAGAGGCAAATGTCTGAAGGTTTTCTGTGTGCCTGCCTCTCAAGGCTGTGCAAAAAGAGTGTGAACAGACTTAGAAAGACCTTTATAAAGGGATGAAACCTTACCATGCCCAGGTAAGAACAAAGGTCAACAAAATGGGCAGTTTGCACTGGAAGCATGTATTGGTGAAGGTCCAGAACAACTCAGATCAACCTATCCTTGTTGTCTTGATATGATCAGATATGTCCCATGTATTAGTAGCTAACCCAGTCAGTGTAGAGCTGGGTAAGAGCATAACAATCCTAAGCATAACTTCTAAAGAGAAATGAAATTTTTAAGAAGTTCCAAAACCTAATAAATTTTTAGCTCAGTAAGCAGTTAAAAGTCCCCCCCAGCAGAATGAAGGCTGCTAGATTTATTGTACAAAGTGCAGCAGATACTTTGCTGGACAGCCAAATGCTGTGTCAGTGGCAAGGGCTTCGAGTAAGATTTTACAAAACAGAGATTGGACAAAATGTGGCAGCTGAGGTTCACTTTGAACTACTTTAAGGTAAGTAATATAAGGAATGCATGCAGGTTGACGCAGTATCAAAATTTGAATTGATATTTACAATTAAGAACAAATATCTTAGAGTAATTTTTAAAGTTATCTGAAATCATTGTCTTAAAATGCAGCAGCAACCAAAATGGTCAGCAAGATATTGAGTATCAAGGAAGACATGAAGATCAAGACAGAATTGAAGTTCTGTAAGGGGTCAAGAACATTTAGAAAAAGGCAATGAGGAAAGACAGGGACCTCTCAGTTTAGAGAAGTCTTAGGAGGAAGTTGAATTTGGAGATGTTATTCTCTAAGACTCACAATACAAGAATTAGAGGGCACTTAAACTAGAAAAGGTGGATTTGAATAGGCAGAAGAAAGCAATTCTTTATACATGAGGCAGTAAGCTTCTGAATGTTGCTACCACAGCAGGCTGTAGAAGAAGAAGGTATCAGTTAAAAAAAAATTAGGCAGATTTCTAGAAAAGAGTTATTCTAATGGAAAATAAGAGATTAGATAAGGGTGCACCTTCTAGTATTATAAATATAGCAGTTGCAGGTTCTGGGAAAGTAGAGGGGAAGCAGACACAAGAAAGTTTTCAGGCTTGCCTCCTCCCCTGAAATCTCCTGTTGTTGTTTTCTGAGACAGAATATTGTGCTAGATGTACAAATTCCCTGAACCCGGAGAATACTTATTATGTTCTGACATGGGTGAACTTAGCTGGACTTTCTGGAGTAACAATAAATACAGATGACTGCTTGTGAGAGAAAAGCGAAGTTCTATCATCTTTTTAAAGGCATTTTAGGATATGACCTGATCCATGTGTGAATGAATGCTCCAGAATAACTCCTCAGTGCTGAAAATAAGTCTTACCAGAATGCCTTATTGATCTGTGGTCTTCAAAAATCATGGTATCCTAGTTTTGGAGGATGAAAGTCGACTTTACCTTGTATGCTTTCTGAATTGAAATGATAAGACTGTAGCATGAGGACAATGCAGAGGGTGTACGAGAGATCCGTCACTTAAACAGAAAATAGATCTAGATATGGACGAATAAAGATGAAAAGATGACAATGACAAAACCCTTTTTAGTAATACTGAATAGAGACCCTGTGAATACATTTGAAATTTCTGTGGTATGTCAGTAAATTGTCTAAGTTTGTTCATCTGTTTTATAATTTTCATTTCCTGTGATTTTCCGCACTTGTACATCATAATAGGTAAAAATAATACTTCCCTTTTCTGTTGCCATTGTGAAATGATATCCCTCTGATTCAAATAATCTGGGAAAGAGTTAATTCTAATACTTAAACTGTACAGCAGGTATTTTTCAGGTCACTTTGAGAGTAATGCTATCTTTTCAGCACTACAATAGTGATACAATAAAAACAGTTTAATTGCCACAGATGAGGTAATGCAGTGTCTTTATATATATAAACTATAGCAAAATTTTCACTCAAATATTTGTATTTTGTACATTTATGGCCATCCCTCTCTGGCTGAGCATATCTTAGTTATTTCATCCATGAATGGAAATTACTGCCTTACAGCTGTATAAACACTGAAAATCAGGTTGACTAATTGACTAATCTCTTCCTGTGTTTGTTTATGTTAATAAGTTTACTCACTTATGGTCTCCTAATGTGGGCTGGAGAAGACTGACTTTGTGATTTTTAGAACTTGAGTGTAGTCAGTTTTTCTAGAAAAGTCCTAGATAAAGTTTCTAATGTTTCATTGTATTGGTGAGAGATAGTTTTGATAGAATAATTTGAACAAAAGAATCCATTTCCGTACATAAAAAAATTTTGCTGGCTTAAGTGAGACATGTCAAAATGTGCAGTTCTGTGGAGAGAGAAACTTACAATACAGCAACAGAGTTGCACAACATTTCTGTATCCTGACAAAAAGATGAACAAGTGATTCCTATCTGCAATCTATAATTAGTTCAGTGAACTTCTCTGTAGCTGATAATGAGATCCAGCTGATAAGAGTTGTTAGTCAAAATTATGTTGGTGACTGAGCTACATGAGGTCGTTGAGGATAGTAGGATCAGTGTCTCTTCTTTCTTGTGAGGAGCAGGTTGAATGGTCAGAGCTCTGTGGCTGCTGGGAGGTGATTACTGACTCCTAGGGAAGCATCTGACTTCTGCAGGTGTACCCCATGAGGCACCAGTACAAGATCAAAAGACAGAGTTGTATTTGGATTTAGATTGTAAATTTACCTTGTCTTTTCTGTTCCTAAGCATCATAAAACTGTGCTGTAGTCCCATGGAAAAATCTGCTTTATTTGTTTATTTCTCCAATTCTCTAGAGAGGAGCTGCACTGCCTACTACTAGCCTTGAAGACTCTGTTCAGGATCTGCACAGCCCAGTGGGGATAGTGTGAAGATATTTCTTCCTGCTGGATATATATAGGTAAAAAAACAAGCAAAAAACCCCCAAACCAACCCAAAAAACATAGTTAGAGCTGGCATTTGTGAATTAGTGCTGTAATGATAAGGCTAGAGCATGAGGCTTCTGAATAGTAAAATATTAATAATCAGAATGTCAGTGTCTTTGGCATCCAGAATGTGCCATCAAATAAAGTGCAGGACAAAACTTAGTGCCAAGGATTCTGTGAGGAGCAAGTAAAACATCCTTGTATGGTGCATCTCTGGGAGCACTGGGATTTTGCTCTGTAGAATGAAGGCTTAGCCAGACTGCTTGACTGTTTTTTTTATATGGGCCTTGGACAGAAACGAGGAAGGGAAAAACAATTTGACAGACGAATCTGCTCAACTGATTAGGGAGAAAGCCTTAAGGAAGACAACTGAAGAAGCTTATTGGAAAGCTGCATATAGAATTTGAATAGAATCCTCCAGAGAGGCATTCACTGTTCATATAAAATTTTTGATTTTTGAAATGAGGACATATTTTTAAATATCTCTCTTTTTAAATTTTAGGAAACTCATGCAAATGAAAAACTCCTCCTGAACTTTGTACCTATTGCATAAATTATGTTGCATGTCTTGGGATGAAAGAGAAAACTGTTTTTTCAGATGATCTCCTCACGGTATCTGAGCACAGCTTTGACATAGTGGGCAGTCTGCCCCTGCATGGTCCCCTCCTAATGGAGGCAAGGAAAAAGAGATGGTGGCATGACTGAACACCAATCATGCTGCTGTGGAAGACTACTCAGATGAGGTGGGTGCAGGCAATTGGCTCATGTAGCTCAGGGAAGAAAGCAAGGAGTGACCACAGCTATTTCAGAGAAAGCTGATTTTAGGTCAGCATGAGGAGGACTGGAGGGTGAACTTTGGTTTAGATCAGCTGACTGTACCTGTTGAGTGGATCACCTGGTTGTGTAATTGAATATTTTATTTTATTTTCTTCCCAAGTTAATGGAGAATGTGAGTGTTTTCCTGAGCTAGCCTGACTAGCATGGAGGAAGTTGCTAATAGAGTATAAAAACTGACAGGCAATAGAATGGGCTTAGACAGAAACAGGCTTCAGCTGGATTCAATATAAATATTCCCTCCTGGTGTGTGGGGATACCCAGTGCCATCATAACAACCACATAAGGACCAGTAATATGAATGATATTTGCATTTTGATCCTGCTGTATGTTGAATTGCTATGTTCTGCTTGTATTGTGATTTTACTGCTCTGTCATATCCCTCTGCTAAATCCAAATCCAGTGTAGCATGAAATATCTTCAAATAAGTAAGTTTAGCATTAAACATTAAGCCCTTCTCATGTGAAATGTCTAAAAGAAGCTGCTCAGAGAGTAATGAATTCTGACAGGGCATACAGGATAAAAAGGGATTTTATTTTCAAAGTCTATTTTTCAGCTCCTGTAGACACATATCAGACAGGAGAAGGAAGGGAGGGGGAGTCAGGGAAGTTGCCAGTGTGTTATGTCCAGCTGTTTTTTCTTGATGTCGCTTTGTGTTGAAGTTAATCTTACACAAAGAGTGTTTTTTTATTCAAGTAAGAGAATAGTTCTCTGAAAACAGGTTTCTGATACTTGATGATCAGCTACTTTATACATAAATGTGTTCAGTTTGCCACTAGGTGCCCCCACAACCATAGGAATGTTAATTGTAAAACACTGATACAATAAAATGTTTTGAAAAAAGTGGAGGCAGTGAGAATCTTTCTGACAAATATTATTTATGCTTTACCTTATATCAAAGACCCTATAATATTAAAAAGTGGTTGGTTTTTACATGTTATATAGCTTTAAAGTGCTTTTTAAGTCCAGTTAAACTAAGTGTTCCTTCCCTACCCCCAATTCTGCTTCTTAAAATACTCCATTATCACCATATTTCTATTTCTTTTTCCAAATGAAAATGGAGTTGTGTGTGTAAATGGTTTGCAATGAATTTTGTATGTCAGCCATAGCTCTGCACGGGATCAATTACCAAAAAGAATTATTCTTCTAAAATGGAAATTTCTATCTGAATATTTATTCAACATCATATGTGTAATTTTTTGGCTGGGATAGGATAGCTGAAGACCAGGAATAAGAAACTTTTGGCTTCTATGCAGCTAGATGTACTTGTGACAGCTTAGAAGGGTTCAAGTCACTACTGACTGTGTGTTTAGATTGCGAAGTAAAATTGCATGTTGACTCACTAGAAATGCTTGTTGCATTTTATATTTTGCTGAGTGGTGGAGTGCTCAGGAGTGCTGAGTTATAGCATAGCAGAAAAAGGATTTAGAGAGGGAAAAATTATTTAGATTTGTCCCTGTGTTTACACTTTGTCATGTTTCTTATTAGCTGGAGATATATATATATATATAAATGTATATATAATCAATATTTTGTCGTATTTTTTTAATACAGGAGGGAATAATATTTCACAGGCCCATGAGATGAGACATTTCAGGAGAAGGACAGAACCATTTCATTTTGGGCAAGCATCTCTTGTAGACTTCAGCTGTGAAGGCTAGAAATCAGAGTAACTGCAAAATAAACATTTCTATTTCCAGAGACAGAGAATAGACTCTTATTCCATGTAGCCCATCAATCAAGAGCACTGCTTAAGAAAACAGCTCCTTAACTATTCTTTGTGTTTGAAAATGTGAATGGTTAAGATGTTGCTGCACTTTGATTTGTATACCTTAGATTTTCACTTCATGGTGGTTTAAAAAAAACCCAGCTCTCAGTTGGTGCACTATACAAGCATTGTATGTCAGCTAGGGAGTTAATTTGACAACAGAACACCTGGAATAATACATCTGTAATACTTTCTTGTATTATTAGTACATTTCTTTTCAGAATGAAGTGGTTTCAACACTCTCAAAATTGTTCTTTGATCTTTCTTTCTCCTTGTCTCCAGTCCCACTAAGCAGCTCCATCCTTCTTCCATCATCTTGAGATCCTGCTGTAAACATCCCTGATGGGCCCCTCTGAGGTGGGGGAATTGTATCAGGTGATGGGCTGTGGTGGTGGCAGGAGTGGCACCAGTGCCAGCGAGAGAGGTGAACTGCAGAAGATGGTGTTGGGGTGATATGGGGCTTGCAGGTTCAGTAATACAGCTTTTTCAGTGGCTGAACTGTTCCTGGCTTCTCACTGGCTTCAAGGAATGGAAAATATTTCATGGGGTGAGAAGTCCAGCCTGGCTGGCTGTATGGAATAGGCAGGATCAGCCTGGGCATGGCATTATGCTACTGCCTTTGATCCATTTAGGGATGAGTTTGTTCTGAGTGTCTGTCTATAAGGAGCAGGGGAAGTAGCAAGTGGAGCTTCCAAAGGTGAGCTGAACCCCCTCACTAATGTAGGCAGACTTGTGTTGAAACCTTTCAGTTCAGTTTGCTGTTCAGCTCCCTTATTACTTCTGCTTTGGAATTTATTTTTTTAAAGTAGAAAATTAAAATTATTAACTCTGTTCCAAGGACAGAAATTGTGAATGCCCTACCCCTGGAAGTGTTTAAGGCCAGGTGGATGGAGCTATGAGGAACATGGTCTCGTGAAAAGTGTACCTGCCCATGGCAGGGGGTTTGGAACGAGATGATCTTTAAGGTCTCTTCGAGCTCAGGTCATTCTATAATTCTATGACATTGGATGCTCTTTTCCTCCTTCAAGAAAAATTTCTGTAGACTCTCGTCTGACCATTCAATTTTGCTTCTCCTTTTGCAAGCTCTGGAAAATTGAAAGGAACTTTTTAAAAATCAGATTTAAAATAATAGTTATTTGGTTGAAAATGTGTTGTCCAGAATATGAATTTAAAGTTCATAAAAGTTAAAAATAAGACAATTTTCCCAAACCTACTTGTGCATTCTTTAAAGATGTTGTATTCATTTAATTGAGTGGGGGAGGGGAAAAGCAGCTTCTTTTGTGTTAGGACTGTGACAGTCAGAAAGATTAGAGATTACCACTCAGAAAATTACTCCTCTTTCAGGTATTTCAGAGATACAGATTATGTTATTACATGCATTTAATGAATCCTCATAATGTAAAAAAGAAGTGAAAATACCAGGGGAAAGGCAAAGTCTGCCTCGTCATGTATATATTTAAGCTTCATATTAGTGGTGTAAAAAGGTAGAAGGTAGATATTGTTGCCTTTGTATTTCCATTGAATGATATGGAAATTCCACAAGTGAAATGTTTAATGTCTGGGTAGTTAGTTCCGAACATAACAACGAACACTGCAAATAATTACTTATGTTTCAAAAATGTATGTAAATTAACTGATATTAGCAGATCTGAGAGGAAAAAAAGACAGTTGGATAGCTGAAACAGACAGATGATCATGTGCTGTGTCATTATAGTTTGAATTTTATGTCTAATATTTCTTCTAATGCAACTCTAGTTGTGGTTTTCTTTGGTGACTTATTTTCTTGCTGCGAGGTTTATGGAAGGTCTTTTGATGAGAAGATTGATAGGAAGGAAACCTCTGTGAAATTTTTCATTCATATCCTAAAATCACATCTGATATGTATTTATAAAGAATTAATGAACTAAGCGTTACCAGTTCAATTTATCATGCTGCTTAGGAATGGACTGAGTGTGTTCAGAAATGGCGTGAAATATTTCATCCAGCTATAGTGCAACTACAGTCAAATATAATGAAATCTGTACCTCAAGGCTGGAGATGGCTTGTTCACTTGCTGTGATATCTAAAATTGCCCTCTTTAGACTGATTAGTGAGAGACATTGTAGGGCAAGAATACCTAACTCCAGAATCTTTGAAAATGTAGCTATTCCTTGTTCTTTATTTCCCACATCTCCCACAGCTAGCTCTGTATGAAGAAAGGCACTGATCCTGCATCTGTACCTGTCTCTCTTTCCTGCCATGTAATTGTTTAAACTGGGAATTGCTAAAAGCATGAAACATCGTTTTTAAAATGTTTTTCCTGGAAATGTAACAAAGCAATCCTGTCTTTAAGGCTGTATTGCAATGATGATTTCTATATAAATAGTATAAATCTGTGCCCAGTAGAGAGGGAAGTAAAAATGAAGTAAACATGATCTGCTCTGTAACTTAATATGTCTTTTCTAGTAAAATGTTCTATATTTTCCCTAAAGTGTTTATTGGTCACTTTCACTGGGGTACTAAAATTAAACAAGAATATCTTGGTGTGTATGGACTTGCCATCTGACAATATCAGTATGGGTGGATATTATATGTCATGATGTTTTGCACTGTGGAAATGTCAGTATATATAGAAGAATAAAATCATTGTTTTTTTAGTTGAAACAATATGTATTTACATAAAATCCATTCAATTTCCCTAAATTACACAGATAATGACAAAAAAGAAACATTTCAAGTCATCATCCTGCAAGAGCCCTTTCTGGACAAAAGGGTCATCTCCTGAAGAGTTTCTATTGTGTTTCAGGACTTAGTTCAATTATTTATCTCCCTGAATATAATTAAAATAATAAATATTTTAGCACTGAAAGCCTTTTGTTTACTCCCTTTGCTTTTTTCACTTCAGTTTTTTAGTCTTCGTTCTTTAAGTCACTGCTGACTTGCATGTTAGGACTTCTAAAGAAAGCTGCATCTTACCTTGGGAGCACAGGTAAGTTATATTTTCCACCTAATGCTGCAGTGAAATAAATTACCTGTTACAAAGTATTTTTTGTTTTGAAACATCATGGGGAAGTCATGAATGCAATTTCTTTTGTAATGGGTCTGACCAATACCCTTAATCAGCAGAGAAAATAGATGGAGTAAAAAGGAGTCAGAGTCCATCAGGTTGTGTTGTACTAAATATTGCTAGAGAGAATATATGTTGAGAGCCTGGCTGCAGTCTCCTGTGAGCTGTTCCTCTTTGCCCAACATCCTGTAATTTAGACCTGAGTAGCTAAATCAATTTTTTGCTTGTAGAAGGTCTGCTGATTGCACAAAACAGCAACATCAGTACAAAGTGAATTTTCTCTGCACTCATCAGACTGTCATTGGACTGTGGTACTGCAGGATTTTGCATGTTTGAGATTAGAAAAGGAGGGGTAGAGAAGGAGGTGACTATTTTCACCTCTTTCAGCTTACTCAGAACCTGAAACTAAGAGGAGCCCAGAGGACCAGTGCCAGCCCTTCCAGGACCTCACAAACAAACACTTCTCCTGGCTCTGCCTTGTAGCTGGCTGACTCATAGTTCTCCTTACACAGAACACCTGCAGACGTGACTGGCTACTCTGAGACTATTCATCCAACAGGGAAAACTACAGAACAAAGTCATAAGCAGTGCAGAAAATATGTGGTGATGAAATAAGCATTTGGTATCCTTCTTTGGTCATAATATTTGCCCTGTGAGGGGGGGAGAATAGATAATTGTTTTCTATTTCAGTTCTTGATTATTTCCATTCTTATTTCAATTTAGAGTTTGCACTGTTAGTATCTCTTACTACATTTGTCTGATTTCTGTGTGTTTCTGCCAGCCTGATCTGAATTTCATGTGCGGGCTGTTTTATCGGATCATGCATTAAGTGAAGATAAGCCAATAACTATGGTTTCTGTGGAGCTGCTACTTAAAAATCTAGCTTTCATATCTAAACAGAGACATCTCATTCTTAAAAGTCACTAGTGTCTGTTATGTTTGTTATGGTTCATAACAGATAGGAAATGAGAAAAACCAAATACAGCTTTGCTTTTTTTTCCCCCTTCTTAGTGTATGAGAGGCACATTGCTTCCTTAACCAGTATATCTCTTGGTAACCTCATATTCATACAGTATCCTGAAGGATTTAGGAAAATGAGTAGTTTGACTCATTCGTTGAAGGGTAAACAGAAATACTGTAAATGCCATTTTTATAGGAAAGCTCCTGAAGTTTTTTTATTCTCCTGTGAATTACTACTGTTTTGTCTAGGATTGGTTTTAATCAATAAGTCATTACATATATAATGAAAAATACATTTAAAAGAAGTTGAAGCACCTCTGATTAATTAGCACATTCCTCTTCATGGTGCATTATGGTTTTTGTATGTTCTTGAGTCTGTCTAATGATAATGAGAAGACTTATTCAAATACTGGATCTAACTATTGCTTTTTCAACATATAAAATGTATCTGTGGTAATATCTTTAAATGTCAGAGGAAAATAACAATTAAAGGAAACCTTTTGGTATGTATTCATCTGAACTTCCTCAAATGGCAGTCCACATGTGCAAAGGCAAGATTAAAGATGAAACTAAGGTTTCAGGTCTTGAAGATCCACTAGGAGAGTGCATTTTCTGATATGGCTTCAGACAGAAAGACTACAATATACCCTTCAAGGCTTTTCTAAAATGCAAATTGATGTATTGTGAGTAGTGATGATTGGGAGGTCTTCAAAAGTTCACTCCTAATCTGAGCTAAAGCACTAGAGCTTGAGCACTTGTTTGTCATCTGAGTAAGGCTTCTGAGGAAATGAGCTATTCTTCAGTTCTTGGTGCCATCAAATTAAGTCTCAAAGTTTTGGCTAAAATTTTCCTTCTAGAAAGGTGAAATACAAAAAAGGTTAATAGAGGAAAACATAAGGTGAAACTTGATTACTTAATGAACCAACAGGAGTCCAGATCTTTGGAACATACCCAGTCTTTGGAGCAGAATTGTAGTCTAGGAAAAACCAAATAGATACAGCAATTCTAACGGCTGAGGAATTTGAACACCAGGGAAGTGATATTGACATGTTATGGGAGAAAACCTGACTGCTGGTAATGCTGACCCAGTTCAGTGGAAGTCTTAGAACTTGAATTTAATAGAGTTGCAGTCTGGGCAGCTTGTTGGGACAGTGTTGTGGTCTCTAGTGGCCCTTCACATCCTCACAACCTCTGTGTCTGCAGTTTAGTCCTCACCAAGCCCTTTCCCTAATTCAAAAGGCACACGTGCTCTTCTACACTATGTGGGCTCTCAAGGAAAGGCTGGATGGTTGCAAACATGTCATGCTGTTGTTTGCCCACCTCAATATTATACTCTACTAGCAAATCCTTTTCCCAGAGCAGAGATTTAGGTTGGAAGTACTAAACAGTCCCTGTGGCTTTCCACTTAAGTAATGGCTAGGCTCTGAGTGGAGATTGTCAACTTTTGTGGCTTCTAAACTCCAGTTGTGGAAGTACTCATTTGTCTCTTTCACTCCAATATGATTGTTGTAGTTTCTGCTATTTTTCTTGATGAGAACATGCAGGTCTATGCTTCATCTTGTAAACTCACTCACTCTTCCAAATAAGCATCTTATTTTATTTTCCAAATTACCAATTTTTAGATCTTTGTGTGTTTAATAAATCATATGTGGTAGTTCCAGCTGGCTATACAAGTGTTTAAAAATAAATTTTCTTCCTGTTGAACTTACCCATTCATGCCTTTAGTAGGTGTGGTTACTTGTGGACCAGTGATAGCTGATGGTATAGTTTTCTGCTCCTTCCCAAGAACAATTAGGTTCCAGAACCTTACAAGTCAGAGCCAGAGTCAAGCTGTCTACATGGTCACAGGTGAAAGCTCAGCTCAGTATCAGAGGCACAGAACATGTTAAACACATACATAGGTATGCTGAGCCCTGTATGTGACATATTGCATTCATTTGCCTATCATATATTTGATCATTTTTTGTAACTATTCACTGACTTTTTTTTAACATCTTTTACCGTACTATATCTGCTGTGCTGTTTTATCTTATCATTTTGCTTCATTTTGTAAGTAAATGTGTTGCAACACAACAAGATCTGCTATACAAAAATCTGGGGTTTTGGCAAGCTATAAACTAGTCACAGACACATTGCTTAAAGATGTATCCATATGGATTTTTTTAAGGAAGCTAAGGGAAAGGTACTGAAAGGAAATACTCCAAAAAATCTTAGTCTGTGTGTCTCATGGTATATCCTCACTGTACAAAACTGCTCAATGAAAGAAACATTTATTAAGGAGCTGCCACTTCTCATTTCATTATGTAGTTTTATAAAAATTCTTGACAGTGCCCTTCAGACTATTAGAATTGGTCTTCTTTTCTGTAGGAAATTTCAAATTAGATTTATTTGTTTAACACTTACTTGTTCCCGTGCTTAATGTTCACTTAGATTAATCTTCTGTAAACTGGAAAGTTTCTTGCTGGAGGCCAATTTCATCCTGGGCTGCATCCAAAGCAGTGTGGCCAGCTGGGCAAGGGAAGGGATTGAGCCCCTCTACTCTGCTATTGAGAGATCCAACCTGGAGTGCTGCATCCAGCTCTGGGGTCCTCAACACAAGAAAGATGTGGACCTGCCTGAATGAGTCCAAGGAGAACCACTAAGGTGATCCCAGGGATGGAGCACCTTTCCTATGAAGATGGGCTGAGAGACTTGGGGTTGTTCATCCTGGAGAAGAGAAGGCTTGAGGAAGACCTTATAGCATCTTCCAGGACCTAAAGAGGGTTACAAGAGAGCTGAAGACGTACTTTTCACAAGGGCATTTAGTGACAGGATAAGGGGTAATGGCCTTCAGCTGAAGGACATTAGGTTTAAAGTGGATATTTTGCTTGGCCTGTTAATGGGCCAAAGGGTCACGGGTTTTTCACACTTTTATGTTTGGTCCATTTGCATATCAGGGTTAATTCTCCAGTTATAATTTCAGGCAATGCTGTAATTACCCCAAGTTTGCTCCCCCTGTCAGAGGCTTTAGTTTACATATTTTGGGGCCTGGGACAACAAGAGATCAGGCCGAGAGAGGGTTTGCCATGTCTAACCAGCATGAGAGAACAGTAGCTAACAGGTCATATTAAGTTTCAGAGTTACATACTTAACAGGACAGGATTTGAAAAATATGAAAGTTAAAGCCTAAGGCATCACTGTCCCTGGAGGTGTTCAGAACCAGGCTGGGTGGGGTCTGAGCAGCCTGGTCTAGTGGAAGGTGCCCATGATGCATGGGGGCCTAGATGATCTTTAAAATTCCTTCCAAGCCAAATCTTTCTCTGATTATATGAAATCACCTTGTCAGTGGAGCTAGTTTGACTGGCAAACAGAACTCTCAAGAGTCCCCTTAAGAGTCAGCCTTGAAGGAATGTGGAAGCAATGGACAGGTTATAGGGTATATTTGTATTTTCAAGGGGATTGCTTTGTGCTTTTGGGCTGACTAAAAAATTCACATGGGCATTTTTAAACCCTTTGGCAATTTCATGGACTTCTTGGCTGTCCAGTAGGCTAAAATTGTTGTCTCTTTTCAATGAGCAGGAAGACTAGCACTTGGGAGAGGTTCTGAAGTGATCTTGGATCTTAAGGAAAAGTCATGTCATTGTTTTGACTCTTCTTTGGCATTCTGCTTGCCTTGTCTGAAAGTTATTGATCTTTAATAGTAGCTAAGAGAGAAAAGATGAACAATATGAAATAAGTACTCATAACTGACTTTCCATTTATATACCAATGTACAGGCTAAATAACAGAGGGCTGAAAAAGAACAGAAAATTAATGTGGATTCATAGAAAACGATGGGATGTGACTGGCTTTTAGACACCCTTTAAAAAAAAAAAGTTGCTGAATCCAGTAGCAAGGCTTTGGTTTGCTTTTCTATAGACTACTTTTATTATTTAGAAAAGGCCTAATTATAGTTCATCACCCATACTTACAGCTGTAATTATTAATTCTGTTGACCCTTTACAGGATAATTCAAAACTCCAGCTGTTCTTGGGGTTACAAACACAGCTCACGTAGTCAATAAATTTTTCTCGGTTAGTCTTGTGAATTCTAAGTACTGAACAAAATATACTTTTTGTCTCTTTATGTGTATGTATCATTTCTTTAAAAAAAACCCTGTATTAAAATTCTGCTTAATAATATTTTGTAATACAAAGTCATTACTGCTCATAAGAATCAGTTTGCCAAAGCACTCAATTTTCTGAAGGCTTTCAAAACCAATACAATTAGTTCGAGGCGGGTGTATCTCATATATATGTTATATATATTTGGCTCACACCATTGCCTTTGGACAAAACCTCACTATACATCTCCAGAAGCAAGTTCTGGCATATAAGACTCCTGCAGGGCTCAGCTGAGACCCTCAGCTGAGATGATTGCTCCCCTGGGCAAACTCATTTGAGAAAGGGAAAAACCACTGGATAGAGGGAGAAGAGTGAGAAGAAAACTGCCTGAATGTAGTTTCAGTGTTTCCCTTTGGTATTTAACTTCAAATATCGGTCCCAAAGCAAGTTTTTTAATATTCCGTTACAACATCAGACTGGAAATTTCAGTTTAATCATTACCTAGCAGATAATTTGCTAAGGTTAAGTTCTTGAATGCATTTGTTTTGCAAAAAGGACACTTTAGATGAACAATTATATAAACAATATAAAACCAAATTTCAGTTCTGTGACAAAAAATATGCTTTTGAATTTTCTTCAATTTTCCTCTTCTGTACAGGAATATTTTCTGAGAATATAGTATCTCCAGCTAATGTTTCTTACCATCGTGTGTCTGTCTTAAAAAATAGTATGTCTTCAAATCTATCTTTTTTCCACATCCTATACTGAGATTTGTTTGGTTTCTGACAGGCAGTGCTGGCAGAAGTTCATTATCTGCTGCCCAGAGGTTGCCCCACTGAACCAGTAAGAAAAGGTTTGTCATAATTTGATCACTCCCTCAGCTGGGCAGAAATCTTGGACACTAGCTCCTGGCTCTTGTTTTCACTAACATAGCAGGGAAATCTATTATCCCTGTGTGGAGCAGAACAGTGAGATGAAAAGGCTAAATTCAAGTCCCATTTGTAATATGCCTAATAATAAGAAGAGTCTTTATTCTAAAATGTGTCGGGTTTTTTTTTTGTTTCATTTTGTTTAGCTTTTACTGTCTAGTCTGGCATAAGCCCATCATCAGAAATACAGGTTCTTTTTCCTCTTTCTTTAGTGCTGTGTTTGATTTGGTGAACAGTACTTCTGAATATTAACATTGCTATTTAAACTCTGTATGTCATGAATTACATTAGAATGTTTCTGAACTGAAATAACTATGAAATGTGAATTCTAGATAATAGTCTTTCTATATGAACATACAAAAAGCAGATAGCCATGCACCCATTATTTTATCTAAAAAGATATTCAAAGAGCTCTGCAGTGAAGGACTAACTCAACAGCTAAATTTCTTTTTTTTTTTTTTTGCTTAACTATTCAAAAAATGTCTTCTAGGAGTAGTAGGCAAAATAGCTGATGAGGTATTTTTTAGGAAAATAACCAGATGTGTTGCTGATGCTTATCTGTAAATTCTGTTTAAATCAAAGAGCCAAAGGGGGAAAATAAAATTTATTTAAAATTTTCATAAAGCTGATTCCTGTGACTACTGTTTCACTAAGGAAAAACATCATTTTATCAACTAGGCAATATCAAAAAACACTAAAAAATTACTTGGAAAAGGAACAGCATAAATTAATCTAGCTGAAAGCAGTTTTGTGTCAGTTCTGGGATTTCAGAAAGCAAATCAATGAATAAGACCTCAGCTATGGTCCATTAACTTAGGTCTATTAAGAGAAAAACTGAACAAGATCAGGTGCTGAGATATTGAACTTTAGTCTTGATTTTTAATATATGATACTAGGCAAAGTTACATGTCTAACTGCCTGTTGCTAAGAAGCTAATATAAAATACAGGTTTATTAATTGAAGCACTGGAAAAGATATGTTCACTTGATTAACTGCAGTGTGATCCAAAGGATTTGGAATATTCATAGCATAGAGGGTTTGATCGCGCTCAATTTTTTCTGGTAAGACTTGTAACGAATTATTTTCTTTTAAACCAAGTCTTAGATGAACTGAGTATACAAAATGCTAGGATTTTAAAGAAGAAATTATCATTTGTTCTTCTTTCTTTCTCTGTAGCATCCTAAACAGAATTTTAAATATATTATCACTGTTAAAAATGTTATGCTCCAGGATATTTTTTTCTTTGGGAATTATACAACCAGTACAAACTTTCTTGTTGTAAATCAAAATAATAATTTTTAATTATTTGAACTAAAATAAGTCTAGGTATTTTTCCATATCTTTTCTATAATTTAATTTCCAATTTCTAGTATTTTGCCTGCTTTAAATATTTTTATTATTTATTCATCACTAGTGTTTCCCATCTGACATTCTCTGAAGTCAATGAAGTTTGGTGAATGTCAAAAATACTTGATTCAGATCTACAAACGCTATAGGACATACAAGATTATATTTAGTGAAATCTGAAATCTAGTTTTACGTTGCAGTAATTTTCAGAAATAAATAAAAGAAGTGTACATTTTAGGTAAAATTTATCCTAGCCTTGAAGTGGTAAAACGTATACTAGAAAGGAGCTGTAAAATGATAAATTTGGGTGATGTCTATACCTTTTTTTTTCTCTTTGAGACTTCCCATACACATTTAGCACACCTTCAAGTATAAGAGTGGGTCATCCTAAAGTTGGAAAAATGTTCGAATATGTATCAGGAGACTAGCTTGTCTGAACATGCTCCTTTCCATAAAGGACATAGGTTGGAGATTCAAATGATGACAGGCTGCACAGGAGGAAATTGGAAACACTGCTTGGGACTGCACAGATGGTGTCAGAAAAGCCAAAGCTTAGTGTGCTGGTTTGGCCAAATTTAGAAATATATCCTCAGAGAGAAGGCACAACCACCCCTCCCCCACCAGGTTCAGGGAAAATAAATTTTCCTCGAAGGAGAGTGAAAGAGATAAAAGCTATTTATTTAACAAACACACAGGAAAAGGATGATAATGCTAAATAATAAAATCTCTCGCTGTGGAGAAAAAACCTGGGAAAGCGTTAGAGTCCTCCATTTGGTCTCCTCGGAGCTGGGGCTTGGCCTGGTGGAAAGTCCTCCCGATGTGCTCTGATATTAAAGCAGTCCAGTAGGAAAGGGAGAAAATCCGAAATTCCAGGGAAGGAAAAAATGTTCAACTCTCAGTCTCTCTCTGGAAAAAAAGAAACTGAACCACTGGCCAGAAACTGACCCGGGAGCAGCAAACCGCGTGCTTCCTCACTCCCCTGCCACAGCACTCATCTCTGTGTGACCTTGAACAAGCTGCAAGCTGCTTTGAGAAAGTTTTGCTCAGTTTTACCTTCCCCCTCTCAGGCTGGGTTTAAAGGCATAGAAAGGCACGAGAATTAATTTCTGGGCATAGGACAGCGATATGGGATACACACCATAAAGTCACCCCAAGTCACTTAGTTAGAATTGAAGTAGCAGGGGAAGTTGTAGGCAATTAGAAGATCTTCTACTGCTTTGTGAGCAGTAAGAGAATAAATGAAAATGTGGGTTTATGACGAAATGGGTCAGTCACTCAGTGATGTAGAGGATGCGGTTAAGGCAGAGACATCAGTGCCTCTGCCTATATATTCACTATATGGTCCCACAAATTTTTATACCTAGGCAGAGAGTCCAAACAGAGGAACAACAGTCAGTGGAAGCTGATCAAGTCAGAGATCCCTGTTATTTTTAGAATGATGTACAGATTGAGGGAATTCCCAATGAATGCAAAAAGTCAAATGCTGGACTTGTTTTCTAAGAAAGAAAATAATGATAGAGGGGCCTACTAGCCAGTCAGCTTTGCCTTTGGTCCAGGAAAGGGTCTCAAAAATTATTTAAGAGGTGTGAAGTTCTTTGTAAGACAAAGGGCTACATCTGTGTATGTATTTTCTGTTAGCACAGTGTTAGTGCAGTTTCTTTGCATCTTTAAATAAGTCTTGATGCCTTTTATTTTAACACCCTATATTGAAATATTTAAGAATAGTGGATTTCTGATAAAAGTAGCTTTGATGCAACCATTTGCTTTAAAAAGCTGTGTCAGCTTGGAGTTTTCCACACTTACATTACCATAAACTGAATGTCAGGCTATTTGTAGAATATGCCATACACCATTTTTTTCTTTGATGTGTGTGAAAAATATAATATGCGAGAAGAAAGTTGAACAAAAATTGCTTTCATTTTTGCCAGTGAATAGAGAAGACACTTTAGTAGAATCTGTGGAACTTGTTGATTTCATCACTTCAGAGTCACTCACATTCTTGTGAAATAGGATCACATATACTTATTATGAAATGCAGTGCATTATATCCATTAAGAGTGACCAATGTGTATTCCACACAAAAATGTTTTTATCAACTATTGTGTCTTGCCAGGAGTTTAGAGATTAGAATATGGACAAATATTGATAAACTAAGGAAAGGAAAGCTCCGTCTCAGTATGAGGTGGGGGAATGTACACTTTGAATTCAAAGTTCCCTTAGACTCCTTCTGGAACTGGTCTCCCACTGATAGGAAATTTGAGAGAAAAGTTCTGTACAGTAATTTAGCCTGATAACAGGTTCTATTTGAGAAAAATGAGAGACCTGCATTAGAAGTGTCTTTGAATAGACTTTATTTGCCAGGCATTTCTATTAACCACTATTAATAGAAAAATTGAGCTGTAATAGTTAATACAAAACTGGTAACAGTTTATAAGTCATTAGTAAGTCAAGCCTTTTCAGCTGTGATCTTCCTTTATATCAATTGACTGGTTGGCTGACCTCTTTTTTTAATCTATAAATTAATAAATGAGTAGATATTGAGGCAAGACAAGAAGAATGACTCATGCTTGTAGAACAGCAAATGTAACTTGGGTATAATAGCTCATAATAGTACTTCATTTATTTCCCCTCATAAATCATATTTTACCTTGTTGTTCTTTTTTTCTTCTTTGAGAATTACTGTTTTTCACATATTCCAGGTGATCAGGTTACATTTTTTCTAACCCCCTTCGATGTTTTTACCTTCAACTTAAATTAGTTGCAATAAATCAAGTAACACAATGTGACTATTAACGTTGGATGAGATGAGCAAGATTCCATAAGGATTACAAAAAGGTGGTGTGGGGGTGTGATTTAAGATATGTTGACAGATTGTCTTTTTCACATCCATTCAGATATCTGCTATCTTCAAAAAAGCTTAGCTAGCTGACATTTGCATATATTATGAAACTACTGTTTGTTTCCCCACCTTCATTCAACCAGGTGTTTAATCAGTCAGGCTGTTTGTGCATTTCCATGCTGTGTGTAACAAGAAAGAAAAAGCAAAAGGACAACTTCTGCTGTAGCAATCTCAAGAAAGAATGCACTTCTGAAACAATCAGATTTCAGAAACTGAATAGGACAGCTAGGTATGCTTAACAGACTGGTACCAGTAATATAATGTAACACTGCAGCTGCATGGAAGTCATTTCCAAGAAATGAGAAAAACAAGTAAGTGGGAACAGGCCAGCATGGATTTATCAGGAATAAATCAAGCCTGACCAATTTGATTGTTTCCTCTGAAGAGATTGCTAGGTCTGTGTACCTAGTGTGACCAGTGTATGCAAGATAGCATACATTTTTTCAAAGATATGCAAAAGTCAGTATTTTATCAGTCTCAACATAAATTTCTAAATGCATGTTGTTTATCTCTCTCCTCCCCCGCAATCCTGTAACTCTTAAAATTTCTACTTTTCAAGGCTTTCTTAGCACAAAAAAGCATGTGTATTTACACTCATGAGTATAAATTCACATGACAGTGAATAATGGGTGATTGTATTTTCCGTGCAGTTTATTGTGCTTTCTGTAATGTCAGTCATTATTCTATCTGACATGGATAGCATTTTCAGATTGATGTGTTTAAAATTAATGAGGCATTTCTTTCCTCAGAGAAGAAGTTAATAAAGAACATTTTTCCCCATGAATTAGCTAGATGAATTAATACAAATCAGCTCAATTTTTAGAGTTTTGTGATTTTCTTTTTTCTAACAATCCATCTTAACAGTTAGAGGCTGAAGGAGCTACAGTGACAGGAATATAAAATTTCAATTTAAAAATTATTAGAAAAGTAAAAACCAAAAAATGATGTAATTTTTTAAGGATGAAAAAGGAAGAGTTTAAATATATGCATCAGCTCATCAGTGTAGGAAAAAAAATTAAGGTCATCCAACCATATATATTTTTCTTTTCTTCATATGTATGACAGCTGCTGATTGTAGAGAATCATATATGAAATGAGAACCTACAGATTCTGGAATTGCTTGAGATGAAACTTGGCATTCACCTTGAACTCTAAATGGCTTCAAATGCAGCTCTTGTTAAATGGATCACATGAGAAGGGGAGAAAAATTTGAGGCAGAAAAACCTTAAATATTAAATTCATGGTGTGTAAATAATTTTACCAGCTTACTGTTCATTATAGTAAAACTTTTCTATAAAAAGAGGTCAAAGTCTTCAAATCCTCTCTCTAAATATCAGTCTTGGAACTGAAATGCACCCAATGACCCCCCAGTGAGCTCTATGTATGTAACAGATACACTAGAATATTGTAACTTTGTAAAGTTTTTAGGTGTAAACAGAATATTTTGATGCAATGAGACATAATTTATATGCATTCTTTATTTCATTTTTCTAAGAAAATTAGTCTCTGAACATTATCTACTTCAATATATTTGCACTTGTGAAAATCTATGACTTTCCACCTTTTGTTGTTTTCAACTGATGACCATTTTAATGACGCATCTCTTTTACTGTCCTAGATTCTTGAGCTCAGTAAGGTGGGGCTGTTTACACCAGCTTAAGCTGTGGGTGTTATTCAGTATTTTGGGGATATTCTATTCAATTGTATGATAATCCATGGCACTAGTTTTGAGCATAACACCTTCACTCTTCAGAAGTGCCTGCAAAATTATTTCCAGGAAATAAATCAAGCTCAGTCTGGCCATGCATAAAGCAGCTTGCTCCTACCTGCAAGCGCTCTGTGGGCTCAGTAGCTTGGAGAGAGCAGTACTGTGTTACCTACAGCCTGAGGTCTTTGGCTAGGAGCTAGCTTAGGGCAATAGTGGGCCCAACAGGTAAGGCTTTATTTAACAACACACATGTTCTTATGTATACCATTTTTGTAAAAAATATTTGGTTAAGAAGAGCTCCATTCTTGTAAAATATTTAATTTGCTGTGCACATTCATATGTTTATCTATGTACTTTGCAAGCATGTATTGGACTGTTCTGACCTGGTGATCATTTTAGTGTTTTAAGCAATAATGCCACTGTTCTGAAGTGAAAGGGTGAACTGTTTAGACAACAGTATATTTGCATTTTAAATTATGTGCACATGAAAGGCTGTGGTATACAATGAAGCTCCAGCAGAGATGTATAGGATGTAGTTTGAATGTTTTACACACATCTGTAACTCTGTCTTGCTGGTGATAACACAAGCTAAATTACTTCAGTTCTCATTTTCTTCCATCACCTTCCAAAGTGTCCTGAAATACTGGCAAGTTATTTCACAGTTTATTGGGAAGGAACTGGAACAAATAATGCAAAAAGAAATCATAGGATATACTTCTAGAAGAGTCTGCAACAAGGTGCAGTATCTGTGAGGAAATGTTTGCTCTCAGCTATGGCTTTTCATTTTGATGGCCTACCCTAAGTAACCCTGAGCACTCTAATCCTCTGAGTTGACTTTGAAATGAAACAACATCCAAAAAGATTACATGCTTAACTTCCATCAGACATCTGACTGAATTTCTTTGTAAACTTTAGAAATGGAATTGTTTTAATGTATTTTTATAACATTGTATTCTTTTAGATCTTCCCTTAAACTACGTAGGGTTTTTAACCCTTATGCTACCTAGAACATACATACCATCTCCTTTTTTCTCATCTTTCTTGTTCTTTAAAACCTGCCGTTCCTTTCTAAATGTCATCTTATACAGCTGCCAGCTATACAAGTGTAAGTGCAGAAGAACTCCTATAACTGTTGACTATTAAATTTACAATGAATTTAGATAACCCTGTCATTGCAGCAACATCTGGGCTACTACGTTCCTATTTAGTTCTGCCAAACAGTTTAGAGCAACAGTGGGAGTAGAGAACACTTCTGCTAGATATGCAGTAATTTATCTTTGTTGCTCTGCATGTGTAATTATGCAAATATCACCTTTGGAAACTTATTTCATTGATCATGGAAGAGAATACAGGTGATATGGTGTTCTCATTACAATATAAAAAAGATGATGGTGGAAGCGAAAGTAGCATTTATGATGTTAGTGTTCCTACATATTTTTCATCTTCCTAGGAATACAACAAATTAGCAAAGCATAACAGAACCAGCTGGAAGCATCTTATACTTTTGTTATAAGCATCATCATTACTTTTTCTGTCTTTTAATATTCTTTAGGTGTTTTGACTTCAAATTAAGACCAGATTGAAAAAGGGGGCTGTCTCCTCCTGATCTGAAGTTCTTCCTGTTTAGGATCTCCTAATGCTTCTCATTAATTAATAAACTTTATTTAATATAGGATTAAAAATTTCAGCTCCCCTACATTAATTAATCTGTTACAGAAATTATAATGTTTAGGATTACTGCTCTCATCTAGGAGAGGTTCCTTTGCCAGTGATTCTTTGAGCGACCTAAAACATTAATTTCTGGCACCTATCTGAACTCTGTGACTTTTGCATGTCCAGCTGGGTTAAGTGATACCCAACTCTTCAACTGCATTCTGCCTACCTTTTCTTCTGCTGCTGAGGCACACACACCTTTCCTTTTACTACTGATGCACATGCCTTTCCTTTTACTTTTCTTCTTTTCTCTTGTTAGTTTCAGCTTCAGCTGACTTTCTTTTGGCTTTTCTGGCTCAGTTCATACATGTGCAGACAATGCCTTTGTGCTGCTGCTTTCACGTTAAGTCACGTGTGATCTTCTCTGTCTGAGTGCAGGGAGGTGTTCTGTGTTCACCCATGCTGGCCTTCTGCTGTGCTTGCTTGCCTTCCTGTACACTGGACAATTCCTCTGCTCTGAGGAGGCTGTGAAAATCACTCAGGTCTCCTGCACACCTTTGCCTCCTGAGGCAGTTTCCTATGGGTTGCTGAAAAGCAAGTACCTGAAGAGGCTAAAGATTGATTTTTATGAAGTCCAGTATTATAATCCTTCTGTCAATCTTGCTCACTTCCCTTAAACACCAGTCTCAGAATCATTACTGCAGATTGTGTTCTAAGGATATTATGACTGGAAATATCCATAATGAGGTTAGCTGTTGCTGAGAGCTACAGCTGTGAAAGTATTACACATAGTGTAAACTAGTTTACTAGGGAAATATTTCTTACTAAAATACTATGAAAGGTGGTGTTCAGATGCACAAGAAGGAAAACTGCAATGATTGTCCCAGTCTGCTTATTATATCAGCTTAATATAAAATGCTAATTTTACTCTCCAGAAATTGTATGAACAAGTCAAATAACTAGGAACTGGGTTTAATTAATGGCAAAATGGTCTCTGCATCCAGAAGTGAAAAAGCAAGTAGTTCACAGGTTAAACTACTTTAATGTTAAATTGTTTTAAGAGTGTCAGGCAACAGGCTAAGAGCTTATGAATAAGGGTGTTACAAAGATACAGTCTTTCACATGCTAGAAAACTAATTTTATTTCTGAGTTTTACAAAATGGTGCCTAGAATAACATGGAATAGTTGATCCTAGTTTGGATTATAAAGATGAAATACCCAATTTTTTAAAAAACATTTTTTTCTGAATAATGACTCAGCTTTCCCTTCTCACCAGTCCTTTACTATCGTTCAATTATATGGTTGGTTCTTCCTTGTTTTATCCACTCTTTCTGATGTGCAGGATATTAATTCAGTTATAATGATTATTGTTTTTCAATGTGTACATTCAAAACACTCTCCTCAGATTCATATGTGATTTGTGCTATTTCCCTCTTGTGCCCTTATACTTATTTTTTCTTCAATTTGTGATTCCTGATTTGTATTCATTAAAGTTCTGCCTTTCATTGTAAGATTTTAATTTGACTGCATTTTTAATCCAGTGTGATATTTGTAATTTTTTCGTTTTCCTATTCCAGTGTGATCTCTTCTTTTGAATATCTAGTAAAAAAAATCTAAAGTGATTTCTGTGTATCAGAGCATTTGTTTCCTTTTCTTTGGATGATGCTTAATGAATAATGAAAGCAGTAATTCTTAATGCACCACATCCTCTTCTGTAAGAGACTTTGCTTTGTTCAGTTTTTTAGATGAAGTTTAATTTGAGATGACTTGTTTCTGAAATCTCACAAATTATCCTAAGGGGAGGTATTTTCTCCATTCCCCGTGAAAGTAGAGAAAACAGATTTTGATGTTTTACCTCTTTCTGAATTTCAGGTGTGAGGACAATACAATGAATGCTTCTATAAAAATTCAGTCAGAACTCACATCATTGTATACATTAGAGATCTCTTAATGCGACATAAATCTGTAGGTTTTGGTTCTGTCGCTCCAAGATTCACTTGTCAGCGCTGTGATCATTTTCTCTTCTGAGTAAAGAAAGGTCTGTGATGTAGAATGCTACATCCAACAAAAGAATGATGAAAAGACCTGTCTGTCCAAGACTTGGTTGATTTTTATTCCATGACTAACCTTAACATTGTCTAACAAGAGGTAACAAGTCAGTATTTGTCGTAGTGAAGTTACTTGTGGCAGCACTTCTTACGCTTTACAGATAAATGTTAAAGCACAATGCATTTCCTGACTTCCACCCTGCCCTGCAGCTGCACAGGACAGCAGCAATTCTGAATTGCACTAACCTTGTGACAGCACTCCAATGTAAAATGGCATCTGTGGTGAGGGAATCAGCTGGCCAGAGAGCTGACACCTGCAGAGCTGATGAGATAGGTCAAGTCAAGTTTAAATTCACTCTGAGTGTTATGACATGCTGAAGTTTTCTTCCCTGCCATATTTCAGATTCTGACTGCTCAGGCCTGGAGTTTTGATTCAAGCACAGATGCAGGCTGACAATTGCTGTCTGTAGGAGACCTGCTTTTAAGAGGAAGCCTATTGTGTCTTCAGTGGGAACTAGTTATCCTTTGGATAAATTAACAGAATTGGTTTCAAACTGCTAGTTGAGGCCTAAATGCTTTCTGAATTTTCCAAATAAGATTCATATTTATAAGCAAATTATAACATTTTTCATGTATATTTTTCCCATTCCCTTATCCCATTTTTATTCTCAAACTCTGATAAAATGTGCAGTTTCTCAATAAAATATATAGAGAATTTTATGTGCATGTTTGTGTAATTTATAATAAACGTGGAAATTGAATATTATTAAATCAAACCACCTTTGAATGCACATTATCTCTTCCCTACCTTTGGAATTTTAATGCCGTTCATCTTGCTCTCAAACCTCAAGGTTAACACTTCAATACCCCTTCTCATAACCCAAAGGATTACTGTTGCTGCCGATTTACATACTCCTTCAATACCAAATCTTAAAAGGAAAGAAAAAATTATCTTTTTCTTTTTGATATTTGCATATATTCTTTTCAATGGTTTCCCTAGTCAGCAATAGGACACAAACTTGGGTGAAATTATACTGAATAAACCTTGCTTCTACAAAAAGTCATATGAAATAATAACAATAATTATTAAATATGGTCTTTGCATGTAAAATTAGCTTAAGAGAAAAGATCTAAAATGTGCTTTTCTTTTTTTTCTTACTGTGTGGAGAGAGGTGTACTCCTTCTGTGTATTATTTAAGCATGTGTTTCACTTTGTCACACAGTATATTTTATTTTTATACCTACCTATTTAGTAACATCTTAAAGGACAAAGGCCTTTTTAATATAATCCTTGAATTTTCTGTTTTATTTCTCATGTTCTTTCCTTTTTTTTGTTCATCTCTTTTGCATAGGAAGCAACACAGGTGAAAGTTAGGTTTATTATTTTAATAATTATTCTGTGAGGTTTAAGTAGAATGCTTTGAGAGGAAGCTTTCTTCCTTTCCCCCCATCCCAACCGCACACTTGAGGAAGGTATGGGGGTTTTTTTATTGAATTGTACCATTGCAATTATTTAGAAAGGCTTTTAGCTACTAGCAAGTAGCCTAAAGATAATAGCTGTAGTGCATACAGGCATGAAGCATTGTAACTTTTTCATCTGGCTATAAAATTACTTTGGTTCTTTTTAAAATTGACTTTGAAAAGAGTTATGAAGTAGAAATTCACCGTGTATTTCAAACACATAGTCTGATCTGCTAAAAACATAATGAACTTTTATACTCTGTCATTAACTCTTCATGCAAATATGCCTAAAGTAAGGGTTAAAATGAGAAACTTCTGTTTGATTTTGTTAATATTTTCCATATAGCCTCATAAGTAAAGGTGTTATGTTATTGTTTTATAGGAAGAATAATACACACCTTATTTTCTAGAACAGGATTAAGAACATAATACAAGAGAAAAAAGGTGAACATTTTGCTCACTGGCAGAGCATGGGAAACTGAAAAGTCCTTGACTTAAGGTGAGGACTGGTGGGTAACAACTAAAGATGAGGCTGTCATCAGCATTATTCTTATGCTAAATTCACACCCAACATTGTACTAACTATTGGGAAGGATATTAACTCTATCCCAGTTGAAACCAGGATGGTAGCTCTGCTACCTCAGCCACCTTTCATGTTAACTTTCAGCCTTATAACTTGTGGCCACTGTGTGGCTAGGTATCATCACCACAGAATGAGGGAGAATTACAACTTTCTTAAACAATATGCAAATGTGCAAATCCATTAGGCTAATTTCTTGCTCTACAGCACAGTAATAGTGCTCAAAAGATATAGAAAGGGCATTAAATTTGCCCTATTTGCTCCATTATGACTCTTCTGCCAGCACATATCTGTGAAAGACAGGATGTGTTGCCATCTGAAATAGACTCCTACCTCTTAGTCTCATAAAAAATTTGCAAAGGTGGATACCTATGCTGTATAATTCTGAATATTTTCAGTTGTGGTCTTTGGGGAACATTCTGATCCATCCATTGCCAAACTTACCATCACGAAATCTTTGCAAACAAAATACTTGACAAAAAGCCAAACATATTTCTGTGTCTTGCCATAGTGAGTATTAAGAAAAAAAAACGTTTTGAGTCTGACTTTTCACAGGCTGTGGATCTATTAGATGTGAATTCTGGCTTTTTCCACCTAGTTGCTGAAGGGGTTCAACAGCAATAGATAGTTTGGTGCTGGGAACCCCATGTATTACCAGCAGGTCTGCAGAAATGACTGAGCTATGGTCTATGGGGAGTGACAGAACTCACTCTTATGTGACTGCTTCCCAGTTTGATGTCTGAGCTGTGCTTGAATTGAGGTGGAGAGAAGTTACAAGAGCCCAGCTTACCGTAAACCTGCTTAGATTTTTTTTCTTATGGATGAAAAATCACTCTCTGGATTTCCAAGTGGAGCTATGCTTATATTGATATTGACTCCTACTGTAAAAATGCAGAAAGAAAAAACTAATCTTTATTTTGTATTATCAAGTGGATTAAGAAATTCAAACCTTGCATCTTTTTTTTTTAGGTATTAATATGTTTGCTAGCTCATTATGAAGAATATGCTACAAATATAGCCTAGATGTTAGAACCACAGATGTTAATGTTATTAATTAATAGTATCAAGTTTTTAATCATAATTTTAAATGGTACGCCATTTTTAATTGCATTGAAGAACACTGACAGTTTTCCCAATTGTAGGTTGTTCTGAAGAACTGACAGATTTGTGATCATTCTTGTTTCTAAATATTGAAGACAATTGCAAACCTGTACCAGAAATATGCTAGGGAAACAACCTCAGGCAATATTTCATGTTTAACATTTAAAAGTCATTAGAACAGTGGAAACTCATTATGTATCTTAATATGTATCTGTTTCTGCTAGAAAGAAAAACAGGTGTAAATTGATCTTGAAATTTTGCATGTTTTTAACATTAAAATGGAGGCACACACTGCGCGATACTTTTATGTCTGATATTTCAGAATGCTGAACTGACAGCAGCCATCAGGAAAGAATGCCTGGCCTCCATGTGATGTACACAATACCTGCTAGCAGGCTAACCTGGAATTCCAGCTTAGCAATGTACTCAAAACATGTGCTGAACTTTAAATGTCACTAAAATTAAAAGGCTTTAGAAATGAGTGTAACCTGAAGCAAATAGTTTTTTTACTGTATTGAATCATTACCTATGTAGGTGTTGTTTCATTGAGTGAAAAAAATTAGCTAGGAAGACTGATTCTATAAGTATTTCTGTAAACTCAGGCTCCAAACTTTGCTGGGTGGCAGATAAGGTGGATATCAATGACACTCCTTCCTGTTGGCTATAGCAAATAATAATGGAATTTTGAGAATAGTCGTGGTTTTAGAAATTTAAGGCTGAGATTATATAAGCTCTGAAATAAGAGTGAAATAAGAGTTTGTAGTCCAGCTTTTCCCTTCTGCAAGCATATCAGTGTTATCTGGTGTTGCTGATTTAACCCAACAGTCCTTGTTATTAAGTGCTACCACCTTAACAGTTTTTCCTATAGGATGTCTAGAATATGCATGTTCAGGTTTTGCTTTTGCTCAACAATTTTTCATCTAAAATAAATAAACTATCATGCAGTTTTTCAGTCTCACTAGGGATGGCTTCTTAGAAAAATCTTTGGAACTCTGGAATAGAAGTGTGTATTTATTAAAGTACAAACTGCTCCAAAAATATGGAAGGTGTCAGTGAGATGGAGAGCATTGCTTGTATTATATCATTGAATAATATATCCCAATTTGGAAATGGAAAAAACAATTTAAACTATTATCCTGAGATCATGGTAAAGGAATATTCCAAGAATTAAATCTCTAAGCAACTTCGCAGTAACTTCTGCTAATGTTACTTGCATTAATACTAATATTAAGAAATACATATTACCAAGTGTAAGGAGATGGCTGTTTACATTTTATTTGTTATAAGCATTAAACCACAAGAAGTTTTATGGTTGTTCTTTCATCATCTGTCTTAAAGGTTATAATTTGCTCATTCTCTCTTGTTGTAGGTTGCTGCTGTTAGGGATTCATCTTCAAATTATCTCAATACTTTTCTTAGATGAATACCTAATTCTGCTTATATAAAAATACAATTAAAATTTATAATTGGCTTTTGAATCTCTTTGCATTCATTAATCCTACACATTGTTTAAGCAATGATGTGATTTGAATATTAATAAAAGAAGCTTTCAGGGTTCAGTATCTCTGTACACATTTTGGAGGGTGTTTGCTTATGATATAAATTATATTTCAAAAGTCAAAATTGTCATGTTATTGGTATTCCTGTGTAAGGGTTTAATTTTCAAGAGGAGCAGTTGGATTCAACAGAAAGCTACAGTTATAAAGGCAGAGATGGAAAACCATCACGGTGTTGATGGGGGTGAGATTTCATGTCTCATTTTCAGTGTATCTTGAACTGGCATGGGTTTGAATGTAGGTACCTGGAGCAATCAAGTATTTGATGCTAATGACCTTCCACTTAATTGCATGGCTCCTGAGCCATCCACTGGAAGTAGGGAGACCATGCTGCACCTGCCCAGCCTTGTCAAATGCGACTGAGAATGTTCAGGCAAGATACTGATGAATAGCGACTACCTATACTTTCACACTGAGGGAAACTATCTAGGGAAGAAATTAATGCAGAAAATTCTTTTAAAGTGTCACAGAAACATCATATAGACAGAATGAAGTCAGTCTTTACTGATAGATCTTGACTTATCACCTCATTCCAGCTGAAACCTTTCAAATTCAAAGCTTTTGGAAAAACATCATGAGTTGTCTGTGCTATGGCAAGGGTATGTTTTATCTAGTAATTATTTTTGATATTCCTACTAACAGAAAATTGTTGAAATCAATTTAATCAGCCTGTGCTTCATGTATATTCAGACCTCAAAGTAAACAGTCAGGTTTTGGAATTAGATACAAAGTTGGGACTCTTGGAAATAAATTCTAATCTGTGTTAACTATAAGATCCTCCATGGTTGCACATAAATACCTGCCTTTGGTACTTCTTTGGTATAACATTTCATAATACTGGAGAAATACTGAACATTATGAAGACTCTCAGGCCAGGGGAATTGGCCTGTTATGCGTTCTTATTTTGGCATTCGCCCTTACATAGCATGCCAGTGTAACAGGGCATGATGTGCTGTCAAGATGATTTGACAAGCCTGGGAAATTTCAAAGACTGTACCTGGTTGCCTGAGATTTTTTATTTATTAGTAAACTCCGAAGGAATTTTTAAAATATGCTCATTACCCTGTTTGCATAGTCCATTTAGGTTAGTAAGCACAGTGACATTAAAATGTTTGTTTCCAGCAGCCTGGAGCTGGCAGCATACAGGGAACTACTGAAAACAAATAGCACAGGATCCATGACTGGTTTCTCTTTACTTCCTTGACTCTGTATTTTTAGTTTGCATAATAATGCCTCATGACCTTGATCATTACTAGGTCATCTGTTACAATAGTATGCTAAAATTAATAATTATGGAGAATTTGTTTCAGTTTGAAACTTGAAATTTTTTCAAACTTTGGAAAAGAACTGGGAGTCTGCTCCTCTGTCTTCATCATGATAAATCACAAATTTGGAAGTACAAATACTTTTCTGTGCTGCTGAATGTCCTTCCTGCAAGATTAAATGACAGCGACAAATACAAGTAAATACATTTCTCTATCTCTTGACAGACAGAACTAAAAAAAATCCCACTAGACTTGTATTTAATTACAGATCATGATGGAAGGATAGTGCAAGTTCCCATATTATTAGCCAAACAAGAATGCATTATACAGTTCCCACAACTTGTACTGAAGCAACCTGTCTATTTCTGTTGAATGAGGAATTACTATGAGCAGGGAATTATAGGAATGTAGCTATTCCTTATCTCAGGACTTCCTAATCTATTGATGCAGTAGGGTAGTAGTAGGGTTCCTTATATGGACTGGGAATCTCCTAGATGACCATAACATGGTGTTTATCATGTGTGAAGGAATCTGGTGCTGTCTTGAAGCATCAGATCTATTCTGTATCCACTAGGTTGGAAAAGACCTCTGAGATCATAGAGCCGACCTATCACCAAGCACCACCTTGTCGACTAAACCATGACACTGAGTGCCATGTCCAGTCTTTTCTTAAGCAGCTCCAGGGATGGTGACTCCACCACCTCCCTGGGCAGCCCATTCCAATGCCCATCATAATTTCTGTGAAGAACTTCTTCCTCATGTCCAATGTAAACCTCCCCTGGCACAGCTTAACGCTGTGTCCTCTTGGACTATCACTGGTTGCCTGGGAGAAGAGACTGACCCCCACATAGCTATAGACTCCTCTCAGGGAATTGCAGAGTGATAGACTCATCCCTGAGCCTTCTTTCCTCCAGGCTAAACAACCCCAGATCCTTCAGCTGCTCCTCGTAGACCGTTTGTTCCAGACCCTTCAGGTTACAGCAGGCAGACACAACTAGTCTGATGTTATTTCAGTAGTTGATCTGGGTGAGCATTATGTAGAACTACAGAATATCTCAAGTTGGAAGGGACCCATAAGAATCAGCATAAGTCTAACTTCTGCTCCTCACACAGCTACCTAAAATTGAATCATATGACTAAAAGCATTGTCCAAGTGCTTCTGGGTCTGTAACAGTATGAGTGCTGTGACCACTTTCCTGGGAGGCCTGTTCCAGTGATGGACCCCCCTGTCAGCGAAGAACTTCTTGTTAATGTGAAATCTGAATGTTCCCTGGTACAGCATCATTTGAAGCCATATTGTCTAGCCATTTAGGTTCTGACAAGTAAGAGAGTGCAGGGATGTTTTGTAACCTTGTTGGCTGGATACGAGCTGAAATGAGCTGATCTCAGTATTGCAGTTACGATAGAGCTGCTCTGAGGATGGCTTTGTCAGAAGTTCTGTCTTCCCCTGTAATTTTCCCTGAACTGTTCTGACCAACAGAGGTCTGCATGTGTCAAAAAATGATTATCCAAGAACCTAAATTACGATTAAACACAAAATTCTCATCTCTAAACATCTTTAAGCTTTGCTGTCACAGTGGTGATAGATTGTGCTTGGTAAGGTAGGATTAGGAATTTGTGTGTTACTAGTTCTGGATAATTGCATGCTGTGTTTTGAACTCATTTTAAATTCACTTCATGCCAGCATAACCGTGCAAAATGCGACAGAGTGGAAGCAATCTGTCCTAGCTAATACCAGATCTCTAGATGTGTATTCATGTTTTAATGCATGTTCTATGATTGCATCAATAGTTATTATATTTTTGTTTAACAATGTAATAGTTTATATAAATTTTCATAATCTGTTGCTTTTGCTTTCATAGGACTGTTAAATAAGAGAGAGAGAGGTACCTGTTAATAGAAACAAAAAGCTTCTTTGTAATAAAAAATTAAACTACTTTAAAATTCAGAAAATTGTTCATTTTCCTAGTGGCTTTGTTGCTTAATTGGAAAAAAACTCTGAAGCCCTCTGAACTTCTGTTTTCCCCCTGGGACTTTTTATTTCTAATACAATATAGTATCTGTCAATAAAGAATCAGATGAATTGCTATGTTTCTTAGCAAATGAGACTGAAAGAAGGTCAAGAAATAACCAAAATGTTTTATTTTGTTAGATATTTTCTCATATTGTTACTTTCCATTTCCTTTAATATCTTTTATAAGTAGACATTTTTCTTTAATAATGCTAGGTATCAGCTACTTCTGATATTATAAATCTCCATAGCAAATGGTGATAATCATGTTCACAGATGTACACAAGTACATCAGGACATATTAGTTTTAATACTGATGAAAAATCCTCTGAAATTATCGCAAAGTTTGTTGTTTTTTTTTTTTTTTTAATCCTCTTATTTTCAGTGGAGATTTCGTTCAGGCCTAATGATCTCAACTGCTTTGGTCATTTCCATTGTGTTCAGGGAGTGGGAAAGATAATAACCCTAATTCCCAATTTTTAATTCTGTTTGAATTATTTTTTTAATCAGTCTTTTCTAAAACTTTGTATCCATCATGAATGAAAACTGGCAAGGATAATGGAAATTTCTAATTACCTGATTTTATTTGTCAAAAATAAATGAAAAGCCAAAGAATTCTGTTCTGCTGATAAATATCTTTGATCTCTGTAGTAGCTCAAGTTAATTAGGAAAATATGTTTCCAGAAAAATCAGGTTTATTTTTTTCCTTTGCATTGTCTGGTTGTACTCTGATAAAAGCATATTACACTATTAAATTTTGAATTTGGTCCCACTGCTCTAGGTGATACTATATCTATCACTTCATTAATTTTACTGTAAATTTCATTAATGAGGTCAAGGGAGAGTCTTATGTTATTGTTTGAGTGTCTCTTTTTATGAATTAATTTTGGTAGAAATCTATTCTAATAATTTTTGCTATTGCTTGTGTGAGTATTTTGCAGGCTGAATTAATTAAGAAAATTGGCCTATAATTACTGCCGTTACCCATATCCTGCCAGGTTTTAAAATTACAGAAATAATTATGGTCCTAAGAGAGTCAGGCAACTTTTCAAATGCTGCATTATACATGCTATACTAAATGTCATGGAAGACTTGGCTTAAATATTAATGCATCTCAGATGAAAATCCTAATGTGTCTTTCGGCTAAGAGTTTTGCTTACAGATGAAATTATTTTGCTTGAATTTTCAGAAAAGTGTGCAGTTCTGAAGGCCTGTGGGTTTGTTTTTTGCTGCAAAATTGAACCAGTTGATGCACACATAATACCATGTTTTTCATGGTAAATGCCTAATATCAATTTCATTTGTGTTTTAGTCAGTAGAAGCTTCAAATACTGGAAGGAAACATCTGTGAAGATATTTAAGTCAGTGAGAAGAAAAGAGCTGCTTCTTAGGAAATGGCATTTCTCAGAACAATAATTTCTTCAGCAGTGATGTAACCCTTAAGTGTTTTTAACAGCCTGTACTCTACTATATGTACTATCTTTGTTTTCATGTTTTCTTTCTTTCATTATAATGCCTATATTAAAAGAAAGCAAGTAACATCTGACAAAACTATATAGAGACTCCTGAGCTACCTTTAGACTTGCTATTACTGTTTTTGAGCCTTTAGATGCTCTTTTGAGCCTTTAGGTGACTTCTGTGGTGCAATCAACACACAATCTTGTACTGCATTGATGGTACAGTTTCAGGTCCCATAGTACCAGATTGCTTAGGGAGGGGCTATGTGAAGCAGAAGATTGGCTTCTCTCCTGCTTCTGGAGGAAGTAAAGTGGAGAGGGAGAGTGAAATGAAAGCAGCTACAGAAAATACATATCCAGCCCCAAGGCAGTATGGTGATCGAGGCTGTTAGACTTCTGCCTTTTTGTAGTTTCCAAAGTCAAATATTATGTAGAGCCTGTAAGTTGCTCTGCTGCAATGATTTTTTGTCTGTAAAACCCCAAATGTGATCCTGGCACTCAATTCCGAAATAAGCCCTTTTACCTGAGTGATAGAAAAAATTGATAATAGAGCCTTGATCATCATGGATCTCTTGCATCTTATGGGAAGTCTACTAGTATAATTTTTCTCCCCATTCCTTGCATTGTCAAGCTTCACATGCTATTTTATATCTGTGTTTCATCTTTACCCATTCCATTTTCTGAGACTTTGTGATAGACTCTTTTTGCCACCTGGCTCCTGATGAGTGCAGTCACCCACAGCCCGTCTGACAGCTTGGTGTCTCAATGTGTTTCAGGGGGAAAAAGAGTAGACAAGCTGAAAACAGTTTTTACCCTACTACCTTACGGCAGCTTCATATGTCAGTGGTTCAGAAAGGAGATGATGGAGGATTTAGTGACAGATGCAGTGGACAAGGGTCAATCTCTGCACTCTTAAAACAAGCTGAACCTTCTCTGTGTCTATCTGTGACACAGTCCTACTCACAAATAACTGAGGTTACTGCTGAACATTGACAGCATGTAGCAAGTGGTCAGAATTTCCTATCCCCTTGTGAGCATCTATTTTTTGGATTCACTTGAGACAAGGATCAAGTATCTCTCCAGATAATAGAGGTGAACAACAGCAAAAAAAGAGAAACCCAAAACAACTGGATAAAATCCTAAGTACTGAGAGGAACCAAAGCAGGAAATATATAGAGATCCCAATTCAGAAACTCTTTTCCTTAACTTACTCAATACTGCAAAGAGAAAGACTTAATATACAATTTATGCCTTATGCTCATGGGTGGATTTACAAGAAGAATGGCTCTTTGACCTAAGTAATTTTACATTATTAGTCTTTGTGAGTTGCCCAAAGACCAATCTTATTTCCTCCTTTAAGAAACAATGAGATAACATAACAAACTTTTTTCCCCATGCATGTGGTGTGTACTAGAACTGTGAGTAATCATTGTTCTTTCTGCTAATAAAAATCATACATATTTGATATGAGCCTATTTCCAGATATGATATAGTTTTTTTGTGCATTGACTCTAAGAACTTGGCATTTTTCCAGTATAATCTTAGTGAAATGTGACATCTTTTATTGTAATCTGTATTGAAATTTTGAATATTACATTTGGATTAAATTTCCACACTGCTGAAAACCCAGGGTCCTATTTTCAGGTGTTTAAAAATCTTTAGGATACACTGCCAGCAACACCATCAGCTTTGTTTTCCTAGAGTGATTGCATCTGTTTCTTTTCAGTAAACAAATCCTATGGCTTAATATTGGACACACTTGGATGTGTCTACCACATTGGACTCTTCCAACTCTTTCAAGCGTTTCTCAACCTTGTTTTGGGTCCCACTTAGGTGTAGAAATGAAGCTGCTCAGATCTAGAAAATTATGAACTAAAAAAAACAAACACTTTCTTCCAAGGTCAGATAAGAAAGAATGAAAATCTTCTTTGGCCTTTTCTGATGCTTTCACTGGATGGTTTCAAAGGAGTTTCTTTGGTTTCAGAATCATCTTACTAGGAGACTTCATGGAGAATCTCTTCACAGAAACATCATATTCTGTGAGAATGCACTAGGATTGCACAGCACTTCTGAATGGTAACACTTCATCTTTCAGAAAATTGTCCCATTGTAAAGTTGCTTATCTATTCTCATCCACTTTTTTATTTCCCAATTTTTAATATTTTTGCTGTTCTTTATGTTGCTGACTGCTTTTTTATTTCTTTATCAATGTTTATTAGGAAGTGGTAGATCTTCCCCTCCCTTTTGTTTTACCTCAAGCATTTAAAAATTTTTAGGGTGCCCTGCAACTTTTTTTGTGAATGGGAGTTTTACCACCCACACTGAACAGTTTCACCACACTCATAGTTTTACATTCCTGTCAGGAGACGCTGATGTAAGAGAGCTCTAGGTTATTAATGACAGAGTTTGCATTATAGAAAGGGAGTTACAATATAGAAGCAATGGAAGTCATCATATTGCATGAAATATGCCGGATTTGAAGTATGGAAATGTTAAATGAAGTATTTTTAATTACTGAAAACAAAACCAAGTAGGATCTCTTAAACCTCAGAGATTAAGTACTAAGAAAATTAATCAGGGTGGAAAAAGACCTCACATGTTTGCAGTTCCTGTTTTGTCTAGCTAATGACTTGAGTAACCTAAATAATGCTGGCATTATCAAAATGAATTAGCAAATATATATGCTAGCCTGACTGTTCAGCATGTCTGCACTGATGAATATAAACATCTTGTGGGAAAAGGCTAAATTTGCAAAGGCTTCAACCTGCACTCTGTAACAGGACATAACTTCTTAACATTTCTGATTGCCTAAGATGAATTCTAATGAGCACATTTTTATAACCTAGATCATTAGATGGACGTAAAATATTCCTCCAGCAAGTGTTTGTGGAAAGGATTCTTAACAAATGAATTGCTAAACCTTTGAGAGCTTCTTCATGCATTCATTTATGGGCCTTTGTAATAAAACAACCACGGTTTGCTAGAAAATAAACACGAAACCCAGAATTCAACCAAATTAAGGGATATTTTCTTCCTTTTCTTACTATTTGAGTAAAGTGTCACTTTTCATGGAATGAGAAAACTGTATCTAGAACTGACCGAATTCAAAATTGAGGAAGAATTACATCTTTCAGATACCAGCTTCCCACAGAAATGTCACTAAAGTGGTGTCTATAGACTCAGGTGAGAGTAAACTATAGCCTGTTGGATGGGGAAGCCACTAAAAGTTGGAAAGTTGTATGATGGAAAGCTATTTTATGCAGAAAGATTTTTGCACTTGATACAAAGCTGGATTATGAACCAAGTTCTTCACCGTCTGAAGCATATGGTCTACATAGCAGGATAAAGAATTAATATCTGTTGAACCAAAGGTAAACTGTTAATGCTAGGTAGTAAAATTCTATGAACTCAAATCAAGCTTTGAAACCTTAATATTTTACTGTATGTTGTCTTGCACTCCAAAAACAATCTACACTCAGTGATAACACAGCTCTTGTATTTTCTCCCTAAAGCATTCCCAACACTGACATGAACAATGTAGCGATGTGGTGTTTTTCACCATTTGCAAAGCATCATAAATTTATGAATCCTTCAGCTTTGTTCTGTTCAATAGGGCAGTCCCACCATGTACACACACTAGAACTCTTAGTGCTCATCTACTTGGGGTACATCTACAGAACCTCTACAATACAATACATTAAATAGTTTTTCTTTCCTATATCCATCTGTGGTTTCATAATAATCAGAGATCATGATGACTGGATACTTTGCAATAAGCCTTCTAGATTAATCTCTTCTATGGATTCCCGTGTGCTTGTGGAATTTCTAGTATAACAAAACAAACCAAAAAAAGATATAGGTCCGGGGCTTCTATGTTCTTTGATGTTATGGAATATACAAACAGAAGGATCTCTACAGGGTGGGTGGGACAGTGACCGAGAGCTAGGCATAGCTGATAACAAATGACACTTTTCATGGATTGTAGCTGCTTGGGTTGTGTCATGTACCAGATGGAACGAAGCTGTGAGTGTGGCCAAAAGATCAATCTGAAACTTTCAAGTAGACCCAGCAAGTAAAATGTCTCAGATCTTTAAGATATGGGACTGAACTCTGCAACCCAGAGATGTCCAGCATAGATCAATGCATCTCCTAGAAGGATGGTTACTTAACATGGTGTTTTTCTTTTCATTATTTTCATCACTAGGATGTTTTTCCTCGCTATGTTTGAAATAAATACAATATTTGCACTTATTTCCCTTTCATTTTTGATTTAAAAATCTATTCCTAATCTTATCTTTTCCGTGATCAAATTTTGGTTAAGCTGTGTCTCAACTTTCTTTCCAAGATGGATGAATTCAAAATACTTCAGCTGAAACAACAGGTGCTAAAATGGTGTATTTTTTTAAGGTTACTCTAATGTGCATCAGTATTCTTACTTTAGTTGGGTCAGAGGTAAACAGCTGTAATTTTTTTCTTTCTATTGAAAATGAGTGTCCCTACTGTGACTGTTTGGAAGATCACATTCTGAGCATCAGAAAGCATTGTGTTGTATTTACATAGATTTTTGTAGTCTATGGGAATGTTACTTGTTTGCTTTAAAAATAAGCATGACATATCTAATAATTAAACTTCAAAAGTAAGTTAAGGGCTCTTTTTCAGCCATTTTTCATCTCTTGAAAGCCCAGCTTTGTTCAATGATGTGAACTTTGCAAGTATGAATAATGCAAAATGATTCTATACTTCTTAACATTCTACTGAAATCTTGATCTATGTCTTTTTTTTCTTTCTTTTTTTTATGGAGGTAGGGAGCCAAGAGGAAAGAATACTTGGAAAAAGAGAGGAAATAGAGTTACTTTTCAGTTGTAGACATCCACAAACCTTGGACTAAGAAATATCTATTAACTGTAGAAATGGCAGGGGATGACAGCATGAGTCCATTTTTCCCCTTCAATGAGTAAGATCCTTAGAAAAGTTTTGCTTGAGGATATTAATAAATCTATTCTGTGCAAAAATCTGTCATGATACAATACTTTATCTCACCAAGGAAAAGTTTTTCTTTTTTCCTTCACTCATTCATTATTTACCTAGGCTTTAACCTTTCCAACATCCCCTGAGTTAGCTTACAGCACAGGCTTTTCTACAATGATTTATGTATCACATGATGAAATGTTCATAATAAGCTACCCTTTTTCTAAAATAACACCCTAAGTCATTTGGATTTGCCCTTTTTAAAACAAATTTTTACAGTAGTTGATGCCATTTTTTTCCCTGATTAAACAAAACCACTTTCGCAGTGCATAATTTTATTAATGCCTTTTTTATAAGCAAGTTGAACTTGGCTTACAACTATGCAAAGAAAAAAGTTGGTAAGCTTAGCAATAATGTAATATATTTTTCATCACCACATGAATTAATTGTTATCAAGAAATAATAGCATCTTTGTAACCATAACCCACAAACTTTCTGAACTAAGACACATATGGCTATGAATCTGGTGGTAGGTTGTGCCTGGCGGCTGAAGGACTTCAGCTGTGCTGGGTCCTGGGAGGTCCAGGTCTTCCTTTTGCCAGCCAGCGTATGATTTCATCTCTGCTTCCTCCTGCTTTCAAACTGTGAGCATATTTTCTATATTTTGCCAGAAAATCTCACACACAAATTGAAGTGAAATGGAAAATCAGTCATTTTAAATACAGACCATCTATCTAGTGCACATTAGTTTGCTTTCAGGGGCATACTGTTACTGTATTAGACCTGATCAGAAAAGTTCTCTTGAGATATTTTGCTGCAGTCAGATTCTTGGCTAGAAATAAAATTGATTTTGGTGAGTTCACTGAGAAAAATGTAAGAAATGCACTGAATAAAAAGAGCTTAGAACATATTTTTATTTATTTTTACAGTCTTTAACTATGGCAGTGACAACACAGGAATTGTAGTTTCTATTGGAAATTGTTTGCTTTAATTTCATTAATTTACAGAATGCTTTTCTAATGTACACCCCAGAAGATATTGAAAACTTTGAAATGTTGACATTTTCTATATAATTAATGTCTTCAATTTTTAAAATATAATCACTAATAAAAGGACCAGTTGCATTTAAGACAAAGATAAGATACTAAAATGAAAAATCAGATGTGTGGTATCTGACAATGTCTAAATGAACTGATACAGAGAAGATACTATTGGAATCATAAATAGACAAATTATTTCAACTTGCCAATTACTGCACATAAGCACTTAAAACAGATGTAAACCATCATGAGCTAATTGTTAATGAATTAATATTTAGCTGTAATTAATGATTATTTCTAATATTTGAAGTTCTAATTTTTTTAATCAATATTCTATCCACTAAAAAAAAAAAAAAATCCCTAATGAGAGGTGTTGTTTCTTGTCTTTCTAAGTCACCAGAAGAAACTCCTAGAAATAAAATGGGAGATAAGTTCATCTGGAGAAAAAATTCACAAAAAATATTGAAAGGAACTGATAGAACTCAACTTTCCAGAACTGTAGTTTCTAACAAACATTGCTGTAAATTTAGAATAAAGCATTTTGAGTACATAGAAATATTTATCTTTAACTAAAAAAAAAATGTAAATGAGACAAGTAGGCATATCCAAATTATATTTTATCTCAAACTTTGTTTTTAAGTAATTATGTCAACATTTTCTTGATTAAAGGGGAACACCAATGTCTAAGCATAGCAAACAATCTTGAAGGCAGAAAATCCAGTCTGTTTTTTGTTTTTAGATCTTAAACTACTGGAGATAATTAAAAGTTTGACAATTACAGAATCACAAAATGGTTTGGGTTGGCGGAGACCTTAAAGGTCATCCAGTTCCAGCCCCACTGCCATGGGCAGCGACACATTTCAGCTAAAGATACTTTTAACATTCATCTTGTCTCACTGCTAGAGATCTATTATCCTAATGTAATCTGATTGTTCTAGTCAGAATTCTTATGATTTTGGAGAAAGAATAGTCCTCTTGTTTGTATATGTTTTCATTAGTGAAGAAACTATGTGCAGTATCAATACTTTGAATAAAATAGTAACTTGCATTAGAAGCTAAAATTTAAGGAATGGGGTGAAACTCCTCATTGATGTACATGTTAACTAAAAATTATGATTATTACCCAAGGAGGACTATGCTGGGTTACTGCAGTTATGGGTTTGAAGTACATTGTGGATTTTTAAATTTTAATCCAACAGTATTTTATGCTGTTTTATTTGCTGAAATAAATGATGGTAGGACAGTTATCCATTTGTCTTATATTTTCTGGGGATTTATTGTTTGCTTGGCTTTTGTTGTGGGGTTTTTTGGTTTTTCTCTGAAATATTTTTGCTGAGGAATGGGAGAGATTTGATCCTGTTGTATACCTTAACTTTTTCTCCAGTGTGGAAGACTACTCAGACCTTTTAAAATAGTCTGTTTTGAGACTTTCTAAGAGTGATGCAGGAAAAGCAGAATTAAATCAGAGTTAATTTTTAAATACACAATCACAGAGCAAGACAACTGAATTAAATACCCACCTCTTAATAACATAGTCTTTCAGGAAAATGTGCAGTTAAAACACTTCAGCATTTTTAACATATCAAGTGAAATGGTGCTTCTGTTGCCATTGTTATGTTGTTACTAAGATGCATCCAAGCAAATGAGGGCAGAGGTGTTTGTGTCTCATATGATCTGTCACATTATCTACTGTTCTTCAATAGATTATATTTTGAATATATCTTTTAGTTGTTAGTGTTTGTCCTGGAATGTGTTCTACTTTCCTGGCAGTCAGAAAGCACATATTTTAAGGAGCATATTTCTGGGTAATTGTAATGGTCACAGTATAATGAGGTTGAAGATGGGATTCATACTTATTTTGTTTTCTCGTCCAATGTACCTTTTTTCATGTGGAGTGATGTTCTCTAGAGAGAAAGGTGCATCATCATTTAGAATGAAGGAAGGAGGTATCTCAGGTCCAGTTCCTAATCAGTAATCACCACTGAAAAGGGAGTTACCCCCTTAAACTTTTCTTGTAGGGAAGTAAGAATACACATGTATGTGCTTATTCCTGTTAGCCTATGCATGCAGATCTGTGTTAAACATTTTGTTCCTTTTTTTATTAAATTTCTTATCTGTGATACTTTTGCAAACATATCCCATATAGATACAAATCTGAGCTCTTTAAATTATGTTGAAAACTTAGACCTTTCATATAGGAATATAAAGTAAAATCCTAAGAAAACTGCATGTTAAATACTGGTAGTTCCCTAGGCATGTCTGTCATCAATATCCTGTGCCTCCAGAATTAAGAACCAGACTATAAACACAAACTCAGCTCATCACCATTCTCCTGAAAGGGAAAGAGAAACATAAAAAAAGTTAGTATAAGTCTACATCGCACTAACATGCAGAATCAGATGAGAATATAACCTTTGTATTCTACTGACGCATTTTGCTCGAAGCATGCTCTTCTTCTTTCCTTTTTCTCATATACAGTAGAATCTTCACATTCTCAATTTTTTAACCTTTGTACTTGAATTAGCCTTCAGAAACTTCTTCAGATGTCATAAGATAAAGCTGATTTTTTTTTTATTACCATCTAGTCTTTTGGGAGAAGAAGTATTCAAAACATCTTTCTGGAAACATAATAATTTCTGTGGTACCAACAAACTCATCAGTTGTATTTATAATGCCTTGTAAAGTAGGTTCTAAAATATGGTGATTCCTGTTGCAATAGGTCTATTAAATTTTTATAGCTAAATAAGTGTTTGGATGAATGCATCATTGCATAAGACAAGTTAATAATTCAGATCCAATGCTAGAAATGTTCTGATCCTCCTTTTGTTTGAGCCAGGAAAATGCTGCTTCAGGATGAGAACACAACCGATCATAAAATACATTTTACATATTTGAAACTGTGCTGAACTGACTGTAGAATCTTTAAAAGACATGGAAATGTTCTCCAAAATGTGCTCACACATTCATTGTAGTTATTACTCATCCCTAGCCTGACTGCTATAGCACAGATTTTTCTCCAGTGGTTGATTTTATAGTGAAGATTTGTTCAGTAGAAGATTTTTGTATAGAAGGAAGCTTTAATCCAATAAATTACTGTTTCTTTGGAATTTGTTTTGGGGGTTTATTCTAATGTTTCTGTCGAAAACATCTTTGATTTTGTTGTTTGGGCTATAGCTTTAGCCTCTCTGCTAGACTGTTTGAAATACATCCTTTGGAAATGCATTTGAAAATGAAGTTATTTCATTGAAGCTCTTCTTTATGTACATTTTCATGTTCCTTCACATGTAAATCTGTCAATCATTTTAATATGAATTTCAATTTTCTATGTAAGGGCATAGTTTTGGTTAAGAATGAACAGAGAAATTCATGAATCTACAAATAATAGAAGTTCCATCTCAGAGAAAAAAATAAAAGGCTTATTTGAAGAAAATATAATTTTCCTTAGTGAAATTCTATTCAAGAATAAAATATCTATGTTTAGTGGTCCAAATATGAGCAGTAGTTGCAAGAGAGCTATTCAGCTTATACTACAGGTCACTCATGGTAGAATTCAGTTGCTTTAACATCAATGCCAAATGTTTTAAATGTTCATGCATGCTGATACCTCCCATTTCCAGCAGTCTTTACCAAAGGCTGTAGGTTTCTTGAAGGTCAAGGCAGTTGCACCTAGCAGTATCTTCCAGAAAGTTGTTTTGGTGACTTCTCAGTAGAGGTAGCCTTTACTTGCCTAAATCTAAGTATCAGGTGCCATTTGAGAGAGACTTAATAGCCATGACTGCAGGACATGACATGGGCAGAGCTGTTGAGTTCTCACAGATTTCTAACTATGAATAGAGTTTAAATCCTCTTTTATACTTTGACGTGTTTTCTCCTCTTTTTTGGAATTATTTTCCAAGGAAATAGTCTGTGAACTTGAGTTTAGCCTAAGTATAAGTATTTATTCTTAGTTTTCAGTGTATCCATTGTTTTTTGTTTTTCAGTGAAGGAATTTATTTCTTTATTCTTGTTTCTAAATACCTATTGCTATTTCTCCATAAATCCCTACCTCAGAATCTGTCATGATGCAGAACTACAGTGTTCGTTTGTCCTCCATGTTTGTGTAGTGGGTGTTACAATGACTTGTCAGCATTTGGAGGTCGTCACTTGGTTCATGTTTTGATGTCTTTTTCTTTCTCAGTCTAGGATCTGCTTCTATGTTTTCTAGAATGCTCTTATAACTTTGTTCTTTTTTTCACTGGTCTGCGTCTGCAATGACCATCTGAACTCACCATGTATAGTGCCATCTACATTTTCAGGAACTATTTATTTTTCTTTTTTCTTTTAATTAATCTAAAGGTCATTTTTGTCTAGCTTAAGGTTTTGAAGTCATTAGCTGACCATGGGTGGGCATTTACAGCCATGATGTCTCCAGTGCCACCCTGTGTCTCAACTGATCATCCTGTGTAGGTGCACCTTTGTGCCACATCCTGTATCTCCCCTTCCTAAGGTCTCAGCTGTGACACCAGGCCTATATTTATCAATACAGCATCATTATGATAGTCATAAAACCACTGTGGTATGGCCATATAAATATAAGATAGCAACAGCCACCTGGCCAATTGTTAAAAAAAAAGATCTGCTAAAAAACCAACCTGCTAAATCAGACAGTTCAGCTAAAGTTTAGAGAGAAAAAGTCTGTCAAACCTCAGTCCTGAGGGTATAAATCTTTCAACCTCTTTATTGACAGCATCAATAGTGTATTATGGGACTGCAAGATTATGATATGTATATAATTAATACTGATGAAAGATTACTTTTTACAAACCTTGCCTTGCTACATATTCTGCGGGCAAATGCAATAGGAGTAGCATGCCGGCTGACTCAACAGAAGTTGTTCTGGTTAGTACGTTGGATAGTGCAAGAGGTTGAGAACACCAGATAGTATTTACTGAAGAAGGATGATGTACTTGGGCTGGGAAAACAACACCATCTGCTTTAAACTTGTACAAAAAATTCTGACCCAACATTTCATGCTCTAGAAGAGATGAATAGGAGAAAGGTTTCAGTGCATTTGTGAAAAGTGAGATGAGTTACGGAGGAAACTTTTTACGGTAACACTTTAATTTCTGTTTCACTTTGTATTCTTTCTCTCTAAGCAGCTCTTCAGGAGTAATTCAGCAGTTACTTTAGTCTGCCTTATATGTCTTTGCCTTTTAGGAAACAACTGTGATTTTCATTGTTCAATTGCAATGCTGTTAAAGTGTTTTAAAGTGCTGAAAAGGTGTTGCCTTATTCCTCACTAAATAGAGGAATCTAATTATATTCTATCTTTTGCAGAAGAGTACCATGTTAGAAGATACTCCTTGTTGCCTTAGAACTCACAAATGAATATGACCAAGAATGATTTTCAGGAAAAAGTATATAAGTTTTGTTTGGAAATCATAATTGTCCTCTAAAGTATGTACTGGCCTTTTTTTATTCCCAAGACTATAGGCTAACAGTGCATTCACAGTTAGATATTCCCATCTGTGGGAATCCTCTTTCCATACCCATAGTTTTGTGTTTCTGTTCCGTGATTTTGGTTTCTTCAGGAAGGATTCTTGGCAAGTCCAATTATAACATTCTGAGAATGAGCATAATCACTGTCAATACATTTGTCATTACAACGTGTTTCCTACTTCAAATCGACTTTGAATTTTGACCTTTACTTCATGTGTAGTTTAAACACTTGGGCTGCTTAGAGTACACATGAAGGGTGTCTCCTGTTCCCTGTACACCCTGGCACATGCACAGATGCATTTTTGAACTCAACTTCCATGATTTGGGTGCAAAAGAACTAAGACAGGAATGAACCCACATCTTTTATCCTTTTCTTGAATGAGGTGCTCACACCGCTAATGACTTCCAGTCTGAATACTTAAATAAGCCTGATAAACATGTCTGTACATAAATAAATTAGACACCTACACTGACAAAGAGAAAAGAAAGCATGGCTTCTACAGAAATAATTCCTAGAAATGAACTGTAAAATATTCTGAAAACAGACCTTACTGAATCTTTCTGAGCTACAGAATTATCTCCAGGGGTTTTGTAGAGTTAAGTTCTCAGGATCAGCAGTCAAGAAACAAAATTTTTCTCCAAAATAAGAAATTGTAAAAGTATAATAGCTTCCCTCCCCCCCCCAACCCCCCACACTGGAACATCATTTAGAAACACAGACTAAAATCCTACCAAAGCTTTCAAATTCAAGGAAAACTGGTAACCTGGTAATCTGACCAGTGATTTTTAACACTTTTCCTACTGACATATTTAAAGTATAAGGCTCTAACAGATTTAAAGCCTTGAAAATAAAATGCCATACAGGTGATATTAGGAAGTAGTTGATGCTTCTGTGAAACCATGTACTTCACATGCATAAACATGATGGACATAATGTGAATATTACTACCAGGCACTTTTAGTGCTGTCATCTTAAACAAGTGCAGCTTTTGTTAAAGCTTTTGTGCAGCCATTCATTTTTATTTAATTAATGCCTTGGTTTTAAAGATTGGGATCATTCTGCAGCCACATTGTTATTCTGTGCAGCAGCTTACTCCAGGCTAATTTATTTTCATGTCTGCATTCTTTGGGAACGTCAGATTTGTTTATTCAGAGCAGATAAATCTGCCATGTGGTAAATGATAAGAAGGAGATGGTCAAGTATGTTATGTTTCTAACCCTCTGAGTTCTGTCAAAATTATTGTAAAAAATGTGTGATATATTTTGAAAGGAAAAGAATAATGTGTTGTTTTATTCTGTGGAACACTTATGAATTCCATATAGAATACTATTAGCCTAGAAATTGGATGTGCCAGTATACTGTAGAGAAATGAGTTTTTGAATATAATATTCTGCATTAAATGGAGAATGCTATTTATCATATTATTTGGCATTTAAATAGAACTTTTCTGAGACTCTAAGAATTTTAACATTTATTAAGTGAGGCACATGACAGATTCTTTGAGGTAAGCAATTCTCCCATTAAATTAAGAAAAAGAGATAACAGCATAGAGTTGGTGGCTAGTCAGAAACATCCTCATCTGCCTTTCCTAGGCTTCTTACTTCTATGAAACCACAGTCTTTCATTCCTTGAAAAAGAATAGCATACCAAGAAACCAAAGAAAATTTAATATTAAGTTTATATTGTCTTATTTCATTAAGTAACACATTGGGGTGTATTAGTTTATACCAGTTGTTTGTTAGTTATGTTATTGCTTTCCTGAAATATGGAATAAAATTCTCTATTAACTCTTGATAAGTTGGTGGGTGATGATTTTTTAAACTTATACTACTACTACTAATGAACCATTCAAAAGTAGTCTTTTATTTAAAGATATTTCTTAGCATAAGAAATATAATATCCCATTGTATTTATACATACTTTCATTTAGAAAACACATATTTAATTAAATGTATTCTTTGCTATAATTTTTAATGACTCCTACATGTTGCAGATAGAGGTTTTCATAAATTAGTGGTAATTATCCCATTGATTTGTTGGACATAAAGGATTTGTTATGACAGAACTTTGAAAAAAGGAAGGAGACTGTTCATTGTGTTATCTTAAGACTGAATCTGTCTTTGACCTCTTAAATACTTGGGATTGACCAGGTTCCAGTGGGCCCTGTTATATTTTTTATAAAGCACAGATTTGTTAACAGATATGTGTTAATAACAGAAAACTATTTGCTGCTGTCATTAATCATGTCATATCCCAAACAGTTTTGGAACGACATTATGTTTGGAAGATCAGAAACTAGCTGTATCTCTGTAGTTTGCCCTGAAGTTCTTACTAGTAATGAGAGTTTAAGAGCCTTCAGGACCCTCAAGGAGAGAAGTAAAATGAAGCCAATAAATTTTATATTGTGGTGAGGAACAAATCTGGATGAACTTGTAAAACTGTCTCACAAATTTGGTGCTTGCACAGAAAATAGATTTTTCAATTGACTGATAAAAAAAGAGAAAATGTTAAAGAAGTTTGAACTAGTTTTTAAAGTGTTCAATAAGAACAAAAAGCAGCTAATGATTTCTTATGCTAAGAAAAGTATTGTGGGTTTGATCCTTGTATGGGCCATTCACTTAGGAGTTGGACTTGATGATCCTTGTGGGTCCCTTCCAACTCAGAATATTCTGTGCTTCTGTGATTTATATGCACAGGATTATAGACTAGAGCACAGAAATACACAAAACTATGTTCTTCTGTTTTCAAAGGGTATTGCAGAGGCCTAGACATTATGGAACTCACTTCACTTTATGTATCTTCACAAGTCATGACCTTTATGGTGGATATTACTCTCCAACATAGACAAAAACCACTTTTACTAAAGTAAAACATTAGCCACCATTAGCACAACATTTAGGCAACAGAAAGGCCAAGCAAACCTTCACTGTTAAGATTAGAGATTCTAGATGAGATTTTTTTTTCTAACATGGAAAAGGAGAAATATAATTGCTTTTATGAAAACAAACACTTGAAAAATCTCCAGTGGATGAGTTGATCTTTCCTGTTCTCTCAGAAACACACGGTGGTTTATTTTGTAGTTGGAAAAGCTAGGCATAATGAATGTACTACACAGAACAATTTAAAAAAAAAAAAGTAAACTATAGAAGCAGTCCAACTGGCTAAACTCTATAGATTTCATCTGACCTTAGAGAATTGTTAATACATTTCAATAGTACAGACTGCTAAAAGTGGAAATCCACAGTTTATTAAATAAAGGCAGCCACTTACATTTGCATCAACACTGAGTACAGTGGACAATCCCCCCTTTTGCCTGGCTAGTCTTGCCATGTTTGATGCAGACCAGGATGCAGTTTGTCCTCTGGGTTACCAGGGCTCACTGCTGACTCCTGTCAACCAGCAGCCCCAGATCCCATCCTATAGGGCCTGATTTTCACCCAGCACACTGTGAACTCGCTCATCCCACAGCTGGATAACATGTCCAGAAGAATTCTGTGAGGGACAGGAACGGAAACCCTACAGTTCTCAACTCCCTGGTACAAGAGAGATATGAGCATACTGGGCAGAGTACAACAAAGGGCCATAAGGATGATTAAAGGACTGGAGCATGTCTCCTACAGGGAAAAGCTGAGAGAGCTGGGAATATTCAGCCTGGACAAGGGAAAGCTCAGAGGGATCTTATTCATGTATGTAAATAGACGAAGGTAGGGTAAAAGGAGGACAGAGCCAGGCTCTTTTCAGTAGTGCCCAGTGACAGAACCAGAGGCAATGGGCACAAACTGAAACACAGGAGGTTAGCTCTGGACATCAGGAAATATTTTTATACTGTGAGGGTGATTGAGTACTGGCACAAGTCACCCAGGGAGGTTTTATATTCTCCTGCCTTGGCGATGGTCCTTGGCAACCAGATCTATGTGGCTCTGCTTGAGTAATTGGGGTGGCCCAGATGACCTCCAGAGGACCCTTCCCACCTCAACCACCCTGTGATAAGCAATGTAGAAACTGTGACCCATGGAGAGCCCACACTGGCACAAAACAGTAGGTAGCAAAGCATTGTACAATTCGGTGAACAATAAGGTCAATTACTTCATATCTACTTGTAGTTCAGCACAGCTGGACAGAAAAAGCTGCAATATCTGACTGGCGTTCTGTAGCGGTTTAATGCAGAATAATAATAGAGTTTAAATTGCCAGTTTACCAAAAGTGTCATTCTGAGTGGGAAAGCACAGGAATGAGAAGCCAGCTGTCTGTCAGAAAAATATTAACAAAAAGAACTGAAAAGTATTAGTAGAACAGAAAATAAAATAGTAAACAGCACATTGCTTGTTAAACTAGGCATCTGACATCCTAGATTTTCATACAAATTTCGTATTAAAACTAAATGGTCAGACTATTGCAGGAATTCTTTACTATTTAAACATTGTTAGTAGCTTTTTATAAAGCAAATTTACATCAGTATAAGTTCCCAAATAATCAACAACTGAATTCAAAAGTTCATTTACACTAGTAAAGTTCTTTAAAATACATGAGTTCTTTAAAAGAAATAATTTTCCAGTGGAAAATTTGAACAGTAAAGATTAACTCCCTAAATGCATAAGAAACATGAGGCAGTACTCTAGTAAGGAGAACTAGAGTTAAAAAGCAATAGAGGACAGTCAAAGAGGAATTTAACATATACTGATAAATATGCAGTGAAAAGAGCATTTTATGTCCTTAAAATCATTAAAAGAGGATTAACTCGCCTGGGAAAGCCATATATATATACACTTTCACAAACTTTGGAATTTAAAAAAGTTGACAGGAACTTTTAAAGAAGTAGAATGGTTTTGATATGATCTTCCCAAATTTAATATCAAATCCACTGATACAGATAGCTTAGTGCTTGCAGTCAAATTCAGAAAGAAAGTGATTTTAGAACTTGGACAACTTTTTTTATATGAATATTTGTGGCATTACATGAAATGCATTCACTAAGATGGACTATCCTCATTTTATAAGGAAAGCTACTATATTTTAACGATTATTAGGATTTCTTACACAGTTTAGAATATTTGATTTAGGTTTATTTTGTCCAGAAAATAGGTTATAAAATTTTTAATGTTTTTCATTTTATATTTTTTTATTGTGTAGGTTAAGCATGTTTTAAATGGTAACTCAGAAACATAAATGTAGTGATAGGATTTGTAAAGCAATTTTTCCTTTCAATATTTTTTGTTTCCTTGTGTCAGATACCATAGGGCTACAAAACTGTAAGGAAAGTCTTGATTATGAAATTTACTGTATCTATAGGATTTCTAGTTCTCTTCAAGATATCTGTTACAACATCCTCTGTGGATTATCCTTCCATTGGAGTTTCCAGCGGTACCGTATAATATGGGGGTTTTGCACTGCAAGTTTAAACCCCATGTTCCTTATTAAAAGTCATACAGCGTAGCTCTTTTTCAGCTTTTCTGAACCTATCAAATTCTGTCTCTTTTGATGTTGCAGGTGAAGTTGCTACATAGAAAGGAGTCTTGTCAACCATATTTCTATCTAACTCTTCACATCACTATCATCCAGCTGTTTCACTACGTCTGCTGTGAAGGAAAAACAGGAATCCCAGAAGCGAGTGATGGGAAGAATAGAGACGGAAACTAAAACGATAGCTGGTGGCAGAAAGCTTTTGTCAGTAATTGCTTATCTTGAATTTGAGTGGCAGCAGGGTCCACACAGATTAAAAAGCTAGTGTTCTGGCTATTTTCAATAAGAAATCTGGCAGTCAGATTTTCAGTTTATGCCTAGCTTAGAAGAATACAGTTTTCCCTCAAAACAGTGAAATAGGAAGTTTTGTTACTCAGGGGAATATATCCTATGTATCACAGGGAATTCTTTCTTGAAAACCTTTTCAGATAGAACTGGTATAATTCCACACACTTGCTTTTTCTGAGTTAGAGGTTAATAAAAACCTGGTAGATGCCAGTTCATATGTTTCTCCTACTAGCGCAGCTTTTATTTTCTAAGCAATGAAATTTTTTTTGGCTCATTGTTAGGTCAAGTGCCCATTATAAGTGAGTTTTCCTTGATGAAGAACCACAGAGTTTGTCCCAAAGATATTAAAATCTCCTTCTTTTAGTCAGAGAGTAGTCATGGTAATGGTAATGAAGGAATTGTTTGTCATGTGAAAGTAGTAATTCACACTTGGCTTTTTGCAGCATGAGAACATTCTTTTACAACAGACATTACCCATTGCTAGAAGCTGGCTGCCAGATTAAATGAATAAATGGTCTAATCTAGTGTGGCAGCATTTATAAACTGAGTAAAATAAAATTAACTTTAGTGCTGTTATCAGTGTACTTGGCTGTTGTCTATATGACAGTTCCTTGGGAAAATTATGATTGACTGCTCTCAAGGCAACTGTTCAAATACAAAGGGTAATGGAAACAGGAAAATAAGACAAAAGTGAACAAAATTGTTTGGTCTTGTAGCTGCTGAGATGGTAATGTCAGCAAGTTCTGATCTTTTCATTCAGTCTTGCAACATACATACAGTTTTTGACAAGCTGCCAAGCTCTAAATTTGACTGTTTCTATCTACGCTGGCTGTCTCCAATAACTTTTTTTCTTTTTTACTTGAGTAATGCCCTTTTCTTCCTTTTCATGAGAAAAATGTCTTGCTAACCCAAATTTATAGATCAGGATAGAAGTAATCATAATTAAATTCTGTTTAGTCATACCAGTAGTTCAGGGAGAAGGTTACTGGTAGAAGTTTTCTCTATGCAGAGTATATTGACATAAACATGACAAGATAAAACCTGAGAACCACACTTTCTTCTGAGTTCCAAATCAGTTTTTGGCTCCTTACTTGTGGTAGGGATTATGAAGTAAATAAACTTTCAATTCTAACAATTAGTTCTGTTTTTTGTTTTCCCAAATCACATAAAAATAGTAATGAAAAATATTAAAAAGTAAAATATAGCCTCAATTTTATAAACTTCCTTCCCCACACATGAGATTTTTTTTTAAGCGCAATTTTAATCTTTATTTTGCCTTCAGTTCCTTCAAAATTGATCGATAGTTGTAGAGCACTGTTAGAGTCCACAGACTACTTTCCTGTATGAAATTCTAACACGAGTTAAGAAAAGAGCAATTACTGAATTACTAGGTAATCACATTAATTTACTCTTCAACAGTAGTCTTATCTAAGATCTCAAATACCAGAAGAATTTATGTAAAAATAGCATATTAGTTACCTTCTTCTGAAGTTAGGTCTAGAAATTCACCATCAAATGAGTGAACAGACTTTTTAGTAATAGGAGAAGAATGAGGCAAATTTCAAGGGTTGCAGTGATCTGTGCAGTAAAAGGGATTAATGTCTAGAAGTACCTCTGTGGTTTCTCACCACAGCTGCAATTCTGAAGTTGTTCAATCATTTGTAGCACTTTGAGAAAGTACAAAAATTCTCTTTCTTTTTTCAGTATTCATGTCTTTTTCTAAAACCAAGATGAGAAATTTGCTCTAGAGTTTATTTAGAAATTAATGAATGCAAGTTTTTTTTCTTTTTTTTTGTATAATTTTCATTATTTTGAGAAATTAAAGATAAGAATAACACACTACATTCTCAGATATAACCTGAGGGAAATATGTACTGCAGGTTATCTTTAACAGACAACAGACATCACACACAACAGTGTGCCCCCATTAAATAACCTGCTAGATATAAGGTGTTACATAATGACAGCTTAATGAAGAGTGACAGAGAAGCTCTTAAATACACTGTACCTGCATCTGCTTCCAGTGGTACATCATTCCATATGTAGTCTTACTGAAACCAATTGTGGACAGAACTATTTTGCTAAATTTTGAAAAAGTGATCTAAAACATGCACGTTTGAACATACGTATTTATCTTATATTGAATTTCAGTACAGGAGTTTTAAATTTCTGTGTGAAAGTGGATATAAGTTTTAGCTGAGCAAAGACTAGAGGATCTATTCACCTAAATGTAAATTTTTGGTGACTATTTGAGAGAAATCAACTGAATTAGAATGACATGAGAAGGAAAAAGTTACAATTATCTCTCTGCCCTGACAGTAAGGAAGGAGCTCTAGCAAGCTGCTCTTAAATTACACAAACACTCAGGTTATAAAATGAAGGCATAGCTATTCCACATTACTTTTTCATGTCCTTTTGTGAGGTAGAATGCCACTAAGTTAGATTGATGGACCCACTGGGAATCTGTCTAAAGCTTATTGCTCTCTTGAACATATACTGCTGGTGTTTTCACAGATGTATGGGAAATTACAGCATAGCAGCAGTAGCAAGTTTATAGGTGAGATCAAGGGATTCTGAACTGTGAGGGAACACCTGGCCTTTGTGAAAAACTAGCAGTTTATGCTCCCATTTGTTGTCTGCAGCCTCTCCAAAAAGGAGTCTACTTAAGACGTGGTCTACTTAAGAGTATTAGTAAATCTCCATGGTCTACTTAAGAGTGTTAGTATAGGAAGTATATACAACTACTCTTCAGATTGTTAGATGACAAAGATTTTCAGTATTTTGAAAGAACCTGAGAACACATTATATAGAGAGTCTTGCTCTGATTTTTCTTTCTGAAACACAATAGAACTGGAGAGAGATGACTACAGGAAGACCAAAAGATTTAGTAAAAGGCATAAATGAATCTTCTCAATCTGAGATGCAAGTAATGACCTCCAATATGCTGATATTAATTTGTGAAAAATACTTTCATCTGGGATTCTGCAGATCCTTACAGATTTGGTGCCCCAGTCTGTGGCTTACTGGCTGACCTGAATGGAGGGCAAAACAAAACTTTATTATTTGGAAGAGAATGGAAAAAGCGGTAAAGGCACCTTCCCTATCAGAGCGCAGAAAAGGTAGTGTTAGCTCCATTAATCTTTGTAATGACTGCCTGCTACCTGTCCCCATAAGCTTCCTCTGGGGCATTGTAAACTGCAGTAGGCACATTGGCTGAAGAAGAAATCCTTCTCCTTTCTAAGTGAAAAGCCAGAAACCGGACCTGAGGGTTTGCCTCATGATCCTCAAGAAAATGAACTTCCATTAACTTCTTTGTAGTCTGTGCTTTATCATGACTTTAATGGTTTAATGATTTAATGGTCCTTGTAATTCTGTTTGCAGATAATGTGGCACTTGGCTTCACTGCAGTTTGTATTTTAATATAACATTTTTCATCTTACAGCTTTCATACATGAGAATTTGCATCCATAAAATGTGTTTAGACTATCTGTAAATTTTTTCCCTCAACATATTGCTTATGCATGATGAAAAATAACTTTTTTACTTGGTCATTAATTTTTTCCCCTTTATTTTCCATCACTTAAAAAAGCTTGGTTTTCTGTGAATACATGGAGCAATTTTCAAAGAAAATGAAAATTAAAATGAGATGGGTGTGTTTTATAGCTGCCTTTCCTTATAAAGTAAATATATACATCTCTTCTAAAAGATAACTGCTGTTCAGCATCCCTTACATGCAGCAATCATCTTAATTAAATTTGCAAATGATCTCCTAAACAGCAACTTATAAGATGCTAATGCTTTAGTAAACACAGAAAATTGTGCAATAAATACATAAATATACCTAAATATGAATTAAGTGCTTGAGTCGATACAAATAATTTTAAGTTAGGTTTTTAGAGAGAGGAGGTGCGTGTTTGGAGAAAAAAAAGCATTTATCAGCCCCCAAATACACTTGACTTACATGTGTGCTAGTCTCAGCAGGAGTGGCACATCCCATCTCAATAGTACTTGCACAGGAAGTATTGCAGCAAATTATATTTTTGATTGTGTGTGTGGAGTTTGTTTTTTATTTGCTTATTTGTTTGTGTTTTTTTATTAAGAAATCAAAGAAACAGGCCTTTGTTAAAATCTAGGTGTCAGAAGACATTTATATATGCATACACATATGCATGTTCTCCTACATGATAGGTGGCATATTTCTCTACATTCTGCTCACAATTTTTCTCCCTAAACTTTTCCATATCAATAAGAGGTCATTTTTTCTATAAGGATTGTTTATGGAGTGTCTGCCTGCAATAACCAGTTATCTCTGCAGGGCAGGTATCCAATTTTTTTTCTGCTTGGACCAGAAAGAAGCGCAAGGTCTGTCAAAATGACAGATGCACACAAATTGTAGCAGGGCCTTCAGTTAATTCATCATACAGGTCTAATTGTAAATAGAAAAAAAAAGTTTTAAACCCTGTAGTGAAAGTAGTATTCATTGGGCCAATTTTGGCCCCACATGGTGAAAGGCTTTCTTATCTCCTTGGAGAGTTCAGCTATACTGCATTGCAATGCCAGCATATAACTCCTATTAATACTACCACTGGAATATCTCGTGCTATTGGACTTACTACAAGTATCTTTGCCACTCAGTATAAAAAAAATCTTCACTTTTAAACAAGTCAGTGAAGGGATGACCTTCACTGAGCAAACACTCCACAGACAGGCTGGAACACAATCCTAAACCCCCTGATTCCTCAGTAGCTACTATCAGAGAAAGACTGAAACCTTTCAATCTCCTTTCCACCAACAAAAGTCCCATTTATGCCTCGGCTGCTCATTTGATGAATCCATTCGGGGATGATGGTAGGAGCTGGGGAGCTTCTCTGTGGAGGACTCTGCATAAATATCTTGCAGCAAGAAGTCATCCATATTCTAGGCAATGGCATCCACATCTGCCAAATATTTTTAAAAGAGAACATAATCCAAAAGCATATCAAATTATATTGTTTCACTTATGACTTGCAGCCACTTCCTTAATGAACATTTAATCTCCTCTAATTTAGCCAAAAAACCCAAATTAAGCATCTTCACTCCATGTGCAGATGCTACTTTATACAATTAGGTCAAATGGAAGATTTTCTTGACTTGAATAGCCAAGTTGTATGTATACCTGTGCACTTCCACATGAGATTTTGCCTTTTACTCATACATGGCTACAAGATTTACATGAGCAGAAATTCAATTTAAACATTCATTTTCTGCCATGAAGGATGCATAAATCCAAAATTAACTCTGAGAATCTGAAGATACTCAGATCTTGAATTTTTATGACAGTAATAATGCCAAATTTTCTTCTCAATTAAGATATCCTAATTTCACCTAAGAGAAGGAAAATTCAGCAATTTTTTTATGCTAATTGAGGATCCATCAATCTGACAAACAGCATGTTATTAATTTAAAGGCAGTCAAAATAATCACACGTCTCAGAGATTATAATATGCAGTTACTGACACTGGTGACAGAATGCAGTTCATTAGTAAGCCTTCTGTCATGTTGGTGGCTATTCTGCCCTTAAAATAAAAAAATCCCTTAGTAACGGAATTAACTTACATTGTCAGTCAGAACAGCCAATAAATCAACTCTCTCTCTAATCCTGACTCAAATTTAATTTTGTTGCTTGACTATGCAGGACACTTTAAAATAAGAACAAATAAAAAGTTCCTGAGGCCCAAATTCGCATCAGCTATAAGGTCCACAATCTCTGTTTTTCCTTCCATTTAAAAATTTGAAACATCAGCTTACCAAGTATTTTAGGAGTTAATTACTACAAATATAGTGTTGGCCAAAAGCAGATTCCACCTCCATAGTTCATTCATATCTCAGTATCTTGCATCTCTCTGGAATTCCATATCTTGATGCTTAAAGTATGGGTGACATATGATTTATATTGGTTTTGCACCTGACATTTATTTGTTTCTCTTCTCTGACAAGATGAGAAAACAATGTGTCTTGTCTTGTCTCAACACATACCACTCAAATTCTGGCTTACAAAAGTGGAGAAACATGCATCTTTTTGTCATATACATGGTTCACTGACAATCAGTTTAGATATTTGTGGACAAGAAAATACCCACTGTATTGTTCAGTATACACTGTGCTTTCTCTTTCACTCAAAGCCCTTAGAGTGCACAGGACAGACAGCAAGTTCAGTAGTTATTTTTGTTCCTTCAGATTTCATATGTTGAGCTTTTGATGGGGTACCCTTCCTTCTCGGACCAGAGTAAAAGAGCAGAGGAGGCTGCTGTTGTGTGAAGTTCTTTATTTCACAGTCTTACAGCTTTCTTGAAGGCAGAGTTCGAAGGGGGTTACATGATAAAGCCAAGCAGCAGCAGCAGCAACAGCAGGCAAAACCAGTTTCTTCTTCTTCTATATGCTCTATATGCTCCATATATTTTTTCTTACAGAAGTGTGGATTGTATTTGTCAATTGACCAATAAGATTAACACATGATTCTAGTTTTCCTTTTTTTAACCTATCCTCGTCTAATTCTAACAGCTGTAAGTCCTACACAAGTGTTACATAGGTATTACACAGATTTGTGTATACAGTTTCTATCAGCTCTTATTGTTTATGTGAACACCCTATCTAAAAAATGTGAACAGTGTAGTTCTATCTATATTTCGCCTAAAGTAAAGAATTCTGTGAAAAGGTAACACTGCTGCAGCAAGAACTGTGTTTAAAGTCTCTGCTACGCTTTTTAATGTTTAAGGCACTTACCATATATTTCTACTAAACGTTAAAAATCTATATTTCTATTTCATTTTGGTGTGGCTTCATATACCTCAGCTTGTCCAAAGGTTTTAATTCAACCCCTGCGCTTTGGCTTCCCTCTGGGCCTGAGTCCAGAGAAGCCTTCACTCCAACATTCATAGAAATATCTTGCTTTTGGCAGTTCCTATACAAGTTGAGACAATTCCACCAGGTATTGCCACTAGTGACTTCACACTTCTTAGTGAGCTGGTGAGCAGCTTGACTACTGTTGAGGAGACCTTTTTCATTCATTTTGGCAGGAAGCAGTCCTTTCAGGACAGTCAATGAAATTTAGGTTAGACTGACAGAGATTAAAATTCTCTTGAAGACTTCACAGCAGCTCAGAGAAGAGAACAGAATGAGTTTAGATGATAATACAGACAAATACAACTGCACACAGAGAATATACAGCAATGTTAGAATTGGCTGTATCCACACAAGATTCAGCAAATGTTGTAATTTTACTTCTGTAAAAATCAGTGATTCTGAGTGTTAAAAGTTGGAATTGCTGCCTGTGGTATTGTTTGTCTCACTGAAGAAGACAACATAGGGCCCAATTAACTCATATTATCTTTAGTTAGTCTCAGGACATCACTCAAGCAGAAGTCATGTAGCATTTGTGTAGAGGCCAGATTCTTAAATTCAAATCAGTTTTTCAGCTCATTCATCTTATCATGTCCTGGCAGGAGTAGGATATTATGAGGGCTGAAACCAGCAGCCTTGGAATACTTGAGCGAATGACCCCTTTAAATACATATTGCACATTTTAATTATACATTTTTTTACATATTTAATTACATATTTGCAAAATGTCCTAATTATTCTAGTTAATATGCTAAGATTTTCATTGCTGATAGATTTAATATATGCATACCATATTATTATTGTGATTTAAAAGTGTATTATTAATTGACCTAAATCGTCTAATTTCTCTTTCCATCACTAACCTGTAGGCTTGCAGAAAAATGGCCTCAGCATCCTCTGTCAATGTTTCTAAAATACTATCAATTTCTGTCAAACTCTTAATGTTGATAATTTATCAACTTCCATTTCTGTGAAGCTGTACTTCAACAAAGGCCAAAATCAGCAACCGTTCTTTCGGCCAAGACTCTATCACGCTGGTCTAAGCCAACTTTCATTTAAATTTTTCCTCAAACCCAAAAGTCAATAGCTGAAATAGATTGAATCTGCAGAAAGAGATCTGTCTAGAAGAATTGTGGGAAGGAGAGCAAAACTAGAGCCATGTTGCTCCAAATCCAAAGAGTAAAAGAGAGATTTTTCTGATCACTTTTTGGCAGGAGAGGGAAGAACACCGGATGGGCTCAGTCTCGCATCCTGTCTCAATATGTGTAGCCTCCAATGAAGGGATGCTCTAAATCAAATCTGTTTGGAAGAAATGCCAAATGGACATAGGCTGTTAAAGTGAGTAATTGGCAATGTCATTGTGATTGATACGGTCTATTGGTGAAACTTGCAATTCACATCTTTCTACTGGTTTTCAGTCATTTTCACAGCCATCTGGTTTAGGTTACATTTTTAAATATTCAAAGTTAATCCAAGTAAGAGAGTGTTCAGGTATACTGCTCTAAAGAAGAGAGAAAAAGTCTAAATGGTAGATGAAATACAGTCAATATTTTACATGTTTATATTTTGAGTGCAACTGAAGTTTCATATAAGCTCAGAATGGTAATATTTAACTTTACCATGCTATATCATGCAACATAGCTTTATATGACAGCTTAGTGTTTTTTTGGAAAAAATCCCAAACCTTTAAATTCAATACTTCAAATACTCTAGAAGCAATAAACTGATGTATAGCCTGAAAACGAATTTGAAGTTCTTCTTAGACACTGTATAGCCACTAAATTGCTATTTTATACCCCAAGGAAGTTATATTCAGAAAATATCACAAAAGAAAATAATATGTCTTTTGACTAGAAACATTTAAAAAATACTTTACAGCCTAGATAGAAGGCAGATCTATGTGTCCTGCTCTTCCTTACAGCAGTTTTGCTTATTTTACCTATTTCCTCTGTAAAAAATAATTTTTGCTACTGAAGTTTTTTATAAAATAAAAAAACCCCTGGATATTCCAGTGACAATTTTGTTAATATCGCTCTATACTTTTAATTACAAGGTTAAGGTTATAAATATTTGCTTAACTCTAACAATTTGAGATAAAATACTACATTCCAAGTATATCATTAATAATAATCTGGAGGACTGGTTTTTTAGTTTTAACTGGCTGATTTATCAGGATAATCTTAAGGAAAGTGCAACATATTTTTGGTAAGAAACACAAAATAGAAATAAGACATTACTTTTACATCTAGGAGTTTTCTACTGAAACCATTAAAAACCTCCTCGATTTGGCCTATTTGGAAAGTACATTGTGATTTGAACATAAATAATAGGGGCCAGTATATATCTCAGAGGAGATATCTGTTTCAGGTGTACTATGATTATTCCATCCTCAGATAATAAAAGCCTGAGATGTCTGTTGCCTTGACTGTGCCACACAGCTGACAAGGTTTGCTCTGAAAACAGGATGAAACATAGGAACCGAAAGTGGAATTTTTATTTCTTTTAGAAAGAATAATAAATTTGATCCACAAATCAGATTTAGATCTTTTCACACGTGCACATACAATTTTCTTGTTGCACTGAAAAGTGGTCTGTTTTCTTATAGAACTGCTACACAATTTTGTTCGTATCTGTTACCAATGGAAAATTGATTCATGCACTTGAATATCCTTCAGGTAGATGCTTGTACCACATATGAGAACCAATGAGAAAAAGTAAAATAATTATGGGAAGTACATTCAAGTTTGAGGCAAAATTGTGATTAAAGAACATTTTTCAGACCTCTGAGCATGGATAGAGATATTTTCTCTCTTATTCAAATTTACCAAATTTATGGCAGAATGCTCGAAGTTATTCTGAAATATTTGAATAGATTTTTTTTCCTAAATTAAATTATTTTGAACAAGGGAAAGAAGAAAGTAAAATATTTATATGCTCACAGATGAATAATTTTGAATTGATAAGAAAAGGGCTACAGAATAATAAAGAAATATTTTAGAAAATTATCTGTAATTAAAAAGTTAAATGAAAAACAGCAGTAGAATTTTTAGAGAAATAAATTTTAAAGCTTTCTCCAGAGATGTGTGTACTTGTGGAATTCTAGCAAAAAATCCTTGTTTTCTAAGCAAAGAGCCATCTGGTAGTCTGACGGGGTTTAGATTAAATCTAGGATTTTAAAATTTATAAGTGTTACTACTTGTATTCAGAGCTGCCATTCTGCATAACTCATTTTACATCCGAAGAGGAAAGAGCCTTGTTTTCTGTTAACCTTAGTGGAACATCTGTTTTTTTCCCAACTGTTCAGTATTTAATGAAATACTTCCGAACATATGTTACCACTTGCCCCCAGGAAGGCAAGAGCAACCCAGGTTTTGTCAATAGATCCCTTGGCGCTGACTAGAGTGAAATGATGCTGAATGATTTGTTTGTAAATCCATATACATATACATATATATATATATATATATATATATATATATATATATGTATATATATATAGGGTTTATTGTGGAACAAATTGTTTGCAATTGAAAGCAGGTATGTAGCCATTTTGGTTATTATTCTCTACAGAAATATAACAATATGAAAGCTTAAAAATATCACTTAAGAAAATGTATAAGGGGAAAGAAAGAAAGAAAGAGAGAAAAGTCCAGCCATAACACACCCAAAAACTCAGCTCTCTCTCGGGATACAAACCTGGCCTCAATAAAGCACACTGCCACCTCCACAAATGGGCAAACATTTTGGCTCATTAATCATTAATAGTCCAGTCTCTCACAACATATTATCAAGCATTTAAAGAAAAATAAAGAAATTAAATAAAGTCCTTCTAAAGCAGTAAATTAAAAATTTACTGTAAATTACATCAGATATAAACATTTGCTGTCTTTTGGGGTATTTTTGAGTTGGAGTAAATAATAGATGTCCCTTTATTTGTATAGTTCATAAGCAATGCTTATGCAACACACTTCTTTGCAATTTACAGTGATTCCCTGAGCCAAAGAAGTATCACACCCTTTAGAAAATCAGAGAAAGATGGTATCCTTACTGTCTTCTTGCCACATTTCAGGTCCTGTGTGCCAGAAACTGGCCACCTCAAGGTACGGAGTACAGGAAGGAGAGATGGCATTTGTTTTCCCAAGTCACTGTTTACACATGATGGAGCCCTGCTTTCCTGGAGATGAGTGAACACCTGCCTGCCAATGAGAAGCAGTGAATGAATTCCTGTCTTTTGCTTAGCTTGTATGTATAGCTTCTGCTTTACCTATTAAACTGTATCTCGACCCAAGAGTTTTCAGTATTTTACTCTTCCAGCTCACTCCCTCATCCCACTGAGTGTGAGTGAGTGAGTGACTGGGTGGTGCCTAGTTTCCATCTGGAGTTAAATCACAACAAAACTATGGAATACTCTTAGAAAAATAGTACCTGAATTACATGAAAAATAGACTATGCCAGACCTAGCAGCAGCTGAGTGAAAACATGACCAAAAGAGCAGAGCTGGACTGTGAAAATAGTTTTGATTTGATATTCAGGGAATATTAAAGTTATTGTATTCAGGTCTGAGGATCCATCAGTGTTTCAAGGGTCATTTCAGGACACCAGATCTTCAAGGGTCATTTCAGGACACTTAAGTTATACCTGAATTTTTCTTTGGAAATGCCTCCTTTTTCTTTCTTCTTTTTCTGGCTGTAAAAAAAATTAAAAAGCCTTCTGGGAATCATCTCCTTTGACTGAAGTTTTCCTTTGCAGGTATTTCCATTTAGTTAATTTAATATAAAGATAATAATAATAGAAAGTAATATCTTCTAATAGCCTCTGTTTACTTATAGAATAAAGCTATTGGTGCCAAAATTTTTAGGAGTATTTGATTGCAAATGGCAGCGTTTCTTTGGAGGTAATTAATTGTATTAAACAGTGCATTGGTTTTGAAGTCAAAAGTTTGATGATGCATCATTTTCTTGCATTTGCTTTAAATAAGAGTGCAATTGAACCTGTCCAATCAGCACACCATGTTGTGGAAGTGATATATTTCAGAAGTGCACTGTTATCTTGACTGCATGGTACACTTTTTATTCAAAAATAGGTAAAGGATTTTTCAAATTGCATAGATAATCTGAATGAACTAAGACTTTAAAAGCTTGGGCAGCCATTTCTGTAGGAAGATGATGCAGGCTGCAGTTAAACTATATTACTCTGAACACCTCTTTAGCTTCCAGTCTGTGTTCAAAGTCAAATCCATTATATGAAAATAGGTAGATATGCTAATTACAAGATGACATGTAAGAATATGGGATAATTCAGAAGTATTTATTCACACATCTGCCAAATGAATATGACAGCAAAGGACTCAAAGAGCCATCCAGTCCAACCACTACTACAATGGGTGTCTAATTTATGGGATCCTTCATAAACTTATGAATTGCCATGATAAAACTAGAAAAACTGTTAGTGGACAACACTGCTGGAAGGCAAATAAAAGCCTTCATGTTCTACTGGATAGAAATCTTCTGATTTGCAGCTTGAACATGTTAATGGTAAGTCTCAACTCATTCTTTTGCCAACAGTGCCCTTCAGCTCAAGTGTGCTTTGAGAAAGCAGTCATATTTTCTCTCACTGTTTGCTTTATTTTAGACAAAAAATGTCTTTTTCATTTATTTTCCACTTATGAGATAGACTGTCATTCTCCTGCTGAGAGGCAGTGTACATTTAGCTCAAGGACAGTGCTACTGAAGCTGTGCAGCTTCTGAGCAACACAGGTTGAATCTGCCTGGCTGGAAGTGTGTGAATATTTGTGTCTGTCAATGTAGGCTAGACTTTCTTAGGCTTTTCTGTACCTGGATTTGAAATAAACTTTAATGAAGATATACAGCCAGAATTGCAGACCATAGGTGTGAAAGAAGGGGTGTTGAAAGGACGAATGGAACACGTAACAAAGTACTGAATTAAGTCTGCTGTAAGAGTGGTTCATCACAGTATTTGCTTAGTTCAAATAGGCAGTTAAAACCTTTTCTTACTGAATAGAATTTTGAAATTTGCAAAGAATCAGCAAGAATCTTGGTTTCACAGTAAGAATTTATGCAATGGATGAAATTAAATACAAAGAAATATACTTCTGAAACCAATTTTACTATAATCCTAGGCTGCAATCTTATCCAAATTCTTCCTTCTTCTGGAAGGAATTACTTCAGGATTTTTAAGATATAACATAGTCCTACATATGTAAAAACATCAAAGCAAAAGTATTTAGAAACTTGAGACAATACTTTCAGGTCCTAGTATGTTTTCATTAAAAGTGTATATAGATCTTATATCTTGATTTCAAGATTTGGCATAGAAAGGGCCCAAATATACTTTGAGTCTCCCCCTTCTCACACCTGACTTCTCATCAGTGTCAAGCTAGAGGTAATCTATTATCAAATTAGCCTCAGTTTCAGAAAATGTGTCTTAATGTTTTGTCTTAACCTGTTTTTGATGTAGAGAAAATGTAAGAAACAATAAAAAATGCTTGAAGGATCAGGATGGTTAATAGTACTCTGACATTCAGATTTTATGTAAAATACACTTTTAGATGAAAAGAAGTAATTTTCTCGAACTAGACTGATCACGTTTCTGGGAAGGTAGTCAAAAACAAGATTGCCACCTTGGAGAAATTGTCTGTGCTTCCATTAGATATATATATAATTTTTTTTTTGACACAGCTGATGCAAGAGTTAAGGAAATGTTGAATGGGTTGTCCATAACAAAGAAAGACCTGCTTGAAAATGTTAGTCCAATGAGGAACCTCCTGGCCTATGTGTTCCACTGTCACTAAAATTGTATAAGAGACTGATCTATGCATTTCTGTGCTAGAGTTTTACAAACACTGCCATGGATACATATGTGGTCACTTGGGAAAATTTGAAAGGTAACTATATAACTTCCCTTGTATCCCTAAATCCCATACAGTAACTCAAAACAGCCTTTTTTTTTTTTTTTTTTTTTGATTATGGGATAGTAATCTCTGAAGACTTGAATTGTTCTACTTACATACTGTTAGGACTCCCTTGAAGCAACATTTGTAGAAATGTCTGTCTTTTTTAATTGGGAGCCATTGGTTTAATCTAAATGTGCATATTTAGAAGAAGAGTGGAGTAGAACAGGAACAGTAAGGAGTGGAAAATGTGAGAGTGCAGCATCTTGCTACGTTAAATTCAATTCTGTTTTCACTGCTCACTCACACAGAAGTGATCTGTGACACCCAGGGTTATTCCTGTACAAATTACCATTCAGTTAGCAGAGCTTTATGACAAGATGTTCTAATAGCAGTGCATTGTCACAATGTCGCTGCAAAGCTTGGAGATGGATTTGGCAGATGTAATTTTTTTTGGAGACATATGATAATAAGAACAACCTACGTGTTATGCAGTGTAAAAAAATCACAGAAAACCAAGGTCTTCAGCTGACACAGTGGCACTGCCAGACACAGTATACACTTGTATAGACATAGTAAATGGGACAAAGCTTGCTAAGATAAATCTCTGCATGAATTTGCTAAGCAAGTCAAAGATATTAATTTTATCTTTTATATCATGCCTTAATATCTAATACAATGTTAGAATTCAAAGTATTTGGTAAACTATTTAAAGTTGTAATTGTAATCATTGATAAATGAGTAAAGGGCTTCTGTGAGTCTACAACAACAAAGTATACAAAAGGCCACTGGATTTACAGTTTATGATATGACTGAGACTGTAGAAACAAATTGGTGATTTTGCAATTTCTTCAGGTTGGAAGCAGGATACTCATCTAACAAACAAGTTAACTCCTTTTTTGGCTAAAAGAAACTATTATGTTATCAAAAGTATGGTGAGAACAAATAGAAGATTATTTCTAGGAAGCAGATATGAGGAATTCAGAGAGTTGTCAGGAAGAGCATCCTGTGAATCAAAAAGACGAAATAAAAATAGTGTTTGCAGAATTCATTTACATTAAATAGATTTATAAGAACAACTTAAGAAGTTTTTCTGATTTTTCTGTGAATCTACATTGGAGTTACAAGTCTAACTGATGAAATGCTATTTTAAAATGCACACAATTACTTTTTTTTTCAACAACAACACATATGCAGTGGCAAAACTATAGAAATTACAACAAACCATTATCACAAAATCAACATGACCATGGACAACAGACTTGTGAGATAAAGCTATTGTTAATGAATGGCTTACTTACATTTTAAGTGTGAATTGAGTGCAGTCAAAGACATCATTTCAGGTTACTCTGTATGATTTAAGTAGTTTTTAATTTCTATTTTATTAATTAATTTCTTTTTCTTCTATAACAAAGAATGATCTTTTGTTTGGCAGAGAGATCTTAGTGGACACTTTCAAATAGTGTATTTGTCTGTCTTAGACAGTGAGAAATTTATCATTATATTCCTGGCTCATAAATATAACATTGTATTGCAAACTGCTCCTGTTAATTTACCTTGTAACAGAAATGACATCTGGATTTTTTGAAGGTGTAGCTTGATTGCTTTCAAGGAGACACAGAGAGATTTTAACATTGATTAACATTGTTTGTTCTGCTTCATTCTTTGGGAAGTTAAAACAAGTTTAGTTGAACTATCTGGGAAATATGGAAAAAATATCAAGAGATTTTTTAATGATGTGGCAAAATGACACTTCTGTCTGTAAAGTGAACCTTCTTGAATGATTTAACATTGCTTCCTTTATTCAAAGCAGAGCTAGGATATTTTGAGCAAAATTTCAAGGACTTCTATAGAAGAGAACAAATATTTTGTCTCACCCTAGGATAATAATAAATCCCAAAGACAAAAAAAAAGTGTGCACTGAAGAACACAGTAACGGTGAAAAAATCCACGTAAAATACTGGAGGTTTTGCAAAGTTGGAAATACAATCTTACATTGGCAATGCCTCAAACAATTTTTAATCATAGTGAGGCTATCCGCCTCAGGTCTTCTGAGCTACTTTTATTGTAGTGCTTTACATGTTCTAGGTTCACCAGTTTCTTACCAGAAAAGATTAGGTTTTTAATATAAATTTTGCAGCTTTTAAACTTTTAAACATCAGCTGGCTGAGAAATTAATGAGCTAAAGGTTATTTAAGGTGTTAAAATTCATGGGCAGTATGCACAATGCAAAAATAGATGAAAAGCTAAGCCATGAATAAAATGCTTGTGTAATGAATCATACACACATACAGAAAGAAAAGGGTTTGCTAAAAACTTTCTTCTTTTGTTAAAAACTTTCTACTTTTGTTAAAAACTTTCTTCCAGTTTTAACACAATTTCTTTAGTGGTGTTTCGGAGCAGGAGATAGAGGGAATTTTTGTACTGAGAGAAAACTTACTAGCTCATTTTACATCCTTAACTTAGTCAAAGTCAGCTTCCTCATTAGGTTAAAAGTCTTGGTCAACTTCTACTTTTAGCATACAAATGTGATTTTATGTGTGTGCTTGTTTAGGACTTTGTCTGTCTGGCTCTAGACACATGAAGGAGAGTAATTTATGAGCTCTTTATGAATAAAAGTTTTGACTTGTGTTCTTTCTATAATTAGAAGTTTTCTCTGTATAGTTTGCATACTAAACAATTCGGGTTCATGTCTAGCAGTTCTCACAGTGCTTTTTCTTTTTGATTGGATTTGATTAACGTGTCCAAAGACACCTAGAGAAACATCAGCATTGATGAATGAGAACCGACTTCCACTGGCTGCATTCTTTTGAACTGTGTTTTTGGTTTGACTGAGGGATACAGCTAGGACTCACACAGATTGAAAAATAACTAAAGCAGTAGTAAGCAGCAGAATCACATTGTTTTCACAGCTGACAATGGTCAAGTATATGCACTGGTGTCTATGTCTTTTTTTTTCCTATTCAGAACAAAATTGAATGGAAATACCTCACTAGACGGCCAGAAGTACTCAAAGTTTGTGGCTATATCAAAGACGTCAGCACTAGTCTACATTTTTTGAGGCTGAAAGCCATAGAAAAGGAAAACATACCAGAGAAGTGTCTTCGACTCATACAATATTCTCTCTAAAATACTGTATTTCTTTTCAAGCCTTCTGCTTGACTGCTGACTTGAAGTGTGGAACAAGAAATTTATAATGCTGCCAGCTTTCCTCTTGTTGAGACACCAGACAATTCACTGCAGGTTTTCTCTTGTATGGGCTTTCAGTATAAATGGGATTCTATTCTGAAAGGACTAATGTTCAGACAGTCAGATTGTGTGAGACAGACTGTACAATGTGTATGTGTGGTCTGTAGCACATAGGAAATTCACCTAAAAATGTGTGGTGTTCAGAATAGGAAGAAAGCTTGTGGAATCAGGGACAGAAAACCAGAAGTTAATATTTTATTATTTTAAACATCCTTCATTTGGTGAAATTTGTCTAATTTGGTCAACACAAAAGCACTGTCTCTGTTTTTATTTTGTCCTATGGCCATCCTCCTTGCATAGTAGCCATAGTTTGTTCTTCTTTTAGTTTTTATGACTAAGGAACCATTTTTTTATCTGTTGCAATATTACAAAATGTCAAACTCAGCCTGGCTTCCAATAAGTCTTGCCTATTTAAGCTCCTATTTAAAAAAAACCCCATTTTTTCATATGCTTGATTTCCAATAGGTTTGTAGTAGTAATCAAACTGTAACCTATCCACAAACCAGAACACCTATAAGCCTTTCTCAGTATATTGTGTTATGTAGCGTACTTTTAAACTTGATCTCACTGTGTGAAAAAGCTCATGGATTTAATGAATATGATGTGCAACACATTTAATGACAACCAAGGCTTCCACCACTTCCCTGTGTTAGAGTGTTCTATTTATAAAGCACATAAAATAGAAAATGTCATCAAGGGGAAAAATGCAATATTTCAGTAATAAAAAATATATCACACCTAAGAGATTTGTATACTAAATGAGTTTTGTCATTTGCTTAAGCTTTGCATTTAAAATAATTTTTTGGTGCAAGATAAGTCCTTAAGTTTAGGCATTCTAACAGCCTAAAGTATACTCAACACAAATTGTAGGCTTTCTTAATCTTAGACTACCATCTGGAACAGGAATAGAACTAGACTATGGGATTTCCAAGACACTTCAAAATATCAGTTTTTTAATTCCTAAAGCATACAAAATACCATCAAGTGTTAACTTGATCTGTCACTTTCCTAAACTTTATTCATAGACAAAATAATTTTGTAATAAAACCAATGGCATCATAAACCTCTAAAGTAAACAAAACATTTTGGGTCTTTTAAAGACATGTAAATTCAGGATTATAAATGATATTCCGTCTTTACTGTTCTCCTTTGATAAGTTAATTTATCTCTAACCCATGACTTCTCTCTGTGACAATTCTTGATTGTATACACCTCTGTGAGACTCAAATTTTTGTAATTATTTAAAGACTTTATTAGGAAGGTAGAATCTCTCTTAATCAAAAATACAAGTATGATTATCCAACAGCCAAGAAAACATTTATTTTTCCAAATTATTTCAAATATATTTATTCTTTAAACATATTAAATTCAAGTACACCTTATAGATTCTGTTATATATTGTTATTGAATAAGTGACTTTTAAAATATATTTTAGTACGGAAAGGAAAATTATATACTTCCAAAATCAATAAATGACACTAGCTGCATTTACATTTTTAGAAACTTGCTGCAAATATTGACATGTCTCTCAGAAACTAAATGTAGTTTAGCCAGATTTTGCAGTTAGAGAACAGTAAATTTTCAAACCTGTTTTTCTGGTCATAGTAATTAATCTTTTCTAACTGTCAAGTCAATTAAAAAAAATAAAGTTTTGATGCCACATATGCTCCAACTGAAATAATTCCAACAAGGTAATGTTTCAGTACTGACGTGCAGCCAATGATGTTTAAACATATCTTATGGTTATAAGTGCCTTCTCTGTACATTGCTGATTCTGTGGCAAAAAAATATGACAGCCATTGGAGGACTGATATTTCTAAAACAGAGCAGTCCTTTAACGTATCCTATTAAAATGAACTTCTAAAATAATTTCTGGTGTTGTGTTATCACTGTCAGCTTTTAAGGTCCAAAATGGGTCTGAAAAAAAGTAAGAATCAGGAAAAGATTCTTGACTTTTCCTGGTGGTAGTAACAGACCCCTATTACCTGTTACCTGCTTCACTAAAATGTACAAATGGTCAAGACACACAGTGTTACTTCTGTCCAGGCAATATGGTAAAACGAATTAGATCTTTTTATCAAGTACTTTGTTAATAACTTGTTTGAAATATTAGAGGGCTCTGTTTTCACATTTATGTGAATTCTGGTAAAGTAAAACTGAATGTTTGGCTTATCTTTAAGAATTACAAAATTCTGCTCTTCTGTTTCTCTGAAGGCTTCAAGTGCATCTAAATTTGTCTTAATCATGGCAATGGTCCTAACCTACACTCATTCTTATTCCTGAAAAGATGACATTTGTGTGTGTTTAAAGGAAGTACATATTAGCAACTCTCCCATTACTAATTTAGTATCCTACATTCTTCTTTCAAAAGGAATCTAACTTTTAACAAAAACAAACTAAGGAAAGCTGGGGTAAAGAAATACTTGAATTAGCATATTGTAGAGGTAAATTGTTAGGAGGTTTTATTTTATGCTTGCGTAATGCTGCAGTCTACCTCCAGGAAGATATTGTCTGATTTCATACTTCATACTGTCATTCCGCATTTAGATCAGGACTTTCATTTTTGCCATTTGGTTGGAAGACAGTGTTAATTAAAATGAAGATAAACTTTGCCAAGATCTAATGTATTTTTCTTATCCAAACATGAGGAATTAGCAAAAAAACCCGTTAAATAACACATGGAATCTAGCCCAGCTATTTCCAAGCTGCATTTCCTTATGTTTTTACAACTGTGGTAAAATAAAGCAGAGATGAAATACTACCACAAGGCTGGACACTGGAATTATCTGGTGTTGTATTTTATATGCAAGTCAGCATCACAGTGGATATTACAAAATATCAGATAACAACAATTCCACTTCATAGAATCATAGAATGGTTTGGATTGGAAGGGCACCTTGAATATCATCTAGTTCCAATGCCCCTGCTGTGGGCAAGGACATTTTCTACTAGACCAGGTTTCTCAGAGCCCCATCCAATCTGGCTTTGAACACTTCCAGGAATGTGGCATCCACAGCTTCCCTGGCTAATTTATTTCATTGCCTCACCACCCTCAGAGCAAAAATTTTTTTCTGATACCTAATCTAAATCTACTCTCAATGTGATCACATTCCCCTCTGCCCTATCATCACATGCTCTTGTAAATAGTCTTGCCTCATCTTTCCTATAAGTTTCCTTCAAGCAATATAAGGCTGCAGTTAGGTCAACTCAAAGCCTTCCCTTTTCCAGGCTGAAAAGTCTCAATTCTCTCAGTATTTCCTCATAGAAGAGGTTTTCCATCCCTCTGGTGAACTCAGTATCCCTCCTTTAGGCTTGATCCAACAGATCAATGTCATGTGCTGATCCAACAGATCAATGTGCTGGGTACCCCAGAGCTGGATGCAGTGTTCCAGGTGGGGTCTTGCAGGAGCAGAGCAGAGGGACAGAATCCCCTCCCTCCCCTGCTGCCCACGCTGCTTTGGATGCAGCCCAGAACACATTTGGCCCTCTGGGCTGTGAGTGCACATGGCTGGGTCATGTCCAGCCACTCATCCACCAGCAATCCCTAAGTCCTTCTTGACAGGGCTGCTCTCCATCTGTTCATTTCCCTGTCTGGATTGATACCCAGGGTTGCCTCAACCCAGGTGCAGCATCTATCTCTTGGTCTTGTTACACCTCATGAGATTTCCATGGGCCCATTTCTCAAGCCTATCCAGATCCCTCTGGATGGCATCCCATCCTTCAGGTGTGTCAACAGCACCACTCAGCTTGGTGTCATCTGCAAACTTGCTGAGGGCACACTCAATCCCCTCATCTATGTCATTACTTAAGATATTAAATAATACTGGTCCCAGTATGGACTCTGAGGGACACCACTTGTCACTGATGGCCATTGGGAATGCAAGCTGTTGACCTCTACCCTCTGGAGGCAACCATTCAACCAGTTCCTAATCCACCTAACAGTCTATCCATTGAATCTGTCTCCAATTTGGAGAGAAGGATGTTGTGGGGGACCATGTCAGAAGCTTTACAGAAGTCCAGATAAATGACACTGTAGCTGTTCCCTTATCCACTAATGTAGTTACTCCATCATAGAAAACCACTGGTTTGGTCAGATAGGATTTTGCCAGGATACTGGCTGTCTCAAATTACGTCCCTGTCCTCCACATGCCTTAACATAGCTTCTAGAAGGATCTGTTTCAAGCACTTCTCAATAAATTAGTTGTTGTGATGATGTCAGGGGGATTGCAAACACATGTTGAAGGGTTAAACTCAGTCAGGTGTTTATGATATATTGGATGTCTGTGGATAATTTATAAATTGCAGCTGTTCAGTTTCTTATAGAGTAGATTGTGTTAGAGACTGAGATGGAAGTACTGGTTTTGACTAGAAAATTTTCCTTATAGTAGCTGTGACTTGGATTTGTGCTGAAAACAGCATTGGTATCACAGGGATGTTTTAGGTATTGCTGAGCAGTGCTGACACAATGTTAAGGCCCGTTGTACACCTCACGCTGCCCCATCAGCAAGGAGGCTGGGGGTGCATGAGGAGTTGGGAGGGGATGTAGGTAGGACAGCTGATCCCACTGACCAGAGGGATGTTCCAGACCATATCATGCTTTGTTCAGCAACAAAAACTAGTGAAAGAGGGAGGAAGTGGGGGAACGTTTGAATTGTCTTCCCAAGTCACCATAAGACATGATGGAGTCTTGTTTTCCTGAAGATGGCTGAACACTGGCCTGCTGTTGGGAAGTGGTGAGTGAATTCCTTATTTTGCTTCTTGTATGTGGCCTTGCCTCTGTTTCTACTCACAAGTTTTCTCACTTTTATCATTCCCATTCTCTCCCCCAGTCTGAAGTGGGGCAGTGAGTGAGTGGCTGTGTGGAGCTTGGCTGCTTCCTGGGGTTTAAATCACAGCAATGGAGTATTGCATCTATGAAAATAAAAAACTGTGTGAATGGGTTTGAGAGCACAGATTTTCAGTGTTACTTGCTTTAATTTTAAAGTCCAGTTGGTTGACATGCTTAAGAGTACTGGAGAGCTGTCAGGTGTTTTAAACCTTAATTGTTGAGATTAATTGATTACAATAATTGACATTCATTTTGGTGAACTTCCATACCAATTGGAAATATTTCCCACATCCAGTTATGGAAAGGCTTGTATGAGATGTAGAAGTGCATATCTGATTACAACATCAGAAAATAGATACATCAGTACCAAAAATGGTTATGTATTTCATAAACTGAAATAAATGGAATATAGAGAATGTTGGAATCAGTCAGCTTCTCTGAATCATCAAATAGGTTTACAAATTAGATACAGATTTTTGACTCCTTGCATGACTTATTCTCTAAGTTTACAGAAAGCTCTATTGTGTAAGATTAGAGTATAAGAAAGAAGAATAATGTGATACACTATGTGAATTCTAAAAATGTCACTGAGTGGGATTATGGTTTTAATTAACATGTAGAAGATCTGTGTTCATCTTATATTTATTCCATTGCCTAGATATATATATAGAGTGTATATATATATATACTATATTCTGTTTAAATTACACCATAAAGCAAATAAAAATGCTTTTAGTGGGTTTTTGTTTCCTTCTTTCCTGTCCTAGCTTTCTTTTACACATACATATTTATATGTATGTGTAAATACAGCAAATGCTGGAATACATATAAAATATCAGTATTTAAAAGTGTGTATGAAAAAAATTGGTGTGTGTGGTGCCAACATCTATATAACTGTGCTTATTATCATGATTTCAAAAGTTGGACACAATTGCGAATGGGTATATCCCAGATTTATTGGAGGTTCTTGCACAGCTGTAATCTGCCCATCTTCACTGGGAAGATTACAGGGACATGTATTATTTTGCATTATAGAAACAACAGCCACTTCATCAATATTGTGACTAATCTCACCCTGAATCTCAGCATTAAGGTGTAAGAAAGTACAGTACAGTGCAGATTCCTTCCTATTCCTTAGTATGGATGAAAAAGTAGAAGATTCACCTGAGCTTGTGTATTTACACCACTGGAATACAAATGGTAATTCTCAGTGGCTTTTTGTTTACTTCCATGTTTATTAAATCATTTAATTCTTCCCAGCTCCCTCTAGACTGGCTATTGATTTAAGTGCTTTAATAAAGAGATGGCAAACAAAGTAGATAATAATATGTTTTAAAGAAGCCACTGTTTTGCATAAAGAAATTTCACTCTGTGGTCAGATAGATTTGTAAAATGATCATTCAAGGGAGAAATTCTTTATTTGGGCTGCAAAACCCAGTGTTTTCAAGGCTTTCCCTTCTTGTTTAATAATCACACCAATTCTGTCTTACTCACAGTCTTACTTCCATAGATAATATACTGCAAATAATAATATAAATATTATTCAGCTATTGTACCTTTAGGTTGTCCTGAGCTGATCAACTTTTGTTAGTATGTTAATATTTCCTCAGTGTTTGTGGATTGTCATTCTTCTTCTTGTCCCTTAGAATAAAACTGGCCAGACATAAACCCCTGGGACTTTGATTTCTTCTCTTTCTTCTGCATTAAACAGTGTTGACAGGATTGATTTTTTTTTTTAATGCATTTCAAATTATTTCACCAGCTATGAATTTTATTTTTGCACTATAGCTATTTTATGTTACTGACAGATAAATCTACCATCTAGAAGTTAAAAAAGAAACTGCACAATGTGGACAAATTTATTTTCTTAATTCTAATTCTTATTAATGTTAAAGAATTTAGTTGAGACAGTATTTAAAAAAACCTTCTCACATGCTAATAATCATTGAACACTGTCAAGATTTTTATGAAACCAGAATAGCATTTATTAACTGGGTTTATTTGCCTTGTATTTTTTTTATACAATAACTATATTGGGCTTTCCTAGTGTTAATATCTAACATATATATGTATAAAATTAGGGAGAGTATTAAGGATATGGGAAGATATTTAAGGTCAGTCACTCACTGTCTGCAGCAATTTTCCTTTTTCCTGCAGACATGTTGAAAGAAGCTAGGTTTAAAATTAATGAATTAACAGATATTTTGCAGTTTACACTTTGAAAGGTATAGACACATTTTCATAACTGAGGCAACAGTGCCTCTGCCTTATGCAGCCTTTTCTAAGCCCATTTAAGGACCTATCTATTTGCAATATCTTTTTTTCCTTTAAGAAATAATCCCTCCCAAACAGACAGAAACATGCAATATTACACCTTCATTTGACAAAATCTAGTAAAATGTCCTTGCAAGAATGACATGAAGTCACAGTGTTTAGAATCTCAAACCTTTGAGATGATGGGGTTTTTTTCTTATTGGTTATTTCCAGTTCCCTTCAATGCTGTGTCTAAGTACAGTAAAAAAAAATTACATTTCTAGAGCTCCTGTTTCAATTCATGTTTTATTGAAGAGTTTGAATATACCGTACTGGTAAAAATGGATAAAATTTCATGTAAACTTCATCTCTAGGGGATGCCATTACTAAACTGGCTCTGTTATTTTGGTGTGAAGTGAAAGGGAATTGACCTGGGGTTCTCAGCATCTTACAGTAGATTATCATAACTACGAAATAATACTTTTGTATACAAGTGTCTCAGAAGAAGCAGAGATTCTTGGGTGTTTTTTAGAAGTGAGCATTTTAGATATGATTGCAGATAAATTTCAGTTTATTCTTAGAAAATAAAAGAAAGTTACATACATTTTCATGACTGCAGAGCATCTCTACCTGAATATTAAATAACTTGGTGCCTTGACAGGTATGCACCCATATTACTTTTTCATCCTTCAATTTTTAAGTGTTTTAAACAAGAAAGATGTTGCAAACTATTTTAACGTGAATAACAGTAACCGATTGGAATTGAATTGTAGGTTACAAATGTAGGCTGTACCTTATAATAAGTCAAACTTTGTTGTGTTTTATTCTATTAAAATCTACCATTTTCTTTACATTAAATGTTTTTGTTTCCTTCTTTATAGAAAGTTGTAGTTGCTTCAATGGCCTTTAAAATATATCTCTAATTCTGAGTTGTAGAAAAAGATAAAATGTTTTTCTTAGCATGAAAGTCAGTGTGTTCTCTGAGAGAAAAACTATTGCATTTCTTGGTATTTTTACAGCAGCTCCTAAATAATTTCTTTCCATAACTGCTAAGTGAGAAAAAAATCTTTTCCAGGATCTGCTCTTAGGCTAAGTAATAAAATGAAAATAAAGAAAAAAAAATCTGCCAAGAGTTAGTATAATATATATTCTGCTGCCAATTATTATCTCTGATCTGTTTTAGAAAATTTTAGTGAGATCTCCTTTTATATTTAGCTATATAGTTGATTCGGAATTTGAAAAATTATGGAAATTTGACTTTATATGATTTTTTTGTAAACCTAGAAACAATATGGCAGTTCAACTTTATGAATAGATTTACTGGGGGATTTGGGCAATAACATCTAAAATGTAGATCCTCAGAATCCTGGTCTGGCATGAAAGAAGCTCAATTTCTTGGGCATGTAAATTTCTCTTAGCAAAATCCTATAGATATCTAATTTTCTGCTGCAGAGTATGAAGAGATAGTTGAAATTCTGACAACATTAATCTGTTTGGAAGTTCTCTCCTGTCTAAACTGCAGTGGGAGCCATAAATTACAGGTTTCTGTACCTGTCTCTGTACAGAGCCTATTCCTGAAGGCATGGTAAGCAGGAAATAAAATGGCAGTTTTCAGTCTTTATTGTGTAGCAGCTGCCTGTAGCATTTTAATAAAATGAAAAAAATATGATAGAAGAGTTTTACGCAAGACATGGTATATGTAGCATGCTACTGAGATACATAGAGTGATTTCACAACAATACTAGAAAACAAGACTTCATAAACTTTTCAGTTATCTCTGTGTTGTCCACCTATTCTCTTTTTAAACCCTTCCAGAAAAAGTTTTAATCCAATATCTCATATAGGAGAACATAACTCAGGGCAACTATCCCCCTGAGCTAGTATATAGGGTTGGGGATCAGAATGGCTTCTGCTGTCATCCAGGAGGAAGAAATCAGTGACCCGCTGAGCCACTTAGACACTCAGAAGTCTATGGGACTGGATTGGATTTTTCCAAGAATACTGAGGGAACTGGTGTAAGGGCTCCCCAAGTTGCTCTCCGTTGTTTATCATCAGCCCTGGTTAACTGGGGAGGTCTCACATGACTGGAGATTAGGCAACATGATGTCCACCCATAAGAACAGCTGGAAGGAGTATTTGGAGAACTACAGGCCTGTCAGACTGACCTTGGTGCTTGGGAAGGTTATGAAACAGCTCGAGTGCCACCACACAGCCCATACAGAACAACCAGGGGATCAGGCCCAGACAGCATGGGTTTAGGAAAGGCAGGTCCTGCCTGACCAGCCTGAACTTTTATGACCAGGTAACCCAGCCAATGGATGAGGAAAAGTCTGTGGATGTTGTCTACCTTGACTTCAGCAAAGCCTCTGATGGCGTTTCTCATCCCACTCTCCTGAAGAAGCTGGCAGCTCATGGCTTGGACAGGTACAGTCTTTTCTGGGTTAAGGTCCAGTCCAGAGACTAGGGGTGAATGGAACTGCATCCAGTTGGTGGATGGTCACTAGTGTGGATGGTCACTAGTGTTCCCAAAGGATCGGTGTTGGGCCCAGTTGTGTTTAATATCTTTATTGATGATCTGGACAAGGGGATCAAGTACACCCTCACTAAGGTCGGAGAAGATGACAGTAAGCTGGGTGGGAGTGCTGATCTGCTGGAGGGCAGGAAGGCTCTGCAGAGGCATTTTGACAGGCTGGACCAATGAGCCAAGGAGAATTGCAAGAGATTCAATAAAGACAAGTGCTGGGTCCTGCATCTGGATTACAACTCCCTGTAGCACTACAGGCTGGGGGAAGAGTGTCTGAAAAGATGCTCAGTTGAAAAGGACCTGGGGGGGCTGGTTGTCAGCTGGCTGAATACGAGCCAGTGTGTGCCCAGGTAGCCATGAAGGCAAAAGGCATCCTGGCCTGTATCAGGAATAGTGTGGCCAGCAGGACCAGGGCAGTGATTGTCTCTCTGTACTCTGCACTAGGGAGGCCACGCCTCGAGTGCTGTGTCCAGTTCTGGATCCCTCACTGCAAGAAAGATATTGAGGTGCTGGAGCATGTCCAGAGAAGGGCAATGGAGATGATGAAGGACCTAGAGAGTGTCATATGAGGAGTGACTGAGAGAGATGGTGGAAAAAAGGAGGCTCAGGGATTCCTTTCAAATCCTTCTAAAACTGTGTTCTGGTTTTTAGTCTAGCCACATCTTGTTGCACGTGTATTTCCTCCTGTACCACTACTCCTTTACCAGTAGTTGTGGAGGGTGATTGTCATGCTCTTAGGTCCAGGCTGCAAGCAACAACCAAGATCATCAGTGTAGATGGGATCTCTCTGGCCACTTTCTAGAGTTCTAGGTGCATTTGGACAATGTTCTCAGGCACATGGTGTGATTCTTGGACTTGTCCTGTGTAGGGCCAGAAGCTGGACTGAATGATCCTTATGAGACCCTTCCAACTCCAGGTATTCTATGATAAATCTCAGCCTCATTGTTCTCTACAACTACCTGAATGGATGTTGGAGCCAGGTGGGAGTTGGCCTCTTCTCCCAGGAAACCAAGAACAAGACAAGAAGACACAGCCTCAAGATGTGCCTGGGGAGGTTTAGGCTGGCCATCAGGAGGAATTTCTTCATGGAGAGGGTTGTTGAACATTGAAATGGACTGACAGGGAGGTGGTGGAATCACCATCCCTGGAGTTTTTCAAGAAATTACTGGATAGGACACTTAGTGCTAGAGTCTGGTTGACAAGTTTGTGATCAGACAAAGGTTGGACTCAGTGTTCTTGGAGGTCTTTTCCAACATGAATAATTCTGTTATTCTGTGACTCCAGATCTGTCTGTGATAAGGGCTCCAATAAAGACTGGTAGTAGAGTCTATTACGTAAAAAACCCCTTGGAATAAAATGAACATCCAAAAAAATAATCCTTTTCTTTCTAAATGTCCTCACTAGAGTTGTATTTCAGTAAAATTCTCTCTGAAGCACTGGTATAGAAAGTCTGACTTTCATTTCCCTCAAATTTTCTTAGGGAAGGTTATTTTCTGTCCAAAGCAACCTTCTTCCACATTTATGGTTAAACAGGTTATGTAGAGAATACTTTTTCCGGTAAAATATATACATTTTAACAATTACATAAAAAATGCTAACATGGAATTTTTCATTACTGGTAATGATTTTTTTCTTATGTTTGTTTCTCTGACCCTGTGATTTCTAATTACATCCTCTAATTCTCTGTCCATTTCTGTGGCAGATAATTCCTAAACTTTAATTCTGGGCTATGCATTAAAGAACTATGTAACAAAGCTTGAACAATATTTTCAATATAGAAGGATGCATAGAAAGTGTTGTGATTACCCAGAGGAAAAGAACAGATCAATAGTATCATGCTGGAAGGTATTTTCTTTAACTTCTCAAGTAGCACCATAATGATTTGTCTTAACAAATGGATGACACAAAGATTATATGAGTAATACAGAATAAGAAATCAGTCTTCTTCACCCTTGTCCTTTCTGAGATTTCTGAACTTCTATCACATACCCTGTAAATAATCTCTTTTCTTACCTAAAAGTACTTGACCATTACCCTTTTAAATATGTGGAGGCTGTTTCACCATCTTTATCACTCTTTGAACCACTTATGTGTATCTGTGCTATATTCTTTGTTTAGGTGAATGAAAATAACTGCACACAGTGTCCAAGGTGTAAGCAAGTCATGGATCTGTACTGTGGAATAATGAAGGGGGTTTTTTGCCTGTCATTCTTTTCTAATTTAAAAAGCATACCAAATGCTAGCAGTGGGTCTCTACCACTGAGCTGGTAGTTTCATGGAGCTACCTGTCACCAAAATCATTCCTCCGCCTCCCTTCTGCCAAGATTCTTTGTTTAGTTAATAAGTAATTTCAGCATCTCTTGTGAATATAAAAAGTGATGCTGTGATTATTCCATACAAGTCACTTTATATTTGTCTACCTGAAATATCATATGACATTTTATTTCTCAATCAGTTAATCTTACAAGTTGCTTCTAAAATTCTACAATGTCTAACTTTATGTGATATAGATTCATCAGCAGATTTAACTCCTAATTTTGTTTTGCTGTTACATATGGCTGTGAGGATTAGTGCAGATCCCAGGTCAGATCTCTGCAGAGTTCTTCTAGTGGCATTTGTTTGGTGACTGTAGGGAAACTCAAAATGTGTTCCCACTCATCTATTTCCTGCCTTTTAGTAAAACATTTAGGTATGCAAGGACTTTTACACTTCTGATGTGCTATGCTCATACGCTGGGGCTGATTCATGTTCTTCGAAAATTCATGGAAATGATATAATTCAGTTTGCCATTAATCTTGTGTGATTAAGAATTTTACCTGCATGACAGACTTAGGTAAATAACCTAGAGCACAACTGTGTAATAAGGAGTCAGAAATTGCATGGTTTCAAACAAATTATTATAAGAACCAGAATGGATAGCACAGTGTGATGTTAGTTGGTGTGGAGACTTGTCTGGAGACTTGTACTACTTCACTTCTTTATTCTCTGTACTTCTTTGCAAAGTAGTGATAGCAAAGGCTGCACAGGAAGCTCAGAAAGAGGAAATAATGCATGTCAGGGAATGCTTCAGGAACAGATGTTTTTTAGGATATGAAGATTCCGTAAAGAGTTTGCAGCAATGACTCTTCTGTCGTAAGTGTAGAAGTGCTGTATTTTTATTCAGCTATTATATCTTGAGTATTTCATCTCAGGGACAAACATTTTACAATTATACTATTTTGTCATTGCAAACAGGGCTTGGAGAACAAAGTGATAGCATGTTTGGTTTCTGTTCTAGGCATACAGACTAACTGATGATATGCAGAAACATGACAGCAGTTGGTTTGTTTTGCTCTTTCTCACTTCAAAAATGACTATTTGAAACACAACAGCGTTCAACCAGTATGCATCTCTTGAGTGCTACTTCCTTTAGAAACATATTCTGTTAATACAGAAAACTGAAGGTGGGAGGAGAGAAAGAGGACTCAAAATCGCCTATAAAACCTAAGTAATCACTTTTTGCTGAAATAATACTTTCTTTACTGTCATTTATTCCTTGGCTATCACAACATATATTTCAAGGAATTTTAAAACAAACAAACCCAAAAACCAGAGAAAAACCAACAAAAATCCTCTCAAATAACTTTTAAACCTTTGTATTTTAGTTTTTGGTTGACTTTGGCTAAATCTCATTGTTGCGCTGAAAGAGTCAGTTCTGCTGATTAAAATATCAGCTCTGCTTGAATTCCTTTAACCTGTCCCTCATGAGGCATGCAAGCAACACATCTGAAAACTGAGAGGTGTGTGCTTTGAATTAGCAAGGGTTGCACAACTTGGAAGGACCTGCACTGTTGCTTTTTGACTGCTGTATCTCGGTAACTTAAATGGATATACTGCAACAGATTACATAGGTGAACAGCTTTGTTGCTTTTGTCACCAAGTGTTGAGTCCTCCAGAGGTCAATGATTCTTATAGCACATATCCTGGGGAGAATTTACATATATGAAAAAGTCAATTGATAGGACAAATATTGGTTAAAAATAAGACTGTAGGAAAAATTGTATAAGAAAAAAGAAAAATTATGTGCTCCACTGAAGTATTAATTACGAAGGGAAAAATAAGCACTTATACTAACAAAATACATGTTCATAGCATTCTTCTATTTTGAATGATAGATCATATATAGCTACAATGCAGAATATTTTTAAACATGCATAATTATCAGATACATAAGAAATTTATTTATATTTGAAGATTCTTAGATGTCTAGGACTTGAAGTTTTGTAAGTGAAATTTGTTTCAAAGCCTTACCTACAAAACAAGTAAAGAGGAAATTATGTCTGGATTTCAGAGCCTGGTGCAGAAGAAATCCAATTAACATTTAGTTACATGAGGATCTTTTCATGGAATGCATGTTCTAGTAGGAACTTTGATAGTCAGGTGTCTGTGACCAGGCTGAGCTTGGCAGGGTTTATTAGCATAAGTGTGATTCTATGCTGACTCAGTGACACTGCTTTGAAGAGTATCTGTGCTAGATCCTTTTATTGTGCACTACTTTGCACACAGGCCTTCTCTTCAGTTATCCTTGTGCTGCAAAGCATTCTCTATTACGATAGAGTCCCTTAGAATCTAAACCGCCTTTGAAGGCAGTGGGCAAAAGCTCAGGAATTGGTCTCCTGTTGTTTACTGGCTATTTATTCTCCCAATGAAAAGAAGATTACCACCTGTTTCAGACAAGATAGCTTTTTTCCACTGTGCTACTAGCCTTTTTCAGAAACTTTTGTAGTGATTGAGAAGAAAACAACAGTTTCACAAAGGGACATATTTTTCTTATTTCATTTCCTGCTGCACATAGGCTATTTTTTCTTCCCAGACCATCAATTTGACTGTTGTACTGAAAAATGCAATTTGTTGGTGGTATTTCCCAGCTCTTTTGTAGTTTTACTTGCATGGGGTGTATGTATGTGTTTGTTTGTTTATATAAAAACTCAGAAAGAAATTGAATGGAATCCTGAAATGGAATATCAAGTAATAGATGACAAAAAAAATTCCAAAAGATCATTCTCTCTAATTTTAAGGTCATCTTCATCCACCTTTTTCCAGCAGGATATCATACCTTTATTGTTTGTAGCAGTTATAGGTATAAATCTCTTCTGTATTTTCTGAAAGATAGAAATAGCCTCTCCATTTTGTGACAGATTTTTTTCTGTTATTTTCTTATCTTACCTTTCTCTCCAATTCCTCGCAAATCAGGAGCTCACATTAAATACTAAATTTTAGAAGTCAATCATTTCACATTGTCAAGTTTCAAAAAAACCCGAACCTGAGTAATTAGCAATTTTGCTTTTACATCTTCAGAATACATTTTCAAAGTAGAAAAATATTTGTTCTCTCATATTTTAAAATAATTCCATTAGTGAGGGAAAAATTAGAAAAAGTTAGGGTAGAAATGAAGGGCCTGTCTGTGATGATGAGGTGGGCCATGTTTTGATTGCCTCATTTGCTAGCCCTGCCTGAATTGTCTGCTGAATAAAGTCCTTTTATTGCCCCACTGTTTGCCACATAGATATGAATTAAAAAAGACCTTGCAAAGTTTTCAACCTGGAACCATTGGAAACAAAATTGGAAGAAAAGGGAATGTTTTTCTCTTCCCTAGTATGAAAAGAAGGGAAAGGCAAGCATTTCTCTGTTCAAAGGCAGGCTGAGTTATGAGATCTCACAGTGAATTTGTCTTTTCCAAAGGATGTAGCAGTGAATCTGGAGGTTTTGGCCTTTCTAGCTGAACAAAAGGGTCAGGCTGCATGGTTATGATAGACAGCATCACCACAAGGGTCTAAGTGATCAAGCAAGAAGATATCAGTTCTACCTCACTGTCCTGAAAAGCAATTAGCAAATGAAACCATACATTTCAGATAAGAGATTTTGTTGTTCATTTAACAGGTGTTTTTTTAAAAGCTAACAGACATTTGAGTGTTTTTTTTTCCCCACCAGTAATGGTCTATCCTATAATTCTCATCAACTCAGCCTATGGTTAGAGGGCATTTTTCAGACACATAAAAGGAGAGTTCCTTCAGGATCCAAGGAACTTTAGGATATTGAAAACCTATAAAAATGGAGACTACATAAGCTCTTTGGACAGTCTGTAGAGACACTAAAGTTACAATGCTTTATGGAGATGCAGAACAATCTATTGTAAAATGAAGAAAGATTTGGATGAAATATGTCTTGAATAAAAAATCATTCTGGCAAAGAAAATCATGTATTTTCATTTAAATCAATCTTAAGGCCTATATTTTCCCCTCTACAAAACATTCCTAGGGTAATATCCTTTTTTTTTTTTTATTTTTTTATTTATTTTTTTTTATTTATGCAGAGAGATTTTAAGAGTATTGCTTATATTTTACATTTCTCTCTTTGAAATAATTTTAACGCATTTTATCAATTTCCAAGGAAGTTTTGGTTATGAATCAGCATAGCATATGGTGTTTGGCAAGTAAAATATCTGCAATGGAAATGTGCCACAGTACTCGGATCTCTTTAAGTTGTCATTCATGTAGTGACTCTCCACCTTGAGTATTAACCCAGTGTACTTATGCTACTTGCTTGAGATATCAAGCTGAAGTTATACTTCCTGCAGTTAACTCCTTGAAAAAAAAAAGATGAGATGATCTGCATCAGGCTAGTAACAGCATGTGACAAGCCAAGCATTGAAGCAGGTTTAAGGAAAAAAAAACAACATAAAAAATCTTCCTTCCCAGTTCTTAATGCAATAAAACAAATTATCTTAATTCTAAGGAATTAAAATGGTAAAGTTAAAATTTTGAATGATTCAGCTGTCTGTTTATAATTGCTAAATATAAGACTGCAAATCTAGTGGGACCCATGTAAGCAGTAACAATTTTATTTTGAAATATTTTGACTTCAAATATTATTTCTCATGCTGTTCATATATTATAATAAAATCTGCAGAGATACTTTTAAGAAGTGTTTTCCAAAGCAAGTCACAAAAACATCGATTAAGATCAGTCTTTGTGATCAGTATAAATTCCATTTCTCTGTTTGTAGATTTTCCTGAATGGGAAATGTCTCCTAGATCAATTTACACCTCTTTGGTTATGTCCACTTAGAAAAAAAGTCTCCAGTTAAAGTCTAAAATCTTCCTGTTTTTTTCTTGACACACTTAAGAGTGCCCTTATAAACCTTGTTGTATTTGATTATATGGCTAAAATAACGTTTAGGATCCATTAAAATAGTTTTAGAGGGACATAGTGCAAACATCTCTCAATCTTTCTTTGAAAAGTGGTTGCTGATTGTGCAGGATGCAGCCTCCTGCTTCTGTAGGATCAACCACAAACAACACTTGTGCTCATTGCTTAGAAGGTAGACTGGCAAAGATCAGCATCTTATCCGTTAAGCCATCAAGGTTCTTCTTAAATAGCAGATGTGAAGCTTAAACTTGAATCACCAATGTGAAGTTCAGCAGTCTTTGGTGCAGTGCATATTGGTATTCAGTGTTCTGAATGTCAGTACACAATGACAGGCTGTCAAATACGTTGAATCATATCACTGAAAGCCAGGAGACAGAGCAATTTTCAGCTAAGTCCAATTTATGTTTATAAATGGAAAGCTCAGTTTGAGCCCTACTTAACTGAACAGACAATGCCTGCATGAGGTTAGATTTCTATATGAGCCTGTTTATCTCTAATTATATGCTAATCAATTTGATTTCTCATTTAAACTCAAACTGGGAGGCTTCCTTGTAATAACCAGCTCACATTGAAGCAACAAAGCAGCTTTATATTTACCACATCAGCAGGGTTTAATTGCACATTTGGACAATGGAAATTAAGATGGATTCATTTTCATTGTCCTTGCAATGTAGCAGTATACAACACACTTTTAGTTTGAGCTGACACATTTATGGTAGACATATTAAACTATAACATCCAAATATTTGCTAACACATTGCCAAGCTATTTTGTTCATATTGTTTTCTAAATGATGCACATTGTCTGCCCACTGTTATATTTCCCACCACTTAAAAATACTGACACTAATTGTATTACTTTGGTATGGCATAGGTCAAAAGAATAAAAATTAGGATAAGGTATCTTTCTATAAAAAAGAGACATAGTCCAAATTATATGTGAGGAGCACAGACACATTTCTTAGTGCAAGTCCCCAAAGAAGAAATGAAAAGCATGCTATATTGCTAAACCTGTGTGAAAATATCAGGTAGAAATCAAATTCATTTGTGGGCACTGCAGGAGAAAAGTTGGAGAGGTGGTAGTAGCTCTTTTTCTGCTCCCACAGATACACAATCATGATGATTTAAAGCACACTTGAATCACTGAAGTTAAAAGTTTTATTCCTTAATCGTGGCTTTTAATTATGCAAATATTTAAGTAGTCTCTACATACATGACTGTGAATGTACCCAAGGACTTTACTGATTTCAGTATGAGATAAAGCTGATTTCCAAATATTTGTGTGACTTTGTCTATTAAAATGGACAAATGAATATCTTCATGAAATATGTCTGATTTATCTGATTCACTTTTGAGCCCTTTGACACATATTGAAAGTGTATTTGTATGAAACCTTTATCCCAGCAGAAAACATAGCAAAATGTAATACTGAATCAATCAGGTTGCTGAAAAGACAAAATTAAATCTTATAGCTAGGTTATTTAATTGGATGTTAATTGTTAATTTTATGAGACGTAAAAAGGAATATTGCATTCATTGCTCTGAAATGTATTAAAACCTTGGAATTTTTGGATACATAAAAATTTTCACTCCTAGTATAAACAATTCCATAGAGCATTCATGTGATACTGTGCAGCTCTTTATTGCATTCTTGAGATGCATTGACTGGCATGCCAAAGCCTTTCTTGTACAACTGCTGTTCAGCACGGCAAGCCAAAAATATTTTTTATTTATAGTAGTATTTCTACAAACTAGACATTTGAAAACACTCAAAACAGTTGGCCTTTGATCCAAGGCAATCACATTGTGATAAAAATAAAGGTCTTGTAAGTAAATTTTGACTCTGAGGAAGTGTTTTCTACTGTTCTGGGTTGAATGGTTTTTTTAGCGTGATCCTGTTTGCACTCACTGTGACTGAACTAGTAATGTATAGACGTCAAATCTCACTGTTTTTCAGCTGGAACATAGTAAAAACCTGCTTCATCCACCATTTTTGCAGAAGACCACATAAAATAAATTCATTTTCTCTCAAATGTTTGGTGACTCAAGCAGTTATTCCTGTAATTTCTAGAGAGGAGTCCATTGATTTTTCAGATGATAATTTGTTGTGACATTACAATCCTTTTTTCTTGGAGCAGTGGCCATCTCTGCTGCTGCATGAATTGAAGTACATGGTGCTTCGATCTCTCCACTCATTTTCAAAATAGTGTATGCTAGAAAGCTGGCATATCACAAGACTGCCATAACCAATGCTTCTATAATGAAGGAGAAAAAGTTAAAGTAAGAATTGAATACATGCCATTTCAAACAGGGTTGTAAGTGAACATAGCAAAGCATTGTTTTTGTTGATGAGCTTGTGGAGGTCATATATTGTGCCAATGTGAAGAATTTTGGCCAGTAAAGGCAGTCTGAGGCTGTTTGAATGTAACTTATAATTTAAACTGGTGACCATATGTGATATGAAATACAAATATTTGTGCAGACTTTTAGAAAGTGGACAAATAATGTTTGGTGAAACTCAGAATTTTTTTTTTTTTGCTTTCTCTTTTCCAAAACTTAAATGATTCAGCTTAAGTATAAAAAAATTTCCACCACACTAGAAAAGATTTTGAGAGTTAATCACTTTGTCAGGTGCAAAAGATTCAGTAGCTGGGCAACAAAACCTCCAGTTGCCTCTGTATTTTACTGAGCTACCAGCCACACTGAAGTAAATTGCAAGCTAAAGATAGAACACATGTGTACTTAGGTTTTCCCTCCAAATCAAAATTGAACAGACACATGGATAATTTTTAAACTGTTGACCCACCTTTTCTTTATAAACTGTTGAAGAGATGTCCAGGAAGTATGAAATAACTGCATGTTTCAGAAAAGGCAATTTTAACAGAAATTTGTTGGAAATCTTGGATGAAAAATGCACAAAATTATAATAGTAATATCCAAGTGGTGCATAAGGCAAATCATATATGCAGTACAGTGACTATGAAAGTGGCAGAAAAAATTTAGATCTTAATTTTCTGCTGTTTGATATCCCAGGAAAACAAATAGGCATTAAATTTTCTAAGGAGAAAATTTATTTCACATTTGAAGGTTACTTTCTTTTTACAGTTTCATACCTACAGGTTGAAAGCTCAGATTTAATAGGAAGTCAGGTATATATGTATGAATATCGGTCTGTAATAATTATAATTCAGTAATCTTAGCAAGTACAGCTATTCTGCAATCAAGATACATTTACTCTTGTCATTTGTCCACAGTTTAACTATACCTCTGTATTTCTTGCTGCTGAGTTGTCTTAGCTATTCCCATTTCCTTTGCTCAAGTTTCCCTTATCATTACTTGGCACAATTTACATTGACTTGTTATGTCAAATATATTTGATGGTTGCACTTGGTATCTCCGTATGCAGGAAAAAAGATTACAGCTTGTGCATGGATGCTTTAGCTACTTTACAAGGGAGTCTGCCAGTCAGATTTGTATTAGCCCATACGGGTGCTGTCATTAAGATTTTCCCTTTTGTGGATGTGAGCAAACTCTCAACCAATTCCAAACGAAAATCTATGCCACTGTACTAAGGTGGCAGTGAATTGGTGCTGCTGCAGTACAGCACCATACAGAAATGAATAAGGACCCTTTTGGTTTGGCATTCAGCCACCTAAGGAAAGGGACAGTTTTCACATGCCTTCAGAAACAGAGTGAGGATGGACTCACTGTAAGGATCAGCTGTTGAAAATTTCATCTTGTTGTCTCAATTTTAGTACTTTTTAGGGTGTAGCACACTAATGACACTGCAAACTTTAATGAGTTACCCAAATTGGCCAAGACAATCATTCTTTTTTTCAACTGGACAGGTTTTATCAAGTATTTGAATGTGACTGTGGTAATGTTTCACAAAATATGATGGTGATAATATTTAGCAAAATGTGCAGCTGTCAGGCTTCAACTCAGCATTGTGTACAGAAAAGGAAGAAATGAGTTTTTAGTAGTTCTTTTTAAATGGTCACTATGGCTCTTATAAGGGACTCTAAAAGAAAGCCCTCTTGATTCTGTCTAGGGAAATAGTGTCTTCAAATCTCATCAGCTTCTGTTCCTTTGCCATTCACTGTTTCATTCCCAGCAGCTTCAATTCTGTTCTGTTTCAGTTGACGCAGTCATTTGGTGCTACTTCATCCTTGAACAAGTCTGCTGCATTTTATCTTATCTGGTTGTCTGAACACATTCTTCTTCTCTATTATTTCAGGCAGCAGTAGGAACTTGCCCATCAGGACCTTCCCTTGTGGAGACTGTTTTGCATTATATCCCCTGCTCACAGGAATGGCTTGTTTGACTCCTATCTTGGTAAGAAAACAGAGACCAAGTAAAATGTATGTGATAAAAAAATCAGCTGAGCAGAACCCTGGGGAAATAGTGTGGAAAATAGCTAGGAAGAGTGGAAACACAGGTTGAACAAGAGGAATGTGTATGAAGACAGAAGGCTAAGCAGAACGTCTATATTTATAGTTTGATAACATTGGATGAGAAACTATCATATGATTGCTTTGCACAGGTATAATAGAGGGAAGAAAAGTGAAAGAAAAGTAAGGTCTTCTTAGGTGAAATATGTATATATGAAAGCATTCAGCAAAGAAATGAAGTTAAAAGTATCCTATGGATGATAAATATATATATGGGTGTGTGTGTATGTGTGTAGTGAACTACATCATGTCACATAGAAAAAGAAATGAACTGGATATTATAATGCTACTCTTTCCTCTATTTTACGTACGTTATTCAGCTGAACAAGGACCAAGAACCAATTAAAGTTCATGCCTAGAAAATATTTAGGACAATTTTAAAGAGCCATGATTCCATTTTCTAAAAATAAAATGCATTTCAGGTGAACAAACATCTAATTCAGTTCTTTCTCTCTTTCTGAAAAGTACTTGAGAACATAAAGGAAAAAAAACCAATTTTGCAGTGAAAAAAAATGTGAACAATAACAGACTGACAGAAAGACAAAGAAAAGGATGAAAGAGCAGAGTATAATGGAATTTCAAGAGTCAAAAGGAATGTGTATGAGAGGAGTTTTCACTATAATTAACAAAGGCATAAGTGTTTTAGTGTTGTTAAGTAGTAATGTGAATACTACACAATAGGAATTCTACAGATAAACTGTAAAATTGCAGGGGTCTGGTTTACACTTTTTATCACAACTAATAAAGTGTTCAGGACAACTGGCAAGATAATTTCCATTGTATTAACTCATATTTTAGATTTGTCAAAATATATTTATGGTGCAAGCTTCCAAATAATCACAGAATTACTGAGGTGGGGAAGCACCTGATCAGGAATGGATGCCCCAAGCAAGGTCAGAGCTGATTGTCCAGAAATGTGTCTAGATGGCTTTTGAATATCTCCATGGATGGAGACTCCACAACTTCTCTGGGCAATCTGTGCCAGAGGAAAAACTTTTTCCTGTTTTTCAGAGGGACTCTCCAGTGTTTCATTTCATGCCCACTCCATCTTCTCCTGACACTGGACACACTGAAAACAACCTGGCTGTGTCCTCTGTACACCCTCCCTTCAGGTATTTGTATGCATTGACGAGATTCCTGAGCCTTCTCTTCTCCATACTGTACCAGCTCTTTCATCCTCTTATGGAGAGATGCTCTAGTCTTTGAATTATATTCATTGTCTTTTGCTGGATTCTCTCATTATGTCCATGTCTCTGGTATACTGTGGAGAGCAGAACTGGAATTGGCCCTCGAAATAAGGCATAACCAGTTCTTTAGTCTTGAAACATATTTCTCTCATTGGTGAGAAGGATTTCATTTGTTGTTCAATATTGGGAATATGTTGTACCTTAGATGTTTAGTGTTTTACATCTAGAAGATGCCTCATCTCAGTATGAGACACAGAACTGAGTTGAAGGGGGGAAAAGAACTCTTAGAGAGGAAAATATAACTGCACCAATGATCTGTTTTGATGTTGACTTCAATCTCCTTCACCAGACTTTTTATACTTAGATTACTGAGAATCAAAGATTTATTTCTGATAAATAAACACTTTCCTGGAACCAGAGCAATTGGGTAATTTTATATTCACCTTCATCTTTCTTAACCTGACATATTGCAGAGAAAATAGGAAAGTCAGAAAAGTCAGAAATCGGAATTTATTTTACATTTTAGCATATTTTAAGCTTCATTCTACTTTTAATAAATAAGAAAACACATTTTAGAAGACAGTCTGAATATAGTTAACAAGATGTTTTTGAAAGTAAAACCTTTTTATTTTCTAATGATAACAATTTCATGCCATTTGTCTAGAACATTGTCTTTCAGAGAAATCCCTAAGCACAACCTGTAAAACAGTTCTATTTAGAACTTACTGTGTTTATTCAGACATGGCATTGGGATATAATGAGTTTGGTATTTGAGCACTAAGAAGCAGCAATATGTTACATTTAGGAAAGAAGGGAGGAGGGACTTTTCCCCATGAAATTTCTAAGATCATTTAAGTGGACAGAATGTAATTGCTAAATTGGAATTCAACCAAAGGACTGGAGCTAACTATTTCTTACTCGCCAAAACAAACTGAAAAGCCAAAGAGAAACACCATGGTGTCTTTCATGACAACTGGTGGAGATTTGAAATGTAAATCATCTTCAATTGATTTACTGTCCAGAATTTAAAATGCTAATCCTCAATACTTGTTATTTTGAGGGTTTTTTATTCTAAATAAAATTGAAACCAGTTGCTTTCATGACTGGAACAGTCACAAATGCAATTGATCTTGGCTGCCTGAGAGAGCATCTTTGTCAACAGTCAGAGCTGCTATATTTCTGTCAAAAAAAAAAAAAAAAAAAGACATTTTCCTATGTTGTGCAGAGAAAGCACTCCATGACCTAGAAATCTGGGCTCAATATGAAAACCAAAATATCTTCCAAAAAACACCCTATGCCAATCTTGGTTTTGTAATCAGCCATCAATTATTTGGTACGTCTCTCCCTTCTGTTTTCACCAGTGAATTGCTATGATATGTTCCCAGGTTGATTGTTTCTTAAAAAAAAAGAAACACAAATAGAGAAGACTTTTGTTTTGTAGTTCTAAGAATTGCTGTTCTGACAATCTCACTGCTTTTTAGACTATACTAATGATTAATCCATAGCAATATATATTTTTTTGGTTTTACAAATTATTTGGAACACTTTGTTTATGTGAACTACAACTCTTTTCCATCTGAATTGCAAGGCTGGCCTCTGTCAGAAACATAATAGACTGTTAGTTGAAAATAGTGCCTCTAAGATTTGGAAATCCAATTAAACTTCTCTTAAAACTGTGAGGATGTGGGATAGGAGGAACCTTTGAGAGGGTGGCTAGATTGTGAAAAGTTGTGTTGGCTATTAGCAGAAAAGGGTGAAAATAGCAAAAAGAATACTGAAAGTTTCTTGAGTGACAAAAATTGTGACATTTCTTTGAACTAATTTGAAATACCAAAAATATCTGGGAAAGAGTCATTCTGTGAAAGTTAGAGTTCAAGAAAATTATTCACTCGTTCACCCTCATTTACTCTGAGGGTGACTTAAGCACTTTAACGGGTTGCCAAAAGAGGTTGTGAAGTCTCCCTCCTTGAAAATACTCAAAAGCCATCTGGACACAGTCCTAAGCAACTGTCTCGAGGTGTCCCTGCTTGAGCAGGGAAGTAGGAGCAGATGACCCACAGAGGTCCCTTTCAATCTCAACTACTCTGTGATTCCTAGTCCTGGTACTTCCAAGAATGACATTATTCAGTTATCTTCTGGAAAAATAAATATTTACTACCTGTGCACCTGCTCTTCAGCATTGGGTTACTGATAGTTTTTGTTATTTCATTGACTTACAACTAATCAAAGAGAGGGAAAGTAAGGTGAAATCTACGTAAGGACCAGTCTTTGAATAAAGACAGGGCACATCTGAAAGTTAATAGATTAGTTCTTTATTCTGTACTTGTAAATGTTCTCCTGTAATCACAACCAAATCCTTCAAATCCAGGGGCATTTCAGTTTCCCAAACTGTGAAATGGTTCAAATGTCATGTAGTAATAATCTTATCCATTAATATAATTTCAGTTCAAATTAGAAAGTTTAATTTCCATTTAGGGGTGATTAATGTAATTTAACTGCTAATAGAAAATGCAGTGGAAGAACCAATCCTTTTTTCTGAAGGTTGTGTGCTGAAGGACTATATTATGTGCAATAGCTTTTGAAAATACTGTGGAGGAGAAGTTTTCCTATTGATAGAATTCCAGCATGAGCTTTGCTCAGAAAAGTAAATAAATAACTAAGAGCAGAAGACTAAATTGTGAATTGAAATGCTGGAGGACGATGGGAATTAGGATCTACAAGAGTAGTGGTGTATTTTATGTTGATATAAACAATATATGCTCTGGTGAGTTAATGCTTTGGTTACCACAAAAACCAGTTAAATGTGCTAAAGAAGGTTTAGTATATGTGCAGTTGATAATAACATGGAAACACAGAATTACAGAATGCTTGAGTTTGGAAGAGACTGTGGAGGTCATTTGGTCCAATGTCCTCTACTTAGGCAAGGTCACACAGAAGTAGTTGCCCAGAACTGCGTCTGGGTGGTTTTTGAATACCTCCAAGGACAAAAAAATTCATACTCTCTCTGGGCAACCTGTGCCATGGCTCAGTCATTTTCACAGTGAAAAGAAGTGTTTCCTGACATTCACGTGGAACCTCCTTGTGTTGTGAAGTAACCTGGCAGGTGGTTAGAACAACACACATCTGCTTGTTCACTCCTCCACACAGTGGGATGGGGGAGAGAATGGAAAGGAAAAAAATGTAAAATTAATGGGATGGGATAAATACAGTTTAATAGGACAGAAAAGAAAAAGATAATAATAGTGATAAAAGAATTTGAATATAAAAATCAAATGATGCACAATGTAATTGCTCACCACCTGCTGGCTGGTGTCCAGCCAGTCCCTGAGTAGCAGCCCCATGGACAGCTTCTCCCTAGTTTATATAACGAGTGTGATGCCATATGGTATGGAGCATCCTTTTGGTCAGTTGGGTTCAGCTGTACCAACTGTGTCTCCTCCCAGCAGCTTCCTCTGCTCCCTGGTCTGCTGGCTGGTGGCATGGGTGAGAAGCTGAAAAGTCTTTGACACAGAGTAAGCACACCTTAGCAACAACAAAAACGTTAGTGTGATATCAAGATTATTCTCATCCTAAATTCGAAACACAGCCCTGTCAGATACTAAGAAGAAAATTAACTCTAACTCAGGTGAAACCAGGGCATTGGGTTTCAGTTTGCATCCATTGTCCCTTGTTCTGTCACTAGGCAACACCTGACAGTCCTCAGTGCATCTTCCCTCCATTCTTTTATGCATTGATAGGATTTCCCAAAGCCTTCTCTTCTTCAGTCTGAAAAGTCCCAGATAAACCTACCTTCCTCATAAGAGAGATGCTTAATGTCTTAATCATTTTCACAGTTATTTGCTGGAATCTGTCCAGTATCTCCATGTCTCCAACAGATCTATTTAAGTGGTACATTTTTTTTTCTAAGTATACTAATTGTTATTCCAAGAACATTAAGCCTTTACTCCTAATTGCCTGTGTCAGTAACTTTTTCAAGGTAATTTTGAATTAAGCAGTGAATAATCCATATGATGCTAAAACTTAATGAAATTATTAAAACAGGTGGAGTGGATTTACCTGCAACATACCATGCCAACCAAACTAATATTCTTTCTGAAAGGATAACTGAAATACTGAAAATTGGAAAGCATCAGACAGTAAGAACATATTCTAGTAGCTTTTCAGTACTACCCAAGTTACAGTGATCGAGATACTCTCTGAGCCCTCTTTTTTCTTATAGAGTATCTGGAGGTCCTCTAGCTCTTTGGAGTCCTTCAGGCTTTGTTTATACAGGCATTCTCTGTAAATTATGCTGCATGATAGGACAGGAAATCCCTCATAAGAGTTGTAGGTACCACAAAGGGTCTATCCAAAATTTCAACCCTTAAACAAATTTCTTCTGCTATCTGAGAATGTTAATACAGTTCCCCATAGTATCCCTACCACTTCTTTTATGAGGCTGAATATACAACCATGGAGAAAACTTATAGGAGGTATTTAAATAGTTGCAATTACGTTTTTTTAAAGGATGTGTGCTTTTACAGAAGAGTTCAATGAAATATTAAGTAAGTTTTTAACAAATTGCTGTGTTTCAAAGCAATATGTTGTATCTTGGAAGCAGAGGGAAGTACCAGACACAACATTTAAATACAGAAGGCAGCAAAATGAGGACACCAAAAGTGTATCAACAAGCTTGCTTATTTGCTTAGATAGATTTATATAAATTCTGTTAAAACTAGACTAGATTGTTTTCATTTGTTTTCAATTACCAAAGTTATCTGCCCTAATGTTTACATGTTACATTTACAGTTTACATTTTTTTACATTTTCCTCCTGTTAACAACCTGTTGTTTTACCTAAAGCTGTATACTATTTCAATTTTCAGGTTGGTTTTTTTTTTTTTTTTGCACTAAGTAGTGCAGTTTTTGTCTCTTTTTTAAGTGTGCTGGCAGACTGTTCCATTTAATTCATACCCTCTGGGTGGCTTCCTAGAAGAGCACTATCTAAAGTTATTGTTACAAACAACAATTCTGGTGTAAATTTCCTGGCTCTTTCTTGGGGCTAATAATGATGATGCTTCCTTATACTATACTGAACACAAACTATTTCATTTATTTCATACCTTTTTTTTTAATGATGCACGTTTCTGAAACCATACATAAGTTTTTTTCCTTTCTCAGAAGCCTTCAACATTTCATATTCAGAAACAGGGAAGTTGTTCTAGATACTTAACATTTTTCCAGCTTTAGATTTTTTTTCTTTGAGTTCTTGGCTCATTTCCAGTCCTTAGTCAGTCCTTGTTTGAAAATTATTTCATGGTTAAACTGCCTAAGGTAATAATACTGTTCTGAAAGTACTTTCTTCGTCAGTGCCATATCACTGAGGAAGAGGAAAAAAGTAACACGGTAATATAAAATTTTGATTCTGTATTTGGTATTGTTCTCTGCAATTTTCCTGACTGACTCTTATAGAAGCCAGTTTAATAATGATGACTTAATGTTGATTTTTTAAAAAAATGAACAGTATTCACTTCTACTTATATTTCTTACCTAGAGATGTGTCATCATGAGTAGCTGAGGCAAAACGGCAACATTAGTACTTTATAATTCCATCATTGTCTTAGATCATCAGTACTTTACAAATTGTAAGTTATCTTGTAGCAGACATTGTATGTCTTTGAGTTTTCCAAGAGGCTTGTGATTTTAGTGGTTATTGCTGCTAACCTAGGAGCAGTCTTAGCTCAGGGGTGACTCTGGCTATTGACATTTTGTTGGAAGACTTTGCCATTAACATTTAAACAAAGCTTGAGACAATGAGATGTGTTAAAACTTTCCACCTTAATGTGGCTGCAGTCATCTGGAAAACTGTGCTTGAGCAGGGCTCTGCTTGGGAGCTGCTATGTGGCTACCACGAGGCTCTGGCTCATCAGTGATGCAGGGTCTAGGAGTTAGACATTTAGACAGGAATGGGCATGATGTATATCCAAAGAGGAGGTATGTTGATGCCTTAGGATTTTAGCTTTTATATTTTTCATATCCTGTAATTCTTTAGTATACAGCTCTAAACTCCATATACAGTGTTAGCTGCTGTTCTGCCATTTTGGTAAGACAAAACAATTCCTCTCTAGACCTGGGAATCAAGGACACCTGACTGTCTCAGGCCCCAAGAAATGTAAACAGAAGTGATTTGGGGGGGAGCAAACTTGGGGTAAATTACTTCATTACCTGAAGCTGTAATTGGAGAATTAATCCCCAATATGCAAAAGGACCAAACTTATAAAAGTATGGCAACCCATGACCCTTTGTCCATTTTTGTGTGTAGCCCCTAGGGCGGGCTTTATCTGCTCTAAATGTACCTGAAGGCCCTTCAATAAATATAACTGGTTTTTATTATCTGAATTTTATCTAGCCTAGTTCTTAGGTAGTCCCAAAAAGGCATCAATGTGAACACTTTGACAGTATTGGAAGGAAGAGAATGAGTGACAATGTATGGAAATTTGCACAGGAAATCAGAAAGGAGGTAGAAACTGAGGACCAGTGAGTATTCTAAGCACCAGCAATAATCATTCTATTTCTTTAGACAGATGGAGATTTAATTGTTTTACAGAGTGCAAAACAACTTTGAAGAAAAGATTCAGGATAAAATTACATCCCTATTTTTAATCTGACAGATTATTGATATATTAAAAATTTTCTCCTTGCTCTGTCTTTTCTGATTGTGACTCCTTTTCTTGTTCTGGGGGGATCCTGACCGTGCACTGAAAGAGCTTGCTAAAGTGATCAAAAAGTAACCTGACAACAGCTGTTTTCATCCTATCCTGATGGGTTGGATCAGATCAATAAAAGGACTGGAGCAGCAGAGTACCTTCAAAAAAAGATTCAAGAATATGCAAACAGAAAAATTACATAGGAAGGAAGTAGAATAAGCAGTAGCAAATGTTGAACTCTGATTAACTGAGACATAAAATACAGTTTAGTCTGGGGAAAATCATAGGATTTTTTATAGTTCAGTATTGTTATCTGTTGAAAGATGCATTTATAACCGGATTTTGATTCGAATCCATGCTCTAGACCACAAGAAAAAAAAAAAAAAAGAAAGGATTACATTTCATTTTCCTTCATCTTTGATACATCTTAACCACCAAACATCTTGCAAGGCTCACTTTGTAATTATTATAGAACTAACTTAAAACACTGAAATAAACCAATTGTGCTGATATTTATCAATTCACTCTTTGCCTGTCCCTCGATATCAGACATATATTTCCAGAACATGAAATTTTTTTGATGCATAAGTGAGGTGGAACGTATAAATGTGAGAGCATCTACTCTGCTCTCACAGCTGAATTATGATGTTATTCCCAACAGAGGGTTCATCTGACCATGCTGCAGAATAACCCTTTAAGTGCTCTGGTCAGAAGGAGGAGTCTATTTGCTGTTTCTCACAGAATAAAGATGACACTGAAGACTCATGTGACATATCACAGGGTAAGGTAGAGTAGATTCTCTATTTCCGTGATTGTTCAAGAAATCTTACTGATGGTTCTCCATACTGTGCTTTTGTTGCTAATATTGGAATATTTGCATAATGTGTGTGGAGATATTATTGGTATGTGTGTGGAGATGTTATTGGTAGCATCTTGAACAAAAAATGTGGCAGAAAGAGAGGAAGGATAGTTAAATCTGGAGTAAAATTATGATATTCCATGCTAAACCTGGAAGTTGGCTTGCTTTCCACAGCTGTTGGCAGGTACTCTGACCACTTTGGCTTTCTTCTCTTGGACTTTTTTTGTACAGTGTGTTTTTCAACTTGTAATGGCCTGAAATGGTCAAAATGGCCCTACATTAGTGGTCGAAAGGAACTGTAAGGGTACTGAAGCCAACAACGCATTTTGTACTTCTTTCTGTCATAGACTCAGTTCTAGAAAAGATTAAAGGGATAGTTTCTGGTACTGCTGTGCAACACCTGTAAAAGGCCTTCACTGATACCTCACCTATAATAAGAGAAAAAATACTTATGATTTTTTGAGGTGATGTCTAAATGTTTTATCTTGATCCATAAAATGTTTTAAGAACCATACTGGCTGGTTCCAGTGGAAACATGGAAAATAAAGGGTTATTTACAACCAGATTGTGTATCGTTCTAACACTGTGGTTTGGAAGGTTTAATATAATTGCTAATTGTTTTCATCTATAAACAAAAGTGGATTAGTATACTACATGCAGTCAAAATAGATGAAACAGCAGGACACATTTCATTTAGTAGCTTTTTTATGTTAAAATATGTGAGTTTTTCTTTGATTCCAGCATTTCTTGCTGAGATAGAGCTATTATCAAATTTTGGAATAGTCTTTCATAGCAGTCCTTCACTAACTTTCTTTGCACATAAATGAAAAGTAAATAGGAAATAGATCTTGCTTTTACAGTGGTAATTTAAAATTGTCTCCTAGTAGAGCTTCTCATATTGTAATCTCAGTTTTCACTTATCCCTGTGGTGGTTCTAGCAAAATCATTCATGTTTGAATGAAGATTTAACTTTTAAGAGAGGATAATAATACCTAGAATAATATGAAGCTGAGTCTGGGGTGGTTTATGTTAAATATCAGTAAAAAATATTTCACCCAGACGGTGTTTGGGCTCTGGTCAGGATTTGCAGAGAAGTGGTCACAGCACCAAGCCTGACAGAGTTCAAGAAGCATTTGGCAACACTCTCAGGCACATGGTGCAATTTTTGGGGTGTCCTGTGCAGGCCAGAAGTTGGACTCAATGATCCTGATGGGTCCCTTCCAACTCAGGATATTCTATGACTCTATGATTTGAAACTTCAAGTTAACACAGTTTATCACATAATTAAAAAGTGAAATGAAGATTTTTAGGCTTTTTTTCTATCACCAGTGTAAAATGACTACTAAATAAGTTTTGTCACTGCTTAAAGTGGTAAACATTTTAAAATTCTTTAATTCAGTCATTATAGACTTGTGTTTTTAGAAAAACTTAAAGTTTATTTTTTTAGAAAGAAATTTTTGGAATTCAAACATATTCTTAAGATGTTCTTTCCACTTCTGTACTCAGTAAATTTTTTCCATTAACTTGGACTAGCCAAATGCTGGAACAGAATAAGCTTCTATTTAAAAGGTTTTCTTAATGAAATCACACTTTATATGAAATCACTCTTTATATGAAAAAAATCTTGACCTTTTAAAATAAATTTTTCTTACAGTAGGGGAAAAAAAAGGGTATGATAGACACATCTTTATATAACAAGATTTAAAGATTAAATTATATAGGTAGAGGCATAATTACCTGTGTAACCTGCATAAGTACAAACTCAAGAGTAACAGAACCCCCATGCTAAATGAGAGCCTATGGTAAGTTAGTTAATAGTCAATTTTTTTGAAGGAAAGAATTCTTTATAAAAAACCCAATGGTAAAAATTTTAAATAATTATGTTTTAGTTTCCATTATGCCTAGTGCTACAGTGACCCTTGTCACCAAAGTACAATTTGAATAGTAGTTAATTTCATAATATTTATTTATTAAAATTTCAGGATACTATTTGACTATAGGGTGGAAAGAAACTAAGGACAGGGGGTTTTCAAAGTCTTCATTCAATTTCCTTTTCACTTACAGTTTTGATGGTTATTATGAGCATAGATTAATACTTAGCTCCAAGGTAGAATTTGTTCGCATAAAAAATGGTAAGGGTCATAAAAATATACCAATTTTTGCTTAGCTCCAGCTAACCTAGCACTTTAGAAACACTCATCATGGAATCTATTCTCTTGAATGCAGTGTGTCAGGAAACATATCACTGTTATGCGTATAACCATTAAACCTTAGCTTTCCCTTAGGGCCTCTTTCCAATACTTTATTCATGTAGATTTTTAAGTAACTTGCTCAGCACTCATTTCAGTGTTATAAGGAATAGATTATACTTTAGCACAGTGCTACTCTTGGGTTTTTTTGTGCTGAATAACAAACCTAACAGAAATACTCCTTTTGTAACGGACACTGGTAATTATTATTAAACTGAGACCAAGGTGGTATGAAAACACAGAAATACTGTCAAGAAATGAGGGATAAGCTGAATGAAAAACAAAAGTCCCTCTGCATTTATTTTAAAATAAATATACATATATACATGTGTGTGTAAGTGGAAGCACAACAGCTGTTTACTATTCAGAAATAACAAATATAGTGTAGCAGTTCAGCACTAGTTGAACTAAAATGCAGCCATTTTCATATACCTTCAAAAGCATGGTAAATCAACACCATGGAATATTTTGTAGGAAAGCAGGATGCCAAATGTATATTTCAAGGACAATGAACTGAAATGCAGCAACAAAATGTAATTTCTGTAAAAACTACCACTAGCAGTGGTACATCTGCAAGGTTTTCATTAACCCTTCTTTCTGCATGTGACCAGAAACATTTATAATTCGAACTCCCAAGTATTTACCTGGAAAAATCATTCTGAACTTCCCAACACATTGCTCCTGATTGCCTGTGCTCATAGCCTTCAGATTTACCCCCTAGAATCTTGTAGAAACATACCTAGCACTAGTATTTTCTTTTTGTTGCTGTATCTCAGCACCTATATCAAACTGTCACCATGGCTTTTTGTACTTCAGTCCCTTCTTGTTCTTCCCTGAAAGATGTCCTCTTGATCCTTTGTTGGAGAGAGGTTCCTTCTCTCTCCTCAGTTTTCTCTTTGGCCTGTATTTTCCTGTCTCCTTCCAGCTTTGGTAGGACAGTAGTACATAACAATAAAGCTTTCATAATGACTCTCAAAGTCCTGTCCCCTCATAGAATACAACAGGCAATATCATTATGTTGGCCTCTTCAAAACTTTTCAGTTCCTTCTAGTTAATGTGTTTGATGGGGAATATGTGGTTGACCTTTCTGTCCTTCTTCGCATTTCAGCATCCTCTAAGTGTTTCCTGTACATAAACCTCCTAAGAAAAGAGAAATTTGAGGTCTACTTAGAAATACTCCTCCCCAGCTCCTATTCCAGGGAATTTGTGCAGATGTCTCAGTCTCTTTCTGCTTCCTTTCTTCAAGTATCAGAAGTTATTCAGTTCTTCATCTCTTCAGTTATTGTTCTGTTATTTGGTAATTTAAGCTCAGATTGGCTAGACTGCCTTAATAAAAAATTAGAAAATGTTTCCCTGAAATGCCTTTATACTAATTATCATGGGCACCAATGGTTTGACAGCACAGTATAGGCTGCTTCACCCTACCAGAGAGATATGCCAAGGAATGGAGCAACTCTCCTATGAGGAAAGGCTAAGGAAATTTTTCTTGTTCAGCCTGGAAAACTGAAGGCTTTGGGGTGACCTAACTGTGGCCTTCCAGTACCTGAAGGGAGCCTACAAGAAAGGTGGAGAGAAACTATTTACAAAAGCATGTAGTGAGTGCAAGGGAGAATGGCTTGAAACTGAAAGAGCATAGGTTTAGATTAGGTATCTAGGAGACATTCTCTGCTCTGAGGTTTGTGGAATAAGTTTCCCAAAGAAGTTTTGGATGTCCCATCCCTGGAAGTGTTCAAGACCAGGTTGGATGGGGCTCTGAGCAACCTGGGCTAGGGAAAATGTTGGAATTAGGTGATCTTTAAGGTCCCATCCAACCCAGGCCACTCTATAATTCTATGTTATAATGTTAAAACTTGAATGCCCTAGTATGTGTAGGGATAACATCTGCAGCAGCTGGGACGAGACAAACTGTCCAAACCCAGAGTATTTTGTTTATAAATAATACTTGAAGCAAAAGAAAAAAGCTCCTAAAATACTGCTAAATCAAAGCCCTTAAAATATTGCTAAAAGCTAATCAGCTCCACATCTACCTGGATTTTCACATGCAGGTGGATCCTTACAATATGCAGTTGGATTGGTGAATTGTATAACTCGGTAAAATATGCAAGTTCTAAAATACCAAAATAAGCAACACACAAAAGTATGCTGGCTGATTAGTGAAATACACAGCTTGAGCAGTAAATTATATAATGTGATTAGATGACTAGATATATAACAGAATTAGGAAAAAAAATTACTAATTTATATACTGTCCTTGATATTTCAGTAAATATGAGCATAAAATTGTCACTTTGAAAGCTTTGGTACATTGTTTTGCAATAATTTCAAAGACTGTAGTGTCATGGGCATTTTAGTATTGATTTGAATTGAACTTTTGATCTAAGTAGACCATATAGAAAACACAAAAAACTATGAAAAAAACAGTAAAAATGAAAATTTTTCTCTTAATATAAAAAGATTTCTCCTTCTTACTCTATTTCTGTATATAGGATTTTCAAGGGCCAATGAAATCAAAAGTGCAATGGACCAAAGAAAAAATGCAACAAAATTGGTAGAAATTGTCCCTATTTTCCAGGGAAATCTTCTGAAGCCAAACAATCTGTTTAATTTATCTCTTTATATTTGAGAAAAATATTTTTAAGCACAAGGGTTTTTTGGATTTGCATCTTCTGTTCCCTTGATCTAGTCAAACACACTGTAGTGAAGTTAATATTTCTTTAATTCTCTTGATGGCAAGAATTAATATTAGTTAATTGTTTAATATTATTTTATGTAATAAATACTAATATTTATTACAAGAAGTAAGCCTTCTTTCTGTAGATGTTGATCCTGTTCAGCTCCTTGCATTTCATAGTCTGCTGAGAAGGGAGAGGAAGATTTTTCTGGGTTGGGACTTCTTTCTGCTTCTGATGGAGTTGTAGATGGTAGCAACTGTCATATTTCCCAGGGATGTAAAGTGGAGGAACAGTGGTCACTGCTTTTCAAACTGATTAGTCAAAGCTTCAAAAGTGAAAGCATATTTTGCAGTCTCGGCCTTTTTCTGACACTATTGTTAATTGCAGATTTAGTAGCTTGTTTCTGTAGTCTCGCTAATGCAGCATTCCCCACCAATACATTTTTAGACCTAAAATACTCTCAAAAAGTCTAAGAGTTAGAAACCCCAGAGTTAGAATAAAAAAAATTCAAAAAAATTTGAACCACAATGTTTCCCTTTAAAAATACTTTCAAAAGAAACACAGTTCAGGTTGCTTTCCAAAATATATAAATATTTTATAGCAGCTTTTGTACTTATGAAACAAGAAAACTCTTTTAATAACTTGAGAGTGGCTACGGCCCCTATTATGATGTGTATCTTACTGAGGGATATGTTTTTAACCTGATTACCTTGTCAAATATGCAATATATTGACAAAAATGACAAACACATTATAAAATTTGCTTAAATAACAAGCATATTTCTAGTTTTGGAATACTCACTGTCATCCAGCAGAAGCTCGCCTTGGCAGACTGCCATCTTCTTTTCCCTTCCTTACTCTAGTGACACACTGTTTCTTTGAAGTAAACAGGCCTCATGCAGTTAGGTTTCAATGTCACTAGCTCTAATTATTTGTCTTTTCTACCTCTCTCCCGATGTACCATTAAATTACTGTCCTCATTTTAAGGAGGAATTTGTTAGACATGACCTTTACATCTCTTTCAGTAAACAGAAAGAATGATCTAAGAATAATTCACAACTATATTGTTAATGAGCTGGAAATGTCTTGCTAAGAAATATAAACAAATCGTGTCCTTTGATTTTCAACTAAATTGCGTGATATGCAGCTTCAAATGTCCTTTGTAGGTGTAAATAAAATGCTACTCTTCCAGAAAATGCTGAAAAGCCACCATTCTTTTTATTCCATGATACCACACAATAATGCTAATGATTATTATGAAGGTTTAACAGTGACTATTGTTTATAAATGTCACTCATGTATTAATGCTATTAGTATTTATTTTGAAGACATTTGAATTTGCAAGCAATAATTTTTCCAATCAACCAGTGTAAAATAGCAACACTTTGGTTTTTACTCTAAACATTTTCATTGTTTTCCATAAACAATGTGTTACATTTACTGAGTATTTCCCCAAGGAAAAGAAATGAGTGGAACATAAATCTAACAGTCTGAATTAAGTCATTAGTCAGTATGTACATGGTAAATGTATATGTTCATAAAATACATAATGTTTCCTTCCTTCAGTCAGACTAAATAATTCCTGATCTGTGCTGTTTATTTTAATCCATTGTTTCCTATCCTGCCTATGGACAACAAAAAGAAGGCAAAAAAAGTCTGGCTCACTTGGCTTGAAATACACAAATATTTCAATAAATAAGTGTTCCTAAATAGTACTTTTGAGCCTCTCCAGCATCAGGCTTTTAATCCATAAGAGAGGAGCTGGCTCCTGCCAAAGGTGGTGGTTTTTGTTACATTCATGGTTCCTAATACCATGCCCTAGGTGCTTCTCCTAGATTGAGAAGGTCAGTTCAGAAGGTCAATTTCTCTTTGTAGCGTAACACTGTTCTCAGTAAGACTAGTCACTGTGCTGTCTGCTCCCATGGAAGCCCATGGAAGATTTGAGTTCTGATGTTCTAGTATGGCTTAAACAGTTGGTTCTTCATTCTTGTATAGTCTTCAGAATAAAATTATTTCATAAATATATATATATATTTATAATATTTCTTATATATATAATTGGTGTCAAAAACATCAGGGACAATACCTGTGTGGGGTGTGAGCAGGTTGATGTTCTACTCAGCCTGGTGGTACAACTTAAAGAGAAGGTGGAAAGGTGAGGGAGTATCAGGACATGTGAGGAGGATTGACTACTGGAGCTGCTCTGTACCAGCCCTGAGGCAGGGTAGCAGCCCACTGCACCTCAGGAAGTGGATGATCTCCTGTGCTCTGCCTCACAGGCAGGAGGGGGACCTAAGAGACAGGAAAGAGTGGAGGCAGGTCTCTGTTTGGGGTAGCAGACAAATCCCTTCTTGGTCTCCCTTCCCACGCTGGCTGCTCCTATGGAAAAGATACAAAGCTCCAGAAACTGGAAGCCAGGAAAATTATAAGGTAGGTGAAAGACCATGTTGGACATTGCCTCGGGTGTCAGCCAACCTCCTGTATTGAAACTGGCTTTACAAAGCAAAAAAGAAGGGAATCATCATAGGCAACTCCCTTCTGAGGGGTACAATATACTGACAGGACACATCCACAGGGAATTTTGCTGCCTCCCTGAGGCATGGGTACGATACTTCATTAGGAAACTCTCTGATCTGGTATGGCCCTCTGACTGTTACTCTCTGTTGGTTATCCAAGCTGGTAGTGATGAGATTGAAGGAAGAAGCCCTAGGGAAATCAAAAGGGACTTCATGGTACTAGGGTATCTTGTCAAAGGAATAGGTACATGAGATGTGTTTTCAATTGCTTCGGTTTCAGGCAGGAATATTTTGCAGCCCAGTACCCCAACAGAAAAGAAATACTAGCACATTATGAGGGAGTTAAAGCCACTTCAGAAGTTGCTGCTAATGAAGCACAGTTCCTCTTAGTGTCACAATTGTATGTGTTAAACTGGATGTGCAAAGGAAATATCCTCTCTGTCTTCCAAACACTGTTGCATACTGAGGGCCAACTTCCTAGGAACTGGCTGGACGTTGCTGCCTGATAGGAAGCAGAGAATAAATCTCCTTTGGTTTTGCTTTGCTTCAGCCTTTGCCTTTTTTTTTCCCCTCCCCCCCCCCCCCCACCCCTTTCCCTTCTTTGCCCCATTAAACTTCCTTTATCTTGGCTCACATGTGGTTTTTTAATCTTTAGTCCTATTGAGGAGGTATGCAAGGACACCTTGGTGGGAATTTGGTAGCCAGACAAGGTTAATCCACCATGATAGCTTTTGAATAAAGTGAAGGGCAGATGGTAGACCTTGTCTAGGGATATCTAGACTCTAGTAGACTGCACAAATAAATCTTGGAGAGGTTGCAGTTTTTCAAAGCTCTGTGGTAAAAGAAATCTTAAAAAAAACAAAAACCTGTCTTGCAAAGACCATGTAAGTTTGCTGCAAATCCTTTTAAAATTTACCACTGAGAAATATTTAACAAAAAGAATTTTCATTTTCCTTTTTCTTTTTTCTACATCGCATACTCGTACAATGATATTAATCTGTTGTCAAATCTCCTATATATCAAGGTTCCTAAAACATACTAGAGACAGTGCTGAAATGTTTCAGTATGGCAGCACCTTCCCTTTTTCTGTAGTTGAGCTATTACTGAGAGAATGGTTGGCTGTCTTCATGTGACAAGTTACCTTGAATATGTAAATAATGATGATAATGATAATGATAATAATAATAATAATAATGCAGTTACCTGAATTTACCAGCCAGTTACTAATTGGATGTTTGGTAGTAATTAACAATTGTACACAAAAGTAACTTCAGATAATCAACCACATTGGTGTGCCAATGTGGTTGAGGAACCTCAAGTGACATTGAGACAGGCTGTACCTGTCCAATAGCTATGATCAAGGCCAAGACAGGGGTATAAGGGTCAGCATGGCTGTGGTGTGAGAGGGGCCTCTTTTGTGATGGTGAAGAAAGCAGGCTGAGCAACGGCAGGAGAGCAAGGAAGTATTAACATTGAAAATGCACCTTTGCAGGGATGGGAGGCTGAGGCAAGGAGAAGACAGAAGGAACAAGTGCCACCTGCAGCCTGCACGTGGCTTTCAGCACAAAGCAGGTAACTGCCCAAGTGTCTTTTCCAGTTGTGATGGCACATTTGTAAAACAGTGCTTGTGGCTCCTGCTGGCACACCTGGAACTTCAGTATTACAAAAACCAACAAACTTGGAAACCCTTTTCTGTCTTTCTGCTTTTCATCTAAAGATATGGGCTGCTTCTGAAGTTATTTGGAATATAGTGAGGTGGTGACTTAGTCTAGTGAGTAACTCCAAGTGACAGGATAGGAAGAAGCTTTGTAACTTTCCTTGACTTTCACCTGCCATATCTGCTTGGAAACTCCACAAACCTTTGAATTCTTTTCTTGACATAGTATGTGTTTTGTTTAAAAAGAGGCAGAATAAATGAAGACATTAATTTGGGATGTCTGGCAACATTCTTCATTGAGTGTGCTGAAATGTAAGATAGAGAATACTCCTATTATAGCAACAATGTGATTATCTGCTGACACTTTTATCCTCAATGGTAACTTTTTAATACATATTAGGATCCTTTAAACAGTGCAACTGATATAAGTAAAGGAGCATAAATTAATTAAATTTTAAAAATTCTAACAGCAAGAATATTTAATATTTACCAAATTTAAAGGAAATAAATTAAGAAATGTGAGTGATAACATTGTTCAACTTAGCCTTTTCTAAATTTTTTGATTGCTTAGAAGGCCATTTGTAAAAAAGAATGACAAGCCTCGGTATAATATATTGTGCTAAGTGTAGGAAGCTCTAAATTAAAATTCATTACATTCAAATAGTGATTGTTGTAAATATTCATGTTTTAAAATCAAATGCTTATACTTCTTCATTTTTCATCTCTTTGGCCATATGTGCATTAAAGATGTTGAGTAATTCATCCATCACTTGGCAAGTTTAACAAACCTGTGTTTGCAAAATGTAGATCAGAAGGCAAAAATAGCAGCTGGGGGAAAAACATAGTCTTAATCATGCATTTGGTCGTATTTTTTTTTTTTCTTTATTGGTTTATTTTTAACATTTATTTTGTTAAAGATTTCTGCTAGAAAAAATCAAGTGTGGCACGATGATTTGATAAATGTTCTGTGTTGAGGCTCAAAACACAGGTTTGGCAAAGCTTTAAAAATCTGAGTCTGTTTTTGACAACAAACTCCCTGTGTTCTGAAGCCTATGATGCCAATCTTTCAGGACAATTGAAAACGCAAGATGGTAACAGTCTTCTTTTTGGCATATTTTGTTAAATAATCCAAAGTACTTAGAATCTGTGCATTAATTATGAAAAGAAGTTATGGTATGGAGCTAACAACCACCATGTGTGTTTTTCAAGGGAAAAAATTAAAGACTATGTTGCTTTTATTCACTTCACTTTATTCAAATTACTTTAACTTCAAGGATGAGTCAGCAAGAGCTCTCTAATTTTGGTGATGATATACACTCAAAGTTCTACAGGATCTGAAGAAATGAGACAATGAGTATGGTATCAAATTTTTTAGTCAACTTACAAAAAAGCCATTTACATTGATATGCCAGGATTTCTGCGTTAGACTGGAGGAGAAGTAAAAGAAATAAAAAGAAGTAAAGGAGTAAAAATTGTCTGGTCTAGTGAAATTGGATGTAAATATTTCTAAGAAATGCAAAAAATAATAATGCTTTTTTAATAGAAATTAATATGTGCACAAAACAGGCCATAAGCAGGATGTTCCTCACAGATCAGAGCAGAGGATCTTTTTTTCCCCCCTCAAAATACCAACAGGTATGCTGTTGGAGACCTTAGTAGTCATACTGTACTGCTAAAACAATATATCTATTTGCATGTATGTGTGTATATATACATGCACACATGATTTCAAAAACTTTTTCTTTCTCAGGACATCAGAGGTTTGTTAGTAAATGTAACTTTAGGCTTAGGGGGTTGCTGATTTTTTTATTTTCTAGAACACAGAAAGGATGATTATTTACTAATCTCCCTGATCTATGGGTATGGTGTTTCATGTATGTATTTCTTTAATATTGTCAAATGGCCTTAATGGGTAAAATTAGAGTTAAATACCTATGAAAAATCTTAGAGTTTGATTTTCTTCATCAACCATTGAGCTCAGCTGCATAGAAATGGAGTCAGGACCTTAAGATATCAGAAACTGATATGCTAATGATGAGTGGGCATTGTGTCAGAACAGCTTAGCTAGAGACAAAAATGGTTCTGCCTTTGACCTGCTTCACTAATGGAGTAGCTGTTTATATGCATTTCATGTTCAGCACATTTTTACAGTGATTCTGAGTTCTGTTTATTAATATGGAGAAAAATACACTGGTTTGATTTAGCATTGTACTCTTGGAGGAAGTAAAAATTATCTTCAGTTATCCTGAAGATATTATATTACCCTCTATTAAGGCCAAAACAGTTACTCATGTCTTGTTCTTGAGAAAAATGGCTACACAGTTTACAGTTAAAATTAACAAGAAGTCTTTGTGATCTTCTTTATGGTTGTTTAAAATACAAAATTTGTCCTACAAATATTTCTCGTGAAAACTAATTATAACAATATACAAATACCTGCCTCATAGTTGGTAAACTCTAATGTAATAAGTCTAGTTCTTGCTCCTTAACTTTACTAATGATTGTAAAAGCAATGTTGCTACTTATTTGTAGCAGGATCTCCCTCACCTTCTGTAGATAAAAGAACCCTCTTGTTTTTAATTTGCTATCAAACACATTTTATTACTGCAAACTCATTAGTAAAATTAAAAGTGCTATCTTTTGCTATTAAGTAAATTAGTGTTAAATTATTTATAGGATAAGTAAATTAGGGCTCAAAGAGTGTGTCTTAGTCTGGGTCTTTGTGTGTGCACTCTGCTCCAAACTTCTTCACAGCAATAGGATTGATACCAAGTCACAAAGTAAAGAGTAAACTAGGACATGTTAGAGAAGCACTCCTACTCAGGTGACAATTAACTAATCCTCAAGTATGTCTTGCACAAATATCAAGTCACATTTCCAACCTGAGAAAAATCTTTTAGATCTAAATGATAAAATACTTCAAATCTCACCTCTATGCCTCTGTTTTTCTTCAGTACAACAAATAAATTGTGTGGATACTTGACTAAAGTTCTGGAAATATAATCCATGTTATTTCTCTAAGCTGGAGGCACAATATAGTTTGATTTGTGTTTGAACATTTTGAAGAATCTAGAAGCAATGAAAAGAAAATTAATTGCAGTTGATCCATGGTATTCTGTCATATACACATAAATAACTACTTTCTCAAAGTATTAGTATGGAGTAAGGGTTCTCTGTATGTTTTAATGTATTTAGTTTGAGAACTTGTGTTTGATTGTAGATTACTCTTTGGATCATTATGCTGTTTACTCTCCCCGAGACTAGTCAAGTAAGAAGAGTACCATCACAACAAGGCTGTGCAACTAATTGATTTTTTTGGTTCATTGGCTGAAAGAAACAACTGTGGAAATAAACACATTTAATGATTTGGATTTTCATGCTGAAAACAAAAAGAAAAGGTTTAAATGTATTAAATATTTGATATTGAAATAATTACTGTGTAGTTCAGTTATGCCCTAAAAATTGGTGTTTTGTTTAAAAAGTAGACCTTCTATGAACCTAATACCGATATTTGTTCCCCCTTCTTTTTATTGCATTGGCAATAGTAAGAAGTTTGTTACTGTGTAGTTGCCTCATGTATGGCTTTTCAAAAGTGATTCAGCTCTATTTCCATAAAATATATTTCCTATAAATTTCTGTTATTACAAAATGTTTTGTGATACAATAGCCTTATCATGCCACTGTCATTGTAATAATAATATGATTTTTTTTCTCTTATAGACCTTTTTTTCTTTTGTTAAAAAGCAATTTTATTAATCACAACTTTAACGCTTGGATTGCAGCATTAAGATATAATTCATTAAAATTTGTTCCAGACAGCATGAGTCATGCAGTAAAATATTTATTACTGTTTCCAACATTTTTGGCAGATAACTGAATTTTGAAAAATAAGGAATTATTTTATATACATAATATATTGATGATATCAGTCTGTAAAATAGTTACAGGGTTGTGTGAATTTTACTTATCTAGACACAATCTCTCTAGCATTCTCATAGACAAGATGATTGAGCATGAACTGGGGGGCAGACTAGAGTATAGACAGATAACTAGCTGAACATCTAGGCCCAGAGTGTTGTGATCAGGAAGCTGATCTACTTGGAGGAGAGTTCCAAGTAATGTACCCTAGAGGCTGATAGCAAGCCTTACACTATTTAGCATCATCATTAGTGATGGGACAGAAGGAGCCCTCACGAAGTTTGCTGATAATACAAAACTGGGAGTGGTAACTGATGCACCAGAGGGTGGTGCTGCCATCCAGAGGGACCTGAACAGAAGACCTTTCCCCCTGAGGGAGGAAAGAACTGACAGGAACATAATGCTCAACAAACTGAAGTGCAAAGTCCAGCACTCGGGAAGAATAATGTACCTCTGGATTCTGACAGGCTGTGAAGAAGGTTCGCAAAATAAGGGATGACGGTGCTGATGGGGACCAAATTGAGCATGAGGCAGAAAAGCATGTTTGTGGAAAGAAGGCCAGCAGTCTCTGGGGCTGCACTAGGTACAGCGCAGTCATCAGGCCAAGGGGTATGATCCTACCACTCTACTCACCCCTGAGGAGGCTACATCTGAAGAGCTGAGTCTAGCTCTGGACTTGTCAGCACAACAGAGGCATTGGGCATACCGGAGTGAATTGTGTGAAGATGATGAAGGGCCTAGAGCATCTTTCATATGAGGAGATGCTGAGGGAAGTGAGGCTGTCTAGTCTGGCTCAAGTTTTACCTTATCAAGGTGTACAAATATTTGGTGGGAAAGGGAAAAATGACAGGGTCAGGATAGATTCAGTGGTGCCCAGTGACAGGAAAAGAGGCAATGGACACAAACAGGAGAAAACACAGGATATTCCATCTAAATATAACAGAACACCTTTTTATGGTGTGGGTGATGAAATCCCAAACCAGATTACATAGAGGTACTAGGCATTTTAAGGGCTGTAGTTGAAAACTACTGTTTAACTGGAGGTTGAGCTAATACTCAGTGCCTTTTCCTTCAAATCAGTAATATAAACTATGAAATTAATTCCAACAGATTTTGCAACCACAGGAAGAAGCTACTTGTTCTTAAATTTCACAGCATTTTATCTAGCTTATTTAGTGTTACTTGCAACACAGTTTGAATCAGTCTGAGCTGCTTCCTACTTTCACTCCCCAGTGCAATTCCAGCTCCAGCTGCAAGTGCCTTCTCCTTTTTTTGTGTGCTAGTATTAGTGCTTTTTTATCCTTTGATAAATGGATTCAAAATGCCAAGCTGGAAGAAATCTAATCTAGTAGAAAAAAAAAATGCTGTCTCATGTCAAGAAACAGAAATGGATGATTTCTGCATTAAAGGCAAGGCTTTATATTATAATTTTGTATTTATAAGTCAGTGGCTTATAAGACAGTGGCTTATAAGCCCGGAACTGATCTGTTCTATTCTGTCCCAAAGAGCTTGAAGTTTTAAGTCATCTCCAGGATTAACACAAATGTAGAGACTTTCCCTCCTTCCCACCTGCCCCTGACTGCAAAATAACCTGATTCATCTACCTCTTCAGAAATCTATACACCCCCAAACCCTTCAACTCCCTTAGCTTCTCTAATATCTGACATCACTAACTTCTAGTCAAGACCTACTCTCAAAACTTGTCCATGTTTCTTGCCTTACTACTTGTCACTTGATCTGACTCAGTCTTCTAAGTTGAATGAAAAAAAAGCAGAAGTGTTTTAAAGAGGATGCACTCTTTTATTGGTGGTAATTCAATGCTTTTTCTCCAGTTGAAATATTTTATTCACTTGTGGATTTAGTAACCTATCTTCACAAAAATTACAGGATTGCTTAGATAAACAGAACATCAGTCTTATTTTCTCCAAAATTATTTTTCTTGTGAGAGGTGAATTTTAAGGGACAGTGAAGCATCAGTTCTGGTGATGCGTTTAAAATTATGGCACTGCAGAAAATTATTTATCAGAAGGGAAGAATGTTGTTACTGCTTTTTGCATGGAGTGACTCTTGCTCTGTGAAACATCATTTAGAGTTCCAGAGATAAATCAGCTGGGCTATGCTCTTGCAGAAATCCTTATCTTTCAAACAAAATAGTACTAGGTTGGTTTTAGTAATGAGATATCCCCGTTAATGTGTTGCACGTTTTATTCTTGCTGTTTATATATTTAAGCAGAGTACAGAATAATTATAAAATAGTGAATAAAATATTTTTATTAAATTTTGACAATGTTAATAAGGTTTACATGCATAACAATTAAACACATCATATTGAGTTTGTCATCTTATTTTAATTCAAAAAAGTTTAAATAAAAATGTATTTATTTCCCAATATTATTTCATGAAACTTAAACAAGATCAACACAGATCTTGTTTGATCCAATTAAAATTTGGATTCTTTCGCTCTGGCAATGCAAATTAACCTAGTAATCAAGGCTGATCCTTCTTCTCAGTGTGTACTGTGGATAGGTTTTGAAATCTATGAAAATATGATGGTTTTGGCTGATGAAGAGTTAATCTTCTTCATAGTAGCAAGTATGGGACTGCGTTTTGGGTTTGTGGTGAATATGGTGTTGATGTCACAGGGATGTTTTAGCTGTTGCTGAGCTTACACAGAGTCAGGGCCTTTTCTGCCCCTCACACTGCCCCACCAGCGAGGAGGCTGGGGCTGCACGAGGAGCTGGGAGGGGGGGGTCAGCTGGGCCAGCTGACCCCACTGACCAAAGGGACCATATGGCCTTAAGGGCTTCATGCTCAGCATATAAAACTGGGGGAAAAAGAAAGAAGAGGGGACATTATTACTGATGCCATTGTCTTCCCAAGTAACTGTTTGAAGTGATGGAGCCCTGCGCTCCTGGGCATGGATGAACACCTGCTTGCCCATGGGAAGTGGTTAGTGAATTCCTTGTTTTGTTTTGCTTGTGTGTGCTGCTTTTGCTTTACCTGCTGAACTGTCTTTATCTCAGTATAAGACCTTTCCCACTTTTACTCTTGAATTGCCTCCCTCATTCCACCAAGTGAATGAACAGCTGTCTGGGGCTCTGTTGCTGGGGAGAGATTCAAATTAAATCATTATTAACCTGTTAGTGCTTTACTTATGGATGATTGGATATTCCTATTCGTGCCAAGGCCTTTTTTATTTTATGAGAAAATAAGCAAAACCCAACCAACCAACCAGCTACCCGCCCCCCAGAAAAAGAAAAAGAAAAAGAAAGAAAAGAAAAAGAAAAAGAAATCTGTAGTTTATAGTGGTCCATCTTCAGGGGAAATTTTGTTTCTGATTCTGACTTAATGGGCACTGTGACACAACTTCAAAAATCTGTGAAAATTTTCATTTCACTGAAAAGACAGGTCAGAAAAAATTGTATAGTTTACTGTGTCTGCAATCTATAATTAGTTCTATTAGTTGCCAAAAAAAAAAAAAAATTAGCAAATTTATATATTGTGAGGAAGTTCTAGCTTAAAAATTTTTCAAAAACTGAGCTAGTCTGGATTTTGGACATACAAGGAACTATTGATGTTAGATTTGTACTTCTTGGTTTGTATCCAGATGAAATCTGGGAGCACTTAAACAACAGAAAAATCATGATATTGTTGACATGGTTCTTAGAGATCCAGAATTTGTTCTACATGTACTCTATACTATTCAAATACATAAAAATGTATTTTTTCTTGGAGACCTTATGATCGATACTTAAAAGGAGACAACAATTTTTAAACTCATTAAATCATGCATGTTGGGTTATCTGACTAAGGAAGAGAATAGCAAGATCATGGAGTAGAAGATAATAAAATCTTACATAGCATTTAGGACACTTTTCTTCTACCTGGTTGAAAAAGCCTTCTGTTTCAGGCAGAAAGGTTTTTTTTTCTAGGTACATGATATTTTTAAATGAAAGACCTTTAGTTCTGGATATTTCTTTCAGAAGAAATATCAGAAGTCTGTACAAAGATTGTTTTCTAACCTTTAGAAGACAATGAGAAGCCTCCCAGTTCTCTCTGTCTTCACTGTTAAGTATCACTGTGTGATTTAAACTACAGTGGAAAGTGAATAGGAAGTTTCGGGGGTTTTTTTGTAAAGATAGATTAGGAAATGCCATAATTACTTTATGGAAGTGAATTGATTTGCATTTCTGTAAATCATTTAGTGAAATGTATATTAATGCAGAATTTTAGATTCAGTATGCACCCACTGAATTTAAATATGTTATAAAAGTTCTTGCAGTGAGACTCATTTACATAGTTCAGCGCATTTCTAACTGTTCTCACAATAGAATGTGTTATATATTGCTGTCAAATACAATGGCGATAACACTGAGCACAGATTAGGGCTCTACTGGGTAAGGTTTGATAGTGCAAGAACAAAATGATGGGATGCATTCTGGCCAATTCTGCATGGTTGAAAGTAAAGTAAATAATGCTTTTGACTTTACTAGAGAGATGACTAGATTCAGGTATGTGGTAGTCCTACAGCTGGAAAAATAGAATGCTCTCTTGGAGGCAAGAAAAGTCAGAGCTGTACAGTAAATATTAGTATTTAGCTACACAGCCAAGTCATGCTGGAGAGAGAGACTTGGCAGGTTTTGAGTGACACAAAAACCCTTCCATCTGAATCACTAGAAATTACCTGAAAGTTAGGCAATTAGTTTGTGACAACTATTTTGTAAAGTAAAACATAAATAAAGGACTTTGTGTATCTAAATGTATGTGCATGCACATAAAATATCTTCTATAGTTTCTCATCAATGAAGAAGTCATGTATTTTTTGAAAGAGTACGTGTTAAGAAAAACTGCACAATTTTTCTAAGATTTATGCTAAAATACCTGTAATATTCCAAGTCAAAAATTCTAAGTGAACTATTTTCTGTAATTTAAAAACATCTTGCTGGAGGATTTAGTTATCATTTGTGTCTGGTTATCTTTTCATGTAAGAATTAAGATATAAAGTCAGATAAGGTTATTGCAGAGATTATACTATTTAGTAGATTTATGCAATTCGCTAAATAAAACAAAATTCTAAGAAATTGAAAGCCAAACCAAGCCTGTGATTTATATGTAGACTCTCTAGAAAAGTAAATCCATGTGAGCAAAATTCTTATTCCTAATATATAAAAATGAAATTTTTCACATTGACATATAACTTGATTTACGTGTTACAAGGATTTAGCACTGTGATAAGGGTATTGTTGACATTAGAACAATGCTATTGCTATCTCCTAAATACAAGTACTCTGTTTTGGAGGTTCTGTAACAGAATATTTCTTTAAAAGGTTTAAGATTTCATGTCAAACATGAGATTGCATTTTCAGAGCCTGAATAAAATGGCAGCTAGTCATCTAGGTTATTTATTGTGTTCACTAATGTTGCTATTGCTTCTGAAATCAATAATGTTTTTTTGGCTCTCAAAATATGAAAATTGAATTTTTCATCTTTTCTTCAATACCAGCTAATGCAAAATTTCAAGTCTTCCCCCACAAAATCCCATGTCTTCTTATAATGTTCTTGAGGGCACAAAAAACAATGAAAACAATCCTTCTAGTTCTGACTGAGATTTAATATCCTGCAAACAGGACTAGGGGATAAAATAGGTTTTGCTTACTTGTGCAGTTCTACAGCATAGACACTTGCATTTTTTTATTGTTATACATTATTTCTAAATGTTCTTTATGACATTTCATCTTGAAAGATGGATAATGATTTACATAATTCAAATATAGTTTTCCAAGGACAATGAAAATAAAGTAGATTAGGTAAAATATTTAAAAAATGATTATAACTTCTACGGGAAGTTAAGAATATTAAAAAGTAAAGATTTCATGTAGAGGAAGCCGTATCATCTCTCTCTCAAGGAGTTTTGCTTTGGAAAAGAAAGAGATTTTCTTACATTTTTTGGGCTATGGCTAAATAGGTCGTTTTTAACTCAGCGTCTCATCCTATAGCTTTGGGCAGTAGTGAACATGTGCATAGCATGCATAATTTCTTTGTAACAGAAATACCTTCTTTTCTGAATTCTGCTATTTATGTTTCTTTTCAGAAACCCCTGCTTTTACTTACAGAAAAGAATATTCTATTAACCAACTTTCTTTTCAGGTTTTTATTCTTAAGTAAAAAAAAAAAGACAAACTCAGACTGGAATCTTGTTTGCACATGATTTTATGCCAATCCTGTAACAGTATATTTTATACAGTTTCATAAAATTAAGCTGTAAAGAATGAATAATGTCCACTAGCAGCACAAACAAAAAAGTATAACAGATAACTGCATATGTGACAATCATTATTTAAACAAATATATGCTAGAACATAGCATTCCCTAAATACATAAAAACAAACCAATGTTGTGAAGCAAACATTATTTCCCTTCAAAAATCTGAATTCCCTTTGTGTGTTGAATTTCTTAACAGCTTTTTCTTTTTGTCTCTAGGTCTCCTATACTCAGACTAACTAGTTTTTTCAGTAGGACAGCTACACTGAGGGCCTGATGGGTGAAAACTATTGTTCCACAGAAAGGCTCAGACTTCCTGTAGTATTCTACAGCTTATGGTAGGTACTGTGTCATAATAGCAAGTTCTCCAGGTACACCATGTGGTTACATAGATGCATTAGAGACTGTATCTGTCCTATCAGAGAGCAGACATACAGAACTTGAACATTAACCCTCAGAACTATCTGCAAAAATCTTCATCTCCTGGATCCCTTGATGCTGACACCAAAGATGGTTGTTAAGCCTTACTTTGAACCTGTACCAGTCTACATAACCCTGTACCCACCTAAAAAAGTGGTGTTCTTGTCTCAAGCAATTTTTGGAAAGAAAGGAGGTTAGATACTTACAAAGATTTCCAAATTCCACTTAAAACAGGAAATTATTTTTTAACCAAAGAAACATAATCTCATCCCTAAGATATATTTTTGTGACTGGACTCTGCAAATGTGAGAAGCCCCTTTATTTTTAGGAGTGGTCCTGAAGAGCCTCAGATTTGTTGTTTTGATGTTTAATACCCATAGCATAATTTTCTCCATGCAAAAGTGTTGAACTGCATCCTGAGCTGTGTTTGCATTTTTGCTTAAATGGTACAACTTTCCCATCTCAGGGTGTTGGGTATGAAACAACAACTTATGGTACTTCAATGGCCTCTCATTTGCTCAAAAGTCCTTTGAAATTCTAACCATGGTTACAGGGAGCAAAACTATCAAGAAGTTTGTCTACATTGCACAAAGGCTCTTAGAGATAATACACATTTTGATGAACTTTTGCTCTGTGTTTTTGTGGTGGTTTTGTTGGTTGGTTGGTTTTTTTTGCTGTTGGTCTTTTTTTTTTTTTCAAATGACAGTCTTTGAGATCTGTATTCAGAAAATCATAAATATTGTGGGGTTACTGTTATAGTGTGTATATCACTTGAGCACAAAAAGATTTCCCTACTATGTATAGGCCTTTAAGTTTGTTTATCAATACAGAAAATATTTTACTCTTTTTTTTCAATTTCATAGAATCCTGAAAGTATGTGGCAGCACAGCAGTTCTCTAGCTGAGTCAAATCTGAGAGAGAGCACATGTATGTTCTGCCCCACATAGTCTATGAAATGTAAGAAAAAAGGCTTAAAACTGGAAAAAAATCTCTAGTTTTGAATGCCTGGTGTGTATATATATATATATATATACATACATATATATATATATATATATATATATACATATATATATATATATATATACTTGCTGTGAGAATGTACATCTGTGCTATGCATTAAACACGAGATACTGGTTAATTACATCTTTATCATTTTTATTTAGAGACAGTTTGGTATGTGGTCTGTGTACTCTACTCCAAAGCATTCAAATATATCCCAGACACTAGCTTTGGATTAAGGCAGTTCCTACTTCCTGTCAAAGCTCAAAAGGTGGAGTATACATCAGTCAGTTTGGATTTTTGTCTGAAAATATGACACAAAATTTAATCTCTTTAGAAGATAACACAACAATAACAATAAAATCTGTCTTAATGACAATCAAAACCACCCATTTTTCTCTATCATTTATTTTGAAGTTATGATCTGATAGTAATTGTTCATGCCAGATACGTTCTTAGAGGCATTTCAAAGATTTTAATTATACTGTCATCTCTGAGTTACATTCTGGCAATGACCATTTTTTGCAAATGCAGCATCTTTTGTGATGGCCACCCCACAGTTAAGTATCTCTAAATTTTATTTCTATTCTGCTTTCATATGCATAATTTCTTGTAAAAATCTTTGTAGAGCAGCAACATATATAAGCATCATTTATGAAATCAAAGATCACTGGGATGTGAAGATTTAGAGGACTAATAGCCAATCAGTTTTCAACTGTAAATGAAGTTCATTCGCTAATGACACACTGCTTATAAGTGGTCAATCCTTTTTGTAAATTCATCAGTTCTTATGATCAGTTCAATGCATCATTATTAATATATATACAATACCTATAAATATATATATACACACACACAATACTGTTATCCTTTCGCATTTCTATTATAATTTAGCTGTGACTATACTATACCATGGACTAGAAGCTGTATTGTTAGCAGTGATGTCTACTGTCATTTGTGCTTTTAGCAATTTAACAAGAGAATTCATAACCAAAGTGGGCTTTTTGATGCATAAAATGGGTTTGTGATGCCTATAGCAAAGTAATTTAGTGACTTGGATATTTCCACCCTAAACCTGAAGGACTGGATATTGTTATTCTCTGATTATCCTAATCAGTGACCCTAATGCAGCAGTTAGTATTGTCTAATGTTTTACAGAAGTGAATCAATGTAAGAAGGTAGGAGTATTGTTTCTGCTCAAAACTCATTGCATTTCAGATAAATGGTGAGCAGACACCCAGCATCTTAGAGAGGGACAATGCTTTTCTTCACAGAAGTAGCATCTAAATAATGTAGGATTTGGGATAGGGAAATCTTTACAAGCAGTTCCTTTTTTATTTAGTGTTTGATCTGACAGAGAAATCAAAACAGAACCTGGATTATGGATCATATAAGAAAACATTTCTTTCCATGAATAATATTCTACCTAAAAACTTGAAGAATAGGTTAAATATTTGATTTCTGGGGATTTGCTTCTTGGGGGTTCTGCCTATGCAGGAGTCCTACCTCCATAACAATTGTGGACAGTGATTGAAGTCTTGTCTATGCTATAATCTAGAAGATAAGGTACTGGAAAGAGGGTAAAGTAAGTTGAATTCCTCTCATATTTAGGAAGGAAATGATCCATGAACACTGATTTCCTACATGTGTTCTCTATTTTTAGTGGCTATTATCATGTAAAAAGTGGACACTGTGGACATCATCATTTCAAAAAGAGTGACAGCTGCCTCTATAACTCATGATAGTTATATGTCTATCCACAGTACAAAATCCAGTGCCCTGAATTCAGAGTAGATGAGCTTGATAGCAACCTCCTTTCCTGCTATCTAAATTCATGAGGGAAACTTCCTCCTCCATCAATATGTCTGACTGGCAAACTCAAGGAGGCTCAGAGCTTAAAATTCAGGGATACTCTTTGGTGATGCACAGCTTTCACTAGAGATAAAAATAGTTGTGCTCCTAAAGGGAGGTGTCTGAACTAACCATCCAAATCTGAGGAGGATGAGCAAGATAGAATGCCGTGATTCTGAACATGTGCCTCTGTGACACATTGAGAATATTTGGCAGTGGATTCTATTTATTTTGCAGTGCAATGCAAAATTCCTCTAACTATAGCCAAATACCATAAAGGGCAGAGCTCCAAACTGGAGTTTATCCTACAATCTCAGTATCCCTTATCTTTGCTAGTACTAAACCTTAATCCCAGATACATTTTATCAGAGAATAAAAACATTTAGGCTTGGTTACCACTGATTGTAAGTGTTCACACACCCTCCTTTTGCCCACTTTTCACACCCAGCCAAAGCATTTGCTCAAGAATAACCCATAAGATTTCTGTAAGCACCTCATTTGAATATTTATTGCAGTGATATTCAACATTTACATAACTATTATGTGCGTTGTGTAGCACTTCCATAAGAATGACCTCTGAGGTCAGCATTTCTTGACAATTAATGACAATCCAGAGGAGTTTGCCCCAAAGTCATTAGCTGTGAGAAAATATTAATCCCAGAGGCCATTATCTATAAATCATGCAAAATTAAGAATATATAAAGCACTATTTCTCTACGTCTTCTGCATCTCATGCTCTTTATGTGATGCTCTTTAGGTAATTTTCTAGCAGTTAATGACTGGTGCTCTAACAATAGGAAATCAGGGCTTCTTTTTTTTACCATTCCATTACCCCTATAATAAGTTCTGAAATTCATCTTCCTTTCTTTCTTTCTTCCTTTAACAAAATTTTTGTCAGTTACTGATTGAAAAGCCCAAATAATTGGCATTTTAGGTGCCATCTTAACATTGTATCTTGAGTTTCTTTGTTAAAGTTGAATGAATAAGCAAGACTTGTTTTTTTCCTTTTCTTTTTTAAAATCTTGCTAAAAAGAACAAACCAAAAAACCCAAACCAAAAAAAAACCCCATACCAATTTCCATGTAACATATCTTAGTTCAGTGCCACATCATACAACTCTCACTTCAATTTAGTGTCTGCAAAATGTCTTTCTTACATATCTTTGGTATCATATATGTATCAATTTGACTTTTTTTCTTTTTCTGAAATTTTTATAGCTTGATGTTTAGGTTGTGTACTGTTCTTATTGTGACTCCTTTGGATGAATTTCAGCTTGCCTATTGATGAGTACTAAATCAAAATGTAGTTTAGCTCTGTGGCTATGTGTATTCTTTAATATCTTTCTTTCTCCTTTAGAAGTATTTTAAACGTTTCAGATTTCCTTGAATTATGTGTTATAAATTTCCCATACTAACCAGACACATTCTGAATTTTGTCCTTGACAAAGGTAACTACTCCTGGACAAAACCATTTTACAGACCACTTTAAGATATTTTATCACCGGAGGAATATTTTTGCTATTCCAAATTTTGACATTTCTTGACAGTATTCTTAGATCTGTATCTAACTGTGAAGTTTTTGCTAGACAGTAACTTCAGGGATTTACATTTTACATGGTGGTACAAACCATTTTATTTCTTCAGTTATTGATGGAATGTCTCTATCTGGATATTTTAGTAGCTGGAGATCCTGTTATTTATTATTCTGAGGTGTGTTTTGAAGATTGAGATCTGTCAATATAGATCTGCAATTTTTCTCAGTGCATTACTCAGTTACTTTTGTAAATTGCCTACAATCTTGTGTTTAGTATTCCAGTACAACAGTGTAGTAAAACTAATTCAAACTAAATTCCTTTCAGTGCACTAGAGCAGCGAACACGCTTCACTATACTTTTTTTAATAGATCTGTTCCATTTCATTCCTCCTTATTCAGAGGTTTATTTAACATGTGTATTTGGAGGTTATTATTGACTAGGAAAAAACCACAGGTAGTTAAAAATAATCCTTTGCATAGTGACAGAAAGATGGATTTTATTCTTTCTCAGCATTCTTGCAGTCATGTCCTATTCTTCAAGAAAATGTACTTTCCTCTTGATAATCTGAATTGAAAAATGATAAAATTCTTCAAAGGAAAATGAGTATGATTAAAACTGAAGCAGACATTACAAAGAAAATGTATATTTTTTTCTTATTTGAAGTACATATTATTGAAAATAGCTACTTATATGAAATAATTTAAACACAGTAGAGATTGGTTTAAACTTGCAGAAAAATTACCATAAGCTTAGCATTAAAAGTATTAAATGTGTTCAGGAGGAATGGAAATAGGGAAATGCTCTAAGCATGACATAAAATGTAATAATACTGAGTGTTTAATGACAAATAAATATAAAAATAAATCATACAGGAAATAAAGAAAATACTGTGACATCTGATTCAGAGATGAACTGTAGCCAGATGCTTTCACAATTTCAGGATTTCAAAAATACAGAAAAGGAGCTTTATAATGCAGGTAGTTAGCTCCTTTTCATGCTACCCCCATACCATGCAGGTGGAAAAGGGCCAGAAAAATTGGATGTCTGTTAGCCTCAGACATTATCTGGAGTGCCCAGTGAAGGAATATCATGGTCTTTGATATTTAAACGTTGCTTCTTCATGAAGTTGAGGAACAGAGCATTAAAAACACTTAAGAGAAGTAGCAAGATATAAGATGCAAAGATTCACCAGGGATATACTTTAAAAGGCTATCTTGATGATTGATAAGTTGAAATTGTCAGTGAACTTATCTGGGTGAGATTTTTAGGCTATGCTAAGAAGATACAGAGCACCCATGTTTCTCAATTTACTATAAACTGAAGAGATAAACCTTTGAGCAGGTTTTGAAGAGAGAGAAAGCCTGGAATTGTATAGTACATCCTTAAAAATACAGTGGATAACTATTGATGACTTCTAAGCAAGAACAAATTACATTTTGAAAACCTGTTTAAACAAACACAATGCAAGGAAAAATGTAATGACCTACTAGCAGAAAGATTTGAACATCCAACCTAATAGAACTTTTTTTTTTGGCTAATAACATCTGACTGAAGTTACCGAAATCTTGAAATTAAAGTCCTTTAATATAATAGCTAGACTATAATATTTCATATTCTTTCAATTGTTGCTAAAACTTCAGGAAAATTCCTACTTGCTTATTGACTGTCTCTAGAGGTAGTACCTTAGGATGTAGAATGCCTCATATAGAAATCAACTTGTGTGCAGATAGGATGTTTTGAGAACGCCCCTAAAGAACCAATCAATTTGGAAATATATTCCTTGATTTCCTGAAGATAGGTCTTTTCCCAAGTTGATATTTTTTCTGTTTAGATGAAAAAAAAACTGAAAAAAACCTACAAACAAACAAAAAGTGGCTCCTTGTTTGATTTAATGCATAGAGTTGTAATAAAATGAATGGTTTGGAACAGTGATCTTCAGACTTTTAGCACAGTACAGATAACTTTTTAGTAACAAAATTTATCATGATTCTAATGAGTTCTTACCACAGTGTTTATTGGAAAACATTTTCAAAGTGATATATTCTGCAGATTAGCTAGAGGCTGTGAGTTTTGGATTGCAGTCCATTGATGCAAACTACAAATATTGAAAGGTGATGTTCTGTGCAGGAAAGGAACCAGAGGGATCCTTAGGGAAAAAGAAACTAAAAACCATTCTAGTAAATAAATCCAAGTCCCAGAAAATGTTGCAACTGAATACTACTATCTGAATTTTGCTTATCAAATAGATTGGCAGATTTGCTTTGAAACAAATTCAAAAGAGGTGCAAAGCAAATTAGTCCTGGATTGAAAGTTCAGAATAAACTGATGTTTGCTTCATTAAGCACTTGCCATATTGATACTTGGATAATAAACTGTTAACATGATTAAGATATGTTGCTACAACCAAGGAAAGGCTGGATGTGAAGGAATGCATTTTGTGTTTTACTGGTGTCTCATTTTCAATTGTACAGGAAGTTTGCTAGAAGCAGAGAATCCATTTAAAAGTCATGTTAAATTACAGTGCTGTTCTGTCTCTCAGCAACTGGTTAATTCAATCAGAATACAAAGATTTTTCATCATTATTTAATTTGCTTAATTTCAGGGAGCTGTTGTCTCAGAAATTTTCCCATCGTTCAGCTCTGTGACTATTGCATTCATGCCTTGTGCTATTCTTTCTCTGTCATTTCCATTTCAATATAGATTTTATAGTTCATTACCTGTCAATCAGTTTTAAATGGTGCAGTTTCCATTTTATCATGTTCTGTAAAAGTTGCATGCTTTTTTCAGTGTGTTACATTTATTTCAGTTTGAGCTCTATTTATTTCTCTAAGCACTGTAGCTATCTATAGTTATATTCATTTTAATGAGTATTTATTTTAGCAAATGCAGTATTTGGCTTTACATTGCATTTATTTGGCATGTTTAATCAAACAAGTGAATTCTGACTCAACTCTGAAACTCTATATCAAACAATTTTTTCCATGATATTTTTATTTGTCATAGAGCTCTCAGTCTTCATCATAGCTTCCCTAAAATAAAACCGGCAAATTAACACAGAAGTAAATGCTTCTGTACAACAAGTTCTTGCTTTTTGTTCTGAAGCTGTGGATCATGCCTTACCTCACAAAAGAGCCTCTGCAATTTCCTGGCCAGAAAAATTTCCTGGCTTTAGTTATTTAGTAAAAGATTCTTCAGTTGACACTTTCTGCTCACATTGGGCTACGCACAGTATGCCATTACATTATGGAGAGACAAAAAGGTTTTTTATGTCTATTGATGCATGAAAATCTGAAGTTGGAATGTTTCATGTTTGTTTGTTATTTGGATTGCTGGCAATGTCCTGAATTCTCTGAGAAATTTACAGGATGAGATTGTGGACAGTGAAAATAGTGTACAAATTAGAAGAATCGTGAAAATATTTTTAATTAGTTAAAGTCAGTACCTATTGTCAGTAGTTAAGACTATATATTCAGTCTAGATGTGCTCAATCCCAGCAGTGCAACCAAAAACTGTTGGATATTTTGTGGTGATTGCAGGTTATTTTTTTATTTCTGTCCCAAGACGAGCATGCTACATCTGTTTTCCAGTGGTAGAGTTAATGTTTTGTAAAACTTATAACTTTCCTCTTGCAATTGTAAATGCTTGGAGATGGGGATAACAGGGACAGTTTATGGGAAAAATAGAGGTATATATCAGCTGTTGGGGGATGTATCAGCTCTTCCCCACTCAGTTGCACAGTTCGGGTGAAAATGGAAGCTTGTGTATATACGTTTAATGAACAGTCATTCAGAAACAGCTGTTGTCGCCTTCATAGTGCACTGCAGTATAGCAACTATTAAAAGAGTTGTTCTACTATTGCTGCTTGCTGTAGTGAGTCAATAGAACTGCATTTCCTTGCTGTCATCTATATACACTTACTAGCAGTAAACAAATGTCTTCAGCCTTGACAGAGAACATCCATGACTTTTTAAAAATATTTGTTATTTATACTGCCTTTTTTTTCATACAGGAGTATTTTCTATTCAATGTGTATTAAGCTAGTATTTTTCTGTTTGTGATCAGTATTGCTGCAGTGCATCTCTCATTGTCCAGTCCTGGACATTGTCACAAAAATTCAGAAATTTTTACTGAAAACATACTGTTGATCTGAAATGTAGACTCACCCAAAGTGCAGACATTGAAACCATTCTACTCTCCAGAAAATAAAAATTAATTTACTATTGTGTTTCCTGTTCCACTGTGCAGCGAAAGATGGCATGATATCTGCTTCTGATTATAATTATTAAAAGAGAGAAGCATACCATCCAAAAGGGAAATAAGTTAGCTGTTAGGCCTTGACCTTTTTCTAATCCACAAATGGCAATTCAGAAACTAGGATTATGTGTTGCAGTCTGGAAGGCTGCTAGCTCAAAATGTGACAGAACTTAATGTATGAATTTTTTCCCATGCAGAACGCCTAGAAAATATAGATAATTATATATATGTATAACATATATATAGAAATATCCTAGTTGAGAAAATTGTATGTAGGACAATGCTGCTTTGGATATCACATCTAGGTCCATAATGGTGAGAACTGTCCTGAGAAAGCACATGGTTGTGGCTGCAGATATCTCTAAGGAATTGCAGCTCCAAGGGCAAGACTCATGTTTAGTGTATATACTGATGTGAACTACATCCCACAAATATTTGATGGACATAATGAAATCTTTAAATTTGACTCAGTCTTGATCCAAGTCCATATATATATGTCCACACAGACACTATTTATTTTACACACTAATTCTTTTCCAGGTAGGCCTTGGTCTATGTACAGGCCTGTCTTTGCATAAATAATCTTGGAGACAAGACTGATGGAATTAAGACAATATTTTCATAGTATGATGACGTGCATAATTGTTGCCTGCCTTAGAGTGACTATCAAATTTCTCATCCCAGCCTCTTTCAAGGGACTAGGTGTCAAATTTACATTAAACATCCCAAATTATAATTTCTGGTGACTGAGTTATGGCTATCACAGGCAAGGTTTCTGCCATCCTTTTTTTGTTGTATTTAAGATACCACCACTCTGTCACCCTGGCTTTGTCCTTCTCAAGACCTCTTTCTCATGAGAAAAATGAAAGTTAGTTTGTCTCAGAGTAAACTACTAGATGACTTTGACTTAGAGCATATTTGCTCTCTAGAGAACACTCTTATAGACAGCAGAAGAAATTCTAGTACATCTACTTGACACATTAAATAGTTGCATTTGTATACTGGTGCTGTCATAAGTCATGTTTCCCAGCCTCAATGAAATTTCCAGTTCAAAACTAAAGATGTGCAGCCTGTAATTTTCTTCTGTTACAGCCAATATAGCAGTCATTGTGGCTTTATGTCTTCAGGTAAAAGATTAATCAGCATTCTCACTCCCCTGGAGAAATTTTTGAAGGGTCTAATAGGCTTTACCTACAGCTAAAGATCTGCTTTCCAGTATGATATGGATAGGCTCTTTCAGTTCAAAATGCAGGCTCTGCTAACCTCGAATGTTATGATGTCTCCTCATTTATCTATCAAAATAATTTTCAGTAGCTATGATTTCTACAGGAAAGCTTAGATCAGATACAGGGTCTTAAGTCTAAATCCCCTTGTGTCATTTCCATAAGGAAAAAGCAACATTTAACAGGCTTTTCAAGGTTTACCAGAGGAGTTTTCTGACTGCCATGCCTCTTCTGAGTCTCACGATTTCTCAGTAAATACGACTCTCTACACACTAGAGTATAAATTCTCACTGTCCTTTCACACTGGAAAACCTCCTTCAAGAGGTTTCTCAATGTCCTAGTGTAAAGGCTGAAAGACCTCAGGGGGTGTCAGTGTCCTCACAAAAGTTGCCATCCTGGTTATCATAACATGCAAATTAATGCTATCAAACTGCTGGCAGAGAACCTCCCTTCTTGCAAAGGCTCATTTGGCCATTTTAAACAGTGGCAGCGGCTTCTCTGTGGAACACTGCACATTTGGCATTTGCAGAGAGGCCACCTGGAGCTCTGTTCATACTTATACTAAGCATTATGCACTTGCTGAAGCATCCAGTGATCATGCTGCCTTTGGGAGTTATTCTTCAATCTTTGTTTAATTAAGAACTCTAAGGGTCCTCCTTCAGGTAATTGTTAGTTGCTCCTCTTCTCAGTCACCCACGGTGTGAGAGAACATATAGACAATTACTTCAAAGATATTTACAATACTCCCTCTATCTCTCATTCTCTCAAAGTCTTACCTAATTTGCTGTATGTTTTAAGAGGAACTGAAAAGAAGGGACAGGCTATGCCCTGTCTTTGTGGCTATCATTCAAGGAGAGGAGCACGAGGAAGGACAACATTAGTAGAGATGATTTCCAATAGTACTAATCAGTGCAAACTGACATTGTGACTGTCACATAGATAACACATCTCAATGAAGAAATGCTATAGGTGTGTATATCCAAACACTCTAGTTACAGGAAAATTGGTGTCTTAATTTTGTAGGGGAAAACAAAAGGTGTCTTCTGAGTGCAGTGTTTTTTAAATTCCAGTATAAATATTGAGGTGAATTCCTGCTGACACTGTTTCCCTAAATATATCTTTAGACAAATTTTTATTTTTTATGAATGTTGGTGCAAATATTCTTATAAATTTACAGATGATCAGACCAGTATAGCAAGTAGATTTGCTTCATTTGCACGTATCTAATGAGAACTTATGTTTATTATACATATAGTATGTGCTTTTAAGACGACAAAGATGTTAGATCAAATACAGTAAGACCTTCTTTTAAGCTAAGCATCAAACCTACCTTGAAAAACATGGAATCAGTTAAATGCTGCCTAAAGTAGTGTAAAAAAGTGATTGACAGGAAAAAAATAGAAGCAATCTAGATAGAAGTGTGACACATTTGAAATCAACATATATATTCTAATATCTTTTTATTAGGAATATAGTACAAATATTGGAAAGGAAAGATCTAAAATAGAGCTTAGTGCCTAAACACAATTATGTCATATAATCTTAAGTCTGTTTCATAGGGTAATTAAATTCACGTTAGCTGTGGTTTTTCCTGTGCTGTTGAGTGCTCTTCTCTTTTAGAATCATAAATCTCCTTCTCACTTCTGGTGAACATTACTTACTGTCACTTAAATCCATTTGTTGTTGTGACAATTTTGTCCTTGAATTTGAATAGCAATCCTCCCTCCCTACTTTTCAAGTTCTTGAATATTTAAGGACAAGTATATTTTCAGACAGTCTTAATTTTGGTCGGCTAAATATTTTAAGCCTTTATCGTAGGATCCACTTCTAACATCTTTATTCTTGTATCAACCTTCCCTTTTAAGTTCACTAAATTCTTTGATCTATTTCCACATATACATTCTCATTAACCTTCACACAGTTCCACTTATATTCCACTATGCTCTGGATAAAATCGGAGAGAAAGAATACAATTAATAATATGTTGCCTTATCCTCAGTGAAAAACTGATATATGCCTGTTTTTTCTTCTTTATTTCTGTAGTGACAAAATCTTTTAATATTAACTTCCTATCTTTTTTCCTCTTTGAAATCTAAATTAGTCCCTTTTTATAAATTGTTCGGAATGGCAGGCACACTGAGGATCCCAAAATGAGTTGCAGGTGCCACATAGCCCTGTAAGTCTTAAACAGAAATTCTAGAATTTTTTTTCTCTAGCTACAATTTCCTGAAACCATTGAGTCACTGCTTATGAATCAATAGTACTTGGAAACACCATAGTCTTGCCCATATTAAGTAGATTACATCAACCCCTCCAAATTCATGCTTTTCCGTCTTTCTTGCCTAAAGGGCTCAAAGCAGCAAGTAGTCTTAGAGAGTGTCCAAATCAAGCAGCAACTTCTGATTTTCATCCATCAAACCTTGGCTGAAGTCTGTTACTCTTCACTTATGAAACAGAATCACATTTAGAGGAATCATACATGAAACTAGGTTTCCAGATTCCCCTTTAAGGAATGTCTTTAAAATTTATCTAGTGAATATTTCAATCAACTCCATCCATTTCAACACAGTGGATAGCTAAGATTTTAGGCACTGTCACTGCTTTGAAGCCTCAGTTTTTCCTTGGAGTGTGTTTTCTGTATACGCCATGCATAGAACTTGACTTGTGAGCTTTGAGACCCAATTAATTAGTGTGTGTGCTCTTTGTTTTGGAAGGGTTTTGTTGTTGTAGTTGGTTTGGTGGGATTTTTGTGGCTTTTGATTTTAAGTTTAGGATGCCTTAAATAATGAGGGAATTGTGGCAGAATGGTCATTTCATTGCATACCCACAAGGAAGGTTGTTGCATATGAGACTTTTTATAATGCGTGAGTGTACTGGGTATCACTGTAGGTCACTTCAAGTTAGAAAGAACTAAATCTGGTGCCTTTTTTTTTATATCACCTATACACAAAAATTCTAGTGGGAATGGAATCGATTATTGGGCTGCCTTTTGTCTCAGCAGGAACATTTTTTTTCACTTTGAAAGAAGCCTAGAAACTAATAACAAATATTCAATATAAATGATAATTGGGAGAGAAACCCTTAAAATGGGAAGAAAATGATTTGTCAATGTAGGCACAACCACAATCACTATCCTTCCCTCTCTCTGTGAAGAATGTCTTGAAAACTTATATACAAACTGGGATAACTAAACAGGAAAAACATTCAAGCTGTCTCTTTAGTAATGTTAAAATCTATCTGTATCCTGACCTGATCAGCTACAGCAGATCCTTGTACTAAAGCAATAAAATCTCTTTTATAGTCTTTTCTCTGAATAATTCTAGTCAAGGCTAACTATGTTACATCAGGTTTTCCTTCTTTGCAAAATCTTATTTTTTTTTTGAGCACAAAAACTAATTTTAGCTTATTTTAATATTTTTGAATGGCTTATGACCTAGCATAACCTTCCAGCTGTGAAGATTCTTCTATTATTATAGCATTTATTCATGCATTTCAGTAAATTAACTAGTTTCTCCATTGTGTTATTTCATCAAATTCTCTTTGTTGTTTGTTTCAGATCTCTTATATTCTGACTTTGTTGTGTTGTGTGTCTGATGGTTAATCATATTGATATCAAACCTTACTCTTTACTTATTTGCACAGCCATTCCTGAAAAAAAGCCTCTACCCTTTACTGTAACCTCATGAACGTGATTTTCCACATCCCCTATTATAGCCAGGCATGGAATTTAGAGTTGCCTTCATCACTGTTCTCTCCTGTTTCCTGTTTTAAAGCTCTTATAAGTCTCTCCACACTGGATCCCAAAAAGACCACACTCCAGAAACAGTTGAAATCTATCTAAAAAGAAAAAAAAATCCTTCCACAGATGCTGGGAAAAATCAAATATCTTCATAATTGAATCATGACTCCTATTCTCAGGCCACCTGCTGAGCTTTACTGATTTGCTGCATTGTATGATGTATTCATGTAGGACAGAGAAAACATCTCTTGTGCCTAAAATTCTTGAAAGTCTTTTTCAGCCAGATGACTCAAGGAGAGAAATACCTAACATATCAGATCCATCTTGTGCATTCCCACTAGAGAGAGAGAACTCCTTTCTTCTTCTTGCATTATACAAAGGAAAATTTTTGTAAAAAAAAAAAAAAACAACTGATATGCAGGGACAGTAAATATTTATTGATAGACAGACAATCAAAAATTTTTTAAAAAGCAAGGAAAAATGCCAAGAAGATGCTAACAGTTCACTTACAGTGATGTGAGCATTTAAGAATCAGTTAGTCAATTGCAGCCCATTATATATAAACAAACAAACAGGTAAAAAATGTTATATGCTGACCTTCTACCCCTTTCTCTAGCCTTGTTCTGGCCTTCACTCAAAAGTGTGGTCACAGTGAGTTGTCAATGTTATGAAATCATTGTTGAAAGAAGTATGACATCCATGGAAGAGGTTCTTTCCCCTCACTTGTGGGCTAAATCTATTAAGTTTGCTGACATGGTCTAATTTATTGTTCTTTTCTTAGTTACTCACAAAGCTGATTTTTTTTTTTTTGGTATATGGTGTTTTACATGTATGAGATATTTGTTCTTTGCTTTCTTTTTTATCCCTAAACCAAGTTTAACCCAGCTCAAAAGGCTGTTTGTCTGCAGTTACTGCTAACCTCTTTTTAGAGCCCTTAGGGTCTCTGGCACGATGCTGTGTTTGTACTTTCAAACACTGTTATTATCCTGTACTTTTACTTATCACTTCCTTTACCTAGGATCATAGATAACTCACTCTCCACAGAGCAATTATCTATAGTTGCTGTATAATAGTTACAAAAATGCATAGATATTATTCTAACAATAAATGTTCAAATATATAATTGTGCAAAGCTAAGCTAATATAAGCAAAGCTTATATAAGTTAGATAGCTGTCACCTGGTTGTAAAAAATCTGTGATTCTCTGGAAATCCTGAAAAACTAGCAAGTCCTGGGTCCTTACACTGTTGAGTTAATACAAAGTTTCTGATCCTGTTTTTAGAGACAGCAATGTCTTCACTGGAGTATACGCTCTATAAATTGAGCTGTTTCAGAATCTTCATTCCTGCCTTTATTCTGTCATCATTGCTGTGATTCTCTAGTTTTCTGTCATCTATTCTTTTTCTGCTATCATTTCTTGAACAACATTCATATAGAATCCTCTTTTCTTTCTTAGATTCTGATGATTAGTTATTTTCTTTATCAACTTTTTTCCTCTGCTGACAAGATCTTCCATTTTTTGTTTTATTCTCCATATTTAATCATATTATATTTAATTACTAATGAAATCTGAGTAATAATTGAAAATACCTATTGCTTTAAAAAAAGTTACTATAAATTGTTCCATCAGTCTGCAGTGGGTTTTGTTGTTTTGCTGTTAGTTTCAATCTATTCCTGTCAGGAAAGCATGAATCTAAATTATTAACAGTCTAATAATATATTGCACTTACTATAAATAACAGTTATTAAAATGTGCTGAACTATGACATGAATTTTTATTTATGAAACTATAACTATTTAAATTTTAGAGCTTTAAAAAGGCTGTAAATATCTGACGCTTCTTATCTTTTTTAATCTCAGTTTGGATATGATGGTGAAGCTTGAAGCATAAGACAAAAATTACTAACAAAAACTTTTCCAGGTTCCTTTGTCATGGACAAAAAATAAAAAATGTTATATAAGGGTGTTTACATAACCGGAACCATTGATTTACTAATACCACACAATCATTCTTGGAAATACAACTCAAAATGCTTCAGCTTTGAAGATTAATGCATAGCTTGGAGCACCACAGCAGTTCAGATAGCAGTTGCTATGAAGCCCTCTTTATTGTGGCAATAGGGCAGAAAAGATTAAAACAATAAAAAGAGAGTGATGATTCTGAATTCTTCCATTCTTCTTATAGCTCAGTCAATACAACTTGGTTACCTTTGAAGCTTTTAATATTCCAAAATCATCCTTAGTTATGTTTTATTATGAACAGGAAGAGAAAGGTTGTGAAGGGGATCCTATGAAATATAAACATTATCTTGAGGCAATTGAAAACAGCAGACAATAATAAGTAAGAGTCTATGTCTTTGATAGAACTCAAACTAAGAAGTATTATCAGTATTTTTGTGACTAGCTTTTGGATAATGGCATTGCTGCCTCAAGTGCTTGTAGCCTACTGTTAAAAATAATGAGAGGACATAAAACAAACGCAGCCAAGTAGCTCAACCAAGGCATAATGTCTTTGGGCTACTTTAACTATTTGAGTTTACTTTGAGGAACAAGACAAAAAAGAAAGAGTATGACTGAGAAATGAAAAAGGAATTAGAATTGTGTGTCTGCAGAAAACTTATAAAGAAGCTTTATTGTTCAGGCTATGAATTAGTTCCTGATCATATAATATTGCTTGTGTGTGAGAGTGCCTTTTGATGTTATTTGTTTGCCTATGGAAATTTTTATGGTACTATCTAACTTGGTGTCTGAGCATTTAACAGTAAGCAAAGTGAAAAAGTTATTTTTGTGCTTCTATTTTATATAGCAAAATCTGAGCAATAAAAATAATAAAGATACTTCTTTTTCATTTTTAAAGTTGCCTGAGCTGAAAAAGAATTTCTGTTTGCCCAAGTTTCAGCTGTGGTCTTAATGCACTGACCCTCTGAAACATCAGATGAAGGTAATGCTTATCACTCATCTTCCCAGGTATTCGGTCTAATAGCGAATGTGGGATGAACATGATGGCATGATGTGGCATATTGGGTTTCTAAAATTGCATGGTTAATACGAATGCTTGAAGGTGTGAGGACATAATGTGGCCTTTCAGAGCAAATTAAGTTTCTCAGCTTTTCGAGAAGATGTGAACAAGACAATCTGGAATACTTTAGAATTGCTCTTGCCATATTTTCTGTCTGCCTTTTTAATTGTATTTTTTTTCTAATTTCCAAATTTCATTCAATTTTTTTCCCTTTGTTTCCTCCTTGAACATTTTTTTTCATCAGTGTGGGTAAAATGCATCAGAAATTGGCTAGGATGTTGAGAATGTTTTCTCTTAAGAGAGCACGTGCAAAATAGCAGGAGAACATGAAACTTATAAAGCTAGGCTTTCTTAGAATACTGACCCAGACAGGTATTTCTTAACTGTAAAACCTTCGACCTGCTGGCTAAGAGAGAGTGAAAATAGGGAAATTTGTATGTAAAAACTTCAGACCTACTGGCTAAGAGAGAGTGAAAGTAGGGAGAGTTGTATACAATCTGTACTTTTTCTAGTGTGTCTTTTTAGGATGAGTATTTGCTCCACTGTTTTTGCCCTTTACAACAATGCAAGACAACAGCTGAGTGCCATCACACTTCAGCTGATGCACTCTGAATGCCTATTACCTTATGCACTTGGCTGGTCACCTCTGTCCTGTTCTTTTCAATGGTTTCCCAGCCTCAGCTTGGCCATGATATTCTTCAGTTGATTTTTCTATAAGCCCCTCAGAAGACTCACGCTGAAAAGTTCAGACATTTGCAGGAAAAGAAAAATTTAATCTTTGCAGAAGTTTCTATCTCATTGAATTACAGCATCCAGGAAAGACAAATAAGCAGCTTTTTGACTTTGCTGCACAACCACCCCTTTTTAAGGAGGTACAGCAAAACCTGGTAAGCAAACAAACCAAGGCAAAACAAAAGGACAGTCATGATTGTCTTTCATCTGACCTTTATAAAACATTCTTATTCCACTATGTTCAATGAAACAGATGACAAAGTCTTGCAAAAAGGAGGAGGCAAACTATGGTAACAGACCACTCCAGTGGTCTTATCTATCTTTACACAGCTTTTCAGTAGTGCAGATCCTAACCGTCTAAGAAAAAAACTGTGTGGTCTTTCAGATTCACGCATCAGAAAAAAATCAAGGTTTTACTCGGGACATTCTCTCTTTTGCTCCTGAAAGAGCAATCCTATCAGTATATTCTCAGCTGCACTTTAAGCAGGGTGCAAAAAATACTAGAAATGGCTTGACTTTTTATTTTTAGTCCTAGGATAAGTTGAAGCAATTGAGGAGCAGAAAGAAGCTATTATACATTGCTGGATTTGCTTTGATCAGCACCTTCTTTCTATACAGTGTAACCTCCTGCGGTTTTCAAATGATAAACAGAGCACCTGGATGATCTGGCTATCAGTAACTTAAGTTTCACTGCAGATTTTGGCTTAACACTTTTGTACTGAACCCAAATAAGAAAATGGTTTGCATGATTTATATCTTTTTCTTAACCTGGAAATATAAGTTGTTATTTTAAGGTACAGCCTAATCTGTGGCTGAACTAGATAACTTCAGCTATAGATGAACCTGAAGTGGAACAGAAATGTGTGAATTACACCGTAATTTCAAATATTTATTCCTTAAATACTTTTTATGTCATAAGGGGCATCAGGAGGAGTATGATGTTAGTGGAAGGAGGTTTTCTCCCTACTTGTGGATCTACTTGGGTTTGTTCTTTTTCTTTTTTTAAACACAATCCTCTCGTTCTTCATTAATTCACATTTTCATTTACATTCAAGTTTTAAGATACACATGGTATTTTATATATGCTGGATACCTGCTGTTTTTTCTCTGTCTGATCTCTAAGACCAGTTTCACCATGGTCAAAAAGTTACGATCATTTAATGACAAGTAATTATTCATTTGTGATGATGATTATAGTCGTGTGGCCTCTATATTTTTCTTTGCTTTTAGTTTGAAGAACTCTGTTAACATCCTTTACTTATACCTTTGGGAACCTTGTGTTAAGATCTGATTAGTGAGCGATGCCTCTGCCCAAATTAAGGTGCAAACGAGAACATAGGCTGAAAGTAATACAGATATTATTTAACAGAGAAATAGAAAGAAATAGAAAAGTGGTGGGAAGGGAGAGAGAGAGAGAGATCAAGAAGCAGATAGTCACCACCCATGGATTCTGTGGTATCCTACTGGTCCTTCTTCACCCTGGGCTTCTTGGTGGTGGGGGTCCTGATGTTGTTCAAAACTTTTCACCAGTTATACATTTTATCAAATAAAGAAACTGATGCTCATTGGCTACACAGTTCTCTTACGCTACTGGTTAAATGATTTCCTCACTTCTAATGCTAATTAGAATGTCCAGTCCTTCTCTTCTTTTGAGTTGGAGGGTTTCCTGAGTCAGTGGGTTGGTGACTATCTCCCCTTACTGAAATTACCTTTTACCCAGTCAGAGCTGATTTCAGCACAGCTGCTGAGTTGACTTTCTTTGTGACCCATAGATTCTGCCTTCTTTATGCCCATTATCAGTGATAGATTCTTCTCCCTCAGCTTATTAACCTCCCCCTAGGTCTGAGATTACACTTGGACAATAGCACCATCTTTTTCTTATCTCCAGTTCCTGTTAAGGTGGCTTAATTTACAATCCACAATGAAGTTACACTGCCTACAGAGAAGACTGGGATCTTTTGTCGAAGGCAAAAAAGAAATGAAAAGGTCTGAAAACCTGTCCATGTTCTGCCATTTTATTATTGTAGAATGGATCCATCTCTCCAGCAATCGTCTATGTCATTTCAACTTTCACCAACTGCACATTTTACCTTCTCAGAAAAAATTGCTTTTCATTCACCTCCAAAGATTTTTTTTCTATGTTATCATTTTATTTTCGGTCAGGACTACATTTTTAGAGCAGATCTACCCAGTGCCACTATTTATTGTGCTTTGGTTTATTCACAGAGTGGTCTCAACAAGCATAAACTAGTTGTTTTTTTTCCTTTAACAGCATTAGATTGGAAAATGCATTTCAGAAGCACGTAGTCCTATTACTAAGGTACTTTCAGTCCATGAACCATACTAAATTTAAGCTGAAGTAAATCCTGATGAAGTATATATCCTGCAGTCACCATGTCCTTAGCACCAGTTTTCTCAACAGGTCTGCTGTTATTGAACTATGCTAGCTGATGCTGGAGGCACAGCTGGGGATGTTTGTCCTGAGAAACAGGAGATTCCAAAAAGCGAGTCTTTTGGCAGTCCTGATAAACTCTGTTGCTCCTTTTGCACTGCAAGCTTCTAACTGCTTTCTCTCATTTAAAGCCTCAGTCCAGGAACTTATTCTATCCAACCGTGCTTAATTACTGTCAAGGAGCAGGACATCACTCCCTCACACCAGCCTCACAGTCAGTAGTTAGAAGCAGTAAATTTATCCAATCTCAGACTTTTGATGTAAAATTTAACATGCTAAAAATAAGAGATAGTGAATAACTAACACATAAAGACAATAGGTATTTTCTGACACAAGTGAAGTTCTTGCTGGAAATAAAAATGTGAACTTTACAATTTGCTAGATTGAAATATTGGAGATGATATTGTAAATGACTTAAAACTCCTAGCCTCTCTTAAGAGTTTTGGATGAGTTGGATATTATGATTCGTGTGAATAGATGTCATGCTGTGTCTATTATGTATGTTTATGCATACAAATACCCACATTTCAAATTATATATATAATTCTCCATAGAAAATGAAAGCACACACAATGTGTTTACATGTGCTTGCAACTTAATGCACAACTCATAAGCTATCAATTAATTTGTATCAAACCCATGAAATTTGTTTCAAGACTCTTGAGAAGCTTTTTCTGTTTAATATATGCTTTGATTTCCACTAGTATTCCTGTGCAAGGGGAAACGAACATGGAATGCTAGTAACATCATTTAATATCTAAGCGTCTCTGTCCACACATTCCTTATACAAACATTTAGAGAAGAAACTTGAAAATGTTCATTACTTGAAAATGAAGGTTGTTTACAATTTAACTGCTATTACCTCCCTAAGTACTCTATCAAAACACATTTAGATTTTTCTCACAAGGTTCTTATTTTTTGTGGGTGAGTCAGATTTCTCTTATAAAACAGATGGCTGAATGATGATTCAGGATGATAATTAGTCTTTTTAATAATGATAATTAGTCATTTTCCATCTAACCTTAGGTAGACCCATTCCTCTGAGATTATGCTATTCATTTCTATACACCAGCAGATACTCTCTAAAAGACTTCTGTAATGAACCCTTCAGGAACAAAAAAATAATGATTAACTCTGGTATAGAAAACACATGAAACCAGCAAGATGGTTAGCAGCACTGTGGCATTTTCAAGGAGTGATTTAAATGTTTCAGCATTGTCTTTCTGCGAGGACTCCTCAAACAGAAGTTGGAAATACATGCAAAGGTTCAGGGAAAGCTGCTAATTTGTTGGACCTGTGGAATTTGCTTTGGAATGTGGTCATTTATCAAGAGATGAAGTATGTTACAGTGGGGATACTGTAACACGCCTATATCAAACCAGGAGTCCTGTGGAAAGGAAATATATATGGACGGATTCTTGATAGATGTTTCAGAGATGTTTATTTCTCCAGCCCATGGCCGGGGCTCTGCCGAGGAACTGCTACAGTCACGGGACCCGAGGGTCCTTTGCCCGTGCAGGAAACACAAACCAACCAATGGGGAACGAGGCTGAGCAGGGGCAGGGAAACCCCGTGTGTCTGTGCCCTCAGGGCCCCTCTCCAAGGGCTACATGGTGGGGGGAGGAGACCCTGACATTTCACCCATTTCATTTTAATAAAAGGAGAATGAAGACAACCGGATAAACATAACAAGAACAGTTTCAAAACAAAACAAGCCACCCTTCTGAGTCTTTAGATGTCCAAACAGATTCTGTGGAACATCTTAGGGCTGATAGAAGGGAGACAGAACTCTCTGAGCAAGCTTTGTGGGGAAACTGAGGCAGGAGAGGGTTTAATTTCTTCCCTCCCCCTTTTCATCCCCCACTTGGCATTGGAAAGGGATTTTTGGGGAAACAATTGGCAAAGGCATGGTTTTGTGAGGGAAACCATGGATGAAAAAACGGATTGGGAATACACTGGGGGTAATAGGACATAGGATAAAAGGGAAAGGTGGGATTAGGAAAGGGAGACTGTAGGGGGGGCTTACAATGGAGATATTGTCTAACAGGAACTACGATTTTTAGCATATATACTGCCTTTTACAGGAACACCATCAGGCCCAGTGACCTGCGATGCTTGTAACCCTTTTCTACCTTGTATGATTTTGAATTCCACCACCTCTCCATCTCCCAAGCTTGGGATGCATTTTTCAGGGTTATTGTTTTTAATCGCGGTTCTACGCACAAATATGTCTTGCTGGTTGTCACACCTTGTTATAAAACCATAATTTTGCTTAACATTATACCATTTCACTATCCCAAAGATCTTAGCTACTATGGTCTTTTCCTTTTTCCGAGTGGCTGCTGTTTTCTGTCTCGCTGCATCTTTGCTCTCTCTTTTGGTTGCTCCCATGTTGGAATTGTCGGGGCTGCTGGTGCCAGAGCTGCTCGTGCCTGAGCACTCTTCCCAGGGTCATGTTCGGGGCCGCGCAGGCCAGGCCAGGCCGCGCTGCTCAGTTCTCCGTGCGTCACCTCCTCTGGTTGCAGCTTCAGGCACTGCATCTCGGCAGGGCCCCCGAGCGATGACCCCCCCGCGCCCTGCTCCAGTGCGTGTCTCGGCTGGGCGCAGCTCCGCTCCGCCGCTGCCAGCTGCCGACTGCGCGCCGCCCCTCTCGTTTGGGCATTCACGGGGCTGGCTCCACCACGCGCTGCGCGGGGCCGGGCGGGCACTGCCGGGCGGGCACCACTGGGTCCCGCCGCTCCCCGCTCCGCCACCGACACTGCAGCTCGCGTGGCTCCGCCCGCGCACGGGATCTGCCTCGCTGCTGCTCGCAGAGCACTTGGTGCATGTGGCCGGGGTCGCATGGTCCCTGAGCCAGGCTTCCCTTCACCAGGACACAGCTGACATTGCTCAACAGTCTTGGTAATTAAATAATATTCACTAAAATATGCTTCCATCGGCATATATTTTGACTCAAATATTAACTGTGTCCAAAAAGTCTTCCAAAAGCCCTTGGTAAGAATTAAATCCCAAGAAACATAGAAAAAGTTCTTAAACAACCATGCCAGGAAGTGTTTCAGTTTTTTTTGAGCTTGAATCAAGCTAAAATTTACAAATCGTTGTTCAAGAATCATTTTAAGTTTAAGATAAATGTCCATATGCGGCTCTGAAAGCCAAGAGTCTTCCCACGGTTCCTCCATAGTTTAGATATGGAATAGCAAAACAAAACCAAGAAGAGGAATCCAAAGTTTCCAGGGTTTACTCACACAAATCAGTCACTTAGGGATCGGGGATCGTTCTGCTCACAATTCTCTACCATTTTGTTACAGTGGGGATACTGTAACACGCCTATATCAAACCAGGAGTCCCGTGGAAAGGAAATATATATGGACGGATTCTTGATAGATGTTTCAGAGATGTTTATTTCCCCAGCCGCATGGCCGGGGCTCTGCCGAGGAGCTGCTACAGTCACGGGACCCGAGGGTCCTTTGCCCGCGCAGGGGAACACAAACCAACCCATGGGGAACGAGGCTGACCGGGGCAGGGAAACCCCGTGTGTCCGTGCCCTCAGGGCCCCTCTCCCAGGGCTACATGGTGGGGGAGGGACCCTGACAGAAGTAGAAGGGAGACAATGTGGTTAAAAAGAGAATTCAGAAGAGAATTCTCACTTTTTTTTCCTTCTATTTTGATGAGAAATTCCATCTTGGTTTCAGAGACTCTTGTCAGTAAGTCAGCTTTCATAACTGATCTATTTTTTACAGCAAAATTTAGTCTTGATGTATTAACAAATGATAATTACCACTGCTCCTCCTTTAATAAAAAAAAAAAAAAAGCTCTTGAATGCTGAAATATTAGAGGTGTACTAAAACCAGGACTAAGAATGTCTGTCCAGTTCTAGCTATTCAATTAGTCAAAGGTTTTTTGTCTAGGCTGAAGCAGATATGTAATAGTAATATGTAGGTAATCATTACTTAAGGAAAGGAAAGAAAGTTGAGTATCTTGATATTTGTATCTTTTGATAAACTCAGATAAGAATGAAAGAATCACTCTGACAAGGTAAATAGCAATACTTATGTTTTGAGTAGCCTTGGTTCTACTATTTCTTGCAATACTAGAAAACATTTCTTAAAGAGAATAATAGATGTTGGGAACCTGGTCTAAAATGCATATTTGAGATGAACTCACATTTGGGTTAAGTATATAGATCAAATTTTATTTTTAAAGATAATAAGCATGGGGAGAATTGGTTCTGAGAGGTTAAAGAGGCTGAGCTAGAGGGAATGTATAAATTGGAGATTGATGCAGAGCAAAGTGTGGTTTGAACCTTTGCTTTATCCTTTCAACACTGCAGGGAGAGTCAGATAATTGACAATTTCATGGATGGCTTCTAGTCTTTTTAATTTTAGAAATTTAATGTCATGTTTATTATTTTCTTATTAAATATAAATACTGTGGCTAGAGCCAGTACTATACTTCTTTCCTGGCATGCTTGTACACGTTCTGAGGTTATTTCAGCATAAGACTTATTATACGCATTGCTCACAGGAGGTGATTTTTAAAGGATAAGGGTCAGAGGTAGCAGCTAATAGGAAAGCATCTGTGTGAAAGGAAGGCTATTTCTCTGCAAGAAATACTTTCAATTTTGTTCTCATCCTGACTCTCTCTATTCCAAAGTCTTTATTGCATTTCAAAAGATATCTGGCAAATATTTTAAGGCAACATATGAATACCTTATCATTCTGTACATTGGTCAGATTCTCAAATGTGGATATTTAAAATTGTGCTTATAAATCCATATTTAGACATCACTCTTGCAGTAATTTCCTTTTCAAAGGTGCCAAAATGAGCCAGAATTTGTATTCTTGTTTTGAAACTGCTTACCTACCTGGGTAATTCAGAGGAAGTCACTTTATTTTGTGTTTCTGTAAGCGTATGGAAGACATTTGCAAAGTGAAATAATGTTGCTATAAAATACTGCATTGCACCGGTGTCTAGGTCTATTTTAATTAACTTCAGATTAGAAGACTGTCTATGGGTTCATTTGTTGTTGTTGTTGTTGTTTTTTTCCTGCGATGCTTGGGAACTGAAAAGGCATTTAGTCATTCACGAAGATCATTCCTTTCTAACTTAACTATTTATTCAGCACAGCAATTATTAATGAATTACAGACATACCATGACCTTAGTTACAGTTGCTTTTGTCACATGTATAGTTGCAATATGAAATATATAAAAAGAAAGTATAATCATGTCATGGTTTTGCTAAATTACTCTAGTTCAACACTAGTGTTTTATTCTAGACACAAATTCACATGCTCCAGCCAACGTGGACTTTATCGTAAATTTTGGGACTTGAAGTGACATGCTTTGATATTTATCTATCATGAGATTCACTAGATCTACTTCTTGGTGATTTCAGTGTGGACATCTAGATCTCAATTAATTATCCTAAAGTCTGTTTCTCTAAAAGGTTTTACTTTTTTTTTTTTTCCACAGATCTACTTTACACTCAGGAGATTCACAGTGCAGAAGTGACTATTTCCTTTTACTATATATGGGAGGTCTTAAATGACTGCTTTAAGTGACTTTTATTAGAATGACGATATTTCTCATCTTTTATATATGCTTCCTTATCTAGATTTTTCCAAGTATTTCTGTATAGCTGGCTATCATACGAACAGAAATCTCATAGTGTGTCAATAAAGCATGTTTAGAACATGTTTAACACAAGTCCAATTGCGCTTATGTCTGCTCTCCTAATATTCTCTAAGCCTGAGAACTGTCAGAATGCTTGACACAGAGCAACTATCACAGGCAGAAACCTCATATAGCTGTTACCATGATTGATTTTTTTCTAAACCTAAAACTACAATGCACTGGACTGGAAGGGACTTTACGGATCATTTAATCTAATCCATTCTTTGAAAGGCATCTATATAGCAATAACACATAATTTCTGGAAAAATCTGGCAATAAAAGACAAAATGAGACACAGAGAAAGAATAAAAGATTTCCACTTTGATAAACATCATCAATTAGACTGCACCAGCAGTATAGAGTAAGTAACAGAAATGTACAATAAAAAAAGGACAGACAAAAGTGCAGAATAATAATAGCACGTCTATCTACCTCAGATGAAGCAAAATATGTATGAGCCATTGCTGGTCAAAAATGTCTGCTCTTAATACCACTTTAAAATTGTCTGCAGTTGCTTTAACATTAGACATAAAATATTACTATCATAATCTATATTATAATTTAGAAGGAAGAAGGAAGTATTCTAAAATAGCAAAAATAAAATGTCTGTTTACAATACAGAAATCATTAGTTGTTTCTTCAATTATAATATCTTGGCCTTCTAAAATATTAATAATGCTATTTTTAAAGTCTGGTATCTATTGAGACTAGGTTTTAGGTAGTCAGGGGGACTCCAAGTGTGGCTTGGAGAGATGAGAAGACGCCAGAAACTCACCCCATGTCTAATAGAGATAATTGCAGCAGATTCCAAGATAGACTTGCTGCGGGCTGAGGCTGAGCCCATTAATAATGGCAGTAGCAGCTCCAGGATAACAGACTTAAGGAGAAAAAACTGTTGGGCAACAGCAGCTGGAGAGAGGAGGGAGAATATGTAAGAGAAAGAGCTCTGCAGACAGCAAGGTAGGGGAAGAAGGAGGAGAAGGATGTGCTTCAGGTGCCAGAGCAGAGACTCCCCTGCAGCCAGTGGTGAAGGCCATGGTGAGGTGGCTGTGACCCTGCAGCCCATGGAGATCCACAGGGGAACTGAGATCCATCTGTAGCCTCTGGACAATTCCATACTGGAGCAGGTTGATCTGCTCTGAAGGAAGCTGTGACTTTATGAAGAGTCCATGTGGGAGAAGGCTCCTCAAAGGTCGTGAAGAGAAAGGATCTCATGCTGGAGCAGGTTTGCTGGAAGGACTTGTGACCCTCTGCGGGTCTCAGGCTGAAGTAGCTTATTCCTGAAGGACTGCACTCCATGGAAAGGACCCAGTGGAGCAGTTTGTAAAGAGCTGCAGCCCATGGGAAGGATCCAGTTTGGAATAAAGGACTGTTTCCTGTGGGAGGGGACCCCCTGCTGGAGCAGGGAAAGAGTGTGAAGAGGAAGAGCAACAGAGACAAAGCAATATGAATTGGCTGCAACCCCCATTCTCTGTTCTTGTCCCCAGGACAAGGTAGAGAAGTTGGGAATTAAGCTGAGCTTGGGAAGAAGGGAAGGGTGGGAGGAATGTATTTTTTAGTGATTTTTTTTTCTTATTTCTCATTATCTTACTCTCTTAGATTTGCAATAAATTAAATTATTTCCCCAAGTCAAATCTATTATTTTATAAAACTAGATCCATAAATATTCTTGAATGTTCATAAAACAAATAGGGTCTCCCTTATGCTTCAGGAATCTCTGGAAATATGAAGGCTTATCATATATTTATTAACATTCAAGGGGCTTCAGATCAGGGCAAAGGCATAAGAAGTATACCACACATTATATTTGATTTTTTTTCTTCAGGCAGAGATATATATTTTTGTTGCTGTGAATGTGTACTAGTAAATACATTCAAAGAACAGTCTTTTTGAGGTTGACTAAAATACATTCCACTTATCTATGTCTTTTTATACTCTGAACTGTACCCATTAGGGTAACACTAGAAGCTTTATTGAAGATCAGTACCTTTTGATGTGTGTAGCAAGAAACTATTCTTATGCTGAAGAGCAAGCACTCCAAACAGCCAAATGGAATGGGAAATAAAGTGGCTTTACCCCCATCATACTGATAGAAAACTACAACGTACGGATAAAGGGTTATATTCTGGCTTCCTTGATGTTAACAGCAAATTCCCTTTGATTTCACTGAGACAAAAATTTTAGTTGGCCTGTTTGCTCAGACATCATTAAGAAAATCCAGCCAGAAATTCTTTAATTTGCATAATTTTTTTTATTTTTTAGCAGAAAGATTAGTCAGTTTTGGATCTTGTCATTTTATAGCACATATTTACGAAGAATTCTAGATTTCCTTATCACTGTGTATTATTAATTTTCTAGTTGTTGAAACTCCTCAAAGACCTGAATTAATGTTGTCAAATAGTCTCTAAAATCTTTTGAGAAGAAAAAAAAGGAGGTGGGTTTTCACCCACCCATTTGAATGATTGGTAGCAGGCCTGTCTTCCAGATCAAAGTGAAAGTTATCTAGAGACAATAAAACAACACAGATAATTGGGCATTTATCACAGAATGATCATAGAAAAGATTATTATGATTATGATTTACTAAAAATTCTGCAAGCATATATCATTAATATATATCTTTAAGCAATAAAAACAAACGTAGTGACTTTTCATACAGTTACAGACAAGTCCTTTGAATACTTTTAATGTTCATTAACCTGTCTCCAGAATGTTTGCTGGAATATGATTGCCAAGGACATTTGCTAAGACTTTCACATCCAGGTAGGACCTGCAGTGCTATTATTTCTCTCTGTTATTCTCTCAAAGGGTAGAGCTGAAACAGGCAAGTTTATCTTTAAGGAGACAAATTTATCTGCTGAAGAACACAAGTGTCAAGACAACAGCACTATTTGTGTGCAATTTAACCATTAATCCTGTGCATTCAAATGTCCAGTTATTGCACTATTTTGAAGCAGTGTACATTTCAGTTTTCATTGGGACAATATCAGTAAATACAGAAAAATTTGCACTTAATCATATTTAATTATTGATTTTTTCCAAACAATTGGCACACCTAAATGCTGTAATATTGCTGCAAATACATCAAGTAGTGTACTTTGAAGTATAAATACACCTTCTTAAATAAAAAAATTTTTCATCTTCTTGCACTATTTTAGCATGCAGTGTAGGTTTATATACTTAAAGTTGACCAGAGTAGCTGGGAAAGAACAATGTGGCTGTCCATTTTATCTGATGAATAATAGGGGGATCCAGGAATTACTACAGACTTTTTGCACAGAATACATTCTGAAATTGTTTTCTTTTGCATCTGGTTTGTATGTTTGTTTTTCTTCTATTCTTTATACAAATTGGTGAGAATGTATGAGTTTTAATACATAATTTGTTATTGTTATAATGTAAAGAAAAGACAAATTTATCCAAACTAGACTACTATTAGAATAGCATTAGGACAGTAATATTAGCTGAAAAATTCAAGCAAAACAGGAAAACTATTTCGTAAGCATAACAAGAAAGGTTGTACTAGAATCAAAATTTATGAAAAATGTGAAAACATACTGTGTATGACAATTTAAGGATAAAACCATCGTATTTATGCTGCAAAAAATCAATGACAGCCTTAATTTTTTTTTTTTTTTTTTTTGCATAAGAGTTTAGCCTAGGTTTAACTTAGCCTAAAAAAGCTACGGATCATTTTGTGATCTCTTTTAGTAGGTTGGGTTTTTTTTAATATGTTGAGTTTTACAACATTTGATATGATCATACTTTCAAGTGAACTAAATTTACAGTAGAAATGCAGAGGTAAACCAGTGAATTTTGTCAAAGAAGCCTAGATATATTTCTTTAATGTTTTTTTAGAAATGTGGGGCTACTTGGTCCTGAGAGACAATCTGTGGGAAAGGGAATAGAATAATGTGTTCTGCACATCCAGGGATTTCAGTACTTGTGAAATTAGAGCTAGCTGTGCTTTGTGCCAGCTTTCCATTTGCTATATTTTCAGTATATATGGTATTTAAATTTGTTACAGTCTATTAGCTTTCAGCTGTGGGCTGATAAGAAGGAATTTCATCAAAATATAAACCTCAGAAATGAAAATCTGAAAATCTGAAATTACAAAATTTTTGCAGTAACTTTACCTTAATTACGGCTCAAAGAACAGCAGTGGCGACAGTTCATTGCAAAGTGCAGAAATTAAATCAGTGATGAGTGCCCAGTGGTAGTGCTCAACATTACAAAAATTACACAAATGATCTTCCTTTCTCATTATAATTTTCAAAGCCCTGCTGCTTTTCCTAAATTGCTGTCAAGTACATTCTAGATGAGGTCAGAATGAAAATTTGTCTTCTCAGTGTACACTGCAGTCCTGACTGTCTGCAGGAGAACATGACCGGAGCTGCTCAGACATAATGTTCTGAACAAAAAGTAACAATGGATTAAAACTGCATTAATTTGTTAAGTTCATTTCAGCTTTGATAATTTAATTTTAAAAAAAGGCTGCTGTATTTTTCAGATTGTCTACAAATGTTACTGAATACACGGTTTTAACAAGCTGGAATTTCATCTGTGAAATTTATTTACGTGTACATATCAAATAAAATAAAAAACCAAAAGTTATTTTTAGCTATTTTCATCCATTGCTTAATTTTTCAGGAGGCTGTCATCATCTTTTTAGTGACTCCAAGCAGTGAAAACTGAGCAAACGTTCTTTAGCTGTGTTCTTGTAGGGAAGATGTACAAGACTGAGAGCTGTGGAGTTTTCTGACACATCTTTGAGAAATATTCTCAAATCCAAGGAGACAAGAATTTTTTTTCTGATACTGCTATATGATAATATTTAATCACTTTGTGGGCACGCTGACTGTTCCTCTTCAAAGATAATTTTCTTAAATCTTTGGATTTGTTTTCTGATCTTGCTCCAGTACCTCACTGGTAAGTATATCTTGCTAAGACTGATGCCATTTTCATTAGAAATTGAAATAGATAAAAGGATTTCTATTTGTAAAAATATTTTGAAATTATTTCCTGTTTATTTCCTCTCATAGATCTGGTTTACCTGACAAATTGGACTGTACAAGAAAATTAACTGAAAAGTATTTGAACCAAAGTCCTTGGAAGCAACTTTTGGACTCAGAAGCTTTTTCCTTGGCATTGCTCTATGGCCAAATCTTTTTCTTCAAATGAAAGACTAATCAGTATGCCAGGCTAAGAATGCTGCTTCTTATAAGTACTTTTGCCTTATATGAGGCAAGTGTGACTATCTAATTTGCTAATTCCCCATCATTTGACACCCAACACATTAGGAAAAAAAGTTTATGTTCAGAGTGCTCATAATAGATCTCAGAGCAGCAACAGTTGCTTTGACTTTGAAGGGATGTTTCGGTTGGCAACATTCAGAATCTGTTTAAGTTTTCAAAAATGAGTAAAATTACAGCCCTGCAGATAACCTTTCAGTAACCTACTCTGGAGGTACAGATGTATGAAAAAATATTATGAGCCATATATGTGTGTGTCACAGCAAATTGCACTGCATTGCATCCACTTTTAGATCTACTATCAAACTAGTAAAAATGGAGAGTATTTCCTGTGCTTGAGGGTATAAGGTGGAGTTTTATGAAGACAGCAGAAATCTGGGTTTATTTCTAATTTGTGTGAAATTCTGAGTATGTACCATCCCAGGGGTTGACACTTCTGGGTAAGTGCCCATTCTTGAGTCTGTCAGTGATTTCCCAGGGATTTTGTAATTTATAAATAAACCCAGTGATGGTTTTAAATTCACATATTTTGGAAAAACTTAGGGATAAACACTTGCATTCTTTATAAAGTGATAGATAGTGAGAGTAAAAGTGGTTTTTACAATAAAAGAACAAGATAATTTATTTAAATAGTCATGTACAGACATTTAGATTTCATGCCTCTGAGTGCCTCTGAGCCACTCCATTGACTCTCTAGCATTGCAATTTTTTACCCTTCTGCTGCTTTCTATTTCTGCCACCTATTGAAACATCACATGAAAACTGTCATATTTGATTATTTTGGCCTCATTACATAATATTTACGTAGCTCCAGCTTCATGCATAATTGCCCAGAACTGTTCCCTATTTTCGAAGACAATGCACGGTATAATAACGCCCAAAACTTGAACCTTCCTCTGAAACTGTAAGTAGTCTACCAGATGTGCTTGATTCAAGTCATCCAAAAGAGTGAATTGTTCATTTCTAGAACTGTGCAGTCCTGAAAGCACCCTTGGCATATGTATTCAATAAAGTGTTTTACACCATATTTAGCACTATTTTGCCATCCTGGTACAGAAATTAGGGTGGTTGAATTTGGCTGAAATAAATTCCCTGTGAGGCCAGATATATCCTTTAGCTATTAAATGTTCATGATGGAGTGTTGATGAAAGCTGGTGCTAGATTTTGTGAAGTGAAAATATTCTCTGATATGCCTACTTTTGATTTTTGTAATTCAAATAGCTCCAGATGAAACAAAATATTATTCAGTCCATGGAATATGGAATGTCAAAATTGTTCAGATATTGATAATCAATTAAACAAAAGGTGTTTTGGAAGGACTTGCGACCAGGTTTTTAAAGTAACAATACTCCAGAAGTGTCAGGTACTATGAGTCACTAAAGATAGAAGCAAAAGCTTAAAAGCATACAAGTACTGGGAGTATTGAAAGTATGATGACCTTTCCTGCCAAACTGTGATTTTGTGGGGTTCTTTTATATCCTATTCCTGCTTTAGACAGGTGGGAAGAGGAAAGGCAAATTGAATTGTAGATGGTACTTCAGCCTTCACTTCAGCCTTAAATAGAGCTTTTGAAATATAGGTAACTGTTTATTAAATAGAAGACACTATTATTTCTTGGACAGAGAGCACATACTTATAGAGTTGTGTCATTTTGCTTGTCCTTTAAAGTAAGATGATAACTGTTCAGGTCAAATTTCTAAAAAACTTAAATCTACAGAGAATATTGACATTCAAAAGTTATTTACAATATGAAATGAGGAAGCCAATTTTGGTTTTTTTAATTGTTTCCATTTTTAAATGGTTTCATTTTTGTTGTTGGGTTTTTTATTTCTAGTGATGGTGATGTGTTTTGTTTGGTTTTGTGTTAAGGTAAAGTTAGGGTTAAGGAACTGTTGTTTCTGATGTTAAAGAGTCAGAGTTTTAAGCTGTATAAGATGATTTTAAGATGGAGTGGTGAGAAGAAGCAAAAAAGAATTGCCAAACTTCTGGTAACATTATGGGAGTCCTAATGGTGTGTAATGTGCCTCTGTTATATATTGTCTCTATTTCAACTTGAATAAGAATATTTTGAGGAAATCAAATAGTGAAAACTACTTAAAATTCAGTATGTGTTCTTGAACAAAATTGTAAAGTTTTTTTACTTGGTTTTGATTCTAAAATAATGAGCCTTATTCTTCTGTTCAGTGGTATTTCTCTCTGATATTCTCTTTGGCAAAGCACATAGGCCATCAATCTTGCATTTAGCAGTGTGTCACAGCTTTATGCAGCACAGTTCAGTACAAATGTTATCTCCCTCATACCAGATACCATGAACCAAGTGACTGCACCTCTGCGACCACATATTTACAAGTGGAGAAAGAGCAAATTAACTATTTATCACAAAATATATCTTTATCATTATCTGTCCAAATAGCTTCTACTTCTGTTGACTGATTACAAAAATTTTCCCTGGGAACTCTGCTTTACATCTAAACTCAGCTATCAATGATGCTAAAAAGCAAGAATGATATTTTAGTGGTTAAATTATGATAGATACAGATGAGAATAAAAGGCCTTGGCCTTTCTTCAAAATGAATACGGAGACCAAGGTGCTAATTATAGGAGGAAAAAAATAAAGTGGGAGTCACAGTCACTGTATAGCATTCAAATGTTAGTAAAGCAAAAGTACCTAAATCCTCAGTTGTTTGTGTATTCTTTTTCCCTTTTGCAAAAGTAATATTTCCTTAGAAGGACAATAGCTATTAAGTTCCCCTTATATCTTGAAAATATATAATTCATGGACTTCATTCCTGCCCTTTGCCCATGGCAAAAGGAATGAAGCTCACGAATAAATGTTCATTTCACCTGTAGTGAGTAAATAGCCTTTAAGTTTCTTCAAAATGATATAACATCAGGGATAAACCTGTGGTATAGTAGGTCAGGGCTTCATTGAAAATTTAATGGTGTAATAGATAATGATTAGCCTGGTAGTTCTTAGAAACCTGACTCTTTTTATGATGAGCTAAGAACTAGCACCAATAAGAGTTGTGGCTATTGCAAAGACAAAAACTGTTGCTGAAGGAAGCATTTACTGTGAGTGCATGTCTGAAATATAAGTATGGCATTATCTGCCAAATAGTCTTGAATAGCATTTGGCATATATTAATGTATTTTAAATTCCTTTTCCATAGCTTGTCGTTGTTTTTCTTGATGCAGAGCATATTTTTTTTAGGATAAAGATATAGAATGGAAGAAACTATGAATTTTTTTTTTATTAGAAGCCTATTTTGAAACATGCAATATATGAGATACTTGGAAATACATTAGAACACTAAGCATAATTTTAAATAAAAGAAAGATACAGAAATGTTGTGGTTTAAACCCAGCCAGTAGCCAAGTACCACACAACTGCTTTCCCACTCTCCCGCCATCAGAACTGGGGAGAGAATCAGATGGAAAAGGCTAGAAAGCTTGTGGATTTAGATAAAGACAGTTTAATAAGGAAAGCAAAAGCCATGCACACAAGCAAAGCAAAACAAGGAATTAGTTCACTGCTTCCCCTGGGCAGGCAGGTGTTCAGCCATTCCCAGGAGAGCAGGGCCCTATTTCATGTAACGGTGATTTGGACAGACAAATGCTATCACTCCAAATGTGATTCCTCCTTTTTCCTCCAACTTTATATACCAAGCATGATGTCAATATGGTCTGGAATATCTCTTTGGTCAGTTGGGGTCCTCTGTCCCATCTGTGTTTCCTGCCAGCTTCCCATGGACTCCCAACTTCCTTACCTGGAAGTTATCTCTGTGTTATCTCTGTATTCAACCCTATGTTCATCACAAGTCCAAAACAGCCTTATACCAGACACTAAGAAAATTAATTCTACCCCAGCTGAACCCACCACAGGAAGTTACCTGCTTGTCTTGTTTGTGATCATTTAAGTACCAGTAGTTTCTTTGCTACAAGCAAAATTGCATCAGCAGCACCAGCAGCAAAGCTGCTCTTGTAGTGAGACCGTTCTCTAAATTCTGGGAGATATTGGAAAATTCTCTGCATGCAAAGAGAACAATTATGTCTGTCTGCATTCACTTAGCAAGTCTATTGTTTCAAACCTTGTTAAGTATTGGCAGAATCAGCTGACATATGAGCTAGATAAAGCAGCTGTCAGTGGTGTGAAACTGGAACACCATTATATTTTGAGAGCTTGATACGTTGCTTTACTAAACTGTCCAGATGAGTTACTGTAACTCATAGGCAAATCTGATTGAACAAAAAGTGTTTTCATGCAATCATCAGTGAGAACATTACTGAGGGTCATATCTAAGAGAGCACTTAAAACCCTGAAAATTACATATCAAAATTCTTGAATGGTTGCAAATGTACTAAACTAAGGTTGATTTCTAGAGATGTATCTCAAGTTGCACATGAGTTAGGCAGAAATCATACATCCATGCATACCTATGCCTAAACCCAACTTGACATGCCTAAACCTAAGCAAGAAAAAGTAGCTCTGTCATATATCTCATTTTATTATTTCTTATCGCTGGCTTAGTTTGGTATGCCAGGGCTCATACAGCTGAATTTTGTGCTACTTGAGTACAGTGTGTAGCTCCTTTCTGTTTGATGGCACAATATTGATACTGTGAATTGCATTCTTGTGAGGTGAAGGCTTACTTTTGTTTTGTTTCAGTGCTAAATTTCCCAGTATCCTTCTGGTTACTTCCATAAAAATGGATTAGATAGGGAAACTGATCTAATCCAGAGTAGGCTTTCTAATGTTTTTCTTTTTTTATTGTAATGTACCATGCTGCAAATTTTTTAGTACATTCTTTCATACCATAATTTTGAGAACATAGCACTATTAAGCAGATTTTAATTAATACTGAATTTGTTAAGGCTTCACACTGAAATTACATTAATTTTACCTAGCAAACAACAAAATGTCAAGGACTTTTAACATGAATTGGAGAAAATAATTTTAAAACATTTCTTCTTGATCAGATGTTTTCACATAATCTTCAGTTAGATTTAACACATTCAGTTTAAAATTTTATCCTTTAACAAAGTTTACAAAGAAAACTTTGTAGAGTTAAAATTTCTATATTTGTTCCTGGCAAAATTCCAAAGGTAGATGATATTACGTAATCTATAAAGATCTTTTTATTTTTGTGATGTTTGTTTGGGTTTTTTTAAAGTTTTGTTATAATGCCAGAATATGTATGACTATGCTTATTAGCAGGAGAAAATAACATAAGGAGGATCTTATTAAAGAATATGGAAGAGATCTGAAAGATACCAAAATACATAAAATTTTGACTCTATGGAGATAAATATACATAACAGTAACATCTTTTTTGCTTTTCCTGCACTTCTCTTTAATACTACTGAGCATCGTCATATTAGATAGTTTAACAGTGATTTAACCAAATAAATAGGTTGGCAGGTCCAAAAGTAAGTATTGCTTTTAAGCTCTTACACCTTCCAGAAACTGCTTGTATCATCACTTTTCTTGTCCCTTATGTCAGTATGTCTTGAGGGGACCAAAACTGTAATGTGAAAAGATGCTGCCTAAGGACGTTAATAGCTATCAACAGAAACACCGCAGCCATAATAGAAAAATTATTCACATTTGGTTTTATTAGGTCCTAGAAGGATATTTAAGAATTGTGAAGCTTTCATACTAATTGCAATATTTTGAAATATACTGCTTGTTGTATTGGCTCACTGGTTTCATCATGCTCACCTGGGAGAAATTGTTCAAAAGGAACTATCTTGTAAAGAAACAAAGTGGAAATTGGTTCCTTCACTTCTGAAAAACTAAAAGATTAAATGAGGGGACAATGAGCAGTACTTGAGCAAAGACATCTGTGTAATGCCCTTAATACTACATAAGTGGGTAGCCCTGATTGAAAATTTTTGCTTCAGCTGAATATCTTTTAAATTCATAACTATAAGATCTTAAGGAAGCATTTATGAAAAATAATAAAAGCAAATTAATGCTTCAGATTTTTAGTGAATACTGTAATCTAACACACATGGAAAAAAAGATTTTCCTCATATCTATGTTCTGTATTATGATTTCTAGACTCTGAACAGAAACTCTTCCTGCCTCTTTCAATTCCAGAAAAATCAAGAGTTACTACAAAAATGATACAATTGTTCCCAATATAAACATTTCAAAGGATAGTGAAGCTTTCCTTTGCAGAAAAAAATTTTTGTTTGATGTAAAATTCATCATTTCCTATTACTACGCTAGGATTGTGGTATACAAATGTCATATAGCTTATGCTGTTGTCTTGGGGTGACTTTATGATGTATCCCATATTGCTGCCCTATGCCCAGAAATCAATTTTTGTGCCTTTCTTTGCCTTTAAACTGAGCCTGAGAGGGGGGAGGAAAAACTGGAGGTTTTTCCACAGAGGCCTTGGCCCTGGAGGTGGGCCCACCACCCCATCCCAGCTCTAAGGAGGGGGAGAGAGATCTACAGAAGGACTCTGAATTTTCCCCCAGGTTCCTCTCAGCAGAGCGGAAGGTTTTATTATTTAGCATCATTATCCCTTTTCCTGTGTGTTTATTAGATAAATAGTTTTTATCTCTTTCACTTTCCTTCAAGGAAAATATATTTTTTCCCAAACCTGGGGGGCGTGAGGGGTGGTTATAGCCTGCCTTCTCTCAGAGGATATCCTTCTAGATTTGGCCAAACCGGAACAGCTGTGTACTACAAAATTCATGATTTCTTCTCATGCAGCTTTGTCATTGCCTCGAAAACCCTAATTAGACAGTTGGTGTCAGCTTCTTATTAAAGAACATTTTCAGGAATGGAAGATTCAAGATGGAACTTTCTCGGTCATCTCATTGTTCTAGGAATACTTTTTTAAGGGGAATTTGGACCTGCCTCAATTGGTATTTCGTTATCTTAGATTTTCATTACTCATAGTACACACAGAATAATTAGGGGTTAGGGACATCGTTTTCTTGTATTTGAGCTCTGGAAATTGTGAGGATGAATTCTTATACTATTCTTTCATTATAATTCTGTGGATTCTGCATTTTTTAGTAGCAGTATAATAATATATTGTTTGAAAGAATAAAAAATAGATCAGTATCTCAATTTGAATACCATGACTTTCCAAACTTAGAGTTTAGACTGGAAAAATATTGTGATAGAGCACACACATGCATAGAATCTGAGCATCTGGTCTAAAACTTCTCTTCTTGATCTTAAGTGGTATTCAACTGTTAGCAGACAAGAAATTTCGGATTCTTTTTCAGAATAATAATTTCAGATGAATATGTATTTGTTAAACACTGATAAAACATTGACCTAATTGTAGCTTCAACTCTGAACTCTGGTACCAAATACAAGTTTCTAGCTCAGAAAATTTTCTGTCACGGAAAATAGTCATATAGTACTTCATCTGGGGAATGTATAGCATTGCAAAGAATGCAGGCTAAATCACATTTTCTGTCATTTGTGCCACAAAATATTCTCAGCGGTAAAAAAAGAAATCAGATTCAAATATATTGCCTGAAGCTGGCTGGAGGAGAGCAGAAGAGTCTGAAACTGTTAGAATTTATAATACAGCATAACAAGAAGATGAGAAGAAAAGATATGGTTAGATCTCTCACTGCAAACCTCTGATCTATTGCTTTTGGCAATGGGATATCTCATTACAAGGACCTTAAAAGCCTCCCAATGCTGTGAAGGATATGTAATAGTTTTATAATGGGAGGTAAAAATAATCAGAAAATAAATTTCTGATTTCCCCATTTTTTTGGTCACCTTTTAAAGTCTTCAGAGTATATCGAAGATATGAACTCTAACATTATAAAGTATACAGAAGTTCCACCACAGGTATTTCAATTGGACATTACTTCAAAAAAAGCTATTTTTCTAAAAGAAAATAGGCATTTGTGATTCCTAATTTCCTTTGGATGCTTTTGAAGATCTTCTCTTTGATAGACTGTGGTATGCTAGTTGCCTCACCAGGATTGGAAGCTTTTCTTTTCTGGTAATGAGCACCAATTGACAAAGAATACTCACAGAATCACATTTGGGTCCACTGAAAATCCTTACTGTGCTGTCTTATCTGTTGCTTGAAAATTTGCTCCTACACAGGTATTTTCTTATGACGACTGGTTTACCATCCAAGGCTCCCTGTTCTGTATTAAGCTTCTACACAAGCTGTTCTGCTTTTCCTCTAACCAAATTCATGAAAATACCTACAGACCACATTATCTGCTGATGTGTAGAGGATATGGAATTAATTTATTTCTTTTGATTCAGTCCATGCTACAATTATTATGGGGGAATGATGAGAACTATTTTTGTACCCCTGCCATGCTAGTCAGGTGTCTTAAATATGTGGAGACAATGGGAGCAAGTTGTAATAAAACGGGAAAGATAAAATAATAAAGGGTCATAATCAAGTAAATTAATCACTCTGTATGGAGTAGGGAGATTCTTTTTTATCTCTGTCACAAATTTACTGAGCAGGGCTGTCAAAGTGCTGCAGATTCCATGGCATACTTCACTTTATAGTACGAATAGTAATACCTCTTCCTATCCTTTTTTTTTCCTTTCTTGTTGGTTTAGGTGCAGTGTTTGGATATTCAACATATTACCTTAATAACACCAGAATAAATGTATTTGCTCAAAACTCATGACAAAATATACAGTTGTTTTCATTTTCTTGGTAGTCAATATTAATGAGGAATATTTTATAAGAGGTGAGTTTCTTTTAAATAGTTACTGGGAGGGAGAGCTGGGAAGTGTTTTCCATTCATGACATATTTCATAAACAATCTTTTCACCAAATACTATTCAATGTTAAGCCTAAGTACATATATTTGGTAAATAATAGCAATAACCTAACAGCAGGTGGTGAATTTTCACATCCCTTTGTCTACATATTATCAAACCTATAAATTCTTTTGTGTGTCTTGAGGTTCCTGTAGTAGATGTTGTAACCATAGGACTTATTTCTGCTTCTTGGAGAAATTCCAGTTTGGGTAGGGTTAAGGACATGTACCTGCTCAGGTTCTGTAGTGTTTACTGGAGTTCCATTAGCTAAGCCTTCATTCCCAAAGGCTTTCATTTCAGGATAATGTTTCATTATCGGTACACTTTTTCTCATGATGCTTAAGGATATTTCATTTTGCCGTTTTGGCTGGGCTATACAGAATTATTTTATTTTTACAAAGATGAATCTAACTCATGTAGATTAAGTTAATTAGAAATCTAGATTTTCATATTTTATCCCACGTTTGGCTGATGGTTCACTTTTGAAATGTCTTTGTTTCCTGAAAAACTTTAAAATAGATGTGAACCACTTTTAAAATAGGGGGCATCAGCTCTTCATGTAAAGAAGCATTCAGTTGGATTTGAAGAAAAACATACTTCAAGTTTGTTGAAAAGTCAGAAATTTTATACTGGTATATGTATTAATCTGGAGTAAAAAAATTCCTGTAAATAACACTTTCCATTCCTATTATTTGAATTATGTTGCAGACTGAAGGCCCTATGGGGTAAATGCATTATGCTTTCCACAACTGTTAATTTCAGAGCTCTGAATGAAGATGCAAATTTATCTCTGTTAGCTTATGAGAATAAATACTCTATATTAAGTCTTACAGTGCAGTGGTAGAGGACAAAATCATCTTTTTCACAGTTGCAGTTATAGGTACAGATTACTACTATTAAGCAAAATGGAAAAAAACAAAGAGGAGTGAGAGAGAAAGGAAAGAAAAAGGTACAAAAAGCTACTATGGTTTAGGTAGCTGCGATATAAAAGATGGAAATTCAGTCTTCCATGTGCTTCTATAAACTCTTTACATATTAAGATAAACTCATTATGCCTTCTTGGTGTGAATTCGTGGGAGATTCAAAAGAGTAATTCCTTACTGCTACTCTAATGGTGTATTAGAGAAAACAAAATAAATTTCCTTCATTTGCTTTCTCTCTTCAAAGGTCTGTGTCTGAAAAAGCATGTACAATAATGTTGGGAACAACATCTCTCACCACTCTTCTATCTATTAAGCAAAAAGTTCAGTAACCAGCAGAGTGGAAAATAGAACTAATTCATTCTAAAGATAGTATTTCCATAAGGCAGAAAAGACACTGTGAAACATCACTGCAATTAAAGAGGATCCAGCTTTCTTTGTCTTCTTCTCCAGTGAAAAAGCTTTACTGGTATTTCTCCTTGAATATACTCACTACCCTATTGCAACGTCAATATCAGGACATAAATTCCACTTTATACAGAAAGAACTCTTAAGCAGTATTTTAAACGATTCTGCCTTCAGGGTGTATCCAAATTGCTATCATCCTTTTATTGATGTGAACAATGACACTTTGCCGTTCAAATGTGAGGGGGGAGAAAATCACTTTTCAGAACCTTTCCTTCACATTTAATATCACCATCAAAATACAAAAAAACATGGAGTAAAAGGATTTACACTCTCTCCGAAGGACCAAACTGCAGAAGAAAACTGTAGAAGTTGCATAATTCTACATTCAGTGCGTTAATTTTACATGAATACAAAGGATTTTTTTACTCTTTCCTGTGCATTCTGCTGATAGTTTGAGCACGATGACAGTCTTGTTTATATAGAAGACCTTGTTTCCTTTAAGAGTAGCATGAGTCTGAAAACTGAATTGTATTTTAAATGGTTTGGTTCTCATTAGTAATAAAATCAGAAAACAAACTTTTATCCAGTAGTTTTGAAATAAAAGATTAAGAAGACTCTATTAAAATATCTTATTTTTTCAAATTACCAATGATAATGTACCAATAAACCCTTAATTTCTTCTGCTGTCTCATCACAGACTTGTTTCGAAGACATTAGATAACTTTCATTTCAGTGAATTCCAATTAGAGATGCATAAAGGCATTTAGCAGAGAAACAAGATTCTAGTGAATAAAAGTATCCTAGTTGTTCAAAACAATGTCTCCAGGCTATCTCTGTCCCCTTCTCAGAATTGTAGAGGCTGGATAGGAATATCCAGAAACAACTTATATTTTTGAAGGACTTTTCATAGTCAATTTTGACATCTTTGTCAAAATAGGAAGCTCTTATTTTTGATTTGTTAGTAAGGGACCTAGAATTAGAGTGATAAGAAAGGGAAAAACATTTGTTTTGTATTAGGTAACTCTAAGCTTCATAAGACATGTTTACATTGTGAATTTTCTAGAACGTAAGCAGTGAAGGGAAGAGGAGGGGCAGTCATTGATCTCTGCTCTGTGGTGGCCAGTGACAGGACCTGAGGGAATGACCAGAAGTTGTGTCAGGGGAGGTTTAGGTTGGGTATCAGGGAAAGGTTCTTCCCCCAGAGGGTGGCTGGACACTGGAACAGACTCCCCAGGGAAGTGGTCACAGCATCAATCCTGGCAGAGCTCATGCGGTATTCGAACAATACTCTCAGGCATGTGGTGTCATTGTTAGAGTGTCCTGTGCAGGGGCAGAAGTTGGGCCTGATGATCCGATCCTGTGGCTCCTTTCCCACTCAGCTGGTTCTGTGATTCTGTGTTTCAGTGTAGGAAAAAGCCTGTAATTTCTAAGTACGGGAAAGCTGTAATTATATATATGCTAAAATCATCTCATGTATAGCTAATTCATAGTGTGGGGGAAAAAAGGCGGGGGGGATTTTGCTGTCATGTGGGGACAGAGTTATTTTTTAAAATTTTATTTTTGACACTAAACTGTGTCTCTGCTGGGGGATTTCATTCATTTACTGGCAATGCCTTTATGGTATTGGTCTAAACCATCACTGAAAGGGATTGGTCTCTTGTAAGACTGGAAAAACTACGGGAAAAAAATGTGCTCTTGGAAGGTCTTAGAAATTACGTGGCTGAGCTAGCTTTCATGAATTTAAATTAGTGATGGGGAGATACTCATCCAGCAATAGCATGTTAATAAAATTGCTGATAGAATATGTAGCATTAATTAAAAGAAAAGCGTCTGAAATGAGAGAAGTTTCAAGGCTTGCAACAACAAATGCAGTTGCACAGAGCTCAGAGAGAAAGTGTCAAGTACTTTGATAACAGGGTTCTTGAAGACATTGTGTCTGAGTCAGTTGTTGGCTACCCTCAGTGCTGCAGCGTGCAGCCCTTTGTAAGTTCTATGATTTCAGTTTTATCTTTTGTGTTTTATATTCTCTAAACCCCAAATAATGTACAGATACTAGATAAGTATTTTAATTACTTTTTAATTTAAAATCAGAGACAGAAATCCCTATAGCGATCAGGTTATAGAAAAAACTTAAAGTCAATTAAAAGAACACAAGCTTTGAACTCCCGTATAATACCATTTTTACTGCTTGTAATTAGACGTACTTTTGTTCTTCTGTTATCAAAATTAATTTGTAAATCCTTAAGGGTATTGACATATCCCATTCCAGAAAAAAAAAAAATACATTTGACTGCCAAATTAATTATTTGAACAGACTAGTAGTATTTTAGTAACTTGGGTGAAAATATAGATATTTCAGAAAAGTTTATTTGCACTATTCTTTTTGTAAGAACATACAATTGTAATGGACACAAAATAAATCACATCGTGTGATTTTTTTCAGTGGATCACCATAGATCAAGATCTTTCAGACTTAAAAAAAAAATTTGTCTTTACAGATTACATTTTTCCCATAAGATTTAGGTACACCAACCTATATCTTATGTTGATTAGCAGACGGTTGTAGATAATATTTATATTGTCCATTACAGAGTTTAACACAGAACAGTCTTTCAGCTTCATAAATTGAAGACACCAGCTCAGACTGCCTTTCAACTGCTAATTTGGCATAAGAGGTATTAGCAGGGTAGCATCTGTGATCCAAAACCTTTGGAATGACTTGGGTAGTTTTCACAGCAATGTTAGCTTGCAGTTCAGTGAGCATGTGTAGTGGTGGATACATAATTTATCTTGAGCTATGCAAAAAAAATTATTTTATAATTGTTTTGGGATTGTTCATTTCACGTGGTACTTATGAGAAATGGCATTTTGACTAATCTATGCAGTAATTTGTTGCTGCAGGAATTGCACTTATTCAAGTGGCAGTTTTAGTAAATAGTGAAATTCTCTACATAAAGTGTGACATGGTCCAGAAAGGGGAGTTTAAGCCCATACATAATTTTCTCTATATATCTAAACTGCAACCACTAGAAATAGACTCTTATATACAAGTGTCACTGGAACTTTTTCCAGGAAGAAACACAGAAGGTCTAGTTAGTACTTGAAAAGTGCAATAAGAAAAATCTATCAATAATAGTAATTACAAAAGTTGTTACAAGCTTTCAGGTGCTATAGATTACAGATGCAGCTTTTTTGCATCTTTTCACTATCGCATCAATATTTTCTAGCCCCAAACGTTTATCACTTTTTAATTGTATGTCAAAATTGGCGCTGATTTTTTCTCTCCAATCTAGCATAGTGAGATGTATTATACGCTTTTATATCTTCTACTGTTAACTGCAGATGTTCTTCCAAAGTTATTTAAAAAGAAAGAACTGAGTGTGATGAAAAGTGAATGACATCTGGATGAATATTATAATCTTAAGCAAAATAAGTCTAAATTTCAGAAAATAATTTAGTCAAAGATTTTTTTAATAAAAAATCTACAGTAGGATAACAAAATGAAATTTATTATATATTTCTGTGTGTGATCTGTGTCTGTTTCAACAGATGCTCTGCTGCTGAAATCTAGATTATAAGGCAGTGAACAGCCTAAAAAACTACAAAGAGAGCAATATTAATCTAGAAGATATTTAGAGATTACTAGTGATCTTACAAGAAATTTTAGTTTGTTTTGGGGTTTTGATTTTTTTTCCGAGTCTTTGTTTTTCTTTTTTAGTCATTTTTTCTCTTTTTTATTTAACACTTTTCAAAAAGATTGGAGCTTGTGGTTTTTTTCACCTTATAAGTCCAGTTTTACTGTAGAGGTTAACTTGTATGTTAACCATCCATTCCTACACAGCCTTTTGTTCACATCAAATCATGAATTTGGGATCTGTATATTTATGCTTAGAATAAACGGCAAGTCTTAACAGAAAATATCAAGTGTGACCCATTTGAAATAGAAAAGGTTAAGTCCAATCCCCACAATCTAAATTCACAACCCATGGCTGTGAAAAGCTGTGGTTTTTTTTCACTTGTGCTGTCCTGACCCCCTGTCTATGTCAGACCTTCTACTAACAGTTAAAGAAAAGCCCCAGTGGAAATACAAATGCAGCCTCACTCACTGGACAGGGTAGCAAAGTATCCCATGGTACACAACTTCAAAGGGTGTTACAGTACAGGACATTGAAAGCAGGTTGGCTTTTGAGAATAATAATGAGAAAAAAATCAAAGCTGATGCTGAGATGCTTATATACTGATACGGAATTTTAAGCTATGTATATAAAAATCCTAATTAAAATGAAACCTACAGATGCATGCCAAATAAGCTACATTTATTGTGCTAGTTTGAAAAAAAACCAGTGGGAGGCATCAAGTCAGAATAACAATTTAATGGAAATTAAAGAAAAGGAAAAGAAAGTAAAAGAAAACACTGACAGAGTCAAGATACAACCTGAGTCCCTGTTAGGCAGGGTGGTGGTAGCAGTCTGGTAGAATGGTGGCTGCAGTCCTCTGAAGTGGTGATCCTGTAGTAAAGGGGCCTGCTCTTCCTCAGAAAGTCCAGTGGTGGCTGTGTAGCTCCTGTCCTCTGGAAATCCAGTGGGAAGAGTGTCTCTGGTGTTCAGAGTCCCAGATTATATGCACGATGGGATGCTTGGTTCCTCCCTCTGGGTGGAGCATCTCACAATGGGGTAATGAGTCATGAGGCCAAGTGTTGATTAGGCTCATTAACAGAAGATAATCCGGAGGGAGTTATCTCTGAGTCATGGGGCAGGACAATGATGGGCCATTAACAGCAAGATAGTCTGGGGGGAGGAGGCAAGGAAACACTGCCCCACCTGATTTCCACAGCTCATGAGGATGGTAATAGAATACACTTCAACCCAGGACACTTATGAAATTGAAACATAAGCGAGAAGATCTAGTTTATATAAATATAGAACACCGTGGAAGCAAATGTAATGCCATTTTAAAGTACATGTAGTTAGACATCTTAAACCACACTCCCAAAAATTCCTTCTCTCTTCACTCATACTACCTCTAATATGAGAGCTAAGGTTGTCATTTTTTGTATGGACATACACCAGAGAGTAATTATCTGGATGCACTTTCTAGAGCCACGTGCCGTGCTTGAGCAGGGAGGTTGCACCAGACAACCTCACCAGTGCTCCCATCCAACCTTAGCCATTCTGTGATTTTGTGTTTCCACATGTTGCCAGCTAAGAGAGCCACTCAAAAGATGCAGATGTCCACAGTCTGTGGGCTAATAGAGGCAAGCAGTGATTTCTGAGTGGAGAATGTAGACAGTATGAGTCACTGTTCAACACTAACAGGTCTAAAGGACTTTAAATGTCTACTTTTCTTCAGCAGACTCACATTTCAACTTGTCTAAACCAACAAGGGCCGAAAACTTCGGTATGTCTGAATCTTCTGAGCACCAAATACTTCCTGTGGTTTCTGAAACCTCTACATATTTTAGAGTTGTGTATCCTCAGTTTTGGTATGTAGACACAAATCTCAAAAGATTGAACACACTACGAGAAGCAGGTTTTGTAGAATTCATAAAAATTCATCTGAACAATCAAGTTTTTCCTTTAACTTTTGTATGTATTTGTATATGAATAGGGAATTAAACCTTTTATCTTAAATTATAGAGAACTCAAAATTATGCATTTAAACTTTCACAAACTAGCATGGATGTTGAAAGATTCAAAGAATCTCTTTCTAAACATTTGATTCCCATTATTAATATGATCACCAAATAATTGCGCTAATTGTCATGCCCATTAAGTATTTCAAGTATTCTCACTTCAAACCCTGTTTTTTGTAGGCTTCTGCATACCATGAAAAACTATCAGCTCAAATTTACCTCTTTTTAAAAAAATTAAGAAGCACGCCAAAGAAATGTATGATCTGCAGACACTCTAATGCCGTGAACTCTTATAATGTTCTTGTGCAACAAGACCTTAAATAATTATTCAAAAATATAGTTAGCATACTTTTCAAGGGTCTCCTGTTGCTGCATAAAATAGGAGTGTACAATTCTTTTCAGAGAGGACCTGCAGAGATGACCCAGTCTTTTCTGAAACGAAAGCATTTGTTGCTACTCAGAATTCATAGATCCAATACTCATCACTACCCAGAAAGCAGTTTTTGCCTTTCACTATCAAACAACAACCAGAGAGGTGAAATATGGACTTTCTTCTTACATCACAGTTCAAGGGATACTGCAATTACACAACATGCAATTTTCCCACTGAATTTTTTTAAACTGATTTAAACCTTCATCTTTTATCCATAAGGATTGCGACTAATAGATCAACACAGAGATAGCTAAAGATATTTTATTTGTATACTTAATTAAAGAATTGTTTTTAAGAGGGAAAGAAAGCATCAGAGAGAAGGTATATAAGGGAAGGTATACAGCATGAGAAAAAGATAAAATAACTCCTGTTACAATTCTCTTTCAATTTTTGTTCTATTTTCCTGGACAGCTACTAGTTAATATAAAAACTGAAATACTAATTGGCTCAGGTACAAGGACAGCCTGGGTAAGCATCCTGATCACTAGGATGGAGAGCTGCGGTAATTTACATTATGTTTTTGGATCTGTTCATCTCTATTTGTGTAAGAAGAGTCTGAAAGTTTTACTGCCAATTCCTGCTCCTAGGAATATCCTCTTGTAGACCACATTATTTTGGAGTGCTAAGAGAGTTACCAGAGAAGAGTGGAAAGCCTGCATCATTTCAGGCAAGGAAAATAATTGAGCCCTCATTTTCTACCTCTAAAAACCCTTGTGGTCTGTTTTAACAGGAAACCTGATCTTCTACATCTGTTCAGAACACACCAGACTGCCTCAAGCAACTCTGGTTGATGAATAACTATTCTATTAATTTTAACTGGATTTGTAGAAGAGACAGGTGAAAAACTGTGAACACTAAGGAACGTCTGTGCACGCTTGGAATAGTAATGTCTTAGGCGTCTGGGAATCTCTGGACATTACATGCGTCCATAAACAGATAAAACAGTGTGTAGAGTGAAAATGGATTCATTTTATGCTTTGCAAACTCCTCTGAACCTTTGCAGCCAACTACTCAGCATTTGTGCAGCAGGAAATACCCAGGGCATACTGTTCTTTAGCAAATGGGTGGCTGAGCCCCTTTCATTCCTGATGTTCTGAAATGCAGCCACAGGGGCTACACATGAGGAAGTAGATCTGGAGCTGAAGCAGAATTTTAGCAGCTCCAGAAACTTCAGTACAAAGCCTTAGATTCAGCACTTCTGATGTGCTTCCCAGCTAAGCGTACTTAGAAATCTCAAGAATTTTAGGCACAAAAAGTTAAGCTAGGTATAGCCTTTCTGCCTTTTATTCTGGGAGACTGAATTACCTTTTAATGGAACAGTGGGTGTAAGTCTGTCCAAAATTAGTGTAATAACCCATTATAAGCAGGGAATGGATATGCACTGATTAATCTTTAGTGTCAATAATTCAAATTCACATGTCTGGATTAGAAATTATTTTAGAACTATCTGGTGTTGAAAATTTGCCAGACTCCTTCTTAGACTGGAAATGGATCATATGATATGACAGAGATAATTACAAAAATATGAATAAATATGAAATAGAATCAGGTGTTTGTAGTTGGTTGGTTGGTTGGGCTTTGTGTTTGATTGGTTGGGGCTCTTTGTTTTGTTTTTGTGTATTTTTAGTACAAATACTTTTAAAAGGTTATAAAAGACTAGTCTACCATTCTTTGCAGGTGGGGCAGAAATTTTTAAATGGTAACAATAGGTTTTAGAAGAATTTAGTGTCTGTGAAGCTCTAATGATAAGTGATGGTGATTTTTTTTTTTGGAAAGAATATTTTCTAGTTTTATTAGCCCCATTGATGTACCTAGAACTCCCCACCTCTCCCAAGTTCTTATAAGGTTCCTGGAAAGGGATGTTTGGCTTAATTAAAAATTGAAGAAGAGGCTATGGTCTCTTTCCAGTTAGTTCTAACTAATGAGAGTATTTCAGTAACGGGAGCCAGAAACTATTGGGGAGCTTCTATATCCAATGTAACGGCTTAGTTCTTTCAAGTAGTTGGTTTTCCCCCCGCAAGATATTGCAAAGCATATATAATCAAATTATTCTTTCTTTCTAGGTATCTAATATCAAAGGAGATGGTTGGAGCTTTTTTAATGCAAATTATAGTAATTACTGCACTTTGATACGTATCCAAGCTAGCAGATAATTAATAAATGTGGTTTTCCTTTGTTCTGCACTGTGAACAAATTTGGTTCCTATATTTTCCACTCCCAAAGTAAAGGCTTTCCATCAGTTCTCGTTGGGGTTTTTTTGTTTGTTTAAGTGTCTTAAATGATCTTAATATATTTAGTTATTAGAGATTCATTCTCAATTTTTCAAAAGGCGGTTGAGCACCTGAATGGTATTGTTAGAACCAGTAGTTTTACTTGTATAGCATTTGAAAGTTTTTAAGATAAGTACAAATGTTAACCAGTTCTAACTAATACATAAAGATTTAAAGCACCGGTTTGATTAGATTGTCAATTATTATTTTATAAGTAATCAAAGCTAACAGACAATATAGGGATAAAAAGGAGTTGGGCAAACAATAGAAGATACTGTGATCATATATTTGAAACCTTTGAATGTTGTTAAACTTATTTAATTATTCCATAATTTTTTAGCTAAATTCAGGAAGAAATCTAATGTTCAATTCATACAAATTGCTCTGTTCAGAAATATTAAAGGAATGAGCACAACTGAGAACTCCTACTTCATAGTACTTCAGGGAGTTTTTGGAGGAAATTAACAGATCAAGAGTAATGACCCTCCATGAAATATGAGTGAGCATACAAAGACCATGACATATTATTAGAGGGAAAGTTTGGACCTATTTGTGTAGTCTGCAAGGTAATTTGGATTTTATTGCATAATTGCCATTTTTCTCCAGACTATGACTGAACTGTTTTTTTGAGGTTGGCTGATGAAAATACACTCCTCTGTGTGATTGACAACAAAGTCAGTTGGTTGAGTTCATGGAAAAATTGTGTTTGAAGAAACAAAAATTGTAGGGAGGAAGAGCCATACAGTTATACTTTTGTACTTATTGCACCTAAATGACATGAACCATACATACATATATTTTCATCATACACAACACCATGGGGCCAGGATGTAGACCTGAATATTAATGCCAAATATCTCATTGTATCAGAAGAATTTATGAATATTCTTTCCATTAAAATGTGAATACAATGTCCCAGTATTTGCAAATGTGTCAACAGGTCAAGCATTTCTCCTTTCACTCTAATCTTTTGCGTTTGCTTCAGCCAAAAAATTCCAAAACTCTGATCCTTCGAGATGGAATTAACTAATCAATTCTTACTATAAATTTTGCATTTAAATTATGGATAATCTTTTAACTGTTCTTAATTTACTTGTTATACATCTCAATCAAAGTACATGGCTGCATATGTAGCAGTCGGCAGAGTTTATGTGTTTGTTCACATAAACACTCCATAATTTACTTTTGCTAATTTGTGAATTAAGAGAAAAAGAAGAGGCTGGAAACTTTTATCTCTCTCACTTCTCAGGCATGCAGTCCCTAAAACAATGTGAATACATTTCACAACTTTTTACCTTAGTCAGTCACTTCTGTTCTTAATATCAAGGGCAAGACAAAAACAAAACAGAACAAAAAAATTCTAGACTATTCAAACTAAACAACCAAAAAAGCCTGAAGTAAGCGAGATAGTAATGAAATTTTCCTTTGCAGAGGATTTGATAAGGAAAAAGTGGCCTTAAATATTGTTCTTTAAGAATATAGAGGTGATTAAATAACGTGGTGCTAGTTATTGTTAAAAACTGACTGATATTCACATCACAGCTAAAAGCATAAATAACTGTGCATGAGGACTTATTTCAAACAGTCATATAGGAATAAGTTTATCTAAAGTGGACTTGTTACATGAAAGGAAAATAGCAGTTGTTATTTATATTCTCTTTCTCAGAAACGGAACTGTTTCTCTGTTTTTTTGTTTGGTTTTTTATTCTTCTTCTTTGGACAGAATAAGTTATTCGGTAGAGGTCTCTGCCATTTGCCTTTATTTCCTGGAAAGTTACATACTTTTTTGAAGTCTTTGTTGAAGTCTGGTGATGCTAGAACCTGTTTTCTTGAGGTTTGATCTGTCCTGAAAATTGTGTTGTGTTCTATATTTTGTTTAGTCATAAAGTGCCTTTGGAAGCTGATATACTGTCTCAGTTGTTTTGAGTTTAGTACTGGGAATAAACCAGTCTATATAAAAAAAATTAAGATCATGGCTACTAAGTTTAGAAATTAATAGGTTGTGGTTTGTGTAAATTTATATATATGAACAAAATGTTTTATTATTATCATGGGCTCTATTAACTGTAGGTGAGCCATGTATATACTATGGTATATAATTTTTAACAGTCACAATTGATACTCTACATTTTTAATTTATCTCTTCATATGACAAATTAATTTGGTCCTTTTAGAAACTTCAAATGTGTGTACCAAAGCCCCTGAATAATAATAAAACCAGAAAAAAAAAGCCACAGAACTACCTTTCATTCAACAAAAAAACCCCTAAATCTGTGCTTTTTTCTAGTCTTCTTAGCATTCTAAATAAAATAATATATAGCTGGTGTACACATTCAATTAGTTTTGCCTGAATTTTTTTGTTCCTTTTAATTTCTTCCACTAGTGAATGTACATCAGATTGGAGCAGAACTGGTGACTGGAAGACTTACACAGGAACAGATCATTTACAATTCCAGCTTCTACCAGAACAGAATAATTACTTAAAATATTACAGCAGTTTTCAGAACAGAAAAAGGATTTTCTTTCTCATATGAATGTCCAACAAGTGGCTGAAAAACAATTCCATTCTCAAACTTTGGCTTAATAAATGTGTAATTATTTTTTCCTTAATGATATGGCTTCAAAAAACCAGAGTGAGGGTGTCTAGCACCGTGATATGTCAGTTACTGTGCTTAATATGGGTTTATTTCCTCTCAGGTCAAACGGAGTAACTGAACTTGATAATTGCCTATCCTGAGCCATTGTGTAAGTGTGGCTGCTCAGAGATGGGGAGGGCTTTCTCTATGAGGGCTAAGAATAATGCTAATTAGTCACAGGCTTGAACAGGATGCTTGGATCTTCTCACACTGAGAACTAAGTGCTTGCAACGACTTTCAAAGACAGAATTGTATACTGCAAGGAACCTATAACATCAAGAGTTTAGTCAAGGATAAAAAGTGAAATTTTTAATTGGCACTAAGAAAATATTTAATTAGGATATATGCAGAGAGGACAAAGACACCAACATCTTTTGATGACCTTGATACCTGGTTATATTTGAAAAAATAAGTTCTTTTTAAAAATGATTTTATTTCTCTTTTGTTAGGGGGTTTTATTTTATGTCTTTTATGCTACTTCTCCTCTTCCTTTGTTTATTCTTTTATCACTTCTTAATTTAATATGTTTTTAGGGTAAATTACCCAAAGTGACAGGATATTAAGAAGTCATGATTTAAAAACCTGTGATAGGTTTATAACAGACATGACTGACTGTTACTAAGCCATCCTTTATGTGCTAAATGGACTCTGCTCTATTAAGGATTGAAAATACACGTTTAGCCATGTTACAGAAGCAGATCTGCTTTTCAACATCTTACCACTGTAATTAGTTCTTATGCTGAGCAAAGGGCCTTTTTGTGGAAAACATCTTGTGAGAGAAAAGTGTGGGTAGGAGGTGAAAGTTTCAAGGTAACTGTAACATTTAAGGATTTAAAGCCAGAGAGCTGTCATTCGTGCTTAAATGCCTTATCTAAGTCTGATCATTTCTTTATGTTTGGGGCATATTCATCCCTCAAGCAGAGTCAGAAGCTGTAGATGAACTTGATTATTTCATACTCATCCAGTCGACCCAGATGAGCAACCCTATTTTTTTAAAATATTCTTTTGGTGTAAACTGTCCTCATTTTGGTGGAAGTTATTAAATAAAGACAAATTATACCTATAAAAAGTAGTTGCAATATAAATATGAGATAAAACATGTTGAAAACCCTATTGTTGAAATATAGAAAGCACTCACAGCTTTCCATTTTTAATTCACCACAATTACATAATTTTTCTTTCCTCTGTAAAGTTTGTTTTGCTCTGTAAAGCCCATGTAAACTGTGTCTCCTCAGTTTCTACAGCACTATATACTTTCATATTTCAATCTACAAATCTCAAACATATAGCACAAAAAAGATCATGATGCTTAGATTAACATTAGGAGTATGCACTTGACTCTGAAACATGCAATTGTATCAAACTACAACAATAGATACAAGTACACTATTCTGTATCATAAGGATGTGGAATGTCAAAGAAAAAAAGGATAAAATTGACTCTCAGTAGTGTATAATTTTTAAAAAGATTGATAGAAGATTGTACTCAGAAGTCGCTGGAATCAGTAGGAAGCCAGTATTAAATACTTCAATCTAATATTTCAATAAGTCATTAACAAAATATGATTCTTTCATTTTTATGGTTTCTTGCACCTGCTGCTCTCTCTTGAATGCTAGGGATGCTATGAGTGGTTACTAAGGAAACAGAGATCTTTGGATTTAATTAAGACTTGTCAGGTAAAGCTCTTTAGGTTGTTTGACTGGGTTTTTTTTAAGGAGAGTAAAGCAACTTTAAAAATAATATAGCTTAAAATCAATCTGCACATATCTTGCTACTGATAAAAGCTCCCAAACAGATTTAAAATAGCTTGCAGCACTTATCTCTTATTCGTTTACTTAGCAATGAAAATGGCCACTTCTAATTTACTCCTCATTCTGTACTATCCTTTTAAAATGAAAATAAGCTATACATAAAAGACAATTTGAGGTCCATTTAAAGTCCTCGTGTGTTGTAGCTTCTATCCCAGTGGGAAATAATATCTGCTTATGGCTTACTTTGATAGCAGTACTTCACATTTCACTGATAGCTTGGGTTTCATGATTTCGTGTTGAATGAGTTTGTCATATTGAATAAACTTTCTAAGGGTACAATTATATGGCAGCAGAATTCTTATCTGTCAGAGGTATCCATTTCCTCCTCTCCATGGTAGGTAAGGGTTTATATGATGAAATAAATGTGGCCTGAATGAGTTCTCAGTAACTGTGGAGCTACTGAAAACTGCTTAGACTACAAAGCTGACCGAAAAATCATAGACAAGGAATTTTAGGCAGGCACCTGTCCTACAGAAAATCATTAAGAACATGCTGAAAAATGTGGGAAGAACAACATTCTTAAAGGGAAGATTTTAAAATGAATTAAGGGTTTTTTCATGAATTTCATTAAGACATGCACGTCTTAAATGTGTGTATCAGACAAGCTGGAAAATGAGTCAATTTTCCTGTTCTTTGACATTGTAGTCTTTCTTTTTGACACTGTTCATCTTCTTAGTTCTTAAAATTAACTTTCCAGACAACACCAAAAACGTAATCAGAAAAAGGAAGGAGGTGTTTGATTTTTTGGTTGGCTTGTTTTTTTGGAATAAGTGTGGGTGCGTGTGGGTGCGTGCATGTACTTTATTTTTTCCCCTGGTCATTTTGTCTTGATATTCTTCCTTTGTTATACCCTCCTCAGGCATGTTCCCAGGCTTGTACAGTTCTCTGAATTTTTTCTTAGGCTAATCTTATGTTTCTTTAACCATATGCTGTTTTCTCAATGCCTTGACTCCCTCTATTTCTACCTTCCTTTGCATTTACTGCAAAGCTAACTTTGACCTCAACGTCCTCTTCACTCTGAGGTCTTAATTTTATAGCAGGCAATAATGAGACACTGAAAATGAGCATCAATATGTTAGGAAAACCCAGGAGTTCAGAAACATGTAGTTCTATCCAAGACCAGATAGGGAATCTAAAATACTAGCATGATAAGCATCTGCATAGTCCTGTTTTGTGCTTTGCTTTTCCTTTGATTTTCGTTTGAATTTTGCCGAATAAACAAGCCACAAATGCAAATAGAAGCAATTACTTGGGGAGGAAGAGAATACAATAATTCTGTAAATTTAGGTCACCATTTTGTTCAGATTAAGTTGGATTTGGATATTTATTTGCATCATCCATAGATCCGTACATTCTACCATGTCTACATATTTAAATGCAATTTACTGTGGAGGTATCCTTACATCTTTTTACCGGCTAGGCTAGTAGTTCAATGCCTTAGAAAACCCCAGGCAGCGTAGAGAGGTAGCACGGGCAATCCAGCATTTCAGTAGCTCTAAAAGTGGTAAATGTATTAGCTGCAAAGCTGATACCACCAGTAGAGGCAAAGAGGGAGAAATATAGCTCCCAGCTTTCCTAATTTCCCCCAATTAGAAGCGTTCAAAAGAAACAGAAGCACACAGACGTTCGCAGAAAGAGTTGCAAAGCCAAAGAGGGTGGGCCCCGCCTTGGTCCTTTCTTTTATTGGGAGAAGGGGAAAGGGGCGGACTGGGGCGGACCCGGGGTGAGCGGCCAATCAGACACTGCTGAAGAGTTTGAGGTACATTTGGTTTTGCCCGCACTTGGAACAAAGGGGTTCAGCTTGGGGAGGGGAGGGGAAGCTCGGAGCAGGCAGCAACAATTTACCTTATTACTTGGATTAATGCACTGCTAGAGTTAGACTGTAGCTTACACAGATATCATTTCCAATTACATCATTCCCACTTCTCAAGGTATTTTTAAGAGTTATAAAGAGTTGCTTTAGGGTTTGATGCCATCACTATATAATAATATATGTATATGACAATATACTGCTCAGAACACAAAGAATATCACATCAGTTCAGAATAAATTGGATCTTAATTAAAACAAGATATTGGAAACTAAAGAGAATATAGATACATAAAGTCCAGCACGATTATGTCTTTAGTTTTACCTGGGGATTTAATTTTACATGAGGATTCTAAGGTAAGTGCAAATGGTAAAGTTTAGCTATGCAATAACTTAGAGCACTCCTGCCACTCAGAAACAGAATCATTTAGGTTGGAAAAAACTTCTCAGATCATTGAATCCAACCTAACTGTGTCAAGTCCACCATTAAATCATGTCCCATCTAGTTGCATGTGCTGATTTTGTTAGTGATTTGATAACACCAGTAAAAACAATGAGTCTTCCAGCATGCTGATCCAGTACTAATGCTGAGGAATAAGTTGTCCAAAATAGTCACTATTAATGTTATACTGTGCATCAAATGGGTAATTTCTGACTCTATCCTGTCCAAGTTCCATCAAAAACATTATTAATTAATATTTAAATAGTACCTTAACATTATAAAATGTGCAATAGGAATGTGTCATTACTTAGACATATTGACATCATGAGTGGTGCAACAGTCCTGAAAATTTACATTAGTTTTGACAGAAAATTTTAGAACAGAATGTAACTAAACTGTGGTTAGAAACAGATGTTTATTTTTTTAAGATCTTAGCTGGATTGTCTGATACTGATAGTTTTATAACTGTAATTCTACCAGAAATTGTAATACAGCCTCACATACGTAGTATTCTTATTTAAAAAGTTATTAAAGCATTATTTAAAGCAACTGATATGTCAAAATGTCGTGGTTAGATGGATACATCAAAATTGCCACAAGAAATCTGGCATTTTCATTAAATTATTAGCACATTTGTTATGATTTGTTATGATTTTTTTATGATGGAATATAAGTAGGCTTGCATGCATGATTTTGAGCTGATGAATGGATACTTCAGTGATGCCAAATACATAAACCTTAAAAACCACAAAAGACACGTCTAAATTTTAATTTAGTTTAAATTGCTTTTATTTGTAACACAGTGTTATTCATTTTCTCTTCTTATGCAACTTGCAAAAATGTTTCCCAAACAACCAGAAATCTGATTCACTTGTAAAAGTGTTCTTGAAGGCATCTATGATCACATGTAATTTAAATACTCTTCCATTTGAGCAGTAAAGGGCTAAAGAGAAACAAACAAACAAAACAAAATCCATCAAACATTTAAAATAAGTTGCAATAGCTTTGATTATAAGTTGAAGGACAAAATAATTTCCCTCACGTATCTATAGGATTGGCATGATGAAATATAAAGCTTCTTATATAGTATAGTTTTATAAATATTTGCACAACTTTTAATGCTGCTTAAAGATTGTTAGCCTGGAATTTATATTCTGTTTAGTGACTGCACTGCAATGCAAGTGGAAAGAAATATTATCTGCACATTATATGTAAGGGCTTGTCCAGGGATCAGGAGGCATGTACATATTTCAATCCTGGCTACTCTTGATCACAGATGGACTACTCTATACATCTTTCAGAAGGGATGTGTGAGAGATTCTTTAATAACTTCTCAAGTAGGGCAAGACCTTATCATGTAAATAATCCTGTAACACTCCATTCCAGATGCACAGCATAATTCAGTTTGCAGTGTAATAAAAGTATGTAAAAGATACAGGAGGACTAATCTAATTGTTCTCTTACTTGTAAGCACAGTAATTACCTGGGCTATAACCTTGGTGCTTGCTATTTGTTGCTCTTTGAAAATGACTGTGACTGAGCAGCATTTCTCTTGCAATTAAATGTAACCTATGGTTTAATAATATTTCCTGTTGTTAAGCAACAAATACTCCATCAATTTTTAATGTTCTACAAGTCAGAGTCATAGAACTGATCTAAAATATTCCAGATGTTAGTGGTAAATATCTCCTTTTCAAACAGGAATCTGTCACATGTGGGGTCCCACGATAATGGGCCAATGCTGTTCAATATCTTCATAAGTAATCTGTACAACAGGATTGAGTGTACCCTGATAAAGTTTGCTTATGATACCGAGTGGGGAAGCAGACACCTTGGAAGGGAGAGCTACTCAGCATAAAGATCTGGATAGGCTGAAAGGGTCTTATGAAATTCAGTGAGGACAAAGTGCAAAGTCTCAAGTCTGGGAAACATAACCCAGGAGTGCAGAACAGGCTGGCATTTACCCAGATGGGGACCTGGGGGTGCTGGTGGACAAGCTCCTTGTGAACGAGCAGTGCTGCTGCAGCACAGAAAGCCAACAGGATGCTGAACTGCATCAACAAGAGCATCACCAGTAGTGATGAAGAAGTCTCTATTCACTCTATTCAGTGCTGGTCAGTCCATGCCTGAAAGAGTGTGTTCTTTTTTTGGTCCCTGCTACTCAAAATAGCTGTGAACAGGTGACAGAGGGTTTAGAAGAGGGCCACCAAGATAATCAAGGGGCTGGGAAGCCTGGCATGTGAGGAAAGCCTAAGAGAACTGGGTTAACTGGGTTTGTTCAACCTTGAGAAGAGAAGGTTGAGGGGAGACCTTATCACCCTTTTTCGGTGTTTAAAGGGAGGTACAAAGAAAATGCAGACTCCATTTTTATGAGGAGTCACAGGGAAAAGAGGAGGGATAATAGGTGCAAGTAACTTGTGGAGAGACTCCTACTGGACAGAAGAGGAATAGTTTTCACAATGAGAACAATCAACAGTTGGAATAACCCATCCAGACAAGCAGTGTTCCAATATGGCACAATTTTAAGATTCATCTCACCAGGATGCTGGACCCCCTTGTCTGGATTGTGCTTTTACCAAGAAAGGCTGTACCAGATGATCCTTGATGTTCCTTCCAACCTGATATTCTATGCTTTTCTGATTCAGTGATTCAAATAAAATCACATTACAAATTATCTTTCTTTACAGCCTAACTCACATAATCTCAAAAAAATACAATTTTAAAATATAATTCACATACTAATTTTTGGAATTCACAGTTCATATTTTAGGAGTATTAATTACATTTTATGCTATTGTATTGCATTTCTACATATATATGTAGACAATGACAGATTACTTTCCCATGTGGCAGACAGTAAAGTAGATCACAATGTCATGTATTTATCATAGGTTGTTTAGATCAGTCCACACAGTTGTAAGTATATACATTATTTATGTGGGAGAGTAAGTTTATAAATAAAGAATACTAATCAGCTTGTAAGAGAACTGCTGTCTTTACATTTTTCATTCTCTCTCATAAAATGAAATATCAGGCAGTCAGCTTCTGTTTGTACTGACATAATATACTACTATCCTTAGTACACACATGCAGTCAATGAATTGGAACCCATGTTTAAAAAAGAGGAAAATAAACTAGGAAGTGAGGCAGACAAGATGAGAGAGACAGACAAGATGAGGAAGGCAGAATTACACCAACATGTGGGAGCATCGATGAGCATAATTGAAAAACGAATGTCAAATACTTTCTGCTCACTTCACACAGGTATTGCATCATTATAAAGTTACGAAACCCTTGGAGTCATAATTTCTCATGTAAGCATGAAGAAATCAGTGATTAAAATGAAATTTACCTTGCTAAACACAAGTATCTATTTTAAAGTAATGGAAGCAATCACAATATTTTAAGAAATATATTTAATAGATGATTATCCCATATGGTTAGTTTTCAGGTGATAGTTCAGTAAGTTCATCATCAAAACTGTCCATGGGACTGTCCTAGTTTCAATTGCATTTTAATCAGTAAAGACTTCTATATTAGTTGAGTTCATATCAATTAGGAAAGAATTCAAAGCATGACTGGTATGACAATTAGGGCATATGAAATATTATTTTATGTCCCATTACTTATAAAATAAAAGACGTGTCAATAGAAGGTATTATTGTATGAAGGAAAAGTTCTGAGGTGTTTCTTGTTTGGATTGGATGTTATTCCAATTCATATCCTCTTGCTGAAGAGGAGAGGAACCCCAGGAGAACCTTCTTATTGGAAGGTCTTTGCTACTTCCCATATGAGCACTTCCTATCCCTGCTATTTTGCAAGATGACCTTAAGTGGATGTATCCCATCAACAGAGGACTGGGAATACAGCTTTGTGTGTATCAACCTTCATCCACTTTCCTTAATCAACAAGATTATCTGTATATTGATTTATAAAGGGGAAATGAAATTAATGAAGTAGAAATATGAAACTTTCACTTCTGTAAAGGCTGGTGGAGCAGAAATAATAGAACTGGCTATTCTCTTATTTTGACAATAATATTTAGTCTTTTCCAAATGAGCTCAGAATACTCTGTTATTTAAATTTATGTCAAAGAAAATGTGGTTCGCAGGTTTTTAACTATGACTTTCAAGGACGTGAAATGATTAGTCAAATTGATATTGTTCTGAGAACGTATATTCCAAGCAATATATATTGAAAATATTTTAGGTGGATAATATTTGTTGTGGTGTGAGGTGAATGAAAAAATTTTAATAGACAAGTATGTAAAAAAATTACATTTTATATATTTTGTAACACAGGAGAAAATTATTGCTTACTCTATACAGACAATTATAGATAACATTTTATCTCCACAGAGGTTTGCAAAATCTGTATTGTTTCTATCCTAATGTTTATATTGTGAACTCACCTTGTTCTTACCTCAGAGCCTCAGTGTAGTTTTAAGCCACAGAATCCATTCACAGACCTATGGCCTTCAGTTTTTGTGTGATTCTGGTACATGAACGAATTTTGTAGAGAGAGTTTGGGGTTTTATTGATAAAGCTCTCAGAACAGTAAATTTTTGTTTCGCTCTTAAATTCTTGGTGTCTGAAAGTTTGCAGACTTGAAGAGTAAACATTGTGCATTTTGTCTCCGAAGTGGTTTCCTAGCATCTAATACACATTTATAGTTTATTTCTTTGTAAAGTCTTTATCGGGATTAAATTAATTTTCCTTACATGATTTTAGATACATGGACACCAACACCAACCTGTGTATACGCACTTCACCATTATGCTCAAAATAGGCTGCACTGTATTCTTAATTTGAAGGTTTGGAAGCTTGCGTACATCAATTTCATTTTAAATAGTAGGTGTTCCCTATTTAAACATAATCTTAGTCAGATTCCTCAGCTTCTTTCTCTCATTTGATATGAAATTCATTGCTGAGACTGTATATAAAGAGAAGCTTTGGGAGTGATCATGAGTGGGCTGGCTACCTGGATCAGTTTCCTGATCTGTTTATGCCTGAAACTGGCTATTGAATCTAAGATAAGGTTAAAATTGACCTCATAGTTATTGCTTCCTCCAAATTTACATTTTGACTTACAAAAAAATATCAACATAATTAGGCAGCTGCCTCACACTTCTGTAGTCTCTGTTAATGTCATGTCCAAAAGATGTGGAGCAACTTTGGAAAATTTGTAACAGAGACTGTGAAGACAAGAATTAGTTTTGAGTTTCATTATATCCTTACAGAGAATGTGGAGGTATCTTCTTATAATGATGTCTGCATAAGACTTCTGCTCAGGAAAACCTCCCTTGGAATTATTTGTGTGAGCAGCTATCTCCACAGCATGTGTGTTCTGATAACATCACTGAGAATTATATAGCAAAGGAACTCTTTTGGTGTAAAGATACCTCAGTCTCAGCTCTTTGTCTTTGGGCCTGGTTCAGCTTTGTTTCAGATTCAGACATACTTAGTAAGATTAAAAGAGCTCAAATTTTCTTGTATAATTTGGAATTTAGATTCTAATGCTGAGGTATTTTTAGATGGAGTCCTGATATTTAATCCTTTCACCTTTGCTGAGACAGGATGTAATTATCCATGAATGAAAAATATCATGGCTGTTTGTTATTGATTTTTATACATAAAGTTTACAGAGAAAGTCCACATTTTGCACATCTTACTCCTATCAGTATATATTTGGGATTTTTTCCCATACAAATCCCATTAATTGCCTTTTAGTCTTCATTCAGCTATATACCTACAATTCAGACCAAAAATGCTTCTGTATTAAGGTAATGTTTAGATATTTCAAGCAATAAACCAAAAAAAAATCTGGAAAAGTTAAAAAAAATACATCTATTGTATACTTTCTTTTTGTTGATGAAGTGAACAAGGTTGAAACAAAGAATGAAATTTTTCTTTATATTGTTTTCTATAACATGAAGAAAAGTCAATATCAAATGTATTTTAAAGAAAAAAGTACAATATCAATCTTGCATTGAGTTTTCAAAAGACAATTATGTAGACTAAATCCTTTTCTCCCCTTAGCCATCACATTCCAGTGGGAATAAAAACTCTTAACATAAAAAATTTTTTGTAAAATACCTTCATTTCTTCTACATTGTAAATCAAATTTTTGCATTAAAAGTCATTACTAGATATAATGTATACAACACACAAAACATCTGTTTATCTCTGAAATAATTTAATACTTCCTACATAATTTTTTCCTATTGTAGACACAAAAAACCAGCCATTAATTGAACAGACTGTGAAAAGTTTGTCTTGGATTTGGAAATTTTCCTCTGGAATAAAATCACCCTAACTATGACAGTCATGTCCATGTTTATGCCATATCTTGCTCTCTCCTGGAATAAAATGAAAGTGTTTTCCCTGAAGAGATGAATTCAAATCTAAGGACTCAAGTAGAGTCATCTATTCTTTCTTGGGTTAACAAAGTTCAAATTTGAACTCTGTACAGCAGAGCTGTGTATACTAGGTACTGGAGATGTGAAAGGGAAGAGAGGTAAACACCAGATGGTTACGTCTTGCTGAATGCTTAAGTTTAAATTACTGTATATCAAGCTGGCATCTTTTTGCTATGTTAAGTGAGGCAAGTTTACTGTAGAAAGGCAAACCTACAAATGAAACTGATGGAGTCCAATCATTTGTCACATCAATAGGATTCTTAACTGAACCAGCAAGGGCCTCAGATGTATACTGACTGAAGATTTAATCATAAGGGAAACTTATTCTCTATTTCTTGCTAAAGAAGTGCATATAAAAATCTTGTTACAGTGATGCAGGGACTAGCAGAATACTTACACAGTAAATGAGTTTTGAATTTAAAATTTTGCTTAACCAATTTATATTTTCATTGTTTATTTTACATGGAGTCTTATCCTTTGGATAAGATATTTCACTATTACAATATTCACTGCTTGATGGTGGAATCACTGATGTTACAGATTTATATACCCAAGATACATTTTCCTTTCCTTTCCTTTCCTTTCCTTTCCTTTCCTTTCCTTTCCTTTCCTTTCCTTTCCTTTCCTTTCCTTTCCTTTCCTTTCCTTTCCTTTCCTTTCCTTTCCTTTCCTTTCCTTTCCTTTCCTTTCCTTTCCTTTCCTTTCCTTTCCTTTCCTTTCCTTTCCTTTCCTTTCCTTTCCTTTCCCTCCCCCTCCCCCTCCCCCTCCCCCTCCCCCTCCCCCTCCCCCTCCCCCTTTCCTTTCCCCTTCCCCTTCCCCTTCCCCTTCCCCTTCCCCTTCCCCTTCCCCTTCCCCTCTCCTTTTCCATTGTATCACTTGGAATGAGATACCTCTGCTAAATTCTGTTAAATACAGTTAAGATGGATGTGTACAAAACCCACAACAGACACAAGTTGTGTGTGAAGCCTGTGCTAAAGCATGGTGTTTTTGCCGGTTTTTGTCACAGGAACAAACAGGTAAGGATTGTAATTTCTTCTCCCAAAGACCTTTGTTTGGCTGAAACTTTTTTTCAGCCTGTAATTCAAATGTAGATTGGAGTGTAATTAATCATGAGATTTGTTTTAAACTAGAAAACAGGCAGTTACTTTGTGTAGCCAACTCTGAACAGAATTACAAACAAAATGTTCTAAGGCCTAAGTTGAATTTTCAACCCCCACTAGTCCTTGCATCATCATAGATATGCTCTCCTTTGTTCCTAGGATAATTCAGATATGTCTACAGAAGTGGTAATCAAGGATCTGAACTGTTAGATAAAAATGTCATTAGTCACATTGACCTGTAATAGATGTCATTATTGTGAAGCTAAAATTATGATCAGTTTGTGACTATGCTTTTCTTGGAACATGGAAAAGTATAATATAGCTTAAATTAATGGTGCACTGCCTGCATGTGTAAACAAAGTTACATGATGTATTTCTAAAGGAACTAAAACTAATACAGTTTGGGTTGAAAATTAATGAAAAAGTTGCTAAATGACAATAAACCCAAAGCTATTGATGTGTACAGATATCATTTTTCAATGTCTTGCTGTATTGATGAACAAAGTTTAGAGCTGATGATTGTTTTGGTTCAGATAAGCAGTGAAATATGTTGGTACTATTCATAAACATTTTGATGTGTTGCAATATGGAACTTGTACTGGAATTGCATAAATCAGAATAGAACATGCAGGAATTAGCACACATCCCAATGCCTTTGACAGTGATTCAGAGCTATGCAAATAACAAGAGTTGTAACAGAGCAAGATAAACTTATTAAAAAGTGAAAAATAGTTTGCTATCAGCAAAATTTTTTTGGAAATTATGAGAAAGACTGCTTCTCAGGATTGCTTATCTCAAGAATTTCATTGTTTTTCGTGAACATGGCTCAACAGTAGTTTTATTTCTAGTACTAAGGTATAAGTAGCATAAGTATAAAGGAACTGTGATTATTTCCTTTTGATTAAAATATCATGGTCATGGACAGGATGAAAATAAGAACCTGTGCCCCAGTTTCTCTGATCAGTTTATTTTAGATGTTTCTTTCTCCCCAAAACTTTCATTTCTTTCAAAGGCAGAACAATCTTTGTGAGAGAAACTATGAGGTATTTAGATGCTGTATAAAAAAGTTCCAGTCAATTACTACCCAATTTTTTAATATACTCTTTGCAATACTGTTGCAGTTTATTAAATTAGTGAGTTTGCATTTCATTGGCATTTTTGTGTTTCCTTGATTTATCTAATAAATGTATCTGACTCTTCTCCATCTCCTGAGACAATGGGAATTTCACTGAGTCTTGAAAAGGAACAAAAATTTTTCTCTTCAGATTTGTCTTTGTAATCATCAAGGGTTTTTCAGCAATCCTGTTGCAGTTGTTGTATATAGGTCTTCAAAAATAGCTACAGCTTTTTGTACTCCCATAAGAAACAAAAAGAGGAGTTATGTTCTGAGCTATTTTGTCATGGCTCTTCTGACAGGAGAGAAGAAAAGCACTTAAATGTTTAAAACAACCATTCCCTTCTCTCTCACTACTTTCCACTTTTTTTCTCTTCCCCTCTCCCTCATTAAAATCCAGCAATGTCATTCATTGTCAGCCTTTCCAGCAGGAGGTTAGAGGCTATGTGTTAGCCACAGGTGAAATATGATCCAAAGCAAATCTTGCAGTCCAGGTTTACATCCTTTCATGACTATCAGTCATGATCAATGGCGCTAGAATAATTTGTTTTGAAATATAGTAGTGATTGTACAGAGCTGATATCATTTTCATTTGCTGTGAAAATCTTTATTATAACAGGTTTATGACATCTCACATTTGCTGCGATAACTGTCAAAACAGTTATATAGTCGTTGAAAGATAACAGTAAACAGAATTACCTTTGATTTTGTTAGCTTTTTGAAATTTCATTTGCTAGTGAAAATTTTTCATGATTACAGCTTTAGTAATCTGTAAGCAAATACAGAAACAAACAGGGCACAAAATGCAGAATATTGAAAATGCTAAAGTAATACTGGCAGATTGCAAATACCATAATCTCCCTTCAACTTTAAAATTTAAGTTTCAGTAGTCATGACTGAGGCTACACTGCTGTGAATGCTCTATCTGTATCTAACATCATGTATCAGGATATCTTTTCTGGGAAAAATATCATTACTTTTGTGTCTTGGTGCTCTTCTTCCTTGCTTCCTTTCCCATGCTCATGGCATTTTGAGAAGCAACAGTAGATGATAAATTCATAGTCCGGTTATAGAGACATTCACCAGAGCCAGAGGGGACTAAATAAATTCCATTTAGGCCTTTTGCATCCAACGTGTTCTCACATGTACTAGTTTGAAAGCAAACTAGTGAGAGACTCGAAATCAGAACTACAATTTAATAGGAAAATTAAAAATAAATGCAATAGTACAAAAACACTGACAGTCAGGATGCAATCTGTCACCCTGTCAGTCAGGTAACAGTCTAATTAAGTGGTGGCTGCAGTCCTCCTAAACTGATAGATATGGTTCTGTCAAAGTGGTGATCCTGTAGAAGGGTCTGGTCTTCCCCTGAAGATCCACTGGTGGTTACATAGCTCTTGTCCTCTGGGAATCCGGGAGGTAAGGGTTGAGTGTGGTGTTCCAAACCTCAGATTATATCCAGGTAGGAATGCTTGGTTACTCCCCCTGGGCAGAGCATCTCACAATGGGATGATGTAATTTTATGAGTCATGCAGTGAGGCTGGATGGCCCATTAACAGAAAAATATCTCTCTGGAGGGAGCTATCAGGGATGTGTCATGGAAGAGACAAAGAACACTGCCCCACCTGGTTTTAACAGCTGGATCATTAACAGAAGGTACCTCCCAGAGGGAGTTACCAGGGATGTGTCACAGAAGAGATAAACAACACTGCCCCACCTGGTTTTAATAGCTGGGGATAGAATAGATACTTTTGGTTACATTTTACATTGTAACCTGTGACACCACACGGCATGTGAATGATAATCTCAATTTGTCAGGGCTGCCATACAGAAAACTGCACAGCTCCATTCCTGTAAAGAATAATTATGACTTCTAAGAATTGTTAGGATATGGCTGAGTATAGCCCAATATCAAAGGAAAAATGGATTGTAACACTTTTACAATCTTTTTATTAATTCTGTTGAAGCCAAGACTGTTGTTTTTTTGAATATTGAATCACTGCTGTTTCTTGTATATTTTTTTTTTCATTTTCTCTTTTTTTCCCCCCTTATATTTCAAGATTTCTTCCTGTTCTGTTGCAATATAGTCAGAATTCTAGAATTTTAAGTCACCATGTATATCATTAATGGAATTATAGCCTACTAAGTTGATATTGGTCATAATTTTCTGTGCTCTCATAGCATCAGACCTTCATGTCTGATATTTGCTGGCACAGTGTTTGACAGTAGGGACCCAGGGAATTCAGAACAGAATTTAGCTCATCACTTACCATTCTTTAAGTGAGATTTTAGTTATTGGTGTGAAATGAGGTCTGCTTTAGCAAATGGCAGCAATGCTCTGCTGAAGACATAATTAATGTCTATGCTAAAATCCCTGAGGGATGAGTATCACTGTCTGGGTACTAGATGCTGGCTTGGTCGTGATATTCATTGGTCTTCTGTCTTTCATTTGCTTTTGGTAACTAGGACTTCTATTGTGCAGCTGCGAGATACTTTGGAGAGTTGTTGATTTACCTTGGTCTTTTGTAACAGAAATTTATTGTGAGCCATTTTATAGCTTTTGCTTGCTCAAGTGGAATACAGATAATGCAATCTTGTAAAGCACTTGGTTTCAATTCCTAATCTTTGTCATAAGTCACTAGAACTATGAGGCTTTGTGGGGTTTTTATTGGTTAGAGGTTTTTTAAGGATTTGTTCAGCCTTCTATATTACAAGCATAATGTCATCCAAATATATAATTTTGATGATAGTGTTGATATATGGTAAAGGTTTAATGGGAATGAAGGGGAAAAAAAAGAATATTCGAGTGTGGAATCTTAAAAATCTATTGTCTGTCATATCCCTGGCTTGGTTGCCAGGATAAATTTTCTGTTTTCTCTTGCTGAGTGTTTTAATGATGAAGGAAAAAGTGAATAATAGTGATTCCAAACATAGATAAGAAATCAAGGAATACATTTTTTATCTTTTTACTTCTCTTGGTCTGTAGTTGATCAATGCCAGCATGTGATCACATGAACTGCAACAGGATTTAAATCAAGTTTGCAGAACTGGATATCATCCTGAAAGACTGAAAATTTACATGGAAAAAAAAAAATGATCAAAGTGACACAAAAAGAGAAAAGAAAAGCAGAGATTTTCTCAGACTTTATAATTTGACCTGAAAAGACAGTATTCCCTATCTAGTTTTGTTTGAGCAAGCCTAGAGATATTAGTCAATAACTTGCTATTCTTCCTATTAAAAATACTGCATTTTCAATTGATCAAGAGTGTGATTATTTCCCTAAAAAGTAAATAGATATTACAATAATTCACTTTGCGTTGGCTTTCCAAAAGACTGGCAAATTGAATGTCATTTTTTAGCAGGAATAGCTAGAACTCCAATGTCTGTTTTAATGATATTCCTAATTATTTTCAGATATCAGATTTTTTACTAAACATGAGCAAACTGTTGTGCGTTATAAAAGGTCAAGGTTGATGCCAAGGAAGTTGTTACCTACGTTGATACTTTGAGTAGTAATTTAGTTTGATTCTGCAATGCATATTAGTCATTAGGCATATAGAAAACTGTCCTGCATACAAATGCAAGTACTCATTGTTAACAGCATAAAATTAATATTAATTTGTACCTGAAATTAAGTATTCTAGTAGAGATTTCCAGAATTTTAATCCAAAATTATGTTTGGGATGTGGAAGAGCTTCACAATCCACTTCTTATTTGGGGTAAATCTTCATGGCTTCATAGCTTTACTGGAGCTGTGTTGGATAATCTGATGATATCTATTTCAGTAGGAATTTTATTGTGTCTTATCATGAATTCTTCTGAGAGGCTGTTAGTAGGCCTGTGACACTCCTTGCATTCCTCATAAGAGCAAGTCTCAAAGCATTAAAAAAAATAACTTTGTTCGGGACACTATCTCTGTGATGGATGACACCACCTTGTTCTTGATGCTCATAAAATTGCAAGAAAAGCATTTTGAGTCACAAGATTTATCATTTGCCTGTGTGTTCAAAAAAAAAAAAAAGATGGGAGCATAAAAATTACTTTATTAAGGTCATAGTCCAGCAAAGTTGGTAAACAGACATTTAAATTAAAGCAACTGGGGAACTCTATCAATGTTAATTGGGCTTCCTTACATAATCAGGTGTTTAACTATTTACGTAGGTGAAGGACTTAACTGCACTGCTATATCTTTTATGTATTCCTCTAGTCCAACTTCTGCAATGGAATGAGGATGTAATTAGAATGAAAATCAGTCATGTTCTTGTCAATTAAAAATTCAAATGAGTTAGAGTCATAAGAATGAAGGAAGTGGTCCTTGATGCACCAGCTATTTTAGTTTCACGTGCAAAATGCTCACCACAGAGCACACTACCTCAGCCATGCTAACTCAACCAGAAGGAAGCCCTTCTCCCTGGAAGAGATCCCTCCCCTCCTCTCTCCTCACCTCCCTCTCCCCTGCAAATGACCTGAGGTGGTATGGAATAATCTCTGGGTCCTGGATATGCCCCCTCCTGGATATGGCAAAAATTAACTCTGTTCTGCCCAGAATCAAGACAGTCACATCATTTGTTTACAGCGATTGAATAAATAAAAGTTCCCTGTATCTATTCTACATAATTTTGGACTGAGACATAAATTAATAGGAAGGCTATAAATCTTTATAAATCTTTATTACTAACTGCAAAAATTATTCTTTGCTTTCATTTTGATCACATTTCTGATAATTTAGTTGGAGTATGGAACACTTTGATGGTGGTTACCTGGGAAGAACAAGAGGCATTTTTACTTCAGTGCATGTGAATTGTCTCACAGCTTTATCATTTTACATAGTTCTAACTCTTAACATAATTGTATTTTCAAGATTCTTAGACCAATAATGAAAATAACTAATTTCCAAGTATTTAAATTAATATCTCAGTCCCTTCTGTGTGGAATCTTCTGAAAATTCATAATAAATTCTCATATGGTTTAATAGGACTTATTCAACAGTTGTGGATACTAATACAGTTATTACTCAGATTTAATTTTAACCATGCCAATGAAACTTTATGGAAAATAATGAGTCAAAATTTTTAACTGTTAACATCCACGGATTCATTTTATGCCAGTTTTACAGCTTGCTTTGTTTTAAATAAATTAAAGAGTATCAGAATACAAAGAACTACAGTACTTTTAACTGTTTTGAAGAAGAGATCAAAATCTGGATTTGGCTTGATTATGGCTGAGGTCTGTGATTTCTGTATTCGTATTAACATCCTTTTTCTCTGGTTCCTCTGCCCATGGAGGAGGCTGCAGCAGGCACTGGAAGTGATTCTGTAATACCATGATGGTCTCCTGCTCTTATGAGATGGAGCACCCTCCCTTGCCCTCACTGGCCATCCCCAGGAAGTGTTGCCTCCAAGACTGGCTTCTGCACTTGGCCCAAAGGAGAGGCAGGAGTACTATCAGCAAGGGGATTCCAAGTAGCCAGTGACCCCCTGGCACTGCATTCCCATTGTATGGCTCCCTGAGCTCCTTGCTCTAGTCCTGTTGGACCAGGTTGGGATTGCAGCACACAGGGGAGGCAAGCCGAAAAAAGGCAGTGCTGCAGTGCTAGATTGAACTAGCAGCAGGAGTGCAGAAAAGGCCATAACTGATCAGAAAAATGGAAATACATTTATATGACAAAAGATCCTTCCCCACCTCCCTGCCCAAGTAGCCCAGAATTTGTGAGAAGGGATGTAGATGTGAGAGCCCTGTTTTGTATGTGCATCCCAAATAGCAAAAGCAAATATATATTTAAGTATGTCTTAACGTGTACATTTGAACTTTCAGCAACATCCTTTCAGGTTTATAGATTCCTTAACAAAACAGTTTAACAGGTGAAAATAGATCATGAGAGCACTGAATATACAGATATTTTTCTATGCTGTCTATAAGAAGATACTGGAAAACAAATGGGAATTAAAAAGAGCCTTCTTTGGTTTTTCAACCTTTCCTTTGAAGTGTCATTATTGATTATTTGCTACTGGAATTATTCAAGCAGTGTTTTTTATTGTGCCTCAGGTACACACATGTTTAATTGTTTCAATTACATTTACAAATTACCATTCAGATTTTTTTTCCAGGATTCGCCCCTCTTTTTTCAGATGCTTGTCTTACATACCTCTGATGATATAGTTGTTTTCTTTGAACTGTTCTTGCCCAAATAAACCAAAATTATGTTTTGTCTATTAAAAGTAAACAGTAAAAAGACTAAAATAAAAATGCTAATAAGAATTTAACTCTCAGTTGGTACACCCTTCACTTTATGCAGAATCCTTAATGCCTTAATGCCCATTTATTTGAAAAATTGCTGTTCTATGAACTATCTTTGCTCAAAACAAGTGTTTTTCACCACTGGAAAGTTGTTTTAATAGTGCTGAGACTGCCCTTTCCTAAGTAGTCAGTAAAATGACATAAGCTGGTAAAGTACCTCTCAGCAGCAGATTCCCTAAAATCTATTTAAATTAATCCCAGTGCAACTTTCAAAGTTTTTGATAGTTCTTTGTTTTAGGGCAAGTCTATTCTACAGTTAGGATAGTTCTGCTAATTAATGGTGTGAATTTAAAGACAATTAAATTCTTGTATGGAAATCTCCTCCTTTCCCCCAAAAGCAGATTAACACTACCTGTCTTTTGAATGAGATAATCAAGGAGGTGTTTAGTATATTTTATATTCGCATCTTTAGTTACCACAGTTTAATTTTCTTTAGAACAGAAAAAAATGTACTTGTAAATTCTAAACTTTTAATCACATTATGACTTCCATAACTAACCATTTTTCTATTACTTTTAATTAGAAAGTGTTCCTAAACTGCATTCTCTATTTCATCAGTTTCATTGCCAAGGGATATCAGGATGCTACCAGCAATCTTACTTTATGTGAACAATGAACTATTCTATTCTGCTTTCCTGAACTCATTTACTTGTTCCTAAAATGCCTCGTATCAAAAAGAAATAAAACTCAGACAGTGATGAAATTAGAGAAATATAGATGAAGAGTGAAGTATAATGGCACAAAGGAAAATTGCAGCAGCCCAAAGGGTGAATGGAATCAGTATTACAAATAAAAGGAAAAAAAATTGAGGCAATTTTAGTTAAAGTCAAAAGTACAGACAATGCCAAGACAAAGATTATATTCAATGTCTCTTTTATTATGTTATCATTGTAATGTAGGATTTTAATGTAGAAGAATGCATTTAACATAGGATGTATATAATGTCACTTTGGTCTGAAAACAAACTGACAGAAAATATTATAGTGATGCATTAAATTTAAAAAAATCTTCCTTATTTCTTTAAAAATTGTTTGGTCTCTCAGACATATTTCTCACTGGTGGCAGGAGACAAAACTTACTACAAAATCAAACAGTAGATGAAGATGAAAACACCTTTTCCAATGAAAATGGAAGAATGGTAGTAGGCACAGAGATAGGATAGAGAAAGGACAAAAAGAAAGCTACAACACCAACATGATTTCTTTGAGGTATCTTTTATTGGACAGAAAGTTCTAGAGATGTGTTGCCTCATATTAGCTTTGGAAACAGGTTTAGAATAAAGAATAAATTATGATGCGTTTAAACTGACACTTCTGTTTCTTCCGTTTTTTAAATTTCTTTTTTTTTCTCTCGTGTTCCTTTAATTCCTTAATTATCCATGAAAGAAATGATTTATTTTAAATGTTGTTGCTCTCTAAAAAATAGATTATTAAATTTTGTATATATTTTAGAAGTTAAAACACCTTTAGGAGAAGAGATAAAATGTGATTAAAACTGCTGTTTTAAACTTTTTCTGGTCAGGCTCCAAAGTAAAGGGAATATTTGGATTAATGAATACATTGGTAATTGTCCTCAAAGTAATCTCATAGAGCCCTTTAAAAGGTGAAAGATGATAGATAGACGTAGTATCAGAGTGGTTTCAGTTTCTACTGCAATGGCTTTCCTGAAAAGGTAGGACCATGTTTTATGAATTGTTCACATACTTCTGTCTCTGTAGGATTTTTGTGCTCTCACTCTCCTTGTTCTTCCTTTCTAGATGAAATCAGAATTCTTTTTTCAAAATTCTCAGTAGGATTTGATGTAATTCAGAGCTGTACATTTATGCAGAGAACTGGGGGAATAATGCTTCCAAGAATCCCTAGCTTTCTCAATCTGATCAAGCATGAACAATTTAAGTTTCATTGAAATTCAAGGGGGAAGGAGAAGTAACAAGATACTACAGAATCAGTTTCCAGGAATGAGAGTAGCATTTTGCACAAATAATAATTTACATAACCACTTTAATTTTGTGGCTATAATAATAATAATAATAATTACAAGCAGAAATATTTAGTTAATTTAATTAAAGTAATACAACATTATATCTGTATAGGACCAATGTCATTTGGTAAAAATAAGTTATCCAGTACTTATAGCTTATTCATACATTGTTGCTACATTTAGAATGTGCTGATTGTGAAAGCTTTAAAGCTGAGTAGAATCAAAGAAACTAATTTTATTTCAAAACTCTTCTATAATTGTTCAGGTTAGAACACTGAGTGAAATCTCTTTCCTTCCCTGTCTATGTATTATTCATGAAGGCCTAAAACTGGCCCTCTGTGACCATGAAGACTGTTCTTTTTAAATTCTAATGTAGTACTATTCTTATGTACTGAATTATGGAGCCATCAGATCAGCACCCATGGAGTGAGGAATTTAAGATGATTAGAATTCTTAATGATTAGCTCCACAGTGTAAGTTCTACTTTGGCTCATTTGTATGGAAAAATGCTTCTGATGCTCAGCGAATGCCCCACTGTTGTATTTTAATGAACTGAATTTTAACTTCATAAAGTTTTAAAAAGTCTGCCACGCCTCCCCTCCAGAATTTTTAATGGAAAAAAAGAAGGAATGAGGATGAAAATTTTAGCATTCTTGTCCGATCGCTTCTCTAAGGGGGCAAAATATTAAGGATACATTTCACTGATTTACAGTTGGTAAAAAAAAGGTACATTTCCAAGTGTTTTGAACACTTCCACCAATCTAGTTTTCTATCATAAAATGCATATTGGTGACCTGCTTTATTTAAAAAGCATAGATTTTACACTATTTCATTTTTCTCTTCCTCAAAAAAAAAAAAAAAAAAAGCAGGGTAATGATTAATTTGAAGAGCAAAATTAGCTTTTATTTATTTATCAATTATCTTTCCATTAAAAATACCTTACATTTGTGTGTATTAAAAGTATAAAATATAAGGTGATTATATATATGTAACTAAGGTTTTCTATGTATAAGTATATAAAATATATTATATATACAAGTAATAGGCATAATTTATTTGAAATTTAATGTGTGTATTATGTAATTATAATATATAATAGAATATTCAAAGTAGACTAAATGATATAAAATTTTCTTTACTCATCCATTTCAGTTTTCTTATATTAATTATATTATTTTTTTTCTCTAGGTTCAGGTTTGTACTAAAAAAAATCAAAAACTAAGTTTTAGTTTAAAGAAAGGTCACTCTCTGAATGACTGAATCTACTTGCCCTCATTTATGTCAATGCAATCCTAGACTTAGCTGATTTGCATCAGTGAATAGAATAATTGACTAAGGCAATTGAGAAAAAATTTCTTACCCTAACCTTCCTAGAAGTCAGTTTAATTCTCCAGTGTTAGTAATTTAATGCCCCACATATACTTTAACAGTTAGAAATATTCAATTAAGTGTATTTCAGTGACTGTGATTTTACTTCTTAGTTTCATTCAATTATCTTTCCCTTCACAGTTTCACCCCCCGCCCACTCCACTTCAAGATTTAATCTATCCAGAAAGTACTGCTGCACCTATTGACTCACAGATCATGCAGGCTGCCAAATGTTGGGTTCATAACCAAGTTAGGTGTTCAATGCTTGTAGGGGAAGCAATCATTTGCTGCTATAAATAAACACTGAATTAGGCATTCCTTTCTGCCCATGAGCCTTATGCTTTTGTCCAGACTATACACTGTTTTCAGTGACCAGATCATGCAATAACAGCATTAGGAGTGTGTAAAAATAAATGTGATGTGTTTTGTGTAACTTGCTGTTCGGCACTGTGTAGCAGTTGGGAAGCTAAATATTCAATAGGAAGAAGTGAACTAGCAATGCTAACAAGTGAAATACGGGAAAATTACAACCTTCAGAAAATCAGTCAAGCCTTTGGAGTTCTTGAACTAACTGTTTCAAAACTGAATAAGGAAATAAACAGTTTCTATGCAGAAAGTCCAGTATGACCTCTGAAAGTAAAGAATATTATATAAAACGTTGGTTTGTTTTTGTGTAGGTGTTTTTGTATGAACAAAGGGCTGTATTCAGTTTTTTATTGTGGGGGGTTGACCAGCACCTATGCAACTACCCAGTCACTCCCCACTTTTGCCCCAGCAGGATGGAGGGGAGGATGAGAAGGAGAAAAGCTGAAAACTTGTGGGTTGCGATAAAGACAGCTTAACAGGTGAAGCAAAGCTGTGAATGCAAGCAAAACAAAACAGGAATTTCCTCCCTCCTCCCCACCAGCAGGCAGATATTTAGACATTTTCTGGAAACCATGGCCTCAGCATGGGCCAGTGTTACTTGGGAAGAATATGCTGTGGTTACTACTGTGCACTTCATTGGTTTTTGTTGAAATACCTACTATAAATCCACCTACTGCAGCATGAGACTAAAGAGTTGATTCACACACAGCTAAAATCTGGACACATAAATTTTGGATTTTTAACCGAGATGTGAGTCCTCTAAAAGAAGTTTAATGCCTGCTTCTAGAAATTGTATCAGTGAGAAATTATATTGACCATAAAAAGAATATGACGCCGTGTAATTTACAGAAGAGCAGAAATAAGAAAAGGAGAAGATTGCACATGAACAAACTAAATCTCTAAAAAGTTTAAGCATATAAACACAAAGATTAGACATATATTTTCCTCATTTCATTTGCAAGATGTAAAATCGGTCTCATAAGAGTTATTGAGTTTTCCCCCATTTTCTCAAATATTTTCCAGTTACTTGACCACTTCAAACGCAGCTCAGAATCAAAAATGCCATGTATTAGTGGGATTTTTTTTTAAAAAGTGCTTATTTTTAGAGGAATGGGTTATGTAAGCTACACAATTGAAAATTTTAGATGTCCACATGCAGAAAAAAACCTAAAATAATAACCTCAAGTTATTACTGATCTATATTTTTAAAAAAATTATTTCATTAGTGTGTGGATTTTATTTTACCTTTTTCATAGTGTCTTCCTTTTTTAATTCACATAATATCTATTACCTTCTGTTTCCTAAACACCTCTCATTACAAATAGTTTGCTGTCTCTGTCCATTTATTTTTTATTCTTTTTTTGTTTCTGTCAAGTGTATATTATTTTCCTGTATCTATTTTTTTTCATCTTTAATAAAATTGTTTCTAACACTCATTTCCAATTTAAACAGTCTCTAGTTATTTTTTCTTTTAATCTCTTCTCTCTCCAATACCTTTGGTTGTGTTTCTTCATTTCTCTGTCTTTCATTCTTCTTTCCATGTACAGTTCACATACACATTTACCCAGATAATATATTTTTTTTTTCTCCCAGGTACTGTCTCTGTTTTTCCCATTTTGTTTTACTTCAGATGTGTTTTCCTGTGATTGCTCTTTTCACAAATGAATAGATCATGAGGCTGTGTTTTGAAAGTATTCAAATTCCAGTAACCTTTTTTCAGTCTTGCACATACCGAATACTAAATTGATTCAGGTCTTGCTCCCAAATTCGAGCTTCAGTGGGATTCTTCAGCTGCAAAATAAAGAACAGAACCTGATGGAACAGCTAGCCGAGATCTGAAGTATAAGGAGGTAACATTTGTAGACAGTCTATTTTAATGGATATTTTGAAATATTTTTATGTGATTTTTTTAAAGGAATGGCATGCTCATCACAGTTCTACAGCTTAATATCTTCTTGATGCAGTAAGAGAAAAAGAGACAGAGGATAGCCAGTTATCTATTTCTTTGTCAAAGTGAACTTTTCAAAAAGATGAAATGCCTGAACTCTGTGGAAGTCTACTTTCAGTTTTACTTTTAAAAGATAAGATCAAGCATCTGCCAAAATACATTATTCACAGTGAAACATTTCACTGGTTCTGCACTGGAGATACCTTGAGGCCTATATCTTCTGGCAGTATTACTGCAGCAGCAGAACTGACAAGAGGGAAGGGTTATTTACAGTCATTGGGAACAGCTCTTCCCTGAAGATGGGCAAGCTTTTGAAGCTGAACTTGTATATTGGAAAATGGAGAGAATTTCCTATGTATGTTTTATCTCAAAGGACAGCAGGGAGCTGCAGTGAATATTTTTCTTTCTCTGATTTTTTTATCTGGTGACATGACCTATTTAGTTTATTTTTCTTTCTTAAAAAAAAAAGCAAATCTCAAAAATCCTATCTAAAAACAAAGCCCAATTCCCACCAAAATTAAAAAATTAAAATAATTTTAAAAATTTAAATCTCTCTCTTCTGCATCTTATAATCTCTTCAATAAGCATAAATTCACCTTTTTGCTTTTCAGTGTAGCAAAAATTCAGTGAGATGGAATAGACCTCCAACTGTGTCTAAAATTGAATTTAACTCCCGGCTGTGGTGGATTTTCAAAATTTAAGAAACAGGTAATATCTAGACATACTATTAAAAAATAAAGTTTCCTCCTGCTCTCATCACCTGTATGAGGTGTCATCCAAGACCCTAAATTTATCAGGAACTTGTAGAGAAACCTAGAGACTGAACAGAAACAGCTACCCCAAATCCTTAACCATTTGGGGAAGAGTTAGTCATTGAATCCTGCCCAGGTTCTTCTTGGCAGGTCTCACAGTTCTAGAATGGTCAGTCCTAGGCTGGTCAGAGAGCTGGGATCATGCCCCTTAAATTTTAATTCTCTGAAATTTGTTTTCTGGTACTTTGTTCTCACTTTCTATCATCAGATTTTTTTTTTTTTTTTTTTTTTTCAAGAAGCAGAGCCTCTGTGAACTTGTTATTTCAACTTGGGCTACAGAGAGGCCAGAATACTTGATGTTTCTTAGAAGCACCACTTAGAGCTCATATGGAAATGAGAGGCTCTGAATGAAAAATAAGTTCTATTTTTCCAACTAAAAGTTACCCAAGGGGTTGTGTTAGATAGGGAGAGTGAAAATTTGAAAGGAATTTATATAAGATAGCCAAGTTCATAAATGCCAATTGCTTCCAACTAATTAACAAAATAATTATATTTTCAGTCATAAATACTAATTAATTATGTAGTGCTTATTATCCTTGTTTGCATAAGTAACAAAGCTATAGAATATTTATAAGTCTTACCTGAGATAAAATATGAAATTTTGTTGTGCCAAATTTGAACTAGTCTTCCTTGTTCTCTTCACAGCCACAGGAAATAAACAAGCATGCAGTGACTTATTCCAGCCTAAAACAACAATCTAAGGAAAGAAAAGCTACTTTAAGTGATTATTTTTTAAAGGTTTATGCCTATATTATAGAGGAGTCTAAATAGATTAGATTATGGCCAAATGAAGTCCTTACATTTTAAATAGCTGGAGTTAAGTGGGGTCTCATTATTAGAAAAAAATGAGTGATGCATTCAAAGAATGAAAATTTAAATGGATTGTTTAATATCTTTTGGTTATGATATAGTTTTATAAATATAAAAGATGTGGCATTAAATTCTGCTGTTCAAGTGGATTTACAGAAAGCAAAAAGAAGAATTTAAAGCATCTCTCTTGCTCCTTTTTTGTTACAACTAGTCATAAAGGAAGAACTGATCCCTTTCTAACAAATCACAAAAAAATTCTTGGTGTTAGCCAGCATAACAAAGGGATATCTTATTGCTACACTGATCTGTCTAACAAGTCTGAGGTCACATTGTTTGTCTCATTCAATTTCTATAAATGGATGACAAAGTGATTCAGAGGAATTGACAAATTTCATCTAGCATTGAATATGCAAATTATCAAAGTTTAATTAAGAAGATTTTAAATATCTAACAAATGGAATATAAATATCTCCATTCTTATGCGATCACAAAATGTGTTTCACAAGTCTGTTACACATAAAAATTAATATTTCAGGAAATTTTCAGAATTATTGTTATTACTTAATGGTTTCTTATGCACATGACAGTTGTAGGCTCAATTTAGGCTCAATTCAAAATATTCTCTCACAGAAAGCACTACAGTCAGTATTTTATTGATCTGTTTTAAACTAAAATTAGCATTTATTGACAAAGTGTTTTGATAGTTATATTTTTTCTTAATCATGATGGAATAGCATGATTAATAAAAAATACTGCTTGAATATTGTTGCTTTGTGTTGAATAGATATCCGCTGTAGTGTTGAATTTGGTAATAGGTAATCTCTATATGTTGATTATACTAGAGGACAAAATCAACTTTTGTGCTACTTTCTATGCCAAGATTCTTCAAAATATGGACAATTTCTATCCTAATTATTTTTATCTGAAATGAAATAGAAGATGAAACAAGCTTTCACACAGTGCGAGCACAGTTAGCATTCTAATGGAGACATCCTGTGAATATATTAAACTGGGTAGGATGGCAAATTCAACCAATAAATAACATTAATATTACTGAAACATATACACATGAGTTTTTTTCCACACAATGATGCGCTTATTATACTTTAAAAAAATAATCTCTTTCTTTAAGATAGTAACATTTGTCATTACTTAGAAACATATCCCAAGCACCATGGCATAGGTTTTGGAATAAGAACTCAGTGTTAATGATGGACTTGAGTCTGTTTTCCCTAGTGACTAATGATGTGATTCTTTGCAATTTTTTTCCATATTAATTAGTATTTACATTGTTTTTCTTTTTTTTTTTTGGTAAACAAATAATACTCTTAGTAAGAATTGAAGTTGACAGCTTATATGTTATATAATGCAGTGTCCATTTTATAGAAGTAATGTTGTAGTTTTCAGCATTTTATAGGTATCCTAGAATCATATATTACAGTGTAAATTGTGCTCAGGAATATAATTTTCCTCACATGAAGGTTGCTAGGTAACAGCACTCACAATATTTTTGTTGACCACAAACTTAGCTCTGTGTGGTCTCTGAAAGAAGAATGCATTTTCATTTTTCTCTGTAAGGGAAGGTAAATATTAACTTTAATCTCCCTGGAAGCAGATATAATAATAGTAAGATAAAACGAACAGATATTTATTGAAATTTCTACACTTAAGATACACTGCTTTTACTGCATAACGATGTTACAAGACCATTATTAATGCAGGAAAGGCTTGGTATCAGGAAAACGCACCTTAAGGTTATGGTAAAAAATTTATTATGTGTTTGGCTGTACAATTTGATGTTTCTAAAATACTTTGGTTATCTAGTGTGGTGGAAGAGAAAAAGCAATTTGGGGCTAGAGTATGGCTATCTGTTATAGAAAAACATGTTGAAAAATGTGTGGGTAAAATCACGCAGACACATTGTTTACTATTGCCTCCACCCAGTCCCCCTGAGCTTGAAAGCTTTGTGGATCACCAAATCCAGAACTGACCCCAGACTCTACCCTGGCCCTGCATGTGATCTTTAACAAGAGTGAGATCTGGTCTCAGCCTGGAACTGACCTTCGCCTTCATCAACATCTCACTGCTCCTTGCAGATACCTCATTACACCACATTGCAGGACAGGATATTTAGAGACTAGCTGACACTATAGATATACTTTAAGATACATTATTTAATGTACAAAATATAATCTTTTTAGGATATCAAATGATTTTGATTAAGTAGCAATAGAAGTAACTACCTATAATAGCTGCTTTTTGTGTTTGTTTGGTTTTTTTTTTTTTTAAGTATACCTTGAAAACACTGCAGTTTAGGCATTATGAAGCACAATTTTGTTTGATACTTTCTGGATATATAGTTTCAGACTAACAAGTGTGGGAGTACTATGATATTTTGTCAGTAGATGATTTACAAGTAGATATGTTAATATACTGTTCATACCATGAAATATTCATACACTGTTACTAAATATAATATAAAGGAGTAGAATATACTAAAATATATTAATATTGTAGAGAACTTAAATACAACTAGTACTCCTTAGGTTATAAGAAACTACTAATTTAAGCAAATAGAGTGAATTCTTTATATATTGTTATCTAAGTACAGCATGAAAACATTTGTCACCAGTTTAGTTTTATAATAACTAAAATATTTTTAATTTTTAGGGGTTTTTGTTGGATATAAAGAATATTAGATACTTGTGTATACCAAGTTTAATTCTTCTTCAGTAAAGCATTTATGTTTAATATGTATGTAATTAATAGACTGCATAATTTCAGAATGTTTACTTGCATGCCATAATACATAAGTTTTACGTCATGGGTGAAGCCATGCAAAAAGCCATAAGCAAAGTCCTATGAGAAGTGTAGAATGAAGCAAGCATATTCAGCTTTACTGAAATTTTCAGACAGACAGTTATGTTTTGTAAAAAGCTCACACTCAGTATCTCATGAGTAAGGAGGTATTTCAATTTACTTTGAAAAACATAAGCTTGAATGAGGCATAAGAATAAAGCAGGAAATTGAGGCATATTTACAATGGGTAGAATTAAGAAATTAATACAAATATTTTTGGAAATGTACAGAAATTATATTAAAGGTTCTGTTTGTTATTGGAGATGAAAATAAAACAAGCATGATAAATAGCAGGCAAACTTTTGCATCTGGATAGATAAAAATAATTCCTAATGCATTAGAGTCACAGATGGCTTGCAAGAGTAAATTTTACATTTCTGTATGGGTATTTCAAAGGTTGCATGAAATGAAGTTTCTCTTCTGATCCATATCAATTTGTAAAGGTAGGTAATTCAGCTCGCTTTATGAAATATATTCTTATGAAGCATGACAAAATCCAATTTACCAGTAAAATCCATTTAAATTAAAATCAAAGTGTAATCTTCATACGATTCACTACTTGTACCGTAATGATGAAGTGAGATCAGATACCTATGATCATTTTTGTACCCTGATTATCTTCAGCCATATTCAGCAGAAATTATCCTCAATGCAAAAATGACAAGAAGGTCACAGTTCTTGATTTTTAACTCTGCCAAATTGCTCAAGCACGAAACTATACTAGTGGCCATATGACAGATTTGCCTGAAAACTGCTGGTGTTTGTGTATCTGACCAGTGATATGACTATACCTACCTCCCTCACCTTTCTTTTTTCTCTCAAATTTCACTCTAAAATAATTTTAGAAAAAGTTCACATTACTATAAGAAGACATTCTGGGATGCTTTAAAATAGTTTATTCTTTTTTAAAAAAATATCATCTTATAGAATCATGGAAAGATTGGAAGGTACCTTAAAGATCATCTAGTTCTAACCCTCTGCCATGGGTAGAGATACCTTACACAGATTGCTCTGAGTCCCTTCCAACTTGGCCTTGAACACTGACATGGTTGCATCATCCACAGCTTTTCTGGAAAACCTGTTCCAGTGATTCGTTAACCTCAGTAAGGAATTTCTTCCTTATATCTAATCTAAATCTACTGTCTTTAAGTCTAAAGGCACTTACCCTTGTCCCGTCACTATGAGCCCTTGTAAAAAGTTCATCTCTCTCGTAGGTCTGCTTTAGGTACTGGAAGGTGTTATTATTTCCCCAGAGCCTCCACTTCTCCAGTTGGAGCAATGCCAACTCTCAGTTTTTCTTCATGGGGGAAGTGCTCCAGCCCTCTGATCATTCTCGTGGCCATTCTCTGGACTCGATCCAGCAGGTTCATATGCTTATGTTGATCCCAGAGCTGGACACAGTAGCCCAGGGGGGATCTCATGAGAGTGGAGTATGGGTGGAGAATCACCTCCAAAAGCACCTGCTGGCTGCTTTTGATGCAGTGCAGGATACGATTGGCTTTCTGGGCTGCAAGAGCACATGACCATGCCACATAGAGCTTCTTGTCAGCCAACACCACCAAGTCCTTCTTGGCTGGGCTGCTCTCAATCCGTTGTTTTCCCAGCCTGTATTTGTGCTTTGGGTTTTCCCAAACCACTTACACTTGGCCTTGTTGAAACTCATGAGGTTCATACAGGTCCACATTCCAAGGGTGTGAGGGTCCCTCTGGATGGTATCCCTTCCCTCCAGTGTGTCAACTGCACCACACAGCTTGGTGTCATCAGCAACTAGATGAGGGTGCACTCAGTCACGCTGTTCATGCTGCAAACAAAGAAGTTAAACACTGCTGGCCCCAATTTTGACCTCTGAAAAATACCTTTATATGAAGTATTTGATGTAGTATCATCCAGTAGAAATAATTTCATCCTGTAGTATGACCTGATTTTTTGGAGGATTTGGGGACAGACAATTTCAAGTAAAATAGGAGGAGCTGAAAATCCTTCTGAAAACCAACACAGGTCCACCATGCATCTGGTCAGTTATTGGTTTATGATGTGATATTTTCTTCAAAGGCTCATATTATGTTAAAATTTTAACAAAAATTCAGTTCTGATTCACCAAAATGTTTAACTTAGTATTGAAATCTGTAGTCAAGGAAAACATTCAAGTTTGGTTTTATATGTGTACTCAAGTTTTTTGTAAGATATTTTAACTAGTGTTTGAAACTATCATCATTTGCCTACTCAAAATGAAGCAAAAAAAGAACAAATTACTTTCATTTAAGTAGGATATTTCTTGACTACCAAGCACATATTGAAATACAAAACTATTCATGCTTAGAATGGACCTTTGAAACTTCTACCTAAATCTAGTTCAATGTTGGAGATTTCAAAAGGTTTTCAAAACCACTAATTCCCATCAGACACTCAATACTGAATTCTTTTGTGCAACTTTAAAAATTTGCTCTCATCATGGTCAATCAGAAAGAGGGATTTACAGTAATTATCTACAGTAAGATCATACTTAGTTACTTAAGACATCAAAAACTTTCTGAATAAAGCTGTTAGAAACGTTAGATTTAAGCGTATTTTTTTTTTTAAAGACAGAAGTGCTCATTCTGCTTTATAATAAGACAGTAAAAACAGTATAAAGAACTTGGTAAGGTAATGCTTGAAATTGTAAGATATTGAGGTTTGTTAGATGAAAAATGTGGGGGTGGGTGTTTCCCCACAGTAAAATGTCTGTATGAAATTTTAAAATTCCTATAGTGTTTAAGACAGGATTTAAAAAAAAAACAAACAAACAAAAAAACAAACAAAAAAACCCAGGCAAGCAGAAGTTACCATATTTATTGTGGTGTAAGTTATAAAGAGCAATGATGCTTTCTTTCTAAATTTCAATATTTTTAAAAAATTGCAAAGGAAAGAAAAATCATGCCAGTTGTCAAAACCATAGTATGTCACTGTGAACACATTAACATAATAATTCCGTAATAATTCCCTTTTTTTGGAATTGCTAAGCAGTTTAAAATTTGAATCTGCATGTCAACTAAAGTCAGGAGGATAAAATACTGAAAAAAGAAGTAAAAGAACGGAACTCTGATTGATTTTCATATGCCTGTCCTTTGATATAGATTTCTTGTTGGGTACATCATTAAAAAGGATCTTAATTGTTTATTGATATAATTTAGGAAGTCAATTACCTGTTTTGATAGAATCAAATTAAGGAGTTCAATCAACATCTGGTCTAGATCTAGTTATTCAGTTAGAGTGTCTTGTAAGCATTAGAGTTTCTGACAAGGGTTAATCCATCATAAGATAACTTTCCAGTAGCAAAAGTTCTCTTTAAACTGAAAGTTTAAAAAAAGCTAGCTTTTCATCTTGGACTCTGCTCACTAAATAAATTCTTAAGAGATTGGACTGAATTGGTAGCTCTTCTTATGGAAGTACTAGTTTAACATTGTTCTTTAAATCATCTCACTGATTTCAATACTAGGAAAAATAGCAGAATTTAGATCTTGAAAAGTCACAAGAATGGAACAAAAAATTTTTTTTGAATCTCAAAATAGACTCACTTTAAATTTTCACTGATTTTTTACTTAAATTGTGAAAGTTTTTAGCTCTGCATTAACTAATATGCTGTTTGCAGTACAATCCCAGCTAAGTTAATCCTTTCGGTAGGTCATGTATTGGTTTAGGAGTTTGTTTTTAAACATTGTTTTAGGTGGACAAGTGGGTTGTCCATCTCCAAAAAATGTATTTCTCCTTAGGGTACGTCTACTTGCACAGGGTTGAGAAATAAGTTCTTTGTATCTACAGCTATCAGATTGAGTATCATTGGAGTCATATCATAATTGAAAATAATGGGACTGGAGACATAAATTTTCTCCAACTCAGTTCACCATTAGCAAAAAAATAACTGGTTTGGTGATTTAATTATGTTTTCTCGTAGGCAGAGACTGCATTTTTAATAATCATATAGTAAGCAAGAATCTGATTACCCAGCCACTACCTGAGGAAAAGCAGAGCTGCTGGGGACAGCCAAGGTCAGCCACAGCTTGGTGTGAGCCAGGCAAGAGCACAGTCGCAGCAGACAGCATTCAAAGCCAGGCCAGTTCAGATCGGCCAGGCCAGGCATAGGGATGGGCATGGGCATGCCTGCAGCACAGCTCCAGCCAGGGCAAAGGGAAAGTGCTTGGTACCCAAGGAAAAGGACAAAGTTCCCTAACTCAGCTTCCTCACAGGGATTTCTTCCAGCAGTCTGATTCATGGCACCTCAGCTGCACTGTCAGCAAAGCTGGCCTTGAGCACAGGCAGCCATAGCCCAGGTTGGTAAAGGCTGCAGAGACATGGTCTGCTCAAGGCCCTAAAAATAACAGTTTCAAGTACTTTTCTTCACTGCCACGACTTTCTTTTTTGCTGATGAATCTATTACTCCAAGAAAGAGGAAAATATGTGTTTTGTTGAGTGACATGCAGTGTGTGGAATGCCTCACTGGTTGTTCCACTGATATTTTGTGTACACTGAGGTGCAGATTATGTACATTTCTCTTACAAAAAATTCTGCACTGGAGAAAATTGTATTCATTTACATTTGAAAACTTAAGGAGAAAATCAATTTTGTTCATTGTGCTTTCTCTGAATGGGCTCACATAACCCCAATTGTTAAGTAGCCAGATATAAGTTTAACAAAGAACATTTAATTACTCTTAAATGAATGGTGAATTGCATTTTGAGGATTCTAAACCAGACTAATTTAAATCACCTCTCAGCAGTTTGTGTCAGAAGAATAACAAACGATGTTTTTTCAACGAATGCTAAATCAAAGGATCTGGTAAGGTTTTTCATTTAATGCCCCATCCAATACTTGTTTCCATCAGTCAACGAAGAATAAATCCTCTTTTTCAATTTACTAGCATTTAAAATCTATTACTTGTCCTAGCAAAGAGTGGTAACCTGCGAAAAGGGAATACATAGTTTGTACTGATGCCTTTTTGTGGTCTTAAAATCGGGAGTCAAACATGGTTAGAAGGGGAAAAGGGATTTTACATTGGTATTTATTTTAAGGATCCTTAGGTGCACACGTCCAGTCTTAGTTATTTTTTTATTCTAACCTTGTTTTATTTCGTGGGTGTTAAATTATTCAAAAACATGCACAAGAGCATGAATGTTTTTTCTGTTTAACTCTGTGTGATAACATAAATACAATCTCACTTATTTTAATGGCAAGATTAGTTTATTTTGAAGTTTATTTAGGAAGGGGGAAAACCCAAAAATACTTAGATTTTACAAGCCAATTCTTATTGTTTCACATTGAATATGAATTTAAAGGTAAAAGTTCTAAAAGATGAGTAAATCCTACAGATGTTTATATATATATATCTGCATTTTCTTAGCATACCTGTAGGAGGGAGTTATTTGACTAATGATTTAATCCTAGATAGGAAGAATTACAGTTTTTGTTCTCCCTCTAGAGGTAATTTTAATGTAAAATTTAATGCTGGTTCTAGAATTAATATTGTCAGACTATGTTGTATTTTGAAAAACTGATTATGAAATTTAAAGTAAATGCAAGAGAAAAACTCTTTCTCTCTTATTATGTTCACATTGGCAACCAATTTCCTTCTGTGGATTATTTAGATTAGAAATTTGTTTAATTTTGGTAAGTCCTGGTTAAAGAGCAAAAGTTATCTTCTTGTCATCAGTATAATACTTCAACCAGGGTGAAGGTCAAAAAAATACATATAACACAGTCAATGTAATTAAATGAATTATAAAAATGAGCATGATGACTAATTATGTGTTGTGCTTTAGCACCAGCCAGCAACTGAATCCCACACAACCTCTCACCCACTCCTCCACCAGCACGATCAAGGAGAGAATCAGAAGGGTAAAAGATGGAAAAGTCCTGGGTTGAGGTAAAGATAGTTTATTAGGCAAAACAAAAGCTGCACATGCAAGCAAAGCAAGACAAGGAATTCCTTTACCTCTTCCCATGTCTTACCTTCCCACAGGTCTTTAGCCATCTCCAGGAGACCAGGGCCCCACCATGACTAACTGTTGCTCGGGAAGACAAACTTCGTCACTCCCATTTTCTGCCTTTCTTCCTTCTTCTTCCACCCACTTATATGTTGAGCACTATGTCATATGGTCTGGAATGTCTCTTTGGTCAGTTGGGGCCACCTGTCCCAGTTGTGCCCCCTCCCAACCCCCTGCTCAAACCCAGCCTCCTCTCTGGTGAGGAAGAATAAGGGGCAGATCATCTACAAATATATGAAAGATAGCTGGCCCCAATACTGAGCTTTCAGGAATCCCATCAGTGACTGTCCACTAACTGGATGCACAACCATTCACTGCCACTCTCTGGGCCTGGTCATCCAGCCAGTTTTTAACCCATCAAGGGTTTCACCTGTCCAAGCCATGGGCTGCCAGCTTTTCCAGGATAATGCTGTCGGAAACTGCATCAAAGGCTTTACTGTCCTGGTAGAAAACATCCACAGACTTTTCCTCATCCACCAGGTGGGTCACTTGGTCATAGAAGGAGATCAGGTTTGTCAAGCAGGACCTGCCTTTCCTAAAGCCATGCTGGCTGGGCCTGATCCCCTGGTGCCCTGTACATGCCATATAATGGCTCTCAAGGTGATCTGTTTCATAATGTTCCTTGGTGCTGAAGTCAGACTTGACAGGCTTGTAGTTGTACAGATCCTCCTTGTAGCCCTCCTTGTGGACAGATGTCACACTGGCCAAGCTCCAGTCATTTGGGACCTCCTCAGTTAACCAGGACTGATGATAAATGATGGAGAGTGTCTTGGCAAGCTATTCCTCCACCTCCTTCAGTACCCTCACTGAATCCCATCCAACTCCTTAGGTTTGTAAGCGTATATGTGGGTCAGGAGGTCACTAACTACTTTCTCCTGGATTACAGGGGAGGTCCCTGTCTACAGGCTCAGGGTCAGGTTTCCCTGAGGATAATCATTCTTTAAAGACTGAGGCGAAGAAGGCATTAAAGTATTGATACAAAAAAGGGTATATGAGTGTTTTAAAAAACTAAATTATGAGATATTTTTCCCATAGAGAATATTTTTAAAATTGTAGAGTTCTTGAAGAAGAGACTTTACATTTCTTTTCTTTTCTAGTATATTCTTGCAGCAGTCAAGCAGCCATAGTAGGTGGTTATAGCTCTTAATTAGAAGCAGTGAGAGAGATGACATACCTGAAGGTTTTATTAGAGCTTTAGGGAACATGATTCATTCAAAAGGACAAAAAAACTTGACACCTTCCTATCCTCCAAAGTCCCCACAGATGTACCCAGAGTTGTAGGCTCACTACCACCTCTTAACAATGAAAGATTGAACACCACATGATGAGATAAGAAGCTTAAATAACTTGAATAAAAAGGACATGAAAAACCTTAGATAACAGGCAAATGTGAAAGAAATAGGGATGTAAATATTTTGGAAACTAAAGCAGGAGACTTCAGTTTGTGTAGAGAATAAATGTTTCTGAGAAAAAAAGACCCTGCCACACTGCCTCAAGGGAAAAGTTCTGTAGCCAAGAGATTTTATATAAAGAAGCCTGGGAGTAGAATAGTTGTTGATGAACTGTATTTACCTAGCTGTGTCTTTAAGTCATTGAACTCACATTCCTAGTCAGGCAAGCAAATCAGCATCTAAAGCATGCTGTCTGAAATGAATTAAGTTAATCTAACCAGCAGGAAATAATTCTGGAGTTAACCTAATTCTTTCATCCTTCTTACACAAACTGAATTGCTGACTTTAGAAATGTAAGAAAAGAAATGCATGCAGAGAATTTTAAAATATTTACTCATTATAGAAGCATGATAATCTACAGTACTGTTCCAGACATGGAATTTGTCAGTTTCTAAACAGCTCTTCCCTCCAAAGGCTCACCAGGGTGACATTGGCTTTTCAGCATTTTTATTATTTTAAGAGTAGAGACATTGGCTTTTCAGCATTTTTATTATTTCAAGTAAAAAAACCTCTTACTGTCCTGTTTCTTTTAAACACTGCCATACATCTGTCCATCTGTGAGTTGTGTCAACTATACTTACACAAATTTTAGCCAAAATTTCACTGATGCATTGAAAAGCAGGTGTAGTGAAATAAAATACATCAAAGCTTTGAAGGCTTTGCAGATTTGAGGAAAATGGGTCATCTTGGGGAAAGAAGAAACGTTGACGCTATTACCCCCATTGGGATTTATTCTTTATCATATTTTAGAATGACAATAATAAGTTAGACTGGACGTCTGGTGTTCTTTGACAATCAGAAGAATTCTAAATTCCTTATTCCTTGTTGGAAGCCTTCTCACACCTTTCAACATTTGCATTGATGCTGTCTAGGTCTTTTTGAATGTCATTTTTGAAATAAAGTACCTTTTTGATATAAAGGGACCAGAACTGCACATAGTGTGTAAACCATAGACTGATACAGTTATTTTCTGTATTTATTTTTTTCTTCATTCCTTTCCTGCTAATTCGTTACACTTGTTGTAAATGGTCCCCACTGAATACTACAATGATGTAATCCCAGAGATATCTTCCCTACCAAAACTCCAGGTAGTGGTAAATTAGAGAAGACTATTAGCAGAAGACTGTAGATCTACAGAAATCAAGGGTTCATTAGTTCTGCTTGTGAACTTGATGTCTAAAGCTAGGCAGAATTTCTGCAACTCCATGAAAATAGACTATGCTGACTAGTTAGATGAGAAATACATATTTTTAAAGGCCTAATGTTTTAGAGATGGTTGTTTAACACTGGATTGCTGGTTTCTTCGTACCTTCCTCTATAGAGTAGAATTCAATTGGTGAACCATAATTCATACAGAAAAAAAAACAAAAAACAGCAAAGCCTGCACATGTTTTACTTATGTAAAGGGACGGCATGTGACAATTTTAGTTACTTTCTTTAAAACTTTCTGGAAGAAAGAAATGGATCCACTATTTTACATTTGAAATATTCTGAAAAAATAATTTGAAATCACATTTTCTGCACAACCACAGAAGTGGAAGATCAATATTTGAAAAACATCTTTTGAAGGCTTAGGAGTAAGGTAGTACTTCATAGGCAGTTCCAGCTTTTATGCACACATTTGCATTGTCGACCAAAAAAATCCCAGATGAATTATGTCAGGCAAATCCTGCTGTTCAAACTCCTTTTCATTAATCCTAACCTGCAGATAAATATACAGGGAGGCTGAGATTTGGAGACTGCATAAAAGATTACCTTTGAAAGTTGCCCTCATCTTTTGAGGTGTTTACATATGCTGAAAAGGGCTTTTCACTCTGCTCTTAAACAGACAACTTTCCTGTGAATTCATTTCTCAATCTCCTAGATTCCATCAGAAGCAAAATATATTGTAGGGAAATAAGTGTATTCTAGAATACGTTTAAAGCAAATAGCAGAAAATGAGACAGAGGGGAACATAGAGATACTATAGCAACTTTGCAAAGAAAAAAAGACTAGTGTAAGAATCTTAAATGAAGATTTTTCCAAAAAAACCCCTTTTTATTAGATTAACAACAGTTTATGAATTTCAAATTTCCAACAGACATCTACATCCACAGTCTCTAGCATCTCATCTGCTCAGACTTGGGACTGAAAATGAACTATACTGACTCATAACTTCTGCCTGTCAGAACAGCAGACAAGTTTATGTAATTTGGTTTTATACAGAGTTGCCCAGGTCAAATGAAAATGTCTTCAATAGACTCCCTAATGAAGTGAATTGCACATTTCCTGAGTAATGATAAAGAATTGCAAAGTGCAATCCTTTCCTAGAACGTGTTCCTCCTTCAGCCAGATACCTGCTGCAAACTGATTTTCACAAGTGTGTCTTCTTTGAGTTTGATGTTAGGTCTGATATTTTCCCAAGCTCAAGAAATCTAAAGAAGGTAGAAAGAAAATTTTTGGATCATGAAATATGTGATGTTGAATAATTTTTCACTTGAAGAAAGCTCTGAGTTGTTTTTTTGTACTGCATAAATAAGTTTCTTTTTTTCCCCCTGACTTTTCTGTGCTTTAGTGTAGGAACCCAGAGTGCCGGGAATATTTCTCTGCCTGTTTTTAAGGGTTCTTGCCCCCCTGAACAACACTGTTTTGGCTTCAAACCTTGGAAAAAATTACCAACAGTCAGACAACAACTAGAAAATACAGTGGTGTGAATTAGGTTACAGACTACTATGCAAGATTGTCATAGGGTGAAAAATTTAGAGGTTTTAGGCTTCTCTTTGTAGTAAATAGATGAGTAAAAAATATCAAAATGGAGGATTGTTGTTGCTCTCTAAACCTTCTTCTCCTTCTTCTACCACTCCATATTCTGCAGTTAAAGTAGTTTGGATTGATGGGATAGAAAATTCCACAGTTCCTAGTTGTGTTACTGAATAATTGGCAAGAAAATGAAAATAATACATGTTTTTAGTAACTATTGGTTAAAATATCTTTAAAAGGCTGTGTAAATCTTGATAATGGCCCTCACTCCTACTTTTCCTCCTTCCATGCTGCACCTGGGTCACACTAGTGGCTCAGTTCCTCTGATAAGACTTAATAAACAACTATCTGGAAGCATTGAAACTACAGAAGACGTCTCGCTTTATCCTTTAAACTCCTTGCAAGGACTTTCAGCAAATTCTCTCCCATCCGGAGAGACTCGATTTATGGCATGGTAAAGTGTCACTTTAGTATTACTTGCTTATAACAAATTTGCAATAATCAGGGGTTTTTTAGTCAGTAATCATTGATATTTTTATTGATGTTTCAGGTAGGTTTTCTATATTTGTTTGTTTCACATATGACATTTTTACCTCTTCATAGAAGATAATAGCTATAATTAAGGGATTAACTAAAGGATAACCTAGACTCAGCATAGGTTTAAAGATATCTTATGTCATTTCAGCTACTTATATAAAGTCTGAGTTTACATTTCTCTTAATTTTTGTGGAACTAACCATATGAGCTCCTGGCTATGAGTAATCAAAACTGGAAAAGTTTGACATTTCCATGAATGCAACTACTGTATACTCAGTATCTTCTCCATTACTGTGGGATAACAGAAGAGCATAAAGTGTACTGCAAAAGTTATCTGTACATTTATTTTAAAATTACTCATGTCCAACATTTCACTTAACAGAAAAAGGAAAAAATAAGTTTGACTCTTCTGGTAAAAAAATAAATAAAATAAATTAATTTCTGAACAAAATATTTGTGTGATTTCTTTTGATTTCTTCTTTCACTTAAGACAAGCACATGATAATGTAAAATAATGTTTTACCAATTTGAAGAAATCCACATGAAGAGCTCACAACCTTCTCATTTATTTGTATAGAACTGCATTTTTATAATGTTTACTACTTATTTAGTAAGCATTCCATTATTTTAATTGCAGATATAAAAATTAACTGCTATCAGACTATAACGGTTATTTTTGATAGATTCTTGCTGAGCTCTGTGTTTGTGTGAATCTGTGTGTTTTGTACACAGGGAGCTTCTGGGCTTCCTGAAGCTGTGAGGAACATTGCCTAACATTAGTGAAGCCCATGAAACAGTCGTATGGTCCTGGGGCACTGATATCTGCGCCTCATAAGAGGCCAAATTTGGAAGGCATGCTGTTTCTTTAAATCTTTTCCCTCCTATTTGTTTCTTTGACAGGCTGATATTTCTGACATTTTTGTCTTCCAGCAAAGGCCTGGAAAACAAGAATTGTCACCAAAACCCCCCTATTTTACTCTTGGTAGTCTTACTCCATTTTTTCACATTGCCATGTAATATAATATTTTGTCTTATCCACCTAGGATGTGCATTCCAACCCATAGTTGTGTGGGATGCTATTCTAATGTGTTACAATCCAGCAGCAGGAGTGTACCGGTTTGGCCAAATTTAGAAATATATCCTCTGAGAGAAGGCACAACCACCCCTCCCCCACCAGGTTCGGGAAAAAAAATTTTCCTCGAAGGAAAGTGAAGAAGATAAAACTATTTATTTAACAAACACACAGGAAAGGAAAATGAGGTTAAATGGTAAAATCTTTCGCTGTGGAGGAAAAACCTGGGAAAGCGTTAGAGTCCTCCCTTTGGTGTCCTCGGAGCTGGGGCTTGGGCCAGGGCCAGGCCCTCTGTGCCTGGTGGAAAGTCCTCCCGATGTGCTCTGAGGTTGAAAGCAGTCCAGTAGCAAAGGGAGAAAATCCGGAATTCTAGAGAAGAAAAAGCAAAGTCCAACTCTCAGTCTCTCTCCGGAGAAAAAGAAGCTGAACAACTGGCCAAAAGCTGACTGGAACACAGCAAGCCCGGGTGCTTCCTCGCTCCCCTGCCGCGGCTGGGAAAAAAAACCTGCTGTCTCTGTGTGACCTTGAACAAGCTGCAAACTGCTTTGAGAAAGTTTTGCTCAGTTTTTTTTCCTTCCCCCTCTTAGGCTCAGTTTAGAGGCATAGAAAAGCACAAAATTTAATTTCTGGGCATAGGCAGCAATATGGGATACACATCATAACGTCACCCCAAGACAAGGAGGAGGATGATAACTTTTGGTGACAGATCAGAATAGGATGGCAGATTTCCAGAAAGAAGATGCAGGTTTGACTGCATTTCAATTGTATGTCATGGCCTTCATCTTGGAGAGATAGAAAATCACCTCAACTGAACCAGTTTCCCCTTCTGGAAGTGGGGAGCTGGAATTATCCATGTGCTAGACATCAGAGAGTTAGCTAGGCTGCCAAATGGTAATTAAATGCAAATATAATCATTCAAATCCTTTTGCCTGTTTTTATCCAGTGTCTGTGACTATGTTGGAAAGCAATTTTATTGACCCTGGTCCTTACGTTACACTTAGAGAAAATAAATTAGATTTTCATTTTGACTATGGTTGGAGGACATGAAAAGCTTTGAGCTGAAGAAACCTGAAGTAATGGTTTATTCTGGCATACTCAATTCTAGTGAAACAAATTTTAAACTACTTACATATAATTCTGAAGCAGTTCCATTCCATCCCAAGAAAACAGAGTAGGGGAATCTTCTATAATTACATGATAAGATCAATATTGATACAGTATTAAAAAGAAGCTTATAAAATAATAATCCTTTTATATAGTTTTAAAGGTGTTTGGAAGATTAAGCCCAATATATTTTGCCATGCTTACTCAGGAATTTTTCTATGTTAGGCAGTCTTAAATAGATCACAGTCCCTGAGGATAAAACCGAATGGTGTTTCTCTTTTGCTTTTCAGTGTCAGTACTGGGAGGAAAGCTTCCAATAAAATAAAATTTTCCAAGTGATATACATTTCTTCTAACAAAAATTTCAAATACATATATAGTTTTCTGTATCTTTGCTTGTGGTTATCTTTTAATAAGTAAATAAATATATAAATGTATATATATATAAATATAAAAATATTAAAAAATATAAATATATTTCTACATAAATATATAAATATATAAATATATAAATATATAAATATATAAATATATAAATATGTAAATATATAAGCTGCAAGGTAGAGATAGTAGTAATTTGGAGATTTCATAAGGAAAATCTAAAATATCATACCCCCTTCACAAAACCATTATAGGGTATTTATAGAACTCTGAGTGGCATTTTCTAAAATGCCATGATTTATGATCAGCTTCCATATGTATTTAAGCAAGGTACAAAAATTAGACTTGCAGTAGGGAAAAAACCCATGAGGTAACACTGGTTATATTTATAGATTTCAGAGGTGCTATGGGATTGGGATATAATTCAGAAATTCAATATGGCTTATAAATAGTTCCTAAATTCTTGTCAAGCATACTCTTTCCTCCTCTACTCAAAAAGTAGTAGAATAAAAAGAATAGTATTACATAAGCACCTTTCAAATGAAACCTACAGGTACAAAGCTTGACGCTAGAGTTGTATTTTGACCCCATTGACTATGAAAGATTTTGCAATCTCTAATAGCTCCCACATGCCTAATTCAGCTACAGGCATTTTAAAATCTTTAAAAGCATTCACCTCATTTATAGTTGACCCAGATTCTAGTCATAGTACTGAGCATGTTACTGATACAGGGCATAGAAATATTTTTATAGAAGCAAACCCCCCAAAATTATGAAACAAACAACAGTAAGGTAGTTTAAAAATAGGCCACAAAAAATCACTAGGAATATTTCATTTCAGTAAAATCAGTATTTTATCTCTGAAAAACCTGATACATTCAATAATCTTTGGGTTTGTTGGTAGTCTTCTGAGAAAAGCTTAACATTAGGAAACTTGTTTGGATTTAGAATTAAATATTTCATAAATTCCAGCTCTATGTATATTATTTCTCCATGGAGTAAGCATCACCTTCTTGTCAATATTAAAGAATATTCTAAATGCTGAAATTCCTTTGACATTTGTCATATTCTTTCGTGGATGTCACTGAAGCTATGCGGATTCATGATGGCCATAATTTCTTATTTAAAAACAAGTTGTACATGTAAGTAAAACACAGAAATGGTGAATAGGACATTGAATTCAAGACTAGCTGAATTTGGTTAGTAAGAATGTTGTCTCATCACTGATAGCAAGGCTATATTCGTTAACTAAAACATGAAAGTAATCCCCTTCTCTTCTTTGGTCTGTACTCTTTAATTGTCCTGTGTTCTTACATCATCTATTTGTACTTAGAGGAATGCAGCAAGTTTATACATCTTTTTATACATTGGAGAAAAATGGCATTGTCAAGATGTTTGAATACTGGTCACAGAACTCATGAAATTTAGTAACTTCAATTCTTTTGGGCCAATCAATTTTTTACTTCTCAATTTTTCAATGAGGTGCCCATGGAGATAGAAGTAACATTGAAGTTTTCTTCAAAATTTTCCCTTTCATGTCACAAGCCATTTTAAATGTTGCATATTTAAATTATTTGCTTTTAAAAATCCTTTTATGATCATGATTTAAAGTTTCTTGCAAATTTTCCAAGAAATCTGTAGCTGAAAACTACATGCAACAGAGTTGGGGATCCATAATCAAAATAGTAACATTTAAGATGGCTGAATAAAAGTGAATTTTTACTATATTAAATTAGTTCTCTTCCATGAAGAAACACTCCCAGAGAGCAGAAGGAATTTTTCTTTAATAAGAAAAACAAATGAAGACAAATTAATATTAAATAGTATAAATTTCTGTACAATTAAAAGTACAAAATGGAGCATATTTAACCAAGGAATGTGTTCTTAGCATGCTGCTGTTAGTATCCCTGAAAGGATAGAGCTCAAGTATATCTGGGGTTTGTGCATAAGTAGTCTGCTTATATTACATGCTCAGAATTTACAGGAATGTAAATTCCTAAGGAATGTAGGAGTTTATTGGTAGAATAATTTTATTTGTGGCATCTTTCCCAGATTTAGAAAGAAAGTAGAACTTTTATGATAATTTGGTTTGATCTATTGCATAATGTGACAAGGAATTCCAGTTGAAGAAAAAATTACATAAGGCTGTGTTCTCTGCAAAAGATGACCACGTTCTTTTCAAACAACATTTAATTCCTCTCAGGAACTGCAGCAACAGAAAATTCATTACATTCCTTTGTAAATTATTCCACTTCTGTGATTAGTCCCACTCTTTCTAAGTTGGCACATCATTGTTAACCTGAGTAAATTTTTCCAGTGTAAAGTTTAAATGTTATTTTTGTGATGCTCCTTTTCCTAGGTAGGAAACCTGCATAGTTTCATAAACAAAGATCATAAATTATCTGTACATTTTAACTTCTCTACTGGGAGGGAAGATTTTGACAATTTCATTCCATTTTCACCCTGATCAAAGAAGATTAAGAGACAGTACATTCCAGGTAATACACACAAAGAAGAAAGTGGTATTTTTCTTTCATGTCTAAGATTTTTAGATATGTCTAAATTTTCTCAGATGAATTCCTTAGGGAAAAAAGTAAAGAATTAAAAAAAAAAACAAAAGGTGATGTCATTTATATGTGTCAATTCCATTGAGAAAAAGAGTCTAATTGCTTGTAGGCTGCTACAGAATTACACTGGCCCAGGTCTGTGATTGGTTTCATTGCCTTCTACACACCAAAATTTTTCTGTGCTGTATTCTAAACACAGACTTAAAACTCCTGGTTGTTTTCAGAGGAATTGGGGAAAAATTAAACAAAAATCGGCTTAGATATTTCCTATGCAATCATATGTATGATAGCAATGGCCAAAATTAGACATTTTTAGAAAAAGAAGGAAAAGATTCATAGACTTTATGTACTTATGTGTTATATATATTTGCATGGAAAGATGAAGTTAGGAAGAAAAAGGAAACAAAAAAAATTGATGATTTAAGCTCAAATGTGAGAACATATTTCACCAGCAGAAAGAGGAAACATTTATGCTGGAAGTGTACCTTGTGGTGTGTACTGGGGTGGAGCAAAAACCTGTCCCACTATCTCTTATGGCAAAATTCTTATTAACTTCAGTCTGCGTGTAAAATGGGTTCAAATCTTTCCAGAATCCAAAGATTGGAGTCAAGTTACATAAATCACCTTCCCCAAGGTAACCTTACTTTGCATTAATAGCTGCAGAGTAACCTCGAAACAGGTGGTACAAAGCAGTATCTCATAGTTAATAGACGTTTTTATAGAACATATGTGCAGCCACAGCTCTGCATAGTTGTCATGAGCCATGAATTCCACAAGAACATATCAGTGCTGGTGGAATTGCACCTTTCTTTCAAAAATTTTGTGATGCCTTCAAAATACTTTACTAGTACTAAATCTCATTGCCACATTCCAAAACAGCATTTAGTTTTCAAAATATGACAAAGATGGACTTCCTCTCCCTATCTACACAAAGGTATGAAAATACAGATACAAATGACAATTAAGAATGGCAAAGGTAAAAAAGAGAAGCACAGAAAGAATAGAAAATGGAACAGGAAAAAAATTAATGTATCTTGTAATATTTTTCTTCTTGTCTGCTGATACCAAGTGGTTGTTCTTTGTTTAAGTGAGGCCCTGCAACTCATAGTCTGACCATCCTATTTCTACAAAAGCCATTTCTTAGATACCACATGATTCTTTTCTTTTGTGAAGACAATATTTAATGAAATTGCTGGGCTTGATAGTCAATATACAAACCAAAGCTTAAGCTGAATTGAGTCCAAAAGGTGCAGAATATATGTTAAAGAGTTTGGGCCAAACTCACTAGTTCTGGGGAAGAGATAAAACACCATGCCTCCAGTAAAAACAACCAAATCAAATTTGTAGAACAATATCATCTGAACCAAGAGTGTCTGTTCATTCACAACTTTGAAATGCTGATCTTTTTAATAATTGTTTTGTTTCCTTTACATTATTTTTTCTACACCACCAGAAGCTTTGGATTATGTGATACTGATTGTTAGCCACAGTGGCAAACCTCCCTGAATGAGTGAGTTTCACTCCTAGTCTTTTAGTTGTGACTCTCTACAGTTCAGAACTTTTTTCAGAATATATTGTGCTTGAGCTGTACCGTGTCACTGAATGGCCTTCAAAGTTATGATAAAATATAGAAAGATTCTCAGCAATCAAATCCTGGATCTTTTTTTAGAGATAATTAAATAAAAAGAGACACACATATCTTTAAGGTGTTAATAGTGACATCATTGTGTACAGATGAGAATTTAATGCCTGAAATTATACCCCTTTGCAAAGGAAGGATTTAGTGGATTTCAGCCTACAATATACTGTCAAAATGAAAGCCTTAGAGAGTGCTTCATTGGAATAAATTTTGGGTTTTAATTTTTGTCAGTTTGAATGAACTTAGGTTTTTACTTTTTTCTGTTGTTTTAAGGTACGAGATATATTCCAATTAAGGTCAGAGTAAAGATTTTTTTTGTAAAAATGTCCTTTCACCATAGCTAACCATATATGAAAGAACAGTGTTAACAGACAGCCTGCACACAAACTGGGTTCAGGCCATATCAGGCAGCTCCTTTCTGAGCCGTGACACTTCACATTCCATGGGGTGGATGGGTACAGAGGGGCAGAATTGAATTAGCTCCCTGTCTAATCTTTCAGCAGAAATGTAGTAAGATAGGTACAGCTAGGAAAGTAAATCGCTCCTTACCTGATTTCATACAAGAGATCAGAAATCTTTTTCTTCTAAGTATAGCTAACTGGGCTATATAAAAATATCCAAATATGCAGTTCAGAGTCTTACCATTTGGTCAGTTAAAATGTAAAAAAAAAATTTACATTTCTTACCAGTATGAGGATAACAGAACATAAAGCTAGATAATATTTTTATAACATGACCTCTCTTTTGCAAAAGCAGTTTATTTAGTCATCTGCAATTAAACTATGCCAACAGATGGAGAAGACAAAACCTGCTAAGTCTGTAGACTTTTATAAACTTTTATCTACTAAGAGTAACTTCTCAGCATTGTCTTTATGTGATTGAAAAAATTGAGACTATGGCAAATAAAGTTAGAAACGTGAAAGTATAAACCCTACAGTTAAAAAACTAGCTCAAATAATCTAACAATCTAAGCTCACTTCCCTTTTTTTTATAATACCTCTCCCTAAAGAAAAAGATGTTAAGCAGGTGCATGGAAGGGTGTAAATATATTCCCGCAAAATTTGTTTAAAATGGTTAACACTAGCTATCAGGCTTTTAGTCCCAGGGTGATCATCTGTGTCACCTGTAGTGAAAAGAGTAGGTTTATTAGATTGGAAATTATATACTTTATGCAATTTTTTTTTCCTCCTTAGCTTTTCTTTTCTCTTTTTAGAAATTCATAGCACATTAACAAATACTCACTTTTTTTTCATTTATGTGGTCAAATATATTGCATGAGTACATTAGGAAAGTATTTGCCAAGAAAGGGTGTAAACCTGATGACATTAAAGGAAAAATACAGTTATTTACAATTAATAATTTTTTTTTTCCTTTGGACATATGCTTAAAATACTGCATAGAATTATCATGCAATTTGATTTTTTGCCAGTTTGTCTTTACTGATCAGGAACCAGCTTCTCCATTCTTGCTCTTATCTTGATGACTCTTTTTAAGGCAATGGAGCTGTAATGTACAAAACTAGGAACCAAAAGCATGCTGGTAAACCAGTTGAGAATATATTTAAAATCAAGAAAAGCTTGAAAAAACCCCGGTACTTAATACTTCTCTGTTCTCTGTGACTTAATAAAATGATGAAATGATGTGAATTAGTTTTTGTATTGCTATAAAAAGTGGGAAATGTAGATATCAATTGCCAATTAAAAGAAAAAAAATTAGGCAATTCCCAGGAATCTTGCAATGCTAACAAAAAAATATTCACCGAGTTCTAAGAAATTTCTTTGTGTGCTGTGGAAAACTTATGAAACAAATTGCCTCTCTGTACTAAATGCTACTTTAGAAAGCCTAATTTGTTGCAAATCAGACTAAATTACAACTTAAAATGAGAACATTGCTACCTTGCACTTGATGTTACAATGCTGCATCCTAACAGCGTGTAAGCCATCACAAGATTTAGAGCTCTGCTCAATCAGGGACAACAAAATTAGAAATAAATAGAGACAGATCAATACAAAGTGTTGTCTGGCATAATGAAACAGCCCCTAGGTAGAAAATCTATTTTATTTCTCTCTCAGTAGCTGTACTCTTTGACAATCTCTGACCCAGTCCAGTAAACAGTCAGGTTATTTATTTTATTGAGAAAAAACATGGAGTTACATGTCTTATATTACACAAATACTATTATGTTGATCAATAAAGTGGTTAAACAATTTAGTTTTTATTGCTAAAGATACTTGTGTTAACACTGCTTTTATTTAATACAAGATTAAGAATTACCTTGTATTTTATGCTGTTATGGCAATCAATGCTTAGTAGGTAATGTCATCCTCCATGCTTTTATGCAACATCAGACTTTGTGCCAGATGTTGTTGAATAAGGACAGAAATAAAAATATTCCTTATATGTCTGAACACTCAGTATCTATTGTGGAATGCTCAGAGCTCTGATATTTATGTCAAGGTCTAAGGAAATACTTGTCTGTATATATTGATATTTTTAATATAAACCATTATGCCCCTCATGCCTCTTTGCGCCTTTTTTTTTTTTTCAAAGCCTCCCTGGATGCAGAAAATTCTGCTTCTGCACATGCTCATGGGTAATTCAGTCAATAGGGATACAGACCATGATTTCAAATCTGTTTGTTGGGAATTAAGATGTTCTTAACACTTTCAGCTATTCGTAAATGGATGATCTTGGCAGTCTTTTCAGATTGCTATTGACTGGCCCTGTTACTGCACTATCAACAACAAAAACAAAAGCAAAAACAAACAAAAAAAGGATGTGAGGTATATGTGTCCAAGTATACAAAAGCACTTTATGTTTATAATGAAGGCATAATGACACTGAGTTCAGAGTTTGAAATATGTTCCATCTCCTTTTGACAAGCTCAAGAAACTTCACAGTGTCTTCTATACCTTGTTCCAAGTGTGAACTAATTTAGATTCTGTTCAAAGCTGTCACAACTCCAGAGATTTGATTGCTCATTTATGCAGATAATACCAAGTAAATAATAATGTTTTAAATGAAATGACAAGGGCAAGATAAAAAAGGGGAAAAAATAGTATATTGCATCACTACCACATTGATACATTACATTTTTTCTTAGAATTACTACATAGGACTTAAATAAATCATTAAATTCTTGATGTTTATAGCACAGAGCTGCCATAATATGCATATTATGAAATGTGCTTGCACAGGGAAAAGGCCTTCTTTATTTTTAATTCTTTGTTCCAGTAAAGTTATGAATGTTTTGAGCCATCCACAAAAAACATTCGTCAGTCAAAATCCCCTTCCTAACACTAATATCTGAAACAGAAGCAAGGAATTATATCTTTGTAAAATTCTGTAAGGTTTTGATAGTAAAAAACCTTTCTCCTGATGGAGGAGTTTGTATATTTTATTTCTTCAACTGTGTCTATTTTTGTATTCAGGCTGCTATTATTCAGAATTCTAGAATATGGTAAAGTTAATGTATGTGTTAGACTAGCAGCATTAAAGAGTCTATCTAGAAAATCAGAAAATGGGAACTATCTTAAAGAGAACTGAGGGTGATTAAGTCTGAATGCTATAGGTGCTCATTACTTAGCATACAACAGTGTTATTCTGAACTTTGCAAGTATGAACTTTCAGGTCTCAAACTACCAAAATAGATTATAAATTTGCATCCAAGAGTAGAAAAGGCAGTTTTCATATGCTTGTTCTAACTTTTTAACCTGTGTTTCAGTAACAGTGACTGGTTTACGTAGTTCATATCAATAACAACTAAAAAGTTGAATTTTAGAAAATGTACTTGCCAAAAAATTCACAATCATGTTCAGTTAAAGTTCTAATTTGGTCTAATAGTTGGCAATGGTTTTTTGGTTTTTTTACTTCTCTATAAGTTCTATATCTTTCACTGTGCAGTCTAATACAGGGAATGAGAGGCTGAAGAGCAGCATTGTGGAGAGGAACCTGGGGGTCCTGGTTGACCGAAATTTGAACGTGAGTCAGCAGTGCCCTGGCAGCCAGGAGGGCCATCCTGAGGGTGTCCTAGGGGGCATCAGGCACAGCATCACCAGCCGAGCAAGGGAGGGGACTGTCCTGCTCTGCTCTGCACTGGGGCAGCCTCACCTCGAGTGTTGGGAGCAGTTTTGGGTGCCACAATATAAAACAGACTATTATTATATAAAATAATAATATTAAATTATTAGAGAGCGTCCAAAGGAGAGCAACAAAGATGATGAAGGGTCTGGAGGGCAACGTTATAAGGATTGGCTGAGGTCACTTGTTCTGTTCAGCCTGCAGAAGACTGAGGGGAGACCTCATCGTAGTCCACAATGAGGGTAGGCACTGATGTCTTCTCTCTCATGACCAGTGACAGGATTCAAAGAAAAGGCATGAAGCTGAGCCAGGGGAGGTTTAGATTAAATATCAGGAAAAGGTTCTTCACCCAGAGGGTGGTCGGGAACTGGAACAGGCTCCCAAGGGAAGTGGTCACAGCACCAAGCCTGGCAGAGTTCAAGAAGTGTTTGAAAAATGCTCTCAGGCACATGGTGTGACTCATGGGGTGTCCTGTGCAGGGCCAGGAGTTGAACTTCAGGATCCTTATGGGTCTCTCCTGACTCAGCATATTCTATGATTGTAACAAATCTGGATGAATTTTAATACTTACTGCAAATATGAAGATTAAAAAGCATCAATATCTGATACTTCTAGTATCAGATATTAAGAACAAAAAATAATATGGCCAGACACACTGAATTTATGTCATTCTACTCTTCACAGAATCACTAAAAAAGAGTAGAGAAGGTGCATAACTGCTGTTTCAGCTATAAATTTGTGATGATGTAATACTGCTGTAATACCTCAGCTGTGGGTGAGAATGGACACCATCTGCCTAGTTTTAATCCTCTTAAAAGAAGGCTCCTGAGATATCACCTCTTCCTCAGCTGTTTGGAAACAGGTCATTACTTTATCTGACATCTCAGCCACCATCTGCTAAGAAATTTTATCTCTTCATGTGTCTGCTTGTTTATATATCTTCTTTCCATAGAAAAGGAAAAAGAGGGAAAAACAGTACAAAATATTTTTAGAGGTATTTCAAAAATCTCTTAACAGAAATTAGAAATCTAAATTGCTAAGACACTGCATTTTTTCTTTATTTTATAGCTCAAAAATGTGTCTCTGGATTTAATATTAATTCTGTATGATTAAAATTTATTATTGAAACAGTATCTTTCTACCATATTCTATTTGATCCCCTTATTTTTCACGTTCATTGATCAAATTCATTGTTCATCTCTCCCATCTCAAAATTTGAGTTTTCTAGTCTGTGACAGTAGCAAGGTTTTTGGGTAGAGTTCTTTTGTCTTTAATTTGAGGAAGTTTTAACACACAGTTTTAATTTTTTATTGTCGAACACTTCATCATTTTGATTTCTGTGCAATTTAAATTTTGTTTTAATGTAAGTATTTGTTAGGAACGGAGCCCTGTATTTTCCACTTGAATCAGAATTTATATCTATTCAGTTGGGGAGTGTTAATTAGTATTCTCTTGCTATGAAATGTCAAAGTTTTTTCCCCCAGTATGTTTTCACATGAAAAGTTTTTCAGAAATGGAGTAACTGAAGAAGGTCAATGAAGTGTGTTCTGAATATGCAAAGACATTTGGGAGAAAAAAACCCAAAACAATCCCCAAACTAAAATCCAATAAAAGGACTGAAAAGGAATTATTTTGAAAAGCTACACACTAAATTACAGTTCTGTCATCAAGAGCTAGATTGCATTATTTTCTCTCAAGTTGAAAAGAATATCAACTAAAATGAAAGGTAGCTGACAAAAGCAAACAATGAAAAATTAGTTGAGTAATCACCAGAACTTGCTTGTGGAAAAACCACTTTTCATTGGTAAGTACCTAAATATCTTTGAAAGCTGATTTCACAAAGAGATGGTAGTTCATGCATTCATAGACATAACCCAGAGTAGTTAAAATCACAGTGTCCAACTAAGCAGACATTGAAAAAAAATATATATAAAACTAACATGAATTCTGCTTGTTCTAAGTACTAGTGACCTTTAAATGAATGGAAACCTTCTTTAGATGAGACCTTTTATAAGCATTTTCTGGGATATTTTTCACATGCTCTCCTAATAAAGTTGGCACAAGCTCTTGATGGCGACTAATAACTGGACTAGACAGATGGGTAAACTAGCCCTGCATCACTAATTATACATTCCTCACCAGGACAATTTTCTCTATTAACACACATTTTTCAAAGCATTCCTTTTCCTTCTGAAATTTTTATTTGCCCCTTCATTCAATACAGAATGACAATGCTTCTCATAGACCAGTTCTCTAGCTCTGTTGTGCTATTTTTCTTTTTTTTTTTAACCTTTAATGATAGAAATGGCTAAGTCATCTACAGACATTAGTTTGCACTTTTCTCTCTTTCTTCTTGATTTTTAATATTAACAGAAGAAAAATTTTAGTCTATAAAAAAGATAATACTAATATGTACAGATTAGTCTCTCAGATTCATCTTCCCTTGTTTGCCTCTCCATCAATTTCTATGTATTTTCCACTCTGGGTGTACATATTTTCACCACGTGAAATCTGTGGAAATCTGTGGAAATTTGTCTTTTTATAGAGGGCAGAATTATATTTAATGTATATGTGCACACTCTATAGTAACCTGTAGTCTTAAAAACTTTATGGACATTTGCGTTATCCTTCAAAATTCAAACTATCTTGGTACTTCTTTTGGGATTTTTAATTCTCAAGTGAATTATATTTGTATATCTTTTTTAGAAGAACAGGACCTTCTGGGATAGTAATTCATAAGAAAGTTCATAACTTCTTTCTCCTTTGGTGACATTTGTGTTATGTCACATTCTAAATTAAATGCTTTGCTTAGTCCTGGCTCTCCCTAAGTATTTTTAAAACTCTCAGTAATTTTCTTTTTCAATACAATGGTTCAACACTATTAATTATGATATCTTTTTCTTATTTTTAAAAATAACATTATTATTATTTAGAGATGTCTAGAGCTCTCTTGACCCTGCAGATCACTTTCTTTCTGTTTTTTGTGCAAACTTAATCTGTCTGTCATAACAGGCAGGCAAGTATTATAAATTTTCTTTAAAATTATTATTTTTCTTAGTTTTGTTTAGTTTGAAATTTCAATATGCTATATTTTCTAATTTTTTAACCTTTAATGTGTCAGAACTATTGCCATAAATTAATGCTGTTTACAAAAGCTGCAATTCTATTAATTTCTTATTTTATTTTCAAGGTGAACACATACCTGCCTTAGCAAAGTTCTTGAATAAGGCATTTACAACATGCTTTCAGTGGCATCACTGACATCATCACGATTTCTTCAGCTGGTTCACTAGAGTGAAAAAACCCTAGAGCAGAATTTTTTTCATGGTAATGTGAAGTTAATTTCATCCTCATTCTATGATAATTTTTGATTAAAAGCTTATGCCAGAAAATTCATAAGCCAGGTGTGAATATTTGTAAAGAGATAACATGTTGTTTATCACTTCCTATCTTTCCATCAAGGATAGATTATTTTCTACAGCTTATAAATGAGGCTGAAGATTCATGCATAAATTGTTATGTAAGGTTTTTGCTTTTGATACCAATCAGTATTGGCAGAAAAAGAAAGTCTTGGTGAATAGATTCTGGCTTTATAATCCATTTAATTTAATAGCGAAAGTAGGATTCTAGACAAGACAGCTAAGCCACAAGATTTTACATACCCAAAACACATGTCATCCTATGGGAAGGTAATCCAATTGTGTAAAGGAAAGGTGGCGCTTGGTGTTTGGAAACTGAAAGTAGTTTTGAAGAGTACATGTTCTTTGATTTACAATGTTTTCATTGTGGAACTGTGCAACTTGGTTTGTACTGATGAATAAAACAAGAAATTACCATTTTGTTTACAATTTGAATGCCATGAGATAGGACAGCAGTAGTTGAAAATTGGGTACTGTCCACTCAGCTTTCAACATTGTCACAGTAGATTGCATTTGCAAGTTTTGTAACTATAATAATGTTGTATCTGTCTGACCACAACTTAATGCCTGTATCCATACCTTTGGATACTTGACAGTTACAAAAATACTTGTCCTTCACATTTCAAATGTACCTGATGAAGAACTACTTTATTTTTTCTTTCTGAATGAATACATTAAATTTTTGCTCATTGCTCACATTTATAGGTGTTCCAGTGAAGGACAGAACAATAGAAGCTATCAAATTAATGATGTGTTATCACCTGGTAACATAGGAAAGGTGTAACGTTTTTAATAGGAGAGAGTAGATTAATGTCATTTCAGCCACCAGGAGCTGGGAATCAATTTCAATGCTAATCAGTGGTTTAAAGAATAGATTAGCAATGCAGTAACTGCCATTAACCTTTCAAGCACTGCCTCTACATGAAGCTTCCTGCAGAGGTATAAAGCAGTGTGCAGCTGTGACATAAACAGAGCAAATACAATACAAAAAGGTATTGAAGATTTTCTTGGTCTATTTTATGACAAAACTGTGCTCTAAACAAGTCTTGCTTAAGAAATAGAAAAGCCTTACCCTGTAGAAAAAAGCAAAACAAATCAAACAAAACCAAACAAAAGAAAACCCCCCAAAAAACCAACCCAAGGTCCAAACAACTTTTTTAAATAAAATACTTATTTTTGAGCTGGAGTTTCCTGACATATGAAGCACCACCTGTGTGAAGTGAATATATGCAGGTAGCATCAAGACAGCCACCATCTGCAGCTAAAGTGGGAATTAAAAGATTTGTTCCATTATTTCACTGTCAGAGAGGTACATAACACTGCTAAGTTAACCGAAAATGATCAGGGACAAAAAACACATGTAACAGGCCCATTCCCTGCTTTGATATAACGTTGAATCTGGGAAATGCACATTCCTCTGCAAGGCTGTGATTTTAGAGTCTCTGAGCTTCTCATCTCTCTTTTCTTCTGCTCCCACACCAGGAGACCTAGGCCTATGGAGAGTGTTTTTTAGTTGTTTTGCAGCATTCTATTATCTTCTACAGAAATTCCACTTCTCAAGACAGAAAGAAAATAATAAGAAATTTTCCAGGCTGAATATTCTTAGCATCTCCCATATGCAAAGTCATCTTGAGTGAAAACAATTCTAAAAAAACCTCTTTCTCCTCATCAATCTTCCATTTTTAACCCTTTAATCCCAAAACCACCCGAACTAAAATTTTTGTGCAGATTATATAATATTCACTAGTATGAAGCTTGATTTCCAAAACATGATGAGTTTTTCACAAATTCATATTAAAATGGTGTACAAAAATGTATAAGTGGCTTTTTAAACTGCTGCACACACATGATCATTGAGAGATACTCTATTATTTACAAGTTTTCTCATCTGTTTTAATGGAGATCATGAATTTGGCAGTGACACGTACCATGATCACAGTGGTCCCCTTAATGATCTCAGCAAGAAGGAAAACCACATTATTTAACTTTATGACGGTCAAGAAAAAATAATTTCCTCTTGCATGAGACCACAAAATCCACTGGTACTGGAAGAATTTGGTTTCTAAACTCTAAGACTGATATGAATGATATCTGAACTTGGCAGTACAATAGACGATAATTCATGAGGTATTTTTCTGTTATGCTCTTTAAACATTGTTCTTTAAGTAGTTAAAACATTAGACTGGTATCAACATTTTAACTATCATCTTATTTCTAATGCCCAAGGGTTAAAATTACAAAGGTATTTCGCAACAACACACATTCTATGTGTACGAAAGTTCTGTGACCTTGTAGAATAAAATAGAAACTAATTCCCCTTGCATAAGAGTAACGACCTTGGAAATCTAAACTTTAATATCTGCTATTCTCTTTTTCACTTTTTAATGTTCAATCAGAACGGTGAGATGATGATACATGTTCCCCAAGCTTTCTAGTACTGGTATTCCATCATTTTGAAAGCATTGTTGATACAATCGATGAAGATAAATGATTCATCTCACTTAATTAGGCTGAGAAAAAAGTGAGATACTTCAAACAAAACTATTTTTAAAAGATTTAGCTGTTAGAATTTCCTATCCTTCTTCATTTTTATATATGTTAGCGTTTTTTTCTATCCCCATTAAGATAGACATATCAATATTTCATATGTCTTAGATTAAGACAAAATTACATTAATTTCTCAAGTGCAGATTGTTTCCAGTCACAGTCTGTCTTTTTTTGGTTGGGTTTCTGGGTTGGGGTTGTTTTTTTTTTTTTCCTCCTGCGATGTAACTGAGAAAATGTTATTTGGTTGATTTGTTTTACTGCTCCAACCAAATCGTTATCATAAATACTAACTTCAATAAGCAGTCTATATATTTGTTTGGGGAAGATTACAAGTCAGCACCATTAAACAACACAAAAAGTTGGTTAATGATGAACTGACAACTAAAATTAGGTTTATAAAATGTAGGTAACACCTTTGGTGGATAAAGGCTACCTTGTATGATTATATTAATTATTAGTCTTTAAAAGACAGGAATAAAAATCAGTCATAAAAAACAACTCTTGTGAAAAAAGAGCCTAGAAATTGGAATGGAAAACATAGTACTCTAAGCCATTGCTAAAACCTTTCTTATCTCCATTTCCAATGCTAGAACAGGCTATGTTTAGTCAAGAAAGGCTGGAAAATATTGAATTGTGAAAGAATAGTAATGAAAAGGAGAAAGAAGAATAAAACCCAAGAGAAAAAAATTATGCACAATTTATGCTCACTGGCCACTGACAGATGCAGTGATCAGTCCCTCCTGGCCAACTCCCCACAGTTTATATACTGAGCATGTCATACTATGATATGGAATATCCCTTTGTATAGTTTGGGTCAGCTGTCCTGGCCATGCTCCCTCCCAGCTTCTTGTGCATCTCCTCACTGACACCACATTAGGTGATGTCATTTATATTACGTGAGGTTCTCCTAGTGAATAGTAGATACTGCAAAGAGCAGTTCCATCAGTACAAGTCGAAGTCCTAATGGATGGTGTTTACCTTCTGACCCTTTGTTGTCGCAATGCAAACCATTTCATTCACTTCTCATGTTTATCAACAAAAAATAATGAAGTTTAACATTAAAATTAAATTAAGGGACACTGGTATAAAAAATACTTGAATGTTTTGAGGATGACTCAAAGAGATGACTTACAAGTTGATGCATATTAAATGAAAAACATCTCCCCCAAACTCTCCCATCTTCCTATCTCCCTGTAAACTGAGTCTCCAGAAAATTAGAAATATGAGAAGGTATTTGACAAAATTTATTTAGAATCTAAGTCCCAAAGGAGATTTCTTCAAAATGGCAATAGAGAAAGGATGATCTTGTTTTGATGGCACTAAGCTGGACTTTGAGGGGATTGTGTTTCGTCTTTACCATAAACTTCCTTAAAGAGTAACTGTCTTCATCTGAGCTTGTGGGATCTTGGCTCACTTGAACTAAATATGTGAAGTAATCAAAAACTAACATAAATACAGTTCACAGAAAAAAAGTAAAATACTCATTACTCTTTGTAAAACTCATTACTCTTTTTGTAAAACTGTGTGGTTTGCATCACATATTTCAATGCATATAATCAAGTACAGTGAGGATTTCATTCAAAGTCTGTCTTACATCACTTAGCGGCATTAGTGCATTTTGGATTATATTCTGGAATATTGTTTTACAAGGAGCAGCATCAAAGAGAAGCTCTTCACTGAATTCTAACTTTAAATAAAACAGAAGGATATTGTAATGCTGGCAAAAAATATTGGATTCTAAAATTCCATTGATATAAAAATATGAGGTGCAAAATATAGAGAAACACTTCATATTCCAGTGGCAAGAGTGACTGAAAGTGAAAAGCAATTTGCACCAGATGAAGCTCTGTCCCTTTTAACTTTTAAAGGTGATTACCAGACACAGATCTGTGTGACACTGAGCATGTACATTCTAAGTTTAGTATTAGTTTTTAATAAGAATCTTTTAATAGTTCTGCTAAACTAAGAGTAGAACACCAGAACATTTATATTCTAGTATTCTCCTATGCAGTGTTTGTAGCCTATTCATGAGTCTGATCATTTTTACACTCTTAATGCGCTCTTAATCAGGAACATTGAAATTATTCTTGTAATTTCTATTGATGAAAACAAGTTTCCCAGAAAATATTCTACCATGAAAAATTGTGAATGATTGATTTTAAGCAAAACCTTTTCAAACTTTTACAGTTTAACTTGATAGCTGCATGAAGGAAAAGCTTTATTAAACATGCTGTCAGTGATCCTATTGTTATGTATAGTCAGTGTTGAACACTACTTATATTCTACAAGTATAGGCTTATCACTATCATACCCTGAACTTTTCTGAACATGAAATGGAAAAAATGTTTCATGTAAAAATTTTTTTACTTCATGGTTTCCAGCTATACCTGTTACCCATTTCTTCCCTATATATTTGTACAAATGTGACAATCTGTCTGGAAAGAGAAAACAAACAAACAAAACTACCATAAGTTTAGATAATTCCTCAATTGGAGAAAGTTTTACAAAAGAGTAAAAATATTCTGTTTCAGCTTCACCTGATCTGCATACTCTTTTCTCACTATCCAGTTTGTTCCTCGAAATAAAACAACCAAAAAAACCAAAGAAATATTTTGTAATACTCTAAGTTGCCAGGGAAAAAAATTAAAAGCGAAATAGTTATTTTTATATTAATTCAAATATGGGTAAATGATCTTTTTGTTTATGAATATTGATACTTATTTCAGTAAAAGAGACCTTTCCATAGAACAGACAACTTATAACTCTTCATTTTGTCACACTGATACTTGCCCAGGTTCTTATAATAAAACCCAACAGAATCACACATAGAGATCTTTTTAAACAGTGACAAAAGCTTCTAATCAGTTGATACCTCTATCAAAATCATCAGCTTGATTATTGTATAAGTCTCTATGACATATCTGAAAGGATTTTTACATTTCCCTCATCCTTTATGGAAGCTATTCATTATTTCTAGAAGGCCTGAAAAACTTTAACAATGATAGAAGAGCCATAAAAAGAACATTTTGTTCACTTCCAAAATATCTCTTACCTCTGGTAACCTTTTCTGCTTCTGAACAGAGATTCTTTTCATGAGAGCTTATTTCAACAGTATTTTGGATCCTATTAACATTCATAGTACTAGAAAAAAGATCTTGTATGGTTTCAGAAGAAAGGATTTAACTCCTGACACTTTGATCCCACAGAAACTATGTCATGGGCTTTCAGTGAGAGATCTCAGAAAATCAAATTCTTTCATTTTACTAGAGCAAAGTTTATAAAATAATTCTATTTTTTCCTTGCATGATTCAAAAGGAAAGACATAGAATAAGGAAAGTATGCAGATAAGTCTTCATGTACACTGAACAATATGTAAAACTGCATTTAAATTACAGAAAGTTCACATGGCTCACAGCTTCCATTCACAAGTGTCTGACCAAATTAGTGTTATGTCTCAGACAACTGGATCTTATACTCAGTAGATATGCCTGCTGTTTCTTACTCAGGGGATGAGGCTGATGGCTCTCCTTCACAGCTGAGGTGAGACAGGGATAGAGGGGGTTAATGTCACAGTGACTAGTTGCAAATGGCAGTAAATCTTCCTTGACTTTTAAACCTTAGGAAAATGTAGCACACCATGGGTTTTTACAATACCTTTGACATTCAGGCCAAAGGTATTATAAGCAAACATTAAGACCACCACCACTGTATTTGCTAACACAGTAAAGGGATTCCAGATCTGTCCATGGTAGATGAACAGGTAATTTGTCTGTGGAACTGATAACAGTGGTCAGATAAGATTTAAGTAAGATAGGACTAAATAAGATAGTTCCTGTAGTTCTATTTCAACCAACAGCCTCAGACACAACTACAAGACATCACAGTTTTATAACAAAAATCCAGCATTTGTTAATGTGCACAACGCCTCTGTGTCTGCCTTTTATGTCCTTGTCCACTCTCTAGTTTGTAGTCATTTGGAATCACTTTCGTATTTTCAGGTTGCTAGCATATAAGGTAACTAGTGCTTATAAGTTATTTAAATTATTAAATTTCATTATGTCAAATTATCAGCACTTATCATATTATCATAATTATAGAATTGTGCTGTCTTCCTTCGTAAAGAAAATCTTTTCTTTCTGATTGTTGCGATGTCCCAACTTCAGCCAAATGACTTCTGTTTTTCTTCCATTATCAACAGGAAAAAGTCCTCACAGCCTCTGATTCAGTAAAATCTATCTTATGTGTGAGGATACTTAGAAGCAATTTTCTAATGCTACGCTGAGGTATTAGACCTAATTTTTGTGTGCATTTTTTTCTAATGATTAAACAAGGATAGAAGCATAAAAGCTTCTCACTCTTGGTTCCCATACAGATGCATATTAACATTTGCTTTCAAAATGTATTCCCAGGTCAGCTTCCATAGATAATTCTCTCAAATCAAGAAGGTGTTATAAAATTATAACAGGAACATTGTATTGACTTGGTAGAGAAACTTTATCTTTTCACAACAGAGCAAGAAATGGAATGTTCTTTTTCTTAAAAGATAAAATCTGCATTATTTTTCATAAAGCTTTTTAATTTCTTGGTTTTACAGTTTATTTTAGCCTGTTTTCCTAATCCATTTATATTTTACTGTTTTAAAGAATACTAAGCAACCAAAAGTCAGGAATAATTCTGAAATGAAACAGTTGGAAATCTTAAAAAACCTCTTTTTTTTCCTCTACTTGATCATTTAGACTTTGTTTTTTCTTCCCCAGATCCTCACACAGTTAAAATATACAGGAAGAAAACTGACTATTAAGAAGCAGATTTAGTGTAGAAAGAATTTATTTCACATGCTTGGTGACTATGTTCATGTCACAAAGTAGACCACAGTTTTGAATTTCTAGTAGGCTACAGAAAAGAGATTTCTCTTCCATGGTCATCACTATAATTTTCTCGTAGTTTCAAAACTTAAACTCCCAATTTAATAGCAGTTGATATTTTTTATTAATGTATTAAGTTAAATACATATCCCCTTGAGTCTTCTTGCATTTCCTCTCTTGCTATAAGAATAAAAGCATAAATAATTTTCTAGTATTTGAGTTTCTAAATAGATTTAGAAGAAACATTTTCTGAGACAGCAGCTACACTGTTATGAGTTCTGACAAGAAGGTTATTCTTTCAAAGTCAGGCAACCTCTCTGGTTTATGAAAGCAACTACTTCAGTTCAGCAAGATGGTAATTTACTGGTCCTTGTGATAGAAACTTTTGGGTTGGGTTCTTGACTTTCATTTACAGATGATAAACCTGTTTAGAATTGCTGCACTTAATCCAGTTAGTAAATTGCACCCAATCTGACTTTGCAATGAAGTGTCCACACTTGCATATTCCAGAAATTCAAGTCCTATGTGAATGTCTATGACATTCAGGTCCCTTCTGGTAGTTTTGTAAGGAATGTGTTCTTAGATTATGTATGTACTGAATTAAACACAAAGCTTTGTGTTGGAGATCGCATATTCAAATATATCACCTAGATTATTATTTTCACTAAGAAGCATTGAATGATTTTTTACTAGATCCAAATGATTTTCCTCCATTTCTGAATGCTACTTGAGAGTAATGAGAATTAGTTCTATGTCAGCAAATATATGCCAGCAAAATGTCCCTGCCCGGCTCCGTGGGGTCCTGCGTGCCCCCACAGACGCACGGGTGGGTTCACTGTTACAGTCAGTAGCAAAGAGCTGAGAAGGGCATTTGGGTGCGTTCCAGCAGGGGCATCCATTGCTGCTACACTGTCAGAGGGTGCAGAGGCAAATCCAAACATGACCCCAAAACTCACAGTTTTGTCTGGGGGCAGGGAAAAGGCAGGACTAGGGAATAGGAACCAATGGAGAAGCTCTGGGGGAGTGATAAGGGGTAGAAGATAACAGCCCGCCGGGCAATGCAAACTGGGATAGATTAACATAACAGAACAAGCATCTCAGGAGAAGCCCCCTTGGCCACCCCAACACAAAGTGCCTCCTGTGGTACTAAGGACCTGTCTGACTGAGAGCTCTCTGTTCCTTGTAATGTATGCTCACTGGCCACCAAAAGCAAATATTTGAAGAGCAAAGGAAATTCCCAGTTTATTGCAGGATTATTTTTTTTCCAAAAATGCATGTTCTATAGACTTAGTGTGAATTCTTTCTATTAATAAAATTGTTAGTATGTGTCTGTTTTTTTTTTTTTTTTTTTTTTTAATTCTGATGTTTTTCACTTATTAGGGATTGAGAATTTAAATATGGAGGTACAACAAAATGAAAGGAATGATACAGTGAAACAAATTATTCTCTCTTCAACACTCTGGGCTTATAATATTCATACAGATAATACATGTTGAAGACTTTCAGTTACAAACAGTCTCGTTAGTATCCCTTTTCCACAGCCTAGTTCCTAAACACAGCAGTCAGCAGTAAAACTTGCAGTGTCATGCATTTCTGAAGTAATGAAAAATCTTTTGTGGTGCACTTTGAATTCATTTTTGACATACACCTACTACAGATTTACAATAATTTATCTTGGATGCTGAATAAGCCTCCTATTTTTCACACCTCACCACACCACTGTTGTGAAGCTTAATTACAATGTCGTCTCTTTTCCATTTAAAAATGTCAGAATTTATATTATAACTTTCATACTTAAACCAGTTAGCCCTAAATAGTCATGTCATCCAAAACCATGTTCCACTGAAGCTGAAAAAATTAATTTTTTTTGCAGTTAAGTCCAATCACCTGCTGGTTTCCCTTTCCCCCCAGGAAGGCTACGTTCTATAACTTAACAACCAAATTATTGCTAAAACATGTAGTTCTGAAGGATTGAGATAAATGTATGTTAGTATCTTTTGCCAATTAAACTTAATAAACAGTGCCTTCAGCTTGAAAACACATTCTGAACAGTTTGATGTGAGCTGACTGGTATCTAGGAATTTTGCAGAAAGAAATTAAACTGTTTTCTTATAATGTGAAAATGTTTTATGATATTTTTATTAAATTGTGAATTCATACCACTTTTGCTTCACAGTAATTTTAATGTGATGCACTCAAATCAAATGGGTGCTTAGAATCAAAAAGTTGTTCTATATTTAAGAACTATGTATCAACCATATTAATTTCTGTACTATATGCTTTATTCCTTCAGAGAATATCAAGTTCGTGAATTCCAGCACCCACTCGGGTCCCTGAAGACATGATGGTTTAGACTGTATTTCTTCATTTTAATTAATTACAGAAAAGTTCTCTAGGAAAACAGATCAAAACAACCTTCTTATCAGCTCTAAAAAATCTATCCTTAGTGGAATTAACCCACACATTTTTAATGGAGAATTATATCATTTTAGGTAACATTTTTCATGGAACTTGTGATTTTGTGTTAATTTTTTCCATCATGGAATATGCAACGATTTCATTGAAATATAGCCAGTTGTGAAATAGTTGCTTTTTTCTGATTCTTCCAAGAGAAAAGCATTCCTGTGCATGAATATTTTCTCAATAATGCTAAAGATTTTATCAGCTGAGTTACTGATACACAACACAGCCCAAGATGTTTTCCCCTGCCACTTCTGTGACAATCCTGTGCTACGGGCTGAAGCTATTATCTCCAAGGGATCAGTAAAGGAGGTTACAGGTACTGAGATCGAAGCTCCTTGGTTTGTTTAACTACTTTAGTTGAGCCACACAGCATCAAATATGGTGAATTTTTCATATTTATTTGGCAGTATGCATTTTCATTCTAAATAAATCTGTTTTTTTCTTAGTAAATTTTGCTATATGGAGTTCACTTTTATGAAGTAAGGAGAATATGCACCGCAACTTGCTTGGGAGAGCCCTGGCGGACTCTGTATTTGTGTAATTTAACCTTTAAAACAGATCTTAGGGACATTGAACAAGATTTCATTTTCCAAACTCTATTTCCAGTTTGGCCAACAACCTCACATTTACAATATCTCAGTATCTTGGCAAAGGATTTCATTATGGACATAAGGTATATTGCAACTCATATAAGGGGAACCTCCTAGTGTCTGTATGAGGGTGTTTCAAGGGACAAAGGTAACAGTGATGTGAACTGCAGCTGTACACTCTGGCCTGCCCCAGAAACCTGCCACAGACCCACTGTGCAGCCAGCACACAGCTGAAATACCTGTACTGTTCAAACACATCCAAAACATATAAGTACTCCACACAGGATTCTTCTCTCTTCTCTTCTAGCACAGTACAGTCCAATGGAGTCTCTCACCAATGATAAGGTTTAGGTTAGGCCAGTTTCATTTGCTTTCCACCACACTGCAGATAATGTTAGAGACGATCTTTGTATTTTGAGAGACTTGTAAAAGGAAGTTTTATATAAATAAAAAGACTGAAATATTTCCTTACAATATGAAGTGAATGTTTAAAGGTATTAGAGAAAACCACTTCTATCTGAAGTGCTCTGACATTACAACTCTTAGAGCATCTCACTAGTCTTCTCAATTGCATCTGCCAAGTTCAACTGACTTAGCACTGAGGACTGTGTTTTAAGTTTCAGGAAATGTTTGATTGTAGATGAAGAATGTTATCAATTACAAAAATATGGAAAATGGACCAATAAACTTTTCAACACTTCAACAATTCTGAAGGTTTTAATTTTTCTGTAAAATGTGGTTTACAAATAGAAAGAAATCATGTGGTATGTTCTAATTGGTTTTATTTGTTTTTATATATATATAGCATATATATACAGAGAGAAATTTTTTAAGGTTGGTAGATCTGAAGAAGAGAATCCAGTTTGGCACTTCCAGATGCCCTGCTATGCATCTTTGCCAATGTGCAGTTGTCTCTTTCCTTTCAAATAGATTTGCAGTTTTTAGAATAACTGGCAATGATAAATACAAATTCAGTGAAGTAGACAGAAGGTTTGTTTTATTTTCTCTTGCCTCCTGTCCTAAATATGAACACAACAACTACACAGAACACAATGTAGTACACATCACAATATTATGATTCCAAGCAAACCCACTCATTGATGGATGTGAGAGCAGTAAAAGGTACCAATTCAGAAAAAGGAAAAATTGCTTTAAAATATGCAAATGTTTCACATAGAAACATGCTGTTATTTTATACAATATCTATGTTAGATAATTATATTTTCCATACTGAAAGCTGGAGTTGTAGTCTTTAATGTGTTAGTCTGTTTTCCTGACTATCCACAGAACTTAGCTGGCTAAGTAATTAGTTTGAAAACCTGATACATTTTGTTAAAGAAAAAGCTGTGTTTATTAAAAATTCTGAATAAGTTCTTCCCTGATTTTCTTAATTTTCTTTTTAAAATATAAATGACTAACTCAACTATAATGTGTGTTTGACAGAAATAATTTGAAAGTAATTATACAGAGCCAAGCATTTAAACTCATGGGTAATTTGAATGCAGCTTCTTTCACCCTTTATAATTATGTACTTCTGCTGTTGTGCTATTGAGTTAACATTACCGTTTAAAAAATGCAGAGAAAGATGTAAGTGTTCAAAATTCACTCTGCAGTAGGAGGCTTCAAGATATGGTACAGTAAAAGAATGTGGAACAAAGAAAGCCTTTCTGTGAAGTACAAATGTATTTCCAGCAGGGACTTAGTACTCTCAAAACAGGTATGAGAGACTTTTTCCTGTTATGAAAACAAATTCCCTACTTTGAAAAAAGAACTGTACAGACAGTGTGTCTACAGACAGAGAGCAGCCATCCATAAGTCTAAGATAAATAATCTTATTTTTTCTGATTTTGATTTTGCCTCTGGTTGCTCATCAGTAGGTCAAGTGAGATGACTATCCACTTTAATGGGTTTTAAACCTACATCTATTATTTAAAATGCAGTGATGCTTTCAATAGAATTGTTTTGGACTGATCTCAGTTAAATATCACAATTTTACAGTAGTGGCTCTTCTTCAGTGGGTTTAAATTTTAATTGATAAAGGTCGTGTCTCCTCCCTGATCTTGTTAAGCAGGACAACATAACATCCTCTGGTACTGTTAATTTTTCAATGATCATCCACTGAAGCAACAGAAAAATCATAAATACCAACATTTCAAGAAGGACATTACTTTACTGGCCTTTAGCTCCATAACATATTGGAAGTTATTGTGACACAGGGATATTTCCTCATTACCAATCTGTAGTGTTGACATGGAAAGGCTACATATAGTTTTTTATTTTATTCTGAAGAGGTTGTGACTTTTTTTCAAGGCTTGACAAGAAATTTGATATGGACAGAGGCAAGTGCTTTATAGGAATTAGGCGGTCAATGAAGAAAAGTAATATAAGTGTGGCCAACAAATGGAGAGTGCTTCATAATTTATGAAACTAAATTTTAGCAGGAGTATCAAGGTAGAAGCATCATACTGGAATTAGGAAAATTTGGAAAACTGTCTCCTGCGGTTAGAAACAAGACAGGTGTTGATTCACGTTCTTGAGACCCCTCATAACTTGCTGATAGTTGAGGTTTTCAGTACATCTTTAAAGATAAACTCAGAATTTCACAGGAAGAGTTGAATTATTTGTTCTCATTAAGACCAAACTTGTTTCTTTAAGAAAAGAATAACTTAATTTGTTCAGGTAAATTACAGATTAAACACTGACTTCATGTAAAAATGAAGTTAGAGATATATACTTGAAAAGCAGAGGTCTGATAATTTGTTACCCTATTGCCTGTTCTGCATGTTTGCTGCGGATGAATCTAACCTTTGGCGAGATGCTATTGTTGGATGTCCAACTTCTTGCTGTGGCCAATGTCAATAATTTTACCAGTTTTTTATTTTCTATTTTACAACTATTTTACTATTACCGTCAATTGACTCCAAGTGAAGTTGAAATTAAATATTTAAACTGTGGGTTTTCTTGTTGACTGATTTGAAAACTGTACTATATGTTCATTCCATATTAGTGACTTCCTGTGTTTTCCCATCAAAAAAAAACTTTTAGACAATGGGGAATTATTAAAGTTTAAATTTACTTTGGGATTATGTTCAGTCTTTCAGAATGTAAATAATGACTCTCTCATCTTGGAGAATTTATCCTACACTTATAATTTTACATTGTTTTTCTAAATGATAATGTTTTCTTCGTCCATACTTTTGTGAATTCCATTGTGTTTTCTGCAGTGCCTGTGAGGGCCTCAGACGAGTGTGATCATAAAGTGTTTTGTAGCAAATAATTTTTGAGAAAACTCTGTTTAAAATTAGACAATGTGGGACATTTAGAGTAACTGCTAGAATCCTTATGGTTAATAATACCCTCTAGTAGTGAAGGAGAAACTGGACCACTGGAAGTTCATGGGAAAACAAAAACAACTATTCAGAGATTCACAGAATCAACAGAATTCATTGGAGACTGGTATCAGGGACTAAAATATTATGCAAGCAATATATAATAAGTTGTTAAAAAATTGGATGTTGATTGCAAGGTGATTATTATTATATTAGTCCACCTTAATAACCAAATGATACAATCTAGTAAATAGATGTAATTTTGAAGTTAGAAATTATTAACATTTCCATCTCTTGCATGGGATATGCTGCAGGTCATCCTTCTTCCCATTCAAGTCTATGTTACAATGCTGCACTACACTGCTTGTGTTGTTCAACAAGTGTGCCATCATAGTTACTGTCATAGGGAGTAGAAGGCATTTTTGATCATACTTGCCAGCTTTCTGCAATAAAAATGGAATGGCCTAGGTATTTATTTGTTTGAAAAAAACCCCAGATCAGAGACATGTAATATATCTAAATTTTTTTCTGGAATGTCCTGGTCATACATTAATCAATCTCCTATAATATAAATTAATATCCTTATCATTACTATTTCTGAACCTGACAGATGTTCATGGTAAAAGTTTAAATTACACTTGGTTTTCTTTTACTGTTGTTTACTCAATTATTTGAAAGCATTCTACCAATTTAAAATGTAGAATTAATTGCCCATAAGGCACATGATGAATTGAATCAATTTTAATAATGATGCCTATGACTGTGTAGCAACCAGAAATCAAGTGGTTTGCTGATGATTCCTATGTCATTGAAGATATGCAGAACAGATTGTCAGACTCCTACTGTCATTTTTTTCAAAGGAAAAATCCTGTTGCTTCCCAGGAGTTTGTTATTTTTAGTGAGTACTTACAAGCTGATGGTTTCTTCTTTTCTTTCTTTTTCAGTGCTTCTATTTGAATTGTACTTAGGAGGTGGAGAAACTGCTACATTGAAGGCCTAGAAGAGGAGCATAGAACACTGATAGATCCATCATGCCTTTTGGCTCCAACTAAAAAACAAAATAGGCAAACTCCCAATTCAGTTCACTCTGTAGGTTCCCAAGTACACCAAACATTTATTTACTTCACAGTAACTTTGTCTTTGATCTCATTTAATAAGACAGTATTAAGGTCTTCTCGGTGAGCTGTTCTGAAAATGAGTAATAGGCAAATATAAAATATTTAATTCCACTGTCAATCACTTCTTAAAGTTGTTTTTCGAGGTTTAAAAGTTGTTTTTCGAGGTTTAAAAAAAATGTTATGTTATTAACAACTATATCCTAGTACTTGTTTAACACACAGTTCTCGAAATTTTGGGGAATGAATGGACCAAAATTCCTTTACTGCTCTGTGGTGGCCTTGGCAGACAGTGGCATAACTCTACTGGTAAAAGCATTAAACACCAAAACATTGTCATAATTTAAGATAGAATCAGAGATTTATGTAGAATCATTTAGATTAGAAAAGACATTTAAGATCATGGAGTCCAATAGTAAACCTAAAATTGTCTAGTCCACCACTCAACCATGCCCCTATGTGCCTCATCTACCTTGAGGGATGCTGATTCCTCCACTTCCCTGGTCAACGTGTTCCAGTGCTTGGTAGCTGTTTTGGTGAAGAATTTTTTCTTCATATCCAATTTTAACCTCCCCTCAAACAATCTGAGGCTGTTTCCTCTTGTCCTATAATTTATTATTTGGGAAAAGAGACCATCCCCACCTGACTACAATCTTCTTTCAGGTAGCTGTAGAGAGGGACAATGTCTTCCTTCATCAACTTCTTATAAGACTTGTGTTACAGATACTTCACCGGCTTTGTTGCCCTTTGCTGGACTCTCTCCAGCAGCACAATGTCTTTGTTGCAGTGAGGGGCCCAAAACTGAACACAGAATTTGAGGGTGTTGCCTCAACAGTGCTGTGTACAGGAGGGAAATCACTTCTCTACTTCTGCTGCCCACACTATTCTGGTACAGGTCAGGATGCCATTGACTTCTGGACACACTGCTGGCTCACATTCAGTTACATTTATATATAGCAGTGAGAGTCTTTGCATATTCCTTCTCTTCTAGCAAAAGCTAATACATATGGATCACATAGAACCTGAAATTTCTGCCTCTCTGAAACTTTTGATTTGTGAACATGCACAACAATCAAACAGTTATTTTCTGGCTTCTTTCATACAAGAGCATTAATGATAATTTCAGAAGTTTTCTAAGAGAATTTCTCAGCTCTGTTGGTGGTGACTGTTTCCTTCTTGTGTGAAATGATCCCTCACCCCTTCAGCAAGAGCTGTACACTGCTTGCAGAGACACCTTGATACTGTATGAGCAGCTTTAACTCACAACGAATCCATCTTTGTCTCAGATCCTGTGATGTCTTTTCCCTTCACTTAGCAGGAAAATCAAACTGAACAGAACACAATGTTCCCTTCTGTCTCCAGCATTGTACCACATTTGGGAAGTTACGGATTTTTTCCACTAGGAGGCAAAAATAAACATGGTGTTTCTTTGAGGCAATCCTGTTTACAAGGATAGCACAAAATGCTGCTTCTATAAACGCAATGGGAAGCAGAGTAGAAACAGAGGAGGGTCTTAGTGCCAAAGCGTTTCTCGGAGCACTTACTTCACATGTTCTTTCAGATGTTGCCATTCCCTGAGCTATTTTGCTTGCAGTTTGTTTCACTGCTTCTCTTCTCTAAGAGTGTGGGTCTTTTTTCCTTCCCCTCCATATGAAATAGGAAATATGCACAAATCAGAACCCAATGAGATTCCCTCTAGCAGTGTTTGTGTGCTACATACATTTTGTCTGGCAAAAGGGAATAAACAATTGTCTTAGTCTAAGGACACTATTTATTTCAGCATTTTGATCCCACAACAGTTTAAATTAACTAATGTTATGTTTTTCAGAAAATAATGGAGTTTAAAGGTAGGGGATTTAAAATGGACTGAAAATTTAATCTAAATCCTTCAGATTTTTTTTTCTCTAATCCGTAATGAATTCTTCCTTTGTAATGAAATTTTCTTTCACCTGAAATATGAACTTTTATGAATATGACATTTTGGAACTTTGTAAAAGAAATTACACCTTTATAAAAAATTAACTTCTATTTCATTTATTTTCAAATTACAATCTAAATAAAGTCACATAATCTTGCACTATGGACAGTTTTCATTATGTCACTTTTCACTCGAAGCAGTATAATTTCACAGTTTCAGACTACTAATTGTACAGTAACATTTAGACTGTGGTTACAAAAGCCTTTATTCAATTGGTATGTAAATTAATTAGGAGGATTAATGTGTGACTTTATGCCACCAGACATACAATATGACCTTATGCTTTGCCATTGATGACCTCAGAATTTGCAAGTAAAAGGATGCTAATGTAATGATTGTGTTCGCAAAATAACATTGGGTAAAATGAAAGCACATTTCAGATTTCAAAATTTTTTAAGTTTTCAGGAAAAATGCTGTTCTATAAAAGAATACTGGATGTTTTATACTAAGATTTTTATCAGAGCCTTTAAGAAAGGCTAACTTTTTTTAGCTCCTTTCGACTTACTCCAACAGGCCAATTATTTCAGGCCATATTTTCTCATCTGACAAATGAGAATATTTTAGAACACAGTGTCAGAAAACCAAGAGAGGTCAAGGTACAGACCTTTCAACCATCTGCTTTATACATATAACCAATCTTTGTGAAAAAGCTACCAGTTCATCCAACACAATTTGCCATTGTTAAGTCTATGTTGACTATTCCTGATTACTCACTTACCTACTCATGCCTGGACATATATTCCAAAGAGACATACTCTCTCCCAAGAAGAAAGAAGAGCTTGGCCAACCCACAGTTGTCCATGCTCTCCTTCTGGTATGTCTTACTGAAAGGCATAACATGAAGTTTTTTTCCCAATCATGGATCCCTCCTCCAGTTGTCACCCTTTTTCACTAAAGTTGTACAGGCACCTTAGAATCATGATCTACCAACCCTTTCAGCACTTTCAAGCTGAAATAGCTGATGAAATGCTCCTGCTGCTCAAGCTGATGAATTTAAATATATCCAGTTTCTCCAGGTATTTCTAAGGCGTTGCTCCCAGATGTTAGCTGTCTCACTCCTTCTCAGACTCTGCTGTTAACACAGAGAGATGTGAAACAGGCAATGTCTATGAATATCAAGTCATAAAGGCACTGAGTTCTTCAGCTCATGCCATCTCTCACTTGTTAGTTCCCCTACCCATCAGCAAACCCACCTTTTCCCTGAACTTCTTTTTGCAATTAGTTTAACTGCAAGAGCCTTTTTTACTTATCTTTGATATTCCTTGCAAGGTTTAGCTCCAGCTGGGCTCTGTTCTTGGATTTTTCCCTAAGTATCTGAGAAATGCTACACTACTCTTCTGTTGTCTGTCATTTCCATCTCTCGTCCACTGCTTTTGCATTTTCGTTTGAAAGTTATTAACGTGCAAAAAAAGTAGATCATACTCAGGATGAACAAGTATTAGATCAGGATAAAAAGTTACCAAGTTTAGAGTTTCAGGGATGTGAATATTCTGGTGAGATAGAAATTCTGGACTACAGAAGAGGTATTTTGAAAAGGAAAATGTTACAGATATGTTGGTGTGTTTTACAGCCCTATATTTTTGGCAGCTTCTAATTAATAGAACAACAAAAGAAATCAACCAACCACACAAAAAACCCCAAACAACAGTCTACAGAAAGATGCGGTCAAAATGTACCCTGCATGCAGATGACTTAAATAAAACCAGATCATTAAATTAGTATATCTTCATTAACAAGTTACTTGAACATAATATTAGGTTTTGATACCATTATTTTAACCTAATTCCTTGTAGTTGAAAAGCATGTCAGGCTCCTAGAGTAAGGTAGGAAGCAGCAGGGATCAAAGAAGATGTTGCATGTCGATTCATCCATAGGAAATGTGCCAACAGAAAAGTGGAAAGATCTGTTATGAGATGTTATAGAGGATCATAACTCACTCAGTATATGTATTTATTCTGTACCTGTGTCCAAGGGTACAGAATGGACACGACTTTTACTTTCTGCCTGTGATTTCTCCTACATTAATGCGCCATTCTCTATAGGCTGTATTATATCTGTGGGCAAAACATAAAAAAAATTACCACACCAGTCAACTGGAAAAACTGGCAGAGCACAAACTGCTAGAGGTGAGCAAAGCAGTAACAACAGGTGCTGCAGAAAGAAACTTCATCTTGAGCCAGGTAGTACTTTACACTTTACCCAGTTTATCCACATTAATTTCAAATTGTTTGAACAACAAACGCATCCTTGAAGAAAAGAGTTCTTAAAAAAATTCACATTAATGCAATAGCTGGCAGGCTGTCTGTCTTTACAGAGAAAAGGAACTGAAGTAGGGAAAGGACCTGAGGATGGCTTTGGAAAGAACTTGCCATTAGGTAAAATCCAGGCCACTGAATCAAAGCAAAATGAATCATCTCACATGACTGAGAACTGTTTCAAGAATGCTTTTATTTGCCTTCTTTCTTTCTTTCTTTTATAACTCTAAATGTCCCAAAAAATAAAATGTAGGCTAGTAAAATTAAGCTATTAATCTTTAAGCAATGATTTATATTTCCTTTACATTTAAAAGAAAAGAAAGTTTTGCTTTCTTTATTTTCTCTCAAATTGCCTAATTTATAGAATTAAATTTTAAAAAGAGACTAAATTACTGGGGGGAAAAAGAAAAAATAAAACAAAATAAAAGCAAGCAAACAAAAAAAATCCAAGAAAAATCCTTTATAGTTCTCACTTAAAGACTCGAATTAGTTTTGATTAACTTATTTTGTGTCACTAAACATCTAAAAAACCAAACCACTTTCAGAGGTCTATTCTTTATCCTCTGTGGAGTGGTCTTACACTAGAAGTACTCTGCTTTTGTAAGGGTTTAAGTCCCATGAATTGAAGGTATAAAGTGGACATCAGTTCTTCAAACAACTACATAAGTATTTCTATAGATAACCAATATTAATGAGCTACTCATCTGTTACAAAACAAATGCTACACAAAATAACAATGTCCTTTATGCCCAGTTCACCCCACCACTTCAGTCTTTGTGAAATATGGAGGGTTTTGCCTGTGGTGTGGAGAATATGTTTGCTTCCTTTGGGTAAGCTGGCTGTTTTTTATTCTCTCTCTTCTGTGACCCTTGGGGGTGGAGTCTGGACAGATTGACTGATTAGTGAAAATTAGTGCCTAATGTTGAGGATGTTTTATGTATTATGTGTGTGTCTATTTAATCATTCTCTTTGAAAGTCTGCAGTCCAGATTCACCAAAAGTATTTCTGCTTTTTGTCAGTCTGATACAGATTTTGATGACGAATTCTGATTAATAAAATGGCAGTTAATTAAACTTCTGTGACTTGTTACAATTTATGTAATTTCAAGGCTGCACGAGGCTCTTATCATAATATTCTTCTGTGAAAACCTGTAGAAGAATAATAAAATTTTTAGTTCTGGTTTGAGAATATCTCTGTTGGTAGAAGGAGGCATAATCTTTTTTAATTAGGGCAGAACTTGCTTAATCTGTCAGTTGATTAATCTGTCCAATGCCTAAGTGGCATTGCTCTTTAATAACTGTTCTAGTTTTGCTAAGATCTACCCTGTAGAAGTTTCTAGAGGGTGAATTGGATGAACAACTGCTTTATTTCTGACTCACTAATTTAAATAAATTATAGTCTTCCTAATTAGTCATATCTCTTTTATATCTCCTATGGCCTTGCTCTTCCAGGTGGCAAAGTCTGCAGTACTTAGAAATATTAACACTGAAATTAACATAAAATACTAGCTTGTAGAATTCCACATTATGTCTTCATGCTACTAGACAAAGATTTTAGTCTCAGTTGTTGATGTCAGAAAAAGATGGGAAATCAGTAATGCAAGATATTACAAAGAACTGTCTAAAAATCTGTTATGTTTATGTCATTGTGACTCTTCAAATAGCTCACAGGGGAGTTCATTTAAAGGTAGAATACCATGTGCCGGATCAAGTTCTATATGTAACTATCTTGTACAGCCAGCTGGAGAACTTGGAAGAAACTTTCTCATACCAAATTTTCCTATTTGAGAGTAGTGTTAATAGCTTTTTGCTTATGAAAGTATACAAATTATATTATAAACAGAAATAAAGAATTGTAGCAGCTCAGCTCACTTTTACATTACCCCAGGTACAAATTCTTGCTTGTCAGAGCAGCTCTCAGCTGCATTTCTTGAACATTATCTTAACTGCAAGAAGTCCAAAATCAAAATATGTTGAATAGCAACAGCTGGGTTTTACTGCCGAGCCAGATTTCCCCAGGGTTTTAGAAGTACAAACAAATTATTTTTAGTGGTATATTATAGACTAATTAGTTTAGCACGCTCAAAGTGAGGTTTTGTGGATACCTCTGTCAGGTTTTTCTCTGTGTAAGACATCATTCAGTGTAATAGTATTCCCCAAAGACTGATGTCCCCTCCCCTCAGCTGAAATCCCCAGAGCTCTGGTCAATTTATCCTTGCAGAAAAACCGGCAGGATTATAACCTTCCCACCTGCATGAAAAATAATGTCTGGTATGTGAGATGTTAGCCACTGAATGTTACAACTATTCCCTACTCCCTTTCCCCTCCCCATACACCAATTTTAATTGTTAGTGGAGGAAGAAATAGAAGTGTAAAGTCCTTGTGAGACACAGGTAGTGTCTGAAAACCTCGGCTAATTCCACTGATAACCCACAAATACAAGCTTTTAAGGTATGCGTACTGTTCTAGCAGCTGATCTCCCAGTCTCTGATAAATGATAGCTCACTTCAGTGAAAATAAACAGAATATATGATATTTATTTTACCACGGCTCATCGAAAGGTCTGTTGTATAGGTAATATTGTGGAATTGCAGTATGATAAAGTGACTACTGGGCAGGAACATTCTTCGTCATTTCTATCTCCTCAGTTTTCTCCTACTTCATCTCTGCTTCATGGGAAAATGTAATCATCGAGAAACAACATACATGTACTTCCTAATATTTTTTGCAGTCAGGGAAAAATGTTGAATCAACTTTACGCTTAATCATAAATATGTTCAGCTTATATAATTTCATGACGTTCCTAGAGCTCCTTGTATACATCAATTTAATCATCAGCCTAAATATTTCCATGTTCAAGTCTTGAAATTCCATGTCACCTGAATGTCTTATTTGGAAATGCATTTCAAAAAAATTGCATTTCAGAGCTGCCTTTAGTATCTTAGTATAATACAGATGTGGAGTCATACCCTGGCATGATTTCAGAGCTTTGACAAATATAAGCTTTGCCATGTAGATACAGGTATATGCCTAGCTTGGTTTAGTGCTGAGAGGAACTACAGAAAATGAAGAATGGGTAGTTACTTGCTGTTATTTTCTGTCACTGGTAGTATTTTTTTTTTCTTCTGAAACTTATATTGCAAAGACAGAGCAGAATAATAAACCAGAAATGGTCAGAGCTTAGGAGCAGTGAGCTTAACTGACGCGCTTTATAGCAACTGTTGAATAAATCAACAAAACTTGTGCTAAACCTTCATTTGCTCTTGCTCCCAATAGAAAGTGTGTAGTTATAGGTGAAATTTCCAAACCAAAAATTACTTTACTAGCAGTAATTTCCTGTTGACAGCAGTAGGGAGGCTGGTTGTATATAGAGGATTTTATAATGCCAAAGTCTTGCCAAAGACTGCCTGAATCACATTATCTTCCCCAGCTCAGAGCGAGTATAAAATAATTAGTGGCTTACAGTTCTTGATTAATTGGATCCAGCTTTCAGTTAGCATCAGACTTCTTATTATAGAAGATGTAATGGAGCTGTGGTAGCTATGAGAAAAAATGAGAAGAGGAAATTAATATAAAATAAAAATGTCAGAGCAATGGATCAAGTGTGTTTAGAGGAAAAAGGGGGAAAAGAGGACAAATTGTTCATCATAGTCTGTGTTGCCACATGATGCTTGAGCCCTAGAATGATCTCTTGTTTTTATTCACTGTGCTGTATATATTGTTTACATTTTCAAAAAGAAGTTTGAGTGAGATCCCAATCAAAATGTATGCAAATGCTGGTGTAAATACAGCGTTACTGGTGTTCCCTTCTGAGGCACTAAAGCTTCAGTTAGAGCCACACAGGTGGGGGATGTCTTAAATAGATATAGCCATAACAATTAGTGCTCATAAGTCCTTCTGACCCTGTGTGTTTCTAGTATTGCCCTTTTCCTTCAGCCTTGCTTTTCATACAGCAACATTCGCTGACCTTTTTGGTTGCAGCAAATTCCATGCAGGTACCTCTGGGTATCCAAGAAAAGTCTTTTCAACCTCCTGAGAAGTCTGGCTGCGTATCTATTCACTGCTCTACTCAGGATCCCCTGATTTCTTCTTCCTACCAATATCATTTTGCACTCTTTTTGTCATCACTTTTTGTGATCAGGAAGCATCCCCAAACTGAGTAATCTTCCCTGATCGTGTGATCATCGAGTTGCTCCTTTTTGTATGAACTTCCTTTTTCTTCTCCTCTTTCTTAAAACTACTTCATAAATATGTATTGAATTGTTTATGCTTAATAAAAGGATCAGCTTGAAGTAATTTTTTTTTGCTACTACTGTGAATTTCATTATTTTTATATTCATAAATGGGTTTGAGGGAAATACTTTGTGTATGTGGGCTTGTAGATTTAAATCAAAATGTCAAATTTTACAAAAAATTTTGCAAAGCAGATTACTTGTGAAAGAATTTGTAGGCCTCAGAAACCTCAGCAAGCAATGGAAGTACCAAAGTTATAGGAATTCTTATGGTCATGGTATGCTCAGCTGCCATCTGCAACTTGAATGGGTGGATAGAACCTTTCTTTTCTACTTCTCCCTTTATTGTATTGGGCTTCCAGAGGGCACAGATGTAGTAACAAAGTTAAATGATTCATTTCACTCTATGCACACATTCTTTTGGGGATAATGAATTAGAATCATTTAACTATCTAAGAAATTAGCCACAGGCAAGATCTTTATTCTGAAGTGTCAGATAGCAATGAAATACTTTTTGAATCTGGAAGTTTGGGAAGATGTTTATTTGAATGAACTTTTTTATACAAGTTGTCAGAGCTGTCATAAGTGTCCTCAGTGCATCTGACACCATAGTGGAGCAAAGGATTTAAATAAACATCTGTGCTTTACTATATAGATCATTAAGGTCTGGCCGGATCCTGCACAACATAAAATAATCTTAAAATAACTCCAAACATATTAATTAACAATATTTTCAAAAGGACTTATACATTAGGTGAGAATACAGTCTTTCAAAAATGCTTTGACCTTGCTGCACAGCCCCAAAGCAAGTCTGATGAGATAAAAAAGAGTAGAATCCCACATTGATCAGTCAGGTAACTATTTTCTCATTCTAGAATTATTTTTTACTTTTAAATGAGGGACTCCTAGCATAGCAAATGTTAAGTTTAGATAATGCACTGGTAGAATTTCTGTGATGTGCAATACAAAGGAAATGTAGGGTTCCATCTTGCAATATGTTTTTTGAATATTTTTCAATTCTGTATAAATAACTAAAGTACTTTCAAAAAACAATGTGGGTTTTTTTTGTTTATTATGCTGAAAGCCTTATACTGACTATAATCTGCAGTAAATATTTCTAATTGCTGTTAATCAAATGCCATACAGTATGTATCATAGCTTAAATATGTTGTATTAATAATCTTCTTCTGAGTCATAGTAAAAGGTACCATATGGACTTACAAAAAAGAAATTGAAATTCAGTACCAGTTGAAAACTTATTTCATATTTTTCTCTTCACGAAGTCCATTTCTAAATTTAATGACCTATATGTAAGTGTTGGTAATGGAATGTCAAATATTTTGTGGAGTAAATTACACGCAAAAATATGTGCTCCAAGGTGATTTTTACCACTAGAAATTTTTGTTGAGTAAATTAATAGGAATAAATTTTGGTAAAGTGAAATGGAAGAATAAAAAAAAATTCCTCAGTGGTCTGTAGAACCTGGTGTAAACTCTGCTATCCACTATGTTTCCTGCTGGGATGAACCGCCCAACAACTGTTAATTACCTGGAGTACTGTATTTTCACCTTCAATCTCAATGCATTTTACCTAATTTAGAAGTTAATTCTAAGGTACCACTGCACTGTAAATTTCCTTCTGCTGAAAAGTATGTGAGCAACAAGAGATGTTTTCAAATGAATATTATCTAGTTAAAAAAATATGAATATGCAGCTATTTTTAAGGAAGAATGTGGAATGGAGAAAGCATCTGTAGAATTTTTTTTTCTTTGTGATTACACATGATCCAGTTAGATGCATTTGCACCTAAGTAACAAAATTAGTAGGTTATTCAATGTCATATAATTATTGTAGCTCTTTACTGCCCAAAGCAGTCAGTTGCAAAGCATTCAAGTGCACGAATGCATGCTTATATCTACCTATAAGAAATGTTTGGTGTAAAATGTTTTGCATTTATATTTTTCTTTTGGGGACATAATCTCACGATATTATCTGGAATGTGTTATTAAGTGAATAGATTTGGTTAAGGAATATCATGTGGGCTGGAATATGATTAGCAGCTCTAATGGCATTTGATATATTAGATGCATTAGCACTCAGGTGAAAAAAGGAGAAGGTCTCCAACACAAAGCATGCTACCTTAACTGTAACTAAATGGGGGGGAAAGTTGCTTTAAAATAATAATAATCTAAGCTATTAAATACATCAAGAATAAAATTACTCCGCTTGCTGTGTCTTATTGTATGAAAATGCATTGCATGAAATGTTTCAGAATAATGAAAGCTATTCATAATAAAATGAATATAATCACATGTAACTTCATTGAAATTTATGGTAAATACAGTGTATTTGCTCTTAAATATTTAAAATAGATTATTATAATAAATGTGGCATTAAAAGCTTTGGTTCTTTTGTTTTGTTTCTTTTTATAATACTGATAAGAAAGAACTCCAGAGCTGAAAAAGAAGGGCAATCCTTTTTTGTTTAAAAGGGGATGGTCAGACTTCTTCAGATAAGGTTGCTTAATATTAGTCATTTTCATTTATACATTCTGTGCAGGTCTTCAAAATTATACTAGAAATTGTCCATGTGGAGACTTAAGGAATAAGACAGGGAAAAGGGAGGCCTGAAAGAAAGAAAGGAAGAGAAAATAGATGCCAAAGAATAGATTTTGCTGTAATGTTTGTTGCTGCCACTAGCCTACTGCCAAATAAAGCAGCTGCCTCCAGGACACAGAAGACGTGTGGTGAAGGGAAAAAGCACAGCTTACACAGAACCTTTATCCAGTTTTGCTTCCTACACTGTTGATGGGTGTTAGTGTTGCATATGATTCAGAAAGGTGAAAGCTCTTTGGCTGGAAGACCAATCTATAGTTAGACCCCAGAGGAGAAGTACTTTGGAAAATATGAAAGTGAGCATATTGTTAAGCCTACGACTTGGCTGGACCTTTGTATGCTGGGGTCTGAGAATGCCATGCGGTAGAGTTTGTAAGAGACCACAGTCTCTGGCATTGCTTCTGGATCAACACCCTCGGCTTTGCAACAAAACCCTTGAAAGGGTGTATATATATCAGTATATATATCTGGAAGACCTTTGCCCAGTTCTCATCCTCTCTCTGCCCCACAGACAGCAGCAAGCATGAAAATGATGCTAAGGAGAAGTTGCTGTCACAGTGCTTGTAGTTGTTTGCTTGAAAACCAATTTGTTTATAAGAAAAATTGTGTAAAAAAATGTCAAGACCATGATATTAAATTAGTCCAGTAATAAAACTGTGATATTTAGGATGGGGAAGGGCAGGGCAGTGAGTAAGAAGACCTGTAGAGTATATATGGTAGGAAAGTATTTTTAAAAATCTGTGGAAGTACAAAAAAAATCTATGTGTGAGGAATTAGCTCCATTTAAATACGCAAATAATTTATTTGTGAAAGAACCAATATTGTTTTCACCACAGAGAAGAAAACTGCCACATTAATTTACTTCACAGTAGAAAAAGCACCAGGAGAGTAAAATAAGCTTTGCTCTATGTTGGATTTAAATGAATATATATTCATGTTTCATTGGAGTATGCATACCTTTTGCTGTTCTCCTTCTCTCATGTTCCCCCAAATATTTCAAAGAGTTCCAATAAATTTAATTTGGTACATAAAAATGTAGTTGGTGTGGAGGAAAAAGTTCTGTAGTCAGGCTGACATTTGAGAAGGAATTAAGTACAATGAAAGTTTAAAATCAATGATTAGGCAGAAATTTTTCATTTTACCTCCCAAAGAAGGAGGGAGCTTTTCATCAATGAACCCTTTTTATACTGAGGTAGACCATATGTGTTGTAAATTATTTTAAATGCAATCACTGAATTCAGTATGTCAAATCTGCGGTTCGATTTACAGGAGGCTTTTTGAGACTGAGTTCTCTAAGTACTGCCTTTTTCAGACGATGACATGCTATAACAGAACAACTAAAACATGCCTGAATTAGACATCTGGGAGAATTTTTGGTGGTACTACAATGGTGAGAGGTCTGCTTTTTATGCAAAACAATCCATCAAAATGAAAAGGATATGAGTGCAACAGTAACCACACCATCAACTGTCATCAAGGATGAGTAAAGGAAGTCTTAGCAGCTGTTTACACAGAGACGCGCCAGTCTCAGAGGGAGACTGATCAGTAAGTAATTAATTGGTTGCTTTCTAAAATCCATAAAGTACAACTGGAATAATCAAGTGAATTTCCTGCATAAATATGGACAACAGGCCTGCCTAAATTATTACTGTTTGAAATCCTAAATACTTAGCCAAACTTAAAGGACTTGACCACCTCATTCGCTTAAAAGACATAGTCTATCACCACAAGAAAGGACTTTGCTAGGAACTGACAACAAGAGATAAATCACTTGGATTTACTTTAGGTCTGCCCAGTTTTTCCATGACCTATTTTAGTCTGTGTGCTACAATTCTTAGGAAAAAAGTAAGAGGAATTAGATTATATTTAATATTTCTATTAAAGAAAATTTTATATTCCCCCTGCATGCATCCTGTTGAATCACGCACGCTGGGATTCCCTTTTTCCAGTAATATCCTCGAACACACAAACTCATTTTAAGGAATACTATTTTTGTTGTTTGTTTGGTGAGTTTGGTTTTCCTTTATCAAAAAATGTATGCCATTGTATTAAAAATTCACAGTCCAGGAGTCAAAGTCGGAGTTCCAGCTGGCTGCTATTCCAACACAGAGATCATTTTAGGAACCTCATTTATCAGATTTCAGACTAAAAACTCGATTTTATACAATAGGAAGTTTGAGCTGTTTTTGAAGCCTAAATTGATCTCCTAGTAACCATTAATCTTGTTTGGTGCAAATTTTGAAAAGTGAGTGATGGGACCCATATAGTCAATTGCAATGTCTTTGTTTTCTTGAGGTTTGTTTTTTGCTTTTGGGTTTTTTTATCTATTCCTTTGGACTGAAATTCTTTTACAGCATACCACTTACACATATTCTATAGCTGATTATTCTCATCTATAGAATCATATAAGAGGGTTATTTGGGGGCTTTTTTTTCGTTTGGTTACAAATAAATTCATTACATTCAAAATTTATTTCATTTTCCAAATATGCATGTGTTCTTCATGCTAGGAGCATATCCATCACTGTAACTTTGTGCAACACGGTTGGTTGTGCTCATAGAGGTCTCCAATATGAGAATGGATTAGTGCACTAAATAGAGTTTACTAAAGCACCTTCAAATTCATTACTGGAGCAAATTATAACTTTTTTTTACATGACGTGCATAGAAAGCTGTGCTTTTCTCACTCTATAAAGTTGCTTTTTCTAATGAAGAAAAAGGCAATGACACTGAAATAAAGCTTGTTTTGAGGTTTTTTCATTTATTGTGAAATGTCTTAAATTATAGGTCTACTGAGAATTCACACAAGTTCTGTGTAAATTCAGGCTGGCACTTTGCATTTGAAATGCAAGTCTCTGTAGTATATTTCAGAATCAAATCCAGGTACACAGAACATGAAGAACTATGTTCAATGCTAATGAACATGGTTTATTTGGGAACATTTATTTTGAAATACACCCACTTTCATTCCATTTCCTTTTTATGATGTAATCTATTGAAAAATATGTATAATAGGAGATAATTTATATAAGAAATTAGGTTTTATATCCTGAATTCTTGTCCATGAGAGAAGCATTAGACAGTTCTCAGCACTAAATACATCCAAGGATATCTCATCACCTGTCCAATATTTTCATCAGAGAGAGTTTCTTATGTAATAGGATTGTTATTTTCTAGATAAATTTACTAAAAATTCACAATGAGAGCTTTTTTATCAAGATGGACTTTATTTTTCTTAGTTTTTAGATTCATATCTGTCTATGTTCTACATGTGAAATAAAACATGAAGAATAATACCTTGAAATTTTGAAAAAAACCCTGAAATACTCTATTTTTTATGTATATCATCCCTTTTTTCATTCTTCTGTTTTGATGAATTGTAAACAATGTAAACCCTCCTGTTGTTTTCCCTGCATTATCCTTAAATAATCTGCTTGTAAAATATGAAGTGATAAAACAAGATAAAATGAGGGTGTTTTACTCCCGATATCTTGTTTGTAAGGTAATCTTAAGATTGAAGACAATTATTCCATTTCAATAGAATAAGTAGCAGCCAATGGTCCTTCTCATCTTTATTATAATTATATTTATAGATTTATTTATTTATTTATTTATGTATTGGTAATCAGGATATTCAGGGAAGGTTTATCTAGTTTAATCACAGCAAAACCACTCAAAAGTACCCCAGAGGTAAGGAAAACAATCTAAAAGGTGTGGACATGCTTGAATGTGCTCTGAATTCTGCAGTGTACTCCCACAGGGTACATACTGTTTATATTATGGGGTTTTCCCTCCTTATGTTATTTCTCTCATTAACTATTTAATTATATTATAGTAGCTTCTAAATGCCCCACTCCATTTGTCTGGAATTATGTAACAGGGGTTTTGTTTTATTTTCCTCTAGTACCTTAATCTGTTGCTCTCTGATCACATAGAGCTGCTGAGACTTTGGGCTGCATTAACACAAGTTCTGTGGGTTTCAAGAGAGACACATTAAACTTGCCTTGAGTTTTCGAGATGAAAGTTGATGCATGAATTCAAAGTAAGACCCCATTCACTATAATGCAAATAGAGAACAAATGAGAGCAAATGGTGGCAAATGAGACCTAAGGAAACAAATATGTAGCTAAAAGATTGATTGCAGGAAATTTGAGGAATCTTTCATTGAGTGTTGAAATTTTAAGAGCACATATGTCACCCTACAGTGCAGCCAGTGGTGGAGAGAGAAGAATGGAAAAGAAAACAAGAAAAGTTTTGTGTATCACATGAAAACTTTTGGGGGGCTTCTTCATGAATAAGACACCTATAATTAAACTGAAATAATATCTCTTAATCAGAAAAATTCTATTTATTTTGTAATGTATGTATTTAATTTCTTTCAAGGAAAAATCAGGTTGTAGTATTGCTGTGATATTTTTTAACACCAAACACTAAAAAATATTAATGATACATTTATTTTGTTTCTTTTAATGTGCAATAAATTAACCGAAGAAACATAAGCAAATAAAAAAAGAAAAAAAAAGGCAAAAACACCCCAACCAAATCAAAACCCTAAAGAGCCAAACAGCTTGGAAATTTATGAAAATTGAAGTATGAAATCATGGAATTATAAAAGCCTTTGGGCTGGAACAGATTTTCCAAGGCCATGTAGCCCATCCTCCCCTCCCCTGGGCAGGAATATCTTTCACTAAATCTTTCCCTTTAGGAATAATGTTTTTAAATTACATGATTGACTGAAAAACTTCCAAGTAGCAAGAAACCTTAAAAAAAAAAAATAACAGTAGCAACAGATTTGGATGAATGAGGGGAATGCTTTTTTGGTGGTCTGTTGCAGGTTTTTGGTTTAACACAGGTAGATCTTTAACTATTTGAATTATAATGGATAGCAAATCCTTTTTCTTTTCTCGTCTTTATCTTTGTCAGGGGTAGTACAGGGGCATATACATTAGCATTTTGGTGCATGCATCCTATGTATTCCCAGTTTCTGTGTTTCTCCAGGGAGGGGTGACAGAGAGCATGATCTGGTTTCCCTTTGGTTGAAACAAAATAAAACACAAAAAAAGACTCACCCTAGGAGCACACATTATACACTCCAGCTGCATATTCAACAAGTGGAACCGAATTAGATACCAAGGAAATAAACCTCTGGAAAAAAAAAACATAGTGTGGGATGTCAGGACCCACCAGTGAACTGTTACATTTTACAGACCTTACCTTTCCAGTCCTCACATCTTGTTAATAATAGGTATAGTTGACTTCTCTTATAGTAAGTATGAGTGCTTGTGTACTCTTCCATTCATAAAATTGTTCAAAAAGTATTTAGTCTGTTCATAGGTTTATAAGAAGAATGTGCAGCCTTTAATGGGCATCATGTGGTAAGTTTTGAGCCTAACTTGGAAGTAAAGGGATTGTCTCACTTTTTGTCAATGATTGGTTAACTGTGTATAAGGCATAAAACACACGCAGAACTTTAAATGAAAAATTCCTGGATTATGCTGATTTTTTTGTCAGATCTTTCACTTATCTGTGGCCAGCCAAATACTTAAATAGGCTCAGAATACACTTGTTCTATTTTATTCTATTAGTGCACAAATGTAATAAGGAAAGAGAACCAGATAATATGCTTATTTTGGGGAGGGTAAAAAAAAACCCAAAACAAACCCCTTGCTGTTTAATATATGCTTCTTCATATTATTATTAATTTCCTTTTTATTGTCTTTTTAAAATGCACAATGAAGAAGGCAAGAAAGCAGGAAGTTTACAGTAATCAAAAAGGAGAATGAACTTCAGCATATTAAAGTCATAAATTTCCATCCTTCTTCCCCTCACTAAATATCAGTTACTTCTGGGAACCACATAACATGGCAGACTGAAATTGCAAGAGAGGCTTTAGCAAATTCTCCCACAGAAGTTGATGAGTTGAACCCAAATAGCACACCTAGGTCTCAATTTCCTCTTCAAACTCACATACTTCTATCTTGAATGTCATTTCCCATGTTATAAGTGTATGAAAACCACTGGCAGAAGGGCATTACAGTCCACTCATAATGGAAGCCAACACTTTCTACTATTAACTTAAGATTAGGCAAAATATTTTTATGTGTGTTTTATTTTCATCCAGACCTAATCCTCTCTGAATCTAAAAGAGGAAAACTAGCAGCAAGCTATGGCCTAAACACATGCAAGCACAAACCACACGTATTCCAAGAACAAACAATGATGAAACATATGAAGCATCTAAAATAAGGCAAGAGCTCATTTCACAATAATGAAAAAGAGACTTCAAAAAGTTAACTATATGCATACACATTGCAGTTTTTTCAATCATAGGTATGCAAAATACAATATACAGTAGCAGAAATGTCACCCTTTCTGTCACTGGAGTTTTCATCTTTGAGTTGCATATCTCTAATCCCACTGGAGTTCCCCATTAGAAGTTCTTCTCTGCTATGGAAACCTAATGCAAGACAGGCAGGGTAAAGCTAGGAGAATATATTCTGAATTTATTAACCAGTATTTTGTCTCCAGTGAAGAATGACAGAGAAAAAGGAAAGACAAACATTTATCTAAATTGAGATCTTTTACTTATTGAGAATTACCAGTTGCAGGAGATTAGTAGTTCTAAAGATTTAGCCAAATACAATTTTTTAGTGCATTCTATTATATAGGAGGGTTTTTAATATTCTATAGAAATCTGCCTTGTAACTGTGGTATCAAGCTACTATTTAAGTTTAAAAATTAAATAGGCCCAGTGTATAACTTTGGTTTATAGAAATCAGCTTTCCTAAAGTTTTGAGGTACCTAGGTCAAAGTGCTCTTAAAGCAATTACAGCTTCTGTTGCCCAGGCAGGTAACATGCCACAGAGTTACAATGTGCACCACTCCATGCTCACCTTTTTCACCCTCTGCCTATTATGCTATTGCTGTCTTTTGAGGTGTTGAAAGATGTTTTCGTAACTGGATATTCATAACACCAAAAATATCTAGTATGCTATGCCAACAGTGTCACCTCTGCTTCCATCTGGGACTCTCTGATTGATTCCAAAATGATATTAAACTGTACCAGTAGATAACTTGGAAAGGAAAACAAACCAAACAACAAACAGGCAAACAAAAATAAACCCCACCAAAACTAAACCAAACCAGAACAAAGGCCTATTAATTTTTTCTCCTGGCAATGTCTGAGAATTTCTTCTGAATTTGTCTTGTTCTACTACTCTGCAAACCAAGTGACTTGGCTTTGCTGGCTGTCTTGGGCCTAATCCCTAATAATCCTCAGGGATTATTAAACCCTTTTTCTGGAAAAAACAATTGCTGCATTCTTCCTTTCTCTATCTGATACCAAAAAAAGAGGCAGCTGAGAAGAATATGTACTCAAAGGTCAGAACTTTACTAAGGCATTTTGGTTAACCAAACTCTGTTTTGGTTTTTAAATAGGTTCTCTTATTTCCTTCCATGTCACACCCCAAAATTCAGTCAGAAACCTTCCTAGAAACTGACATGTCAATGTTATTTATTCAAATCAGTGAACGTGAATGAATCATACCTTCTAAAATAATGATACCACTAGAAAGAGTGAATTACAATTATTATATATTTTTAATTTGTTCAAGATAATAGACTTTTATGAATAGAATCTGAGACACTGATGTAGCTTTTTGGACCCAAGCTGCTGATCAAGAAAAGCAACAGCTTGTCATTTGTAGCTCGGGCTGAAGCAGTAGATTCTGAGAGGGGGGAGGTGTGAGTGATTCTTATTCTAAAATTAATAATAGCACACAAACCACACTGTCTTTAAGGCTAGCAGGTGGCTTTCAGCTCCATCAAGCCTTTCCTTATTGGGAAGAAGGATAACTTTGGGGTATCTAGGGCTGGGCTGCTGCACAGTGAGGTCTTGGCAGTTTTATGTTTCAGCACCAGATGCTGCAATTGTGTGAGAGGAAGAAAAGAGGAAACTAATAATCCAAAATTATTTAAGGAAGATGTTTTGAAAAATAAAGTCTAAAAAAATTAGGAAACATTTAAACAGAAAATCATTATGAACTCAGGGTTTTGGTGGTTCCTAAACAATAGTGAAAATTGCAGAATTATTGAGGTTGGAAGGGATTTCTAGAGGTCACCTAGACAAAACTCCCTGCTCAAACAGGCCCACCTAGAGCTGGGGGTTTGGACTAGATGATTTTGAAGGTCTCTTCCAACCAAAACCATTTTGTGATTCTATGACTTGTGATATTATGATCTGTTTACATGGAAAACTTACAAATATTGATGGCAAAGACTGCAGCACAGCCAGTGTCACCTAGAAATTTGAGTGTTATACTTCCATAAATTATCCTAGAGCAAGGCATCATGGGATACTTTTTAATCCCTTTGGAAATAATGTGTTATTTTCAGCTGTGTTTATGTGTACTGTATGTACTGAGCTGTTGGATCTGGTCAAGTGCTTGCATATGCTTCAAGGGGTGGTTGCTGGGGCAAAGGCCAAAGGAGCTTCTGTTTAAAAAATTAGGCTGGACATAAATCCTTCAGCATAAAATAAAGAGGCTCTGTGGAGCTACGGCTTTAGTAAGTTAAGCCCCAAGGAAATCTATTAATGTTGATCATGACTTTTCACTTCAGCTGGTAGAGTTCTGCTAATGTGAGTGCATGCTTTACCCCAGGGCATGGGGAACAAAAGAGACTGCTGCAGTCATGTCCTAAAGATTTTCAGTCTCTTCATGCCTGTTTGATGAAAACAGGGTCTATATCTCTTTTTTGGCAATGTATTTACTTATCATTCTCAAGAGTTCTAGCACTAAGGCTATATTCATATATATTCAGCTGCATCTCTGTTAATTTACAGCATAGGTTGAGGGGCTGAATTTCCATGATATTGAGAAATTTCAATGTAAAAACTTTTTACATAACAGCAGAAATTAGTTACTTTGTCAAATAGCTTTGGCACTAAAGTAATATTCAGAAAACTTAAATTCTATCTTTTTTTGTGAAATAGTGTGAGCTGTGGTTCATAATTAAAAGCACCTTGTTACACAATATTTTTTAGAGGCATGGCAAAACATCAATCACATTTTTTTTGAGGATTATCTAGGATTATCTACTAAGGCTAAACATGGTGATTGTTCAGAATTTTAGCTGTCATTTCATTTTTTGCCAACAAGGGGAAAATACTGCTCTTTCATTTCCAAGAATATTGAAAATGAAGATAATTGCAACATGATACCTATTAAAAAAAAAAAAAAAAAAAAAAAAAAGAAGAAAGAAGAGAGAGTGGAAAAATGAATTTAGTATAAGCAGATGAAGTTTTGGAAACAGTGATATTTCCCAACACAGATTTTTGGGCATAGTTCTATTGTGAAATATGTTGCCATTTATCAACTTTAAAAAGTTTGAGTATTTTTTTTTTAATATAGAAAAATCTAGGATGATGCTTTTTTGTTTGGTTTTATTTTTTTTCCCTTTTCCTGTCTCGTTTTTAACCTGTGGCTTGAAAGAAAGCAGCAGTGAGAATTAATTTCATGCTAGTAGACACTTTTAGGACTAGATTTAGCTGCAGTCACATTAGCTTAGATAATGGGAGAATTTTTCTTCATTGAAAATGCTCCCTGTCGCTCAAGAAGAACTCACTGAGGCAGCCTGCCATCTAGCTTTTTCACAGCAAAATAGGCTTGCAGACTGCAGATGAGAGACTCGGGAGCAGAGACAATTTTAACTTAGCCATCCCTAATTTATCTCAAGCTTTTTCAATTCATCTTCACTGCTCTATGCACACTGGAACACCAGATTGTCAACCCCTGGGAAAAGAATGCAACCAGGGATCTAGAGAGCTGTCACATCCCGAGAAATATTTAAATTGTGCTGATTTTCTTCTGGAGTGCTGAGCAGAGGAATGAAACTCTCCATCAAGTCATAGCTTTGCGGGCAATAGATCAGAGGATACTGCCAGTTTCTCTAATGGATTATTGTTATCGGGCAGGTTCTTCCTGAAGGTATGTAGTTACTCTCTCAATTCATTACCCACACTATTTATCAGGTAATGATCTAATGAACTAGTAATCCAGATACATTAAGAAAAATGTTAACTAAGTAGTCTGTATTGATTGAATGATGGCACTTTATTGCAGCATGTTTGCAGGTAAAATACTTACTGTAGATGTGTTGTACCTACTGCCAAGTGCTTTGTCAGCAATCCCCCCAAGCAAAAAGCAATCCCTAACCTTTAAACAAAAAAGCAAAAATCCATTGTGCTGCATATAACATTGCCATAAGTTGATGCTGACTATCCAGAGGATGTTGTTTTTTGAAACAATGAATAATCAACAGCAAAATCATTCTTCTGATTTTGAATTGGTTATAGATTAGTATTAATTTTACAAAATATTTTCCAAACCTGGATATATACAGAACTCCCCTTAAAGTACTACAAATTAGTTCTGGAGTTAGATATTTGCTTGTTTACTATGATGTTCTTCCCTTTCACATGGAGAGTTACAATATTTCATTCTGAAAATCTCTGATAGATATGTAACAGAAGTCTGTTGTTGCATCTGTACTGCCACACTCCAGGAGCTGCTTAGTAAAGCATAAGGATTATATACCACAACAGGAGGTTTAAAAATAAAACCTGTAAAGAATTTCTTGCCTTTTAAACTTCTCTGTTTATATAGGAGTTAAAGCATGTTCCTTCTAATCTGAATTGCTTACTGCATGTCTGTAGCTTGTGAGGCAGCCTGACCTAAAAATGAAAGATCTCTAAAATGCAGAAGCAGCCAGACATTTTTGAACTATTCCAAGCGCGGGAGTTGCTGCAGAGATGGAAAAAGCACTACCACATTAAAGTCCTGGCCTTGTTTCATTTCCAAGTTGGCACTCTACCTGAGTACAAACTCTGAGACTTGAACACAAATTTTCAGGTGCAGGGCTAAGCAAGAGTTAAGCCCTGAGAAAAATAAAAATTCTTATCTGTAGCTTCTTGTCCAGCACACTGGCTAGGCTGCTGTCATGCTACCAAGAGTAAATGATGTATGAGCTTGTCTGTGGTGTACTGGATAGTGCAGTGGATATGCTGAACTGGATTTTTAGTTACAAGTGACAGATGTTTGTCATATTTTTGGATATATTGCTGAAAGAAAGCAGTAAGATAGAAGTAGGTAACAAAGCTGGGGGAGAAGGGGATCTCAAAAGTCCATATTGGTTAAAAGCAGTAAGTCTGAGATAAGAGCATTTTCTAGTATGTTTATCTTCCTCTATTTAAGGAATATAGTATATTCAAGGCTTTAATAAAAAATTGCAGTAGTACATGTTGCTCCTGTATGCAACACTTGAAAGTTCATTTTGTCTAGTGCCTTGGAAAGGCTAAAGAATAAAGAAGAGGGATTGATTCTATCCCACTTCCAATGAACTCTCTTAAAGCAGTTCCTTTCCTATGGACCTCAGAACGACTCATGTAAAGAGGCTTTCATTAAGCTCTCCCTAAGGACTCCTACCATCAGCAAGATATTTTTTAAAGGAAACGTGCACATTACCTGTGTTTTTCCCAATCTCCTAGGCTTCTCATTTAAATATATAGAGGCATCATAACATGCTTCTAGATATCCATGGATATTTCAGCATTATATGCTATCACTTATGAATGTCACAACCTGAGAGGGTAATACAGCCTTTTCTTATTATATATTGCTCATATGAAAAACTAACTTTTCTAGATCACATTCCGTATTGTCTCCTTTGGGCCCAATTATATGTTTCCTTTTAAATGTTTGGCTACTGTAACCACTAGCTCTTTAAATATATTTTTTTTCTGATATATGGGTTTGGGGAGTAACCAAGAACAACACAAAATTATCTCAATCTTTTCTCCAAAGTAAGATGAAACAAAACAAGTTAAAACTAGATTTAAATGGGAGGATGATATTAAATAATAGAAAGTAAAGGAAGATTACTAGCTTTATGTTCTATCTTTACGTTCACATTGTGGTTTTTTTTCTTTTTTGTCTATCATGTTGTGCAGTTATAGCTCTGCCCCATTCTCTTGATAGAGAATTCTGATGTACCCACATATTATGCCATTTTCAGGTGGAATCTTCTGCTGCCTTCTGATATCCTCTTAGGCCACTTGTGCAAAGAACTGTATTACAAAATTTGGTATAGCATAAATAGATGGAAATATTCTGGGAAGAAAGCTGAAGCACAAATTGTTTGTTATGGTGTTAAATTTATAATCTGCAGTCTTCTGCCTGTCCTGGTTCCACTGCTATCCCTGTTCCACCTTTAGTTTACTGTTCTTTCTTCTTTCCTACACTAACAAGTTCCTAAAAAAAAAAAGTTTTGCATAGGAATTTACAGCAATACAAAAAAAACCACCCATTTTATTTACATTCTTCAACAATCCTTCATCAACACTACTTATCTCCTGTGTCCAATTTTGCTGAAGTAAGTTTAAGTGTTGGCTGTATTCCTTTCTCAATATCTTAGGTTCTACTCCTTCCTGTTCTGCTGTGTACTAGACAAATCATAAAACCAAAAGGACAATTTTGACCTTTGTATGCAATGCCCCTGGTTTTCCCTTGTGCTTATTTACGAGCTGCTTGAGTTTAGAGTTTGTTCTTTTCCCCAAGTGAGCCTCTAGAAGATAAAGATATTACATTGAATGTATACTAGAAAGACAGCTTTTTACTTGTGTCATTCTTCTTCCTTCTTACTTCTTTGAGATTTGGCAATGTGTTTGTGATAACACATAATTCTATGCAGTAGATAAAAATAATATCTCTAGGAATATTTTTTGAAAAAAACTAATTTGTGACTGTTTATCATCTGTTCTTTGAACTCTAACAGGTAACTAGTGGGGAAAGCGCTTAGAAGAAGAAAGAGCCAGGGGCATGGATAATGAATGTTCTCAAGGAAAACCTGGATATTTCTAAGATCAGGATGTGCTATGAACTGATTTGTTTCTTCCCTCTATATGTCTTTCTAGGTTTCAGGACTGATTTGTCGCTGTTTAAGCATTTATTAAATGAATAACTTTGTTTCATATGTATCGTTTACACAGGCCATTAGCTAGACAACACATATATACTAATTCTGCTACGATTTAAGTAAGTCTAATGACCTGTGTATGTTTTCACACACTTAATTTCACAATTTTGAGTGAACAAGAGTGAAAAGATTGTTTCCCCTGAGAATAATTTCTGATTATTGTAAAGAAATTCAAGAAATAGTGGTGGAAAGAACACACAAAGCTAGTTCACACTTGTAAAGCTGTCTTATTTTGGTTGAAATTCCTCAACACACTCTCAAAATGGGATCCAGCTTCTTAAATTGCAGGATACCTTGCCTAGATACAGGTACAAGTCCAAGGCCTCACACAAGTTTTGTGTTGTATCTTTTAGCTCATTATTTTAGTAATGCAAAATATCTGAAATTTTAGTAAGCATTAATATTTAAGCAACTGAGTAGATATATTTTCATCACTTAAGAATTAAAAAAAAAGAAAAATAAGCACTGGAATTCACTTCTCCTTCTTTACTTTGTCTCCATCTCTTAAGAGAATTCAGGTGAAATAATAACTCAATTTTGGTCACTTATATTGTCCTAATAGAAAAAGTGTAAAGCAGATGGTATTTCTGTTGAAAAGGACATACCTCACAAAAATATTGATAAGTCCATGACTAAATGAATTCATATGGACTTCAGGGTAATATCTTTCAGATTATGTATTTTTAAGTTAATTTTATAAGAGTGGATGTTATTTCTCTTGTTCTATGATTATCTTAGTTTGATATACTTTAAGTAAAGCATTTTGTTTTGAAATACTTCCAAAGTTTTGGATTTTTTCTATTTGTGCCCCCCACCCACTCCCCACCCACCAAATGCTATGAAACCACATTTGAAAATCTGTAATAACTACCCCTGTTACTTTTCTGGAAAGCCCAAATTTTAGAGTAGGAAAACCTGTAAGTATACGGTTCAAAGATAATTTAAAATAAAGTTTTTAGTGTAAATTTGATTCTTGTTCTACATTGCTATGCAGTACAAAGTAAATATGCCTCAAAAAGTGAGAATATTATATACCCTTAACCTTTTCTTACATTCTTTCTTTCTTTCATATATTGCTGAGCATAGAAGCTATTCTGAAATATCCTGAGCTGGTCTCTTCTTCTTGTCAACAAATCTGCAGAATTTTCTGCAGTAGGTATTTTCAGCTGCAATTAAAAATTTGGGTTGTTCAGGGAGATTCAATATTGCTTTTCCAACTTAATGCTGTCATTACAATTACTGTCTGACATAGAGAGATAAATAACATTACTGAAGAAATTACAGTAATATATCTTGTTCTGAATGTTAATTAATATCAATTTTGCCTCTTTCTCACACTGGTGGATGTCACTACATGGAAGCCAATGGAATAAATGAGTGGAATCAGATTCAGTATGTTTAAGTATACCAGTTTGCCCCTTAACATCCATCAGCATGAAGTTTATATCTTAAATTGTGTCTATTAATAAGGTTTTGAAAGGTACATTATTTGTTTGCACATAAAACTGCCTATGCTTTGCTTTTCTAGCTGCTGCTGAAGACTGGCAATGTTTTTCAACTGTCCATATCTTCTCAAATTTTGAAAAATACTTAATCAGAATTTAAGGCAGATGAAAAAAATCTATCTCAAAAAATTTAAAATAATTCCTTGACTGCTTATTACTTCTGATGCCCCAAATTTTCATTATTTTAAGTGGGTGAAATATGTGTTTTTTATGGATCTTATTAGAAAGACACTCCTGAGATGTACTGCCATTAAAAAACTTCTATTGAAAGACTTTTTGGGTTCTAATTTGACTACTTTTGGAGCAGCAATTAACTTTAAAAAACCTTGGCAAGCATGCAAATTTTTCTGTGAGCCAAGAAGCATTTCTAATTCGTGTTTTCAAATGTACCAAACATTATATGGAAGGATAGGAGAGTTCTCTGCAAAATCAAATTACAGTATTAAAAAAGGAGGAGTCCATAAATGTCTCTAGTGAAGCTTTACCTCCTTTCCCTAGTATTTCCTCTAATCCTATTTGATCAACTTTCATTTGTCAGGTTGAAATTTCCTGATATTATGTGACTAAAGTTAGAGTAACTCAAATTTAAGAGGTTTTACTTTATAAGAGTATTATTTTTGAAGAAATATAGCGGCCAGTAGGCTTTCCCTAGCTGTTTGTTCATATGCATTATAAGAATGAAAGAAGCTAATAAGGTATTTTATCTATCTTCTGCTTGCAAATTCATGAAGAAAACAGAATAGATAAAAGGAACAAAATAAAAACAAAAACCAAACCAAACCAACCAAACAACAAGAAAACCACAGATACGCAAAATATTTTAATACACTAGGAAATATATTTTGTTTTATTTTCTGTGTTCTGTACTCCCAAGAGCATTAATGGATCTCTTGAAAACAATGTAGCACAGTCTCTGGAATTTAGGGATGATTTTTAGCACTTTGAAATTACTGAATTATCACTCCCATAGATGGCCTTACACACTCAGCAGTTGAATCACACTCTCCTGTGCTATAATCTATCATATAGATTAACCATCATATGGTATTCTTTACTACTATTCCTTATAGGAAACGAGTTTGAGCATCAGTATGATGCAACAGCATGCACTTCAGCATCTTGCCAACACCAAAAGGAATGTCATGCTAGGCCTTCCCGCTTCTGGAAAGGCTGTGACTGTGAAGCTTGCCAAGCCTCTCCATGAGCCAGTAAGAACAAGTCTGATGAAAAGCTAGCTTCATAGAAGAACATGAATAGTTTTTCTATAGGTTAGTAATTTCAATCATGTTATCTAAGTATCTGATGAATCTGAGACCTGAATCACATCATCAAAATACCAGGGAGACTCAGGCTGTCAGAGTAATGAAGTAGAAGGAGGAATTTTCTCCTTTCTGCAGCTATAAACTGTTAAATTACAACAGCTATGACATTTAACCTCACCTTAAAACTGCCTTGCACTTTTTGCATGTCTTTCCTACCTCCTGTCAAAAAGTGTCAGTGAAGGAAAAATGAGATCTCTGCTCACTTTCAGCAAAGAACTTATTGCTCTGGTGTGTGTCTCCTTGGGGAAAGGCAGACTGGCAGCCAGACAGGGAGGCTGAAATCACCTAGAGCTCTCAAGCTTCCCTTGCCATCAAAGCACCTGCTGCAACACTAGTTAAACTGTTAAGTCAATAAGGATCTTTAAGAACTACCTGTACAGTTTACCTGATCTTGTTAAACCAATCCCAAATCTGATCAATTTTTTAAAAGTATTTCACTGCATACTTGATAATGAAGTAGTTTTTGGGTTTTGTTGTTTTGGTTTTTTGGGTTATTTTTTGAAGCAAATTTTTCCAAAAACTTATTTTCTTGGTTTTTGTAATTCTGGATCTGTCAGTCCTCTGTGAGACACAGACCCCCATCCCTCCTGATTCTGTGATTCTGCACCTTGGACAGAGTATTGCCAGGCTCTAATATAAATGGAGAGAGGAGTGGCTGGAGAGCAGCCCTGCAGGAAGGGATGATGAGGGTACTCCTCAGCAGCAGGTTCTACATGGGTCAGCAGTGGTCCTTCACAGCCCAGAGGGCAAAATGAATCATAGGATTCAACAAACTCTGCATGACCAGGTGGGAAAAAGAGGTTGTTATCCCACTGTACTCGGTGCAGCCTCACCTTGAGCACTGTGTGCAGTTTGGGACCCACAATTTGAGAAGGAATGAGAGTCCTTCCATGCATCTAGAGGATGCTGATGAAAGGGCTGGAGGGAATGTCTTGTGAGGAGCAGCTGTGGACTTTGGCTTTTTCTGCTTTGCAGTGAGGGAGTTTGAGGGGTGATAATAAAGATATTAAACAGGACTGACCTTAATTTGAGCCATGTGAAACCTCACTAGTGGTCATATGCCAACCTAATGTAGCATAATTCACCACTATGAACATACCAAGTGGAACTTAACCATGTACAAATCCATACCATTCTCTTAGTTGCTTTATTTAGTTTAATATTATTAGAGGGGAAAAAACAAAACAAAACCTCAGGAATGAAAGACAAATTCTTACTTGAAATTGAAATTACCTGGCCATGTAAAAGCAACACTGACATATTTTCCAATACTGATTTTGAGTAAATACTGGTAGACAATTACATTGACAGAAAGAGTTCAAATTCCATACTGAAATTCCACACATATGAAATGAGTGAGTATAAAAGAAGAGATAGATAGAAACCCAGAAAAAAACATGTGAGCAGAAATATTGAACACATGGCAACATTCACTATAGTGCATTGCTTTATAATGATCTTGGTAGAGAAAACTGCCAGGGTGTATGGATGGAACCATAAAGAGCAAGCAATTAAGTTTAGAGACAATAAAGATCACTTACTGGATGTGGTGCATTTATTCAAAATAAAAGTACTGCAAACAGTATCTCTAATGCTATAAGAATGGCAGACTTCCAGATCATTTTGGAGAAATACTTAGTCTCTGTAGGCAATAGCAGTCTTGTAAGTACAAGCAGATGAAACCTATTTCTTTTTTTCCTAGAAATTAATGTAAAAAAAAATCTGTATTGATAAAGAAGTAGACACACTCAGTGCCCAGGAAAAATTTTAAAAATACTCAAAAATTTAATCCACAATTCCAGGCAGGTAACTGACTTTTCTCCTCAACAAAACCTGCAGGTTATCTTTTCCAATCCAGTATTTTTATAAATATATAAGGGCAGACTATTTATTTCTAATAGCTTGAAACTTCCCAGCCTTAGGGATAATTTAACTGAGGGAATGAATCTTTTCTTGTGAGTATCCCTCCTATCTCCATATGAGATTTGTACAAAAAGATATTCATTAATACTAGATCTTCTTGATATTAGTTTTGTTCCATATCCAGAGACTCCTGTTGAGATTTCCTGTAGGTTGTCTACCTGCTCTGTGATGAGGATTTAGATTGTTTGGTATTGTCAAATGCTGTAACAGAATCTCAAGAATGCACAGCCCATTCCCAGTCACAGATACAAGATCAGCAAGCAAACATACTTGGTTCAGTGCCATTACTGCATGTCAAAATTCTCATCTTCAAATAAAACCCATCTTACCCAAGTAAAACGTACACAAGGGCTCATACAGAGGCTTTCAAAAGCCTTAAAAAGGATTTTAGTTTTCAGTTGTGTAGACTGTTTGGTTTGTTTTTTTGTTTTTAATTTAGATTTAATTATGTGCAATATAAAAGACTATTTCATCTTGAAGTGAAAATCTGTTTGGCAAAGAAATAGAAAAGCATTTCTGAAATTTATTGGTACATCATGCCAAATTGAAATAACTTATCATCCTGAAATTTTATTCTTAGTCATTGAACTATTAATCCAAAAATATTGTTTCACCTTTTAGAGAACTATTACAAATTTACCATAGAAGATTGTTGTGTTGAGTACTATGACTCTGACTTTATTTTAAGTGTATTATTTCCAGTATCTACAACAAAGAATGATGCATCTTTTATAAACTGTTAATCTGTATCCTCTGCCTCCTTGCTTCAACTAAGACTCCATTGTTATTTAAAAAGCAAACAAACAAAAAAGGGTGGCCAAAATGGACTTGCTTCTAGTGTTAGGTGGGAAGGATTTTTTGTGTGTATTTTTGTGATAGATATATAGATATGGCAATAATGAAAAATAATATCTTGTGACTTTGAAATGTAAACGGAAGATTTTAATTTCTTTTGAAACTTAGTTTCAAGATCCATAACATTCTTACATATACAATTACACAAAGCTCTATTTTCTATAATCTTTGCACATACACATTAAAGAACCTATCTGAAACATAAGAAGCTCTACTTAGCAATTAAAATACTGGTTAGCCATGTTCTGATTAGTATTCTTAGATTGAGACATAACTGTTTTATGCAATAGATTGTTAAAAGACTATTGCTTTTACTTTTCAGAGACTTCTAGTATGCTTTAAAAAACAGTTTAAACAAGACTATTTTGTAAAATAATACTTGTTTGCCTGAATATTGATTTTTCTGAAAAGTGGAAATATATTTCAATGTACGCTTTTTGGAGTCAAGAATAGGATCCAGATATAATTTACTGGATAACAATGTTTACTTTTTCTCCAGAAGCCGTCTTTTGCAAAGGACAGGATGAAATAATTTCTTACATATAGAAGTATCTATATATTTTAGTGCAAAATTACTAAAATTCTAACTGTCTGTTTCATGTAATACTTGGCCGTTTTCCTTTCTCCTCCATATACCCCCATTTCTTCATTCAACCACCAACATTATGTCTCAGATGCTGGGTTAGGCAGCCTTCTGCCTCTCAAGACTTTCTCCTGACATTGCTTCTCTTATCAATATGGCAGAAAGGAATGTACAGATGGCTACATGAGTAACTAAACAGGAAAGTATCAAAAAATAAGTGCCTTTCTGAAATATTTTCCCTTCTCATTTAAGCCATCTAATTGGAGAAACTCGTGGGATAACAGCTTTGAAAATAGGCTGCTTTATTAGCATTCTGTCTATTCTTCACTCTTTTCCTTTCACTATGGCAGATGTTTAAAGGGGCACTGACTGAAAGCCCTGTTACCTTTGTAAGGGTCTCTCCTGTTGAGTTCAAGGGTTAGTTGACAGAAACAACTTCAGTTTTTAATGTAGTACAGTGCAACCAGGAGCAAATTCACTTTAGTAGAATGGAGGTTAGTTTGTACACTCTCCAAAAACTAATAGTAAATTACCGTTCAAATTCACATGGAGTCCCACATACCAGCTCAAATTACTCCCTGTTACCAAAACAAGTTAAAGTACATGTGTTTTGCATGGCAATATCACTGTAAACATATATTGCACCTCCTTAATGATGCCATGTTGTTATTGGGCCCTTGCTGACCAGGTGAATCCTTAGAACATGAGTGGTGAGGCTGTGTAAATGTGACTGGCATCTTGCTTAGTGTTTGCTATATGGAGACAGGGACTAGTATCCTGGTCACTTCTGCTGGATATGCTATACAGATTTCCACTACAATTGACTGGCATATCTTTATTGAGAAAAATTAATTTTAAGGTTTTGCCTTGAGAAAACTGTTCATATCACAATCTTGCACAAATATTTAATGTCCAACAGAAGATTGATTACTGAAATACTAGGTTCAGTCATGATTTTTATGAAGACCAGTGCTGCTTAAAACCCAAGCTGTATGTTTCAATAGCACATAAATTTATCAGCTGAGATATGTAATGTTCCCAGACTGTTGACATGTAGAGTGTGAGTTTTAATGAAATGAGTTTGTACAATATGGAGAGAATGCTAGCACAGTACTGCTTAATCGATTAGCAGAGAAGACAACAGAAATATCCCCTTTCTGTAGATACTGGTTCCAATTGCTCCATACACTGCTGTTGAAGCAGATGATGGATAGCTAATACTAAATAGGTGCCCTGGTTTGTATGCTGAAATATTTCCTCATTACTTAAAGAATGTGCTTATAGAACTGATATATTGCATTACTTTGTCATATTGTGTCAAGTTGAATTGACTTGTAATGCAAACTATGTAACATGATATGACGTCCTGCAATTTGCCATAATTTGATATAATTTAGCAGGTCAGAAATGTAAAACAAATAAAAATTTGTCCATGAGGAAATTCATGCTGTTCATTTAGGCAAATGCAAAAAGTGTTTTTGCCAGAAAATAAAATAGAAACATATTTCACCTGATGGGTACTTGCCTAGAAATATTCCCTATACAACAGAGTAGAATTGTTTTACCAAAAGAAATCTTGGAGATGATGATTACTTAGTTTTACTTATCGTAGGTCAAAGTAATATCTTGAACAGTTGCCATTTTCCTCAAAAGCCATCAGAATACAACACACTAACCTAGGATCTGGCTTTCTAGTAATATTTTAGTACAGTGAATGACAACTTTTCAAGTCATTAGCATTGACATGTTAACGATCATGTTGAAGCAGAAAAAATATTTTTGCATGTAGGAGTTGATGGACTCATAGCTTTGTATCTGATCATTGAGTCAAGAGATTTATGTTAACATGAAATCCATGTCAACCAGAACTGACAGTGTCAGGCAGGTGTCACCTGTAGCATCAAAGAGTGATTGACAGAAAATTCATTACTTGATTAGGGCTTAATTGTTTTGCTTACTCAAGGCATCTCCTTCTTATCAGCTTCAGGCACTAACCAGGGCATAAAGCTCTGGGGCTACAGAGAAAGAACAAAAACAAGGTGAATAACACGGGAAAAAAAACAAAGCTATTCCATTTGTCATGCAGCAATTTATAGTTCTTAGACTGTCCATATAAATGGGAGAAAAACAATGCTTGAAATAAAGCAGAAGACAATCTTTGGCAAAATTACTTTTCTAAGCTACAGCTATGTGAAATAATCTACAATTGAAATTCATGCTGAGCTTTGAGATGCAGCAATCTCCCAGCCTTGCTACAATACAAATCTTTATAATGGCCAATCAAAGAGTAATAGATTAAAAATCTAAATACTATCAATCCATAGCAAGATTGTGCTTTTAAAGCTGTACTGTAAAATTTATTCTTTATTTAAGATGTAGAAATGAAAAAATCTGTCTTTATTTTATAAATATTTTGTATTATACATTGTTAAAAGGTACCAAGAGTCTTGATACCCACTATTTTAGCTAAATATCACTGTATTTTGTATGAGAGATCTTCTGGAAGAAGCAAAATGTTTCAGAAACTTTTTTCAAATATCAAATATATTTTGCTTCTTTTATCTGTTCAGTTAAGTAGTTTCTGATAATTAATGACTTAAGAAAAAAAGATAAAGTAAACAAAATGTCTTATCTTTTTCTTTATTATCTCACAGACTTTTTGGAATGGGCAAGAACTAGCAGAAACAGTTCTCTTCCTAAGAATATCTGTATCCAGGAAGCTAATAATTTTGAAACTTCATACTTGTTATTACATTTTGTAGAAAACTGAATCAGCCACATAATGTCTCACAAGAACACCTTCGAACTAATGACATGAGGGAGTACATGGAGGAAATGGGCACCTTGGTTAATTACTATATCTTCTTCCAGATCCTTTTGAAGAACTGGTGGCACAATCACTTTGCTTTAGCCATATAACATTCCTGCTCTGACTGGGGAGGTTAAGTCAAATGTCTTTTGTATATCCTTCTTCCCTAAATTAAGCTATAATCCTGTGAGTCTATGTAATAAAATTATTTGAGCATGTATAGGGTTTTAAAAGAGTATATGCACAAAGAAGCAATGTTGCAGAACTACAGAACGGCTGAGGTTGGCAAGGATCTCTGTAGATATCTGCTTCAATCCACATGCTCAAAGCACAGCCAGCTAGTGCAGGTTAAGCAGGTCTGCGTCCAGTTGGGATTTGGTCATCTCTAGGAATGGGGATACTGCAAAATAAATGGCAAATCTTCAGTGTTTGATCACCCTCATAGTGAAAATATCTTTAATATATTTTAGAGGAATTTCTTGCATTTCAGTTTTTGCCCATTGTCTCTTGTACAGTCACTAAATAATACTGAGAAGAGCCTGGGTCTGCTTTCTAGCAGCTCTCTTGAATATGGATAAGATGACCCCTCTTCTCCAAGCTGAACAGACCCAGACCTCAGACTCTTTATATGAAAGATTCTTCAAGGCCTTAATTATCTTAGTTATCTTTGTGGTATGTTGATGAACTTGCTCCAGGAAGTCCATGTCTCTCCTGGACTGGGGAATCCAGAACAGGATGCTCCAGGTGTGTCTCATCACGGCTGTGAAGGGGAAAAGGATCACCTAACCTGATGGCAGTACTCTGTATAATGCATTCCAGGGTCATCTTGGACTTCTTTGCTGCAAGGCCACCTTGGTATTTCATGGTCAGCTTGTTCACCAGTACTTCCAGGACCTTCTCTGCAAAGCTGATTCTTAACCAGCTGATCACCAGTGTGCATTAGTGCCTGATGTTGTTCTTTCCCAGTCACAGGACATGGGCATTTTTCTTTCTGGAAATTCATGATCCAATGTACTCATTTATCCAGAATTTGAGGTCCCTCTGTAACAGAGTGCACCCATCTCATGCATTCCTGACACTCTGAACAGATTTTAAAATCATCCATGCTATTAATGAAGAAGTAAAAAAGCTTTGTCTCTATTATTGGTCAGTAATGATTGAAGGCATATATAACCAGCAAAGACAAAAGTGATCAAGGCATAGGATACCTCAGCCCTTCCCATGTTCTTTGTCACCAGTTCTCCTTCTCTAATCAGCAAAGATGATGGTGGGCCTTCATCTTCCTTTTGCTGATGATACATTTGGAGAAGTCCCTTCTCTTTCCCTGCATGTATCTCAGAAGGTTCACAAATCCAGATGGAATTTTTCTTTCCCTACAATATCCCTTGCATTTTAGGATAAGTCTCTTTATATTCCTTCTAGTAACCAGGCCCTGGTTTCACTTCTTTTACATTTCATTTACGTTTAAATTTTGTTAGGTTCTCCTTGTTCACCTGTAAAGGCCTTCTGTCACCTTTTCTTGGCTGTCATTTTTGGCTTGATATATTTTTGGAGTCTGGAGGAGCTGATCTTTGAGAATCACTGACTGTGTGACTTATTGACTCATTCTCTGTGTTAGATGTTAAACAATAGACAGCTTTCTCAATTTTTTTTTTTTTTTTCAGAACAGTGATAGTTTGCCTTGACTTAGAATATGCTTAGAATAATATTAAAGTGTCACTAAGTAGGGAAAGGGACTATTTGAAAAGATGTTGACTTTCTGGCAAGAGATGAATTATAATCAGCTCACATCACATGCAGAATGGTTACTTTTTAGCTAAATAAAAAGCTTTCTCTAAGGGCTTCCTTTGTCAATGTTAAGCATGTCCTAAATGTAGTATCTTATTCTGGTAAATAGCAGATAAATTGTGTGTAACAGAATCAGAACTGTAAAAGATCCCTGATAGATTTTCTGACAATATAATATATAATTGTTCAGTTTTAAGAGTGTGACGTTACCTTTTTCTAGAAACATCTTCATATCTAATATTCTATTTAAGAAGAAAAAAAGAGCCACAACAAAATAAAGCATTTTTCAAGCACAAATCATTATTCTATCTTATCACAAGTGTTTACATATATGTATAGAATATATTATGTGTAGTATAAAATATTTATGTAGAATTGTCAATCTTTATTACCGCTTCCCTTATCAAGCAACAAAATAATTTTTCCATAGCCTAATATGTCAATATTCCATCTTCTTTGTAGTTACCTTTATCCAAATTACCACCAAAATGTCCAGTGTTTTCATAGCAAGTATGAAAACAGGTACTAAATTAGGTGCCAGTGCAAAGAGAACCACTGTGGACTTCGGCAGAGTTTTGTTCTTTAATGCCCACCTGACTTGTTGCTAGGTGCTCAGACACAGACAGCCTTACTGGCATATTCAGGCACTCTGGGATAGAGGAGAACCAGAATCTTCTCGGTGCTAAAAATGTGCACATGTACAGCGAGGTTTTTCCTCAGACATTCCCCAAATCGCAAGGGTCATGTCAATGAGTGTCTCTCTCCATGGCAGCAACTGACAAAGCCTACAGTTGGGGGTTTATGTGCTGATTATCCACCTTTAGCAATTAGTTCTTAGGGAGATCACATTCCAGTCAAATTCCAGCAGTCACAGTCTTACTAGAGAGCAAATTTCCAAGCTGCTTGTTTAAATTCATTAATATACTTATGTATCAGCTCATAATTATGGGGTGGGAAATTTTCACACTTAACAAGAAAGACCCTAGGTTGTTCGGGCTTTTTTTATCCTTAACATGATAAAATACTTCTGTGTAGTATTTCAACTTGTACTGAGGGAAAAAATATGCTTTCCATTTAAAATGGTATCCATGGCCGAGAAGCTTTTAAACTCTTTGTTAGAAATGTGCCAGATGAGTACATTTTTTCAGTCTTACTGAACTGCTATGGTGCTAATGTATATATAAATTAGAAGAGATTTTCTTCCCAGAATGACTTCTATTTATTTGGATACAGCTCAAAAATCTACTGAATTTAAATTCTTATCAGCTCCTCATTTCACAATAGTTTTTTTTTTTATCATTACTGACCTTTTTGAGAAAATGAGAATCCAATATTAATACTATGGCTAAATTGATGTTATTTGCACATTTGTCCTAGTTATTTCAATAATAGGAATTTCATTATTTTAAGCAATTTCTGAGATTTTAAGGGACAATATAGAAGTAAACCTATTGGTTTTGGTGATGGATAACTTTATAGACTCTTTCAGAGCTTTTAAGTGCTAACATGATTCACAAATTCAGTTTTCATTAATTAATTGCATGTTATGATATGAGAAAGAGTCAATGATGAATCAAGGCCTGATCAAGGTAAAGGAAAAATGATAACATTCCTTCAGCCTGTACTAATTCTATCAGTATTACACAGATCTGTTGCATTTCTATGGTTCAGTTAAGCCTACAGCCAAGTCTACAAAATGGAACTGCACATAAGGTCTCTGCTCTTACTTAGCAGAATGACAATGATAGCAGCATTAAAGGTTTGAAGCATTTTGAATTATTTTTGCTCATTCAATATCCCAAAATGTAAATAATTAGCAAAAGCAAAATGGCCTGTAATCTATTATACTGTGATGCTAAAATATGGTCTAAATACCTAGCTTGCTTTCAGTTTCTTGTATCCATGCTTTTTGGTTAAAAGGATGTAGCCAAGTAGCAGAGAGGAAGGTTCCCTGGCTATGTTATTGCCATTGATTCCACTTTAAAGAGGAGGAATTTTTCATAGAGGGGAAAGTTCTCCTTCCCTGAGAATTCACAACACTTAGGTCAGGAGAACTTCTGGACTATTATGTGAAACATATAGATGTGTAAAATCCAAGAAGAAGAAATCCTGAAAAATCGAAATAGGTGGGAGATTGCTGAAAGAAGCAGAGTAGTTTTTCATCTAGTAAGTCACAGGCACAAGAAACTTTACTTGGACTCGCAGGAAGGAGATGGAAAGTTTTTTCTCTGTAAATCAAAGAAAGTTGCTGAAATGGAATAAAAGAAACAAGAGGATGACATTTCCTCCAACAAACCATTGGGATGGTTAGAATTGCTTATCAGATATTTTATTTACTTTATTTTCTTCAATATCTTATTTTCTGTGCTTTAATAAAACCTAATTTACAAACCTTTTGCTATCTGTTGTCAAACTTACATAAAGAAAAAGGTAGTAGGATGAAAATTCTCCTCTCAAGCTTGTGGCTGACTCATAACCACCTCACAAATGTATGCAAAATTGTCATTTATAGACTATTTGTCCAGTGCTTCTCAGGAAAGATGAAACTGTGGATGCCTCTTTACATGCAATTTTAAACAGTGCGTGAATCGGAAACATTCTGCTGTTCTGTAAAGCTATCTGAAAAATGAAGTAACTGCTTCTACACTTGAATAAAACAAAGATCTTGGTTATGGTTCAACTTGTTCAACTGCCTTTCAGTTGTGTCTGTAATCCAAGCCATACAAAGAACGTTCAACCCTTGTTTGTCAAGAAATTTCTTTATTATTTCCAGGATTCACACAGTACTTTGAGAGTAAAGTGACTCTGGTTCAAAGTAAATAAAAATCCCATGTTTTTTTCTAAATTTAGTTTCACTCCAAAAACCAATGAGTTTTTAAACATGATGTTGTTATATACATTTAAAAGGTAACATAGATGGATCAGGGAATGTTAAAATGATTGTGTGGCAAGTGTGTGCATATGATTCAACAAACAGCAGTGACAAAACCTCTGTCAGTGAAAGAAAATGAGAGCTTTTTGGGACCAAAATGGCACCAAATCTGTATATTTTTTTTCTTTCAAAAGAGTAATATTTTCCTTTATTTCTTCCAAACTAAAACTACCAGGAGGAGTGCATGTTTATACTGGGTTTATATGATCAATTTATAAGAGTTGAAAGGGTCAAAGAGAGCACTCGTGGCCTTTTGCATGATAGAGTTTGATTTCTTCTTTAACATTTTGATTTTTAACTGTTAATGCACAGGTTCTCAATGCAGAAAAGTACCCATTTAAAGAGGGTGATTCAGATCATGGAATATGGGTGTAAGATTTCAGAAACTTAAATGTCAGACTCGAAAATTCAGCAAAATTCCCCCCAAAACTAGCATGGTGAAGATTCAGTGAAGACAGATTATTACAAAGACTTAATATGACAAATGGAGTAAGTTGTTTAGTGTAACTTTGTAACCACTACTAGTATAAGAGATAAAATTTAAATCTGCAGAACTACTTTAAAGAATTTCAAAATATTTTGCTGTTAAGGTAAGAATAAGTTTTAATAGGTAATCTCTAAAGTGATAACTTCAACAAAGAAGGTGTTAGTTTCCAGAAAGAGCTATAGTTCTTCAGTGTGGCTTTTTAAAGTGTGATTTCTTATCTGAAATCTCTTCCTATCAAGATTAGATGCCAGCACAGTACTGAATCCTTTTAAAAAGATTTTTAACAATTTGTGGTTCACATGGTTGCAGATAGCAAATGCTTCTGATATACTTCGATGATCTTGAGAAATATTATTATGACTTTAAAGAAGAATGATGAATTGGTGTGAGACTGAATAGACAATTAGGTAAAAGCTTTTGCCCTATACAAGAAAATGCAGGTTAGATTTATGTCTCTTTAATCTATAGTTTGAATGATGAGTAGTTTGCATCTAGATTAAGGTCTTGGATCTAAGGTAGTCTTTCTTTCTGTTTTTCTCTTGATATTAAAAATTGAGGATATTAACCTAAAGAATAATTTTACCAGGAAGTAATTAAAAGACTTTTTAATGTATTCATTTTCTCAGTATTCATTTTCTCAGTAAATGGCCTAATTACCTATTTTGAGATTTTTAAAGTTTTATCTCCTTTTATCAATATCTCTTACTTTCATTGCTGTAACTAATTTAAACAAGAAATTTTGCAAATTTCTTTGATGTATGTTTGTATTGAGCTCTCTCTTAAACAGATATATTTTTTTGTTTCACTGTAAGATTTTTTTCCATTGTTATTGTTTCATAAGAATGATACCACTTCCTGTTTGCTAAGTAAATTATTTTTTCATTCAGGTACATATTATTTAATCATTTTCACAATATGTAATTGCTTAATTCCCTTTGTGAATACAATGTAATATGATGTAGAACTGCTGAAATAAACATCTGAAAAAACCCAAACCTTTCCCTTTCTTCTCACTAGACCTGTTCTCACATTAAATTGTGGATTTTGCACTTTACTCTGTGATGTTATCTATTTCTAATATATTATGGCAGTAGAAAAGTGCTGAAAAGAAAATTTAAGTTTCAAGCTTTGAAGTATCTGGAATATGTTAACATGAACTCTCCAGCTAAAAGTGCTGAAGAGAATCCTCCAAACCTAGGATTTCATAGTTTCCTTGACACTTAAAAAGGGTTGAACATCCTATCAGAACTGAAGCTTGGCTTTCCTTACCACTGAAATGTGTGGAGTGATACAAAATTATGTCTTATCCTGTCATGGAGCTCAGTCTAGAAAAAGGGATATGGCCAGACATGAGACTTGTAAAGTGCTTCCATTTCCCACACAAACTAACCATACATCTTTGAAGCTAGCACACTGCTAAAGAAATACAGTCAATAATGCTTTCCTAGTTCCTTTTCTGCTGCATTTGAACTTCTGAAGCAATAGCTATCATTGATTGTTCTTCTTGGAAAACTGTATAAAAGGAATGCATGAAGCAGAGTATTAATTTGGGTCAGATATTAGTATCTATCATTAGAAATTCAATAGAACTATCAGTATTTGCAAGAGATGTAGGGTGTTTCTGCTACAGTTTGCTGCTTTCCCATACCTGAATATAATTCATGCAGGAAATGATTGTATAGGTTGCATATCCACCAGTTCTCCCTGGCAATAGCTTATCCTTCATTTTTTTAAGAAAATGTCAGTGGGAAAGAGCTTTTCCAAAAAGGAACAGTTAGGAACAAATGAGATTCTGGCAATAATTTTCTGCATATTTTTTGAAAATATGAAGGAAGTTGCCATGTAATATTTTGTCACTACCTCATTATTGAAAAATAAAGCAATTGGTATTGATAACATAATTAAAAATTTTTCAGGCTCCAGAGACAATTTTGAACAATTTAATATTTGCAAACAGAGCTGGAGAAGTAATCAAGATAGATATGGTACCTATGAGGGATGTTTCCTCTTATCCATGTTAAACCTTGTTTGTACTGAAATGGCAGTGTCAGATGTAGGTAAAAAATGACTGGACATTTCAGAAGAGATAAGCAGAGTAACAGGAATGAGTACATTGGAGAAATATTTGAGCCGCAGATTTTATTTTTTTTTAATATTCCTAAATCAGTAATACTATTGAAATTAATTATTCTATGATTATTATAATGCTGACTAGTTAACTAATGTCAGAAAATAGTAAGTCAAAATTGCTTTTATTGTAGGAGAAAATATCTGCTTCTAGCAAGTGACTTAGAACTAGATTTTCAACCCTTGGGAAAAGAATAATCATGATAAATTTGTATTCTTTACAGTGAGACACAGGAACAGGTTACCCAGAGAAGTCTTGGATGCCCTCTTCCTGGAAGTGCTCAAGGCCAGGATGGATGAGCAACCAGGTCTAGTGAAAGGTTTCCCTGCCCACAGTAGAGGAGTGAGAATTACATGATTTTTAAGGTCTCTCCCAACTCAAAGCTTTCTATGTTTCTATGATTCCTTGAAAATTGATTTTCAAAAAATGCTGCTATTTTTTTGTTTGGTTGTTACTAAGGATTTATGTGATGGGTAGGGTTCAGAGCAGGAATGTTCAGTTTGTGTAATTTGGTGGGCTTCTAAAGGCATTTATCAAACTCATGCCACACCTCCACTATCTTGCCTCCTTTATATTTCTTCTTGCCCGTTGTAATACTGCCAGATTCCCTACTTATCATTGTGCTATTTTTGGCTTTGATAGGATAGTGATGCTCAACGCTACTTAAGAGACTAAAAGTAACTTTATTTACTAAGTGAGAAGTACTGAGGTTCCTGTTATCTAAAAATTACTCTCTGTCCATATGTCTCAGTTTTTACGCCTCTCTCTCCTTCTTCTGATAGATCTTTCTTTGAAAATTTGAATTTGAGTGGCAATTCACGAGCCTGATGGAAGGACGATCACAGTCCTGTACCCTTTAGGATGGTAACCTTATAAATATATTAAATGATACTTTTTGATCTAGGAATAGATTCAGATTTACCATTTAGGATCTAAACAGTTATTACAGTATTCAAAATGCAGACCCCCAGAACCGACTCACGCTTCCCTACATGGTCAGTATAGCAAAGAGCAATGTGTGACTGTAAGCAAAAGACAGGTTGTGACAGAGGAAGACAAGAGAAACTGATTTGGTTAGAAATGGGCATGTGGACAGCTATTTAGGGACTAAAAATGAAACATTGTAGAAAATCTCAGTGTAAGACTTTGAAGAATGGAGAGGTGGTTTTGATTTTAAAGCAAAACTGATTTCATTTTTGTACATTTTCACAGTCAAATGCACAAATTCACAAGCACCAAAATATGTGTGTCTGTGCAGCAGGAGGCCTGGTAAATTTTTTAACTGCTCTAGAATGCCAAAAAAGTATGAAAACTGTTAATAGAAAGATAAATAAGTCCATTTTTGAAGAATAAGAGGGGAGAAAGCTGATCATATTCAATTTGATAAACAGTTGATACTTTTATGCTTAAACTCAAACATCATCAGTATTTCTCTTAAAAAGGAAAAAAAAAACCACAAAGAAACTATGAGATGAGCATAATTATAATCCTCAAGGAATCCAGACCCAGGTCTATTGTGAGATAAATAATTTTTTCAAGCAAAATAAGAAATCTGCCCTCATTGGCTTGTTCAGTGTTATGTGTATATGCAGTAAAGTGTATCATTTAAGTAAAAGTCTGTTCCTGGCAAATTGACAAAGTAATTTAGAGGCTGTCTTTGTAATTATCTCAGCCATGGCAAGCAGAAATTACGCCCTATAGTAGTCAGGGGATATGAACACCGTATTAGGCCTTTAAAAATCCATATTAATAATGAGTATTATAAATTTAAATGAACATCTACAAAAAATTGAAAATATTAGATTATCTGTCTCAAAAGATTCAGCCAAAGCATCCAGATGATCACCTGCTTTGAGAATCTTCTGAAATTGCCAGATCAAGGATCTTGTAAATAGGTGGAGGGAAGAAACTGTCTTCAGGGCAGAGCTCACAATGCTGGTGAAAAAGACACCTTGGAGATCCACTGTTTCCTCACCATGGGAGTTTTCCAGTACTTTGCCGTAGATGATAGTCAGTTTTTAGAGTTAATCTTATTTGAGTGAGGTATGGTCTCCTTGCTGTGATCCATCATAACATGTTCTTGACATGGGCTGGGCATGATCAAGGCTATTGCTTGCAATTGTAAGACACAATGTGATACTTCTCAAATTACTGGTTCAATGAAGTAAACAAAATGCATTTTTTTAAACAGGTAGATACCAGGTTGCAGCTGTAGAGCTGGTCCTTTACTGTATTTGGTAGATGTGATTCGTGGTAAATGTTTTGATAGACTCTGTACTAAAACAGAACACAAACAGCTGTCATGCAGACAGAAGGATTTTCTCTCTGTATGCTGCTTGCAGACTTTACCAAGGGCTCCTCCTGTAAAGATGGACATGCTTTATAATGTATAAGGCTGCATGGTAGCAACTGCCCTGTACCACTTAGGGAAAATCCTTATTAAACAGGCCTTCAGTAAAAAGAGCCTCAGAGATAAATACTTGATGTCTATGACTCAGTGCAGAACTGGGACTTCATCTCACATTACGCAATGTAATTCTTCTATATGCAAATGTCTAAGAGGGAATTTACTGTATGATAACATGCATGAAATGTGATTATGCTCATGCTTAGCTTGTGTTGTTGATTGTCTTTTAAATAAGCATAATGATCAGATAGTGCACAGAAAATTGCTTTATTATTCATCTAACTGATCACCTGTCTTTTAGTTTTTCACATTTATAAACATAAGCTTCTGAATAAGAATACTTGTTAAGTTTTAGCTTTTCTCCAATTAGTGAAAAATTATTCTCCTCAACAGAATGTCTTCTGTGTTCTCTGTTTTCTCCTTTCTGTTCTTCCTTCACCTTTTTTCTATCAGTCCTTAGTTTTTAATTGACTCATAAAAGTAAAGAATATTTTTTTTAAAATTGTCTTTTACTGCTTCTGTTCAGTATTTATAACAGAGGGAAAGAAAAAATTTTTAGCAGTCACAACATCTTAGAAAACTAGATTGCAGAAGGTTAATCTTACCTTTTTCTGTAACTAGTGCTATGAAAGATACTTCTGCTTATAATTGTCATGAAGGCAGTGAATGCCTTCTCTGTTGAGTAGAGAAGTGTCTGCTAAGATCTTTAAAATATCTGACTAAGTGCCCAGAGTTACATGACGTGCATTCATCCTTCATCTGGATCACAGATCAACCAGTATTCAAAAGTTAAAACATCCTTTGCATATTGTCCAGGTAAGGCTCTCTGGAATAATTTCCTTTGAGGCATTCAGAGGAATGTGGCCTCAAACCACCATTCTCAGGAGTATGTTTGGAGAAGGTACCTGCATCCTGGACTCTCCCCACCTTAATTCAATCTTTCTCAGCAATCTCAACCTCTCCTTGATAGCATTAAGTCACAAACTTGGACATGCAACACCTTCATTCCATGCAAACCTTATGAAGCTTGACAAGGCCAAGTGCAAAGGTTCTGCATGTGGGTCAGGGCAGTTCCCAATTTCTATAAAGTCTGGGGGATGAATTGCTTGAGAACAGCCCTGCAGATAAGGATTGATGGATACAAATGAATGGAAAAATTGGATGTGAACCAGCACTGGGCTCTTGCAGCCCTTCAAAAGAAATGTGGCCTGCAGGTCAAGGGAGTTTATTCTCCTCTGCTCATGTGAGACCCCACCTGGAATCCTGCATCCAGCTCTGGGTTCCCCAGTGCAAGAAAGATATGGGCAGATTAAAGGGAATACAGATGAGTTCTATGAAAATGGTCAGAGGGATGGAACACCATTGCTATGGAGAAAAGCTGAGAGAGTTGAGGTTGTTTAGTCTGCAGAAGAAAAGGTTCTGGGCAGACCTTATTGTGGCCTTCCAGTATATAAAGATGGCTTATAAGGAAGATGGAGAAAGGCATGTAGAGATAGGACAAGGGGAAATGGTTTTAAACTGAAAGAGGATAGATTTAGAGTGGACATTAGGATGACATTTTTTATGGTGAGAATGATGGGGCACTGGAAGGAGGTTCTGCAAAGGCCAAGTTGGATGAGGCTTTGAGCAACTAAATCTAGTGGAATGTATACCTGCCCAGAGAAGTGAGGTTGAGCTAGATGATGTTTAAAGGTCCAACCTAAACCACTCTGTGATTGTCCCATTCTATGATCACACTAAGCTCAGAAGAGCCCTCAGAGCAAATGCTAAACAGGGAGGATATGAACAGGCCAAGAAGCCAGAGGACAGTTTATCAGTACAAAAGTGGGGGAAAGCCTTCTTTTCTTCCTTCCTCCAAAGATTTGTATTCAAATATCATTTAAGTGAGTTGAGCTTTAAGGGAATCAATTTCCACAGAAAAGTTTGGTACTATTGTGCACAAATTAGACACACTTACACAGTAACAACCTATACTGAAAGGAAATTTTCAGAGTTAACCCTCCACTTAGGTATACCTTATGCCAGAGAATCATCTTGGGCTAGCTCTGTCTTCTGCTTTCACATATACTTTGTATCTAAATTGACTAAGAATGAGCCTTCCAGTAATTGTATTTATGCATAAATAGCACTTTTTCTTTCACTGAAACAATTTTGTGGAATTCCTGATTTTCTAACAAATATTTTATTCTGTTTAAGAGACAATGAACTTTTTTTTCTAATAAGAGTACAAATACAAATGAAAAAATTTTTTCAACTGTCTGCAAGAAGTTTTTTGCCTAAGTAGAAAATTCCATCATGGGAACCATTGAAATGTAGATGAATAAAAGGAACATATTAAGAGTGGAATGACACTTGGTATATGTAAAAAGAATAGAGAATGGAACCATGCTATTGTCTTATAATAAAATAGCCTGTAGACTGCTTATATTAATTTCTTACAAAAACTCCTCTATGCTGGCAGAATAATAGACTCCTTAACTTGACTTTTGTGACTATAACATATTGAAATGCTACCAGAATGCAATGGCTTTAGAATTAAAAACTTATCAGATGTATAGAAATTTTTATGGATATCAGAATCAGCTGAGAATATTTCATATTTGGACTAAGAGAATCTCACAGTGTAAAGATTCCAGAGAGATGCTGCTTCCAAGTTTCAACTGTAGCTGGGATTTTTTATTTTGAAGGATAACTTAATTATCATATGGAAAAAGTATTGCTATAGATAGTGTGTAAAATACATGATCACTTTGAAGTGGAAAATTAAAAAAATATAAAATTATTTACACAAATAAACCATTACAGTAATATTAAAGGGATGAATAAGTCTCTATATAACCTTAAAAAATTAAATAAGAATCAGGATAAGATAATACCTTATTTCCTTCACTCTACTTTTCCTAATGGTTAAAAGCAGGTTACCCTGGAGTTTTGCTGTGTCTGGATAATTTTCTTCAACTTGACACATACCTCCTACTTATTTTCACATAGACTAACAGTGTCCAGTGAGGTTTAACACCATTGCTATCATGATTTATTTCCTGCCAATCCTGTTCTGCATAAATGGTTCTGTTTAAAAACAACAACAACAAAACCAATAAAGCCAGAAAACAAGTGCTAAATTTATGTCTCAGAAATTACCCATATGAACAATTTCATCAATTTCCTGGATTTAGGACTCTGTAGTTATTACAGGAGACTATCACCACAGAGTATTTGAAAAAGATAGGAAAGAACAATTAATGAAAAAGGAGATACTGATTAACCTGACATGAAAAGGTGGAAAACACATGAAAACATCTGATGGGAAAGATTTTCACATCATCAGCATCTCTATTTAACTAAATATAGAGACTAGACAGATATAAATCAAGACTTAGGATAGGAAAAAAAGAGGAGAAACTATAGGAAGAATGAATAGTCTCTTTTCGCCTGCAAATAGTACAGGAACTTATGTTTGAGTGCAATGCATTTTGTGTGTTTGGTATTGAAGTCCTAAACAGGGTAAAAAATATAATCTTACAATTTTTATGGTCTTGGGTGGGTTTTTTATTCTACTTTTGTATTGTAATTTCTGTCTCTATGTATAGAAGAGATTTTAAACCAAAGAAACTAATTAATTTTTTTATGTATACTTATAAAATACTTAATTGCAAAATAATAATCCAGCCATTTCTCACAGCAGTAGATCAGTAAAATTTTGTCATTACTATTTATAGAACTGGATAGGTGGCACTTAAGCAACACACAGAGTTTGTATTATGAATTCCTCAAGTTTTCTAACAACTAAATCTAGTACTTCTTCACTTTCAGGGATACATGAAAATTTATCTTAGCTTAAACAGTGCATGTACCGTATATTTGATATACAGTCGCTGAGTTTATCTTGCTGTTTTCCACTCCAGGTGTCTGTTACCGCATGAGTGGTCGCTTCTAATTGACTCATGTATTCCTTCTGAAGAGAGTTTCTTCCTGACAGTATTTTCTCCCTGCCTAATGTTCCCCTCTGTTGCCTATTAAATGTTATATTTTTTTTCAATGTATCTTTGCGTGGTTATCCCTTCCTATATTTGGTTGGGGTTTTTTTTGTTTGGTTGGGGTTTTTTTTTTTCAATCATTTGTATCTGATTCTAATTTTGGGTTAGAAAGTTATATGTGTTCTAGAATTAAAAAATGTATTTTCTTATATTGACTTGAGCAGTGTCTTAAGAGCCCTTTATTTATCTAGGAATAGAACATCAATTCTAAGTGTCTCTGCTTACATCAGCAGAAATTTTATCTAATATTTGCTGCCTAAAGAACAAAAATACTTGAAATAGCTTCTAAATGGAATAAATTATGTTTAACTATTTTCCTAAAAAGATTGATGAATAATATAAGGATGCCTGGGGGAAGGTCCAATTTGTTCTTTGGTAATTCTCTCATGTTTTCCTGACTTTTTGAATCACAAAGTGAATTATTAAACTAAACATGAGCTTGTTCAATGTTACAGGGGGTTCTATGTTTATACCATCCACTAGTGATATGTGAAATTTGCCTGATATCCTTAAATGGCTTCTTTGGCTGATTTCCTAAAATGTAGCTTTATCATCACAGCTCAGCAAACATTCTACAAGAGGGAACGATCTGTAGACACTTTGATACTTGATAGCATAAAACAAACACAAGTACTTTCTCTGTGCATGTAAGCTTGCTTTAGGAGGCTCAGAAAAACTTCCCTAGAGAACCCAAAGTTGGTTAAAACTGTAGGAGGAGATCTAGCTTGCCACTTTACTTCAGCATCCTGCATTCAGGTCACAGCAGGTGAAAACAATTACTGTATCTGTACACAACAATCACTTACACTAGCAGTGTAAAATCAAAATAAATCTGTAACTAGTAAAGGCATTTGTTACTTTGAAGAGTTAATGGTGTTGCAGCACAAAGGTTTGCTGATACAAAAGCCGTTATTCAAATTTCATTTTAATATTGCTGGAATTATATCTTTATTAAACATCCATTTTCCAATTTTTTTTTTAGGATTCTGAATTTCAAAAGATATTGAGTGTTTCCGCTCTGGCGCTCATGAAAGTTTTGCAATATCTGTCTAAGGATTGCCTATGCTTCTGCACCGTGTAAATAATACCACACAATTTTTCATTTGGAGCTCTGATAATGTACTCTTAAGAGTGTATTGACTCTTACAAGCTTGTCTATCATTACAAGGAGGAAATCTCTTTAAATAAAGGATAACATTTTCCCCACATTGTAGTTGCTTTGCCTTGATGAATTGACCAGTGGACTTATTCAAAGTAAGAAAAAGTTCAAAAGGAAAGAGTACGAGATTTGGCTAGGAAATAAGGTTACATTACCAATGTGGAAATGTTTATTTAATCTAACTTAGAAAAAAGAAGAAAAATAATTAGGAAAAATTTTTAAATTTGCTGACTTTAAGGATTAAAAAAATAATATTTTGGGTCATAGAATTAAAGACTTCCTGAAAGAATCTTTCCTATAATTTATTCTTTACTGTTACCCTCCAGCAATTTTCTGTTCACTGTTTTTCCCCCTCCATGCTTTACAGCTAGAAATTAAGCCAGAATATATGTCTACTGGGCATTGGCTTTCTTATTTTTCTTCTTACATTTCAATCTGATTTTCTACAAATTCTAGATTTTTTAAAAAAAGAATTTTTTAGATATTTTAATCTCAGATATCTTCTTTTTTTGCACTGTGGTTGATTTGCTGGATTCTAAACTTAAGAGAGCAAAAGGATGACTGTTACATTTGTGCTCACACACATGCAGATAGAGCATTTATTCAAAAAGACATGTCTGCTGAGTCAACAACAAGGCTCATAAGAACACCTCCATTTCAACTGCAATATAGTTTCTAAAAAGTATTTACAAAAGGATTCACTTAATCTGAGAATTTTACTTAAATGATAATGTTAATATTTATTTGTAATGTTTACAAGTCACACTCAAGGTCTTTCTATAGAGTTTGGGGTTTTTTGAAGGTTTTTTTTTTAAAGGAGTAAATGTTCGTACCAGATTCAGGACAGCGATAACTTGTCTTGTTTCCTAACCTTTATTTTTTTGTATGTATATCTGTCTGTATGTCTACATGTGTTATAGTTTTATAAGTTTTTATAAGTTATAGAAGCCTGAAAATGACTTTTATTTCTGTCAGATTTCTTCAAAGCTTTTAAATTTTGTTTTTATTGAAATCAGATATGCATTATGTTATATGACTTCATTCCCTCTTTCAAGTTTCATTGATAAAAAACCCAGTTTTTAAAAAAAATCCCTCAAACCTTTATTAATTCAACATAGTGATATGGAGCCGTAATAACTGTTGACTCAGTACAATATGCAACAAAGATGTCTATGTATGTTTCAAGGAATTCAAAGCCCTAAAAGTCACAAAATCTCACTGTCAGCAGTGTGATAGTACAGTGCCAGAATTAAGTCTTCAAATGCTGTTGTCCAGCACCAAGATTGTCTGTCTGGCTGAGGGCTATGCAGTTACAAAAGCAGTAAGTAGCAAATCAGTCTCTTGTGTGCAGGTAGATGGAAATTTGCTGCTGATGGTTTTTGTGTCTTTTGGGTTTAAATTAACTCCAGAAAGATGTCTGTTGGTGGTATCATAGACTCAATATGCATTATTTTAATAAAAAACTAGTTGATTTCTCACAGGAATGTTAAATATATTTAAGAAATACATATGAAGATGCTTTACAACAGAACATATGTATCAATTGCTCAAGCATGTTAAGAAAGTCAACCTGATGAATGAGACTCAGGTGTTCACTTTCTCAGTTCCTATTGAAAAATAGTGTCTTTTTCCTTTGTGCCTATCATATGGTTCATAGAGAAAAACAAGAATTTCATAAATACTTATTACAGAATACTGAATGTCTCAGTTTCAAAGTGTGTTTAAGAGAAAGAAAAGAGATATTTTATTTGGCAAGTTATTTCTTTATGTATTCTTCTGTGACTCATATCTGTGACCTCTGCAGGGGGAAAAAAAGAAAAATATTATTTTCCTTCCATATATTTCTTATATTTCAACTTATCTTATAAGTTTGGATGTTGGCTGGGGTGTATGATGCTTACTGATGACCCCATATGTTCGTTTGCTATTAACAAAATTTTCCACAAGTCTTGGCTAACCTTCTGTTGGTCTATACCCACACAGTATTTCTCTCTGGTTTTGATCCAGAATACCCTGAGGAACATGGGATTCCTTCAGAAAAGGCAGTGCATGATTTTATGTTTGATTTAAACATCATGTCCTCTTCAGCTTTCAAAATATTTCATCTGTACAGTAGAAATTTACCGAGGGTTTTCTCTCTAATTGTTAGTACCTGTGTTAAGGAATTACCTAAAATTCTGCAGCCTGGCACTTGAACCAGGTGACTGCACTCTTAGTCCCATATAACATACCGTGTTTGTTTTATCAATTGAAAAAGTAATAGGCAATGCAGAAGGTGAATTCATGCATGGCAGATATCCTCAGAAAGAAAAGGGTAAATTGCATTATGTCATACAAGAATAAGATTAGTGTTCCGTCTATTTCATCTTCTGTGAGTAGCAAAAATATCCACAAACAGCAAGAGGGCTTTGGTATCAACTGCATAATAAAATAATAGGCAAAGTATTGAGGAACATTTGTCTGTCTTCTGTCTTTGAACTAGAAACACACAAAAAAGCTAGGCATATCTATTATGGATGGAAACCCAAGATTTTAGTGGCTTCTTTTGAGTGCTCATCTCTTAATTTTCCAGTGTTTCTTTGATGTCTCCCAAAAGAAAGGAATGTTTAAGGGCATCACTCTTTCATCAGGGACGAAATTAGTTTCTGCTATTGGATTCTGTAAATGGTCAGAGGCAATTATCCAGTTCAGGTCTCGTTCTGCATATGAAATTTTCCCTTTCCTCTAGTGATCAGAGCCACTTGACTTTTTTATTTTACCCATATCCCACTTAATTTAAAAAGTGCATGCTTTTCTTGAAGCACCTGATATATTAACTATATAACGCAATAGTAAATTCCTTTAAAAATTGGAATCTCTGCATAATGAAGTTAAATGAAAAAGATCCCTATGACAAGTGTAACTTCTACAGTGGTTGCTTTGGTATTTTAACTCTTCTTTAATGGTAACAACATCAAATTGTAAATCTATCTAATAATGATAGCATTATGATCTACCAAGTCCATTAGTTTATGTTTCCACTTACTTATGTCTAGAAAGGAACACGGTTTTAATGTCATGATCCCTCTCTGAGTCCTCTAACCTTGTGACCCACATCTGTGATCTCTTAAATTGAATGCATCACTCATTTATTACCAGGTCTTTTAAAATTTCCTCTCCAGCTAACTCTACAAATAAAAGACTTCTAGCTGTTTTAATTTTCTCTTCTGACAGCAAAAGACATATCTGGATGATTAAAATGCCAGATATCTTTTTAACTGTTATCTATTACCTTAATTAATAGAAAATAGCAGTAGAATTTGCATGGGGAAAAAGCATGACTAAATCTTAGTTAATTCACAGTTATCTGCAAGGTGTCATTTCTCCCACGCCCCTCTTATTTTTTACCCTTATGTGTATTCATTGTTAATAAATACTTCCCTAACAAGTATGATGTATAGTTGCTGTTTGTATCAATAGGAAGTATGCTCCCATCGTGGTTGTATTTCTCAAGTTGAGAAGAAAAGGAAATTTATTTTGTAAAACAAAAAGGCCTTATTAAGAGCCTAAATTATATAACAGCAAACAGTCTGTATGACAATTATATATTTTTTAATTAACTGAGACTATAGACTGTAGGTTTATAGTGTAATATATTTTTTCAGTCAGAACTTTCCCTAAAATTAATTTCTCCTCTATTTATAGCTTCTGAGTGGAAGTTCACATCTTATATTAAATGTGCTACTCTCAAAGTGAGCTCTGTTTGTGTGAGGTGCAGAAGCAGCATGTCATGCTTTCACAGCTTGGCAGCCTGACATGAGTTGGAGTGGAGAAGCAGTTCGCAGTGATGATAGGAGAAAGTGTTTCAGTTTTAGTATTTGGCTGAGGTTTTTAGGGTATCCTTTAAACTTTCTGTTGTAGGCAAGTAGCCCCATTTATGTTAGTGAAGCTTCCCCCCTACAAAATAGTCCTGTGAAAACATTAATGTTAGGCAAATTTCATGAGCCTTGCTGGAAACATGTTTGTTCAAAAACTGGGAAGTATGGATTCAGAAAACATCCCTGTAGGAACAGTGACTTGTTTTGCCTAAGATGGGACATAAGGATATTTTACATCAGTTCTGAGAATGTAGGTTTCTATCTATATGATTTTTATAGCCACAATCTTCCTCTGGCTCTAGAACTCAGCCGTTTTGGTTCCTCTGGCCTCTTATCACAGACCTCAGCCAAATGATCTTTTGGTCTGCAGCCTAGAGGTCTCCAAGAGACCCTGGGATCTTCCTGAGTTTGTAATTTTCTCCCTATATAGAAGGATAGGCACAAATCTTGCAGTGATTTTTGAGCTCTTTACTATAAATAAATCCTCACATTTGTTTAATTCTGTAACATAAGAGCTTGAAAATGTCTGCATAAATTATGGTGGTGATACAACTTTGTAGAAACTGAACCAACCCTGCTGTTTTATTTATTTATTCCTTTGTTTCAGTTTTTTCAGGTTGGTTTCATATTTTTTTATCTTATTTAATGGGCAGTCATGATCTATGTATATATGCATGTATTGATAGATATCTAGCTATTTTAGGTGTAGTTTAATAGGCAACTTAGGAGGAACACAGTGATTTTTTAATTTCTTTATTAAAAATGCAGGTCTTTATAAGAATCCTCAAATAAATATTGGCATACTTCTTTTATTTTCTAGCCTCACCTTGTCTTGTAGGAAAACTCTAAAGAAGTGCTTCAGAGAAAGGGACCTGAAGGAAAAAAAACCCCAATCTCCTTCTCCAGAGAATTCTGTATCTAGAAGCGGGGTCCTTCTCATCTTTAATACCTCTACAATTCACAGAATAGCTGCTTGTTTCAGATCAAAGCCAAAAACTGTCAAGAATCAGAAAGAAAACTTAGGACTCTAGCAGGGCTTTCTTCTTGTTTCCATACTGCTGCTGCAACAGGTTACAATAAAGATCTTTTTCCTTTTTCTTACAGAGGAGAGTGCATGATGCTGCTGTACTTTCCCTGTTTACCTGTACATAAGACAGAAATCAGAGCCTTACCGACAGTACCGAAGAAGAGAAATGCTATAAAGACCTTGCCAGAGAGACAGTTTTGATTTTTAAGGAAAGTTAATACTTTTAAAGTCTATCTTGTCTACTTTGAGGTAGATAGTAATTTCTTAAATTTTAAATATATTGAATGTCTTTTATACTTAGAATTCAAGGAAAAAAAGGTTCAAAAAATTATTTCACTTTGTAAACAAACAAGCCTGGCACCTGCAGGTTAATGCATTTACACAATATTTTATGATAATTATATTTACCTTAAAGATATAATCTGTCATTTGGAACACACATTCTCTTTAGCAGATTTTAAATGCCAAAGAAATTTAGACCAATGGGGTCCTAGTGACCTCAGAAATATATTGATTATGATGTATTTGAAAGGTGTTTGGAATAATATATTAATGGACAAGCAATTTAATTTCAAACTTTGTTGCTCAATGACAGTAAAAAGGATGTTTAAATGCCTCTGTAATTGTATACGTATACTATAAAATATTTTATGATGCTGTAATTTTAAATTTCAGTTGTTAAAAGTCTGGCTCAAGTAATTTTGTAATGTAGAATACCCCAACAGCTTAAAGTATTTTGAAACACTAAGGAGATATTATTTATATGTATGTGTATATATCTCAAAGAAACATAATAAATACGTGAGAACTTTAAATGGGGTAAAGTCAGGATCCCCAGCTGTGATCACAGTTTCTCTTTTGTCTTCCTGTTTTATAACCAGGAGCTAATATATCATAATGTTCTTGAAAATGCACTGCAAAAGTGTTGCTATGGACTGATGCCTTAAGAGGCCTCCTAGACACAGAGACTGGACAGGAGTAAAAGAATAAAATAGGTATTTATTTGAAAGACCTTCAAAGGCACCCCCTGGGAGCCACAAGCTATTGCCAAAATTGGGCCCCAAGATGGACGGGAGGCCACGAGCTCCCCACACCTCCATAGGTTTGGTTCATTTGCACATCAGGGCCAACTCTCCAACCAAAGCTTCAGTTCAATGACGTAATTTCCCCTCCGCTGGCCCCCCTCAGAAGCTCCTTGGATTCTACTTTTTGGACCTAGGATGGTCTGGGTGACCTTGGAGAGCAGGCCTGGAGAGGCCCTGCCATGTCTACCTAGCACAAGTGAGCAGAAATCAGCAAGCCACAAGAAACCTCAGAGTTACACTCTAAGCAGTACAGAATCAGGAAAACATAAAAGTTAAAACCTAGGCATCAGGACTGTTTATATTGGCTTATTATCTGAGTAGATTACAGTGCCCATTCAGTCAGGTAAGACTGCATTGTACGTTGCTTTTAGGAAGGAGATCCAAATAGTTGTAACTAGTTTTATGTTTCTTTCCTTATTTTCTTCCCCTAATTACGTTAAGTAAAAGTACGTGTTACCTTCCTATTAGCTGGTAATTTTAAAATTATTAGCTGGTAAATTTAGAACTTCTTTTTTAAAAAGAATTAAAAAATATTTTTAAATTAAAAAAGAATAAAATAATACAAAAATAGTTGCAAAACAATCTATGCCTATCAAACAATACTCTGGACATCTTTTGAAAATAAGTCAGTCAAGAAATCAGTTCCACTCTCTGGGTCATTGTTTTGGTAATGGGGTATTCTTTTCTATTTTGAAACAATGAAGGCAACTTTGTTCATATGTGTTCAATTCCGAAATGTGAGTGATCTGCCAAATACAATTTTGGTGAAATTAATTTTGTACCAAAGTTTATATGCTGGATTTTTAAATCCATGTAAAAACTTGAAGAGGGGCTAGAAAGTCTTTGGGAGGAAGTATTTTGTGTACTAATAAATATTTCAATCTTTTGTGAAAATCCGTAAGCACTTTGCACACTGAAAATCAGGATATTTTGCTATTGAATTTAACTGAAAGTCTGATTTTAACTACGTTCTAAAATGTCTATATATGTTGTTTTTGGCTTTTTATTTTATTTTGGTTTTACTCTGAAAATGTTTTCTGAGAGAAGCTTGTAATAAATATCTAAGAACAGCAAAATAGTGTGTCTTGATTTTACAATTGATAGTTTTAATTAACTACAGTTAAGAAACCTTGATATGACTTAGCTCCACCCACTCAAATGGTTTTTGGTAATATTTCCAACAGAAAGACAAAACCCTAAAAGTATCAGCATTCTGGTTTGAGTTTTTTTTCTTCTAACTAGATTTAGGGACATCTACTATACTTTTTACAAAAGTTCAAGGAGCAGCTACATCAAGAAATAGTGAATCTGAGTAGCTAGACAGAAACAATTCAGTTCAACTTTAAAATAATTTCTCTAGGTAACTAGAAACCTTTCTTTCACTAGGAATAAACATACAGTAAATAGTGTTTTATTTGATATCTATGCTGTCATAGCCAATGTTTGGGCCAATTTTACCTATTATCAAAGTTCTGAAAGGGACCAAAGAGCAGGGTTTTAAATTAATAAGTTCAGAGCTGTTAGAAACTGGAAGGAAAGTTAATTCAAAGCCAATTAAGGGTGATTATTCAATGATTAATCTGTAATGAAGAGAGCATTTTCCTTAACCTTGTGTTTGACTCATTTCATAGCAGTGCAACTAATATGTGACTTTGTAAATGGGAGAATATTTAGCAAGAATTATCAGTCTACTTCTTGGAAGACTGTAAATATAACTTTGGCTTTATTGAAGTTAATTTTAAAAATCATGGTGGAACTTACTAGGATGAATGTTTCATACGCAGCACTTAAATGATTCAGAGACATAAAAGTTGTTATAGGAAATGGATGACATACATCCTGTAAAATGCATTAGATGCAAGAATCTTTTGAACTTCTACAACCAAATGAGCAGCTTCTTACAGACACCGCTTGACACATGACTTAAAAGTCCTGACATAAACTGTGTTCATCCCTAAGTTAACGGTGAAAGAACAATTAAATAAAAATTAGCTATTTTCCTTTCTTAGGATAAGGAATGCTAGTCTGATGGGAGAAATGGTTGTCACTGCTGCTAGAAAAAGGAACTCTCGGGTTAAAATTCATTTATGTTTCCTATTTCATCTCTAGAAGAGGAATCAAGGAATTCCAAGAATTCAAAGCAGCTCATCAGTTCTGCTAATCATCAGTTGCACAGTAAATTGCTTTGACTTTAGTAGACATTGTTGCCAGAATGCCCACCATGCCCACTAATTATGTGGTTGCTATAGCTGGGAAGACAGAACAAAAAAGTACAGTTTCAGCACTTTCAGATATGGCAGCTTAGTAATTCTTTCACATACTCATCTCTCTCGTACCAGGTACCTTTTTTCATTTGGAAACAACTTCACCATATAGCATATAGATGGGTGTAGTGATTATGTTCTGATGTATTTTTTATATGAGCATAATTCTTGACAGATTGTTTATTAATTCTTATGTCCCATGTAATTTTCAGTGTAATTTTTATATCTTCCTGCTAACTTATCATTGTATCTTTAGTTTTTAAATTTTACCTACTGAAAAATCATTTTGGACTTTTCCAAGATTTTTTTTCTTCTTTTGTGAAATATTTTGTAGAAGAATATTCTTTTATGTGGTAACACTGACATGTGCAGTACCGTGTCAAAACAACAGCTTTGTAACTCTTAGATCAAGGATCTCTGTATACTGTCCCATCAAGTCTTACACAATTTTGTAGTCAATGATGTTCAGCCAAGGTTATTCTAGAGCTTGCTGAGAATATAATGGTTCTCTGGACTGTTTCAGTCAATACACCTGACTGTCTGAATACTCTCAAAGCATAGCATCAATCTGTTTATTTGATCTGCTTATGGTGGAGAAAACATCCATCACTTTTAATGAGTTTAGTTATTAAAATATTTCAATACTCTAATGTCCTTCATGAAAGTTATAAAGTTTTTTCTTTCCTCCTGAAGCTTGGAATCACTGTTTTTCTTTTCTTTCATAACTGCCAACAACCATCAATTAATCACAAACAGACCAGCAATGATGAATTAAGCATGAAGCTTCTTTCTTTGCCTCTGGCCATCCCTCAAGTATCAACCTTTTGAGAACTAGTAGCTTCACATCCTCATGTTTCTTGAATTGAATCTTGGAACTGTATGCTTTCAGTCAGTTTGCATATGTCATGTATTTCAATTTGGGACCCTCAGCATGGCAACAAAACTTATTTTTAAACTGCCATAACTTAATAAAATTATTTTCTGAAAAGATTATTTTAGGGGCATGAAGAGGTGTTCATCAGAGAGCTCACCACTATTTCACATTCAGCTAATAAACGTCTACTTTTTAAGACTTTCACTGGAGCATTAAAATTTGTCTACAAGAAAGATGATGAATTTGATTAGTAACAACCTCATTTAGATATTGACTAAACGACAAAGTCTCTGTTTTGGTTCCTGATATGTAAAAAACTTGAATTTAAGGCACCACTAGCAGACTTTTTTCCTGTTGTTATTTTGCTGAGGTGAGTGTAAATATGACTGTTTAGTTCTAATTAAAATGTTATTGCTTCTTGAATATTTATTTCAAAAGTACTTATGGGTGTACACTGCACCTTGACAATTTTTTTCTGAAGTACCTGCCGTAATTAGGTTTAGGGACTTTATAATTACTTTGATCTTTGGCTAATACGAATATAAACTAACAGAAATGAATATTCACCAAACACTTTGCATATTGTCTTTTTCTTTGTAACAACTGGCCTTCTTTTAGTTCCAACACTTCTTTTCCCTGACATTTAAATTGAAACAAAAGAACAATATAGAGAAAAAAACTATGAAGTGCTGTTTATTTTTTCTCATATTTCTAGAGAAAACTCTGGATCAAACACAGCAAGAATACTGGTGGTAAATATGTGATGCATGGCATTCACCTCCTTTTTATTTGTTTGTTTGTTTTATTTAGGTGAATTTGGTATATTCACCTAAATCGAAACACAATGCCCTGGAATTATTCCTAGTTAGGTAAAAAAGAGTGTAAAATGAATATACAGTTTTCAAGTATTGAATAACTTGGCAAAATGTGGGAAGAGTTGGTTTTATGTTATTTTGCATGAAGTCTAACTGGCTAACAGGAGACAGAGATGCATAAATCTACACTTATGAACTGTATAACAGTGAGTAGACTTGACTTTCATCTCAACTTTACATGCTTGCCTTTTTATTAACCTGTCATTAAGAAATCAAATGAAAAAGTTAGCAAATTTGCTTAAGGGAAAGGTAAAAAAAGACAACTTCACATCAAAAAAGAATTTTTCAATAGTCTTTACACTGTACTATGCGGTGACAAAATAATAATAAGATGTCTCTTTTCTGCCAAGATTTGTTAATCGTACTCCACTGTAATCACACTAATGAGGCACTCCTCTCAGCTGGAATTAAATTGTCCTTTTGCATTAAAAAAGAGTTATTCTGATGTACATTAAAAAATCATTTATACGGTTATTTGAAGTACTGAATCCACATTAAGTTGCCTCAGGACCATAGTATGTTATAGTGAGGGTATAAACATTACACAGTCTACTTTCTATAAGGTTTATGTAAAATAGACAGGTTAGGGTTTTTTATTGTTATTTCTGTCATGGGCAAACAAAAAGACAAAGGAAGTCAAGCTAATTTGCAGATTTTGTGGTGGTGGTTTTAGGGTTTACATAAAGTATAAGCCTCTTCATGATCCTTCAGCCTCTGGACAAAGTGAAGAAAAAGTCCAAAAATCTGCTCCTGTGTACTTCAGTCAAGTAAATGTTATAGATGTTATATATACATATATATAATGGATCAATGGGAGTTACTTCATCCCTTATCAATCCTTTGGATAGATTTCCTTCAGTTACTGCTATTAATTTTTTTACTTTTGATCTCCCAAACAAATGAGTAACAACTCAATAGTAAAATTCAGCCTGTTGAAAGGATCTAGAGATTTTTGTATAGAGAAACACAATTCTATTACGTATCTTTGCTTTTGATTGTATCCTGAGATAATGTCCTTTTAAGAAGTGTGAATTAAGTTTTCAGAAAGCTTGTGTGACTTAGAAATATTTTTGAAAAGCTTCCAAAGTTCAGAAGACTGTGAGCTAAAGCTGAGTCATTCCAGGAGTTGTTGATTTAACATTATATTCTGTTTTGAAAATAAAAATTCTCTGGAAGTGGGAAAATTGACTGTAGATATTTTGAGCTACTGTTAATACTTGCCATTATGTTTGTTAACTGACATAACATTTGATGCATTCCCATCTGAAAATGTTAAAGAAGTGTTATAATTTTATGTCATCTTCATATTAGAAAATTCAATATGAGATGTAGGTATTTTTTTCGTCTCTTATACTTTTAACACCTCTGAGACTTGATTTCCAGTTTTGCCTTTTGTTGTGATAATATACTTTTAATTCTTACTTCCTCATTGCCTGTGAAGAAGAAAACCACATATAAATGCAGTATTTATTACGAGAAGAAAAACTAATTCAAACTTCAGTTAGGTGATGCATTCCTCATTCTTTTACAAGTTTTAAAAATATGTCAGATAACATAAGTACAATCTCAAAAAAAACAGTCTAAGTATGACTTTAATACTGCACATCTATACCAGTCTTATATCATCTAGGATCATAAAAGTGCTGAAAGATAATACATCAAGAACAGATTCTGATATGCACCATCTTTTATTCTACTTTCATGAACTGAATGGATAATATAAAAAAATGTGGAAATAAAATTTTAAAAAGTCTGTATAATTTTGAGATAGAGCTCAGCAGACCAATAAACCCATAAAAACCTTTTTTCTGGCAGCTGTCAAGAATCTTAAATGAAATGTATTTATTATGATTATAGGGTCTTTTATTTAAGAGTTCTAAGTGACTTGCCCAGTCTTGATAGGAGTCTTGCTATCAATTACAGTGAAAGGTGGATTCAGTTCTAGATCAGTTTTGGACCTTGGTCTTAGTAGTGGTTTTCAAGCCTATTGCTGAAGTACAGATAAAACTTATCAAAGTATATTATTTTGGTATTCCAGAGAAGAAAATATACTGTATCTAGGTTTTTTTGACCCTTGTTGTTTCAAAGTGATAAATTTCTTTCCTAAAATACCCAATTGAAGTACATTGTATCAACTCTCAGATTATTAAGAGCTATATGATACTGGTCTTTTTGGGAGGATAAGTAGTGTGTATCATAGGAGAGCTAGTAAATGCACAAAATGTAAGTTTCAATTATTTTAAAAGTGCTTCTCCTCTGCTATGTGAGAGAAAGGTACAGCTTGCTGTGAGGATCACACTTATACTTAAAAAATTCTCAATAGTCCGAAGAACGGGCCTTGGCTAAGAGGCAGGAAGCACAAATAATGCAAATTTGTATCTCACTAACCCTCTCCACCACTAACACCAAAAACATCATTCTCTTACCCTCCCCACTCTCTTTACCACCAGCCCCCCTAAAGCCCCCTCCAAAAAAATACTTTTCATTTTCTCCTAAAGTTCTTATGGAAACTTTAATTTTACTCTTATTTCTGTTTGGAAAGTTTTACTTGGAATATGTATTTTACTGAACACTGTACATATAGCATGGATCCATTTAATTTTCTATATCAGATGGTGTAGTTGGTTTGAGTTTTGTCCATTTCCTTCTCTGCATTTGCTCTTTTCAATATTATTGCACTTAACACCTGCTCTCCAAATCTTTACACTGAAACATAGGCTTTCATTAATAATAGGTCATATTCAAGGATATGTTTATTAGTTCAATTCCAAATTGTAAATGCTATCCACATGTAACTGTTCAGCTGATTTAGAGTGAAATGTTCCTCATTTGCAAATATTTTTAAAAATAGAAAATCATAAAGCAGTAAATTGGGTATTAACTACCATCTCATTTTAGTATTGCTTAATAAATATCTTTCTGAATAACTCATCCACTGAAGAACTGTTAACTCAGTTGTATTAGAAGATATTAGTGTGCTTTTCACATAATTTTATATCATTCCATACTGTATTTTTCTGATGTGATGGCACGAAGTTTGAGCTTACCTTATCTGAGTGGATTTTTTATGTCTGAATTTTTTTCATACATCTTCATACACACTTACATGTGGAAAACCTCAAAACATAAAGCCAAATAAAAGATTTCAAGGCAAGTCTAGATGTAAAAAGTCAACAAGTTAATTTTCTTGCAGTGGGAAAATTAGAAACATTTGTATTAGTAATTTGATTTCCTCTGCTGCCTTACTTTCTTCCCTCCAAAAGTATTTTTTTTTCTTTTCTCCATCAGCCAGGACTAAGCACACACACACACACACACACGGATATTAGAAAAAATATTACGCTAATATGAATACTTATTATGATCTTTTTTCCAAAATACCACCTTTGGCAAGAGTATATTCTTTGGTTTCTAATGTGCAAAAGAAAAAAAAAATAAAGTAGAGGCTGCTGGGCAAAGATGAAACACCGAGCTTATGATTCTCAATAATTTCCATGGAAATAGGAATTTTATCCAGTTCCACACCATTTTTGTGAGTTTTCCTGTGTCTTTTGTGTTTTTATAATTGCAACTTAGTTGCCTATCTTGATTATATTTAGAATATCTCTATTAAAAATTATACCTAGATAACATTTCTAGCATTAAATATAATAGAAATTATGATTTTATTTTCTTGATTTATCCTGTCTTTTTTACAAATTGTGAGTGCAGCAGTGATTTGTAATAAACACTGTGAAGTAGCATGGGCAGATATCATTTGTATGCACTGTCAGTCAAGTGGCAAAGAACCCCGCATTTCTGCAGTGAGCAGCTTCTTTATTTACTTCCTCCTCTTTGAATTTATTTTCATAGATTCTCTCGAGAGTAATAATTTCATAAAGTAACTTTCCCACCCTTGAATCCTGGCAGGGGGCAAAATTGCTGCTAATTATTATAATTGCATGTTTCAATCCATTCTGGAGCACCAGGAATTAATCTTATATGAAATGTGATCCACAGACAGGTCCCCTAGCTCGTTAATTTGCTGTTAACTAAATCAGTATTTTGTTTTACTCTTGAAGCTTGAATAGATTCATTCCATTCTTGGCCTCAATTAGAGTTTGTTTGAACTGTGTCCTACTAATCTGTCAGATTGAAAAATCAATCATACAATTCCATTTTGCAGTGATACTAGCTGAACAGGTATTTACATACTATCTTTAATATAAGAATTGCCATTAATTTAATGCAGATACAGTTTTAACAGAACATGATTATTTGCGAAACAAATTGTATCTCCTTTAGAGACTGAATAAATCAATGCAAACATGAAAATTCTGAGGACTTTCAGAGATAATATGAATTCAAATGTCAGAGAAAGCTTTTTAAAACTGAGAATTCGTACTTGGTGTAAAAGTAGCACTACCTTAAAAAGTCTATAATAAAACAGCAATTCTTATGCTCTGAGCACCTGGATCAATACTTAGGTATTGTCAGATGTACAGTAGAATCAAAAAGATTTCAAGAATATCTTTATTAAGGGCTGTTAAACCAATGAATATGCTGTCTGAAAATGTTCCTTCCACGAATAAGAAATTTTCATTGATGGAGATGTACATTCTTGTTATAATTTTCTGATTTTAAATGTTGGAATTAACATAATAAACTTCAGTACAAAAAGAAGTCAAATTTTCACCCTAAATTTGTTAACCAGTGATCTAATTTTTCAGTGCATTGTCAAATTGTATGCCCTAAAACACCATGCTAGACAAATCCACTCATAATCATCTAACCTTATTTTTTAATTACTTCAGGCTCAGTAGACCAGATATTTTCAAATACCAGTCCCTCAGTTTGGAATAAGCTTCCTTAGTCAGTAAATTAATTTTCTTAATCCTAACATTTCTAATTGTAAATTGTAGATGACATGCAGATGCTGAACTTGGGTCAGTGCAGCTCTGAATATAAATTCATCTTTGGGGAAGAAAGGATGGAGAGTACTCCTACTGAGAAGGATATAAAAGCAAACCTGACCTGGCAATGTGCACTTGTAGCCCAGAAAGCCAACCATATGCTGGGCTGCATCCAAAGAAGCATGATCAGGCTGAGGGAAGGGATTCTGGCCCTCTGCTCTGGCCTTGTGAGACCCCATCTGGAGCACTGCATCCAGCTCTGGGGTCTCCAGTACAGGAAAGACATGGATCTGTTGGAGCAGGTCCAAAGGAGGGCCATGAGGACAATGAGAGGGATGGAGCACCTCTCCTTTGAGGAAAGGCTGAAAGATTTGGGGTTGTTCAGCTTGGAGGAGCGAAGGCCTGGGAGGACCTTATTGCAGCCTTTCAGTACTTCAAGGAGGCTAATAAGAAAGAGAGCCTGTACTGATAGGAAAAGGGATAATGATTATAAACTAACAGAGGGAAGACTAGATATACGGAAGAAATATTTCAGAGAGAGGGTGATGAAACAGTGGAACAGATTGCCCAGAGAGGTGGTAGATATATCATCCCTGGAAACATTCAAGGTCAGGTTTGACAGGACTCTGAGCAACCTGATCTAGTTGACAATGTCCCCATGCATTGCAGAGGGATAGGAATAGATGATCTTTGAAGGCTCCTTCCAAACCAAACTATCTTACAATTTTATGGCACGTGATCTGTGAAGACCTTGTCTTTCTTCACAACAGTTATTTTAATACTCACATGTTTCTGTCCACGTGAATTGAACTAGTCAATTGGTCATATTTTTTAGTTCACATAGATAATACCATTTGAAGGAGGGTTGACAGAGTAAATCACTGCTATTTTTGTTAGAATTTGAAAATAAAACATTATGTGCTCATTTAAATTATTAATTTAAAAAAAAAAGTTTAAATACTTTTAACGACAAAACTAACATTTGATACTATGATTAATATAATAGTTTCAGATGCAGGGCTTTGTGAATTAACATTTTAATAAACTAGCTAAATATTGCATTAGATTTTGTACATCTTTACTGTATATTATCTAATTTATAAGTATAAATAATAAATAGTTTAAAAAACCCTGTTAAAAAACCCAAAACAAATACACAAATATGTCAGCCCCCAAAATTCTAAAATCTTTGAGTAGGCATATAAATCCAAAAGCTACAAGAATCATATCTGTTCCCTAACATTAATAACTAGCCATGTGGAAAAGAGACAGGAGAAGCTCCATAGGATATTGCTAAAGCAGGAGTGCATATGAATTGTGTATGCATGCATATATGGTACCTGAGTACATAGAGTTATTTGCAACAAAGGCCTTGGTCAGGAATCATGTGATATGTATGTATCAGTCTTACTTTTTCACGAGTTCATTAACTCCTGTGACAAGAATACCAGGCACTCAAGCAAAATCACAGAGGTATAAAATAAATAATTGCTTTGATGGGGAAGAAGAGAACTAAATTTTCAGCTAGACAAATATTGCATTAGAGCTTGCAAATTTTTACTGTATATTACTGAAGTTGAAAGTATAAATAAGACATGGATTTGATGGATGTATCACTCAGTGGATAAAGAACTGGCTGGATGGCCACACACAAAGAGTTGTGGTCTATGGTTCGTTGTCCACGGTGAGACCAGTGACAAGTGGAGTCCCTCAGGGGTCAGTACTGGGGACAATATTGTTGAACATCTGTGTTGGCAACATGGACAGTGGGATCAAGCACACCTTCAGCAAGTTCACTGGTGACACCAAGCTATATGGTGCAGTCAACACACTGCGGGGAAGGGATGCCACCCAGAGGGACCTTGTCTGGCTCAAGGGGTGGGCCTGTGTGAACTTCGTGAAGCTCAACAAGGCCAAGTGCCATGTCCTGCACCTGGGTTGTGGCAATCCCAGGCATACTGTGGGTTGAGCAGAGAAGTGACTGAAAGCAGCCTTGCAGAGAAAGACTTGGGGGTGATAGTTGATGAAAAACTCTACATGGGCCATTAATGTGCTCTCACAGCCCAGAAAGCCAATGGAGTCCTGGGCTGTATGAAAAGGAGCATGGCCAGCCGGTCCAAGGCGATGATTCTACCCCTCTACTCTGCTTTTGTGAGACCCCACCTGCAGTACTGCATACAGTTCTGGGGTCCCCAAGGTAAGAAGGATATTCAATTTTGGAGCAAGTCCAGAGGAGGGCCATGAAGTTGAACAGAGGGCTGAAGCACCTCCCTTATGAAGACAGGCTGATAAAGCTGGGGCTGTTCAGCCTGGAGAAGAGAAGGTTGAATGGAGACCTCATCTCTTCACTAAAAGAGTTATTGAGCTCTGGAACATGCTGCCCAGGGATGGGTGGAATGTTCCCCCCTAGAAGTGTAAAAAACTGTCTAGAAGTGTCACTTGAGAACATGGTTATCATGAGACATGTCACTGGAGGGCAGTGCTATGATAATGGTTGACTCAATGATCTTAGATGTCTTTTCTATTCTATAATTCTTAATGATTCTATGATTCTGTGCTTCTCTGGTTCCTTTTAGTTAAGGCATTTAGCGTCTTAAGATGAGCTCCAAATAAAATACTGGTTTTGTCTACAGATCCTGTAGTTTCTGTTTCTGTCCTTTATAGCTGTTTTCATTTACCAGAATTTGTTTCCAGAGAGGATGCATGAGTCAGTCATGACTCAATTCATTACACATGCTTTCAAGTGAAAAAAAGGAAATAAAAGGAAAAAGAACAATTCATTTTCTGATTACAGTTTTCAATGATGCTACAGGTTCCCTATTTTCAAGTGATGATCACTCTGCACTGAGAGAGCTGCAGATGTGCCCTAATGATAATTTTATCACAATTAATATTTTATCAACACGGAAGTAGGACTTGTTGCATATGCTCATAAATATGGCTGTGAAGGTGCAGAGGACTACTTGTGTGAAGAGAAAGAGTTAGCTCTATGGTTTGATTTAGCAACAGGTGGAGAATATACAAGGCAGAATATTAGTATGACTAGTAACCAAAGTCATAACTAGTATCTTATAAAAATATGCATGTTATGGTATTCTACAAATGATGGATTAAATATTGAAAATAGAGGGAATACATGCTGTGAAAAAGAACACTCTTGGAAGCATATTAATGAGTTCTTATTATTCAAGATTTATTTTTTACTTCATCGTTGAAAAAAACCTCTGAGGTAAGTAACTCATTATCTGAAAGATTTTGTTTCTTTCCACTTAACTAGCTGCTATACTCCACTGCTCTTTTGTGATAAGCATACTTTTGCCACATTGTTTGAAGGTTTTTATAAAAACATAGTTTTAAAATCAGTTATATTTATAATTTCATGTCCTTTTCCAAGAGTAATTAATTTTAAAAAATAAATATGAGCAGGATAAACAATTCAGGACACGTTAAAAAGAACTTTTCAAAGAGAAGATGATAGGAATCCTAAGTACAGTCTATTTTGTCAGTAGTGTTTTACTTGTTTTGTCTATTCCTGATATAATTTCGAACAGATTAGCCTACCTGAATAATTCCTTTTTTTATTTTGTTTTGGTATATGTAATATATGTTTAAGCAACTAGAATTTAGCTTTTTTACTTATGAAAAAGGAATCATTCTTTGTAAACTGTAAGGCTGCTGCTTTTGGGGCTATTAAAGGTTATTTTCACACAGTGTGTAAGAAGAGAAATCAATATTTTGGAGGTGACCTGGTATTAATAAATTTTTATTCTGTATTTCATGTACTACATATGATCTTCTGTTTGCAACTTTTAGATGAAAATTTAGTCAAGTCATGCTATTGTGATAATAGAAATTTAGATAATGTTCTCACTGCCTTTATGCTATTTTATATATGATTTATGTAAGAGGTATAGTTGAGAATTATTAAATAAAATGGAAAAATGCCAGAGTAGTGAATATACATCCTTTCATTAAAATAGAACTGTTTTAATTAAAAAAAAAAGAAAAAATTGTGCAAGTTGTGGAAGCTTTCCTGAGACAATGTCTTTTCATATTTGTATGCAGACAATGACAAAAAATCCTTTCTTTATGGGCTCTAGACAAAAGTACTGCTCTCTTCTCTTCTCCCTACCCCTCTGATTTTTAGAGTGAGTTCACTTTGATTTCCTTTGGTGATATTCCTATGCAATAGATAAAAGATTTGTGATGTTTTCGTTTTTCTATCTCCTCTGGAATATTTGAGAACATAAGAAAAATAACATCAAAAAGAAGTAGATACCTTTACAGCATGAACACTGTTTCCTTACATGGTGGGTGAGCAGTAATTGAGTCTCTCTCTTAGTAACATGAGAGAGATCTTGAACTTTCATTCATCCAGAAGAAATCAGCCTGTTCAGTACATCATTAGAGGAATTGTTTTTATTTTCCTTTCCCACAAAAATTATCAACTTTGCTTATGTGCACTGTAATGGTGGATAACAACTGATGGCAAAACTTTGGAAATTTTTTGTTCCACAGCCAGTCCTAAGAAAGAGAGATTCCAAAAGATTACAACACCCCATGACACAATTTAAGATGCAAACTGTGAGTTGCCATTAACAGTCTAAAATGAACAGTCTAAGCATAAGATGGAACAGTATAGGTTGATTTACTGTAGAAATTCACTACTAAAGTGCAACAAGATCTTAAGGGTAGAATGCATCTGAGAAAAGATCTATTTCCAGCAGACCTGGGAGCAGATTGGAAATACTTGCATTCTCTGGGAGGTGGTCCCAAGTCTAAAGACAGGTCTATAAAAGACCATGAAGTTATATGTAATTGAAAAGATGGAAAGAAAAGAGATTAAAAATAGTGAAGGAAGACATCAAATATAGAAAATACAACCCAGTGAAGCCTTTATAAAAGAGATAAGTGTATTCAGTCAATACAAAATGTATTAATATGTCCTGAGATATATTAAATAGTAATAATTTAAAAACACCTTGTTTTCCCACACAATCATTTCAGTTGAAGTAGATTTTTCTCTTAAAAATGTTAGAGTGAAGGTTAAGAGTTTCATTTTATAATAAGATTTTAAGAAAGAGCTAAGATTGTTGGTTTTGATGATTATATTTCAGATGTTTGCCATAGGCATCAGATGCTTCAGGACTTAACTTACTCTCTATCAGGAGAGAGCAATTTTGATTACATGTATGGGAAGCACATGTTTCCAACACACCAATGTCCTTTTAATATCCTGGATCTATTTGTTTTTCAAACATCATTACTGGACAAACTCAGTTATTTCCTTAGTAGCTAATCATGCACAAGGAGTGGATCATCTCATATGAAATGAGCTTCTTTTGCTTTCTTTTTCCTAATTTCGTTTTCTTCTTTCATCAGTTTTACCTGTCACTATTCACAGTTTATAGCCTACAAAGGTTCATTACTGAACTTTCCTATGCAAACATTATTTTTCTCTTATTGGTATTTCTTGAAACATTTTGCCAGGCTTTGGTTCCACTGTTCCTTATCTTTTGCTTCAAGACTTAGATTACAAGGCGTCCTGTTCCATTTTCTTCCACTTTAAATGTCAATATTATTTTATCATAAATCCTTGGTTAATTAATAATTTTAATTTATGCCTCTTGATTCTATTATTTCTTTATGCTGTTAAGGTTGTTTCTCTTCAATCCTTAGCTTTGTGAGGGCTAAAATTTAAGATTAATTTTAAACATACACCCATGGCCATTACTGACAGGGTAGTTGTTTAAATTGAAAAATTGTGGATTTGCATGTTTATTTTTAATCCAAATTCTTGTCTATTTTGGCAAATGAGAAGAAAAGTTTGTCTAACCAAATGTCTTCTTCAGAACATAGAAATGTAGGCTTAAGGATTTAATAAATTATTCTTTAGATTTAGAGTTGCACTAAAAATATATACAAGTGCATAAGAGTCATGGATGACAAGGCAGAAAATGATAGTTTGGAAATATTTATTAGGAGAATTGTAACTTCTCAAAATCTTGCAATACCAAAATATTTTAGATGTGAAGGATGCAGAAATTTCCTCCAGGAAATGTGGAAGACTTACAGATGCCTATGTATTTTTTGTTTATAATTTTCCACTGTCTTTGTAATCAGCAAGAGGCTTCTACATAGCAACATTAATTTTTGGATTGATCTTGGTTTTCCTTTTAGTTATTTTTTTCTGATTCTGATGCATGTTTGTATCACAAAGGTTTTAGAGGCAGAAGTCTATTTTAAGATTCAAGCATCCTGTTGTTTACTACTCAGCTTTTCTCAGGAACCGTATCAATACTATTTATTTCAGTTGAAGAGCTGAAACCTTTTCAACATCATCTCATCTTTAAACATGTAATTTAAGGCAAGTAGTTAACCTTAAACTAATTTGTTTTTTTTCAATTTTAGAACAGGCCTATGGTGTTCAAACAAGTTTAAAGTCAGTGTGAGAAACTAAAATGCATTCCTTGAAAGACTGGGAAAATATATTTTCCCTTTGAAATGTGATTCTAGTTTTTATGTCAAGCTATTTTGTCTTCTTTCCAGTTAATATCCTTGCTAGAAAAAATTTGTTCTGCTGGATTTTTCAGCAAATTCCAGCCTTTAATTACATCATCTAATGTGATTCAGGATTTCCCTTTTTTCCCTTACCATCTTTTTCTTTTTCTTTTTGATGTTGATGATCCTGCTCTTAAACATAATTTTCTTTCTTTATATGGTGAAATTAATGAGTATTTGGAATAGATCCTACCCCAAAGAGCATAAGCATTAAAGACTGCAGGAGCGTTATGTAAAATTGATTAGTAAGTTTGGATAAGACCAGTGCTCTCCTCAATCAAAAAAACAAAACAAAACAAAACAAAACAAAAAAAACAACAACAACAACAAAAAAGCAATTAGAAGAAGTACCATATTTAGACCATATTTAAGTTCTTGGTTAGTATCAGCATGAGAAAGCCCATCTTGAATATCCAGATGGCATTAACAAAGGAAAATAAAATCCAATAAAACCCCAACTCCTGTCTGGTATTTTGAGCATGTCATATAGTGTGTAGATAATACAAGTTATAGCCAAAATGAAGTTGCCAACTTCAGAATTATTTTGTCTCCTGGCAATAGAACTGCAAGTGCTCTAAATTCTCTTATTATTCAGCAGTCTTAAAATGGTGATGTAAAAATAAAAACAACTTTTGCACGGAAATTTTAAGCAGCTGGTTGTACATACTGCCAGGTGAGGAGACAGATGACCGAAAGCAACTCAAGTGATGGAACAACTTCACTTTTCTCATTCATTTGATGGAAGAACTGCACTGTTCTCATTCATTTGATCTTTGAAAGGCAAGGTGTAAGGACAATGAAAATGTCAATGCTCAGTCAGTTTAACAGCTGCACAATGGAACTGGTTATATCAAAGTTGTTCCTGAGGAATTTAACAGATGGTGCAGAGATAGAAGAGGTATTCTATTATTTGCTGAACAGGATACAATGTACAAACATATTTCATAAAAAAGTGAGCACTGATTTGATAAACTGATGGTTTTCAACAGGGTGACCAATTTAATTTCTACCTCTGAATTTGCATTTTCTTGAAGTTTTTTTCTGATCTAACAGTTGCATATCAAACAATAATGCATTTTTTTTTAATTTACTGACCTTCGGCTACCTGAACCTGGCTTCATTTTTACACTTCTGAGTATTTTATTTTAGAACTAATTTATGTCATCTTGAGAATCTACTTTCAAGTCAATCAGAAACAACCAGAAAAAGTAGTTCTAGGCTATTTGTATATATAAATATATATATATATGTCTAAATCTCTTTAAAAAATAGATCTGGTCCTAACCTTTATTTGTGTAAAACATGTGATTTACAAAGAATTACATTCTTGTGTGGCATATATTTCTCATTGACACTTTTCTGAGATGTGACTTATGCAAGTGACAAATTCTGGGAATTGCTTATGCTTACCTCCCTTTTTTAGATCTAGAGAGTGACAAATTCTGGGAATTGCTTATGCTTACCTCCCTTTTTTAGATCTAGAGATTTTTTACATGCCTACATAGTCATGTAGCTTTTACTCATTTGTAAGAAATTATTTTAATCCTTTTTCACATCTTTATTATTGTCATTCTATCTCAATAATACACTCTTAACTTTGTTTTCTTCCCCCTACTTTTCCACATATATGCCACTCCTCTCTTTATCTCATTTCTTCCTATGCCTGTTCCACTTCATATCTGATTTCTCATACATCCTGTCCAGTTTTCCCATATTTATCAAAATTCCTGGGTACTTTGAAAAAAGAACTAGCCTTTTTTTAATTTTTTGTTTCAAATATATTGTCTGTATACTTTTCCTGAATTTGAGTTGTTCCAGTCTGCTATTTAAATCAGTACTGTTCATCACAAATATTTATTCAAAAAAGAAATAATTCTGTGTCATTTAGCAGTATGGTCAAGACAATATCTTGTTCATTTGAGCTGGCAGTGTATGCTTTCCTTGAAAATTGTTCCTTTGAACTACCCATAAGATCATGTGCAATTCTGACTTCCAGTTAAAAACTAGAAATTTAATTAACCATTTATTTTCAAGAGACAAGACAAGCTGTTTAATTTCCCTTTTGAGATATTCAGTAACAGGAGGGGTAGTTTGTTTTTTTTTCAGATAAAACAGTTTGATAATTTCAGGAATGTTTTGCTTTTCTCCGTTTTATACAGAAGTTTATCTAATTAATTGTCTCTGGTTTTCTTGTGCTGCTTCAAGAGAAGGATTTGCTGGACCCACAAATTTAAATGAGGAAGACACTCTGTTATTTGAGCTTAAAAAATAATACTTTTTTTTTTTCTGGAGCCTAAATAAATATCTGTTAAGAATTATTGGAGTTGGGATAAAGTTCTTCCTGAATATGAACATGACCTTATAGCTATAATTGAGATGGAGTAACCCCCTAGCCTTGAATATTCATATGTTGATTCAAAATCATGACATAGATCCCAATAGTAAAAATTAAATATAGGCTTACAGATAATAAAGCAACATTTAAGTAGAACTCAGTATCTGCATGATTAGCAAGTATAACAGCCTCAGTAACAAAATAAGAGAAAAGATACAAAACCCATGGATTCAAACTGCAGTCTCTCTCTTGTATTGTACTTTATCTCCTCACTGTAATTTCTGGAAGTGTTTGAAATGTAATATGTAATTAATAAGTGTGTCAAAGGATGTTCTAATTAGAGACAAGATTTAGTATTCCAGTAGGGTTTCAGCTGAATACGTAAATTTTAATTATGCTTTTATAAAGCTAACTTAACCAACCACATTTCTAATACAGATTGAAAAGTATATATCCATATTAACAAAACACCTTTAAGCAGAATAACACATTATCTGTGTCTGTCAGTATGTTTATCACTTTTGGAAATGGACAGATTATTTGAGATATTAAGCATTTAAGTAAATATATTAACAGCATTAAAGGTATTATCCGAACTGCCAATGAAAATTAAGGCAGAGAAACATAATTCACATGTTCCAAAAGTGCCCTGGAAAGAGTGCTGCTCGTCCTGGCAGAAAATATATACTCACAGGTGGGTTCAGTAAGTGGCTGCTTTGGCCACTAATGATATGTGTGAGTTTAGGCTCATTTCTTATATTCCTCCATAGATACAGTTTGGCACTATCCATAAATATATACTTTAAAATAACTCATGAGAGAGAAATACTGTACACAATGTCATGACTTTACACAGCCCTGTTTCTGCATTCATTAAGATTTGCATTAATAATCAATTTTAATTTAGATTTATAACCCATCATGTTCATTTGGAATTCTTTGTGCAGGCGGCAACAGCTGTGCTAATGAATTTTGTGCGATACATTATGAATAAATAATTTTCCTTGCTAGTCTCGCTGAAAGAATTAGCCCTATATTGCTGACGTTTGTTTAAGAGCATATCAAAGTAAAACAGAGTTTTTCACAGTATTTAAAAAAAGTGCTGTACTATGTATGATTTATGAAAATGAAATCCAAAGGAAATAGTACTATATATTGGTGATATAAATGACATATAGGGCCAAGGGTACATTACAGAGCAAAGAGATGATATGTGAAACAAATCTTCTCCACATCAAAAACATAATTTTCTACAAAATAATAAAAAGGTGTTTCACAGCACGATGACATTTTGTCTTGATCTGAATTTTGAATATGAATAGGAAAAAGTTAAAAAATACTTTTATTGCTTGTTTGGATAGAAGCTGAGCCAATTTTTGTTGCCTAAATCTAATCCAGAAGACCTTTGAGAATATGCTTGTAGGAGTTCATCATCCTAGACAAATTGAACAGAATCTAGTAAAATCTCCATTTTCAGTGAAGGCTCTCTATTTCTATACTGTACTGCATACTCTTTTGGAACTTCTTTGAATATGGGAAGCTTGTAAAGCTTGAAAATTCATTTTTATATTTTTAATTGACTGGTTACCATATCAATTTTTGAGTTTTTATTTTTTTGTATGTTTGTGAAAGAAAGACATCATTTAGAAATGGATATAATTGCTGTTGATCTGGGATAATGGTATAGGGGGTATTTCAGGTAAATAAAAATGGTCTTCTTTTCCTTTTTCCTGATAATACATTAACACGTTATTATATCAAATGTAGATCAAATTCTAGAGTAACTATTTAAGCAAAAGTCTCACTGGAATACTATTTTCTGATTTACATCAATGCAAATCCATAATAACAGTACAGCTCAAAACTTACAACGAAAGTAGCAACCAATTCACATTTCAGTATCTACTGAAATAGAGTAGGAGTCATTGCAGTTAAGCAGAAAAATAAGATTAGTTATTTTATAGAAATATTTATTAAATTATGTTATTTGATACACTTAAAATTCCATATGTTTAGTGAACAGCTTTTTAAACATTTTTGCCATGAATGTTAGCTGGATTATTTTATTACCTATTAGTGCTTTACAAATTCTATTGAAAATAATATTATATCTGATGTTAAATCCTGTTAAAAGTGAACAAGTGTTCTTTTGTTTCCCATGGGTAACAGACTGAAGATCTTCAATATTTGAGAAAATCATAAGGAAGATCCTAAAATGCAAAATTCTGGATTAGGAATTAAAATTTAGAGAACCCCTTTATTACTATCATCCAACAGTTTTCTTGGATTTCAGAAATGTGGTTGCATATCAGCAGGTACTGAAAATAGAGCAAAACAATTCTGAAATAATTTTGAGGATGAAGGTTGTGGTTGAAATAATGAAATTCAAAGAGCTGATGGTTTTTCACTTGTGTTATTGTTAAATACCCAAAGAATGAAATGGTAAGTGCATACATTTTATTAACATTTTTTAATCTGAAACTTACCATTTCCTTGGATTTTAGCAAGATACATACATCTACTTATAAACATATGCATGCATATGCTGTCAATGTTTTTGTAGCTCTTCTGACTGGCATTTCAAAGGCTATAGACAATGCAATACAGCTATAACAACTCAGACTACAGTCAGGTTCAAGAACATAAATATACAGGCTTTATCTTGGACTTATACCTGGAAAACTGAAGGGTGTTTCTGAAGTGATTTCATAACATGATTAATACTTCCAAATGGTAGGGAAGGTAATATAAATTCATTAAGATTTGTTTTGAATGATAATGCAGGAGGTTAGTTTTCAATGTCCTCATGCTGTAACTTCAAAAGTTGGGGTATTTTTGTCTTAATGAACCCAAGTGTTTTGTCAGTGATTTAACATATTTTTTATTAGCTTACTAACAGCATAATGGTTAGAAAGAGGTTGTGTTTTCTAGTTTACTAATTGATTTACTTCAGTTAATTGATTTACTTGTTTTACATGGTTGATAGATTTGAAGAAAAGAAAACAAGTACAGTAAACAAATTATACTTCTCATCTGTGGCGCTCTTTCCTTATCTCTGTAAAGGGAGTTAATGCTGGAAAAAATCCTGGGAATAGGTGTACTGTGCTCAATCCCAAGAATACTGAAAAACCTTTGAATAATTTCAGCTATTTGCAAATGAAGATGCTATTGATTTCCTTACTGCAGTACATATAATTAAAGTTTTTTAGATCAGTCCTTTTTGCTATGCTAAAATGGATCAATGCTGTCTCACTCTATACTTTAAGGAGGCATTAGAGACTAGTTATGCAGTGTTTGACTTGCTAACAGTTTTCTCCTGAAAATGGTATCAGATATTTTAGTATACCAAAAGTGAAAGCTTTTTAAAATATGACCTGCATGCTAAGAAATTAGTGAGGGAAGTTGTTAATAATAATTTTTATAAGTTATTAAATATTCTGTCATCTTGGTTTGATTATCTTAATACCCTGATTTGATTAAAGCATCAAAAGAAACGAAGATTTGCAAAACTAGAAGAGAAAAATGTGGTGTTTCCCTTATATTCAGTAGCTCAGCAACATAAGTTTCAGAAAGGGCAAAATTTTACTTTCCTTCTCCTGGCAGGAATCTGCATCTGTGCCTCTCAAGTAAAAATATAATATACATTCCTGGAATAAAAAATAAAGGAAGGAAGGAACTGCATAGAATTATCTGATAAGAGCAAGATATTTCAATTAAATGAATTGACTCAGAAAATTCCTTATATGGGTAAATGCAACAAAAGAATGAGTATAGCTTTTTCTTCATAATTTTTTTAATTAATACACAGTCTTGGTAGGGGGTTGTCTAGGCTTTTGGCTTTTAATGGACTTCTGGAGGTTTAGTCCATTTGTTGTTGCTCTGCTGGAAAATATCCTTTCCACTAGGTTACAGGGAAGTATGAAATGCAGTCACCTTTCTGAATGTGAGTCATGATATGAGCAGGATAGGGAGAGAATAAAATATAAAGATCTTGTATCTGCATTAATCTATGAGGCTTTCCTCTGAGAATGGAAATTCTTTGATTCCTTCTTGTGTGTGTACACCTCTGTCCTCTAACTGTGGCTTGAAAAACAGTCTGTCCTTGAGTGTGAGAAATCATGCTTTCCTTATGCAAAAGAGCTCCCCTGCCTATTAAATGTTAAGAAAAACAGAGGCCCTGTGACAAGCTTGAAAACCTGATAGCTTGAAATTCCTGCTGCTTAGATGAATGTAATAATTAATTGCCCTAAACAAGTCTAACTCAGAAGCCCTAATTGCTACAGGAAAATTTAGGAATAAATAGTCTAGGTTTCCTGAAACTAAACCTGAGGTTCCTCTGAGGACTACCAGATATCAGTTTCTCAATGCTCCCAAGATTTAGTGATCTAGGGGAAAAAAATCTTCCTTATTTCTGCAAGGAGCTTCACCTGCTACTATTTGACGATTTCTAAGCTTCTAACTAGGAACTCTAGCCCATAAATTTGCTTCTTCTTTTACTCATGTCCTTCATTTACATCGTCAAAATCTGAAGGTTCAAGAGTATTTATGCTATATATCTTCTGTTCAATAGTAATGAAGATTTCTAGGTGTGTAGTATAATTGCACTGTTTCCATTTTTCAATATGAACACTAAATAGCTTTTAAGTAGTCAAAAATCACTGTGGTCACAGGATATACATAACTTAGAATTTTGTGTCCAAAGAAAGATGCCATGCAAATCTTGAGTCTTGAAGTAATTTAGGCCTTTGCAACTCTCCTTATGTCATTCATGATGGCTGGCGTGCAAACGAGTCTTACTTGGAATATAATTGGAAACATGAATAATGTTCACCTTCACATGAGTTTCAATAATCATGTTCTCTGCAATGAATATATTCTTCTTACCATGGGTTGAATTTTCAGCAATACATTTTTTTAGGATAGAACAACTAAACATGTCTTCACTGCTGACTTCTCAGAAGTGCACAACTTAATGAGAATAAGAATGAATAGAAGTAGGTGTCTTAGCACTGTGTTTATCTGCTTACTAATAGCTCATTTTTCATTAAAAGTATCTTTTAAATGGAATAAGGATCCTTTTCAATGGGAAAAAAACCCCCACTCTGAATATTAATTTTTACTTTAAATATGAAATATTATTCTAATTTAAAATAGAAAATATGACTTAGATGTCCAGAGCCTTTCATATATAATGCCATCATACCCAGTAACTACAAGTACACTTTCCCCCATCCCCACCCTCCCCCTACTTGTTTTTCTAATCAAGGACATGCTTTCTCCCCTGAGGCATGTGGGAGTTTAACAATTACTTGCAGCTCTAACACCAAGCAATTTCTTCTGGGACTGCAATCTGTTAGAGTTCAATTTTCTCAGCCATAGATGAAATGATCAGAATGAATTTGTTCCTTCAGACTGAAACAGAATGAATAAACTAAATGTGATTGAAATGAACTGCTGCAGCACTCGTATGAGTGCAGGCTTCTTTTGCACGTAAGCATTCTGTCACATACAAATACAAGTGCTGGAGTTCCAAATAGCTGCTTTCCTTATTTCCTTCTCCTGCTTTTCATTTCAGATGTGACTTTTTACCTACCGAGATCATTAAGAACACAATTAGGAATGTTAAAAACAAAGTCATTGCACAAACAAGTGGGTAAAGATTGGGATGCTTTTGTGAAGACGCAAAACAATATATTTAAGAAGAAATTGATCTACAGAAAAAAAACCCAAAACAACCAAGCAACAATTCACAACAAAGACATGCACAAACACACATCAGAATTATATCTCTGCATTTACTTGGAAACTAACTATAGTCCCAAACACACTTTCAATAGAACTTCTTTTTATTTCATCAAGATTTACAAACCATGCAGGAATCTGTTTGTTGTAGGACAATCCAGCCAGCTTTCTAAGCAGACTTGGGAGTTGAAACTGTGACTGATATTTACATTTTTGATTGAATTTGATTTCATTTAAATTATTTTAGTTGGTCTAACAAACTTCATTTGGAAATTACATGAAATAGAGGAGATATTCACCCTTACAGTAGAACATAATGTAGGTTTCCTTCCATTCTTTCCAGAACCACATGAAGAAATAAAACTTCTTATGAAGATTTACAAACAAACCAAAGTATGTCTTTAGTTTACTACTTGCTTCTTACTCCTTCTTTGTGCTCAAATGTCACAATTTTATTGTCTCAGATTTCCTTGTATTTCAAGTCTCTGGCTGATGTTGAAGCATTGTAAACAAATCGAAATGGTGTCACTGCAGGTGATTATTCTTTGAAGAAGCTGAAGAGTAATTAATTCAATCGTTTGTATTTAACCATGTCTTGTTTTTTCTCTCAAACCAGGCGCAAATTTAGATAATGAAACCTTCAGAGACTTCCTCACAGGCAGTTGTAATACATGGCATTATAAACTGTAGAAAACCCCTGAAATTATTACTCTTTTGCAATAGTTTTTGAGATTCAAGCCCTGTGAACTATTGAGTTTTCTACACTAGTTATTTTCAGGGTAAAAACTCAAATAGACAAACAATAATATAAACTTTTCTAGAGCGGGTTACAGTGTTCCATCTGACTGTGTGAACATGGTGTGTTTAGGGAGCCAAGGAGGCACCCATTGTCTCACTGTAGCAGCCCTTTTTTGAGGGCACCTTGGTCCTAGTTCAGGTGGTGCAAGTGAGGCTGTCAGAGTGGCTCCTGGAGGATCAGACAGGAAAGTTTCCTCAACACAAGGCTGGATGATACTGTAGCAGCAGGGACCTATGCACTGAATAAATCAGTATGAATATAAATATGTGCAAATAATTCTTATTAAATAATGAGCAAATGTTCAAATTGCACCTTATTTTTAATCTTCTTTATAGTATTGTAAAACATTTTTGGTAGGTGATGAGTTACACAGTCTTTTTCTATCTGAGGACCCAAGGTGACATGCACTTAATTCAGTCTGCATGAAAATTCGAATAAAATATAGGGGTTTATATACTATAAGAGAAGATAAAAAATAATAAATTAGCTACTTTTAATTTTGTGTCAAGTGTTATGAAATATGAATTACTTTTAAAGTGGTTGCTGTTCAGAGGCTGCCTTTTGTAACACAGCCAAGTAGAATATCCTTTGGAACACGTGAACTAGTTAGGCTAGTGCTAATAATTCTCTCTTATGTGTGTAAAATAGACTGACTGACTTTTAAAGTGGCTGTGGTAATCAGCTGTAGTAGGACTTCATAAATTCTATCCAGCACTCTTTCCTTAGGACAGGATATAAGTAATAAGTCCAAATCCCTGAAATCTTTAAAATTAAACTGTCAAACATTTTGGGAATGCAGAAAACCAAAATGAGTTTAAATGGCGAAAAAGACATCTGTCACTAACTATGTTTGTCTCTTTGAGTTGGAGCAATGCCGATGTTAATAGATATGTGAATATATGTGTTCATAACTCATGAACCTATCTATCTTCTAGATGCTGCCAATATCCTTTCAAGGTAGCTGACCAGCTATGACACTGTTAAAGGAGCTATTCTTCGTGTGCTTGTGTTTTGATTTCTGGTGTATAAAATGGGTTTTCTTTTAAGATGCCCATGTGGACAACACACAACAGAGCTTCCCTGCTCTCCCTCTCCTCCTCTCTGCTCTGCTAGAACAAGGTTGTCTTCTTACAGGTCCTTAAAATGTGTCTCTAACCCACAACAAATCATATACTGTGGCAAGATTCAGAAGAGCTTTGAAAAGGAAAGAGGGAAAGGCTAAGGTACAAGCTCAGAGTTTTTTCTTCTTTGAAAACTAAACACAGAGTAAAAAAGTATGACTTTTATACTCATTCAAATTATTAGCCAAATTCCTGGAAAGTTTGCATGGTTTGGCTGATTAGCAATGATATTAAGACCTTTTACAAAGTATATTTCATTTTTTTAAAAACAAAATTGTTGCTGTCGATCCTTCCAAGTTTCATATGGTGTGCAGTGCTCAACAGTATTAACCCCAGAATTTTGGAAATGATCATAAAACTGCATGCCTTATGTATTTAAAAGAATGACTACTAGGTGCTTGATATTTATATTTTCTGTTTCCGCATTGAAAAAAAAAAAAGTAAGACAAAACACAACTCAAGTATTTTGAAAGGTTTGGATCAACTGCAGGTCTCAAAGGGATCTCTGTAATACTTCCTAAATGTTCTTTAATTTCTAGAAGCCTGACTGAATCAGAGATACCTATGTGTAAATTTGCAGACACTTATAGACCATCTGCTCCAATGTTCACAGGGGCCTAACATGCTGACTGCTATGACAATTTAATATATTGACACAAAATACAAGGGTTAAAAAGAAAGAAGAAATTAACATAAAACTAAGCCAAAAGTCAAAGTACTGAAGTGTTGGCAGAAAGCCAGGTTATGAATAATAACAACTAGAAATACAAAGAGAAGGAATTCTTAATTGCATATGTACATGTGCAGGGAGTCTGGAGAATATAAGAATTATAGCTGTTTATTTGTGAATCTGGAATTTTAAATTAATTGGTATTCCTAAAATTTTCTGGAAAAATTGCATGACTGGAAAGTTCAATTAATGGATTTTAATTAAGGTAGTGAGAAGGTGATGAATGCAATTTAGAAGATGGGAAATGGGGTTTACTGTATATTTTTTCAATAGAGTAAAAAAGGCAAGGTGACTCCTATAAAATCTCATCTGTGTACATATGTTATTATTTCATGTTGTTTTTCGTTATACACAGGAAAACCTTCTGTGTTAACAATGGCATTGGATTTAGGCATTTTTTATAAGACTGTGAATGCAGATAAATGGTACCCAAGAATTTGAGACTCCCAAGTCTTCAGGTGTTAGTGTCCATTAACTGTAGAATAGCAGAGGAAATCAACAGAAACAGAGCAAAAAGAAACTAACTCTGTAAAGAGGGAGAGAAATAACACGCCTGATATCGAAGCTGAGTAATATACTGATGTGAACAAGCAATCATTACTAGATTGAAGAAGAGGGAACAACGAACAGATGTTTAAAATAATTCATTCTGATTAATACGGATCTCAGAAGTATAATTTAATCAACTTTCTTTTTTTTATTAATAAATGCTTGCAACAAGTTTAATTATAGAAATTTATTTAAGCTGCTTTAAAGCACAGGAATTCACATGATAAAACATTTAAAAAGCAAAAACATATTAAACCCACAATTTGGAGACAATCGGATACATCTTAAAATGTTTTTCTGGGTAGTAGCTGGTGGATGTGTTTCTATCTTATTTCTGCAGAAATCACTGGTAGCTTTGGTAGTATTCATCTAGTTTTTATCCCTTTCTTGACAAGGGAACACAGAAGTGTCACAGATGAAATTTGAGTGTGGGATGAAGATAGGGATAGGTGTAGGCAATTAAACATGCCAGTTATCTGAATCCCTAAACAGACAGGATTAATACAAACAGCAAGTGTATCACTGCATCCTAGTGTAAACTGACTGGTGTAGAAATTAAGAATTCTAAAGACACACACAATGCAGGCATCTTCATCTTAGGAAGCAGTGACTGGGAAAAAATTTAGACCATGGAGAATAACCAACAGACTACAAAAGAACTCCATTACACATATAACATTTGATTCCCAGTGAAGAATATGGCCAAAAATACGTGCTGCACTTGGTTTTTATATAATTTCAGCTGTATTTCTTTGTCCAGCTCTGGCACTCAGAATTCAAAAAGAGGATTAAAAGATTGAGTGTGTTCAGAAGAGCCACAGAAAAGATAAAGGTGTAGAAAGTTTACTGCAGTAAAAGATAGCCAAGCTTTTTTTTTTTAAAGTTACATATAAACTATTACTCTTCAGAAGTTATAGCAAAAAAAAAGAGAGAAATTTTCTCATAAGCAACTACTGACAAAGTTATCTTAAGCTAGTGATAGGTAATTTAGAATGAAAGACTGGCCCTAGGTTGAAAAAATAGTATTTTCAAATAAAATTAATTTATGAAACTATTCACAACTAAATTCTGAATTATTTTTTGTAGATTCAGTTGCCTGGAGCTTATTCAGTTTTCATGGAAACACATTAATTTGCTGTTTAGGAAGCCCATAACCAAAGAAAATAAACTTGATGAATAGAATCTCTTTACTTTTTCCCAGGGCATTTTTTTTAGGGCATTCCCCCGCCCAGGGTGCCATGAGGAATGCTGTATCCATAGAGGCATGAGAGGAATGAGTCATTTCATTGCTGTGGGCCTGAGCCATTACACACTTGAGGAAGGACAGGCAATATCATTGTCAATTTCACCTATTTTGAGTCAGGCATTATTAAGATGTGAAACAGTAAATAGGCATTTCCTACAGTATAGATCAGTAAACAGTTCTTCAGTTTCTCTTAATAAAGTGATCATGGGCAAACACTTTCAGTTATTAACACCATTTGCTGACATGTAAAAGTCATGAAATATAGCTACATAAGAGTTTATGGTTTTTCTTTTTTATCTTTCAATTTGTAAAACCTAAGTACTATTTCTCAGAATGATTTTGTTGCCAGAAATCACTATATCTTATTGGACATGTTTGGTTAGAATAGCAGGAGTCTCTTTTAATCAGATGCCTCAATAAACTAAAATGTGTGATTTTATTTTCTCATTGAAGTCTTTTGAATAGTCTGGTTTATTTTACCTAGAAAAGCAAAATGTATCCTTTAAATTTAAGAGAGTCAGACTGAAAAATTTATTATTATAATTGCTTTTACTATTGATAAAATTATTTTAATAATACTAGTTTCATCCCTAGCTTTTGAACATGGGGTGCATTAATTTCATATTTCTTATGAGATGAAAGAATTTGAATGAACAGTTGTTCATGTCTAACATTCTGTACGAAAAGCTAAATGAAAACTTATGAAAGCTAAAAAATTCTGGCATTATCAAATCAGTATAAATGTCTTATATTAATTAACTCATTTTCATAAAATAAGTATTGTAGATTTTAGTTATAGATTCTCTTTGAGTGGAGAAAAATGACAAGAATATATCTCTGCCACAGCAAAATGATTTTTATAAGCTTAAATTAAGTGTACCTTGCTTAATCAAATCCAATGACAAATCACTATTAATCCACTACTGTTATTAATATGACTTGCTGTTCTTAAATTGCAAGTATCACTTCTTTTGTCAGATTTTCTAAAGAAACAAGGATAACAATTAATAATACAACATCCTTGTCACTCTCGCAAGAGGCAGAACATACCTGATGTTCCTAGTAGGGACTTTGGACAGATAGAGCAATGCTTTCTGCAATTAATTCTGGTTTCTAATATTCCATGTTTCTTATCCTGACAGACATTTTTTAATGAAAAAGAAGAGGTAAACAGAAGTATGTGTTTTGGCAGTAGACCAAGTGTCAAGCTAAGATTCCAAAGTACCCTGAATTTTGATGCAAATTAAGTGTTAATGTGAGTTGCCTGAAATTTTTCAGCTGCTTAACAAAATAATGTAATGACCTCCTTTTCTTTTTATTTTAATCTTCTCTAGACAAATCTCTAATGTATGTAAAGTATTTTGTAATTAGAACTGCTTTCAGAAAAATTAATTATTTAGAATCTTTGACAAACAGGGAGAAAAAAAGAATCTACATTTACGCTAAAATTCTTACCTGTGTTCACACAGATACAGTCTAGAAAATATTTCAGTTTTGGAGTTCATGGAATGCCAGCATTGTGGAAAGATAATCTGAATTATACCTAAAATTTTAATTTAAAACAATCTTAGAATTATTTTAGTTGCCATTTCAAAGAAATGAATTTTGATGTTACCAAAATAAGCCTGTCCAGTAATCAGCTTTCTCTGTTTTGAAAAGAGCATGGCAGTGACAGTCCTGTAGCTGCTGAGGGAGGCTTCCTAGCTTCTTCAGATATTGTATTTTCTTGGATATGCATCTCTCCATTTAGAATTGAAGGTGGCCACTAAGTTCTATTAGTTGATTAAGAGGAAACTTTTTTGGAACTCCAGTTGTAGGTTCATAGAAGCTTAGAATTCAGATGTGTGATTTGTTGTTGTGATTGTTGGGTTTTGTCTGGGGTTTTTTTCTTGATTTTTGGGGATTATGTTTTGATTTGGTTTGTTGTTGCTTTTTAGTTTGTTTTTTTTTTTTTATTTCAGATGAAGTAGTTTAATCTTCAGTGGCATTTACCTGTTTTCCTCTGAGGCAGTCATTCCCAGGAGATACGATATCACTTTTCACTGTAATTCAGGACTTTCAGAACTTCTTGGTTGGAGTCTCAATTTTATCATATGAATAGTATTTCATCTGACTGAAGATCTGCCAGCACGAGATGCACAACCATTGTTTATCCAATGATTGCTTTAAAAAGCCTTTTTGATGTTTTGTCTCTCTCTATGTCACCTCTACATGAAGAAAAAAGGCTAGCAGACAGGAAAACAAAGTAGAACTTTAAATTGGATTTGCAGTCTGGACTTGCAACTGTTGCTAAAAAAGAGGAAAAAACCCTAGGTGTACATTGTGATTTTTCCGAGAAATCATAAACAGCAGACAAATATTGTTATGAATTACTCAATCTGCACTTGAAATGTGTGGCTTAATTCCACATCATTTTAGTAATGAACATATGCTTGAAAATAAATTAGATGAGTGCCTTTAAGCTAAATCTGAAATTGATGTTTTAAAGAGTTGCCTGGAGGGTAAAATTATACTAATAAAAATTATAGATATATCTATATAGTTAGATTAATGCTAATAATTATTAGCTTATGTCTACTTCTGAGATAAAGTGGGAGACGACAGTCTTTATTTCCACCAAGTGAAAACACATATTTTTAACATCAAATGGGATAAGAGTTGTCTCATCTAATTTTATATTTGGGCTATAATTAAACAGTAAAATCTGAATGAAATTCTATTGTTACATATTGTGCTTCTATGAAGTGATATCAAATATTGCTGTCATTTATTATGAATTCCTTTAAAAAATTCTGTAGTGTTCAGGGTCCAACAATAGCATGATATTGCTATTGTTCCAAGGTTACCTATTGTGTTTTTAGAAGTACGAGAAATGAGAAAAAATGCAACTTACATTTTCATACTCTTACTCTGCACATGTCATTCCGATTTTTCAATAAAAAGACATCTAAAAGAAAAAATGTGTTATTAACGGAACGTCTCAACATGATAAACTTAAATGAACTTCTCAGAGGACTAATATAAGTGCAAATAGGAACATTACATCTGAAGGAAATTTAGAATCCAGGCAGAGACTGATTGATATATTCTCAGAGTGTATTTATGTAAAAGATGGACAGAAGTAAAAATGGCAGAAAAGAAATTGGATGTGTAGAAATAGACATGTCAAAATCCTTCCTAAAATGAGGAGGGTTGTTCTGTTATGGGAGTTGAGAGAAGGAGTGAAATGCCTACTTTAATTTTTTAAAAAAATAATGGTTAATAGCCACCAGAATTACACTTAAATGTTGGGTTTATATCTAACTATAAGCAGTGGTGAAATTTTCTGACTGGGCAGAACACTTTTCTAAATGTAAACAAAATTTAAATAAATTTAAATATGTAGGAACTCCTCAGTTGTTGCTTGTGAGCATTTCCAATTTTGTGGAAAAAAGTTTATTAAATTAATGTCTAAAAGTTAGCTGTAAAATGACTAGCAAAGTGCTTATAGAACATAGAACTTTTCATTCTTTTTAGAATAGCTACAAAAATTCACCTTTTCTAAAGAGATAAGGAGTACAGGTAGCAAGCAATGCTTTCTACCACTTCCACCTTAAGGTTACAATATAAAATGCTAGCATGGCTAACGATATTTTTCTTTCTCTTTTCCCTGCTCTCCTATAACATAATTAGGGCTGAAAAGGCACTGATGAGAATAAACTAGCATTCAACGCATAGGAGGGAGAATCTTTCAGTACTGCACTGAACTGTTTCTTCAGTAGCTTTGTCATTTTAGTCATGTTTCCTACTACATATAGAATTGAATCATATGAAAGTCAAGTTTTTAGCAATTTTTTTCTCTAACTGGCTAGCAAAATAACTATTCCTATGGTAAACCAGTACAGAACTAAGACCCTGAGATTAGCTCATCTGGTTATAGCATGTTGCTAAAAACACCACGGTTGTGGGTTTGATCGCTGTACAGGCCATTTACTTTGGTGCTGGACTTGATCCTGCAGGATCCCTTCCAACTGAGAACATTCTGTATGTACCTTGCTTAGGGTCTGATATAACAGTTCTGACTGCATTTAGCATAATTCCTATGAAAGGGTTTTCCTGTTTTCATGTACTGGAAAGTTCGCTGTCTTCACTGACAAGCAATGCAAGCATACATATATCTACACATTTTCTAATTAATTCTCTTTAAAAATACATAATAAAAATAAAAAATACAATAGGTAAGGATTATGATAAAGATGAGATATTATGAAAAAATTACTATAGAGTCTGCATTTGCTAATGCTGGGTTGATGAATCTTCATTTATTTTTGGAATTTATTATTTTTTCTCAGTGGCTTCACAGAGTCAGAAAAGTTCATGCTGATCATTTAATCTCATTTCCAGCATAATGAGACAAAGACCTTATTATTGTGACATGTTTCATACTGCTTTTGAACTATCTAACAATATCTTGATCTAAAAGATTCCAGTCATGAAGAGTTTAGCTCAGCCTTAGTTAATTGTTCTAATGAAAAATGGCCTTCTATTGTTAAAATTTATTTTAAAAACGCAGATCTATAAAAACTTACTTTTATTTGCAGTATATGTAGTTTTACTCCAGCTTGATGCTTTATCATAACCTTATATGCCAGACTGGGAGCTCCCTATTGGGAAATTTCTATTCCCTAGAGACATATTTAAAGACTGCATAAAATTGCTCCTATTAAACTGAGTTGACTGAGTTCCTTGAAATGGGACTTGAACGGGAAACAAATATATATATATATATATATATATATATATATATATATATATACACTTTTTAATGCTTCTTATAATTGTGTTTGAATACTCCTCAGTATTTTGCTGAGTTTTTTGCAGTTTTTTTGTTGTCTGGACAGACACACTGGATGCAATAGCTGTGCCACTGGTGAAGAAAGTAATTTCATGTGGTGGATTGACCATGGCTGGACATCAGGTGCTTACCAAATCTATCCCTCCCCTGCTCAGCTGGGGAGGGGAGAGAAAATGCAACCAAAGGTTCCTGGAGCACAGCTGCCTCACCACAGTCTTCACCACAGGCTGCAGGGGAATTTCTGCTCTGGCTCCTGGAGAACATTCTGCCCCTCTTTTTTCACTGATCTTAGTGTCTGAGAGGCTGTTTCTCTCGCATATTCTCACTCCTCTCTCTGGCTGCTAATGCTCAGGGATTTTTTAATCCCTTCTAAAATCTGTTATCCCAGAGACACTACGACCATCACTGACGGGCTTGGACTTGGCCAGTGGTGGGTCTACAAATAGTAATATTAAAGTAATATTCATTATGTTTCATGAACGTAATACAAACTGGACAGGATCCCTTATAGGTAAGAAACCACTGCTTTTAATTTAGCACTTTTTCAGCTGAAATGAAGTTTAATATAAAATTTATTCTGTTGCATGCTTGAAAATACTTATTTGTTTATATTTGTATTTACTAACTCTTAACAAATTTCAGAGGGTTTTTTAGTGCTGGAGGCATCTTGTCCATCATATCACCCTTCACTCGCTCTGAAGTCCTAAAACATCTCACATTTTTTCTTATCCTATACAGAAGTACCTGAAGTGTGCAATCACATGTTCTCTGCTGTGCTTAAGGGGTTTGTAGCTCACAGTGCACAAAAATAACAAATAGGTTGTTTTATGTAAAAGATGTTTTTTTCTAGGGAAGATAAATGATGTTATTTGAATTGTATGCTCTTTGAACTGTAGCATGCATTCAATACACCAGATATAAAAGATAATTTAATTGTCATAATTAGTGACTGCTGCTGATTCTATGACATGGCACACACATATCTTTTTTAAGTAGTGACAGAAGTCCAAGGACAAAGCTGAAACATTTGAATATATTTCTGCTTAGAGTGACACCAGGCACCATCGTACTCCAGTAACTTGTGCTGAAAGTTAAAAGCTAAATAACACATCTAGTTGCCCGATTTTTTTTACAAATTCACCCCAAACAAATTAACATCTAACCCAATTCTGAAATAATTACATGTAGCCAGCAATAACACTCACGTCTCTGCTGCAAGTAAGTTACTTCTTTCCTTTTTACCCTGCATAATTAGGTTACACATGAAAAACAGTAATTTATAAGGGTTTTTTAAAAGACTAGGTTATGCTTAGTGAAAACTTTGCTTTTCATGACTTGACTCTCCAAAGGAAGCATTTACTTCAAGTAAGAATTCCATGGGCTGCGCAGGAACATTAGATGAGCTGATATCACTCTTTTCCAATAAATCACCTTTCTCTTTGCCTCATCTAGTGCTCTATAACCACAGCTTTCTTGTCTGATTGGATGTTAGCCACCTCAGCAGCTGTCTATCCTTGAACTGAGGAAAACATCCACAGTAAGCTCAAAGGAAAAACAGGTGTCTGTTCTAATGAAGATCAATTTACCTCAGGATTAAGACTATGAGAAACAACACCAAGTTCACCTTCCTCCAGTCAAGACCTTCGGAAATATAATAGACCTTTCATCTGACAGGAAAAGGCTTGAGGAAAACAAAAGATTTGCTTTGCAGACAGAAAGTGTTGTCTCTGTACAAAGCTGAAACAGACTCAGCACTACACATCACACAAGCCTTGTACATCATGATAGCTTTACTTTAAACACAAAGGTTTACGAGAAAAAATTAGGCAAGCTTTTCTTTGGAGAAAGTAATGCATTTGCTACTCCTTCTCTGGATATCAAATTAAAATCCCACAAGAAAACAAACAATAGATCTACTAATTTTTTCTTCTATTTAATAAATAAAGGCTTCCTAGGACAAGAGTAAAGAGGGCCTTATATAATTCAGCTTCAGAAATTTCTGATAGATTTAAATCGCTTTGGTTCTGGAGACTTTTATAGTAGATGTAAAACTTTTTATAAAGGCAAGTAGATGTTGCAATATTTCCCTTTACTGGGTTTTTTAAAATACAAGCAGGTCAGGGTGTGTAATATATTAATACTGGTTGTCTTTATAGGCTTTGTATTTTCAGTGCCTTATTTAAAATTTCATTGTATTGAAGAGAGAATTACTTGCCTAAAATATAACCCTTGTCACTTTTCACTCAATATGGCCTCTAACTGAGTTTTACTTTTCTGACCCTTAAACCTGCAAACTAAATGGAAAATATACCTAATCTACTTTTAGGAAAACATCAAGAGCTGATTCAGTTCCTAATATTATACTTCTAAAAGTTCCTAAATTCCCAGTTCTTCTTGTAACCCTCTTAGAAAAATGCTAGTAAGGCACTGAAAATAATTTTGAGAGGTCTTCCGTAGATAGTACAAACTTACAGTGTTAAATCAGCCTTGCTATTCCAAGTGTCATTAAAGTCTTCAGGCTTTGCTGGCATTTTAAGTTTTTTTGGATTCAAGTCTTACAGGGATTTTGTTTGAGCTAAAAGGAAAATCTCAGTGTCTGGTATTAGAAATTCTTTCAGCTGCAAGTTTGTCAGGCACTACCAGCCAGGCCATAATTCCATGGAGGTGTCAATTCGTGTGTGAGTGGTTCTACACAGCCTAGTAAATTTGAGTCTTGTCTTAGTGGTACTTGTCGGGTTTTTTGCTCCAGAGCTGACAAAGATTATCAACTTAAAAATTACTTGAAATGTTGCAGAGCATATTCATAAAAGTCCTACAAATACACTTATACTACCTTTCCTGTTCCAGTAAATCCCTTTTGCTACCGAAATGCATATTCCCTGGAATTACTGAAAAGTCAATCTCTGTCTCTTTTTTTCCAAATGTAAAGTGTAGTTATTTAGTATTTTCCACAGTGTTAGTTCTTGGTGTTGGGAAATTCTTGCCTTTGTTATTGTTGAGAAGGTAACTTAAAAATCTGATTTTCAACATATCTATGAGCAGACTTCTAAAATGCAAAACACTGGAAGCATATTTTAAAGTTTAAAGCTCAAAAGTATAGTTTAATTAAAATTTTTTCCTCAGATATTGTTCTTATCAGAGCTTGCCTTTTTCAATTTTCCAGTCTGATAACTGAGGAGCAGATGGGCAAATCTTGTGACACCAATTTAAAAATGTTTTTGGTTTTTAATAATATTTCAACAGCTTGTGTGTTTTGTTCTCTTTTAATGTCTTGGAGATCTTCCTCTATAAATTCTGATGAATCTGTGAAAGATACTGGGGTTTGATTTTTGCGACTTGAGTACTTTTACCAGCATTAAGAGTCCAAAGAATTGCTCAGCTTCTTGCAGAAACTTTTGAATAATGTTGAAGAGAGGTTGAGCAAATAATAATACACTCTTGGTTATTTATTTTTTCAGTGATGATTCTGAGTAATGCTGTGGCAATATGAACACAGATTTTCTTGGTACCCTTCAGATTTCATAATTTACACCCCATGAAGTTCTATGGAGTGTAGAAGAAAAGAAACTAAATTATTTCTTTTAGCTTCTTCATTAAGCTTTCCTTGCTATGGATATTCCATGTTATCTACATGAGAAAATACTGAGGGAGCTATGATGATGACACCTTATAGTGGGGTTTGTTTCGTGTTGGATTTCTTCCCCCTATTTTTCAGGAAGTAGACCAATTTGGATTTCTCAAAGATTTTACTATTGTGACTGGAGTCAATCACTGAATGCAGTGGGGTTCAAAAATCTCAGTCTACATGGCGACTGACCACCACTCTGTTTTCAAGTTACTGAAAACAAACAATATAGATGAATAATCTTTTTTTTTTTTTTTTTTACTTTCTTTTTTACCACAGACTATAGTCTGCAAAACCACATGTTTAAAATAATTCCAAAATCATTCCTAGGAGTGCTGTGATTTTTTTTCTAGATAATTCTAGTACCTCTGGACTGCTGTTTCAGTGGTTTCACACATCAAAAACAATGTGAAAGACATTTAAGGCCATTTAAGACTATGTCTTGGACAATTCTGTAATAAGGTGTGTGTGTTTATTTTTATTTTAAGGGAAAAGGAGCTACAGTTCTGTGAAAAACAGCTCTAGCCTTAACTCAGTCTTTAGAGTAGTCCTGCATATTGTGTTTGCACAGGTTTGGTTCAGGTCTCTGAAAGAACTGTTGAATTCCCCTGGCATTGCCCAGACCATGCTTTCTACAGAGCTGCCTTCTCAGGGCTCACACAGTGATGACTTTCTCCCTCTTTTCTCTTTAATTTTAGCAGCACCTTAAACTAGATCTTCACCATACCTGATGCGAGGGCATTGCTCTACTCTGTATTGAACATCATCATCACTACTCAGTGAATTGTCCTTCAAACACCCTGTCCAAATAGTTCACCTGGGAAATGGTCTGCAGAACCATGAGAAGTGGGGAGGAGGGGAAGATCCATGACCCTTTCTTATTGCTAAAAATCGTATTTTTGAATTTCTAATGTCTTATACAGGGGAATTCACATGAACAATATTGCATCATTTTGAAACACCTTCAAAGAGTGCCTCTCTCTCTCTGCCAGATGCAGTTGATGGAGTAGCTCAGCCCTATCTGCTCTCAAACACCTTCACATGTGGTGATATACACCAAAGTCACACATAGATAACAAGAATTTGATGAAAAATCACATTTTTTGCTTGTTTTCCCAATCTTTTAAAACACGACTCTCTTTATACATTGTTTTTATATGTATATTCTTTTACATATAAAACTTTAAGAGAAATGTATATAATTACACTTAGATAAAACCTACAATAATTTTTTATTTTTTCACTTATCCTCCATGCGTATTAATATGTTGAAGAACATATTTTTTTCTTTAGGTTTTTTTTCCGCCCTTACCTACTCTTGGAGTAGTTTAAAATGTGAAATATTTCTTACAACAGGAAAATCTGAAAAATTCAATCCAGCTAAGTCTTGATTTTGAAAAAAAACATGTAGAATTAAGGTTATAACCTTATATATTTATGGGGATTTGACAGACAAGAATTTATCCTTGTCTAGTGTGTAACTTCTTCTAAAAACATGAAGATTTGAGATATCATTCAGAGCACGAAATTCAATGTTCTTCCAAAGAATTTCAGATTTGTTTTGATTTCTAATAAACAGAAAATTCTGCCTCTCATATAATTTAGGACATGAAGACATGAGTAAACAAATGTGTCATGTGATGAAAACTTAGCTAGTATTGAAATAATTACTGCATCTTATCTAAGAATTAAGATAAAAAACCTCTGTTCTTTAACAACTTGATATCCTTTTTATTTTTCCTGGAAATGTCACCAAATCTGGTTTTGTTTTGATATCATTGTTTTTTGTCATGTCCCATTTTCTCTAATTTCACATCTCACAGGCTGTGTAGCACAGTGAATGGCATGGATTCTTTAGTCTTTCCTTGTTAGTTATTTTTTTGCTAAATAGTCTGTGATCTGTAATTGATGTTTACAAAAATAACTGCTTAAGGTTTTGTTTATTTGTTTCATTACACTGCAATATAGATTTCTAGGATAATGGAAATTTTTCAGCATGCTATTTCAGAAATGTATTTTCATTATATGCCAATGTTTATGCATAAAGCATCCTGTTTACTTGTTGTTGGATGACAAACAGCTTGTCAAGTATGCATGAGTGACTTTCTTCTAAGAATATTTAAAAATATTTATATGAAGATCTTTATGTGACTAGATCTCCTCAAGTAACTCAGTGAGGGGAAAAAACACTTTACTGAATATTTATAGTTTTGATGGCCTAAGTACTTTATGGAATTTTGTTTTCCTTTTTTTCTTTTTTTCTGCTCTTTAATTAGTTAGGTCCTTCTTATATAGTAATGGCTTACTGGTAACATCAACCCAATATTTAACTCCTGGAAAAGAGGATTTTGACCTTGGAGAGATAATGAATTTGAGATTAAAATACCTGAAGAATCTGAACTCAAGGTGTTTCCCAGGACTTAATATGGGGAAATTATTTTGGTGAAAAAAGTGTTGTGCTAATGCAACAATGAATGTAATTTATTCAAACTTGTTTCAGGTTATTGCAGATATTTCTCTGTTGTTTTCCTTGCCTTTGTCTGTTCTGCATTAGGGATAGGACCATGAAACAGCTAAAAACACCATTACTAACCATAGAGCTTGATGAAAACATATCTGACACTCTGAATATGTAATTGCAACAAAACTTTCTGCAGCCTTACTATGCTCAGTTCCTCAGCAACTGTAGAGCACTAAGAAAGCCTGATTTAGCTGACTAAACTAATTCTGTGTGTGAGATGTTTTGTTTATGCTCCTCTGCTGGTACTTTAAGTACCTTTTTTTGTCTGGGCATATATGTCTATTTGTGTCACATGCACTGGCATTAAAACAAAAATTAAACTGTTGATTTTGACTGTGAGTATAACAGCTATATTTTAATAATGTCCACTGTATCAAGTGCAAATAATTAAAAGACAAAAAACTCACAATATATTGCTGGTCTTCAGGACTGTCTTTCTTCAGCAAGCCCTTGGCAAGGAAGGGATTTTGGTTCTGTTTTTGTGTTACAGTGAAGAGTCATATTGTAAAAACCCTTTTGAATCTTATGCCCAGCTCTAAGAACCCTACAGAGTAATCAGAGTTGGATGTAAGATCAAATTTTGCTGGTGAGGGCCTGCTTACAAAACAGGTTAAGCTGTATTGTAAATGTCGGAATACTAACACAATGAAGGATTCTCATTTATTATCAAATTCACTCTTTTTCTGTCATGGATAATTTTTTCCTAATTAAGTTAAACCCTATTTCACTATTTCTTAAATAAATTCCATCCCTTAATTACTCCCTTTCAGTAAAAGATTCTCATATGTTCTTCCTAGGTAAATTTTAAAAGTTTCAAAACACTTAATGTATACCAAAAGAAAACTATTTTTCTATGCACATAATTTTTGTTTCCTGTTTTGATTTGCATCTTTATATGATATTTTAACACAATGTATTTATCTATACCTATTTCTAGCTAACCAACAGTGTGGATCTAGATAAATGTTTTACTTTTGCTGACTGGCACTTAGTTTGCTGAGAGATATGTTAGCATTGCTGATGCAACATGGACAACCAATTAACAATGAGGTGACCTTTTTCTTTCATTATATGATTATCATTCAGTAGTGCATCTAATGAGCATCCAGAGCTCCTGAGAGGCTCTACTAAAAAAGTATTGTCTCTGATGAACATGCTGGTGGCTGAAGTAGCATGTTTATAAATGCATACCTTTTATCAGCCTTTCTATCTGGGACCCATTAGGAAAGGTTTCACATTGGGAATCATTTAGGGAGCTCAAGATGTAGAAATACATTGAAATAAAAATGCCATTGAGGTCCAATCTTAAATATAGGGCCATACTTCTACATATAAAGGTAATAAGGTATAAAGATATAAAGGTCACTTAGGCATGCAAATGTCTTATAACTACAGCATTTTTATACAGCATTCTTATTTTTGTGAACCATGTTAACATTTTCATACACTTGACATAGTCCATATGAAGAATAGACAGGTTGGTGTTTTGATGCACAAATATCTATCTGCAAGATTTTTTGGGCTACAGCATGATAAGAAGAGATGTAGTTTATAACAAATTCAAAGGAGAATTTTTGCCAATTTTTGTTTGTATGAAATCTGAATGTATTCTCTCAGGATCAGAGAGAAGAACTGCATTTGGGAGGATGCTGATGCTCAAAATCTTATGAAGGCTGAAGCAACAAAAGTGACATAACTTTCACAATGAGGAATATATGAGTTGATTAGAAATATTTAACAAAAGCAAAAATATTTTGTATAAAGACTTTTTATGAAACATGAGAATTTCTCCAAGATAAGTGAAGGATAGAAGACAAAGCTGACCTGCAACAGAGCTGGGAAAGCAAGTGAATAAATGAAAGATGGTAGGGGTTAGTGGACATCTGACAGACCAATAAAGAGCTCATTCAGTCTATCACCTTTACGGAAGAGTTTTGAGGGAGAAGAGTAAGAAAGAAACTGAGAGGAGAATGATAAAAGACAAGTGATACATATCTTTCCTTAGAGGCCTGACATTAATGAGCCTGTAATAGGCTTATTAGACTAAGTTATCTTTTTGCTGAAATATGTAAAGTTAAGCAGTTATGCTAATAAGAAAAGGAGTAGCAGGACAGATTAAAAAGGGAAAAGCCAAAAGTAAAATATGGAACTGTGTATTGTCAGTCAGTTACATGCAGTTTGACCATGAAATAGATATAATTTAGGATTATAGGACCTTGATATTTTCAGCTATGTAGTTTGAAAACTAAATTATGTCCTACAAGATGATATATTTCTTACACAAACATTACCCCCTAAATATTGGTTATATATGAGCACACACATTCACATAAACTCATGTGAAATATTTCTATTTTTTGTACTGAATATAAAAGGTTAAGATACTGTTTTCTTTTTAACAGAGGTTGACTGTTAGTTGCCTCTTAATATAGTTGAGAAACTCTTATGCTGGACATTTTTTTTTGCTCTTGAGACAAGCATGACAGCATAAATCAAACAAATCACTGATGTATAGTACAAGATACATTTTACCAAATACTAAAATACTCATTAATGGGTAGTGCAGGTGGTTGGAGAAAAAGGTTTTTGGGTTTTTTAAAATATTTTTGAGTTTGACCAATTTTACAAAAAGTATGGTCTAGCTTTACCCCTGCATAGTTGCTATCTGCAAAACCACACACCAGCCTCATTAGCTGAAGTTTAAACTAAAGTGCAGCAGTTTAGGATGTGGTTTAATTTGGTTAGATTTCATCTTTGAAGAGTTTCACTCAAAATGATTTTCGGAGTACTTGAATCCAGGATAGTATTTTGACAGGCCACTCTCCCTGGACCACTGGATGCCTTGCCACAGATTGAGGACCCTCCCTGTAGGCAATGGAATCCTGATCATGGTACACTACAACCGCCTCCCAGCATTACCCCCTGGGTTACAAGGTCCACAGTTTGGGTGCCCTGACCATGTTATAGAACTTCTAGGTCTGTTCCATGAAATCACAGTACAGCTGAGGTTGGTACTCATCTCTGGACATTGCATAGTCCAACCCCACTGCTCATACCAGGGTCAGCTTGAGCAGGTTCTTCATGGCTTCAAACGACAGGTTTCCAATATCTCCAAGGACAGAGACACCACAGGTTCTCTCAGTAACCTGGTCATGTTTGACCACTCTCACAGTTAAGTCACTTCTCACACTTAAATGGCATTCAGTTTGTGTTTAATGGTTCTTGTCCTGCCTTTGGGTGCTACTGAGGAGAGTATGACTCTGTTGTACACCCTCCCACCAAGTGTTCATACCCTACTACTTGGAATGCCTGCTTTTGGGCTGGTGCCAATCTATATAGAAGGAAGAATGATAATCCTTTTAGTGGTTCTTGCTGCAGAGCTATACTTTAACCTGGAAGACCTGTTGTTTTTGTGAAAATCTAGAAGAAATAACAACTAGAAAAACCTCGGATATTTTTCATCCTGGGAAGTTTGAGAGGAAAATGTTTCATTTCATTTGGACCAAAATCGAATAATTAAAAACAAAGAACTTAATATCTGCAGGTGGTTCATAATCTTTACTGGTACTCTATCTGCACTGCCTAGACCAATCATATTAATGCATCTTCCCCCCTTGATGCATAATTCTGCCTATAACTTTTTTAGACTAGTTAACTATATAATTTAAGCACAGCTGAAAATTGTATAAGCATTTCAAATAAAATTGTTTGTTTGGGGAAATTTATTGGTGAAATGCACTCATGCACTGAATGGAAAATGTGGAATGAGATTTGTGAATGGAAAAAGTATAGGAGACAACTGAGTTGGTTTTATAACTGTTAGTTCTGGGTTTTCCTTTTCTGATCAGTAGGACTACAATCTCTACCATTTTGTTTCTAATACATTCATTCATTAATTTTGGTGTGCTGCTTAAGACCAAGATAAGATTTATAGCTGTATTTGCAAAGCGGCTATGCTAATTCAGAGCTTAGCCACATTCTGTATTTGAATGCTGATCAGCATGATGTTATATTTTACTGCTCTCCTTTCCATTTAATTTTATTGGATATCATTGAAAGTCATATATATAATATGCTCAACTCCCAAAACTATTGTGAACTCCTAGCATTTAGGAGGTTTTGATTTGGCACTGAAAGCATGTGTGTTTATAGAATAGAATTTATAATAGAACACATTTATTTACATATTTAAATGAATATTTATCAGGGTTTTTTTTTTCAAATTTGGAATATGTTCACTGGAATAACTTTGGGTCAGTATTAATAACTGTACCATATGTCTCTGTATTTCCGAACCAGGTGGCTGGCAATCATGTCTCCAGATGAGCAGTGGTTCAGTGACAGCAACAAAAAGCCTTCTTGTTCCATGCACACATTGCCATGAACAATTCCTGCTTTCTTCTTTAACATTTTGTTTATTTCTGAATACTGTTTTAGTATCAAACATTCTGTTGTTTGATGATAATTCAGTATTGGATAACTAGAATTTCTTTCATATGTGATTGAAAGACAAATGTTGCTAAATGAAGAACATCAATACTAGCATTAGGTTCTCTGGCGTGTTGGTTAAGTTACTAGTACTGTACATCTCTTGCACAACTACTTGGCCTAGTAGGTGCTGCATCATTTATTCTCTAAATTTATATGTTTTTCCATAGTCAGAATAAACAAATTTCTGTAAACCCTACTATTTCCTACCTATTTTGTAGAAATAAAACTTTTTCACATCAATTGATCGGAGTCTGTAACTTCACACATATGATTTTCTTTCAATCCAACTTTTCTTAGACTCTTAGAAATTATTACAGCCATTCGATAGAGTTGGTCTAATATTTTCAAAGACTTTTCTTCAATGTAATCTCTGACTTTATATGTACTAATACTTCCCTGAAATATTCAGCTACAAAGAAAGTGGTAAAGCAGTTTTTAGGGTTTTTTAGTTTGTTTATTGGCTATAACTTTCCAGTTACTTCAAGATATTACCATATGCAATTTTTTTTTTGCATATCTAATAAATATTGTGTATAATGTGAATTTTTTAATGAATATGTTTTCCTACGTGTCTTAAAAAAAAAAAAAAAAGCTTAAGTTCTTTCATTGGAAGATTCATACTCAAAGTATATGGAGTTATTTCCATCAAACTTTGAGAAGTTCAAGTGACACACGAACACTTTACCTAAGGTGGTCTCTTACTATTTTTTTTATACAGACATAGAGAGAGAGATATTTTTAGGAACATGGAGAGTTTTTGTTTTAATGCAATTTCATCCAGAAAAAATAATAGTTTTGTTTCGCTCATAAATCTTGAACTTAAATATAATCTGTTGTTTCAGAGGGGAAATTTTTCTTTTATGGATAAACTTGAATTTGTACAGGTACAGGTATAGGCTATTTTTTTGAGAGACTCCCAAACTGTTTGTGTTTTGACTTTGTCTTCACTTTGACCAGTTTCCTTTTTTTTTTCTGTACTTTACCTAAAAAAAGACAAAACCCCAATGCTGCGATTGGCTCACTAATACAACATTGTGTTTATCATATTACCTGGTGATCTTTGTCTGTGCTGTATACTTTGGCAAGAAATGTGTAGGGACTTATATTATTTGATCCTCTCACATAAGCCCATGTCTATTATTTCCAAGGATATTTTCTACATGAGATATGATGTTCAGAACTAACTGGTGAGTGACTGCTGGACAAATCTGACCTGTTCTGTTGAGACAAAAATAGCAAGGTGCTATTCAAAAAAATGTTAGCTGAGCAGATCAGGAGGAACACCTTATATAACTTTTGTCACAGAAGAAATAAAAGTCTGAAGTTCTTTGTCTCTTCCACAAGTTCAGGAAGCTCTATGTCAGAGAAAGTCTCAGGGATTTTATGCATGTTTAAACATGAAACAAACAACTGAAACAAACAAACAAATTATGCACACATACTCTTAGTGTGTTGCAGTAATAAGTGCTTGTCTTTTATACCCATCATCTTCATAATGAGTTATTTTGCCCTGTCTTCTGCAAATCTGTTCCTATATCAGGTAAGTAACTTTATATATTCCCCACAATCTGCAAAAGAGTATCAGAAAGGGCTAAGCACAGGCATACTTAGACAGTAATGGTTCTTGCTAATTCATCAAGGTATTCAGGAGTGTTTGCTATATCTCTTCTATGAGACATATCAAATACACAGGCTGAGGAAGGGACATAAAGTACTGAAAGCTAACATGTCATCTCTGTGTCTTTATTACAATATATAGTGAGATTTCTGAGAGTGCTCCTGTTTATTATGTGCATTGTATCAATAGCTCCAACAGGGAATAAGAACTTTAAGTTCTCCACCAAAATTCTTCCTCTTGCCTCCTAAGACAACTTGTGAGAAACCCAAATTCAGAATACCTGAGAAACTCTGAATTGATGCATTCTCTCTTACTCGTCTTTTACAAGCTTTGAGACATTTTTCCTAAAGGTTTTTCTTGTTAAGCATAACAAAAATCTTAACTAGGCTTTAAATGCCAACCTGGAGCACTCTGTCACAGAGAGTAGGACAGATTGATTTTAGTACGAAGGCATTCAATACATTTTGTTATATCACTTATCTTTATTTTAGTTTCTCTTTATTTTAGATTTTTTTTTTTTATTGTTTGGACGATAAATTTTCATCTCATAAAAAGATATATCTAAGCACAATATAAAGGGATATTTCCTCTAAAACTTCTATTTACAGAAATAGTTGTGATATACTTTTAGAAGTACACTTTTAAAACTCTTAAAAATACAAGTTCATCAGCATAAAGAGCTCCCAAAAGGAAAACTAAAACTAGATGTATCCTATCACTGGGGGTAGCAGGCTGAGCTATAATATTTCAGCTAAATATTTTTTGCTGAATTTTCTGATAGAAAATAAATCCTTTTCTGCCTGAATTGCCTGTCATCTTATGGAATGAATTTTTTATGCATTATCCCCCCATTTCTTAATAAATTTTTCAAATCCTGCAATTTAGAAAACATTTATTAAAGAGAAAGAGGTGGTGCTTCCTGGCTTCTGTATGGCAGTATTTATGGTATGCTTGCATGACATATTTAACTTAAATAACCTTGTTTTACTGGAAAGGCAACTACTAATAGACGAGAAGTGATTAAGGGCAGCTTAGTTCATAACTTTCTGTGATTACTTTGGGATTCCATGATCCAAGTCCTTCCTGGTAATACAGCAGAAATATTTTTTGTCCACAAAACCCATCTCAACTTTCATTTCTATTTTTGAAAACAAACTAAAATTTGGCACATTGCCAAGAAAAAACTAGAATGTTTTTGAAGGTTTCCTCCAACCCAAACCATTCATAATTTAGAATCCTAATTTTATAATTCTAAATGGACTGTATGCAAGTGGTTTTCCACTAGACTGCTGAAATACTTCACCACACAGACAAAAACCAAAAAATAATATACAGCTATTGTTCTTCGTTATTCTAGTTTGAAAAAAGGCTCATTGAAATTTTGCCTTGCACTTTTGCATATGGAAATGTCACTGCTCCACTGAGACTATGAGACTATGTGTATAATTCTCCCAGAACAGTCACGACACGTAAGGAATATGAATTCTCTGGTTCTGTCCCTAGAATATGCATTTACTCTCTGAAAAGTTTTTCTCCTCATGAATTACAGTGTGTGGACCAACCCATGATAGCACCAGGTAAGATATATTATCCTGAAAAAGTTTAGCTATTTTGTACACAATAGGATGATTTTGTAATGTGAACCCCTGTGTAAAAAGAAAGAGGAAGAAAAGGTATTCTGAAAGATTTACACAGATTTCTTTTTTCTCTGCAGATTCTTTCAAGTGAAGCAGCTGTAGCTTGGATTTCATTGTGTGACCTTGACACTTAGTGTCAAGCCCTTCAGATAGCTGCTAGATTTGGCAAGGTTAAAAGGTAAGTGAAATATTTAATGTTAAAGCAAATCACTAAAAAAACCTGTATTTTTCACTAAGAAAAATCTGTATTTAGTAGGCATTGTTATTATGTATAAAAATGACTGACATCCGTAGTGTGAAGTGCTCTTTGCAATCTGTTTCAAAGTGTATTGCTTTGTTTAATTTGCTCATGGTAGTTTCTAAGATATAAGTTAAAAATTAAACACCTACATGAAGGAAATAGGAAAATGGAATTGTAAATGAATTGTCCTCTATATAACTTGGTATCATTAAAGCAGGAATTCAAGTTTTCAAATCTAGGCGTAACAAGAAGGCAAATGAAAAAGGGTATAAAAACCGTGATGTACATATTAGACAAATGCAACTAGCTTTTGATTTTTTTTGTTAGTGGATTTTAGTTGGGATTTTTTTTGTAAAGCAGAAAACAAAAAACTGGCCAACCTTAACTGAAATAATCAAATGAAAAGGAGAGAGTTTATTAAGCAGAGGGTAAACAAGTATGTCTTGTCAAAACTTGGTCATTTACATGATGCTGAATGCCTTTTGTGACATAAGCCTCAGTAAAACCAGTGTCATCAAGTATATCTATTTTACTATTCTTCTGGACAGATTAGAGAAAGCATATCTATTTAATCAGTCCTTCATATTAAACATAATATGTAAAATGCTCACTTAAAACATTAATTTAAATCAAGGGTAATTAAATGAATGCTATATAAATCAGCATTTCTTTTATCTCTAAGAGAGACATTTTTCATCCTTTACATATTTGTGGGTCAGATATTGCCTCAAGGAGAAAGAAAGTTATGAATAATTTAAGAATCACCATTTTTACTTCTGATGAGAGCAGTAAGAAACACTTTCAGGGCTAGTTACTTGCAGCATATTCCAGGGAGTACTGTTTATTAAAAGAAGGCTTTTCTCTTGTATTGGAGTCCCCAGTACAAGAAAGACACGGACCTTTCAGAGAGGGTGCAGAGGAGGGACTCAAAAATAATCAGAGGACAGGAACACCTGTGAAGACAGGCTAAGAGAGTTGCAGTTGTTCAATCAGGAGAAGAAAAACCTTAAGACCTCATCACACATTTTCAATATATAAAGGGAGAGTTAAAAAACATGGAGAAAGGCTTTTTAACCAATTCCTGCACTGATAGGACAAGGGACAATGAGTTTTCATTGAACGAGTCTAGGTTTATGTCAATGATTGAATCACGGACCCAGACGGGCAGGGAATCCAACTGTTCATTCAAAGGAATGAGCTGGTTTTATACCCTTTTCCAAGGCACAGCATTTCCTTATGTGGCAATCTTCACTATGTGGCCTACCCCATATTGCCACATCAGCAGCACACTTTCTCAGTGTCCTTCTATGGGGTGACCACTCGCTGTTCAGTCTGTCAGCTCCCGGCAGGCTCCTCTCCGCAGGGCTCTGCTGTGTGACACCTCCTCTCCCCAGGGCCCGGTGGAGACAAGCCTCTGTGTGCTGCCATGTGCTCCTTTGTGCTGCCATGTGCCTCTGCAGGCAGGTTTTACTGCTCACAACCCAATTCGATCTTATAATTCCTCATAGTTTAGATTAGACATGCTGAATTTTTTCTTTTTATAACAAGGTTAATGGGACACTGAAGTAGGTTGCCCAGAGAAGTTGTAGATGCCCTATCCCTGGAAGTGTTCAAGGTCAAGTTGGAGGAGGCTTTAAGCAATGTGGTCTAGTGAAAGATTTCTCTGCCCATGGCAGGTGGGTTGACTAGAAGGTCTCTTAAGGTCCCTTCCAACACAAACCATTCTATAATTCTATTGTGCGTCTGGAAATAGAGTTTATACTTGGAACTTCAGGGTATATGACTGAACAAGTTTTTGTCCAAATCTCATAAGCAGAGTAAAAATCAACATAATGAAATACTAAAACCTAGAATAATAAAAGTACTAATTGTGCATTAATATTATTGTCAAGAAATTGATAGAAGGGAAAAGTCTCTAGAGAAAAAAATTACCCCTACTGTATGAAACTATTAGGAAATTGTAATGACAGATCTAATAGGATGATATTAGTTTTTCCATCCAGATTACTGTGAATTAATTATTGCACTATACCTTTATATCTTTTTGAAGCACATGTTAAAAACTCTGGTCATAACTGAACGCAGAAGCTAGTAAGACTTTTACATTATTATGTACATTTGTGGTCCAGAAAAATAGAACAAGTTAAGATGTGAAAAATAATTTATTGGATTAAGAAAAGGTAAGGATTACTTAGGAAACAAGCATACATTTTGGGTTAATAGGTAGTGCCTGTGGCCACCAATCCAGGTAAATTTTTAATGAGGTGATGGAGACAGGTTTCTGCTCTGTATTACTTTTCCAAAACATTTCCTTTCTATTATTAGTAGCTCATTCTTCAGATAACATTGTTAGAAAATACATTCTTAATAGTGTTTAATTTTTTTTCTTCAATACTTGAATTAAATAAGTCACTTTTAGCAATCTGCTGACATGCAGTTTTTTCTAGTTCATTGAATTTCACTTATATTTGACTTATATTTTTAATGAATAAAAATAGTGTTTATAATTCAACAGAGAAAATAATTTTCTTTAAATAATTGTCAGTGTAAGAATATTTTAGCAATACCTGTTTGGTAATTATTTGTCAGGAACATAAGCCATACTTATTCAGGTGATGAATTTTGCAGTTCAGTCCTTGTGCCTGACAAAACTAATTCCAATTTATGCTCCCTCTGGTCATAAGAAGAAACATGACAAGTCTTTATTCTCTGTACCTTCAAATCATACAGTATTCCTAGTGTCTGACTATACATGATCTGCTTTATCTATCTGATTGCATTGCACTGCATTTTGCAGAAAACAAAATGATGTTTCTAATGTAACCATAAATTCATCTTTTTTTCTTGAGCTCAGGAGCTAAACCCTTAACAAAGAGGATTTGACATATGAAATCACTTTCTGGTTTTGATGGGCTTATATATAGTTGCTAATAAAATCATTGACACCTATATCCATGTAATATTGTATACACAAGAGAGGAAGACGTAGTAAAAATGTGCAACTTATTTTACTTGATTGACTATAAACTCTCTAGTGCATTTCAGGAGGTGAAAATAGTGTTTCTTGATGTATTTCAGGAATAAATCTTTTATGTCTGATTAAAATGTAGATGTGCATCATAAACTATTGTAATTTGTAAGGGTTAATCTCCTGATGCAATCTTCTTCCATCTGCTTCAGGTGTAGCATTTACAGAGAATTTGCTACAATTACTGAATGCAATTCAGGTGCAGATGAAATCCCCAACCTACAACTCCCTATACAAATTAAAACTCTTTTATAATACTATTGATAATATCTGCTATTTCAAAAAATTCTGCAACTTTATAATAAAGTCATTTTTATTGATGAGAAATTATGGAAGTGCTATGGAAAATTTGCATGAGAACACATGGAAAATCTGAATGAGTCTGAGGTCACAAGCTAATCTCATATTTCAAATCTTAAAGTACTAGTAATGCTAATTTGGTAATTTTTAGTTCTTGTTTACTTAATACATAAGGAGACATATAACAAGCCAGAAGTCAGTTTAATTGTCCTAAAGACTTTTATTTCTGTGTTTTGCAGATCAACTTTAGATTTTATTGACTGCTTACTACAGTTTTTTATTATAGAATTGCATTACAAGACTAGTTTAGGGAAGGGAAATTATCCCAAAATCTCTTATCTCTGAGCATTGTTCTTTGGCTGTAAGAACCTAAGAGTAGTTTGTAGAGTCTTCATCACATTAAAACAACTAATAAATGTGAACTTTACCACACCTACACTTACAAATTAGTAGAGGGACACAAATTTCTTGGAGTAATGGTCACTAGACAAGATAGACTAGGAAGTGAAGAATTATAATTCTTCAAATGTGTCAAAGAGAAAGGGAAATGTTGCCAAAAAGGTAATTTTCTGTTTAACAGATGTTATACAAAGAGAACACATTGTTACTTTTAAAAGATTTTATTTTTTCGTATTTGGTAGGAAGAATAACAAACCGGCCCTTTCAGTGAAATATTGTACACAGCTTCTGCAAAACAAATAGTCTGCTTTGAAAGTTGGCAAGGAAGGCAGGTATCAGCAATGATTTGACATTGAGAAATTAAACGGAGTTATTTAGTGGCAGGAAACTGCATTCAATGAGCAGAGAAAAATATATACAACACTTAGCTTTTAAAAGAACAGTAATACTCTCTAAAATGGTTGCCTGTCAACAGGAGCATTCCTTATAACTTTTTTTAATGGAAAAGAGTAACTGAATAGTCAATTCACTCTCAGTGGATTTTTGATAGGCTGGTTGTCATCATATGGTAATTTTTAAAAAAGTGTTATTTTTAAAGGATATCTGTATAAGTCCAAATCTGCAAGATTTTTTTTCTATATGATACCTGGAGTTTTATGGCCATGCTTATGTCCTGAGCAAGAACTCTGCTTGCTAGAGTACTACACCCTTGAACACTAGAATGGCATCTCTTAGACTGATGAAACTGAAGAGAGAAGTAATATAGAAGAACCGACAGTAGATAAAGACAGTAACAGAAACATTCTTAAGGGTGAAAGAAATTAAAGACTAAGTGATCATAAAAATTTGGGGTTTAGAGTGTATTTCTTAGTGGGAATGTGTACTTTTATTGCAGATAGTACCTAAAAGTTAATACCTCTTCAAGAGCAGAGAACAGTATCTATGTAGAAGAAAAAAATAAAGATCTTGAAAGTAGATTGTGCTGTATTTTTCTCCTTCAAAAATGCAGAGAATAGCATAGCTCTATTAATTTCTATGACTGTGTAGAAAGAACCTGAACTTCCTGGCCTTTAACTCTTACACGAGTGAAAATTGGCAGTGGTTGTTCAATTAGGTTGATGGCTGATACTGTGATGGAAGTTGCAAAGAAAGGGTGAAATGTAATGGGTAAATTCTAAGTGAATAATTTCTGATATATTAGAAGGTCTTTAACCTAAATCAGGCTAAGTTCACCAAATTCTGAATATGGTAAAATAACTGCCAGCATAATTGTCTAATAGCAATTTTTTCAGCTTGCTAATCTGAGCAAGAAATAGTCTCCCTTCAGTTTGCACCTTCATAACTGTCATAAACTTGGTTTCCTGCTCTGGTTTTTAATATCTTTGTCGCTTTTTATTTTTAATATTCTGTGGCTCTTACTGTTGGCGGTATGCTCTCAGATTCTATAAAACAGACTGGAATTCTGGGGAATTTTCTGCTTCCTAATTCAATGTGTGGAACTGTAAAAAAAAAGGAAGAAATGAAGAAGTTAAAGCTCCTCTTAGAAAAGAGATGACTTGTAATTGTAAGGTGCTTTTTTTTTTTTTTTCGCCTACTGAGAAGATGAGAGCTTTCCTGGTGGTACATTGGAGAGGTTTCAAAATATGCAAGAATAAAACATTCTTTTTTTTTCTTAACAAAGAAATTTTCCCTTGAAAAGGATAAAATATTTTTTAAAGTTCTCTTTTTTTTTTTTTTTCTATTCTCTTTATTGGTGCCAGCAGTTGCAGATTAAATACCTCTAAAAGCAACAACATACTAATTCTTTTAAAATGCTTATTTTTTCCTCCCTTGATGTCATATACAATTTCCATTAATATTAAGTATAAAATCAAGCCATGCATATATATATATAATACACACAGAGAGGGGGAGAGAGGTATATATATATACATATATATATATATGAAAACCCCCCAAAAAACTCATGATTGAATAGTGGCAATATAGCTGAGCAAATCTAACAACTGACTGGATATACCAGTCCCTTTTCCATGCTTCCTTTTCTATTCTCAGCTGAATATTACTTCTAGCTCTATTGCTCCATAATGTGCTCATCTGATCCCTTCACAAATTAATTCTGCCTAGTAAGGCTAGATTGTACCATAGAGGGAAAAAGAAATAAAAGATTTCTTGCATATTCAGATCTCAGAGGGGTCACTCTAATGACAGAATTTAGGAGGCAACACTGTGTGGCAGCAGGGGAGGACAAGGAATAGGAAAGATGGGAGAATTGCTCCTTTTACAACAACCATTAGTACAAAACATATTTAACACTGGAATGCACCACCAATTTGTTTTTCAGGAGGGAGTTTGTTTGGGTATTTTTGGTTGATTCATTGGTTGGGGTTTTTTTATTTGTTTTTTGTTGGGGTTTTTTTGTTGATTTTTTTCTGAACTGCTTGTCAAAAATAATTTTTTGTTCAATGTTAGATTAAGCAGCCTTTAGCTTTTCTGAAATTCCAACCATTCTAATATACTAAGAACAGCCTACATTTGCACAGTTTTATATCATGAATATTGTTTAAGTCAGGATTGTTTTTACAAAAAAAAAAAAATATCATTTTTTTCCTAGTCATTAGTACGTCTCTTCATGTGCTATGGAAATGTGCTACTGGTTCACAATAGCAAATAATATACTTACTAAGTCACTAGATATACATATTGCCAGAATTTCCTGCCTCAGACAATACTATACTACTGTTCTGCCATGTTGAATGCTTACTGAAAATCTAAAAATATTGGTTTTATAATCAGCTGTTACTTCTTTCAGTTGCCTTCATGATCATTTCTATTATATCAAGATATATCAGTAAAAACTGAATCTGGGAAGTGGAAGGGATATTAATTGTGAAATATACTGTGAAAGTAAATAAGAAATTCAGATGTCAACATGTCTGTAGTTGTATATTTCTCTGATCATTGAAAACAAAGATCACCACCACACCATCATCATTATCATCCCTTGTCCAAAATTATTTCAAAGTTCTTGAAGGGTTGGCACTGGGGGAGCTCTCATTACTATTTTAATTGAAATAGAAATTACTCGTTCAATAGCAATACTTATGTAGTAAAGTATTACTATATCAAATTCTGTAATTTGTCTGATCTTCAAAATGTATTATGTTTATATTATGCTTTTGCATTTCAATTTGCCAAAGTTTTTCCTCGGTTATTCTAATTTCTGAAATCTATTTATGCTTAGCTGTGAAAAGGACAAAAGGATTTTATGCAAAGAAGTAGACCATTAAAATCTGCATACATTTTCAATAGTTGCTAAAACTGAATCCCACTTAAGTAGTGAATTTTAATTAATAAATTATAATTTAGCAATGTTATAGCACTAGATAGAACTCCAGCAGAAAGGCAGCATTAGGTTTTTCAGAGTTTTTATATTAATATATTCATAGGATTTTCAGTCTACTTTCCTTGCTGGGAGAAATTTTCTTTTGAAGTCATTGAAATGTCATCTGGTATTTAAAACAATAAGGCTTAGCAAAGTGACACGAAAATGGGTCTTCCAAGTGACCTGAAACCTTGCAAATCAGGAAGAAATACAAAGAAACCCAACCAACCAAGCCAAAGCAAACCAAAAAACCACCAAAACAGGGCAAAAACATGTGTGAAATTTCGACCTCCAAGAACCCACAATACTTCTACTCTGACCAAAGTCTAAAAACTGGCTGGCCTTGGTGCATTGTGCATTGTGATTGACAAGTTGTCTTAAAGGTAAAGGTGGCAATTTTCTGATATGTTGTGCTGGTTACTAACTAGTAACTGTTGAAGAGCTGGCTAGTACCCATCAACTGTAAAGGAGAACATACATTCAATAACTAATGAATCATTCTAAGATTACAAGAAGATCTTGTCTGCCAGCTTTTGTACTTCTCTGTAGCAGTTTTAAAGAGAAGACCTACTTTGAGTGGTTTTTTTTGAAATAAGAACAACCTCACATTGTCTCACAGAAACAGTAGGTGTCTCAAAAGATAATTTGGGTGGTGATATGACAGTTTTCCCATCTAAGGCCAGTATTAGCTGTATATCTGGCAGGAATATTCCACTTCTAATCTGTTCTAAGGAACTGACTACTAGTATGCTTAAATATCCTTGCTCTTGGTTTTGTTTGCTTATTTTGTGGCTTTTTTTTTCATTTTCTGAAGCCTTTTTAATCCAGCACATTAGTTTTTGTGTTACTAATCTCAGTTGCAGAGAAGGCTACCTTTTCTTCCTCATTGTCCTATAACATGCTTGAAAACTATTTTTTCTCCTCACAGTTTTCTATGGAGAAGGTAAACCAGACTAGCTTTTCATGACATATTTGTAGGTGAAGGATTGATTTTTTTCGTACTACTTTTTTCTAACCTCTTTTAATTTAGTTTGTACTCCTTCTGACAGCAATTCTCAAAACCTAGGCTAAATGACTTAATGACTGTTCTTTCCAGTGATAACCAAAGTAAAATATTGGGTTTATGTGTCTTCCTGTCCTTCCTCCCATACAGCTCTATATCATCTTCAGAAATCACTGAAGACAAGTAATTTGACAGCCTGTATTTATACAGCTGATTATTTCTGCATCAGATATAGAAGTCTACCGACATAATTTCTGTGTAAATGCATGTATTTCTAATAAAAAACATTCTATTGTTCTGGAACTGTTCTGCAAATTTTTGAGGTAATTGTTATTTCTGGGCTTTTCCTAGAGCATGCCAGTTGACCTCCATTGTTTTGAGTTGGCTGGAAATAAGATATTTCTTATTACATTATACAAGTATTTTATTAAAATATTGAACAGAGATAGAACCACAACAAACTCTGCTTTACCCATCATCGACTTCAGGAGGGTTCCTACCAATGTGGGTTATGCCAGCAAACTCTATCCAACAACAACACCAGTAATAAGTCCAGAGAACTTGCCCCATCCCTGGAACTGTTCAAGGCCAGGCTGGATGAGGCTTTGAGCAACCAGGTCTAGTGGGTGGCATCTCTGCCCATGGCGGGGTGATTGGAACTAGATGAAAGTTCTGGTATTGGAACCAAGACCATTCTATGATTATATAAATATCTCTATGCTTAATTTAGTTATGCTGACTTTTTCTACCTCCTTCTTAGCAATGAGTTTTTTGTGAATGAGATTTGTCTTGTAGAATTAGACCCCTGGAACCTATGGTGGAACAGTCTTCATGTGGCTGCTCAGAGAAGCAAGGACAATTATTTTGGTTGACTCTTAGGCTAGTCATAAAGTCTTAAATGGTTAAGTTATGGTGTACTTTTAAAATGTGTTCAATCAATTTAGAATATAAATAAGCATGGCATTTACTAGTTCTCTATTGCTAATTACCAATGAGGTACAGAAATTTTGGGATGAGAAACTCAAATATTTGTTCGATTTCTTTTTTTTTTTTACTGTTATTTTTACACTCCTAATTTAATCTTGCCCCATGGAAATTGGTAGGTTAATCCAGCTAATGAAGTTATTAATTGGTAAATCAGTTAATGGTTGTTAACCCAGTTAATTAGTGGTTTCTTCTTCTGGAATCATCTGACTTCTTAGTTATAAACATACAAAAAAACCCTCCAGGTTTTCCCTTGATGAATAGGCTGATTTTGTAAAGAAAAGAAATCAAATATTTGATGAAGGGAGAAATTATAATGTTTTCAGCTATTGAATGAGAGGGGGGAAATTACTCTTTTCTCAATATAATGCCTTCCTCTAAAACTTCTTCTAATTTTTGAAGGAAAACATTTTATTCCATTGTTTTAAGATGAAACAGTATTTATTGTTTCTGCTTACATGTAGTTGTGTATATTTGGGAAAAGAATAATGCTAGTATCAAATATGCTGAAGAAATCTGATTTTCAAAAAGCACTATATGAGACTTGTATAAGTGAAAACTCGTTTTTAAATAATTTTTAAGAGTGCATTATAAATAGTTTGTCTTTCTGAAGCTGTAGGATAATACAAAAATATGGAATTATGACGACTAATCTTTTATTATTCAGCGAGTGTTAAGTAATGAACATTTTATGCTCCATTACCTTACAATTTAGAGCGCTTTTTCTTTCTTCTCCCATTTTCACATGAAAGAAGACCATTTACTAAGGCTTCAACTGCAGCCAGCTTTAACAGAGAACACAATTTAATATTTTAACAGACTGAATACAATGCTCTAAATTGAGTGATCACTTAAAAAAATTCCAAACTTTTAAACTTGTGTGAGCTTAGAAGCCAGCAAAAGGAAAATGGTTGGATTATACATTGAAAAGGAGAAGTTTATTTCAGATTCTTACACTTTCACAAATAAGGTCAACTGTAATTCAATGGCTGTATGTTCATATAAGATCTACAAATAAGAGCAGTCAGTAGGAAAGAAAGGCTAAGTTTATAATGCTTCTGTAAAAAAGAGACTATTATAATTTTTGCTAAAGGACTATAACTGTGACACGGCTTCATAAATTTTTTTAATGTCATGAAAAGCACGTTTAGTGATTTGAACAATTTTAAGTCTTTAATATGTATTTGTACTGCAATATGAATTAATATTACATGCTTATTTAGTATTCTGCCAAATAGTATAAGAAAACTTTTGATAACTTTTCTTTCTATTTTATGTTGAATGTTTAAAATTAATGCAGTTTAGATTTTTGTAACATGCTCCAGGTGTGGTTGCATCACTGTTTAGTGCAGGGGAAAGTTTATGCATTTCAGAGAGGCACCTCAATCTGTTGATTTCCCAGGGGCAGTCTAATTGGTCCTTTTTCTATAATGGTGAGTTGTGGGCACTTCCTTGCTTACATGCAAATGCAGCAGGTGACCCCTCTTTATCTCTATTTTGTTGATTTTTCGTTCCCTTTCATTCACATCATTTCAGACCTTCTGCTCATCAAGACTGTGTACCTCTCCCACACAGGGCTGTTAGCACCTGTCTCCCTCTCCCATCATCACTAGTTTAAAGTCCTCCTTGCCTTAAAACACTAAATGGTCTCTAAATACTTTATTACAATATATTGAGTTGTATGAAAAAATGGAAAACAGCCATCAAAACCAGGTGTGGGTCTGCAGGTTACTGAAATTTGTTACTGGGACTGTTGGGGTGTTCTAGAGATATTAGGTCATAGGCTCCTGCTGTAAATTGAAAACATAAAGACTTCCATTGCCTCCATGACTATTGATTTACCTTAAAGCATCATCTGTTGTCAAAGAAGATTTTAAAACTTGATGTAAAAAAATATAAAATTAAACTCAAGCAATGCAAAAAAAGATGTATCATCTGCACAAATTCAGGATCTGTAAAAACTTTTCCATATAACAATATTTTATTATCTGTATATAATATATATATCTCTTTCTCTTTTTTTTTCCCCCCAACTTTTCCTTCCCTAAAGATCTGATTTATTTCTAGATGTTATCCAAGTAGTGCAGAATAGTTCATTTAGAACCCAAGCATTTATATAGCACATGAAAATATCTGAAATACTCTTTTTAGAACTTAAGTACAGATTTTTCAAGCTTGACAGGGAATAAACAGGACAAAATACTCAATTTGTGCTCATTAAAACTGGATTGTGTATGAAGAACAGTCACAAATAATTAAGAGAAGTCATCTAATTGAAGAAAAAGGTGATATACAGATCAATGCATTTGTTCTTTATCACAACATCTCAGCCTATATAAAATCAGAGGTTTGAGAAATCCAAGGACTTTAACACAATTATCTAAAAGATAAGATTATTGATCTGAACTTTTCCAATTCAATTGTTTATAAGACTGTATTAAAAAAACTTTATCGAATAGAAAAATTACTTCTAAGCCAAAAAGCCCCAGTGTAATAGGTTTCAATTCAGTCCTCTGCTTGAAGCTTCACATCCCCTTCAAAGCAGAAAAAGAGAGAATACTTCAGCTTTTATATTAATAAGTACTAAAATTTCCCTTCCCAAACAATTAATTACCTTTGTTTGTTTGATATTTAAATAAAAGAAATAATTGTAAAATATTTTTGTCTTCTAGATTTTGGGTTAATCTACTATTCCTTGAAATTCTGTTTGACTGCCAAAACAGAAATACCAAAAATTTGCACAGCATGAATAAAACCTGTGAAGTTTCCGGGATTCTTTTTCCTTTACACAGTCCAAATAATAGCATCACTCACTTAATAAACCCTTCTCATAGGCCACTTTCTTTTCCAATATATGTATGTAATTTTCTACAATTTAAACAAGTATATATGAAACGATGCTATGCATGTTTTATATTCTGATAAGGCTTGTGCTTAATAAGACATGTTATATCAAGAGGTCTATAATTACTGTCATATTATTTTATTCCCAACTATATATAGTTGCATATATATAATGAACCTTATATATATACATAATGAACAGCATGGGTTGCAGTTAATGGCAGGATGTGCACTTTTCACATGGGCACTGCATAATATTTTAAAATTAATTCACACAAATTTTCTCACATACTTTAGCTACACTTTAGTACATTTATTACTGTCTAAATTTTCTGTTCTGGGGCTAAGGGTTAATTTATAATAGGCTTAACACAGACATACATAATAACAATCTATTCCTATAAATGTAATTTTTTTGTACAAAATCGTTGTTTACAGTCTCTGTGAGGGTTAGTACATGACAGAAAGGGAAAATATTGTAAAAGTATAGTTTCAACATCAAATATAATTGCCAGATTGAATGAAAGCCATTCAACCCACATTAACAACACACTTAGATTTAAGAATGCGTTATTATAGTACCACAGGATGTTTACACAATTGCCAGATTTGCCAAGGATTTGCTCTACAGTTAAGACTGCAATGTGAAATCTTTCCTTGATACATTCAGATTGTGTTTTCATTTCAGAGTATCTTGAAGTATAAATGCAATACCAACACAAACCCAAAAATATTGGTGCAGGCTTAGTAAAAAGGAACAGTGGTGTTATCACTGACTTCAGAATTACTTTAAAAATAAAATTAAAATGGAATTACCAACTTTTTCCCATGTAACAGTAGAGGAATATAAAGTGGAACACTAAAAGATCTTGCTAAAGAATAGAACAAATACATAGTTTCACAATGGAACCATGGCAAATTTTTATTCATATATATCGATGTACATGCTTAATTAGATATTTTCGATGAAAATTTGATCAAGGATGTAATATTTGATGTTCTTTTCTACCCACCCATATTACAAAGAAAATATGTGCTTTTAAATTTGGATGTAGTCTAGTTAGGTAACTCATACAAATGGAATAATGAGAGCAACAATAATATGATTCAAGATATATTTTCTTCTGTGCATCAAAACTCATTCTAGATCAATTGGAAGGCTATGACTACAGCAGATTGTACAAATTAAATGTTTAATGATGAACTCCAAATAATACCAGAATTAGTCACAAGATACTGATATTGTTCCTATTCACTTATCAAATGGCAGAAATGGTATGGTAAAGATGTAGACACAACACCACCCCAAGTGACACCACTGTGACTTACCTTTTCCAACTTAATGAAAATTTGAAAGAGAAAATATAATTGGTCATGTAATTTCTTAAAATAGAGGTTGTCTACCATCCAGTTGTTTTTCCAGCTTAAATCCAACATTCAGTCATGGTCAAGGTCCCTGGGCTTTCAGGAACGGTTACTGAAGGACAGTAAAAGTCCCTATGGCTTTCCATCTGGAACGTGGAAACTGTGTATGGATATTAAATCTTTCCCCACAAAGAGAGTTTGTCAGATCACAAAGTCTCGAGCTATTTGCAAGATGAGGCACCATTTCAATGCATAAACATGGAGATAAACATGGAGATAAACATGTTGATAAACATGGAGAATTGTATAAATTCTTAATTTTGTATACAGCATTTGAGCAAGGTAAGCCATGAACACATTTGCAAACAGTATATTTGATTGTCTTCACATAATTATCTGAATTCCTGAAGAAATTATATGTCTAATGTTTGCTCTTAGAAGATCCTTGTTTTTCCAAACTATATTAGTAGGAAAATCCTCAGGATTAGCATGTCCTCCATGGCATAAAAATAACACTAAAATTGACACTGACTTCAGTCAGCTGAGAAAAAAATGTAAAGTAGTTCAGCCTCAACCAGACAGAATTTCCAGAAAAGTGTACAGTTGTAAACTTGTCCTCAAGGTTATACATTGGAATGAAAAGGTAATGACTACATTTTGAGTGTATGCTTGCAAAAATGGAAGGAGATGAATACACTCATGCATTTAAAGAAATACTTCAATAAAATGACAATGAAAATGAATTATGGAGCTTCTTAGAAAATTCATCCAGAGATTAGAAATATCTAAATTTATTGAAAACTGTAAAGTAAAATGCACATTTTCACCCAGTCTTTTTGTACACCTATAGTATGTAGACTATTGTCTATACCAATATACAGTGTTTGCTTGTGGGAAGTGCAAATTTGGAGATAAAAAGCATTAATATCTATTAATGTCTTATGCAAAACTTACATCAAAGGTCCAGAGAATCAAATGTTAAATCACTTCTCCAGTTCTGTGTGGAAAATAAAAAGTGTCTGTCTGATTAGGAGGAGTTTCTCTTTATCTTTCATATGATTACTCTTGGTTTATGCTTCAAGAAAAAGAGAACAAGTTAAAATGGTGGCAAACCCGAAGCAGAGAAGGGTAGTAGATCTGTATTTTAAAAAAAATCCAGAAAACCAAGACTGCTAAGTAACAGTGACCTAATTACAAGGTCAGCATCAAAATCAGCATCTTTTTCTCCTTCCAGAGACAATGTTAAAAATTAGGAACTTATTTTTGGAAACACCATTCCAGCATCCTAGGTTTATCAATTAGAAAATATTATTTTGCCTTTAAAATTAAATAAAATCAATGATGAAGAATAAATGACTGGTCAAACTTAAAAATATTACCCATATGATGAAACAACTAATAACTTTTTCTACATCAAAATCCTTACTACATCAAACAGTGGTAATTTAAATCAGTATTAGGGCAGAGAAGAAGAGGAAAGATAAAGCATCCTATACAGAGTGCTTGAGATAGTTTCCAAGTTCTATAACAAAAACAATGAACTTGTGAAAGTAAATAATAATCTTTTTTCTAAAATACCCATCATTGTCTACTTGGAAACTTACTGTTTCAGCAACTCAATCTGTTTGCTGTCACCATTAACATTCAAATTATAGGATCACAATTTAGGGTTAGAAGGGACCTCTGGAGATCATCTAGTCAAACCCTCCTGACAAGGCAGGGTCACCTAGAGCAGGTGAAACAGAAACTCATCCAGGTGGGTTTTGAACATCTCCAGAGTGGGAGACTCCAAAACCTCCCTTGGCAATCTGTTCAGTGCTCTGCCACCCTCAATGTAAAGAAGATCTTTCACATCTCTTGAGGGGTTTCACATCTTTTGAGGTGGAACTTACTCTGTTTTAGTTTATGGCCACTGCTCCTTGTGCTGTTGCTGCACACCACTGAAAAGAGTCTGGCACCATCCTTTTGAAATCTGCCTTTGAGATATGTATATGCATTAATGAGGCTCCCTCTCAGTCTTCTCCAGACTAAACAGGTCCAGCTCCCTCAGTCTTTCTTGATAAGAGAGCTGCTTGAGACCCCTCACCATCTTTGTGTCCTCTACTGGACCCTCTCCAGTAGCTCCTTTTTAAAAAATTGCAAGGCTAGGATTTAAGGGAATGAAAAAATAAAGTAAAAATTAATTGGCTGGAGTCATGACCTTCAATCTTCTTTTGTTCTAAAGATTAAATATTAATTTTGAAGTCTCAGGGAACATGCTGGAAATAAGTCTATTGACATGGTTGATGGAAAGAATAACACAGTAATAGAAAATCATAGCTTTCAGAGTTTATAATAATGAGTGAGGATCTGCAACAACCACAGTAAAACTTTTTCTTTTTTTTTTTTTCCAAAGTGATAAATGTTGTGACATGTGGCCCAAATGGTAAACCATGTCTCTTATTCTGCCTAGTAGATTGAATTTCTGTTGCAATCCCAGCAGATCCTGCTTGCCAAAATGAGTCAACCCCTCTAGGTTACTTCTGATATACAAAAACAATAGATTTCGTGCTTTTTTCTTGCTCCCCAAACACAGAATTTCTCACAACAGCCCAAGATGACTAGTTATCTCATAGACACAATAAAAACTTGAAAGATAGAGTGCCTGAATCAATCCCCACTGAGGGTAAAACTTTTCAGACTGTAGTTCTTTCTCAGCTGTGGTACCTTTATTGGGAGAATACATTTGTCATTTAACTAGGTGTTAAAACAGTTTGATAAAGAAAATACTCCAAATAAATCTGTTTATAGGCAATGAAGAAAAAAATTATCTTTTGTCAGAAAAAGAATGGTTAAAATAGTTTTGTACATAATCACAATGACTACTAAGTACTTTTCTACATTTACTGTGTAACACATGATTTTATCCAGCCTCATTGGCCCAAAAGACCCACAGATTTCTGGATTTCTTTCATGAAAAAAGGGTGAGAAGGCTACTCATTATCCCAAATGCAAAATTAATTAAAAAAAAAATAGAAAAAGAAATAAAAGAAGACAAGAACAACATAGCTATTTCATCCTCTTTTTTTTTTTTTTTAATATTGTGAATTTCCCTCAGCCTCTTCATATAGTAATACTAATTTACTGAATTTAGAATCAGAGCAAAAATATTTTTCCCCTTCAAATTTAAACACTTTTATTTCCACTGTTTTCTACTTCCCTTCCCCCCCAACACAGCATGGTATATTTCTTTCACAGTAGATTCTGCAAACGCTCAGATTTTATGCTTGTGGCTATGTAGTACAGAACCTGATGTCTCTTTTGCTTTTGTTCTATTTAACTCATTACTCTTAAATGCAAACATAATATATTAAGAGAGATTTAACCACACCAGTACAGCTCCCTGGTTAAAAATGGTTTAATATTATTTACAAGTTTAGTGTGTTAGGAATTTAATTTTGTATGTATCACATCTCTGTAAGAGATGTGTCAGGAAGATTGGTCTCTTAATAAAAACAAAGAATAAATATTGACTTTAATAATTATTTGGATAATTAAATGTGTATTAACAGATATTTCATTGAGGGAATACATTATTAAAACTCTACACAGTGTCTTTCCCTCTTCTAGTCTAGCTACACTAAATGAATAATATTTACAGAAAATAACAGCTATGGTTTCCATCTAGACAGACAGAGGTTGCATATTTCACAACTGCACTTGGTTGACCACATCTTATTATATAGCAGAATCTCAGTCACCACAAGATTGTAATAGAAAGCAGTGTAAAAATGGCAATACAAACCTTACATTTGATAAATAAAAAGAGAAAGAAGAGGACCCAGAAATCCTAGTGTCACCAAATTTGTCATAACCCAGTAGTATATTTTTTTCTGCAAGGGAGGCTGGCATTATCCTGGACTGCAGAATACTTTAAGAAGAAGCTCTGCCAGTAGGTTGAGGGAGAGGATCCTTCCAATTTACTAAATACTGGTGAAGAGATATCTGGAGTTCTGTGGCCAGTTCTGAGTTCCCCAGTACAAGAGAGACATGCAGATACTGGACAAAGAGAAGCGAAAGAGTCACAAGGAACTGGAGCATCTCTCCTATGAGACGAGGCTTAGGAAGCTGGAATGATTTAGTCTGGAGAAGCGAAGGCTCAAGAGAGATCTTGGCCTGAAGTGTCTGAATGCCAGAATCACAAAATAAGATGAATTGGAAGGATCATTAAGTCCAACTCCCAGCCCTGCATGGCACCATCTCTGAGTCACATTGTGTGCCAGAGAACATTGTCCAAACACTTCTTGAACTCTGTGGATAATGTGGCCACTTCCCTGGGAAGCCTATTCCAGTGCCCAACCTCCCCTGGCAAAAGAACATTTTTCTAATATCCAACATAAACCTCCCCTGACACAACTTCAGGCCATTCCTTCCAGCCTGGTTACGAGAGAAAGGAGATCAGTGTCTGCCCCTCCTCTTCTCTTCATGAGGAAGTCGTAGATTGCTGTGAGGTCTCCAATGACAGCTGGTGGGGGGTCAGTAGCTCTGACTGACTGACTGGCCTCTGACTGAGGAAGCTGTGAGATCATCTTCCCGAAGCCTGGTGTCTTCCCTCAGCTGCCAGCTAGGAGGGCCCGTGCAGAGGCTGTCAGCTCTTTAGTGATTGTCAGCTCATGATTTCAGCTCAGCTGTGCAGGGCAGCCTCCAGGCCAGACCAGGGAGAGAGAGATGAGAGGCCCATGTAGCTGTTCCACACGAGGGAGCTTTATTAGTTCGGCAAAGGGGAGCCAGGGACAAGTATCTTTCTGCCCTTGCCGGGGCAGGGGGCTAGCTTTATAGGGATACAAGGGGTGAGTGTCAGAGGGTAAAGGCCAATGGGTTACAAAGGATCTGTATAGGGTCTCCCAAAGGATTCTGGGTTTGTCTTCTTCTCGCCGTAACTGAAAAGTGGCTCCCTTTCCAGGGGAGTTCTGCTGGGAGATTTGAGCAATCTCCTTATCTCAGCAGATGTCCCTCCAGGGCAGTGGCTGGGCATACCCTACAACTCCCTGTTCTGTATTTAAAAGGCATTTCTGGCAGCCTTTCTGCAGCAATGTAGGAGGCAAGATAACATAAGTAACACAATAATAATTACAATGAATACCCACAAAGCTCCCTTAATCAAAGATGCAATCCATCCCATTAAATCTCCCCTCAGTCTCCTCTTTTTCAGGCCAAGTGACCTCATCTGCCTCTCATATGGCTTCTCCTCAAGGCCCTTCACCATTTTTGTTACCTTCGTTTGGATGCTCTAGAATACTTTTATGTCTTTCTTACATTGTGGTGTCCAACACTGCCTCCAGCACTCAAGGTGAGGCTGCCCCAGTGCAGAGCAGAGCAGGACAATCCCCTCCCTTGCCCGGCTGGCGATGCTGTGCCTGATGCACCCCCAGGACAGGGTTGGCCCTCCTGGCTGCCAGGGCACTTCTGGCTCATGTTCAACTTTCTGCTGAATACCTAAAAGAAGGGTGTAAGGAAGACAGAGTGTCAAGACAGGAGGAAAAAGACAAACTAAAGCACTTCAGCTTCACCCTGAATATCAGGAAAGTTTTACTGTGTAGGTAACTGAACACTGGCAGAGGCTGACCAGAGTGGAGTCGTCTTCGAGTCAAAAGCTGCTTGGACATGGTCCTGGGCAACTGGCTCTTGATGGCTATGCTTGAGCAGAGGGGTTAGACCAAATGACCTCTAGAAGTGTCTTCCAACCTCAACCCATCTGCAATATTATGATTTTGGGATTCAATGTTTTCAGCAATTTTCACTGTTATTTTTTCTGCTACAGAATTACTTTATTTGGAGAAAAATAAGTATTCAATCTTCATATTCTCCTTTATCAGTCTTTACAAATACAAGGAAATCCTCCATGGTCGTGACCAATGCTCTCTTCTAAGTACTTTTATTATGGTTTTGTTACGAGTCTTGCTGCAATATAATAGAATTGATCAATTTATCCATTGCATTCTTAATGTTTTTAAGAATCTTCCCATGCATTTAATTTGGAAAAACACCAGCTCTAGCATTTCTCTTTATTTGAAAGTTATCTTGCAAATGAAGAAAAGAATCTAAAACTGCAAGCAGTCAATGATAGGCTACTGATACAATCCATACCTGAAAAGGTGTTTACATTTTAACTTAAAATTGCATTAGTTAGAATAATCTTACAGTTTATTTTGGTAAAAAAAAAAAATACTAACTGTTTATTATCCATACTTCTTTTATGTTAGACATAGCAAAAATCTTCCATGCTCTATTGTGATACTTACTTTTGTTATTTTTTTGTTATTTTATGGGATTTATAGTGAAACCAAACATTCAAAGGATTTTCCACACATCTAATAACAAGATGAAATCTGAACAGTTCTGTGTTTACAGAGTAAAAAATATTGCTAAACCCTTCTTTACTATCTTTTATGCTTCTAGCCAGAGCTCATAATATGAACAGGGAATAATTTGATGGACCTACGAAAAAAAATTCCTGAAAACACCAACAAACACCATCCTCTCATGTACTGAGACATTAATCTACTTGGTTGCCTGCACACTGAGAAACTGCTTTACAAGATTGTAACTTAAAATACTGTTTAATGGGAGAATTTTTCCATAACCTTTTGACATTTCACATTTTTTACAAGCTGCAGCATAAATTTTTGCTTACCATTCCCCTTTATTTCCAATGTATTATTAATGCCAGAATATTGCAATCTTCTCTGTAGCAGAAGTAAAAAATACCCTTGCTTCACAAGTAAATAAATTAATATCTATTCTCTGAAAATAAAATGCAATGTCTCTGAACATCTAAAATTCTTACATGATGTTGTGTATTTTTTAACTGATTCTTTCCACTAAGAATGACTGTCGGTTGTTCCTTTATTAAAATAAAGACAATATTTTAGTGAATAAGAAATTATATGAAAGAAGTTAACTACAGATGGCTTTGCAAGAAAATGCACTAACCTAAAGTGGAATATTCCCAAAGGATTTGTTTATGTATGTGCTTGCATTGCTTGATGCCTTAATAGCAACTTCAGTGGAAAGCTTCCAAAGGATTAATTGCTTGGTTTTGCACAAGTTCTTTATTTATCATCATTAACAGGCTTGTTTGAAAGAGTTTTTTCATGGTGTAATGTATCATTTACTGAAATTCTCTTTCTGGCCAGCTGACAAAAGGACTATATTAGATGTTATGCTGTCTAATTACATGGCTTGATTTTAGCAATCATTTCCAATTTGTTGGTCTCAAGACACAGGAAGATAGAGCAGTAGAATATTGTAGCTCAAAGCTTACATCACTTCCCATCAGAGCTATATCTTAAATAGAATAAAGCTGTTGGGAGAATGTATTTAGGACGAAACTTGTGCCAAAAATAGTTAACTCATTGGAGAGATTTTCTAGATTGCCCAGAGTGGATGAGGAAATAATTAAAGAAATGAACATACCACAGAATCTTCGTTTTGAGTAATGGTAGAACTATGTCATAAATTCTAATCTATTCAAAACTGGTATTGAGGGCAATTGAACTGTTCAAAAGCAGATTATTACATTTAGATATTTTACAGAGAACATTTATTACCAATTTTTATATAAAGATTTCCCTGTAAGTAGTAAAAACATGTTAACGATAAGATAATTAGATCCAGAATTAGTATACAAAACACAATCATTACACTGAATTTTTCTTATAAATTAAGAATACTATTACTTTCCTTTATATATGGTGAAAATACTGACTTCATACATTAATTAAACATCTGCAATTTTAATAAACTTCTCATGTTGTAATTTATCAAAGTTGCTACTCTATTTAAACCTTTTTGAGGATGTTGCAACAGCAAAAAAAAGGTTAATTTTTCATTTAATGTGCTTTTCTGTAGAGGTAATTATTTCTCACTACCTGTTTTTTTAGTGTGAGGAGATTAACAAATTAAATAAAAATAATTCACAAATGCAGTTGACAAATCATTTGCACTATTGTCACTACAGGTTTTTTAAATCTAAAAAAATATATGGTTACCTATTTCCATAAAAATTTCCATAGAATGTAGTGAAGAAAGTAAGAGAGTTACTTTTTGTCAAACAAAGAGCAGAAGATTAGGCTTCCTCTTTATCATATTTTTTTTTACTCCTCACCCTCAGAAACAAGTACTTCAGATAAACTAATCTGAAATTAACCCAGTGTTTCTCAATCTTATAAGGACTTTCGTTAACACAATCATGCCTGCACACTTTATGTTGGCTCTACTTGTTTCCAAGTCTGCTTTTGATTAATCTCCAATTTACCCCTGAGTGGGTTTATTGGAATTATTCATTTTCCTGTCTTCTCTGGAATCATGGCTACTCAGGATAAAAGAAAAAGGGTGGAATTTAGATATCTGAAAGCGAGCTTTGAGGAGACAAAAAGACTATTTAAAGGGCAGAAATCCTATTCTAGGAAGAAATGGCTACTCATTTAGAAGAAAATGGTAAATTCCTTCGAGAAATGGAATTCTCAAAAATCTTTCCAAAATCAACACTGAAAGCAGCATTTTCCCTGAGGTTATCAAGGCAGTAACTGTATGATGATCTCGAAAGGATCACTATAGGAGATTAAAGCAATCTCATTCTCTCCTCCTTGCAACATTTTTGTATAGTGAGAAGATTAGAAAACATTCTAGATGCGCAGTGATACTTCTATAGACTCCATATCTAGCAGCACAGAATTATTTGAGTTGAAAAGGAGCTTCAAAATTATCAAGACAACCCACCTGCCATGGGCAGGAACACTTTCCACTAGAGCACACCTCCCAGTAGACATTTCAACAATTTTTTGTTAGGCTGTAATTCACTTTTAACTTGAGCTAAATTAAGATAAAAGGTATGTAAGAGCACTTATGATATCAAAATATGCATAGCTGATATATTTATAAAGTACATGGAAACATAGGAGGAAAAGCACTCCATCTATTTATATTTGATTTAAATCTGTAAGGTCATAGTCTCCTAAGACAACTAATTAATGATAAATGCTTTTCTGACACACATCTCACCATGGATGCTGTCCTTTTTATGTATCCTGTACATCAGATGATATCAGATGCACTTTTCTTCTATAGGAGGAAGTCCGTTTTCACAGCTTACATACTTGTTGAGGTCCTCTAAAGAAACACAGAAATATATTTCACACTTTGTTGCCAACCTAGTGTACTTTTTTTCTCCCCCAAGCATATCTGCATCTATATCTTTTGGAAGAAAGAACTAAATTTCATCTTGTTTCATGCTTTTAGGTATACATATAAAAAAGGTTCCTTTGTCAGATGTCAGCTTCTGATCTTGATTTTAATTCAACAATTCCTAAACTTGACAAGTGGTCCTTCATAAGCAACTCATGCTGTTACTTTCAGTATGAGTTGTCTGCATTCACTGAGTGGGAACCCAGAATATAGAGAATAGGTCTCTGCCTGTTTTGAAGGGTTCTACCCCCCTGGACAATGCTGATTTTGACCTTCGTCCATGGAAAAAATTGCCTACCCTCTGGGAAGAATTAGAATCTACAATGGTGTGAATTAGGTGATAGAATACTATGTAAGATTGTCACAGGGTGAAAAATTTAGTTTTTGGGTTTATTAATATAGTAAGTAGATAAAAGCAAAAAACATCAAAATGGAGGATTGTTGTTGTTCTCCAGACCTTCTTCTTCTTCTTCATCTACTCCATATTCTGCGGTAGAAGTAGTCTGGGATGATTGGATAAAGAATTCTGCAGTTCCTGCCTGTGTGACTAGATGATTTATTAGACATTGGTAGAAAAGTGAAAATATCTTGTGTTTTAAGTTTTCATTGGGTGATTTACCTTTAAAAAAGCTGTATAATCTTGATAATTCAGCTTTTCCTGCATTCTCTGCTTCATGCTATGTCTGGGTCATGTCAGTGGCTTGTAATTTTTTGATAAGACTTAATAAACAACTACAGAAGAAAGAGAAGACTAAAAGTCCTGTTCGTCTCGGACTCCTGGCAAAGAGTCTAAAAAGTCTCCCCCATCAGGGGAGACACAATTAGGATGCGGATTGCGTCACACTGTATTTTATATCAGTCTGTACGTTAAGTGCATTTGAAAAAGTTTTCAAATGGGCTTCATACAAGTAGGTTCCTAATACACAGCACATAAGAAAATCAATACTTGGGACATTGGCTATCCTGATCCATATCTCTGTATTTTTAGAAGAATTAAAGTAGACAACTCACTAAGTTCCTGGAAAAAAGAGTTAAAGTAGGTGTTTTAAAATGTATCTGGTTGTCAATGTTGTAGGTGATAGTTTTTACTTTCCATCCCTTTCACAGTATGACTGTTGTCTGTTAATGTCTGATTTTTTACAAAACCAGTGACTAACAAAGAGAATCTAAAACAAAGGAATCTTACCCTTTGGGTATTTTAGAATGTCAAAATATATACCTAGTCAAAATTTAAGGAAACAGATTCTTTTAAAAATTAAATTCAGTATTAAACTTTCAAAATCACTACTTTAGGTAAAAAAATTGATTAGTCTTTAAGATTTTAAAGGCACAAGTATATTAAATGGACTTTAAACACATATTTCTCTAGTCTTTTGAGTACACATATTAGTTCCTGCTGGGAAAGGCAATGTTTATTCATTTTTCTTAGGTCAGTACTGATATTTCCTTTGAAGATCTTTCTACCTGAACATATGGAAAAATAATTTGACTTTCTATTTTTATATTTTGTTATTTCTACTTTCTGGAATGGATGAACCAAGGTCTGTTGTAAAGTTACTCTATCAAAAATGACTGGGCAAAATATAATGGATATTGTCTATCTAGGCCTGGAAGACTTCTGTGGAGTATATGATATTTAAAATTTCTGTGAGAGACTGAGACCTGTTTCACACCAGTATTGTATCACTGAGGATTTTAAAATGCCACAGACTAGCCTGGATATTGCACAGATTTAAGTGTGTTAAGTGCCCAAAACACTTAAATCATATACATCTCTAAAATGCTACTACTCCTTTTGTATAACGTTGCAGTGCATTCTTTGCAGGGATAATCTTATTCCAAACAGAATAGTGCAGGTGAGATGGACTGTGTGTAGTGAGCCCTTGGCTTTTCCTGCATTCTCTGCTTCATGCTATGTCTGGGTCACGTCAGTGGCTTGTGATTTTTTGATAAGACGTAAAAAACAACTACAGAAGAAAGAGAAGGCTAAAACCAACGGCACTGTATCATGTCTCCTCCAACCTTTACATAATCTTTCATTTTTCTGTCTCTGATATTTTTTAGGTAATATTTGAAATCATTCACTGCAAATGGTGGCAATGCTACACACAGAATATTACATCCTTTTTTTTCAGGGAAAGATAAATAACCTTGTCAACCTTGTATGTTGAGTGGGGTAAATTACAAGATAGGCTGTCTGATTCTCTCTATTTAGAGAGAAATATCTTTGGAAATGACGTATTTAATAAACATGTAAATAAAATATCATTGTACTTCTAAGATAAATCTCTGAGTGTTGTTCTCATAGATGACTCAGTGAAAGAGTGAAGGGCAATTTAACAAAGCAAAGGTATCATTTTATTTAAATCTTTACACGTACTTTCATTCCAAAAACTGTTTAAAATATCAGACTTCTTTCAGAAATTCAGATACCAACGTGTTCTGATTTATTCTCCTTTTTTCCTGAAATACAGAGGATGTTACAATATGTAGCAATAATGTCTTTCTTAGGTACTTGCATCATAGTAAATCTCTAGGGCAGAGATCAGACAGGCTTGAGCAGCCAGCACTGCCTCCTGTGTACCTTACTATTTCGCAAACTCATCTGTTTTTCCCAGGCCTTCAGAAACAAAATCTGGACACAGACATAAAAATCACTCAAGCTGGCAAGGAAATGAATTTGCAAGGTTTTTCTCAGGAAAATAAAAAGATTTTGCCAGGCAATGGCAATTTTTTTCCCTTTCTTCCTCATTTATAATCTAATCCCCTTAGTCTTATTGTGACCATTGTGAAAAGAAAGAATCCACTGTTTTCTTAAATACATAGTGGGAACCCAACATGAGATGGGCTGAAAAATGGTGAGATCAAATCTTGAAAAGAAAACCAGAGATATTTGAAGTTTGATACATTTAACCTTTCTTTTACTCCTTTAGGAAGAAACAGATGTTTTCTTCACCACTATTGTATAATCAGAAATGGGCAAGCTCTAGCCCTGATTTACAGACCAATCACAAAAGAGAAAAGCTAAATATATTAGATGAATGGGGAAACAAAAGCAGCTACTTCATGGGAATCTTATGAAGTTCAACAAGTCCAGTTACAAGGTGGTTCACCTGCTTCCAGGCAATCCCAGACATGCACACAGAATGGGAGAAGAACTCACTGAGAGCAGCGCCGCAGAGAAGGATTTGGGTGTTCTGGTAGATGGAAAGCTGAACATAAGCCAACAGTGTGTACTTGCAGCCCAGGAAGCCAACCACATCCTGGGCAGCAGGTTAAGGGAAGGGATTCTGCTCCTCTACTCTGTTCTCATGAGACCCTGTTTGGGGTGCTGTGTCCTCAGCACAAGAAAGACATGGAACTGTTAATACAGGTCAAGAAAATCTGTGAAGATGCTCAGAGGGATGGAGCACCTCTCCTGTAAAAACAGGGTGTGAAAATTGGGGTTGTTCAACCTGGAAAAGGTTTCAAGGTCATCTAATTGGCAGCCTTCCAGTACCTGAAGGAAACCTACAAGATGGAGAGAGACTTTTTACAATGGTATGTAGTGACAGGACAAAGGGGAATAACTTCAAACTGAAAGAAAGTAGGCTTAGATTAGATATTAGGAAGAAATTCTTTACCGTGAGGCTGATGAGGTACTTGAACAGGTTGCCCAGAGAAGTTGTGGATGCCCCGCCCGTGGAAATGTTCAGGAGCAAGTTGGATGAGGATCTGAGCAACTGGTGGGTTGTCAGGTATTTGCATGCTAGCTCAAAGAGAGTCTGGAGGTCGAGCCACAACCCAACTGCACTGCAGCAGGCACAGACACACAAAAGCACAGCCAGACGAGGGTGAGCTCCCCACCCAAGGGGGCTGTCCCTGAACAGGGTGTGAAGGCACACAGGCAGAGGCAAAGAAGGGAGAGAGAGGGGACTCTCCGTGTAATTTCTACACAGAAAGTTTATTGAGGCGAGACAATGGGGGGAGAATACGGAGAGCCAAGGATCTGACAAGGGTCCAGGGATTTTATAGTGGGGATACAAAAGGTGGGGATAAGGGATACAGCAAATGGGATACTTGACAGGAGGCAGGGTTAAGTGCAAGGGAACCAATGGAAATAACACAAAGGAGGGATTTAGGGAAGGAACTAATGGGGGCATCGAGGAACAAAGAACTTTCTAGAACTGATACATATTAAACTTGGGAAATGAATATACACAACCTCATACATAAAGCAAGGAGGGAAAAACATTAACCAATCAGGGGAAAACATGCAAACAGCAGACTAAAGGAATCTGGGTTCTCACCATGAGTGAAAGTTACATGCTAAACTTGGGTTGCTGACCACCACAGCTGGTTGTCTGAGTTCTCCTCAGGAGATAGAGCAGCTGGAGCCACCTGTACTGCCACAGTGGGTGGCATCCGTGCCCAGAGCACCAGTGTTGGAACTAGGTGATCTTTAAGTTCACTTACAACCCAAATCATTCACTGCTTCTATGACGCGGAGTAAAAAATATTGTTCTTTCACTGGATGCCTTAGAATGTTTATATTTGAACTAGATTTCATAAAACTATCTTTGAATTTCATTCCCCAGCCTTTTTTCCACCACTATTACAACTGGACTTTTAAGGGTCTCTGTTCAATTTCATGCTATAAGTTGCATTAGTAACAGGAAAAAATATGTTTCAGCTAAAAAATATTTTTTAAAGTATGAAGTACTAGCATATGAAGTAATGCAGAAAAGGTGAAATGTGGCTTATATAGAAGTAAATAATAACTTTTTTTTATCTAGAAAAAATGCAGATCTTTCCAAGTCATGCACAAATTTCAGTTTCTACACCGTCAATAAACAATTGGCCCCAGCAGAGAAAAAAAAAACCAAACAAACCAGCAAACAAAAACAAAAAGAATAAATTATTTTTTTATTATGATTCATACCTACAGGGTAATTACTATTCCTCTTTGTAAGGAGGAGGGTTTTTTGTATTTTAAACATGTTATTTAGACTGCCCTTGTGCATTTTAAATATATTTTAGTTCATCTGCTTGCATCACTAAATTAAAAACTATTATATAAAGCATTTTTGAAGTACTTCCTTTCAAGGCAAGATTTTTTTGGAAGTTATGCAAAGTTAGTGTTTGTGACAAATCAAACTGTGGAAAATTACATTCACTACTTGTATGCTATATGAGTTCTATCTCAACCAGTATTTCTAAGTCAAATAATTTTTAAACATTGCTTGAATATATTCCTCATCTAGCACTTTAGTTCAGACTTTACATAACCATCCTTGGTCTTGAAAGTGAATGAGCATCAGTTGCCACAAGTGTATAAGTCAGACCAATGTTAGAGCATCTTAATTATTTGTGTGTTAGAAAGTGAACTTGCCAATATTTCATAAATTTATTTCTCCATTTAGATCTTAAAAGATTAGTTACTTCAATCAACTTCATTTGTAAAAAATGTGCCATTTGACTTTTTCTATATTTTGCTATATATCATTTACTTCTATGTAAATGTTTCCCTGATAGGAAAAATTAAAAAAAAAAAAAATTGTCTAACAGTTATTGTTCTTGGTGTCAATGCAGCCCCAGAGTAGTGTGCTTTTGTAGTGGATCCATTTTCATCTCCACCTACTGGGTCGCTCTTCATGAAGGATGAGCTTTGTGCAAGTGAGCAGATTCCCTTTGACTGAAATCAAAGGGTAAGATTTAATGAGGAATTTCTTTAACAGGAAAAAAATGGATCAATGATTTGGCACAATCTTCCAGAATGTACTAGCACATATGTGCTAACAAAGTTTTGAAAACATCAGGCTGTCAGCCCACACTTTGGAGTACCTGTTGTTTAATATAAAGCATGTCTCATACATTTTTGAATTTGTTGTTGCACTCAATTTCCTTAGTGACGACTCTTGTTCTTTCCTCATCGATCCCGTCTTCCCCTTGTCTCAGTATTATTTTTTCTCTTTACATGCCCTATGTTCAGTTGCCCCTTCTCAAAAGGATCAGTTGTCCCTGGTCTCCTCTTTCGATGTTTTCAAAGAGACAATCCAGTGGGATGTCACTCAGGACTCCAAGGAAATGGAACAGTTCATCAATCTTTATCAAAAGAGGAACAAAATCCAAAGTCATTGATGTACTGCTACATTCCTCTCATCCTATTTAATGTCCTGAACACAGATTATTCCTTGTTTTGAAAGCATACACAACTGAGTACTATTCTAGGTGTCCTGACTCCTTGCAGATTATGTGGATATCTGACCATATAGCTCCTGAGAAAACTGGGTCCTTACGCTTGTGATCTGAAGAGAAAATTTCACCATATCTTCACAGAGGCTGTGCAAGACATATCTGGCACCCATAATTAAGAAGACACTGAGAATGCTGGTGTCTGATCTGTTATGTGAAGCCATTTTGCACTCAGGCAACCAAAATCATGTTTTACAGCCATGTGACATGCAAATAAATGTCACAATATGTTCTATCATCAGCTGAAAATACCTAGTGTTTCTGGAGTATAATGTCTCCCATAAATACATCGATATCAGGGTTGAAAATGTTCCTGTCTTGCTGAGAAAGGTGTCAGCATCTCCTTTGATTCTGGGGCACAGTAACAGAACTCAGCTGTTATGCATCCTTTCTGGGATACCTTTCAAACTGTGCTTTGTGCTATCATGAATATCCTGGAGTAGGCACACCAGAGAAATTTGGAGCTTGTCAACACCACGCCCACACCAGGAAAGCACAGAGAAGAAAAGAGATGAGCAATGAGAAGAGATACATTTTCCATATTTGGATGGTGTCATCAATATTTCTCATATACACTATCCAGGAGAAAGCTTGTAAGGTGTCCTATCCAACTATCATTCATTAATTGATAGCTAGTGGGGGACTAAGAGCTCCACCTAGTCATTTTTTTCTCTACATTTAAAAGCTCCTTAAAAGCCTTCTATTTAAAATAAAGTTGTGCAAAATTGTATAAACCATCTGTAGCAACAACTTCAGCTTCAGCCATGCCCTTCTACATTTGAAGATTCAAGACCTGGCACAGGCTGTCTCTTTCCAAAGAGAAGGAAATGCAACCAATTTGTTGATGAAATTGTTTCCAGGGTCACTCTCTGGTCATAAAAGTGCCTAATCTAACAAGGCAAAGACTAAAAATATTACTATCTGTTATCTTTCTCTTCACATAAAAGTACCATCAGGAAGTTCAGGCCAAATCATCCAGGGGGGTCACATGTAGTAACTGCCCTAACCACAATAACAAAGTCACTCTTTCATGCCCCTCAGACAGAAATTCATACACACCATGAGCATTTACTTTGTCAGTGATGGGTCTCAGAGGTAAGGGTAGGTTCAGATAGCAGGATTGGTGACATAACAAATTATGTGCATGTTCTGGTGGTCGTCGCCTTTCCAGTTACTCATTCCAGCCTCACATTTCCATCCTTGTCCTCTCCTCTGCTCTAGTTCAGTCTCATCTGCTTCCTCGTGACTAACCGTCTGGGAAATGGGCGTGTGAGGGAACATGTGCCTTCATGCACATGGATAAGGGAGGAAGTAGGTTGAGGTGAGACAAACTGCAGTTAGAAATATTTTTCATTGATTTACAATGTGTTTTATAAGCATAATAGAAAGAAGGAAGCAAAAACATATGCACATTTTTCTTTTAGGGTTTTTTTTATAAAGGTAATGTAAAGGGCAGGAGTAAAATTGACGTAACTGACAACTATTTGAGAACAACTTTCTTTCTACTCAGGGTCAAGAAAACCTACAACTGTGGTGGAGAAAGAGGAAAACGTATGCTGTGAGTCTTGCCAAAATACTTTAATGTAATGATAAAATCTGAATAAGTTCTTCATGAGAGACTTCTCTGAGTATGCACAAAGACCTAAAGCAGTTACAGAATGAAGAGCTAATACCTAACTCTAGCATCAATTGAGTCTTTTAGAAACAACTAAGGAGCATAATGAGGAAATGAATGAAAAAATATGCGTATCTAGAGGACATTTCTGGTGCTGTTGTTTCTCTAATTTGTTTGGTTTTAATGCCTTAAATTGCTCTTTCTGGCTTTCACTTAAACTGTGGTCTGTTCCCATTGCCTAGCTCAATGGATTACAACCTGCATGATACAAAAAGCCATACTGGCAACTTTTCAGGCACCAGAGGGCTACAACTAATTTGTATAAGAATTTACATGAAAATACTTGAAGTTTGCATCAGTTTGTCTTCTTCCTTATTCTGTACAGGGAATAAATAAGGTTTGAATAAATCGAAAGTACCTTAACTTCTCATGGTCAGAAAATCCATTATGACTACATTTTATCAGGTATTATTATTATAAGTCTTCAATTTTAACACTGTACTTCCAATATATATTCCTCTTTTATTTCACTGAAATAAAAACTGAAAGTTTTCTTTTCTCTTAGATTAAATCCAGTCCATTCAGTGAAAATAAAGTGAATATTTTAAATGCACTAAATTATTCTCCCTTAAACTAACGTCTTGTAGTCAAGGATATTTGAAAATAAAAAATTTGGTGTTCTTATAATACCTTTTTATTATTGATGTATTTTGTACTTGAATATGAAAAGTTTACAAATAAAAAAATCCCTTCATCTTGTGGCATTTTTGTTGGAAGGTTAAAAAAGTGATATTGCAATGGCTTCTCTTTTATCAATGAGGTAATTTTCTTTTTCTTTTAAAAAATAAGTCAGCTTAAAGAAAGAGGACTCAGAGATGTGAATTTTGTATTTGCTTTTTCAATAGAAACGAAAAAACCTGAACAAAAAAGGAACCACTCTTAAGTTTTGAAAATTAAGTATTAAGGGATACCAAAGCCTTCACTGGGTAGCCAAGAACATGATCTTGATTTGCAAAAATAATTTGAAAATTTCTCACTCTGTGTGTGTGATAGGATTGCTGACTACTCTTCTTGTCCCACAGCTTGAAAATGGACAAAATATTTTGGCTGGTTTTGCCACTTTCTTTCTTCTGATGTGAGTGCATTTTTGTGTTAAGAAACATTCACATCACAACTGCTTCAGAATACTATACAATAGAAAGAGAATAGAATAGAAAAAAAAGAACCCCTGCGAATACCAACAGAATACTGATATAGGGGCATATGTGGCCAGTTATCTTTAAATGAGATTTAACTTCAAGATATAAACAGCTTAAAGGATCGTCTACAAAATTTTAGAAATATATCTGATCTATTCACAGCTTGATAAAGAGAAATAAGCATAACATGTTCTTAGAACACAAATCCATGGTACAAAAACCTCGTTAGTTCCAGTCCATTAAAATTTTTGTTCTTTTCCATCATCTGGGTTGCAGTGGGCAGCAGAGTGCCCATTGCGCTTCGATGAAGTCATCTTTTGAATGAAGTACAGCCATGGTCCTTCTATAAATTTATTTGAATAAGCTTTACGATCAGAAAAGGATTCATAGAAAAAGCTGATTTATAAACATAAGACAAAAATATCTACTCTCTTGATTGGTACATGATTAAACACATTCTAGTATATTTTTCCTGTTTATTTCATTACATTTGGATTACCTGAAGAGACAGTAAAGTCTTGGAACATCATTTCTCTGTGAGGGAAGGTGGGGAAAGTAAGGAAGGCAGAGTAGAAATTCATACTTTTTGAATACTGTGACAGGCAGTCTGAACCTTTCTCCTTTCATTTTTTAGGCACCCTACACTGGTATGAATCACAGTGGTTACGCTGTTAACAGAAGAGCTGTACCAGATTATGTCGACTGATGTGGGTCAATGGCATTTTATTTTATTGTTGCTGTCATGCATTACACTATGAAAGAGTGCTAAATATTTTAAGGCAAAGTAAAGTGCCTGTAGCAAAATAAACACCTACTTTCTTTTCAGCTGTTTTATACTTATTATTGTTTATTTCTACATGTTTTAGCATTGCTGATCCCTCATCTTTCCTAGACATCCACTTCTTTGACAGAGTTCCTGACTTTCTTTTTTTTCTAATTTTGACCTTTCCTTCGCTGTTATCTTCTAGTACTTCACAATTTCTATTAGTAAAATTTTGCTTTTTTCCACTGTTTTTCAAATGCTTTCATTTCATTGAACTAGTGTCACACCAATAACTGGCTATCTGCCAGTCAGTGACACAATGATTTGTGATCCCACTTTGTCTCTCCCTCTCTTCCTCCTCAAAATATGTCTATAACTATGTTATGATGTCTTTACTTTAGAATTTTTCTGACCATTCAAATTGAAAGAAAAATCTGTGCTGTCTTGTTCAAAAACCAACATAATAGAAAAGGTACAATATTCTTCTTCTCTTCATTATTAAAAAAACCCAAACAACAACAGGCATTTTGAGATATTTTTACCAATAAAGTCTATGATCTCACTGTAATTTTATCCTGATGAAGCTTCCTTTATTCCTGCAGGGTAAAGTTTCTAAAAATAAAATTGAATGATAGCACAGCAGCCTATAATACTATTACTGTGGAACACCAAAGCAATATCTAACACAGATCAATACATGTGCTCTGAAGAGTTAGTAAAATTTAGGAAGACATGTTTGTGGCATTCAAGAAATTCTTATTCTTGTGCTCTGATCTGGAAACAGATAAGGCAATATATAATATCTTTACTATATATAGATTATTATATCAAACTCTGATGCAGTATGTTTATATGGCCTGATATGCCATGATTTACAGACCACCAAGGTCTGATTCCTCTTCCTCTTTGTGTGTAACCAGCTTGGGTTTCCACCAGGTTGTACCCATGTTGTTTATGTATATTGTACATGACCATAAAGATAATGCTAGCACATTTATAATTTTCTACACTATTTGAAAACTGGAGCCTCATTCTGCCTGTAGTATGTTTGAGAAATTGTTTTTCTCAAAGTATTTTCATTGCTGTGAATAAAAAAGGCTCACTTAATATAAGGAATAGGTTCTTCCTGATTCTGAGTTGTTTTTAGACAACCTTGACTACGATATAGTATTTCTAAATCCATTCAGCAAGACCTCTCTTTAAGACCCTGGCATATTTGTTATAATGAATAACTTATAGAATATCCTGAGTTAGAAGGGACCCACAAGGATAATCAAGTCCAGCTCCTGGCCCTGCACAGGACACCCCAAGAATCACACCACGTGCCTGAGAGCATTGTCCAAACACTTCTCAAACTCTGTCAGGTTGGTGCAGTGACCGCTTCCCTGGGGAGCCTGCTCCAGTGCCCAACCACCCTCCGAGTGAAAAACCTTTTTCTCATATGAAGAACCTTTTCCTGGTATCTAACCTAAGCCTCTTCTGGCACAGTTTCTTGCCATTCCCTCAGGTCTTATCACTGGAGATGTGTTAAACCTGTCATAAGGATGTTGTTGCTGTGCTGAAAGGGATAAAACAGATATTCTAAAAGGAAGTACTTACTTAGTGTAAAAGGAATAATGAGCTACATGGGTCTTGGAATCTCTTAGAGTGTACATCACCTGTGTGGAAAACCTGGTTTTAGGTGATTCCTGGTTTTGAACAGATGCAGTAGTAACATAACTTATTTGTGTAGCTTTCTCTTTACTGTGTCTGGTTTTTTATCATTATTCATAGGCCAGGTATTTTCTCCCCTGGCTCCTGATGGAAACATACTTATATTTCACCTGGGTGTCCTTTATTTGATAAAAATCATCCATAATCTCCTACAAAATATTTAATCCTTCCTCTCTGGTATCTTCCAATAAACCTTGAACACCTCTGGAGTGGCTTAAGTACCACATTACTTCAACAATATAGATTTTTAGCCTTGATTCATGAATAAGAAGTTCCTTATCACAGACTGAAGATAAAGTTATTTTATACTTCACACATTGCCCCTGTTATATATTTCCTACTGATTTTTTCTTTGCTTAGCAAATTTTCTTTCTGTAATATAAGAAATCAATTAAAACAGTTTGAACATTTAGAATTTAGATTGTCTTTCATACTTTTAAAATTCCTTCACTTTTGAAAATGTCATGATCTCAATTAAAAATGCTTAGTTTTAATTTTCATATACTATCGCAGTTTTGTAGGCTATGTGAAATAATTTTGGAAATATCTCAGTAGAGCCAGTTTCCATACAAGATGCATAGAAAGGATGAAAGTTACAATTTATTCCAAGATTTCTGACGTGCAGATTCCTTATGTCTAGCTCTGATTTTACTTGGTTACAGTTTCCTACTGACAAGGGACAATTTTACTTCCTTGATATTTTACTTTAGTTTTCTCTCTTCTTAATTGTTTTTCTCCTTTTGGCCTAAATATAGACTCCAAAACTGAGCAGGCTGGAGCCTCAGCAGTTCCATGTCTTCCTTCTATTATATCTACAGTTAAAGCCAGCCTCTCCTCCATCTATTTCTCCACAAGGTCACTTCTGTTACCTTAATGGCATGGCTCTCTTGAAGAGATTGCTCTCATGTCACTTATTATATATTAATTTCCTATATAACTGGCTTTTCTTTTACCTCCATATTTCAAGATACAGACCTTTTGTATGATGTCAGCAAATATATCACAGTTGGTCCCTTTCTGGGGACACATTCTATTCCCTTTCTCTAATTCCACCTTCATGGGCAGTTACCTGTAAGTATCACACATTTTAAATTGCTCTTCCTGCAATTTGAAAAAAATACGAAATATTTGACCTATTTAATATGCTGCCAATTGTGGTGCTCAATAAAAACAACCGCCCTATATTTTCAAGAATTACTTGCATTTTGCAAAAGGTAGGTTTTATGTCTTTTGGATTGAGTAGCTGCTCAGATGATTGAGGTTATATCTTAGTTTGCTGCTTGTAATGGAGCATCACTCCAGTGCTTTATCATTTTAGGAGCAATAGCACTACATGAGCTACTCTCTCTTGGCTGCTGTGTTCACATACACACATCTGCTAATGTTTTCCTGCTGCTGTTTGAAAGGTTGATTTGGAATCAGGGCTGCTTACGCTTAGTTCCCAGGAGACTAGCAAACCCATTTACCTAAGACTGTTCATTGAAAACACATCGTGCTATTCAAGGTAAAGAAATAATACTTCTGGCATAGTTGTTACAGAAGTGAAAAAAGCAAAGTACCCCATAAGAAACATATTGAGTGACCCATTGTTTCAGATTTCTTACTGTGAATAAGAAGTGGTTCAAAGATCAAGCAGTGTCCAAATCTCAGCTGAAATGCCTCATCCATCTTTACCTAATACAACACTTAAATGATGAGAGACAGTAGAATTCTGTGTGCACAAGCACTAGATACAGATCAAGAACTATCCAAGATTAAATGACTCTTCTGTAGTTTGCCTGATGCAAAGACTTACAGCCTAATATTTAAAACCATTATCTTGTTCTAAGTGCCATTCTTAGAATTGTGTAAGAATAACTTTCCAAAATCTTTATGGAGCATTATATGTTTTCTCCTGGGTGCAAAAGTATTACGGGGTTCTTTCACAAAGCAGGATACTGTCTGTCAAAACTGCTGCTACTAAAGGGTCCTACCCCTCATTTTTCATATAAGACAGTTCAGTGTTCCTCTTCATCATTTGTGTCTGTGTATACCTACATCATTAATTATATCTGTGGAGCTCTGGGAACAATTCTTGTTAATTAACTTCCTTTCCCTTTGCTGACTAGCTGCCAGTGCAAAATATAGACTACTGAAGAAATTAAGCCCTGACTGGTTTTTTGCTCATGTGCTTATCCTTGTTTTAGTTTGTAAGTGCCCTGGATTTCAGAGAAAGTAAAACTGAAAGTTACATCTACACTCTTTGACATAATTTGATAATTTATTCCACATCTTGAAACTATCTAATAGGTGAACTGAGAATTTTTGTCTCTGATCATCTTAAAATAGTAGGGTGTAAAATAATACTTTTCTTTATATTCCACTATATCATATAAATTATGAAAAAGTATTTTTAAATGAAGGGAAATACTGCTTTTGCTGTAGATCATTCCACAATATCTCTTCAACCAGGAGAGTTTTTGAATTCAAATTCAGTTTGAAATTATTCTTTTTCCTCAAAGTACTTTCAAGGTGGTCTACTTCAGCCCACTAGAATGGCTTTTCAGAAGATGGAGGTGAGATCATCACTACATGTTGGGTGGTTTTAGTTTATATTTTATTTTGTTTATCAAATGAGAGGTTGGAGGTCATTATCTGTGCTTTAGAAAACATTGTCTGGTTCTGCATTATCAAAACCAAACTCAAAATCCAGTCTTTATGTCCACATCTGGCATTTGAACCAAAGTGCTATAAGTGAGCATGACTACTTCAAAACCTCACTCCTGGTATGAACTAAAACACTAATGTAGACTTCACTTGGCTGGCAGAGCAGTTATGATGATCTCTTGTCTAGATTTCTTTCTGAGTGTTTGGGAAGGGAGACAGAATATGACGATTTCCAATTGAAAGGTTTTCAGAAGGTTTTAGTATTTTGAAAGGTCTTATTTTAATGACTACATACAAAACACCCTAAAGTACACACAAATACTCATTAGCCTCGTGGAAAACAGAAGTCAGAAATGTAAGAGGAAGGATGATCTAAGAAGGAGCTGGCTCAGAAATTCCTGTGATTCAAGGAGCACTGCAATTCTGCCTTAGTTCTAAGGACCATTTAATCTCTTTCTGTGCCTCTTGTCAAAAAATATTCAGCCAGTTTTATATCATCTTTATTTTGCAATCAGTTTCACATTAAGGAGACAATTTTCCCTGCAGCTTGTGAAAGCTCTCAACGGAATGCCAGAAAGGCAGTGGTGCAGGGCTGCCAACAAGGGAGGCAATGCAAGTCTAGATGGAGCCATATGGTGATGGATCAACAGGCTCTGATTTATAGGTCTAGATCTCTGAATAGTTCTGAATACTAAGAGAATTATGAATCTCTGAATTCATAGAACAGGGGATTACTAGTATATGGGGAAAAACTAAATTTATAAACCAGAATATTGCATGTTTCATTTTCCATTCATTGAAGAGAATGATTAAATTATAAAACCTGAGTGCTTTTTAAGTTTAGAAAAACTACACTAGTATGTGCTTTCTATTGCAAACTAGCTGAAAGCAATTTTTTTCATACTTACTTTAATAAATTTCTCAGTAAAGAGATTCTCTGCATTATTTGGACGTGAATGAGAGACAAAGTATAATCACTGATAAATTCAGATCTCAAGCACTGACATGCTTGGTAATTATATCATTTGGAAGATGGATTACCTTTGTTTATGTTGCTGTTTTCATTGTCTCTTCATTAGAAGATCTAATTATTGTTATGTATACATTAACATGGACTTTTTAGGTTAAGCAGTGAGTTTTAAAAGTTTTAATCATAGTGAGGACTGAAAGTTTCCCAACTTTGGTTCATAGGCTTTTCTCTACAGTTTAGAGTATGTAATTGTCTGCAAACAGTCTAACTTGCAATTATCTGAAGCTAACCCATTTTAAATTTAATATTCTCTATCTGCTAGCCTTTCCAAATTTCCTAGTATTTTTATAAACATTTAAAAAATACTGTTAGTATAAGATTAATCTACATGTCTAAAACTATACTCTCTCTAATGGTCTGGTTTATAAAGTGTATGTCACTGATTTCAAATAATGGGATAAGTAATTTTGCATTTTTCTTTGCAGAGAATCCATTTCTGGTCCAGGTTAAATAACTATAATAAAATGGTTACTCAGTGCTTTGTATAGCACACCAAGTATTGGTTATTTTGTTGCTGTTTGGAAAAAAAGGGCACTCTTTATATTCTTCTTTTACAGTAGGACCTATTCTGCACATTGGTTGCATATTGGTAATTCCACTGAAACTCATTAGTACCTTTCCTTCCCATATTTTCTCATTTTCTATATGCAAATTTAGATGTTCCAGCTGACATTCTCTGAATGTCACCAATAATTTTGTAGAAAGCAGTCTGTGCCATGTGTTTAGTATGTCCTAAAATAACTAGAAAGAAAATTTACTTATGTCACAGAAGGAGGAGTCTTGTGAAAATTTTTTAAATTAGAAGAATCATTATAAAATAAATTTTTTAAATGAAAAATACTTTGGAAATATTCTGAAAACTTTATAATGTGAAAGTAATGTCAGTATAGAACTGTCTATATGGGATAGTTCTTCACTTCAGTTAAACATTATCACTGGATCATTGTATCCTGAAATTTAAGGAAAAACCTCATTGAAACTCACAGTTCTATATTTGGTTTTTTTATCAGTACCATACCTAATAACATATTCCAAATACAGGGAAGAAGAACATTTTTACTGTTTTGAATTGCAATCACTCTTCAATTCAATGAAATTGAATGCAAATTAAATATTTAAATTAAAACTTTTAGAGGACAACTGAAATACCATAGAAGTAACAAATCATATGAAAGGCTGGTGAAAATTGAGAATTTCATGGAAAACTACATATATCTATGATAATTTCATATAATATTAAAGTGTGTCTTATTTTTTATCTAGATAATTTACACAATTTTTTGAATAATATGCAATTTTTCTTTAAAATTACATATTATTCTACTAAGAATCTATTATTCATTTTTTATAACAAACCCTTTTCCTTCTTTTTCTAATTCCATTTTAGATATCTTGAATATTTTTGCAAGTGGCCAATACATATTATTGCATACAGTTTTGACTGATCTGTAATTCCATTTTAATTCACTACTTTTCTTCCTTTCTCCATTTCTCAGAAGTGATGTTTGATGCGTTATATTCCATTTGTCTTTCCACATTTATACTGACTATACTATTTCAGTAAGGACACACAAACAATAATTGCTGTCTTGCAAAACATATAGGGACTGCAAACATAAATTCAGTTGTACATTATAAACTGGAAGGTAGCCCACTCGTTGAAGTCATAGTCCCTTAGTTTTCATGATAGTGATAAGCAAAGGCTGTCGTGTTTTGCTGTCGCACTTTTAGCAAAGTAAAATTCTAACAGGAAAAAATGCAAGGAAAATATTGAATTAACTATTTTTCTTTGATATTATGATGTATTTGCATTACAGCTTAGGTATCATAGTCTTCCAGCAGGTCAGTTGGGGTTTTTTGCTACAATTTGTGCAGCTTAGTGGACCAGCAAGATACAGTTTATACTCAAACCAAAGAATTTAGCATCATTAGTTTCAATGAGTTTAGCATTATTTTCAATGAAATCTAAAAAAAAACCAAAAAAAAAAAAAAAAAAAAACAACAAAAAAAAACCAGAACAAACAAACAAACAAACAAACAAACAAAAAAATATTATTCCAGATCAATTAAGAGGGAAAAGGAAGTAAAGAAATTATTACAGAAATCCTTTAATAATAACTTTTTTTTTTATACACAGTCGACCCCTTATTTTCTGGTGTTACAGGAAATTTTTGTAGATTTTTGCTGCCCTTCTTATTCCCAAGGTCAATAACTTTCATATGAAATTGTACAACAGCTCATTTAAAAAGATGTTCTTTTAGGTTCAAAGTTCTCTATTCTGGAAGATAGGAATGCTATCCTGCATTACAAAATTTTTATCTTACTTAAGTTTACCTGAAGTTTTTACTTGATTCTGCAGTTTGCAAGTAAGAACAGCTAACATGATAATATTTTGGCTAGTCCATGATAGTCTTTTATTAAGAATAATTTTTTGTGTCTTTAATTGAGAATAAGGGATTATTTTGGATTTAGGTTTATAATTTTTAAGAGTGACTGACAAAAAATCCATGCTGAAATGGTATGGGAAGAGGATTGTTGAATTTTAATCACTTCATAAAGGGAAGAAAGATTAGATGTAGTTTTGATCCAAAATGAGTTTCTGTGTGTCTTTTTTTCTCCCAGTAGAAATTAGTGAAACATTTCTTTTTCTTAGCATGCCCTCTGATTTTGACTCCTATGAATATTCTTTCAAAGAATTCTTTTCCTATGTTTTCCTTTACCTGTCTCAATTCTTCACGTTTTTTTTATTAAATTTGATACTAAAGCAGAACAAATCAAAACAAGAAGCAGTATATTAATAGTCTGTCCTTTCTCTTAAATAGTAGCTTTGTGCCAGGGTAATTACAACTTTATTTCTTTTAAGACATGTAGTTGAGAAAAATATGAAACCTGCTATGACATGTGGCATAATAAAACAAGATCCATAGTTGTGTAACCACAATTTACTTGTTTCAGGACAGTGTACCCATCTATTTTCTCTTATAATTAGATTGTAAATTTCAACAGGGAAGGCTCCTTGTCATAAATCTATCAAATACCTAGCAGCATACAGTCCAATTCTGCCTGGAATGTCTTAGAATATCTACCATAAAATAAAAGAATAATAAGTATTGAGGACTTACTTATAAATATTCTGTTCCATTTGTCTCTCAGCATTTCCCTAACACAAACAAGCAAGAGACATTATAGTACATAAGGATTTTCTCCCCTGCTCTTTCTCCACGAATGATATAAATTCTCAAATGATGCATGTCTACCTTCCTGTACGTGACAGAGTGAGGACACACTGTAATACACATATTTATACTAAGGATTAAGAAGTGTAGAATTCTGCATGCTAGTCAGAAGACTCTCTTGAACATGGGAACATGGTCCTATGAAGTAACTTTACTGTCATGATACAGTTTAAGCATTTGCATTTTCCTAGTGGTTCTTAAGTTAAGCTTTCACACATTAGCAAATGTGAGCAGCTGCAGTATTCATCCTCTGAACTAAGACAGAGAACTTTTGTCTTTCATGTCACTTGGAAATCAATTTAAATCTCCCCAGAGAAATGTCTATGTATCTATAACTTGGATACTTAATTACTTCTATCCAAGAGGGAAATGCCTTTCTATCTCTGTCCTGTCCTGTTTACCAAAGAAACGCATCTAATTATTTCAGTCTGCCCTAAAGTGAACAGTATGTGTTGGTAGCTAGTAGGGGCTTTATGAGTTCTTCAGTCAAAAGCACAATTTATAACAGGAGGAAATAATGATCTTATTTACAGCATTAAGAAAGAAAAATTTGTTTTTCCCACTATGATTCTGTCAATCTTCCACAAGTTAATACTTATGTTTTTTATAGTTTCCTATCTCAGAAATATCCACCAATTCAAACTGAAAATACTGGTTCTTTGCTTCTTTTGTTCTTGTGTATTTCAGATCTATCTTCCATTAATGTGACTTTTTTCTGGTAAGAAATTGTAAGATGAGAGATTGTTTAATGCTCTTTCTATAAGGTAACATAAGCTATTCTGTAACTTTCATTAGTTTGATGGGGTATTAATATTTATTAAAATTAAATCAAACAGTATTTTTAAAATAGTGAACATCCGAATAATCAATCAAGAAACTACTAAAGTCTCTTTGATGAGGATCTCAACAGGCAGGTGCAGCAGCAGATTTTCTCTTTCAGTTAAAGCTTCTTGTTTCAGTGTTGTGGTGAAAGGCTTAGTGCCAATATCTGCTTTAGCTATACTTAGTATAGGTACAAAATAAGATTCATGTTTGAAGATCTAGTGGGTAGATACCCTACTATTCTCAAATAAAAAGCCAGCACTCCCAGAAACTATTATTTTGTTAAAATAAGGTCACTCTGAATTTACTTATACAAGATTCATTCACTTACAGACCAGTTTTTTGTTTCTACTTTTATTCATGTGATGTCTAATACAAAATACACTAATAATCTTGGAATTGCCCTTAGAAGGGAACACAAAATCTTATATCTCCTCCACCTCCTCTTGATCCCATTTCCACATTATAATCATAAATATGGCTAGTATTTTTGGATAGCTTTTTTTTAAATTCTTTTTCATTTGCTTCCATTCAGCCTCGTTATTTGCTTTCCTGGCTAGATAAGATTCTTGAGAGGTGAATAGCAAGAATCCTTGTGTGGGAACACAAGTAATTAAGAGTACTTGGGGTTCAGTTTGTCTGGTTTGGGGATTTTCTTTTCCTAGAGAAATAGGCTAGTATTATCTGTGGAATGTCACATTTCTAGGGTTTTTGAGCAAGTACACAACTGTGTTCCCTAAAATGCAGACTGAAAAAAACCTGTGTAGGCAGTGCTTCTCAGACAGGGAGCAGGGGCTCATAATAGAGACCAAGAGAGGAGCAAGAATGCATTAAGCTGGAACTTTGGCCAATCATTTCATAATGTGGAGCCATGCTTCAGGCAACAGAATACATTAGTGCCTTTTTCTGAATCACTCCCATTAATTTAGATAGCTGAAATCCTCATAATTTTCACTTAAAGAAAAAAACTTACTGAAAATCTTATCTATTGAGAACAGAAATACCTATATCTAGCAATTAATTCAAATGCATCATAAATTCCCTATCTAGTAAACTAAACTGCTGTTATACTGAGGTAATTTTAAAGCTAAAATAAGATTAATCTGAGCTTTTCACTCTCTGTTCTACTCATTCTGAATGCAAAGGAGCACTGTCATCCAGTAGCCTTAAGGGCTAAGGTATAAATTACGTAAATACAGCTGTATGTTAGACACCTTTGGAATGCTACTAAAAGACCCTTGTGTTACATGAGTTAGTCACAGGAAAACATTGTTGCACCCAAAGACAGGAGTGTTTGAAAGACAGCTCGATGTGGTCATAAAAGGTTTTTATTCACTTCCCTGATGTTTTGATTAGAAATAAAAATACCTCTCCATCCCAATAATATTCATTTTAACAGAGAAATATTTGAAAGTTCATTTTAAAATAAGTGTAACTGCAGTATTTTTTGTTGTATTACTCTCTGTTTGGTTATCCCTTTGGCTGACTGATTACCATGCAACTGTGTGTTTGACTCTTTCATGAATCACCAGTGTCCCATCTTCAGTTTCAGACTTCTAGTCAACAGTGTTCCAACAGTGGGCTGAAGACAAGATTTAAGACTGTAAACCCCTGACAGTTCACTGTGATGGCATTATCAGTTCTGAAGTTAATATTGCAGCATTTGTTCATTTTCTGAGTAGAAGGGTGTTAATTAATTCATTTACTAATGTAACATTTTTCACAAAACATACCATTTCAAATAGTAACCTTATTGAGAAAGTGTTGATGATAAAGCAATAAATGTTTTCAACTTGGAAAGGTGTTGTTTGTCTGTAATGTAAATTACACGTGAGACCCTAATTTGGCCAGTCTCAAGTCTGTAATGTCGTTTTTCATTTGCTATTTTGACAATACTTTGCTGTAAGTAAAAATTGTGTTTTGCCTCTTGAGAAAGACACGAATATCATACACTGTCCTATTACTCCAAATGTACATAAAAATCCTTCCTAATTCCATGCATACCTTGAAGTCATATTTCTGAAGACATACAGTTTATTCTAGTAATTTACAGTAATATCATACAGGAAATTAATTTTCTTCAGGCAATATACCATACAAACCCATATTCACAATATTCATATTTTATCATCTTTGAAATTCCCATTCTTCCAAAGGACTATGGCTGTGACAGAATGTGCAAACTTGACATTTTAATTTTATCAATTTTTCTAACTTCTCTGATTTACATATATGGATTTTTAATGAAAAGAATAGACAGACTTTGAATGTCATCACTGAAGATTTTTTTTATATTCCTGCTATTTCCAGTAGATCAACAACAGCCATAGAATATACATGCTAGCTTTAAGGTTTTTGAAAAGCTTCCTAGATGCATTATATAAGTCTGCAAGTTCAGAATATGCTGAGGACAGTCTGCTTCTGAAACCCATATATTATAGTCAGAATCATTCATATCAAAACCCTTATTTCCATGGACAACTGCTGAAGTCAAGTATATATTGTTATTAATTCAAAGCGATTCCTGTGAAATTCTTAACTTTACAGTGACTTTGACAAACTGCATAATTCATGCTTTAAGTAACTTCATTTAATCCTAACTTCACCATTTATTTTAGATTAGCATTTTAATGACATGCATAACAAGGCTGTTTAAGCTTTGCAGATTTTCTTCATATGCTTATATACTTATATTTGATTATAGAGTTTTGGTTTTCCTCTGGTGTATTTAAAAAGATGAAGGACACAGTACCTGTAATTATAGGGAATGTTAACAACTGGGTTAGGGGCACTGCAGTATAAAAGGAAGCAAATCAGAATCAGCAGTGGAAAAAAAAATAGAAAAATGTGTTTTCATTGTTACATACACTTTTTACATGTATATATTGCAATATTGCTAATGTTGATGACTTTTTACAGCCTGAGAAAGATACCAGAAAATTCATGAAATTTACAGCTAAATATTGGATGCATTCTAATTTCTAAACAGAATGAGAGTAGTTGTGTGGTGTGTGCACATGCTAAACCAGTAGCTGGTTGTGCAAAATAGAGAGCTCACGCCTTTTTATTGTCAGAGGCATGACCAATGAATCAAGTTTTGGTTTTCTTTTTGTTGTTGTGATTTGGGTTTTTATGTTTTGCATTTATTCTGGGTTTTGGAAGGTTTTGTTTCTTTTTTTTTTCTGTTCAGTCAGTGTTATTGAAGAGCTGTGCTGCTTCCAAGACTTTCTAAATCCACTAAAAGCTAAGAAACGGTTCTAGTATTGAGTTAATTCTGTGATTAGATGTTCAGAGTTAGCTAGGTGCTGGAAAAAACTTATCTTAGATGAAAAGCAACCACTGTTGGCTTTTGTACTGTATTTTTAAAGAACTTGAAGACAGTGATTGGCAGAACTACTTTGCTATTTCCAACTTTTCAAAGCTGGATTTTTTTTCCATATCCAATTTGGATTTTCTTTCAATTATTTTGGGACATAATAAATATTCAAACAAATAATTTAATACCCTCCACAAAGAATGATGAAGTGGAAATTTGAAAAAGCACCAAGCCTTTCTGCTTCCTTCACAAAGTTTATACAGTAAAACATGTTTTGATTTTATCAGAGACATCATCATTCCTTTAGAGGTGAAGAAACTCTAGCAAGTTTTTGACAGCTTCATCACAAGGAAGAACCTCTAGAGTCTGAAACCTCCGTCCAGTATGTCTGTGATAGAATAAATTAACATATGATTTTTTTTCTCTTTGAAGTTATGGCAGTATTTTGGCTAGATATGATTGAAAAGAACTTAAGTGTTGCAAAATAAGATGTCTATATTCTCCAGAGCATGACCTAAAAATGTAGGTGAAGCAATTAGTCTGGAAGATTTTTCTCCTTCTGTCTAGGACATTTTCAAATTCAATTTATAAAAACAGTAGACAAGTAAGATAAAACTTTTTCTTAAATAGGATTTTAGTCAAAGCAGCTATAGCATTCAACAATGATTTTTTTTATTGCTGAAGCTGTTGCTGGAATATCAGCCATAATTTTTGGGCAGTGCAGTTATCTTTGTGGAAGATTAATAAATGTATTCAACACTGTGCTTTGCCTCTGGTATCATTTAGTTTCATGTCTGTTCTATACAGCTGCTAATAAGCTTCTAGGTATGTCCATGACATTTATGAATCTTAAACTAGAGAGTATTAACTGAAGACGTTCCTCTGTATTGGGCAAAGATGTGTGGAATTCTGTTGTTTCAGAGAAATATCTCAGTTCAGCTGAATCACATTTTGGAATGGGAATAGTAGTTGCTTTAAGTTATTGCCTGAAGGTCCTCTTTATGTCCTCACCTTCAGAGCTTAAGACCATCCATCCTTGGTTAGTATGTATAACTCCAAACCTCATGAATTTATGGAAGTACTCCAATTCAAATATTAACTTCCAAATAATGGAGAAAGGCAGTGCTCAGAATGAACATTTCCCGATTCCAGAGATGAAAAGAACTTTCAAAGTGATGACTCAGATTTGTGATAAATTGAAACTTTTACTTTGCATCCAAGTTTGGCATTTATCAGGTTTAGTATCTTTAGTGTCAGATTTGAATTCAGTTCTTTACCTAATTTTACATATTTATTTTCTTCAGTTTAACTTTGCAGGAAAACCACTGAATTTTAATCCTCAAAACCCCAAATTGTAATTCAAAACCAAATCCACATGTATAAAAAATATTTTAGAGGTAATATTCAGTTTTCTGTTCTTCTTTTTTACTTTGAAAAGATTTAAAAGGACCCTACTCTCAGATCAATTACAGACAAACCATGCTTGAATTTCTCAGACAACAGAAATTCAAAAAACTGAATTCCGTCCCCTAGGACTGTTTTATATGGCTTGAAAGAAGGTATTGCTTATTCAAAGATGATTTAAAAAAACATTTTACAAACTACCTAGGAGTCTGAGTGATGAAGATACTGTTTTGAATGTCCAAAAAATGTATGGGTTTTTATCTTTCTTCTCCTTTTTAGCGCAATTTCATTAAGAGGAGTTTGCGCAATCACTTATATGTCTGTCATTTCCATTTACCTGGGGTCAATTTAACTAAGTTTGACACAGAACTACCAGAACTACTGGTTTTGACACAGAGCTCAAAACCAGTATATGGTTCTGAGTTTTTAAAATTCATGGGTGGGTAGAAAGAAAAGTATATACCACATTGAAAGAAAAGCTGCTTCAGGAGCTAAGGAGTTATCTATTCTTTCTGAATTCTAGGATAACTCAGGTTGACTTGAACCCTGGCAATTCCTGTTCGCTCCTGCCAAGGTGATAGGTGGGAAAAGGGCGTAGAAGGAACCAGAAATAAACACAAGGTAGGCGAGAAGCAAAGCTGTAAACTCAAGATGCCACAAAGCAGATGTGTCGTAGGTAGAAACAACACAAATCCTTGGGAAAATAGTTCAGCTTGCTTCATTGTTCACTAAAAAAAAGTGACAAATCAAAGTTGATTTTTAAGTTTACACTCCTGTAAATGCTTTTGAGAAAATACTGAGACAGAAATAAAGTGAACTGCTTAGAACTTGATAAGGAGTAAATGCTGGTAAATTCAAGAGTGATATGATTATATAAGATGTTCAGGTACAATACACTGTGATCCAGGGGCATAATCAAACTTTTATATATGTTATCGAGAGGTCACTTGCCAGCTGAAATTAGTATCTCTATTTCAGCACTGCATTTAAAACCTTGAATCACAGTAGATTTTGTGATTTTAAGAGTTACCTTAAATACTTACATACGCACAGATTTCCTATTTGAAAGATGTTTTCAAATTTTGTACTACACTTTGCATCTCTGAGAACATGTCTGGTTCTGGAAGCAGAAATGAATAGTTAATGCAGTCTTTAGGGTTCTAATTTTTACTACAAATTTTTAAGAATCTAGGGACTTTGCATCCTATACCCACATGAAAGTCTTTATCTTTCTTCACCACATGAAGCGTGGTTGGAACCTTTGAAAAAAATTTGGAAATGCAAGCTGCTAAAAAAAAAAAAACTTTGTTGCATAGGAGGTACAGACAAACTAAAGGTCAAAATCTGCTTGATGTGCGCTGCATTTTGCTATGATTTGATGTAGATACAAGCAAATGCATTTGAGCAGAATCCAGTGTATGATCAGTCAAATGCACGTGGGTTTAAAGGTTTTGAACCTCATGTAATCTCTTTTGAAGTTCATAAAATCTTAATAAACTTTTTTCCCCCTTTTGAGAATCGTGTGTTTTCATGGTGCTTATTTTTTCTTCTGAAGCCACCTTTTTGATTGCAATTTTTGTTATTCTCAAAAACAGCATCAGTAAATAATTGCAGCAAGTTAATAATTTTTGCCAATCTGTCTGACTAATGTATGCATTTTGGCTTTGTTTGGATTTTTTCGGTCAGATGTAATTTGATTAAAATCAGGTTTTCTGAAACAGAAAATAGCTTTAAATTTTGAACAAAAATATTACTGAAATAGGATTAACTTCAGCGTTTTAGGCCTAGAATCATAAAAATACTATGGCAAGCTGATACATCCGGCTGCTGTATTTGGGGGATCATCTAGGCCTCTGGCCCAAAGTAGGGCTGAATTCAAAGCTGGAGCCAGATGTCCCTTTGTCTTTTTGGGCCAAGCTTTGAGTTTCTTAAGGGCAAGATTTCACTGCATGTCTGAAGAAGCTGGTCCATGTTTAATCTCACAGTGCAAATAGTTTTTCTATATATTTAATCATAATTTTCATATTGTTAACATGTGCCTGTTGCATCTTGTCTTGTGCATGTCATCAAGGAAACTGGCATCTAACAGTTGATTTTCAAGTTTAAACTCCTGATTCTAACTTTCTCAGGTAAGTAGCTAGAAACAGGTATTTACACATTCAGTGATGGCACTCAGTCATCTCCAGCACTGCCTCAGTGAGCTGAACCTCCTCTGACAGTGCCCATTTCTCTGACTGCCATTGAAATACAGGTTAGTTTTACATAACTCTTTCTGGTAGCATGGCTTTAAAATAAATTGAATACTAATGCTTCATTGGGATTGGAAAGATATCTGCATTTATTTCTACCTTTATATCTTTTTACATATTTATGCCTTTTATAATTCAATCATCAATCTTATATTAGGATAATGAGTAACAATTTTTATTTGCATACAGATTCTTTAACTTATTTTATAGATTTTCTCACTTTTGACAGTGAATGTTCTGATTCTATTCAAATATGGTCTGTCAGTGTCTTGTCTTTTGTGTGTGAGGTCAAATTAATGATTAAAAATTCTGAAGCTTAGAGGGGAAGTTTTGTCATAAGGGTTATAAAACCTTTAACAAGGCTACTAAATAAATAACGATATGTCAGTTTTTCCATTTTTGGGTATTAGAAGACTTGAAAGTTTTAATAAAGGACCTTCATGGTTAAGAGGCATGAAAAATTTTGGAATGGATTTGCTTTAGTTCGGAGAACCTAAAAAGACCTGTTTTGATGACGAAGAAGAAGTAGCCATCCAATTCTCATGTCTTCAGTTAGAAAACTGGATTGCCACAGTCATTGTGCCATAGATAAATTATCTGTGATGCACTGACAGTCAGTGAGTGCATTTATGGGATGACAGGTGACTGTATTCATTTAAGCACAAGTATATCTTATTAGCTATAATAAGAAAAAGTGCTAGTTTATATTCACTTTTTTTTTTTTTTTATTCTCCTATATGTTTTCTTTAAAACTACTTCTGAAAGTGAAAAGTATATCAAAAAGCAGGAAATACAAAATGTCTGAACTAAATGAAGGAGATTAAAAGAAAAAAGTTACTTTTGATGGTTCTTGTCAGACTATAGGTTCAATTTTCAAATACTTTTATTCAGTATGTCCTAAATACGGCAGATCCAGAGAGTTTACTTAAATTTTGTTTTTTCATCTGCTGTTTTCTAGTCTTCCTGGTATATTGGCCAAGATGAACCTAAAATAGGTTATACGAAGCATCTAAAATATGTTATAGGAAAACGTCTTCAAAATCACTGTGGTTATCATAGTAAATGGAGTGATGGAGGATTCTTTGTCACAGTAAACTAATTGGTCTCTCAACACATAGTGTATTTCTAGGAAACACCAGTAATTTATTAACTATTCATCTGCTTTCACTTGAAGTCATAATTATTTTTTGAAAAAACTCTGCATTGCCATACATCCATGAAAGGCGCTGCCTCTGTTGATAGCCTCTGTAAAGATGTTTCATGCTCACAATGCATAATATATATGCCTTCTCCTGAGAAAGGAATTTTTTGATTTTTTTTTTTTTTTGAGTGAAAGGAATGTGGCATGGGACATATAATACTTTAAGTGCACTAGCAATAGCGTTTATGTATCCCAAGAACACTGTGTCTTAGTAAATTACTCATTCTAGGTAAATGATGGGAAACCAAAGTTAACATTTTTATAGGGTTTACAGACAGAGGTGTGATGGAAAACATATACGATTCTTTACAGAATCTGGATTTAAGACAGGATGAAAGTATCTATATGCACTCAGATTATAAATTTGTAATTTTATGTGTGTAAGGGTGGAATAATTTGTGCTTAAAGAATACAAAAAGTATGTTCCAGTATTTAGTTTTAGTTGAACTTTTACATTTTTAATATATTTTTTAACTCCTCTCCTGAGTTTACCTTAAAAAAGAGAATGGAAAAGTTTGATTTTGATTAAAAGAGTAAAATAAATATATCTAGTTCTATTTTCCCTGTCTTCCTATAGGTTTAGTGAAATATCCAAGGTACAACAATATAGGAAATGAAAAATAGAAAAATGGCTAGAAGTGCAGTCATTACTGGTAAAGCCTTTGTCATCTTCCTTAAAAATTAGTCATCTACATGGGGAAAAACCTGGCTTCAGTTTTCTCTTCCATTGTAGGAAATATGAGTCTTGCACATCTTAAAGACACATTCTCTTTTCTGATGTCACATTTTCCTCCTGATCTTCCAGTTCAATAATTGTTGCTCTTGTAGCCCCTTGGAACAAATGAAATTGATTCCAAGAAAACTATCTGGAGAAAATGATCTGAAGTTGTTAGTAATTTTGATGATACCTAAGCTGCAATGTTACAGAGATAGATTTTCTTCAAAATTTATTTCAAGCTGGTATGTTGGAGTCCTTGAGAAACAATCAAGTAAAAAAAAAAAAATCCCAGCAATGCAACAAAGTTCAGGGAACTTACAAGCAATGAATTTTCCAGATTCTGCTGTCCATGCTATATTCTTCTTCAAAATTCTGCCTATGCACTGCATTCAGGTTTGGGAAGTGATATAAGGAGCAGGGGGAAAACTACACTAAATATCAAATTTTGGCTGTGGTTTCATATTTTCTTTTTCTGTGTTTGCTTTCAGATTTATTGAAAATATAATGGCTAGAAAGAAGTGTTAATGCAAAAAAGAAATTAATATAGGCTTGAATATCAGACTGCAGAAGGACATCAGACTAGAGAATAATATCAGAGAAGCAGTTAATTCTACTAAAGTAATCGAGGCAGAGTTTTTGTTTCTGTTTTTAATCTGACTTTGGATGACATTTCGTAATTTCCAAGAACAGGTTTACCCAAAGTAGTCTCGATCATTCTGATTGACAGGAATGGCATTGATGGGAATAGGTAGATTCATCAGGTCAATGCTTCCTGGAGCTTGGCAGCTCCAAGGCTGGTGTCATCAGAAAAATTTTGAGATTTTGACTATGGGATGATCTATTGACATCTAACAGAATGTGCCTTTCTTATAGGGGGAAAAAGAGTTCTAGCACAGGAGCTAGTGAGGGTCATTGATAGAGCTTTAAACTATCTTGGAAGGGGGAAAGAGACAAAACTGATTCTGGTAGACAGAAAGTTGAACATGAGCCAACAGTGCCCTGGCAGCCAGGAGAGACAACCTGGGGTGTCCTGGAGTGCATCAGGCCCAGCATCACCAGCTGGGCAAGGGAGAAGGTTGTCCCACTCTGTTCTGCACTGGGGCGGCCTCACCTTCAGTGCTGTGGGCAGGTTTGGGTGCCACAATATGGGAAATATAGAGCATCCAAAGGAGGACAACAAAAAGGGAAGATGAAGGGCCTTGAGGCAAAGCTGTATGAGGGGTGTCTGAGGTCACTTGGTCTCAAGCCTTGAGAAGAGGATAGTGAGGGGAGACCTCATTGCAGTCTATAACTTCCTCATGAGGGGAAGAAGAGGGGCTGGCACTCTGGTGACCAGACTGGAAGGAATGACCTGAAGTTGTGTCAGAGGCAGTTTAGGCTGGGTATTAGAAAAAGGCTTTTCACTCAGAGGGTGGCTGGACACTGGAACAGCTCCTCAGAGAAGTGGTCACAGCACCAAGCCTGACAGAGCTCAAGAAGTGTTTGGACAATGCTCTTGGGCACAAGGTGTGACTCTTGGGGTGTCCTGTGCAGGGCCAAGAGTTGGACTTTGATGATCCTTGTGGGTCCGTTCCAACTCAGCATATCCAGTGATTCTGGCTTAGAATTTTTTGTTGTGCCACAGCTGTCCAAGTAAATCTAACATTTCAGGATGCATTTCATAATAATGGAATTAACATGGCTGTGATTGTGTTTAATATTTTATACAACATTAAAGTGGAAACTCCTACTTCAGAATAAAAGCCTTAAATTGGGATAATTTACATTCTTTACTGATTAAATTGCAAAGAAATGAAATAAAAAATAAATTCAAATTCATTTGAACACTGATTCTATAATTCTGTGAAAGGCAATTCTTAGATTCTACACCACACAAACCTTTTGAAATGCACAGAAAATCAGCTTTCAGTGTTCAGTTACCTTATTAATTTTGTATACTGGGCAAGTGCAAACAATGGTATTGTCTAGTTCTATTGATACTTTTGTGGGGTTGGTGGAAGAAGTTTTTGTAAATATTTCTAAAATGCCCTGTTATCAATGATCAATGTTTTAAATATAGATTTTGAAACTTCTTAAATGTATTGTTAGTTAGGTCTGCAAATAATTTCTTTAGTACAGAATGGGTTTAAGTTAGCATAAGCAATAAAAAGTTGCAAATATGAGATTGGAAAACAATCAGAAATTTAGGTGAATATGTGATTATATTCCTTTTGAAGTTAGTTTATAGATTACTTTCCTTTTCCAAAAAAAGCACATGTAAACAGAGCGGATGGAGTGTTGCAGTAGATATATTACAGTCAATTCTTTAGCAAATTTTTAATAGACATGATTTGTGAAAGTCATCACCTCTGCTAATCTTTCTATACAATGTCAAAACCCAGAATGAAAACATCTATTACTCAGTGAAGTGAATGGAAAAAAATGTGGCTTCATGCATTAGCAGTTAGTTCCATGAATAATTCCTTTAGTACAGAGTGAGTTTTAGTTAGCAAAAGCAATAAAAACTTGCAAATAAGAGATTGTTCGGGAATTCTAAAATACTGAGACGCTGCAACTGGATTCTTAGCAGATGACATTATTGCCTTGAACAATTAACAGTCATGCATTATTAATATCTTCTTTTCCTTTGAATAAAATAATTAGGAAAACAACAGAAAGAGAAATATATGCAGTTGTGTATTTTTGGTCTGTCAATAAGGATATTCTTTGAACACATTAACTAAATTAAATGCTGTTTATGTTGATAAGATAACTCGGCTTTCACATATCTAATAAATTTTATACTGTCCACCATCTTTATATTGACCACCATCGACAAAAACTATGGACATACAAATCATAATTTTTTTGAAGAACAAGTGACAATTTAAAAGAAAGCTATCTAACAAATTTTGTTAGTACTCATTTGTTGTAAGTTATCAGACCCACATCTCTGCAGTGTTTTTATGCCATGTATACCTGCTGTTGATATTGCTGGGGTGGTGGGTCTTCATTATTAAAACATTTTGTAAGAGTGGTAGTTACTCCTCAAAATCACCTTTAGCTTCCATACCATTTTCCACTACTTGAATGCAGAAATTTGTCAGAATGTTTTTTTTTTTCATCATTGAGAACAGCTTGATTCCATGGAAACTGTTAAGAGTTTTTATATATTTGTGAAAACTATTTCATATGCCCCCTCTTGCCAGCCATTCAGGTGAGCAAGGGGTTGTCAGAGGGTCATTTGGAGGCTATTTAAAAGAGCTGATTGAGCAGCTCCCACCCTCTTTCGAGCCATTCAGGTGAGCAGGGGGGTCACAAGGCCATTTGCAGGAGATTTAAAGTGCTCTGGGGAGTGCAAGAGACCTGGAGTGCAGCATGGCAGTTCACGCAGGCAGGGAGAGCCGGAGGGGTGCAGCCACCTTCCTGGAGGTGGGCTGTGTGTCAGATGGGTGTTTTGGCTGATTTACCTTCCCTGCCCCCCATCCCGACTTGACTAGATCCAGCAATGGTCTATGAACCCTCAAAAGTCATTTCTGCTGCTGCAAGTAGGGGTGTGCTACCCCAAAGAGAACCCCCCACCCACAAAGGATGCTGCTGTCCAGGTCGCTGGCTGCAGGGAGTGTCTGAGCCTCCTGTGAGTGCCAGAGTGCAAAAGATGCCTGTGTGCAGTGTGAGCAAGTGAATTATCTGCTCTGTCTAGTGGCAGAGCTTAAGGAATAAATAGAAAGGCTAAGGAATATTAGGGAGAGAGAAAGAGAAATGAGCTGGTGGAGTTGTACCCTTCCAACCCTGAGAGAATCTCAGCAGGAGTCAGAGGAGTCCTGCCCCTCTCGCCATCAGGCAGAGGAAGACTTAGTAGATGGGGGGAATGGAAATGGGTTCCTGCTCAGGGAGGTAAAAGCATCCCCTCACAACCCCCATTGCCTTTCCAAGTGCCCTTACGGAATAGATAGAAGGCCCTGGATCTAGAGAGTCAGGCAGATGACACTAGAGAAAAAAATCTGTCTGGAGGGTCTCCCAGTTGCCCATCATCTGTTATATGGGTTACAGCCCCAAGTATTAAGAGGAAAGGCATTTGTAGTGGGTGACCCCCTTCTGAGGGGAACTGGTATCCCTGTACGTTGACCAGGCTCATCCTACAGGGAAGTCTGTTGCCTCCCTGGGGCATGGGTATGGGATCTTACCAGGATACTCCCTGAGTTAGTTCATCCCTCTGATTATTATCCACTGCTTGTTGTCCAGGTTGGCAGTGATGAGACTGACAAGAAGGGTACCAGGATAATTAAAAAGGACTTCACGACCTTGTGTTGCTTGGTTGATGGGGCAGGAGCACAGTTGGTGCTCTTCTCAGCTCCTTTGGTAGCAGGGATGAATGATGAAAGGAACAGGAAAACCCACATTATCAATAAGTGACTTAAGGGCTGGCACCATTAGCAGAATTTTGGTTTCTCTGATCATGGGGCAATTTTTACAGTGTTAGGCCTGCTGGAGTCAGATGGGCTTCATCTGTCTAGTGAGGACAAAAGGATTGATTTCAATATGATGAATTGTCTTTTGAAAGATGTAGCAATGTCAACTTTAGACAGACAAAAAGTTGTACTGTATATTGCACAACTGTATTTGCATAATGTTCTGCCATCAAACAGTACTTTAAATTCAAGCATTAAAAACATGGAGCACAACAAATTTAAGATTTATTAAAGCTGGAATATATTCTATGTGAACATATGAAGTATTGTAATTAGTTTTACATAGTTATTGCAATCATATAAACTATATGTTTCAGATTCTTCTTGACTCGGCAATATCTCTTATGCCTGAAAGTTTCAGTATTAATTACCAGCCAGATCATTAATTTTATAGATATGATTTCTCAGTGACAGACAAAATTCATTCTCATTATTCTTTAACTGGGAATGAGCCTGCAGTGAAAAAGTTTGGAGTCTCAGCAGCAGAAATCATGCCTAGTCCAACCAATTGCATCACAAAGACATTATGTGTTCAGAGGCTACAATGGAGGAAAAAAAATTCCTCGGTTTTTCTATGCTCAAGAATCTGTGATTACTGGGCAGCTGGAAGAGTTCTAATGTGTCTAAGCCTGCTTACTGGCAGTCTGTCTGACAACACAGATTTCCACACCCTCAACAAAGCAGGAAACCTTAACCCTGGAACAGTTCAAAGGAAAATGGGGACAATTACATGGTGGGGTTCAACAACAGATGCCAAAAGTTGTTTTACATTATACAGATATAAACTGTAGAGTTTACCTGTAAAGCATGTTTCAGTGAAGGATTTCTGCCATGTAAGCCTTGATAAGGGGAAAATGAATTCTACTGACATAGGCAGGGGAAATATTGAGTAAACTAAAAGGATATTTAGCTTGCTTATCTTAGTCTATGATCATCAAGTTCCAAACATCCCCTTGGCAATATAGATTTTCCCACAAAGAATCCAGCTGAAGTTCCTCCGTATGTTTTATTCCCTAGTAATTGTTGAATACCAGATCTTGTGCTCAAAGTGATGTCTTTGAATCCTCCCACTATGCAGTTCATATAATATTAAGGATATGTAGCCCCCATCAGCAAACCAGTTGAGAAGAAAGACTGCATTTTTTTGAAGTAGAAGTTTTATGAATAACTTGAGATTAAGCCTTCTCTTCCAATTAAAATAAACAAACATGCAAGCAAGCAAAACCTAATAAAAGGAAGGTAGTTTCAAATATTTGAACTTAGTGTATGGGGTGTCAGACCAGTGCTTTCTCCCCAGCCTCAAAATCTTTCTTTAAACTTGCTAAATAACTTAAGAGACACCGTATACTGCAGTGTTAATGACACTGGCATCTACATATCTTTGGTCATAACTGAATAGCAAGTTATGTTCTTAGTTGCTGATCTCAATTCCCTTTGTGCTAAAATTCATGGAATGGTTTAACTGCTTTTTTATCCTAATTGGTTCATGTGTCTGCCTCTAAAATTAAATTTTTGTCAATAATTAGGCAATTATAATTGCAACTGTGAAACTGTTACAAAGCTTTTTATTTTCTTATAGTTCCACTTGGATTGTTTTGGAGCATTAAAGTGGCATTTTTAGGAGGCATGTCTTCCTTTGTCAGGAACACTTATCCTTCTTAAAGTACCGTCTAAGAGGTTTTTTCACTTTTCTTTTTCCTTCCAGAAATAGTTCTTGGAAGACTTGAAGAGAAAATGTGTGATTTAATTGCATGGGGGCGAGGAGATATGTTTACAAACAGGGGAAAGAGTAAAGGGTATAAAATAAACTTTCCATTTCAACTTTCTATAAGAAAAAAACCCTTAAATTTCCTCTAGGAATTGCAAATTATGTTAAAAGTTTCAGTGGCTAAACATCTGTTAAGACCTTACAGATGTACTAAAACCTATTTTATTAAAAATTATTATAACATTATTTATATGTGTAACCATCCAAGACTCTTTATAATACCAACAATATTACTTTCTTGACAATCTCTGATAAATACCTGATATTTTAAATCAAAAAATTAAAGAATTAAATTAATAGTGCAATGGTTATAATAAAATTATGATACTGATGATAGATTTTGCATTTTGGAATATTTATAGCTACTATAATGAGATAAATTTTAGCAAATTTTAGCAAATTTAGCAAATGTTAGGCAGAAGGACGAAAAATATTTTTAAAAAATACACAATTACGAATTACATTGCTCCAGTACCAATACAATAAATTAAGCATAGTCTTTATGAAAATCTTTTATATGGGAAATATTTTTTAAAGTTGCTCTTTTGACTATATATCTACCTTGTTATGGATTTATATGTGCCAGATCTTCTGTTACCTGCAAGGCTGTAGCCTCCAGAGGGCTGTTACCATACGTGGTAACAGAAATGAAGTGGGTCTTTCACAAAGTCTTTTCTCCACAGTACTATTACATTGTTTAACATAACTCTGTCACCTACTTGCCTCAGCAACAAAAATGTTAAAAATATCTACTTTTGTATAATTCCTGATGCTATTTTTTACTACAGAAAGAATAAACTTTTTCTGAAGGTACGACTGAAGTCCACCTAAAACCACAAAGCCTTGTTCTAAATTTAAAGATGCAGAAGTCTCAGGTTTTCTGCATTCTTTTGTCTATGTCATGCTTCAGTGCTTAAATTCTAATGTTATGATGTACTATAATTCTTGTCAATATTGAAAGCATATGTGAATAGTCCTCTAATATCTGAACTGTATTGAAATATTTAATTAAGCATGAAAACTATATTTAAAGGACTCTCTAATCACTTCACTTCCAAGTATCTCTTCTTAATTCCTGTTTTACTGGTAAGTTATCCAGGAAAAGAAAGCAGATAGAGCTATTGGTAGATTCTTAAATGATTTGTAATCATTTAAGAATAATTCAAAACCCCTGGCCTTTCATCTTAGTGGTACTCAGTTAAGTTCCAGTAATTATATTGTGAATTTTAACTTTTAATATCTCATTGATTACAAAGGCATATTAGAAATAAAAGATTATCATATGATGAAGCTTGAACCCCATGTGAAATTTTTAACAAATTGCATCAGCATACATTATAAGGATAAAGTCAAAAGGCTAAGGACAGCTTGAACAAATGAGTATGGCCAAGTATGTCTGAGAAAAATGCATTCCTTGTAGGATTTTTTCATTGTATTTTATCCAGTGACCACTTATTACAAAATTTGATCTAAGGTCAGGGTGAGGGGACTTTTGTTTACAGCTGAAAGTAATCTTCACTGGATAAAAGTGTGTGAACCTCTTTGCTATTCAGCTTTGCCCATTTCATATTTTTGCTACATTGAGATGTATTCTCAGGTATGAAAACTGAGATATTGGAAAAGCACTAAATATTCCTTATATTGTCCTCAGCAAAAGGCAACAGAGAATCCTGTCAAAATGTACTTCTTTCCAGTGTGTATAACGGAGTCAAACAAAAGAACTAACGACTTCAAAAGACCCTGTCCCATCAAAGCAAAGAAGCATAAATTTCCTGCATTCACTAGCATGTGGGGAACCAACTCCACATCCATTGCCTTATCTCTCTGAAATACACTTACCAAGCTAAAGATTGACCCCCTGAATATTATTTTTGTCAGGTACTGTATACCTGACACAATCTAAATTTAGTCTCCAAAGCTGATGCATATTTTACAGAAAAATGGAATCAGACAACTAAAAAAGATTACATTTGCATTTTAAGCCCTGGGTAACTCCTAAGCAGGGCAGTAAGAATTCTGTTTAAAGGCAGCAGAGGAAGGAAAGAAATACATGCAGCTTGCAGCTTGGGGGAGTCAATACAATATGCCATGTTTTCCCAATATTTTCCTTTAGTTCTGATGCTGAATCTGAGCCTGTAGTGGATAAACTTTTTATGGAGTTTCAATGCAATATGTGTGTTATTTGAATAGTTCCAGGTGGAAGGGACCTACAATGTTATTTAGTCTACCCACCTGACCACTACAAGGCTGACCAAAACTTAAAGCATGTTATAAGGGCATTGTTCAGCATCACATTGGAGTAAAATGTAGCATAGGAAGTTATAGTTACATTACTAAACAACATTTCAAGCCAGATGCAATAGAGAAAGAAAAATCACAGAAAAACATAGTGAACCCGATATTTTTCATATTAAAAATGGAAAAAACTTGGCTATTTTAGAGAACCATATTACCATGCATAGCCTTGGGACTCATGTTACAGGAGGTTCTACATATTCTCCTATCCAGTGTTGGATACAGCATTAAACCAACCTTTGTATAGTGTTTTATTTTGAAAGTGATTATAAACTTTTTAATTGTTCAGTGGCCTAAATGATGACAAGCAATGAATGTAAAAATGAATCAAAAAATAATAATTCTTTGAATGCTTGATCTCAATTTTAGTTTTAAGGTTCTTGAAAATAGAACCACATGTGGTATCATTGCTTGATCTGGAGGCTACTAAATTAGGATTTTCCCAATTATCTATCTCAGCATTAGCTGTGAGGAAAACTGAAAGTCTGACTCTAGGTTGTGTAAAATTAAGAAACATACCTCATGCATCTTAAGCATGTTGAATATGTATTAAGATTGGCATAGAAGACTGTCTAGAAGACAGTCAGGGCCAGTATCAAAGAACCTGCATTTCTGTATCAAGTACACTGCTGAACTAATTTTAAATTCACTGCATTTGTTATACTATAGTAAGTGTGTTGATGTCTTTCTACAGCTTTATTCTTGTCACCAAGTCGCTATGTGAGAATGCAGGAACGAAGTACATTAAAATAGTTTCTAAAACAAAGAATCAAAGTGGAATGGAATGCAAAATGACATTTGCTTTTACTGTAAACACTCTTCATTCTACTTGGAGTGTGCATTAATTGGCGATGTTGTAGCACAACCAAGGAAAAATAAGAGAGCAGGTTCTTAGAGAAAAGATGGTTATGGGATGGGTTTCTGAGCTTTACTAAAATATCATTAAGGTCTATACACTTCTCTTAATGGTAATTCAATTTTACTTTGTTAGAAATTAATCTCAATTATGAAGCTTGTGCAGTACTTATATAGCACCTAGAAAACTTCTATGTAACAAGAACAATCAAAGGCCTATTCTATAATAAGAGAAAGAGGATAAATCAGAAAACAGAAATCTGTCATAAATTGGCTGCATACAGAATAAATGGTGATAGTGCTAAAACCTTTAGTTTTACTGTTTGAACTGAGACACGTCATTTCATCCACTTACAGAATGTCATTGTCACTGTATCCAGAAAAATGCTACCAACAGAAATCCCAAAAGAGACCATCATTATTCAATTAAAAATTTACAATATAACTTTTTAAAACTGACCAGCAGTGACTGTGCTTTCTTACCTTGTTTTATATCCAAAAGCCAAAAAAAGAGAATATCTTACATTAAAAACATAGTAAAATTAATTAGTGAATACAGGTTGTTTTTTTGTTTTTTTTTTTGATACATTACTATGCAACAGTAATTCAGTGAAAGAGGATACTAATGTGTGTCCCCTCGCCCCTGCATCCCCATCATTTTCTGGCTACATATATAGCAAAATCATCGGAAATGTATGTTTTACATGGGGAGATATGTTGATGAGTTGCCTGGCAACAACATCTGTGTCATTTTCCCTTCAGTACGTACTATGTATCCATGTCTAGAATGCTATTTATCTGCATTAGACCTAAGCAATTTAGGTTGTCAAGTCTCTGGTGACCATTAGGTATCTGATAACCATATATTTTGGGGTCTACCAGATGCACTTACAAGCAAAATACAAACAGCATAAATCCTCTATCCTCTATTTCCAAATCATGGCATTATTAACATTGGAGTATTGCCTCCCACTCCTTTGGTCCTTATTCTTATTGGTATCCATTTATCTGTGACAAAAGAAAGTGAAGATCAAGCCTTTATTATCAATTTTCCTTATGGTAGTGACATTGCTCTAACGATGACTGTCTTATCATAGCTGCATCTCTTGCATTTCAGAAAAAATTCTTGATCCTTTTTTCAGTGTATCACCCAGTAAGTCTGACAAACTCGTTAAAGTCACTAAACACAGCTCTGGATCACTATCTACACAATTTAACCTTATTTAAAAAAGAAAATAAATCAATTAACAACATCAAAAAAAACTGACACAAAAAAAACCCCAAAAACCTGACCAAAAAACACAGACCAAATAACCCAAAGACTTCAAAATCCATAAAACAACAACAGTAAAACCCTATATATGTCTCTGTCTATATTGAAACATACGTATGTATACAAATATATCTACAGATATGTATACATGCACATATGTATCTGCATATTTACATAAACCCCATTGACATTTCTGCCTCAAAATTGTGCTGCAGTTGCAGTACAGAAATTAGGAAGTATGTTACAGTCATCTTACAATGATTGCTCCTTTTCAGAAAGAATACTCCAAACCATTGATTCTGAGGTGATGTAGAGAACAGCAACTCTCATATCCTTAGGATTTAAAAAAATCCTTTCATAAAAGTTTGCATTTTGAGGTGTTTCTTATGCTCCACTACTTATATCTAGCTTACAAATCCTTAGTGCGTCAGATTCTTAAAAGCAATGCTTTTAACTAGGACATATGTCAAAGGATATAGAGAAATATTAAGAGAATTACAGCTTCTTGGACGGGGAGGGAAAAAATGTTTTTTTCTAGTTTAACGTGACCCTTTTATCCATGTTGGATATAATTCTGACAAAAGAGAAAATTTGAAAAAAACATCAATGCTAACCATTTAAATTCTGCTAACACGTGTGAAAATGAGTTATTTTTCTTTATCTCTTCAAAGTGTTATGTGAAGTGTCACAGCAGGTGAAATGGAAACTAGAAGTTCTGTTCTTTCAAATAACCTCATTTTACTTGTACATACTACGCTTATTGAACTCACTGAACAGCATAGTTGTGTGTTTAGATTAAATATATATGTACATATATATATTTAAATTAATCTCCTGTTTAGACAGATGGATATTTAATGTATGGATTTCCTTTCTTCTAGTGATTCATCTTCTCTTTCATGACTAGCGGGAATCATTATGCTGATTTGGTAATACAGCACCATGACCAAAGACTGAACTTCTTTTATTATTATTACCCAGTTGTTATCTTAGACAAGCAACTGATGGCTTTTATTAACAATGTCAGGATTGTGGAAGGATTAGCCAAATGGATTTTTACTGCACCTTTCATTGCTGTGATATTTTTTGTTCATAGATTATTTGTAAATAAAGATCAGACTATTCTTCCAAATCCTTAAATTGAAAACTTAAAAAATCCCCCAACAACCCAACAAACAACAGTTAATCAGATTACACAGTAACTATTGTTCCTAACAAGATTATGATTCAAATTCCTGATTGAATATGGAAATAGAATATGCAATTTTGGTTCTATAACTTAATATTGTCCTGAATACTAGGGGACCATTTCTTGATATTACAATGGATAGTCTTTAGAAGTACCTTGGTATTAACCTGTGACAGGTCAAGAAAGAGCTCCAACAATTGCACACTATTTGTCAGATGAAAATCTCTATCCTGAGTTTTGCATTACTATGACTTCTGACTTTGATTTAAAAATATATTCAAGTTACAAAGCAATAAAGAGAGAGATTTACAGTTTTCATTTGGAAATGTGCTTATAGGAAATTAAAGAGTTATATTAAAAGTCCATACTATTTATCTTGAACATTGTGTAACACTTTATATAATTTAGAAAACTAGAGTAGTTGATCATGTAATTGCTGCCATAATTTTAGTAGGGAAATAAGGATTAGTAACAAAATTGCACATTAATTTTGTCTTCATGTCTCTTCAGTTCACAATTTTTTCAAAATCTTAGGCAATACCTGCCAATCAGGTATATGACTATTGACTGTAGTACTGCTGAATATACTCTATTCAGTGACCTGAGTAACATGTTTCATTGATAAGAATATTTAATTGTGTATGCTGAATAATATTTGTGCACATAAGAATTAGAATATGGAATAAAATAATATATGTGATCAGAAGGTTCTCTTAGTTTTACTCCTTAACCTCAAAAATTAATATATGATCAGATCAATTTTTTTTCCTTAAAGTCCATTTTCAATTTTTTCTTAAACTCCAATTTTACAGGAACACTCGTGTTCTAACCCATCTGTGACTATGATCTCTGATCCATGAGACACTGAGTGCAATATCCATGACTGAATGCAGATATCTAGCAACATCTTAAATGCCTTGCCTGATCTGAACTCCATTAGTTATTGCTGAAGAAAAAAAATCTTCTCTGGATGTCGTATGTCCAGCCCAACATGAATATCTTTGATATTTTAAGATCCTTAAAACCGTATCTTAAAAATACATGTTTGACTCCCTCAATCTTTTGTCAACAAATATTTTATAATTTTTGTATTCATAAAAAATTAATGTTAAGGAGGAAAATTTATTAAATTCTATGCCATTATTCAGCTAAGGAATTAGAGAAGAAAACCCCCAAAACTACCGTCAGCTGCAGGATTTATGATTATTTCTGACTTTCACTTTCAATAAGTGAATATATGTTGGCTGCCATTCCCACTCCGCAACAAGTAAGCTGTAACCATGGTATCCTACTTTTTATACTTGGGATTCCAAAGGGAGAGAATTTCGGTATGCTATCCAGATGGGTGTTGTTTTTGATTAACAGAGGTCTGATGGGATGAATAAGACCAAGATTGTAGGAAATAACAGAAAGGATGAAAATGTATAAATATTCTTTCCTTCTCCCAGACCTAGCAATGAGTTAACATGGCTGTTCCACTGAGCTATCATTCTTATGGTAACTGTCGATGTTAAAAAGAAATAAAACAAAACAAGCCCTGGATGTCTCCCTAAGCAAAGATATGAAATTTGGGCATGTCAACAAGAGAAATCATTGTAAGTAACTTAAGATAAGAATTTCAAAATGCCTTACTCAGGGACATTTTGCAGTTTCAAATACAAAATTACTTTCATGATAGCTGTACGGTTACCTCCTTATATTCACACGGTTTCAGTGGTTTTGTTTTTCTTTTACTATTGTTCATTGTGTTGGTTCTACAATGTCATAGTATAAAGAAACTTTTTTCTTTTAAACAGAGTAATTAAAAGCATTTTTTCAAGACTGATTTGTCAAATTACTGAGGGAAACAGCTTTCCTGTAAAATCAGGGCTGAGTACAGTGTAAAAGACACGATTAACAAAATAAAAAATAGAGTCTACCGAAAAATAACTAAATCACGATATCTCTTCTTCAAAGTGTATTTTGTTGCATTAATTCATGGATTGTATATGGTATCCTCTGAAGTTCTTTCTATTGGAAAGAAAAAAATGAAGGGTAAGATTATTTGAGAGAGTACTGGATAAAAACAGTGCAAACAGTGAAGGACATCTGAAGCAGAAGTCTTGGATTCAGAAAGGTGATACAGAGTCTGGGTGAGATAAGGTAAAGAAGAGTTTCATTAAGTGAGCCTATGGTTGATACATATGAAGGGAAAAAGGCACAAAGGAACTGCAGGCGAAAACTGAAATCGTTCTGTCTGACCCTTTGGCATCCAGAAGGTATTAGCTTTTTTAATGGGATATGAGAAAATACCTATAGAAATAGAGAAAAAATGGTGCTGCCTTTGTTTTTTCAAGTTACTTAGCCAATGACAAATGTCAGTGTTTGCATAACAGATTGAACTACTAATAGACTATATGTCTGTATGCTATGAGCACTGAGAAAGCAGTAATAAAATGTGGAGAGGTTATAAACCAGGAACAATAACGGGGTGGATGGTGATAAGGATGCTACCTAGTTGTTCATAAAGAGACAGGTGCAACTGTCTCCTCTGCTGAACAAAAATTTATTTTCCTTTGGTGGCTTTGTATTGAGAATTATTGTCAGAGGTGGGAGTCAAAACGGCAGATGGGTAATCTGGAATTCAGTAAATAGAGCAGTAAAATTATGTTAAAGGTGAAAGCACCTGCTTCATCGAGGTTGTCTGATAATCATGGGCTGTTTCAATGCAAAAGGGAGTAATAAGTAAATGGGGCAGTGTTAAATAAGAACACAGGGAGATATAAACATATTAGACAACAAGGGGTAACAGAAACAATGGCAGAGTGCAAAAATCCATGGTTAATTATTGGTAGACCTTTACAAAATCCCATGTAGAGCTCTAGAGAAGGCCATGTGGTCTTTGCAACTGATAAAAAAGGGAAAATAAGATGAACTTGAGGATTTTGGAATTTTTAGGGGATCTGTGAAGCTTTGCAAAGTTTTTTTAGGGAATATTTAGGGAAAGGGAATCAGGGATATAAAAGGTGCCCATTCCATGTAAAATATTGCATGTCAGTACACTTGTGTGACCAAGTCCTGCATCTGATCATCTCTCTTATCTTCTGAAATCCTTTCTTAACTCTATTTTCGTGTAATCTCATCTGTTTTGTGCAATTGAGTACTGTAAAGACTAGTGCCAGCTACTGGTGAGGTGAGAGTCAGTGTGAGTTGAATTGGTGTCATCAACAAAGGTTCATCCAGGACGTAGGAGCCCCAAGGGTGTCAACTGCCAGAGGTAGGAGGGGTCTCAGTGGCAACCACTGAGTTGGATGAGGGTTTTGACAATCTATCAGAGGGGAGACAACAATGCATGTCCCATAAAACCAGCCACTGGGAGAGACTGGCCTGACTGGGATGAGTGAGGGCCTGAGCACTGATGGTAGAAGTGCAACTGTGGCTCACAGCTCATGTGCCTGGTGCTGGCTGTTGAGGGGGCAAAGTATCTTGCTTTCTCTAAACTTGCATATTGTGCAGTTTGCTAGCAAACCCCAGGCAGGACAAGCTGGGAGTAGTTCCAAGGTCCAGGCAAGGGTATCAGGTAGGCAGTGGACCTATTTGTGTAAACCTGTATTTAGGTGAGTCCTGAGAGTGGATTTACATGTTAAGGAAACTTCCCTGACCAGCTGACCTGGAGTCACTCTGGCAGTCACACTGGCACCACCTGAGGTGGGACCAAGGCCCTTTCACAGATGCACACCACACTCAGTCACACAAGGTTTCTTCACCAGCTCAGCACCACGTTTCCATAACAGAGTCTCAGACATCTTGACCCTTAAAATACTTTAATCTTGGTGCAATAACTAAATAAGAGAATAAAAGCCTGAGCTGGTGCTTCTGAGAGGGACCCTGAACAAAGGAGTCCCTGTGGTTTTTTTACCCTCACAGCCTAAACATGGCAAAGCCTTGCGGGCTGCCAGCTCCTTGTCACTGTTTGGCTGCCTGATTTTCTACCACTTGTCACCTTCCTCCCTGAGAATTGTTTTCAATAATTGGAAGATTTTCCACAGTTGTTGTTATGTATTATTTCTCTAAGCCATATGCAATAATTCTATGCCATATTGTATTAATGACCTACACTGAGTTTTTTAGAAGTGATTTATTAATAAATTTCTCAGGAGGTTGGAAGTATGCAAACTTTAGCCTTATGCTTGACAGTACACTTGATGCAGTTGTTAATGAATCAATAAGGCACAGTCTCATGTGTCTTAATTCCAATTAAAATGCTGGAACTATGTGAGATGGAGCTGATGTCTAGATAGATAATTATATTTAATAATCTGTGTCTATATACATAAATAAATCCACATCATTCTAGCTGGTTGTGAGAGATATGCTATCTTCTCTGCATGTCCAGTAAGATTTGAGATTTAAGAATTTCTTCCCTTCCATCTGGGATTTGAATACAGAATTCAAAAAGCTTATTGTACAGAATTAAAACTAACAAAATTTGCCTTTAAGTAATTTAGAACATTCACAGTTTTAAAGAAAATGCACCAATGATGTACAGAAATACAGTCATCTCTGAATTACCTGCACATATTTTCTCTTAATACCTGTAATTCTTGCTTAAATAATTTTTGAGGATTTTGAAAAATTATTTAAAATGTAGATAAGTCTGTATATTCCATCAGTTTGGCTGAAATCCTACAAGTAAATTTGACTAGGATTGAATGTCCGTACATCTTTTCTGTATACACTACTTTTGCAGAATGAATTTGATGACTGCGAAAAGATTTTTGATGTTTCTGAAAAGTACCATCAATTCAATATGAAAATGTTACATTTTCTCAGTTTCAAAGATTATAAAGCAAGCTATATTCTATTTCAGGCTTCAATAGTTGGACATTGGGGAACTATATACTCTCTTAGCAAGCAGATGTTCTTTGTAGGCAGGCAATAACCTTGCTCTGTGAAGAGAAGTAGCCTCCTTTGCAAAACAGTTTGAAGACCAAATACTCTACCCTCACTCTGTTGACTAATGAGAGTCTAGGTACCTAATATTCCCACAGGGTATGCCTGGAGTTAATTAATGAGAAACATTAAGCACAAGAATCTATCTAAAGCATTGGTTAACCCCAGGCTGAAAAGCAGGCATTTCCTTACTTGGAAAGCAGAAGTCATTCTCTAAAAGTGAATATCCCATAAAATTGTTTCAAAGCACTGACTCTGTAGGTATTTTTCTTGAATTTTTGAGGCTAGTTCTCCTTCTATCTATCAATTTGCTGACAGTTTTGGGGAAGAACAGAAAAAAAGTATATTTTTTAAATTTATTTGTGATCTAAATATAACTAACACATTTTGAGTATTACAATTAAATTACAAATGAAAAAAAAAGAATTCCAAATATAAGAAAAGGACAGATGTCTAGTTTATTAATGGACAAAGTAAAATACTTAACATCAGAGTGTTTGTAGTGTCTCTAAATATATATATGTACATATATCTATATAAAACTGAACATTTTTTACTTAAATTGCAAATTTTCTTGGTATCTGTACAAGTATTAATATTATTGACATTTTTGATTCCTTTCCCATCCCATACAACTGGCTAAAATAATTTGCTCCGTAGTATTTCTAAAATTACCTCCTTCTTGGGCCATTGGAATTCTGAACAGAAAAAATATATTACTTTAAATAAACAGGTAACACATATAGCTGAATATAATCCCCGTGTTATAAAAATTCCCTGCATTTTACAGCTAAGCAATAAAGAAAATATTCTTTACATTCAGAAAAAAAATATTTTGTTTCAAATGTTACCATGATATGAACAACTCTTTTCCTAACATATAAACTAGGAATACTGTTATTACTTATTTTAAGTAATTAAGTGTTTGTCAAGAAGTAATTAACTGAAATGACAATGATAAAATTTTCTAAAAATTCTCAGAGATGCATCAGAAATCACGGAGCACTACTATTTTTCCCTTCAGGACACCAAGATTTATTGTAAACATTGTGTTCCAAGTAAAAATAAATGTTTACACCTATTGGTGGTGAAGTAAGACAGACACCTGTGGATCTATCTTTAATCAACATTACATTTTTAAATTACATTAAGTTTTTGTTAGACTTCACAACTAATGAATGAGAGGATGATTAGAAATAATAAGGGATAATGGAGACAGTGATAAAAAAACACGTTCTGCTTTCTGTTTCCTATTAGGAAATACCGTATCTGATTTTCTTGTCTTCCAAAACTCATTTTAGACAATCAGTAGTGTATTATTTCACGTCCAAAACACTTTTAATTGCAAAATATTTTTCAAATGTACATAAAGTGGAATGTTAGTTATTGTTTAATCCAATTCTAAAATGCAGCCATCTCTGGGACAAAATATAAAATATACTGTGTGAACTGAATATCTGCAGGTAACCACGATGGTCAAAATCCACACCTGAAGTGTAAAGAGTAGATTTATTCCATCACTACACTGGCAGAATGGGGACACATGCACTGCTAAGTTAACCCCAACTTAGCAGGGGCAAAAAGTGCAAGCACCCTGCCTGGCCTCACATTAAAAAAAAAGGTCTGATGCAGGCACAATCCTTCACAAGGCTGTTTTACAATCTCCAAACTTCTTATCTCCCTTCCTCCCTTACAAGGCCAAGCCTATGGGAAAAATGCTTATAAGGCTCTAACAGCATCCTGTTAGCTGATTTGAGAGACTTCCATTTCTTTTCAGGAGACAGAAAAAAACCCGAAGCAAACACATATATGTGAATTTCCCACACTGAGTATTTTTAGCATCTCCCAGGTGCAAGGTTGGTATTTCAGCAAAGAAAATTCTAAAACCAGCTTACTTTTATTACTTTTCACCAATCTTCCATTTTCAACCCCTTTCTCCCCACATACTCTTAACTGCTGGGCAGAGGAACAAAATAGAGTTCAGAGAGGAACTGAAGTAAAGCAACCTCAAAAAATTATATAATCAGTGCATGAATTTTCTAGATATAATTTCTCTGAAAGAACTGCAGGAATACATTCAAAAAGCCACACTGTTTTTATTATTTATGAGATTTCTCCTAATTTTGCATAAGAATGTATCTATCTGCTTTGGGTCTTGTTTTTTTTGAGGTCAGAAAATTTAATTTACTGTGAAGGAGTGATATGTGTCTACCTCCTTAGATAGCTGCCTAATTTTTTTCAGGGAAAGAAAAGTGTCTCACATTCAGCTAACTACACATTTCTTCTGAAATAATATGAAGCATACAGAAGTGCTTTTTTTCATACTGAGTCATTTAAAAAATCATCTGAAGTTCTGTAAGTGCTAGGTTTATAGCTTTGTGGTTCTGGTTTTGCTGACTGATATTTTAAAAAATTACTATCCTGGAAGAAGTCTTGCTTTTTTAACAGAAAGTTGAAAGAAAAGGTAGGGAAAGAGAAACAGTAATTTTTCTTCATTATTTTATTATCTGGCAGTAGAACTGTGTATGCTGCTTATAATGGCATATTCATAAGTAATACACTGCTGACATTAAACTGAATGGTAGCAAAAGTGGAGAGTAGAAAGAGTAGGAAATAGATCTCATTAGGTGGATAGCTTAGCTTCGCTTATTTTAAAGTTACTGTGTTTGTTGTGTCAATTTTGCAACTTTCCTATCTGGTTAATCAATTATTTCTTCTTTAATGTATTTGAGATAATTGATGTCCCTTTGCATTCATGTCATTCTGAACTTAAATGATCTAGTTTTATGGTATGTGATAAGACATTAAGGCATGCTGATTTTGAATATACTTTGTTTTATTATGCTCTCCAAAATTCATGACCTTGAGCCAATGCGTTCCCAATATTTGAATACAGTGAGGAAATTCCATGCTCTTAGAAGATGAACGGAGTCCATAGTTTCTCTAGGGATTGCCCTACAACAGAAATGCAGGGAAAAGTTATGTTGATGAAAATGTTTGTCTAGCACTAGTTCTGGTTTTCCCCACATTTATATCCAATGGAAGATCAATCTTCATTGTCATTTTAGTTTGGAGTAGTAATGCACTATGAAACAACCCTCCTGAACCTTGTCATTTGTTATGTTTGGTTTTGACTGCCAAGATTACTTTCAGATTAAAATTGACTGGAAAACCCACTCCAGCAGAGCACCCTGTTTTCCCACATAGTGCAGACAGGAGCATCCAAAATACTGGGGTTGCGCAGCTTACTACAGTGCTTACCAAGCACTCATGCAAAAACAAAGCTTTCAAACCACTGAGAACTCTCATCATATTTGAAATGCTCTATATGCAGAAAAAACTAATTTTTCAGTCACCAGCCTTCTGGTTTTACAGCTCATTAATTTGCCTTCCACAGACGTTCTTTTCTTGTCTTGGTATAATTTCCTGTCCTTGCCTTTTCTTTGGCTACTCTATCTTGTTACTGAACCCCTTTAATTTTAATTTTTTGCATTTTTTTTCTTGCTTCTTTCTTTTCCAGCCTATCTCAGTTGGGCTTACCAAAAGTTCAAGTGTAGTTTTATCTGTAGTTGTGAAAAAAGTGTTTCATTTCAGTCCAACCTGTGGGCTGATGTCCTGACCCAGCTTCAGCCTGAGTCCATCCCCACAGACCTGTACAGCTACTCCAGGGTTTTATGAGACACTGGTTCCCCTCACCAGGTCAGATCCTTACCCCTGTATTTTAAACTTCTAGGGAGAGACTATTCTCTAGACTAGTCTCTATTGTGCAAATTATTAAATAAGATCACTGCATAATCATGAATATTTGAGTGGGTACATACGAGTTATGACTTCCTTTGAGGTCACTGATATTAGTGAAACATCGGGGAGTTCTCTGATGTTTTTAATAAATTCCTATTATTTAAAATCGTCAATATTTTAGTTATTTGATTGTTAGAGCATTGCATCAAAGAAAAGGATGCCTTTTTTTACAGATAGTTCAAGAAAGAACTGTGCTAACTATTGCGAGCCTGATTACCCACTTTGGAATCTTCAGCCAGAAGTAATTTCTTTCATCTTTTTAAGACTACCAGGTTTCTTGCCATTTGCTTAGACTGATTAGACCAATCTGTTTTTGAACTATGATTTTTGCAAAAATGACAGTCCATTGTTCTGCTCTATGTCTTTCAAATTCTAACAATGAAATCAGGGGAGGGAGGTCTATATTTCATCTACTTTCCTGTGTGAGAAATGTTATTCTTCAGTCATTCTTCCCAATCTTATATTCAGATGTGTAAGAATAAAAAAGCAATGTGACAATAAGCTGACTGTACCACTTTACCTGAAGATGAAATATCTTTCTTATAATGTAACAGCAGAATACATTGCCTGAGAGAGAGTAAAAGTTATGCAGTTTACCACTTCACTACTTTTTGTTTTGATTTCTTGAAATTGTCTCCTTTATTCTTTGAACCTTGAAATTGAGATGTTTTAAATTTATATTAGAATTCATGTGAATGAGATGCTAGTTATGCTTCTTCATACCTTCAAGACCTCTTTCTGACCTCTTTTAGCACTTTTGACATTTTGCAACATAGTTACAAGAGGACATGAAAGAGGACATTAACCTTTCTTAATGTATACACATGCACAGTTTGTTGTTTTTATTCCCTGAGACACATCATCATAAAATTTGAATAATATCATCATGAAGCTTAAATTTCATCTGTTATCACGACCTTCTAGTATGCTTCTCCATAAGATTCAGACCTTTGAAACTGAAATATGAGCAGCTGTTTAGCTGATATTAAGAACAGTTTTGTGAGTTAACTCCCTCTTGCAGGTGGACACTGCATGTATTATAAAAAGAGTGTTCAGCAACATGCAGCCATAGTCTATTAGATAATGAAGCTTACTCAACATGATGTTCTTGGTATCTCCCACATTTATCCATGAAGAAAGATTAATCCAGCCCACTGGCTTTTTTTCCCCAGAGATAAAGTACTTTTTACTACAGTATTTTTCCAACACAGAATCTATTCAGTTCCCTTTAACCCTAGAATTATATTTTCAGGGATATTTTTGTTTCAGTTTTAGTTTTTATTTATGTTTTTCAAATATAAAATTATGTTTTTATTTTTTAAAAAAGAGAAAGATCTTATTCCTAGTTATGGAATGAAGTCCTGTTAGGCAGACTGTTATGTGACTTCCTGGAATACCTTGAATTCATCAAAGTTAGATTTCATCTTGGTTTATATATTGTTATACACATTTCATACAACCTTATCTGAAATTAATTTTAGCAGCTAGCAGAAAATGGAAAATAACTGTGATAACAGGTACTATTCATTTGTAAATATACCAAACTGAATCTTTATGATTGATGATATTGCCACAAATATAGTTAAAGATTTGACAATTATAAAAAATTGTGGTTCCTCTCACAAATTGCCAGAACCTATGTATTTTATGATTCTGTCCTCTTTAATTTATTCCAAAAATTGTACTAAAACTTCTTCAAATAGTTTCTTCAAAGTTTCACCACAAATAGTAGGTCTTCTGATAACTGAGGCTTATTTTTTATTGCACTGTATCAGACATGTTAAAATCACTGGAGAGTTACCTCACTATATGTTGTTATTTGTTGTCACTTTAATGATGATTTATTCTTTAAGTTTTAATTTTGATCTAAATTATATTTCCTAACTGAATTATAAGTTTGAATTAATCTTTTTCTGCAGTATGTATTACAGTTAGTCATGCTTTCAGTATTAATCACAAAAGTATAATATTGTAAATACTTCTGACTATGTTTATTTTTTTTTAATAAAAGAAAAACCTTCTGGCCTTGAAATCATACTGCTCTACAAACTGTAAATGCTTCTCTATGGCATAGTAATGCTCAAATAGAAATTAAGTAATACATTCTTAGTTTTACAGTTTTAGGTATGTTTTCCCTTCACTGGGACTGATGAGGTTTGCAGGCATTTTATTTGTCACGTTTATAATTTTACTTTTGGTGGATCTATTGAGAAGGATAATTCATTGTATCACTAATATAAGATATCAGAAAGGGTTATCTTCAAGATGTGGAGTCCAGTTCTTCTTGCATTTGTGCTGGAGGTACTCATGAAAAAATTAACTGAAGTTGAGACAAAGCAGGCTGGCAGTATGGAAAACTGTATTGAATATGGAGTTTGGGGAAATATGAAGGAAGAATTTTTTGCAAATTCAGTGAAAAATGGAAAAGATGCTTTTGAAATTAAAATTGCCTTTCTACTGACTTCAATACTTTTGTTGGAAAATGTTTTCCTAGTATGGAAGTAATTGTAGGCAATATACTTGAGGAAGCCTCATCTGAGAGACACTATCCGTGTTACTAATGCCTGAAATCAATTAATGCTTTTTTACTCAGTTTTATCCTGTATACTGCTGTTTCAGCTCCTCAAATATGTGAAATCAGAAAATCAGCTGTAAAGGAACAACGGGAAATTTGGTATATGAAGTGTGAAAGAAATTATAAAAGTAGAGAGAAGTTAATTGTGCAGCAAGGTGAGAAGCAAAGGTTCCACACTTTTTGACATATAAAAGTTCTTTAGACAGGAAAAATACTTACATTTACTTTATGCAGCACAAGGATGCAACTTTTTTGAAATCTGGTTGCAATTCCCACTTCACTCTGTAGCTTTCCAATGTGTAAGATCTATCTTTGGTGACATGAGCTAAACAAGAAAGATAATATTTTAGGGCATGTTTACATGGCTGACCATGACTGGTGCTGGCAGCAGGGTCTGCAGTGGCCCTCGTGAAGAGAGGCTGGGGCTGCCCCGGGCTGGACACAGATGGATCCAGCCAGCTCCAATGCAGCCCCACAGGGCACAGCTGGGCCTGCCCCAGAGGTGGAGGCTCCTTTGAGAAAACAGATTTGAGAAAGGGCAAAATGCCACATGGACAGTGGAAAGCAGCAAAAATACACGAGGGCCACTGGAGGGACAGGAATTCCTCCAGGTGGCAGAGTAGAGAGTCCCAGAAGCCTGAAGAAGAGGGACATGATGGAACAGATATCCATGCTGCAGCCTATGGACGACCCCCTGCCAGAGCAGAGAAAAAGTGTAAGGAGGATGGAGAGGAAGAGGGGAGCTGTTGTGGACTGATTGCTCATTTGCCTTCCCCTTGCACTTGTTGGGGACATGGAGTGGGTAGAGGAGTTGGGAATGACAGAGTGAAGTAGAGCCTCTGGAAAAGCAGAATGGAGGACTGAAGGTATTTTAGCCTTTTGCCCTTGTTTGTCACCATCATATTGTAATTGACAATACATCAAATCAATTTTCCCCAAATCCAGTCTGTTTTTCCCATGATGGTAATGGATAAGTGAGCTGTCAATCTTTTCATCAACTTATGAGCTTTTCCATCTTAATTTTTCCCCATGCCCTGTTGTGAAAGGAGAGTAAGAGACCAGCTGGGTGATCACGTGGCAGCAATACGAGGTCCACCCATCAGGTAAATATTGGACCATATGACTGCTTTGGATATAATTTATATAAATCTTGTAACAATTCTCTAAGGGCCTATAACACACAATTTAAGTATTTTTACTGAACTGGTGATATACATAGAAATTCTAGATTATGCTTATGTTTTGCACCTCCAGTTTTCTAAAGGCATTTTTTTCAAACACTAGGCCTAATTGTTCAATGTTAGGCTACGGTATGCATTGAAAGGGGCTGAATAATTCTGTAGTATTGAGTAGATGAAGCAAAATGGGACAGGTATGAGTGTGGCTTTTGGTCTCAAGCAAATCTGTCACAACAGTTGGTGCTAATGGGTAAGGGTGACTTACATCCCTATTATCAGATTATACTTCTATTGTTAAAAGGCTAGCTGTAAATCAGTTGTGCACTGGTTCTTGAACCAGTAACTGAGAAGTTGATTTTTCAGCCATTGATCACAGTTGCACATCTCTTTTCTCTGTGTTTCAACCTAGGAAAATGTTTTTCAAGGAGTCTTGGCAATAACCTATTTGAAGACATTAATTGATCTGTATGGGGAAAAAAAAGGTTATGATTGAAATATTTATAAGCACATTTAAAATTTTTCAACTACTTTTATATCTGGTTTAATATGAACAACATGAGCAGGTTACCTTGTGTAGGATTTTGTGCCTTTTTTTCCAGTGTTTTTACAGTTTATCCAGAAGTTAAGTGTTTTAAGAAATTCCGTGTGTGAAATCTTCTTTGGCACAAAATGGAACTTCTCTACTTCCTTGATTTTGAATAATGCAAATTATTCTAGAGATAGAAATATTTTCTATTTAATATGTTATGTCTTTTATTTTTACCTCTGGTTATATTTGGTTACTTTGAACATTGTTATTACAGCCTTAGATAATTATCCAACACTTTTTTCTTCAATCTGTAACACTTTGGGTACAACTTATCAAAACTTTCTTTAAAACAGTTTTTGTAAACCTTTACTTTTCTGCCAGTGCTGTATTTCCTTTTTCTTCTGAAGGCTGCTCAGTACACCAGTCTCACTGCTTTCTTTGTGTAAGTCTTTTGTTTCTCTTTTCCTCTGTACCTCCATTGAGGGGATCAGGTTCCACAACAGCTCTTCTCCCTGCTGCCTTTTCCAGCACATTCTTTTCCCAAGAGAACCTTCCTTGTTTCTTAGTATTTTGCTTGGCATTGTTTCCATCTTGCTGACTACCTTTGAAAAAAAGTGTCTTGTCCATTGTTTTCTTGTCTTCTGGTAACCCAAGATTTAAGGGGAACTATTCAAATTCTTGTGTCAGTGATACTGCATGCTATCTATTCCCCACTGATCACATAAAAGAATGACTAGGGCATATTATCTTAATCTAAATAAGTAAGTAGCAGGGTCCAAAGAGATCAGCTTCAGACATTTCCAAAGCGTGTAACAGTACTTTCAGTGAGTGGGGTAAGTGTGCATATACTGCAGATGAGGAAACTGTGTGCCAGACAAAGCCATCTTAATGATGACAGGAAAAGGAGAGGGATAGTACTCCCTTGCTTCTTCCACATCCTGTTGAAGTTAGTTATATGCATACCTATGTTTTCACATACACAAATATAAAGATAGATAGAAAAATAAAGGTAGAGCTATTCATAGATACAGAAATGTGTGTAATATATGATATCTGCAGGAGAATTTCCTGCTTTTATTAGTGTGGAATATTCCCAAAATATTTATTGGCATAGAAGTAAGGATCTTACTTATATAATGTAAGAAGGTGTGTTGTGTGACATATTTAGTGAAGTAAAATCTTTTTAAGGAATATATGAATATATGAATGTATATGTGCAAACACTAAAAAATATAAACATTTATAATCTATCCTTTTTTAAACACAATTTAGTCTACTCAGCCTAAAATGTGCACTGTGAAAATAGATTAATGATACTCAAGGATAAACAAGGTACATGAACAATTTTTTAATTTTAGAATATTGAAATACCTGAAATACATTTCCAGGAATTTCTGAGCATGTGCTACAAATGTGTTTTTTTCAAGTATGCTTCTTAGAAAGGATCAGCTCTACAAAAGAAGCAAAGAGGTGAAAAAATTCTCTTAAGGTATTGCAGATGAGATAAAGGCACTGAAAGCAACACGCATTTGTAAGAAGTTTTACAACTGAATCAGACTAATCAATCTGCATATTGCTATCAGTAATTGGAGATTCCAGGGCACCTAATTTGTTGATAAGCATTTTTTCAGCAAATTCTAACAGTAATGGTCACTCTGGTTAAATTGTTTTTAACTTTTCCAAAAGTTCCATTTAGATTGTACAGATACTGAAGTGTATACATATAAAATTAAGATAACAAATTTGCCAGACAATGCAGTAGAAATCAATTCTTGCTAATAAAGTTAAAGATAAATTAATTAAATTTCTCTCTGCAAAATCAGCTATTTTTCCTGAAACCGCTTATGACAATATTTCAAATTTAAATTAATTATTAATAGTTTGCAATTATGATTATTATTTTCTGAATGCAGAATAAGTAAAGATAGAATAATGGAATATACTTCCTTAGATGGTCTCCTTAACTAGCAGTCATAACAATACAGAAAAATAGAGATATATGTTTAAGAGAACATACATAATTTTTCATCCAAGCTTTCCAATGTAGACATCTCACCCAGTTTTGAATAGATGTATGAAATCTAAAAATGAAAATCAGAAGAATCACAGGTCTCTAAACATGATGTTACTTGTCTCATCCAGCAATATATTTAGTAGGTATCTCTATGGCTGGGGACCAGTTGGAAAAATTATTCCTATAAAACCAGTTTAAAAAGAAAAACTGTTTATCTCTCCAAGCTCAGTCCACTCTTGCTTGAATCATATGTTTTAATATACAATCTGAAGAATGCAAAATGTTGATATAACTACATATATGTCTAAAACCATTGGTGTTTGAGCCTAACAATTTTTAATGGATGACTTGCTTTTGAGTATGATTTTATGTGATGTGTGCATTTTAATAGGAGCCAGGTATTGACAATAGACACTTTGATCTATTGCCAAATTCATATTTGAATAAATGTGCATGCACAAACGATTTCATACTTGTTAAATTCTTTTATTCCTTGCACACACAGAATATGTGTATGTGTAAAAATTAATATTTGACGGAATAGGAAGCTAAGATACTGTCTTTGTCTTCTTTGTTTTAACAGGAATTTGCCTTGTGACTTTTTCAGACACCCAACCTGTTCCTTAACCTGATAAGAGTACTACTGGACATTGTGACAGGTAATTCAAATTCACCTTATTACTACCACTGATTGCAAATAATTAAAGACATGGCAAACTTCTTAGCTTTAAACTCAACCACTGTAACATTGTAAACATTGTCTTTATTAAAGGAAGAACATATTTTCAGGTTCTTTTTTAATTAAGCATCATGCTGAAGTAAATTGGTCTTCAGTAAAACACACATTTGTATATGAATTAAGGGATTTAGGTATAAGTAATATATATTTTATTAATATTTTAAATTAATAGTTTGGAACAGACTACTTATTATTTATGCATGTTTACAATTGTTCCCAACATAAATGATGCTTTCCAATATTTATGTTATAACAGGTATTTTAATATTCCTTAGTTTTATTAGACTTCAGAGAGTATGTAAAAGTTCTAAATCATTTTTATGGCTCTTTATGTATTTTCAGAAGTAATGGTAACTACTTAGGTAAATTTGTTCAGATGTGAGTTCTCATCTCATTGTCTTGTGTTCAGTAAACTTGTTTGTGTTTGGCAGCTTCTCCCCCTGAAAGAATGTCTTTTTATAGTCCTGCTGTTATGTTCTTGACCTTTGCCATGACCACAACCCTGAGACGTTTGAGCTGTCAGATAAAAGAGTGGAAAGAGGCTGGTGAAAGTTGTAGAATGCAAAAAGCTTCGTAATGCACTGGTGAATTTCCTGCCAAAACTTCACCTCCATTGCTGTCACATTTCCTTAAATAATAGGGAGACTTTTCCTCTAATGGGCAATGGAGGCTTTGGGTTTGACTAATGAGAACTTGCAGAGGCAGCCTGCCATGTGTCTCTATCTTTTAACTGAGGTGAAACAATCTTGCCTGGCTACAGACAAGGGCTAAGAAGCAGTCATATTCAAATGAACCTGTCAGTAATTAATCTGTTTGGGCTTTTTTTTTTCCCCCCCAGTATTCATATATACTGTTCTATGTGCAGTAAAGCATTAAATTGCTTTGCACTGGGAGTAGGTCACATTCAGGGGTCATCAGAACTATGCTACTGCATGGAACATGCTTGATTCAGACAGGCTGTTTATAGCAAGAACATGGCGTCTGAAATCTCCAACTACTCAGGAGATTTTATACAAGATTATATTTTCTAATATTTCTAATATTATTTTGGAAAAGCTGATTTTTATTTAGTATCATGTAGATAGAAAAAAGTCATTCATGGATAGTTTATGCCTACCTCTGATGTAGCCACTGAATAGCCACTACTTGTGTCAAGATTCTTAATGAATTTTTCAGTATCTGCTAGCAAAGCTTTTTGTTAAAATTACTATATATTAAAGATAGATGCAATTTTTTTCCTTTGTCACTAGATCATCTTTTTGGGGTCAGAGAGATATGCTGTAGAACAACAGAGATAAATCTAGGGCTCCTTGTGGTTCAGACTTATTGAAGCCTAAGACTGTTCTAAAATCTTCCTGCAGTCCTGATACTTGAAAGTGAATAATCTTTTAATTTGAAAATAATGTATTTTTCCTAAAAGTCAATCAACATGTTTTCAATGGTTAAAGGTCACATTGACTCAAAATATGTTTTTTGTTGCAAATTACTTTTTTTCTCCTAGAATGGGTATGAGAAAGATGCTTTATTTTACTGCCATTTCCCAACATGTGATATGAAATTAATGCAATAAAGCACAAGTAAAATACAATATAAAACCAATATGGAATTAGCTTCTTCCCATTTTACAAGAACAGTATATTGTAGACCAAATGCAAAACTTTGTACTGCATGGATTAAGAATTATTCCTTCCCCACCACATCCACTATAAAATGATATTTTTTAATATCAGTACTTATAAAGGCCTAATGAAAGACAGATTATTAAATCAGTATTTTAAAAATCACAGTATTTAAATGAAAAATCTCTAAATTGAACTTGGAAATTTAACCTCGTGTATCTATCTAATAAGCAGTGATGGCAAATACAGAATTTAAAAGCATTTATAGAGACATAATTCTTTTTAAATTGTTAAATTCATAATTCATTTTCAAGAACAAAAAAACTGAATCTCACGTCTAGTTAAACATTTGCAAGTCAAACATGAGTTTCAAATACTGGAGATCGCATCACATGAAAAACCAACATTTTTTCTCCTTTAGAGACATAATATATTCTGTCTTAGTTGACTTTTGAGCATGTAGTGCTAAAGATGATAAACGTAATGAATACTAAAAAAACTATACACAGTAATTCATACAGTGTTTTTCCTTTTTAGATGAAAATATTTTTGCCTAACATTTTTATTTGCATTTTTAACATGGGAAATGTCACCTAAATATCACAGATACTATTTCAATGTTTCTGTCTTTCACTGATGAATTTGGGTTTTTTAATTTTCTTATCCCAGTTGTGCTCATTTCCATGTATTTCATGACAAATAAAGGAAACTAGTCACAAGGAAAAGGGAGTTATTCTGCTCTAACTACCTTACTACTTAAGGAAAAACGTGTACATGGTTTCCTTAGTTCTCTGGAACATCAGCAGTAGTTTAGGAAATTACTATTTCAGTCCTAGTTGTAGAAATTAATGTTTCACTGACTGATTTCCATTTTCTTCTTGTGCTCCACAAGCCATAAGAAAAATGGGCTGTCTGGTAATTTCACAGCAATGTTTCCTTTTTTTTTTTTTTTATTTCTTTAAGCCTGATATTTTCATTTTTCTTTAAAGAAAATAATAAATGAAGGTATAAACCTCCTGCTGAATGAAATACAATTCCTCCTCTATAATTCTATATTTGAAAACTGTTTTAATTTTTTTTTCATTTTTTCAACTTATTTTGTTGGTCTCTGTTGAAAAGAACATATACATCCTGCTGTAAGACTTCTTTAATATTCATTCATATACCTGGCTGTCCTTTCTGAATACATAAAAAATTACTGGTTTTTTAAAATTTGAAACTGAAATGGTCAGCCAATTAAAACAGTATCTAATATTTAAAAGGTGGGAAATTGTCCCTGCTCTATCCTAGCAGAATATGATTAGAAATTGCCATGTAAATATGTTATTTCAACAAAAGTCTAAAGTTCCTTGTCATGATAAGAGAGAGACAATATGAATATCCAAATGAGGTTTATCTACAGATTTTGACTAAAAATGTCCTCCGCACTGACTAGAAAGCGAGGAGCTAGTAGTCAGGTGAAATATTTTTTCCATTCATACTTGCAGATATTGAGATTGCTTAGAGAAATGCAGCACTATGAAGACCTTTAAAACTTCCTAGAAAAGTCACGTAGTCACAGGACAAAGATTTGCCATGTGACAGTTTCCTACACACTTTATTTAGTTTTATAATTTTTGAAACTCACTTGCCATTGTAAAAATGTAACTGAATATTATAACTTCATTTTTAGTAGATCTTGCAAGAATTGGTGGTTTTCTGAGAATCCAGTGGCATCCTTATTCATTGTTTTGAATAATAGGTGTGCTTTACAAACATTCATCACTCCTCTGCCAAAATATATCCATGTCTTAGCTACCTGGAAATCTACAAGAATCTGATAAAATAAGTTTTCTGGGAATCAGAATTTCTAGCAAAATTTAAGGCAGTAAATTCACCCACCTTCAAATCTTTCATCACTCTTTCAGTCTTCTTCCTTTCCCATTTTCCTTCCCTTCTCTGTGATACTCCTGAATGAGGCAGATGTCTTTCAAACAAAAAGATAAAAAGGAAAAAAAAAAAAAGAAAGAACCCCACAAAACAAACAAATGAAGAAACAAACAAAACCCTCCCCCCACAAAGCAAACAAACAAAAAACAACAACAAAGAAAAACCCCAAGAAACCAAAAAACCCCCCAGATTGTGCTTACAAGCATTCATGGCTATGAAGAACCTTCCTGCTACCCTCAGTGCATTGCTGCCTTAATTCAACTGCCCAAAAAAACTATTGTGTTCTCTCATTTATTGAGTTCTATTTACCTTAATGGATTAATTATCTGTGGGACTTACATTGCAAAGATTTTAATCTTTAATCTTAATAGTTTTTATTCAGTTTTGGTTTTTCTAGAACTGTGGCCATTTTTTTCCAACTGTAAAAAAAATGTTATTTGTGAAACAGTAGCTACACCATCCTATATTAATCATATAGAGTCTTAGTGCCTTATGAGATTTATTTCTTAGCACTCCAAAAGAGTAACCCATCAAATGTAAGACTATTGTCACAGTAATACACAGGTCATTATAAATATTAGAAAGTCAGAGGCATTTTGCAAGATCCATTTTTTTCTCTAAGTATACCCTGACATTATTATACTGGCTAATTGGTTTGTGCAGCATTATTCCAGCATGAAATAACAAACATAAAACTTATGTGAACTGTGACTTTTGTGTCATCCTGTTAGTTGAAAATAAGATTGCTGACTATAAAATGCCTTTTCTGTAACGAGTAGCACTGCTGTATCCTATAAGATTTAATTACAAATTGACTAGTTCAGCTTTATACAAGGCCTTGGAGATTAGAGTTTTGGCATGTCAATAAAGGCAGCTTAAAAAAAATGTTCTCCCTTCTGTTTGATCTGAAAATCAGGATTTGTATAGACAAAGATATGCTGTGCAAGCTATATAGCATTTTAAGAATTCTCTGAAGAATTCTGCATGCCCATTGTTTGTATATTGCATTGTCAGGTGTGTATAAGTAAAGACTCCAATAAGTAAAAGGTAGATTTTTTACAGGACATTGTTGAACATATTTATTCCATATGTCTCTCTAAATAAGGATTACTCTATTCAGCATCTGAGACCATATTGATTTTTTTTTGGTGTACGAACTTTCTGAAAATTGGCAGAAAACTGGACAGTCTGGGCATAAGGTGAAAACTGCAGAAAATGTCTGTGCCTGAACCCACTAATTATTAACTCTTGCAGACACCCTTAATGCGAACAGCACAGTGCAATGTACATCTCTAGGTGACTAGCTATGGATGTGTTGAAGAGAGAGAATAAAGAAAAAGCACAAAATTACACTGTCTGTCTCTTAACAGGGAATTTAGATCCAGAAAAAAAATGTATCCAGATCTAATGGGCTACCGTGAATGCCAGAATTAGCATTTAATACTCATATAATCACTAAGATTGGAAAAGACCTCCAAGATCATTGAATCCAACCATTATGCAGATGTATCTCAATTCACTGCTGTTCACTGCTGTCTTTTGCGTGACTTACAACCATGCGGTTGTCTTCAAATTATATCCTTTAGTGACTACTTAATCTGTGACTGCCTTTGATCTTTCAGTGGCAGTGTAGTTAAGAGCATTTCATTTTATTAGATCAAAGTTACTTTATAAAAATATTCTGAATTGTTATATGTAAAAATATTCTATAATATATTGGTAAATAACTGATCTATAAATATATGCCACTGTAAAAAGTGCCTTGTTCTGTTGCTGCTCTATGCAAACTGAAACACAGAAATCTTCTTATAGAAATCTCTTAAGTTTTTTTGAAAAGTACTTTTCTTGTCTGAGGCACTGGCTACATCTCAAAATCCAGATGTATCAAAGGAAATCTGCAGTAAAATGTATTAAACCAAAATGAAGTTTAACATATTTCTATTGAAGGAAATTTTCATATTCTTATTACAAAGGAAGATGGGAAAAGAATTAATAATTTGAACATGTACAAAGTTCTTTAACCTACAACCTTTCATAAAATGCAACTTTACAGATATGATGTCAACCCTAGAAATCATATGAAAGGCCTGTTTACTGAACACACCACTGCTATTTTACCTTGTAAAAGGACCATTACTATCATTCTCTTATGTGCTGCTGGAGGAAGTACTGGTTTATTGATTTGTCTCAGCTAGATCAGGTCCTTGGGAATCAGGAGCTTATATTATCCTGGATGAATTATTTATTTTTATTATATTTTGTCTTGGACTGTTCATAGGAAAAGAGACCCACACAGGACTGACTTCATTATACATGAAACCTACTTTCTCTTGGCAGATCAGCACATGAAGAAGAGCAAGGTGCTATAGGCTAGAACCAGTTAGTGTTCTTCAATCTGGGGAAGATATCAATATGATTGGCATGTATAGATGTAGCAACATAGGCATCATTTTTTGTTCTTTAGTGCTTTAAAAAACAAAACAAAACATTATCTTTCTGTACCTCTTCAACCAGATTTAATAACAGTAAGATCTTGTGAGATCTTAACATAAAATTCAATTTCAGAACCCCTTATACACAAGGAGTAAAAAGAAATACAACATGTTAAAACTCATGCTAAAAGTCTAGGAATGCAGAAGTATATAAAGACATAGCATTTTAAGTTATTTAAAAAAAAAATATCTGTTGCTATTATTTTCCTCCAGAATAGCAATCTACATGGTTTTGATGAACATGCAAGGAGGGATTTCCAAGAAAAATGTAACTGAAATAATACTTTTAATTCGGGTAATGCTTTTAATGTATATATTAATTTTAAACCATAAAATAGTATTCGCTGTAATACATAGTACATCAACTTATTGCTCAGTCTTCCAAGGCAAAGTAGTCCAATGCCTGAAATACACATCAGGGAACAACTCTGCACTGATGGAATAAATGGCATAGCAATCCTTTAGGTCTTTTACTTCTTTCTTTTCTTACAGAATACCTGAGTCAATACTAGTTTATCTTTCTCAGCAACTCGGGCTAAAACATTTCAGACATGCAGGAATACTTTGAATGGAATCACAGGAAACTCTGAAGCTGTACTTTGTGTCTCTTCTGCAGGTTTTGGGGAGAAAAAAATCTGCCACTTCTACAAACTTGAATTTCTCTTAGCTCATGTGTTCAGCTTTTTCACAATCTTAAAATGTAAATCAGAATGCAGTACTTACCATGGCAATGTATACATCTTTTGGATGGCATATATTAAGAAAATCAAGTTTTTGTACTCAGATTGTAACTTTATGTCAAAGGGAAGGATTTTGCTAATCATTTATGTGGGCCTTGTCTTTCACTCTTGTCTCTATCACTCTGTAGCACTATGACTCTCCAGGATTGTCATCCAATTAACAATAGCTAAAAACAAGATACAAGTCCTTTGCAGGTCTGCAGATAGAGCCATCCAAATTTCATGGTTTTCAGTTCATTAATTTTACTCATGCACAGGCCCATATCAAAAATGCACAAGTCAAATGCTTAACTTCAAGAAAGGATCAGACTGTGAAATCATCATAAAAGCAATGATAATGGGCAAGATAAAAGACTTCTACTTCAAGATCTTGTGTTAGACAGTGGTCAATTGTGGATGTGAGAATAAATTAATGCTTCACTCGGTTTAACCTCACAGCTTCTGACATTCTGTAGTTTAGTGCCTTCTGAACTGGAATTTGTCTCTACATCCTTCTGTTTGATATCACTTAATAACTGCAACAGCAGTTATATTGGCACAGCATGCTGCCAAGAAGTTTCACAATTCATTTGCACATTGAGTGAAAAACACTCCAAATTTCAGTTCAGTTCAAGAAAAGTTCTCGAATATTTCTTTGGATTATTTAGGGTTTAATATTGTGGGAAATAATGAATAACTCTTATCTCTCTATTGCAATCATATATTCTTCTCCATTAATTTACTTTTCCAGGTAAAGAATCCCAGTTAATTTAGTATCTCTTTTTACATAAATCTTTTCATACTTCTTTTTTACTTATACCTTTTTCTTTTAGTTGGGGAGACCTGAAAGATCTTCAGCATTCAAGATACATTGAAATTACACAATTATGAAACATTGTAGTAATGCTTTATGATTTTCTTGTATAGTTTTTTCCTCTTCTCTAATATCTCACAATTTCAATTGCTGTTAGGAACTGTTTTCATAATATTAACCACAATGACCCTAATTCTTTTTGTAGGATATTAGTTTAGAACTCATTTCCATATATATGCACAAATTAACTTTTTCCAATCATTTTTCTTTACACTGATTATACTGAATTTCTTCTGCCATTTTATGTTTCAGTCACTTAGTAACATAAGGTACTTCTGCAACTCTTTGCTGTCAACTTTAACCTTTCTAAATAATTTTGATATAATAATATATTTGTCATTGTTTAATACCTTTTCCAGATTATTCACCTAGGAATATACTAAAAAGCACAGGTTCCCTAAAAGCTAACCAAGGAATAGTTGTTAAAACAACTATTTATTCCTGGTTTTGGTTTGCTGTTCTTTAGCCAGCTGATAACTCTTCATGGTGGTAGCACATACTTACTGTCTGATTTAGAAGATCTCTATACCAACTGGGCAAGTGTACAACTTACTAGAAGAGCATCTCATAAATTAGGTCAGAATGCACTTCCAAAAATACACCTTAACTCGCAGAGATATTAACACCTTTGTTTATCAAAATAAATACATCACTATATTTAGATATTTAAATATGTTTTGAAAGCTATAATGAGATAAATTTTAGCTGTCTGGAGTGGCAAAACAGTGAGCTAATGAAGGTGCTGTTGACTTCAAATTTCAGGCTCATTCAGAAAGGGCTGCTTGTAAGGATGAATATGCCCCAAAATGTATTGATTGTAAAGTACTCTAATCTCCAAACATATTTTAAGAGTTAAAGGTTGCAAGTGACTAGAAATCAATGTCAAATAGAAATTAATCTGTTTTTTTAATTACTTTTAAAATTATCAGAATGAAGGATTTTACTTTCTACCTGCCTGATATAAGAAATTTACAGTCAGTAGACACCCTCATATGAAACCAATAAGTATAGATTTAACCTAGCAGGTTTTTTAAATTCTAATTTAGGTTGCAATATTTTCAAATATATTTTGGGGGGAATTGTGAAATTTAAAAAAAAAATTAAAATAATAATATATATATGTCAGTTTTATACATGGGGGCAACCTCATTGTTTTGTATTGTATGGATACATTGACTTACTGACTCATACTTACAGGTCACTAAGTTGCATATATATATATATATATGTATAGTTCATAGAGGTGATGATAAAGATGCTATATGAAAAAGTTAATATAAAGTTGTTGAAACTCTAGAAGAAAATTCAGGAAAAAAATTCAAAGGCATATATTAATTTGATAATACAAAAAAGATATGTTTATCTGCATGAAAGATAAGTAAATATTGCAAATCATTGGTATGCAAATTCTATACTATGCTTATTGCCAAACCAGTGAAATATATAGTGTTGTCCCATCTTTCATCATCACTGATAAACACTATCTTCTCCAGGGAGTCATTTTCAGTACAGGCACTGCAGATATCTATTTAGATTAATAAAATTAGCAACAGTGTTTTGGGCATAGAAAACACTGCTTGACAAAATGCAAAATGCCACAAGGAATAATCCAAGTAATACAGGGAGGAAGCATTACATTAATGCATGGCTGATGTGAACTACTAACACATTTTAATGTGTTTATTAATTCTTTTTGTGATTAACATTTTTTATAATGTGCTAATTCTGCGTTATTTTGCCGTTCCATCCAGTATGATGGTCAGCTGCTGAAAGAGGTTAATAAGCAAATATACTGAAGAGAGGAATTGCACTTCGAGTGATTTGGATAACACTTGTTAGAGTTCTGTACCATTCTACTATGTAGAATACCTAGTATGATTTGACTATGTATCTGGTCAGTAAAAATCAGTAATCCATTGTCCTGCTGCTCTGGTTATGGATACTGACATGGATTTCTGTGCAACTTCTTCCCAGGCTGCTGCAGGTCTTGTCTGAAAGTGACCATGTTTGGTTGCTATGTGTGAGCTAAGCAATCACACTTCAGCATCAAGCCCAAAGTACCTGAAGTCTCACTGGCTGTGGACTGAGTGTTTAGATGAATATTATAACGGGAAACATGCAAGTTTGCTGTGGTTGTTTTGATTTTATGTCAAACCCCTTCTTAGTTAATAAGTAGCCTCCCTAAGTAGTTGTTTCTCCCTGCGTATCCTCTGTTGTATATTTACAATTTCCTGATTCTCACTACCGATGCCAATTAAATTTCTTATCCATCTCTAGATTATTGTAATATTGATATGCCTCTAACACACAGTACTATTAACTATAATTCTTTAAATTAATGTTTCCTGGAAGTTTTTTTCCAAGACATCGGCTTCTTACTAGAAAATAAATTACAGTAATGCTGGCAGGACTTGAAGAAGTGTAGATTGCAATAAAAATGTCTGATTCTTCTACCTAAAACATTTATGAAACTACTCACTAAGCATTGATCTCCTATGAAGAGTTTATTCCTTTTTAAAATGAATAGGTGACACAACAATTTTTTGTGTTGCATGCCCTCATCCATCTAAGTTATATGGCAGATTGCTAAAGAACTTAGAAAAAAAATGTTGTAAGGGATTAATGCCCATTCTAAAAATTTATTTTATGGGTCTTTTGCTTATCATGAGACTTGCGGAAATTTTACAAGGCTAAAATGAGATAGAAAAGAAAAGGAACATTTGTGGCTAAAGCTACTAAGATTAATGGATATGTATGTGGGTGTAAGTAAATAATAAAGAAATAACCCCATCCTTTCAATCGTTATCTAGCCATCTAAAGGTTTCTCTTGATGTTCTTGTAATAAAATTCTCTTTTCTCCTTATAGTTGTAGAAACCATTGCCCTCCACCAAACAGTCACTCTCAGCAATGCACCCATAAAACAAGACATCTTAATCTAAAAAATGCCATAACTCAGCCTGATTCACATCTTTGCTGACACTAGTATCCATTTATTCTTTCTCTCTCCTTCCTTGTTGCACCACATACATACTGAAGAACAATTCAAAGGAGAATCACAGAGCAAAGGTCTCTGGTTGTAGATGAGCAATTGCCTAAATCTACACTCTGTAATCTAATGGAAAGGGGAACATGAAACAATTTCAGCTATGCATTTTTACCCAACTCATCAGCAGTTTAGTGAGAAAGAGACCCAAAGCAGTCTGTTTATGCAGCCCTACAGTCAGGGCTATTACACTGAGTTCTGTATTTAGTGGAACTATGGTCATCAGCTGAAAGAGACTAAATAAAAATCTTTGGACTCCTTGGTATTCCCACCAGTTACTTTTTAAGTGTCTCAAGACAATGAAGAAAGCTGGTAAGACAAGTAATGATAGTGTCTTGAAGAAAGTCCCAGTTGCTCTTTGCTTGGTAGAAACCATGCACGTACATTTCAGTATTGACCCACATATGCTATATTTTAATGGCCCTTGATGGATTTTGGTTCAACTCAGATCACAGCTGAAATTCAGTGAGTGGAAGAAAAGAGGCTGTTGTGAGTATTTATAGCTTCTTCCCTAACAGTATCCACTGAAACCATCTAATGTAACATTTAGCATATCTAAACAGTTCTTCATAATTTTTTTGGATACCTGTTCATGGAAAAGGTTGATAGAAATGACAGACAGTAGTACTGTCACAAAGATTTTGATCAAATACTACCCACTTCTGTAAAATGCTTTTGAAGTCCTGAAGTTTACGAATTATCATAAACAAGATGATCATAAGCACTAGAAGACCTAGAGTCTAATCTACAAATGAGAAACCAAACTTTTCTCATTAATCTCTGCACTGAAACTTATAGTGTGTGTGTAACTTACAGCTGACAGTACTGCAGAGTGACCCTGGTCAAAGCTATTAAATTTGACAATAATTTTGATTAATGGAGATGTTTAAGTTTACACCTCCTGACAGGGAGGTAAGGTTACACATGTTGTCCAATGGAATGAAGGAAAATTATCTGTATGTTATGGTTACATAATTTGTGGCAACTATGACATTGTTGGAAGGAATGTGAATTGAAGAGGGAGTGTGCATGTGTGCTTTTGATTTTCTTTCAGCTATTTTTGCTCGAATTCATATTATTCCACAGCTGGTTTGAAATTGTAGAAATAAATTGGATTCTCTGTGCATCTATTATTCATTATTGAGACATGTTCATGTCAGAAGTTACACTTAGCAATTCTATTTGTGCCACCCCTCTTAGTATTTGTTTTCTTATGACATATGAATTATTTCAAACAGGGGTAATTCTAACCTTACTTAAGTCCATAGTATTTTAGTTTGGTATAAAGGAGTATATTTTTGTAGTATTCTAAGTTTGATCATGCCTTTCTCTAATTAATAAAAGTAGCCTTCATCTCCTATTTTCTTTACAAAAACATACAGCAAAAGAAAAACATAGTATAGAGAAAAAAGGTGAAGAAATATTTTATAGTAAGGCATTAGGAAATACAAATGAAAATGGAATCCTAAACATTAAAATTTCCTGGTTAACTGACCATTAAATTTAACTGCAACAAAAATTCAGGGCATATCAACCCTAATTTCATTAAAGAAAACTGTCAAAATAAACAAATCCTCAGAATGGTAGAGCTACTAAAACTGTCTTTTATGATAATTTCTCAGTTCCTTCTCAGGACTCCTAAACACTTTCTGTATGCATGTCAACATATACATGTATATTCAGCCCACAATTCAGAACTGTGACTCTGATTACCTTTACCTTGGGATTTATAAGTCTCTATGTAAAACGTCTTCTTTCCCTTGGTTATGCCCTCTCACTTTAAACTTTTTTTTACCATGTTATAATTGTAAATAAATGAGAGAGTAAGGTTTGTCTTTTTCTCTGGGTTAAGTTCCTTGGCAGACAAGAAGATGCTGGGGAGCCAGAGTTTGTCTCTGTTAGTTAAATCAAGGATATTGATCATGACCTGAACATAAATTTCTTGACTTTTCCCTGGTGATGACTTCCAAGTAGGATTAATGTTCTTTAGACCTAGCTCACAAGAGATTAATAACTATTCTTTTTGGCAACTGTAGCTTTTAAGTGAGTTGCCAGATGTAATCCATGGATACCATACAGAAAATCTTACCAGTTTGACTTAAGGGAATAGAATAGTCTTTATTGTAACTGTACTTTATCAAAATAATACACTCAAATTCTGTAGCTATACAGTACATAGTGTATTTTCAAATATAAAATTAACATTTCACAATATATTAGCAAGTAATAAAGGATATTTAATTTACTCTTAAATTTTGCTTCTCTCTTAATGTGATTTAAAAATTTTCTCACTATCAGTCTGACCTTCATAACCTTCATAACCACCTGAGTACATTATACTGTGCCAGATAATCCATATGTTCGTTTAGATTACTCATTCCCTTTCAACGTATTAAGTAGCCCTGGACAGTTAGTTTGGCATTCTGACAGTACATTGCAAAAAGACACTCACAATTCCTTACAGATATGACCGAAGGGCCAATCGCCCATGTCCTTTCAGCCCTCATTACCAGCTCTCCCAGTGATGCTATTGCCCTAGTCCAGGAAGATTAAATTGAAATTCTTTATCAGAAACACTAACTTTAACAATCCTTTTTCTTCACACTCACAGTGATTCTTATTTCTATGAGCTCCTTCGACTTTACATATTTCAAGTTATATAACTTATCATCTGTGAGAAAACTGGTTTTGATTTCTTTCTTTTGTGTCATTATAGCTTTATTTTGCTACTTTGTACATACAGAATCAAAATGATAATATTTTAATCTTCTTTTATCTCCCTAAATTCTCAAACTTTATTTGCAATAAGGTCTCCCTGGTGAAGTTACCAGATCCTGTTGTCCAAGTTCTTTTACATGTAATCAATATAAAGGTTTACATAGTACTGAATTAAAAACATGGATAATCATGTGCTTTAATGTTGTTTGTATTTTTAACCCAGCTCATACTAACCATAGTAAAACACTGAATTAGATGACTATTCAAAGGCTTCTCCATGCATTTTTCCATGTTTCCATGTATTGTCTGGAACCTTGAAACAATCAGCTGCTCTCATACATAATGTAGTGTTTGATAAATGACTGAGTATGGCAGGTATGACAATCCTTGCTCTATCAATAACTGCAGGTGTTAAAAGTTTTTTTGTTTTCAGTAGTAAATCCAACCCTGAAGCAAACATTTCTATTTTTCAAAACTATATGAAGACACTTTAAGACTTCTAGTCTTCAAATCAGTTACCTCCTTATTAAATAACATATCACAGCACCACTGATCTGACTTTAATCCAAAATCACATGGGTTTCAAATGGCCTGTAACTTTTGTTCAGGTTCCCATAATCAAATTTATCTATGCATAATCTGGAATACTAAAAATGCTTGATTTGTTTCACACATACATTTTTACTGCGTTTTATACTATCGAGATGTTGAAAAATCTTTCAACTATAGACCCAGATTTGCACTTTTCTCCATTCAGTTTGTTTATCTTCATTTCAGATACAGTGGTGATATTTTGTGTATTATATTACGTGAGATATTAAATGCAAAGTCCTATTAGATTACCAATCATTTCCTTTTGTGCACATCATATAATAAACCAAATGCAATACCATATATGACAAAACCAAGTAAGCAGTATTATGCATTTTTGCTGATTGCTATTCTCCTTTCATTAATTTGCACTGTTAGTTTTCAGATGGATTTCTTCTAAGACTCACAAAATCAACAGGAAATTACTTTATAGTTAACTACATTGTTTTATTCTTTACATTAGAAAACAATTCTTACAATATAAGTAATATTTTGTGAGTATAATCACCAAACAATAAAGCCTTTTTTATATTTCTGCATGAACTCATTGAAAATATTAAAAAGTAAGCTTGTACTTTAAACAATTATTTAATCAAAATACAGTTGGTATATGAAAATATAGGAAAATATGGCATTTAGTTTTGTGTATTACACCATTGTGCACATTGCCATGTTTGACTGGGTAGCGGATTGTTAGAGAAAAATGTAGGCGTTGTTTTTCTAAGCTGCTCATTGAAGTGATGTCTAACTTTAATGACTTTTGAGCATAATATTGAGCAAGTAAATGCTGAAACATGCTTGAGCTATGTATCAAGTGTTCTCAAGTCATAATTAGAAACAGGGTTTTTTTCAAAAGAAATATTTCCCCTGTTTTTTCATGAGAATAATTTTTTTTTTCTTCATTCATGTTTGAAGGAATTTATGGATAAATAAAACAAATGATTTTTCCATTCTGAGATTTTTGTAAATTCTAAGGAACCCTTTGGGTAGAAATGCAAATTTCTCTGCATGATTATGAAAACTGGTTCCAAGTTTTGAGAGTAGAATGTCTCTATGGAAAAGGCCAATTCTGTAAGCTTCAAAAGAGAAGTAAGATGCACAGAATATTGCATTCATTCCATTTTCAGGAGCGGATGAGAAAAATTGTGATCTGCAGAGACTAGAACTCAAACTAGACTGATTTTCCTGACTAAGCAAATAATTTGAATAGCAGTTTCCTCTATTTGATTCATCCCCTTCTTAAGTGCAGCAAACTCTATACTGAACTGACAGGGCATGATGATGAAATGTGACCGTTCATCCCTGTTAACATTTTTTTCTCAATACTTTCTCTCTTTGAAATTATAATACTTTATTTTATAATACAGGCTGAATCTCACAGTTTCTTTCACTCTTGTTTAGAATATAATAGTCTTGAAAACTGCCTCTGTACTCCTCCCAATTATATTAGATCTATAATCACTGGATCAGTTAGACTGCTCTTCTGGGAAACTTCTGATGTAGATTATGTATGTATACATGTGTATTATCCAGTTCTACATAATTTTGTGAAAAAATTTGTCAGGGTTTTATAATTGTTATGATAGGGCTATGTCAGTCATTTCTGCATTTTCTCACCTTTGGAAAGCACTAGTGATACCTATGTGTCAGCGGCTTCTCAATGAACTGCATAATTTCCTTATTTTATGGAGGCTTTTTTTTTTTTTTGTATGTGTGTGTATGTACCTACACATCAGCATTATTTAATATCTTTGTTGATGACATGGATGAAGGGATTGAGTGCATCATCAGCAAGTTTGCAGATGATACCAAACTGAGTGATGTTGACACACCTGAAGGACTGGATGCCATCCAGAAATCTGGACAGGCTTGAAAAATATGCCCATGGGAATTTCTTGAGGTTTAATAAGAGCAAGTGTAATGTGCTATACCTGGGTCAGGGCAACCATCCGTATCAATAAAGGCTGGGGGATGAACAGATGGAGAACAGCCCTGCCCAGAGGTCAGTGAAAGGCTGGACATGACCCAGCCATGTGCACTCACAGCCCAGAAAGACAAGCATGCCCTGGGCTGCATCCAAAGCAGCGTGGGCAGCAGGGCCAGGGAGGGGATTCTGCCCCTCTGCTCCTCTGAGACCCCACCTGCAGTGCTGCATCCAGCTCTGGGGCACCCAGCACAGGAAGGACATGGACCTGTTAGAGTGAGTCCAGGTGAGGACACCAAGGTGATCAGAGGGATGGAGCACCTCTCCTACGAGGAAAGGCTGAGAGAATTGCATTGTTCAGCCTGGGAAAGAGAAGGATTCTGGGTGACCTAATGGTTACCTTACCAGTAGCTGAAGGAATGTACTGACAGGAAAAGGGGGAATGGCTTCAAACTGAGAGTAGTTTTAGATTGGATATTGGGAAGAAATTCTTTAATGTGAGGGTGGTGAGGAACTAGAACAGATTGCCCAGAGAAGCTGTGGATGTCCCATCCCTGGAAGTGTTCAAGGTTAGGCTGAATGGAATTCTGAGCAGCGTGGTGTAGGTACACCTGTGTATGCCAGGGGGCTAGAACTAGATGGTTTTTGTTGTCCCTACAAACTCAAACCATTCTATGATTCTATGAGATATATATTTAAATAAATTATAGTATTATATATAAAGGTAATATATATTACACAGTTATATGTATGCAGGTAATATATATACTTCAGCATATCGAGATATATATATATGTATACATTGGGAACACCAACAATTAGGCTATATATCACATTTAGGTTATGTAAGATGATATACGGTTGAATTATACACACTTTAAACTGCAATTGTACATGGTAAATATTACACAAAAAGGAGGTTTTAAAAGTATACAGTTATTGTTACTCAAATAAATCCACCCTATCTTCATGTATCCATTATATTTATAACTTTAAATAATGAATATGTTTACCTGGGTGAGTGTACATGAATAGAGGGTGAAGTGGTGAACAAATTTTGCATCAGAGGAATACATCATCAGCACAGAAGTGCAGATTTACCTGAGACACTGTTATTTTTTCCCCTTTTGCTTTCTTTTATTCATAATTTAGTTTGGAGCATATAAAAGTGAGCTCCATGCTTTTATTTTAATATAATCAAAATCAAATTAGTTGTTTTGTAGAGGGACAACCAGAATTCAATCCCACTTTAGTTCTAATTCTGGTAGATATTTTGCTTTGACCCCCCATCCAAAAAGAATATTTTTAAATTATTTTTTGCAGCTTCAACTTCATAGTATAGTAATTTGTAATGAGATTTAGAAGTGATGCTGTTCCCTTGCATTCCTTTGAAGTTAAAAAAGAAAACAATAAAACAGGTACTAGTTCTCCAGACATCAAAAGTGAAAACCTCTTGACAGAGGTCTGGTGTGATTTGATGAGCAACACTCAATTAGTTAACCACGAATTAAACCCAATTCCAGAATTTTCTGCATTAAACTACTGCTCATTTATTGCTGCAATTCCTTATGTGATGGTGCATCCTTTCCTTGCTGCAACTCTTCAGGTTTGGACCAAGACTCTTGGACAGTGGAAAGCCCAGTCCTTGTTAGATCATTACTGTATTTAGGCCCATAATAAAAGTCATAGCTCTACTGTTATGAACCAATTATTAAAATTATTAGAAATGCCTCTGCCCAAATTAAGGTGCAAATGAGACCATACACCAGTCAATATTACGGATTTTATCTAACATTAACTTTATTAAATAAAAGAGAAAGAGAGAGAGAGTGGGAGAAAAAGAGAAAGAAATAGAAAAGTGATAGGGGGACAGAAAGATACTGACAGATTAAGGAAAAAGTCATCATTCAGCGGATCCCAATGATGTCCTGTTGATCCTCTCCATCTGATCTTCTTGGCGGGGAGGGTGCCCCAAAAAAACCTAGAGTCCCATGGATTAATATATGTTTAAGCCAGGTGGGAATGTCCAGAGGGGGGACAAGTTTGACACAGTGCCCTGCAGCAGACTCTGGATCTGTTGCTTCACTTCGCATCGTGTGCAGTCCTGTGGTGCAAAGCCTCAGGAATGAGTCTGGCGGCACTTTGGGGGTCTTTGATGGATTGTGACACCTCCTCAGCTGCCTCTCACATGAAGTGCCATGGATGTGGCCTTCCCAGGGTGGGGAGGGCTTTACAGATGAGTCTGACACTTTGTGTGAAGGAGGATGGGTGTTTACTCCCTCTGACCAGAGGTTATGCCACACAACCAAAACTCTCCTCCTCCCCCCTTGGCTTCAGGGGAAGTCTGTGCAAACCTGGCCTGAGCAGATGGGCCTGTGGGCTCTGGTCTCCCCCACACTGAACCCAGCCAGGGATGATTTTCAGTACACCTACTGGGTTTGGCTTTCTTGGACCCCTTTCTTCTCCCTCAGCCTTGTCTGCTTTTTCTTAGACCTGAGATGATGGAACAATAGTGTCCCCCTTATCTTATCTTAGGTGTCTTAACTCACAGTCCAAAGTTTCCCTCAGGAGGCATCTTCAGGGACAGGTGGGTTTCGGTGGTCACAGCTTCTTGACAAAGATTACAAAAGTCCTTCATAACAATGTTTAAGCCATGAAACCATAACATTTCGGTCTCTGACATCTACCCAGTGGATATTCTCTACAGGCAATCACTACAAAAATATTCTGATTGTGAATCTTGAACATTATGGAGAAGCAGAAGATTTAAATTTCCAGCGCATACTTATATTTTCTGAAGCATTCCTCCAATTTTGGGCTACCAACATGCAAACACAAAAAACTTGTATTTCAGGGAATAGTAGGAGTCTTTCTGACTTGGTTTAACTTGTTTTAAAATTTCCAAAGAACTCTTTATGTACAAAAAGTCATTCCAGTTAAAGCTAAAATTAGATATGAAGTTCATTATTTCTTAATTATTTTCTGCACATTAATTCAACTAATTCTAGAATCAAGTTTTGTCTTTTCCAACACTGAATTATGCATAATGCAAATTAATTTAAGAATACTTTCAGCAAGGACTAGTAGAGCTGTCAGTTCAGATGCCGTTGTTTTTGTTAAACGGAATTGAGATCAGTAGTCTAAAAGATGTGTAGAGTAGGATCTGTATCACGGAGTAATTTTTCCAGTTGTTTTAAGAACTGACAGGACTTGGTTCCTGGATAAAATGTTTAGCAATGTCCCAAGATGCCCATAGTCAAAGCAATTCAATCTGCATTCTTGTTGTGCTGTGAGTGGTCATTTCCCAGTGCTATCAGGCAAGTGTCAGTGGTGACAGCTTTACGAACTGTGAACTCCAGTGGAAAAGTGCAGTTACTTATCTGGCTTCATCACAATACAGAAAACTTATAAAAAAAAGTAACTCAGGCATTTCTAAATTCTCTATGTTTATATCAAGCTATTCATGGAAAACCTTCGTAGCTTTTTTCCCTCTATTGCACTCTAAATATCTGTTGTACTGTTCACTATACCAATTAGTGCTCTGCTGTAATTACTAGATCTGAAATATCCAGTAATCCTGGTTTAAGATGCTCCCACTTTTCTTTCCATTCCATACCACGACTGTTGTTCCATCCGTACTGTTTGTGCCTCCTTAACCAGCCACATTTTTTTTGGCAGCAGCTACTGGTGAAGTCATTTGGTGAGTGGGAACAGCAAACTGATTCAAGTTTTAAAATGAGTAATCCCACCTTCTGTCCCCATTGCAAGAAGGACATGGAATATTTTAAGTTGGTATTTCCACCAAACTCTTATTTTGAAATCACCTCTTGACACTCCCAGGTTTTTGTTCTATTCAATAGTCACGTTTATTTGGAGAACATGAAGAGGCAATTTTTACTTATTTTTAGCAAAGAAGCTGAAGAAACTAAAATAAATGCTTAATTGTATAAAATTGTTTCAAACACCTTGAGTGTTGTAAATGAGCAAGTAAAGAAACAAGTCAGATGGAAAGGTGCAGAAATAAGGATTCAGTGACATTTCTGAGTCACATACACTAAAGCTGCTCTCTTCTACATGACATCTTTTGTTGAGCTCTACTGTAGTTTGCGTAAATTGCTGAATTTGCAGCTAATTATTTGATTGCATACAAAGTGTGAATAATGGGTGGTACTATAAACACACAATGTTTTGATTTTTCCTCCTGGGAGTAAGTGCAGCTAACAATGGAAATAAAATAGTTGTAAAAAAGAAAAAACATGTAGGGAAGATAAAAATATATTTGTGACTATGATCATGTTTCTATGTTGTATGACATACACATCTTTGGTTTTGTTTACTAGTTGTAAAAATAACTATACTGAACAAAAAATTCCAACAACACATCACTTTCATCACAGATGAAATCCTTTCCAAATAGAAAAGGAAGTGATTATATATAAGTATTCCCATTCTATGAGATGTTTCTCATTTTACCCATGACAAACAAGCTGTAAGAAATTTCTCTGTGTAGCAATAATTAAACTATGAAGTAGTTACCTTTAAAGACAAGATATCTACAAATAGCTCCAATAGCATTGTAAATACAAGAGGAATTTACGCACATGCTGCTAATGGAAACCAAATTTAGTATCTCAGGGTGTTTGGATATTAAAATGAAAAAATTTCCAGTAATCTTCAAAAAATCAAAACATTAAAGAATGAAATATGTTTTATAAATTACCTTTATGGCTCACTATAAATTGAGGGTTAATGTTGACTATCACAGTGCTTTTGGAATAAATTTTAGTTTCAGATACAATTCCATTTTATTACATATATATATACTATTTTTTTTTTTTTTAACTTTCCCTTCATTTTACTAAACTAAGTAGTTTAGTAAAGTTACTTAATAAGTTATTGTAAAGAGCAGGAGACTACCTTCTGTTATTAAAAAAGCCTAAGAGATTCCGTTTAAATGAAGGAATAAATCTGAATCTTTAGGTCAATATATTAAATAGGTATAAAAGAAAAAGAAGCTAAATAAGAACAATTGAAAGTCAGTACTGAGGAGCTCAGCCCTGGAAATTGTTCTGAAATTGGAACAATTTACTTTTCAATAGAAAAATCATTTACTTCCAGAAACTGAACAAAGTCATAATTTTTGCTGCAAGGAATTTGTGAAGATCAAATCATACCATGAATCACTTACTGAAATTACAAAGTAATTAATAATATGACTCAGACTTCATTTTAATATCTGTTCCCTTGAGGGAACTGTTAGAGTGCTGGACATCTCACCTGTTTGTTCTGTTGGGGGTTTGTTCCCCAGTAATTTTAAAGACATAATTTTTTCATGAAAAATTTATGAATTCACTGATATTCATGAATATGGCTTGTCTTGAAAAGTAATTGAAATCTTGCCTTTCATCTTGTTTGACCACTTTTTTTGTACTTCTATCTGCATATCATGAAAGCAAATTTCACCTGGAATGTGTCTACCATGTCTACCAATGATTTTTAATCAAAAATCTGATAGTACTTGAAATTGTCATTGAGGTGTAAGACACTGCTTTTTTTCCTCATATCCATTTTATGAAGCATGGATTACTGGAAAAATTTAATAGAAGTGAATTTATGGTATTCTATATTAGCTAAAGAAAATATTATGAAGCGAAGAGCAATGCAATGAAAGGACTTTAGACCATAAATATGGATATATGTTGCTTATTTTGCTGGTCCCCTAATATGGAATATGTTCATAAGCTGCATGGTTATTTATTCTTTGCAGTGACTGGAAATAGTTGTCAATGTGTGCAGTTGTCAAACAGTGCATAATTTTTAGACTCATATGTGATAGGAAAGGGTAGGAGAAGGTAGAGGGAGTTCAGCTGGGCTCTTTGAAACCTTCCAGTTATTTGTGCTTCACAAAGTTACTATAAAAATAACCAATGACTGCTCCAAGACTACTGTTAGACTTGAGGACTTTTGGACATAATGCAGCTGTCTGGTTACTCTTGATTCATTTTTGGTGGATACAGTACACATACCATGCTCCTATTAGAGTAAAGGCAACAACCTTTTGCATCTTCAGCACTGCCCTGCTCATCTGCTGGTGTACCACTATGGGTGTGTAGCTATTTATTTCTTAATACATTCTATTCAATACATGGGTATAAAAGATACATTCAAGACATGTAAGATTATTTCGATTTACAATAAAAGCCATTTTAAATCATTTCATATAATATTTTAAATGCGATCATGTCATTTGTAATTAAACACATATATAAAGAAGTTTGTTTACTTATTTCTTTAATATATACCAAATAAATAACATAATATCTAAGTGGTCTATGTTCTGCTTCAAAAGGAGGCAGTGTTTATTCAAAAGAGAATATATTGCTCTCAACTCTATAGAACTTAAACTTACATTTATGGTTTTTTACCTTTGTTATTCATAAAGGAAGCTGAAATCTTGAAAGTTTTATATCCCTAATATTCTATATACCTTATAGTCTACACAGCTTTGTGATTGGAGGAAGAAATAGTAATATAAAATATACAACTTAGGCAGACAATCTTTAGATGTATTGGAGAAAACTATAAAGAACTGTAGAATGGAAATGTATGTCTCCGAAAAGGCACCATTTACTGAAAATATCTATTGTAAAAGTTTTATATCACCCTATTTCTGTGTATTTCTGTACATTTCTGTATATTTCTATAGTTGTGTTCAGATGGGTTATTTTCAATAGGCTGGGCTAGCATTGGCAGACTCATCTATCAGTTTTGTTTCTTTGCTTGGCCATAGGTGTAGTCCAAGGCTAGTTGTTTTCCATATAGGTGCATGATGATGTCTTAATTACTTTCTTTGTCAGAAGTTAAAATAAAGCCTTAATCTATATATGGAAAACTTCATAGCATTTAAATAGAAATCTTGCTAAAATATCTACATGTGAAGTTAAGCAAGCAGTTCTAATTTTATCTTTTGTTGTTTTTCTCTCTTTTCTTGTCTTTTCAAATATTACTCTCTAAAACAGATAACTGTAGAAGAGTTTCTGGAATTGTGGCATGTTGATGGTATTTCAAAAGTAATACAGGTCATCTCCAGGCTGCCTTTATGCAGGCAAACTGTCAGTGCTGACTAACAATCAGTTAATGGTTGGTGCACGTGCAGGTTCTCAATGACAATTTTTACCTGCCAAGAAAGACATGATTATAAATAACTGGCAAATTAAATTATAACTCATACAGGTATGTCTCTTTCCTCTGATCCTTTTTTGCAAATGCATACATACAAATGAGAAAACACATCTCAAATTAAAATTTATGTTGCAATCATACCAGATCTTAAGGGTTGGAGTTTTTGTTTTTTGTTGGGGGTTTTTGTTTGGTTTTTATACACTCCTCTTTTAGACATAGAAGACTTTGCTTTGGCGGTCTTTATTTGTGGTTTGTCTGTTTGTTTGCTTTCAAATATTCAATAGTTAATATACTCTAGAATCCAAGTAGATTGTCTGTCCATGCACTATGTTTAAGAAACTGTGCTTAAAAATCCAGCCCTGTTTACCTTTGGAAATTTGAAAAAAAACACTACCTTTTTTTTCTTATAATCCTTCTGTAGCTCTCTCTTATCTATCAGATTTGATTTACAGTTCTAACAAACATAGTTCTTTTCTCTTAGCGTTTCACTGTGAATGACTGAATGCAGCTAATATATAAATATTTTTTTCTTTAAAAATATTACCCTGAATCTACAGCCTAACATTGACAGGATGGCCTATATGGGGATATTGTCCAAATAGTTTAAGAGCAAACACATTTGTTTGGATGTGACCACAGAGGTTCTGCAGGCCCAAAAAGGCTCCCACAGCAGGAGGAAAATACTTAATTTTCAGAAGCTCAGTACATCAGATTTGTCTGTAAGTTGCAGAAATATCTGTCTAGGGTAGAAGTCTACCTGAAATCACTCAGAGAAGAAGGATTAGATTACATCTGCTCAGTTGTAACTGACAAAATTTATCCTCTTTTATGAGCTAAAAAACAAAGAATCAAGACTTGAACTTTGTAGTGCAACTGATGCAATATAGGCTGTATTTTCCAGCAGCTCCAAGTGGCTAGATCATTCAGATATGCACTGGAAAACCACAGGAGGACTGGTGAACAGTGAAAGACTTCCTTTGAGCACCTTTGGGGCAGGAGGCTAGAAGGTGATATTCAATCAGAAAACAGTGGCTCACTGCCTGTATACATGAGGAAAGTTAAAGAGCTTAGCCTGGTCATTCCTGATGAGACTAGCTTGCAAAGCAGGCCAGAGGAAATGCATGCAATAGTGAGGGACAGTTTTCTTCACAATAGAAAGGATGGATTCCAATTTGTTCCTTGTTGTGTGCTTCTACAGGTGTAAAAGTCTGTTAATCACTATAAAAACAGTTTCTGAAATACCAGTGAAATACAATAGTGGCATCACTGATGTTGTAAAAGAGTTCATGTGTTTCTAAAGGTAGATGTTTAGGCATGACAGCAGAAATTTCAGATCTGTGAGTCTTGAAATAGAGAGGCATGCATTTGTTCATTAAGAAGATTCAGAGGACCTAAATCTATAGTTATATCCCAATATGAATACCATGATAAAATTTAAACTAAACTAAAGAGAATGAGAAAATTTTGTCTTGTGGTTCATAGCTCGTGTACAAAAGCCATCTTTTTCTACAGGCACCTAAATGCTGTTTTAAAGACACTCCAGCTGTTGTTTAATGCTGTCTCATAGTATGAAATAATCTAATTTACATATAGATTAAGAATCTATTTATGGCATCTGTGATACTACAAACAAATGTGGGGGTCAGAAAAACTTTATTGTATTTGTTCAGTGCTGTTTGATTTCTGTTTTCTTTATAGTCCCATTAATGTTGCTACTTTAACATACAGCATATGTCAAACATTTCTTACCAAAATGGGCTGACTTCATGAAAAACTTATCAGTAGTCAAGTGTTAGGTTTAATTACTTAATCTAAATATACTTGAAGACTTAAACAAATTGGGGCATCACATATTGCAATTCTACTGCCTACTGGAGAAAAATCAGACATATGTTCTCGATTATAAAAGCAGTCACAGTGTCACAATATTAAAACTAATATATAAGCATAGTTATCTGTAAACCAGGAATCCATTTAAATTGTAGGATTTTTTTTTTTTTTATGGAGGAAAATACAAGAAGGCTTCAGCTTTGAGATTGCTACATTTTTAAGGCTTATGATCGACACTAAAAACTAAAGTTTTCAGCTGTTAGGATAATTACCTTTGTATCCTGGAGCCATTCTTTTTAGTAAAATGTTTCTGAAGAGTCCATAAGAATGATGTATATATGGTCACATATTTCTGTTACTAGAGAATGAAAAGAAATTACTTGCAGGATTTGTTGGTAATAATCATTTGATTTGACTTGATTTTTTTTTCTTTTTTTTAATTTCAATGGTTTAGTACATTTTTAAAATTTTATTTTATTGTTTCTGAAATATAATTGCTTTTCATATAGTTACTTTTTAATTTGATTTCTAGCTTTTATTCCATGTGTTCTTTATATTCTCTGTTGGAGATTCCACTCTGCATGCTTCATTTTTATTCCATTTTCTACTAAGTATATTTTATACTGTTTTCAGGAATTGCTGTTAATGTGTGAAACTCTTAACCTTCTAATTGGCTGACTTTGAGATTTAGTGGTGCATACTTAATATAGAATTAACATAGGTTTTTGGATTTAATATAGAATTTATAGATAATCCATCAGTTGTGTTATCTCTTCTTGTTTCAACTGTGTATGGAAATATTTGTCCTCCTTTTTAATTTTTTTTTTGTTTGGTTTGTTTTATAGTTGGTTTTTTGTTGTTGTTTTATTAGGTTTTTTTTGTTTTTTTAGAGGAGCCTGATTTTGCTATGTCTCTAAATTAAGAAAATAAATTCGTATTTAAAAAGTGAACATAAGTTTCTGAAGTTTGGGAGAGTTTTCTCAACAGGGAGAATGAAGCTGACTTATACAGTCAGCCTACATGAGGGACATGGGAAAGATTGCAACAGTAGCTAGGACAGAGGCAGGTCCAGGAGCTAAACTGAATGAAAAACTTCAGCTGAGAAGGCTACAACTTAGACATTGAGTCTGAAGATGGCAAAGGTATACTAAGACTGCAGTCATGTAGCCCAGGGTGATATTACAATGTATATATAAAAGACTACTGAAGTAATACTGTGCAATAATACTCTCTTCAAATTGTCTGAACTTCAAACAAGTGAAATGTGTGTTTCTATGATGGTTTATTTATTTATTCAGTAAACAGCATACTTAATAACAGTAAATTCTAATTTTATACAAGTTTTTTTCTTTTTTATAAATTCTAGAAATTTATAGTATTTTCCAAGTTCTTTTGCTTAGAAGATACCATTTGCCTATCTTCTTTCTTCAATTTATTAGGAAAGGAAGTTGCTTTGTGATGTTTTTTTGCCTGCTTGCTCCCAAAAGTAAAATCTGTGTCATGAATTCCACAGACCACTTAATTCACTCTCTACTAACATGTAGCGAAAAGCAAGCATGGAGGATCTGACAAAAGATGCCAGCTTTCCAATTCCATGAGGGAGGACCAAGTGGGTTCAAACTGAAGAAAAGTTAGAGAAAAGCATCCATCTATCCTTAACATATTTAGACAGCGAGATCTAGAGCATGAAGAATATGTAGGTTCCTTAGAGTGATGACTAGCTGTCATCATAGTGGTGTGAAAAGAAATAAAAGAGTGCTTTAGAATATTTATGTGGCAATTTAGCTTAAACTCTGATAATCTGGATTGAGCAGACTTCATTTCCTGAGAGAAACTAGAAGTGGATAGAAGAGAGAAAAACATAAAGGAAGTAAAAGAAGGGGGAAAAAAAACCCCTAAAACCCAGGAAAACCCCATGCCCAAAACACATCCCCCTTGTAAAACCACCAGCAGGACTTTTTTCATAGAAAGGGAGGCAAAGGTACTTTTTATCTTTCAAAGAACTCTGATTATGATACTTACTAGGTGATGAACTGCTGTGTATACTAAACAGCTAGGGGCAGAGGAATTTTCCAGCTGCTGCAGCTTACTTTGAAGTTTTCCTTTCTCATGCAAGCTAGCTGAAAAACAGTTTGAGGTTTTTGTAAACCAAGGCTCTACCTCACACCTGCAACCTTGTTATGCACGGTTGTTATGGTACACTGGAAAAAATATTTTGAATGGGTGTTATAAAGCTTCCACCAATCACCCGGAGAGGTGCATGGTCAAGTGGCCAATGGTGTCATGCCACCCTTGTGAACAAAGCTATATAAACTGATTTATATAATTAAATATAGCCATTTATTCTGGACTTGAATTGTGTCACTCTTTACACCGTCCCTGGTGCAACAGCGACATACTGCTACCCACAAAATTTCTAAACAGTAGTCACTGTAAGTCTCTGTAAACAAGGAGGTACCTTGTTTGATGCTTATGCCTATGAAGTACTTCAAAACAAAGCTGTTACACACACAAAATCTAATAGCACCATACTCTGGTCACCAGGAGAAATGCTCTCCCCAATGTACATGCACATACCATGTCTTTTTCAGGAGATGTGCCCTACCACATTCCCTCCAGAAATAAGCTTACTAGAGAATAAAGAGAGGAATGCTTAGTGATTAACGATTAAGATCAGAGTAAATCAGAAATGGAATTTTGATGTTTTGCAAAAAAAGTGTTCTTTAAGAAGGGGAAGACTGGTTTGCTCAATGAAAGGGTTAAAAGAAACAACTACACAAAATGCAGACAGTGCTGAGAAGTGGATCATTTCTTACCACCATCAATAACAATGCAGCAGTTTGGACCTGGCTTGTTTAATATTTCACATGAAGTATCCTCGGAGACTGACTTGACAGACACAGCATTTTTGGAGTAAACCAACAACTTCAAAACAGAGAGTCACTGCTCCAGATGGCATATACACAGAAGTCTAAAAAAGCTTAACTGTGCAGTGACTGAGCCGACAACAGAAAGATAAAGTCTCTTATTCTAAGCAGCCGAATGGCTCAGATGTTTGTTAAGCAGAAATTTTAACTGTGCACTGATTTCACTGAATCACACAGAATTGTTGAGGTTAGAAGGGACCTCTGGAGGCCACCTGGTCCCACCCTGGTGCTCAAGCAGGGCCACATAAGGGCAGTTGCCCAGGACCATGTCCAGATGGCTTGTGAAGATCTCCAAGGATAAAGATTCCACAACTGCTCTGGGCAGTGTGTGCCAGTGTTCAGTCACCCTCAGAGTAAAACAAGTGGGTTTTTCATCTGATTCCATCCATGTTAAGATGGAATCTCCCGTGTTTCAGTTTGTGTCCATTTGCCTCTTGTTCTCTTTTAATTATGAGTTTAGCTACATATTTTATCTGTAAATGTTATAAATGTTCCCTGGGAAACTTTCATTTACATCAGTACATGATAACTTGCTGTTCAGAAATAATTAAAAAATTAGTCTTGGAATACTATGAAATAATGAAACATACCCAGTAGGGTGTCTACAAAAAAAAAAAAAAAATCTTTCACTCAGTTCTTCATTTGAATTTTAGATGTCAAAAATGCAATGAATAAAAGAAATTTTGGAACATGCTATATTCAGACTTGTGAAAGTGTGTTCATTTGGTTTCATATGGAATAGCCTATAAAGAAAGCAAAATATTGATGGAAGAGAGGCCATGAAGATATAGATATAACTATATCTATAGAAAGTACATATAAAAGTATGTAAAAATACACATTTTAATCTATGCTGCTATCTACATCTCTTAACATGTGCAGGTCTAAATGTAGAATCTTTCTATAACAACAAGGATGAAGAGGTTTTCAACAACAGTGAGTTTCTGTAACTCCTTCTGTGGATTGTTCAGTTTAAAGAGATTATTAGAGGATTTTTAAAAGTGTTGAATCATTCAGTGGACACAAGTCTCTGATTCTGAGAAAATGTGTTATTCATATGGCTAATATTGTGTGTACCAGATAAAATAATTGGGGGTGGCTTTTTTTTTATTTTTGAAGGTAATACTTTTATACTTGGCCAAGCACCAGCAACTCTTAATTTCTGGTTAACTGGTATCATAACTTTTATCATAAAAATGTCACCTACAGACTGAAATGTTCTGCTTCCCCTTTTGTTTTAGTAGAAGAAACTGGATTTTCCTTTGGCCAAATACAATCATTATATTTAGACTCCTAGTGTGAAGCAGTTGTCAATTTCTTATCCTCAATAATAAAGTTAATGATGGTATATTTTTTTCCCAAACCTGGTGGGGGAGGGGTGGTTGTGCCTTCTCTCAGAGGATATATTTCTAAATTTGGCCAAAACCGGTACAAGAGTAAAGTTAGCAATTTTTTACATGCAAGATGGAAAAAATGTCATTTCTTGATTGGGTGCCATGTAAATATGAGAAATTTTTACAAATCATTTACCATTTGCTAGAGATGGAGTCAGGCCAGAAAGAAAAATAGAAAGATGTCCAAACATAGAAAGTTTGTTCAGTAAATTGAAGACTGAAAATGGAAAACTTTGATTTGAATCTATGTCAAAGGGTATCTTTTAGCTTTTTTTTTTTTTTTGCTTTTTTTTTTTTTTAATAAAAGTCAAGTTTTATGAAATGTTTATCTCTGAAATGGATTATTTGCATACTCTGCTTCTTGTTCACCTTAATCTTCTGATGTAATTACTGCTTAAGAAGGCTGGTTTGAAAATGCAGTATTACACATTTGAGAGCCTTTATCCTCAAATATTACACTCAGGTAAGGTTGAAATACATTTTCAGCAACAGCCACTTAATGTGCTGTGCAAACAACTACTTCATGTGACCTTTCAGAGAAAATATATTCCGTGATTTCTATAGTCATCCAATAAAAAAAAAAAAGGCATATTAAATTCTTTACATACCTTTTAAAACATTTCTCAATGACATGCTAAAATCCTGTTCATGTTGCCCTGTAGGACGACAAGTCAGTCTCAGACACTCCAGCTTGCAACTGAATGGTGTATGAGGTGCTATAAAACAATACCACTATTGTTATAAAAGACGTCATATATGAAACCTGAAATATGAATCAACATATTTTATACTCACAAGCTAAAAATCAGCCTGTATTTCTAAGCTTTAGTTAATTCAATCATCAAGATGTTCTAAAAACCCAAAGGAGCTCAAGCCCAGGATTTACATGTCTAAAGGGTTCATGCATATTCCATGATAAAATAGTAAATACCCTGCCACAATCATTTTTGAAAGTCCCTATAAGGTAATTCCATCCTTAACCAGAAGGAGAAAGTAGAGTAATTTGGGGAGTTTGCAGGTGAATTTACAAACCTGTTCATGATGAGCAGATTTTGTTGCACAGTTTGATTTATGATTCAGTACACAAAATAGTCAAGAACATAACACATAACTCTATGAATAAACTCGCACTATGTCTCATTCAGCAAAACAAAACAGTCTTTCTCCCAAAGAAAGCTACGCTATCATATAAAGCATGGTGTTACCCAAGAGTGTAAAATTAAGAAAATGTGAGGAGAGAAACAAAAACACCTTTGAAATAAGAGAAATTTCAAACAAGCTATAAAATTAATGCAATCTTGGGTCTGCTGTTAAAACTAGGCATTTGCAACAAAATCTCCCTATTCAACCTGATGTATCTGAGACAAGTCTTAAAAAGTCGTGTTTAGACAACAAATCCCATTTGTTTGTTATTGTTTGTGGTTTTTTTTTCCCAGCAAATTGTGAATGTGTAAACATTTACAGAGGATGGTTAGGTGTTATACGGATATAAATGCTTGGGGATTTGGGTGTTGTTGGTTTTATTGATTGGAGGATGATTCCACAATTTCCCCAGTACATTAAATCATGTAGACTAAAATGAGGCTTTGAAACAAAAAAAGGATTTTCCATTTTTTTCAGAGAGTGAATGCTGTGCTTTTCACTGATTAATAAGTTGAGTTGAATATCTACAAGAAACTCAGAAAATAAGTTTCAGGTAAATCTCTGAAGTTTTAATTTGTACTTGGACTGAGTGAGTGTACTTGGACTCTTTTTGACAGATCAAAAATGCTAACTGTTTTTCATTAATTATATAATTAATTATATAATTGTGAAAGGAAAACCATAATGAAATCTGGGTGCTGTGCCTCATCAGAATTGTGAACTGGTTTCATATATCTCCTCTGGGTTCTGCTGTACATTGCCCTCTTATTGAAAGATTTAACTTTCTGAAGAGCATGGCTACATCTAAAGGAATCTTGAGTTAAGCCAGTGGAGAAGAAGATATAGAAAGCAAATAATGTTTGTATGTTTAGTAATTAAGTAAGTAGTGAAAGACTAAATATATGAACTTAAATTTTTTGGAAAATCTAATATTTAGATAGCTATATAAAAAAAGCAATTGTTGAACATATTTTTTCATATCAGAGGTAGACTCCTGTGTCTAACCTTGGCTTCATTGCTTTCCTGGATTTTATTGACCCTTATGTATTGACTCCAATATTAAAATATGTCATAACAAAATACACAGAAAAATAAAATGTGTCCTTTTTGCATTCATTGACCTAAAAATAGAACACTGTCCATCATGTAGCCACAATATACTCTTAATTGGAACAGCAACAGATTTGACAACTATTATAGCGTGGAGGTTTTTCCCTTTTCCTAGGCAGTGAAAGTTTTAATATCCCTATTATCAAAGTTCATTTTGTTGTGTAAGAATGCAGGAGAGCAGAAACACAAGGAAAAAAGAAAATGAGACTGACAATCATTCTGCAAGACTAGAAAAAAACTGGATGAGAATTTGTTTTAAAAATCTTTAGAAATACTTTTCTTTCTTACCATCTGACTGTTCACGTCTGTAAGACAGTTGCATACTCTTGAGTGTGTTTGAATGTAAATGCCATGTAGACTGAAACTTCAAAAATATTTTATGAATAACGTAGTCAGTACCTCACTTCAGAGGTTTTTGCATGATCTTTGAAATAGGTATGATTCTGCTGAAGTTATAAGAGCTATGTTATGTTATTATTTTAATGACCAAGCTGGTCTTCCTTAAGTCGACTAAGTTCTTCACTAGTTACATGTACAGTTAAAAACTAATATATGTCCCCAGATTCTTTCACTTTCCATCCAGCCATCCTTTGCCATATTTTTTATTAAACTCTGAGTTCATGTTCCCCTTTTCAGTTTAAAGAAATTAAAGTTATTCTTAGATACAAAATATAGTAAGTATCTGTAAATGAATTCATCATGCACTGTAACTTTTACAAAAGTACAGTGCTAAACTGTAGTGCCAGAGAGGAGCTTAGTGCAATATAGATTTCAATATAATTGGCGGTTAGCTTGACAAGCTTGTTTCTCCCAGTATAATAGGCCCTAAGTACCACTGGTAGAGGGTTATTTTCTTGTATGCTGCTTTTCTTAGCCATATCTGTGAGAAAGACACAGTAGAAAAAGTCTTCTTTCCTTGTAAAGCCTTCCAGCTTCAGAAACTGAGTGTCATTACCAGCAATAGGAGAAGCCTTCAAGAAAAAAATTGCCACTTGAAGCTAATGAATGCATCTACTCATTTAGGATGTTTTGCTCATGACTTAGAAACTATCACTTATTGCCTTTTTTTTTATTATACCCTGGTCTTGATTCAAATCCATTCCAAATAATCACATCCCAAAGAAATGACTGATTTTCCTGTCGTTCTCACTCTAACCTTGTGACCTGCTGTAGCACTGCATGCTTTCCCAGGAAACTTTAAAGCACTCTCTCTGTCACAGTCTGAGCCCATAGTACACAGGCCCAGGTAATCCCATTCATACATGAATGCAGTCACATGGTTTGTATTCTCAAGCTCTGACATTTTTACTGGTCTATCTGTATACCCTTGTAGCCATGTGAATTCCTAATGATATAAAATTTCTAACTCATATTGATCCTACCTCCTACTGCCCTTCATTACATCCTTGGAGATCAGTGTGCTCCTCTTAGAATACATTAGTCATTCATTACTAACGCCATAAAAGCCCCGGAGTCCTAGAAAAGAAGAGCCTTTCCTTTTACCTTTCTATTCTCTCGCTATTAATAGATAACTCCCAACTGCTATTTCATTTTTCTTCTGTCATGAAAGCTGTAACTACATGATTAAAATGGCATGCAGCTCTAAAACTACTATCAATTACACTAATTAAGGTCAAATAGAATGGAACAGCACTCTTTGTGGAAAACAATGAAAGCAATGTAAACCTCTATTAATTTAAGGACATATGTACGTATGACAGTTTCTACACATCTTATTATTCATTTTAAGGTAGTCTCTTATAGTGACTTCTCTAGCATGTATTTTGTTCTTTTCCTTCTGAGAACAAAAAAAATCATATGGGGATTTTTTTTTTAACCGTGTAGGTAGAAATGACCTTTTTTTATTAGAAAAATTATTTTCTTGGGTTTTGTTTGTGCCTAAAGAAAGCTCATTATGAATTTTCGACATTTGCCTTCCCTGCAGCTACAAGGAGGATAACAAGTCAAGGAGGACTTGACATAACTGTAAGAAATATGTTCTAACTAGGTCTAAAATCTAGTTTTACAATGGAAAATGAATGTTTCCTCTCAGTGTCTGTTCCTCAGTACTGTCTATCTGAAAGACACACTGTAGGAAATTACATTTAGTGGAAAATACTATATATATCCTAAGAGAACTTTTGAATAAAATGGATGTTTTGATTTCTGTTTTCAATCATGCAAATTATTTTCATTCTGAATGAGAAAGAAGAAGCTGAAATTTGGCTAAAGGAATTAAAAAAATAAACCACCAAACCATCTGACCTTAAATATTTCAAATTATTTCCAAAAAAATGATGGCATTTTCATCTCTTTAGTGAGAGATCCTATCTAAACAACAACATCTCTCTTCATGTGCAGTCGTCTTTGAGTAAACAGTCATTCTACTTAACCAGTAGGCAACTGCAAGGAAGATATTTTTCATTTTAAAGGATACTCAGAACTGGAACATGTTTCCTCTCTTGGTATCAGCAGTGTCCAGTCCTGACCATCACAGTGAATAACTGTTTTCCTACATGTATGGGAGTAGGGTTCTTGAAGGCAGCTGAAAGAAATTATTCATCATGGAAAGTTGCTATTCACAAAGGATATCATCCTTGAACATAATAATCTTGATGAACAGTTATTTAAATACAAACCATGGCTAGTTCCAAGTACAAAACAGTATTTCACAATGGAATATAAGAAATACCAAGTAGGAATCCCTTCTTGTTAAGCTTTTCAAGCACAATCATTGCTTCTTTATGAGTGTTCCTAGCTAGTGCTTCAAGGTGTTGAATAATGCATACAGAAATAGAAGGTGGGTGAGGGGTTTAAAAGAGCTGCTTGAGAGAATAAAGGATCATAGGCAGCAGCAATGACTCGTAACACAAAATGCTCTGTAGTTAAATTATTTAGACTAGATGGGTGTTGTAATTAAAAGTAGTTACCATTCCTCCCTGATTACTTCCCAAAGAACATTTTTTAATGAACAGGATCATTTCATTAAAATATTTTTAGTGATCAAAAATTTAGAAATATCTTCTTTTAAATTTCTTATAAGTGACCTCAAATTAACCTACAGAGACATTGCACTCATAAGAGATGTTTTGATACATAGTGAAGGCTTCAAATGAAATTTTGACACAGTCTTCTTTAATTTACAGAGACACAACTGAATTTAGACAAATAAATGCTGCACAAGTTTAAATCTGCTGGGGATTCAGCCTCACCTAACTTGAAGGCAATAACTAACAATTTGTTATTGATTACATGTTCCCTATCAGCTTGAGGCAAAGCTAAATAAAAAGGTTGTGAATTGTTACACTAGTTCTACAGATTTAGGAGCAGGCCTTCATTCGGTAGACCTTCTTTGTAACTTCTTTTTCACCAACATCCCACTCTGCTTCGCACTGGTGTGGCTTCACCTGGAGTCCTGTGTGTAGTTTTGGGTACCACAGTGAGTAAAAGATATAAAGGTATTAGAGAGCATCTAAAGGAGAGCCATGAAGGTGATGAAGGGTCTGGAAGGAAAGCCACATGAGGAGTGTCTGAGGTCACTTGGGCTGTTCAGCCTGGAGGAGTCTGAGGGGAGATTTCACCACAGTCTAAACTTCATTGTGAGGGGTAGAGGAAGTCCAGACACTGATCTCTTCTCTGTGGTGACAGCGACAGGACCCAAGGGAATGGCCTGAAGCTGAGTCAGGGGAGGTTTAGGTTGGATATTAGAAGAAGTTTCTTCACCCAGAGGGTGGTCGGGCACTGGAACAGCTCCCCAGGGAAGTGGTCACAGCACCAGCCTGACAGAGTTCAAGCATTTGGACAATGCTCTCAGGGGCATGGTGTGATTCTTGTGGCTATTCTGTACAGGGACAGGAACTGGACTTTGATGATCCTTGTGGGTCCCTTCAAGCTCAGGATATTATATGATTCTATGATGCTCACGTAGTATTTTCTATTTTTGAGGCTGGACTAGATGACGATGACCCACTGTGGTCCCTACCAACCTTAGCCATTTGTGATCCTTTTAGTCTGTGATTTCTGATTCTTGTCTAGTCAGGAGACATCTAGGTAATGTAGTCTAAATGTGATTTCTATGAAAAAATGTGATTCTTAAATGCAAATTTCAATCACAGCTTAGGGATCATATGGCAACAAAAATAATGACTGACAAAGAGATCTTAAGCATAGAGGTTGACCAAAGGTCTGAAATGGCATCTTGGAGCTCTGAAATATGAAGTAAATAAACATTTCAACCAGCTCACAAAAGAGACTTAGAACTTACCTTCAGTTTTTGGTGAATCCACAAAGGCCATTTTATTTCAAGATTCAAGTTCAGTTCATGTTAATAATTTCAAGCCAATCGAACACATAAAGGGAAAAAACCCTCAAACATCCTTCTTGTCAATAAGAATACTGACAAGTAATGTGAAGAGTAATTTTTGATTTTTGTTTTATAAGAGACACAATTTATACCAACTTTGAAAGTTCATAAAAGTCAGATGGTTTTGATTGGTTTATGTCAGGGTTGGTTTTCTGGTTTTTTTTTCCCCAGGGGTTTTTTTTTGGGCTGTACATATCTAACAGCTGCAAACAAATAGACAGGGGAAACTCTATTGACAAGTCGCATTTGTATGCACAGTGATAATATACAGTCTATTTAAAGGCTGCTGTTGGACTTAGACGATTCACAGACTTTCTTCTTACCTTTTGCCACAGGGATGAATTACAGCCACACTGCAAATTCGATTGTGCACAGAGAGCGTGTGGGAGGAAAGCTGTGTAGCTAGAGGCTCAGCGTGCACCTTACTGAGACAAAACAGAAACAAAATGACAAAAAATACAAATAAAACATAAAATTGTTAAAAACTGAAAACATGTCTGGGATGGGAAGGGGACACAGAGGTGAAAGAAACTGTACTAAAGCAATAGATTAATTGTTTAAAATAGTGTTTCTTAATGTGTTATTGTTTCAGACCTTTCATGGAAATGAAGAAATGATGGCAAGAAATTTGTAACAAGGAATTCTCTCATCTAAATAAAAATTAAGATAAAATGATTGAAGAAAACTGTTAATTTTATTTAATGAGACAAAGCTGCGTTCATCAATTCAAGACACAGAAAGCAAAAATAGGTACAAAGATTAATTTTAAGTCAAAGAAAGGTAGCAAAGGTCATACAGATAATTAATTTCAGAAAAGAAAAGATAAAATAGTATTTGAACTTTATTAATTTCATCCAAAGCAGATGAAGTGGAATATATGAGTCATTAACTTCAATAAGAAAACTCATAATAGATAATATTTATATAATTTTTTAACTTAAAGTAAGGCAGAAAACAATCAAAAAAGGGACTAATTATTAACTGAATCCAAAGCAGGGTTATATCATAAGGTAGACTTTAGAATCCATTTTGGGAATTTATTTAGATTAAAACAAGGTTAATTTGGAAAACATGAGTCTATGTTTTGGTTTAGCAGTGGTGGGGGGGGAAAGCCTCTACAAATGAAGTCAACACAGTAAAACAGTGGTCTGTTTTGACATCATTTCAAGCAGCTCCTCAGCTGTGTAGTTTAAATAGGAAGAAAACATGTCACTGTAGCATAGTTATTATCTCCTCAAAAAGCAGAAGATTCACTGACCCAGCAATATATTCAGAGGACTGTAGAAAATTTTTATGTGCAGGAAAGATATGCTTTACGGAGTGTATTGGGTTTGCATGGCCAAGTTTGGGTAGCGGTGGAAGGGAGCTACAGAGGTGGCTTTCTGTAAGAAGCTGCCAGAAGCTTCCTCCATGTCCCACAGAGCCAATCCCAGCTGGCTCCAAGATGGACCTGCTGCTGGCCAAGGCTGAGCCAATCAGCAATGATGGTAATGACTCTGTGATGACATTTTTAAGAGTTATTGCTCAGACATAATGGTGGCCAGAGAGAAGCGGGGTGTGAACATGTGAGAGGAGCAGCTGCAGACACCAATGTCGGTGGAGAAGGAGGGGCAGGAGGTGCTCCAGGCACCAGACCCGTGGTGCAGACCATGGTGAAAGAGCTGTGCCCCTGCAGCCTGCGGAGGTCAATGGAGGGCAGAGATCCCCCTGTAGCACATGGAGGAGACCCATGCTGGAGGAGGTGGATGCATAAATGGAGGCTCTGAAAGCCATGCTGGAACAGGCTCCTGTAAGGAATCTGCAGACCCAGGGAGAGAGGAGCCCACACTGGAGAAGTTTTCCTGGTAGGACTTGTGACCCCATGGGGGACACACATTGCAGTGCCTGAAGAGCTGCACCCTGTACCCAGATTGCAACAGTTTGTGAAGAATTGTTGCCCATGGGATGAACTTACGCTGGGGAAGTTAATGAAGAACTGTCTCCCATGGAAGGGATCTCACACTGGAGCAGGGGAAGGTCTCTTCTGCCTCAGCAGTGGCAGAAACAACCTGTGATGAACTGACCATAACCTTCATTCCCTATGTTCCCATGCCACTGGGGGAGGAAGGCAGAGCCCAAGAAGGAAGAACGGGTGGGGGGAAGGTGTTTTTAAGATTTATTTTACTTCTCATTATTCTGCTCTGATTTTTTAGTGATGAATTAATTTAATATCCTCAAGTTGAGTCTGTTTTGCCCATGACAGCAACTGGTGAGTGATCTCTCCCTGTCCTTATGTTGACCCATGAACCATTTGTTACATTTTTTCTCCCCTGTCTAGCTGTGGAGGGGAGCGATAGAATGGCTTTGTTGGGTGCCAGCATCCAGACAGGGTCAACCCACTACACCCAAGCAAACAAAAAATCTACTTCCTGAAATTAATTACTTAAGCAAGAGAAACACAATAGAATTAATATAGAAATAGTGGATTACATAATTTCATGTAACCAAAGTGTTACAAATTTGCAAATGCAGTGAGGTATTGTGCTAACAGGGGTTAGTGTACACAAATAATTCCTCAATGTGGCTTTCAGAAGTAAGCAACAAGAGAGAGAATCTTGCAGCAAAGGTCTAACATAGGATGCAACTCCCACGTTTTCATGTTCGTATTTCTCACAGATTTCTCTTCTGAGAACATTGAATTTCAGTTTTATGCAAAATGAGTCAACAAACACTCTGCTCTAGATATCCTAATGTCTACTTCAGCAAATAAAAATATATAATATTTGTTTCACAAAATTAAACCTATTAAAATCTCAGCCTCACAATTGAAAAACAAACACCTTATGGAGAAGTCCCACCTCAGAGATCACATGTACTCTCACAATCCTGCTGATGGAAATAGATATATACTTTTGGTTTTCCTTCCTTGGTGTACTCTAGGTAATACTGAGACAATAAAACATTATATTGATTATCATTCTTCCTATGCTTCACCTTCAAGTGCAAGATCTATATGCAATTTATGCTCACACTGTAGAATTACAATAACTGGGTTTACTTTACCTCACAGTTTAGTTTTTAAGTACACATCAAAAGGGAAAAGAGGTACAATGTGAATTCTTTGCAAAGTTGGTTTCTGGGTTTTTGTACATTGCTGTTTGGTTGCCTGGCCTGAAGACCTTAGATGAGGAGGGTGCAGGTCTCCTCTAACTCCAGTGTTCACCTGTCACTTCTCAGAAAGGAGAGTTCAGCTGCACTGACCTGTTGATGCTTCAGATACCCTTGGCCATCTCAAATAATATTAAAGATATTATTTAGAACAACTCTTGTATTTAGGTGACTATATCTGTCCAAAGATACCTAGTTTAAAGCAAACTGAACTTATTTCTAGGCTCCAATGGTTGCACTGATTAGCTCTGCCTTGATTATAAAGTGAGTTAAGATACCTAACCCACATGCAGATACCTGAACTTGTTGAGTGTTAATTTAAAACTGAATCCCATATATGGCAGAGATTTACCATTTTAAATCATACAGACATATTTAAACCAAGACAGATTTAATCTAGCAGGCTAATAGAAAATTCCCCCCAAAATTCAACTGACTATCTTGTACAGAAAGGTTTGACTAGCTTTAATTACTAAAACTGTTTTAAATCCTAAGATGTTATCATTTTAATAGATTGTGCTTAATAAAGTAGTGGTTAGTATTGTATCTTGTATATGTGTGCCTTACTGAATAATAATTTCAATTGCATCTCAATGTTGAAACATTCAAAACATTGTCTGTGATGGCAGATGACCCATGCTAACCCATGACACAGATAATTATGTTTTTGTCATAAAGTCATAGAATCATAGAATGTTTGGGATTGGAAGGGACTTCAAAAATCACCTAGCCATGGGCAGGGACAACTTTCAACAGATCACATTGATCAAACTATCCAAGCCGACTTTGAATACTTCCAATGATTGGGCATCCACAGCATCTCAGGGTGTGTTGCAGTGTCTCACCACATTCATAGTAAAGAATTTCTTTCTTATACACAATCTAAACCCACCATTTTTTAGTTTAAAATTATTTTTCCTCTCCTGTCACTACTACCATTCCCTGGAGTTTGTTTTACTGAGCCATATTGAATACTTGCATTAATAATATTTTTTGTTATTTTCTTTTACTACCTTCAGAAACTCTACTTTAAAATATGCCTAAATGCACTTTATGACATGCCTCATACACCATATTAAACTTCGTATATTAATATGAAATTAGCAGCAATTCACTATCATTTTTGAATCCATCTCTCCAGTCACTAGCAGAGACCTCTGACAGCAAGCTGTCTTTTCCAATTCTCTTTCTCAAAGCAATGTCAGGATGAAGATAATGTCTTCAAGACTAAATCACTTCATATGTTATCATCCTCAACGTCTTCATCTTGTATTTATTATTCCCTTAACAATCAACACAGATGAGTATCTTGCTTAGTATCTTCCTTAAAAAGTAATTTTTCCCTGTATTTTCAGTATGCTTTTTTTTAATAATGCAATAACTGTATTAGATATTGCTATAGATGCTTTTGGAAGTAACCTTTTTTGTGTACAAATAACAAAAATGTAGTTATTTGTCAGTTCAAATTTAGCTTAACATTTAACACATCAGAAAGGTTGTTTGGTCAGTCAGCACAGAACTGTACCTCAATCAGTCACCTCTGCCTTTTTAGTGTGACATGGTGTTGTACACTGTCATGCTAGCTGCAGAAACAAGCTCTTCATTTCATACTGGCTCAAAACTTTCTGGTAAAACACCAAACACTGACATATTTATTCTGAAAAATTTCCTCTTTGATAAAATTTTGATAAAATTGATAAAACAAAACAGCTGAAAAAGTTGTCATGTAAGGATGACATTCAGGAACAAGTTTAATCCCTGTGTGAATGAGGAAGGGTTGTACACCTTCTACATTATTATGTCATGTGATGCATTTATGACATAGTGTATGTCTTTTGTAGACGGTCATCAATATCCAGTACCTTTACTTTCCCTTGCAAATTGGCATTTGGTATGCCCAACACTGGAATACTTCAAGAGATGAATGCCTGTATCATATTTTGCAGTGACCATGAGAGGTGTTCTTAAAGACCAGTATTTCAGACTTGGACCTACAAAAATTGCCTTTGTCTGCTGATTTAAAAGTTAACAGAGTTCCCCTCACTACAGTAGTGTCTGAAAATTCTGCTCCAAAATGGTCAACTATCTTACAGGTCAAGATGATGAAATTAACATTAGTATTCAAAACACTGTTTTCAGGAAGTTCTACTCATTCTTTTACCCCTGTGATACTTACTTTGGGTAAACTATGTAACACAGCAATCACAGCTTCCAGCAGTGCCTTTGATCTTTCTGTTTGGAGTTGCAATCAGATAGTGTTATCAAAACAGAAATTTAAATTTAAAAAAAAATCTGTGAAGTTTGTATTTTATAATTCAGGTTATGTTCTCATTCCTGTGTATGAAGTCATTATGAGTTTTTTCTCTTATATTTGTCCTTACCAAATATTATCTCAACTTTGAAATTTTTAATGCCTTATCTAGGCATCAATAATGAAGTAATTTATTATCAAAGTATAATTGATTAATAAAAGCAAGATTTACAAGGCAATTATGGAAACTAGGTGTTAAAAGGATGGTTTGCAAAATTATCCTATGTAGAACAGTTGTGCAACTATGTTCTTATCAGTTTTGTCTTAGAATTTTTTACCCTGAGATCCAATAACTCTGAGATCTAAAAATTCTTCAGAGTTTTTGTATTACTATAATCCAGCTCTGGAATCGGATTGGTAAAATGTTTTTCTGAAAGTTCTAGTTATGGAAAAATTACAGCTATTTAACAAGCTTGTGACCACCTTGTGACCAGCTGAAGTATTGTGGTGACATGATCATGATCATCAAGGCAGTAGAAAATATTTCCACATTTCAGTAGCTTTCATCCTCTCTTTCACTCTATCCAGATGATGTCTGTGTCATGCTCTAATGAAGGCCAGTCGGCTGACACTGTTCCTGATTTGCAACAGCAGTTCAAACAGGTTCTGTTTTGAACAAACATGGTATTGCTCTTAACTGAGCCTACATGACAGGCACTTGCTCTCTGTAGCACATCTGAGGCCCAGTGAGTACGTCTTCGTGGTTGTGCCCTTTCCTGTGAGAAGATTCTGCTGCATTCACAGCCACCTCAGCAATCTCTCAACTTATGCAGTAAGAAAGCTGAGTCTCAGATATGTGCAACTTAGAGTTTAAGTCACTTTTTCAAAAGTGATTTAGCCTCCTATGTAGACACTTTTATCTTAAACTTTTTTCTGAAAAGTTTTGTATTCAGTGTAAAATTCAATCTTCTCATTCATTCTTTCTTATTGAGCGTGTTACAAATTCTTGGCCCAGGTAGCTTTAGTCTATCATTCTAATCCATATAAAATTGCCTATTTTTTTCTTTAAAAAGTGTATTAAAATAGACCCTCACACAGTAGACCCAAAATAACAGCCAACTTATGCTGACATAGAACATCGCCCCCACATATACATGCAGAGAAAAGTTGAAAGTCTTTTCTCCTGACACTTTTCACAGTTTAGTTTATGGAATGAACATGTAACTTGGTGACATAAATGTATTTTGACACGCTCTGATGAAAGACCAGCACTTCTGTTATGACAATACTCTGACGAGTAGTGTGCTGTTGCAGTTGGCTATATGAACTACTCACTCTGGGATTGTAATTTGCAGCGAATCATCTGCTCTGAGAGAACTGAGTTCAGGCTCATGTCATGCATTGGGCAGCTCGCCCAATCTTCATACAAGTCTAAACCATCTTAGACTGCCTCTATCCTTCTATCATATCACCTTTTCTCTTCAGACCCTTTTAATCTACTTTTCTTCTGCTGCACACCTCAACCTAGGCAATGCTGATGTGACCTAGGTTGCCAAACATGATCTTGTCCTCTGGAATTTCACATCTCAGAGTTGTGCTTTTTCCATTGTTTAAGATGCTGAGAGAGCAGGTATGTACCTCTAAGCTGTGAATCATGGCCTTGCTGCCTTGTTAACAAGTTACTGCCCATTAGATGATCCATGATAACCATTCATACAGGTACTGCTGCCCCACATTACTTAAAAACAGTTTATCTCTTTTTCATTAAGATGTAAATCACATTAATCAGTTCTGCATTTACTACAGTCTGTAAGTTCCTGTCCACGGATTTATAATGATATGTGCAAAGGGTGTTGATAAAGGGTGTCAATGATAAATTTTAGGTAACTCAGAATTCCTTTCTCTTCGCTAAGGGATCAGTGATTCCACTTCATCAGTGCCATCAAAGACTGCACGCCGACAGGTAGCTAGGCCAGATAATTTCCTTTGAAATGGCTGTCCCATGGGCAAACTTTGTCCATGTTGAATTATGCATTGTTTTAGTAAAGCTCCATTTTAATTTACTGGGTTTCATTGACAAGGAAAATGCTTTCACACCTATTCTTGCTAATCATTTCAGCTGTGAGTGAACCCCTTGAAGAGCTAGAACCTGCTGTTTATATTTTTCTGAATTTTATTAATTTCATAAGGCACAAATGGTTATTAATTTTCTGTGGTTGATCCATACATATAAACATCTCAGCATTTTTTAACTTAGAAATAAAGATATCTATTATATTTTAGTAATATAAATGAGCATTCTTGATGAGTTTAGCTATAAAGTAAAATAAAATCAATCATTACCTAGAGAGGTAACCCATTAACCTAAGTTTCCTTTAGGCAAATAAGCATTTCCTTTTCTATCAGTAAAACCTTTTGTTCTCTTTAAATTGAATCTGTTAAAGGTTATGCTGAGTTTGATGTCTAGAAATAGAAGCATGAAAACATATGGATCTTGATGGAGATTCTTTCAAAACTCTAAAACCAAAGATTTTGCTGTTAAATATTCTTCCTATAGTTTACTCAACACTTGGCAAATTTTACTTCAATATTGGGGTTAATTAATCGTTATCTCTTGGGATTGTATGGGGATTTTTTTTTAATTCCTCAGGAGATAGAAAAACATATCTGCTATAAAATGAAAAAAAAAAAATTACTCTGTTATGATTTTCAAGTTGAACACTACAAAAAGGAGTGACCATGCAAACAGAGCTGCCATCTTGTGGATAAAAATCTCCTAAGAGCAGGTAGCTCATGTTGCCTGAATGCAGGAGGAAAAAATATTTATAATAGTCATCAGGTCTGCCTGACTTGGCATTCATCTCATATACAGGATTATGAGAGCTGTAATTTTGAGCTTACACAATCAATCTCTAAAAACTCATCACCTGACTGAGTTCTAATTTCCCCAAAAATCTTTAAACCTAGCCCTTCCAATATTAATAATGTATAGGTTAAGCAACACTGAAGAACCGCTTGTGTTTTTCAATTAGTGTTTGGTGCAGAACTATGTTTGTAATATAAATAATTGGTTTAACCATTAAATTGATGTGACAGAAATAATTGTCAAGCAATTAAATGCAATAATGATTTTGGCTCATGGGAAATATATACTAATAAACCTGAGTTTCACTTTGCTTGAGGACTAAAATACCTCCTCTAGTTAGATTCTTCAGCATTATTCATACATCGATTTCTATTAGGTTATAGAAAGAAAAACAGATAGTTATTAAAAATCATTAGTCACTTCTCTTTCATTTTCTTGTTCTTTCCTTCTTTCTTTTTCCGTGTGATTTGAACTTGAAACTAGAACATGCCAAAAAATATCACTGCCAACAGCGCCTTTATTGTCTGTGCTAGGCATGAGAGTTGACAAGCCAATCTCTTCATATATGGAACCCAATGCACAACAGGAGCATATGAATTCTGTGTCCCTGGATTTCACACACAGTCATGCTTTGAGCTCTTGTAACCTATTCAATATGTTTATTTCACTGAAGAGATTTTTTTATTTAAAGAAATGGCCTTACAACTTTTTTTTTTTTCCTGAAGTGACTTGCTGCTACTGCATATTTAAAAGCTATAATTTAAATATTATCATATATTTTCATTATTTATATTTCAAACTGGTTATAACACATGGGTGACATCATATGGAAGTGTGAAAAATGCTTTGTGACTTGATTACAATCATGGAGTTGTTCTGTTTTTTACAACAGTTACTTTGTTTAGCCTAGATCTCCAAATTCTTCCATGTTTTTAAAAATACTGGTGATAGATAATTTTTGAAACGAGCATGGAAAAACTGATAGTTTATCAGTAAATTCATAAATAGTTCAATTTCAAAACATTCATTAATCATATATTACTGCAGAAAAATGACTTTTTTATAAAGAAAATGTCAAATTTTACAGGCCATTTACTAAGAAGTATTCTGCACTAATATTCCAAATTAGCATTGGTACTACACTTTCTAAGTAAATTTTCTAAATTACTGCTGGTTCATAAAGCATAGGTTCTCTATTATCACTGGAGAATAACATACTTTATGAACGCTGAGAACTTTTTAAGAATATGGCACTCTACCATTAAAGATGGTTGAGCAGGTAATCTGTGAGTGATACACTCTTTAAAGGTGTAAAGCATACTCTACATAAGAATAAAAAATGCATAGAACTTTAATTCATCATTGTGAGATTAACTGGATATGGGAAATCCAGGTATTTTTCATGCTGAATCAACCAACGTAATAAAATTTTAGCAACATTGTGTCAGTTTGGTCCAGACTATATATAGCATTACATATTCAGGAGAATATAACTTCTACCTATGATATATCTAATCATACTTTACCTCATCAATAGTTCTTTTCCTTATGACTCATGTTATGATGTCTTTATCAGTTCGTAATCATACAAAAGCAGAAGTGACATTCCCATTGTCCAAATTAATCTTTTCTGACCTGAAATTCAGTTTTGTCACTTTGCATAGCAATGAATCTTTTTTTATATACATTTTCATCTGAACTACCATGTTTTCTGAGCAGAAATAAATGAAGAATGGTGTTCATTTTGACCTAAAGTAGGTTTTGACTAGCAGGTTAGCCTCCAGATCCCCACACAAAACTGGTGTTTATTAAGTCCGCAGAATTTTATCTCCTGAGTCTCTAAAACTTTGTGAAAGAACCACAAGAAAATGACAGAGCTCTTTATCAAGTTTATTCTAGAAATCTTATCTTAAATGTCTTTTAGATTAAGTTAAACCGTGTTTGATTAGATTTCATTTTTCCTGGGTTTTTTTGGCTTGGTGTAGTTGGTTCTTTGGTCTTATTTTTTCCCCAGAGAGCAAACTGAGCAACAATTTTTTTATTTTTTTTTTTTTTTTTTGAGGGATAACAGACCATAAATAAACTCATGTGTTATATTATTTACTGTAAATACATTTTGGATCAGGTTCCTACCTATTTAAAGAAAATATTAGTTTCCCAAGATTAAAAAAAAAAAAAAAAAAGACACAGAACAAAAAATACAAATACAACATGTGGTAGATCAGATTTTTTGCTTTTTTCTGTCGAATAATAGGATTTTTTTGCCACTTAAAGGTGAGAGATCAGAATATTCATTTATAGAAAAAGCAATTATTTAAGCACTGATTAGGATTCATTTTAAAGTTATCATGATTTATGATGTTGCCTGTAACATAGCTAAATACTTAGTGCCACTATATTTAGGACATCATACATTTGGCAATGTGTTTCATGCCTCATTTACTACAGAATATCTGGGCTGCTACTTAGCATTCAAAGAATAACTCTGCATGTACATTTGTGCATCCCTATACTTTTGCTGTTAGTTTTAAATACTTAAAAAGACACAATAATCAACCTAACATTGCAATAGTGCAGCATTCTTGAATTTACATTCTTTTCCCAATGTGTGCCTTTATTAATGTCATGCCTTAAGAGGAGGCAATGCAAAATCATTAAAAATGTGAGTTCTCCAGGTGCTGCATGCATTAACCTTTCCTTTAATATCTCTTCTGTACAATATTTTGAGCATTACTATCATTTAGTAAACAGATGATGAAAATGCAGTTACCTGAGGGTCTTGTTTAATAATTTAGGCAAATTAGTTTGTAGAATTTATTTAATTGCTACATTCAATAGCTAAGCCACAAGCACCTGGTCCCCAAAACAGGAGCTTCTTGTACAATCTCATTTGCTACAAGGAAAAAAAAAATAAAAACAGAAAAATGAAAAGGGAAAAAAAAAAAAAAAGGTAAAAAAAAAAAAAGAAAGGAAATAAATGAAAGGTGAAAAAAAAAATTGGAAGAAAAAGAAAGAAAGAGGAGAAAATAGAAAGCCCCCACCTGCGTGTACGTATGTAAGGATTAAAGAGGCACCTTTCAGTGGGCGGCCGGCAGTTTAGGGTTAAGGGCCGGTCCAGGTGAGGGAAGCCAATGAGCGCCCGCCCGGGGCCGTGCCTGACATCATCCCGCCGGGGAGCGCCCAGCCCGGCCGGGGCAGCGCCCGCCGCCGCCCAGCACCGCCGTGATGGATGTTTACAGCTCCGCCGTCAAAGCCAATTATCTCGCTTTTGTGTGAGGCCCAGGGATCGCTCAGGCTGCCTGCTCGCACACGACACTGCTGGATCCAGCTGAAGCAATTGTTTTCCCTGTGTCTGGTAAGAGTCTGGTCTGGTTTGCCTTCTCTTTCAGAATAAAGGTGATGTGCCTAACCTGGGAGGGGAATTGTTTTCCTAGTTCAGAGGCTTATATGCCTACAATATGTAAAAAGCAGATTTTTACTGGCAAAAAGGAGATCCTTTAGAAAGGGAATGGTTTTAAAGGAAAAATAAGTCTGTGTCTGGCAAACTCTACTTTGTAATACAGAAATAAATAGCTTGCATGTGTGAGCTCCTCTTCAGGTGCTCGAAAGAGTTATTAGGCTGACAAGACCATCACAGAGACCAGTCATTTAATAGCAGTATTTTTCCTTTCTTTTCCTTTAACACCTGTGTTTTTCCTTTGAAATCCAGCTTTTTTTTGATGAACAAAGAAATGGGAAGATTTAAGAAAAGGGAATTTAATGTTGAAACAACTTTAAAAATGTTCTGGAATACTTTTGCAGATATCAATCAAAAGAATAATACCATGATTTTAAAGTTTCCAGTTCTGGAATTAGTTATAGTTACTGCATTCTGCTAATTTCTTTAATCTAAAGTGCTAAGAAACTGAGTCAAAGATAAAAGTGTTCAATATACAATATGCTGGTAGCAAAACACCCAACAGAGTTTTTTGTTTATATGTTTTTCCAATTTACATGCTATAGCTTGTCTTAAAAAACATCTCATTCTGTAGCTCTAAAAGTATATATATAGAGGATGAAGAACCAGTGCTTATATCTTTTGCATTGTTGGCAGCTTTGTAGCTTGCACAGAGAGAGGGGGGAGAGGGGAAGGATTCTGTCCATGTAACTTCTTAGTTTTGCAACAGATTTAGTACATTTTAAAGCTTCTGAACCTATGTGGATTTAAGAGATTAGAAGTGACACTGACACTGACAAATCAGATTCAATAAAGAATTTAATTGACTGAAGGAGTTCAGGGGCTACTGTATGAAGAATCCAATAACCAGTTTAACTAGTCAAGTAGTGTACCTAATAGGAAATTAAATAGCAGGTTCCAGTTAATTTAAAAGCTTGATGACATTTACTTTATAGTGATTAGAATTCACTAGGTCACTTAAGAACTCTCTGTCTTTATTTCAGTAATCCATGATTCTACAATCCATGATTCTACAATACAAAGTTTTAAATAATGACATATGTAGTGAGTATTACAAGTGCCTGCAAAATCGAGATATACTGTCATTCAATTTAGCTGTGATCATCTCTGCTCCAGACACTGTCAGAAGAATAATAGTTATTTTCATCTCAAACACCACTTAAGACAGTAGGGCTTCTCAGCTGTGTTACACTTTTGTGCTCTTTACTAGTTCAGTCCTGTCTCTGCTGTTCCTGGTACTTACCATTGTTAATTCAGCTCTGGATAATAATGGGCCAAACAATCCCAGACTCTTCTTAAATGACATATCTATAATATGGGTGGTGTTAGAAGAACATATTTTTGTTAAGGTGAAACCTTTATTACTCTTTCTTGTCTTTTTGCTAGCAAATTTTGCTAGGTGAGATGGCCATGGCCTATAAAGGAGAGTAGTATTTAACATTTTATTACATTACCCTTCTTGCTTAGATCATTATTAAACTTGAATTTATCATATGCTAGTGCTGCAACTATGCCTTTAATACTTATTAATTTAAAAAAGAAAGTGTTTTCACCTCTCCCTCAGGGTACATACCTACACATTGCATAGGTCCATGTCATTTATCAATGCATTGTTATTAGGCTTCATGTTAGATCTCCCTATATTTCTGTTCCTACTCAGTTTAGCCAAAATTCAGATATAAACAAATTATCTGTTATTTCTGCTAAAATACAGGATGATGCATAAAACATGGCTGCAAGGCTGATTTGTTACATGCTCAGTGTTCTGATCCAAAGCATTCAAAGACTGTTTTTAATAAATGTGCCCTTTTATGTACCAATAAATGTTGCTTTATTAGATAGCAATCATGGACTTAAGAAAGCCAAGGAAACTTAATGATATGATAATCCAAACAGATAGCAATCAGCTTTTTGTAGGAAATGAGACTTTATTCTTTAGTTTAACCTTTCAAAAGGAAGAGAAATAATTTCTAGTACACCATTTTATGGGAAAAAAAATGGTGGTTTTTTTCTTATTTTCAATCAGAAACTAAGTTTAACAGAAAAAAAAAAAAAAGAAGAAAAACACATTTTTTGGATAAAAAGTGTTGTGATTTTTTTTTTTCTTTAAAATAATAAAAGTAACTGTGGTAATGCTAGCCCAAGGACTGCCTAGCAGATTGACCATTGCCTTGGAAAGGAGTCCCTCTAGTCTTCTACTTTGTTATACATGGTAAAGTCCATATTACATCAATGGCCTGCTGTATTAAAGGAAGAATTAGCATGAGGTTGCTTGATTGTATGCCTAGGTCATTTTGTTTGTCTGATTCTCTGTGAATGAGTCAATTTGAACATTTTGACAATGACATCAGGTAATAGCCCTTTCAGCGCAGATTTGAGTCATTCCTCCTACACGAGAGACTCTCTTCTCTTGTCAGGTAATTTTGAGAAGAGTGACAAAAGGAGTTTTTATTTTTTATTTACAAAAATTCAATGCATTTAGTATTTCTTAAAGAAAATAAAGGTGCCAGCTAAGCAGAAATACGATAATAACATCAATTTCTCAAAAAGTATCCATACCTCTAGTACTAAAACCACAAATTGAATAGAATCCTTCTTCCTCTATAACTGGCGAAGGAAAATTAGCCCTAGAAAAATACATATTAAAGTCATTTTGCAATAGCACATTATTTTTGTATCTGATTTCAACAAGTACAGGAGACAGAGGAGTTCTTTAATACTCCAAGCTTTGGTTCGTGGTTCAGATTTTTGGTTTATCTAAAAAAGATTAAAAGGACACTCTTCTAGGATTTTCCAAATTATAAAAACAGTCTTAAACCACTGTGCTGCTACCATCCTCCTTGTTCATCAGTGAGGTCCTTTATGTATAAGGGTGCCAGATGAGACCTGAGAGTCTATTTTGTTCCCTTTGCTTTTTAATTCTTATATTCTGTTACTAAAGTTTAAAAAAAAAAAAAAAGTCCTTTCCATCTATGTAGTGATGAGGAGATTTTTTTTCTTCTAAATTTTTCTCTTACTAAATTCAAAGGCAACAGAGATTACAGAGAGTATTTCTAAACCAGGAGAAGTGAGATGCAGGTCTACATCTGCCCCTCCAAGTCATCATTTTCCTTTGGAAAGAAATCCAGATGTACAGATGTGGAGAACACATCTTGGATGTTCTCCAGTAGGACACCTGTCTGGATGATGAAAGGAACAGTGATGTAGATCACAAGTTTGTCACACAGTACAGACACAACCTTTTCTTCTTCTGTTTTGAATCTTCAATGAAGTCCAGTGGATGCCCTGATACCTAATAAAGATTGTGCTAAAAGGTGATTATGGTCAAGGACTTACAACTCAGATTTTAAAGTAGTTTTGCAACTTTAGCCTAGACCCTTTGCCTACATACAGTATGGTGCTTTTTGTTTCCATAACTTGTGTATTACCACACAGAAGTGTGACATTGTGAATGCATTAAGTCAATCCCACGTGTTTAATGGTATCGGTTTTGGCTCATTTTAGCCAGGAAGTTTCCTCTTCTAATCTGTGGAGAGAAAGGCATCTCCAAAAAAGAATTCATCTCATCATTAAGATAATTTATTTCAGATAGATGAGCTGAATCACTCTCTGGGGGGGAAAAGTCACCCCATACAGACAACCTACTCAAATACTTTCAATTATGTGTCAAATTTCCTGACTTTTAAATATTGTCTAATTAAGATATCTTAGATTTGAGTAGCATTGAATCCCACAAGTAACATAAATAATAAACAAACAGATAATTATACTCTTTATTTGCTGCACATAGGAGTCACAGTTACTTATTTCTGCAATAGATGGACTCTGGACTTCATGTCTGCAGTGGCAGGGGTGTTGAACAGAGCACTTGGTGCAAGACTTTGTGGTTTCACAGGTATTTGCTGGCAGTCTTGTCCAGTGGTATTTGCAAGAAATGTAAAGGTTTGGGAAATGCAGATCTACAGCTGGCAGTAGGGGGAAGCATGCTCCATCTCTTACATTCGTTCAAGCATTGTCTCCCATGCTTAAAACTTACAATTCCTCTCCCTGATGATTTGTTAACCTGCTGTCAGAATCATTGGAGAATCTAGCTATTGCTCACATACACTGCATATTTTCAAAGTATTGCGACTTGGCTAATTTTTTTCCCCTCTTTCTTCCTAAAAGACAGAGATAGAACACAGGTTTTTTCTGCTGAAGGTCTTCAATTCCCTGCACTAACTCAGGGGACTCCTCAGACATTCACAGTATTGAGCATGGACAAAGAAATGTCACTTGTCTACCCTCATTCTTTGACAACATCATCAGGTGTCTAGAATCTATAATTTCAGGACAAGTGGTCACGAGTTTATCCTTTCAGTTGTCAGTCCATCCCATTTGGTTCAGCCTCTATGTAGGGGTTCTTAAGAATCTTCTGAACAGTGTAACAGTTTACTCTGCCCTGATGCAAAAAAAAAAAAAAACACCAAAAAAAAAAAAAACCAAACCAAAAAAAAACCCCAAAAAAACAGCCCAGAGTGTTAATAAATCTTCATTGGGGCCATGATTTTGGTTGAAATAGTTTGTTGCAGTTTAAAAATATAGGTATGTAAAATAATGAGATTTCAAACAAACATATGCCATACCTTTTAAATCCAGACATGTAGCTGAGAATTTCTGGATACAACTTTGAAATTTTGTTCATTAACTATCACAATCAATCTCTTAGTAAAGTCTGGATTTTAGGATGCTGACTTTCCTAGAATCTTAACTGACTGAGAAGTAAAGGATTATAATGGATAAACAGAAGGTGAAGGGTACTTTCAAGAAAGAAAACAATGTAAAATCTTCTCTCTTCCTATTCTTTATAAATTTAAAAATTAAACAAAATAATGTAGTCAAAATTTCAAAGAGTTGGAAGAGTGTTTCCTGAATGAAACATAATCTCTTACAATCTATCATCACAGAATAATATTACATTATCACTTTCAAATGAGAAGTACAGCTTTCATAGTTGCCAAGCTGTACTTATCCACATCTGATGGTCCCCATTAATTTTTAACAATTGTCCTGTCACCAGTCCAGTGAGCTGTAGAAAATACTGTGGAGATGTCACATTCCTTGATGATTGCAGTTAATGCTGCTGCCCCTCTGAATCAGCATGAAATGTAGACACTTTTATGACTGAATCTGCAATTTGGGATTTGATCATGCTATTTATAGTATTGCTAATGGTCTGCAGCACTGACAAGGGGTGTGTTGAAGTCATTCTCTCAGTTACCCTTGTTTTCAGTTATAAAGGCAGAACAGACATCTGGATTTTATATTTCAGTAACTAGACAGAAAATAACAGCACGATGCGGTCATGACTTTCACTGGTGGAAGATTTTAATAGGCTTGTTTTGTTGGTTTGTTTTTTTTTTTTTTTAATATCTGTGGATGGTTTTTAACCAATATTTTGATCTAGGAAAAAGGAGCATATTATTTTGATCTAGTTTCTAGAAAGTCGATTTCAGTCACATGGTAAAATAAAGGAGGCTTAGTGACATCTCAGGAAGGTAAAGTTGAACTAAACAAATACAGCTGTACATGGGTTTTAAACTTACCATGTGTTACTGTACTAGCAAAATACATTTTTCTATTCTTTTAAAAATACTTTAGAAACACTGCCTCACTTCTGAAAAAAGAATGGTTTACTTCCAAGTCCTCGTTTTGTTTACAAATCCAATTCCTAAAATGTGTAGAATCTAGTTTGTTTTAATTTTGAACCTAAAAAACCCCATTATGTGCTCTAGAAAACAATATCTGGGAAAAATCCTTCTCAAGTTAATGACATTAGAATATTTAGGAGATTGCCAGATTTTTATCTCTCTCTGGAAGTCTGAATATTATCATGCCCAATAGCTACAAAATTATCAAGAATCCTATTTAATGCTATAGTTCTCATAACTGCTGCTGTAACCAATGGATAAAGAACAGTAGGAATTATGGCGTCTTGCTTCATTATTTCATTTTTTAATTCTCACAGAACCACGGGGAGGAAAAAAACAACAGCAACAGCTAAGTACATTAATGATCCCTGGAAATAGTGCTTGATTTCCTATGGGTTTGTGTCCCTTAATTAATTAACTACTTAAGTGATTTATACTAAGACTTCTTTTTATCTCTCCATACGCTTGTAAAAATTAAGCCATTCTTCTCCCTGCAGGACGAACAAGTACTGGCTTGTGCCAGCTTGCTAGAATCAAGCACCATCACCAGCTTACCACGAGAGCTGTTTTCTCACTGCCTCTTGGTTTCCCCCAACACAGAGCACAGGGAGTAAGAGATGGGTTAATCTGAACTGCTTTAATTGGCACTAGATAATTGGCCCCCAGATGTCTAACCTTAGTGTCCTCTACTACATTCAAAAGTTGTTCTGTGGGGAAGAGTAGTCCTATTTTCTCAAGAAAACAATAGGTTTTTTAAGTGTATGGACACTAGAACTCTATTACCAAAGCTCTGAGAACTTGCATCAGTTGAGGATATCACTGGAAAATGGATCTGCCTTCTTCCATAGGGATGCTGGGAAGCAGCTGGAAGTTTCAAGGTTTTAGAATAGCCCTATAGGATGAACTAGAGAAGTATTGCAATTCATGGACATTGTGTTATGAGGACAGAGCCTGTAAAATATGTCCAGAAACATGCTAAACATTTCATCTGTACTCTAGTATATCTTTTGAATTTTTACAGTTAGTCTTTCCTATGTACTAATTTAGCTTGCAGGACTATGATTTAGTAAGACATTGAAGTAGGCTTTCTATCAAATCCTTTTCTACAGGTTCTCAGAAGTACCAGTAATTCATTGAAATCATTGCAGAGCAAGTAAAATTTCTGAAGGCTGTGGTTATCTAAAAAGATGTATTTCTTTTTTTGGTTTAGCCAAAAATTTCTAAAATTAAGTGTTTCATTCCCAGTTGGGTAATTATTTCTCCCTGATATCTGATAGAGGCCTTTAATTTGCTTCAAAGTTAGAAGCAGAGAAGAGAATAAGCAGACCAAAATCCTCATAAGGCTTGTTAACTTCCTTCCTGTGACAGACAAAGAGAGGAGGGATCTGTTTCTTGCACACCTGCAGTGAATTCCCTTCTGAGCCTTGGAGTGTTTCACCCTGGGACTGCACTAGGCTCTCTGGGCTCCAGGAGAGCTACACTAAAAGAAATAGCTGCAGTGACTTTGCTAAGAGTTTGGGAAATTCAAGAGTCACAAAGGATTGTGACAGACAACTGTATTATCATCTATATGGACAACCATACTTAATCATACAGACAAAAGGAGCTAATTGACTAGCTCCACCTTCTCCTGTCTCCAGATGCATTCAGAGACTAAAAATCCATGCATTTGTACTGGAATCAATCTTCCTCTTGGGACAGCCTTACTCACTTTCAGTTATTTGGTTGCATTAGAAAGCTTACTTTTAATGTGTTTTGTTTTTTTTTTTTTTTTTAATTAAGCATTCCATGAATGAATACATATTTTTCTTTTTTTTTTTTTTTTTTTTTTTTAAGTCACATAATATGCTCTCTAGTACATGACAGGGACTATATGCATTTGAAGTAAAAGCTTTTAAGCAGCTCTGTTCTTTTATTTAAACAAGATGACAGGAATCTTGAAATTAAATCACATGTTAAACACCTGAGTTCTAGGCAAACTTCAGTCTGAAGGAGCTGAAACCTATATAGTTGTATTTATGGGATCATGTCACAAACACTCACCAGCAGACAAAAACCTCTTGTCACCCAGCTAGCTGAATCTGGGATATTGTGCAACCATAGGAATACATGAATATAGGCATGCTGGTTAAGTAGGAAGTCAAGTAGCTTTACAGTTGTAGTACTCTGATTAATGACAAATGCTGCATTATTTTTGAATTTTATCCAGGGACAGCTTAGTACAAAACATACAGACAACTCAGAGTTGCCTGCAGAACCAGGACAATTATGTTCCAAAGAACATACAGCATAATAGATGCCTTCCCTGGTGCACATCACAGGCTTTGTGTGCACACCGTGACTAGGTCCTCTTTCCACTTTGGGATGAGAGATGCCTGCATCCCTTACTCCCCACTGAAGGAAAGACTGTGTACCACTGTGTACTACTATAGTCATTTGGATCTGGATAACTGGGAGCTAGGACAGTGATGCAAAGCACAAACTACCCACAGGTAAACATGGTACTCTTTGTAGACAGCCTGATGTGGGTCTGTGGTCAGCATACAAACTTCCTTCATAATCTCTCAAAGACATTTAACTGATACAGTTTGGGCATCTAAGATAAGCAGTCATTATTGCTCACTAACCACCTGTGTTTTATGTGGTCTAATACTTAAATTTTCTGACTAAAATAAACAGCCTGATTTTGACCTTAAGCACTACAAGAAGTGCTACTTAGAGAATACACTATTCTTCCTCCTTCTTTCAATGTTTTGATATTACTTTTAAAATATTTGCTTAAATCACAAGAAGATAATTTTGGTAGTTTATTTGGTGTAAGTTCTCCTACACTGGTCTGTCTTCCTTACCTATAGGTCTACTTTACTACTCTTGAAATCTTAAAATTAATGAATAAAATTATTATATGAAGGACAGAATAAATTAAGACAGTTTGAAGATATCTGATGTAGTGTCTTTCCCTTAGTAAAGACTTGTGATTTCACTAGTCATCTGTAGACTGGGACAGGGAAGAGCCTTTGGCACACATTAGGAAAGACTATTAGTTCTCATACATTTCCTTAAGTGACTATTGTCAGAGAAAAACCTGTAAGTTCTAGCTAAATGTAAAATATATTGGTCTTGTCAGAAAGAAATTGGCTGGGGATATACTAATGGGAATGCTTTCTAAAGTGGTCATATTTTTCTGTAGTCAGGTTTTTGGGTACAAACAAATTGGTGCTGGGTTATGAGGGGAAAAATTTTTTTGCACTTTTTGCTTCACCTGATTTCACCTTTTTTAAAGTTATAGACCACAAAAAGCAACATCCTCTTTCTGCAACATGAAATCACTTTTGCCCTCTGACTAATGCTTCTCTGGCCAATGTCAATGTACACATTTCCTTAATATCTGTATCCTCACACTGCTGTGGCCAAAATTTGTCAGGATAGAATCTCAGATTCTTGAGAATTACAGAGCTCAAACTGACGTTTTTAATTCCCTGTTGATTTCCTGTACAGGTTTTGTATTGACTAATAGTTTATTTCCAGCCTAGAAAGCCAATTGCTTCCTGCATAAGAAGTGTGGCCAGTGGGTTAAGGGATGTTATTCTCCCCCTCTACTTTGCTCTTATGAGACTCCCACCTGGAGCGCTGCATCCAGCCCTGGCATCCCTAGAACAAGGAAAGATATGGGCCTGTTAAAATGGGTCCAGAAAAGGGCCATGAAGACGATCAAAGGGCTGGAGCACCACTTCTATGAAGAGAGGCTGGGAGCACTGGGGTTGCTGAGCTTGAAGAAGAGAAGGCTCTGGGGCAAACTCATTGCAGCCTTCCAGTACATAAAGGGGGCTTGTGAGAAGGATAGCAAGAATTTTACCAGGGTCTGTAGTGATAAAACATGGGGCAACAGAGAAATTTTGGATGCTCCACAGTCCTGAAAGCATTCAAATTGGATGGGGCTTTGATCATCGTGATCTATTGAATGATGTCTCTTCCCATGGCAGGAGGTTTGGACTAAGAGACCTTTAAAGCAGCCTTTCAACCCAAACCATTGTGTGTTTTTGTAATCTACTGAGTGTTTCTGTCTCCATCAGTGAAAGCCCATTGGATTAAGGTCATAAACTCTGAAATTAATAGCTTTAAAATTACATTTTTTTGTGAGCCAACACACATGTTTTTTTGGTTTTTTTCAGGCATTTTTAAGGTAATTTTCTGTTCCACTCATTCCTCAATATTAACAAAATGTTGCTAGTATTTCTGTAAAATATTAAATTGATTACAAATTTATGGTTAGGATGTTTACCCATCTGCATAGCTATGAAGAGATCCTCCGCCACTGGTAAGGCCGTGCCTGAAGTACTGTGTCCAGTTCTGCGCTATCATCGAGTATGAGAGGCATTAACATATTGGACAGAGGCCAGTGAGGGGCCACAAGGGTGATTAATGGAAAGGGACATCTCTCCTGTGAAGGAAGATTGAAGAGCTGGAACTGTTCAGCTTGGGAAAGAGAAGGCTTGGGGGGATCTCATCAATATATATAGGTACCAGAAGGGAAGGTAGAAAGAGGATGGAGAAAAAGTCTGCTTTTCAGTGGTGCCCAGTGACAGGACCAGAGGCAATTGGCATAAATCAAAACATGTTCCCACTGAACATCAGGAGACACTTTTGTACTGTGAGGGTGACTGAGCACTGGCACACACTGCCCAGAGCATTTGTGAATCTCCTATCTTGGATATATTCAAACACTACCCGGACATGGTCCTGAGCAACCAGCTTCAAATAGTTCTGCATAAACAGGGTGGTTGGGCTTCCAGGTATCCCTTCCAACCTGAATTCTTATGTGATTTTGTGATCCTTAATCTTTTGAGGACCCCTCAGTAACACTGTTGCTTTTGGTTTAGGCCAAACAAATTAGAAATATAATAAAAATTATTGAGCGTGAGGAATTGAAGTGGAACCAGATCACCCAGTGTGGTGGGTCCAACCTTACCTATTCTGTAATACCTTAGACTGGTAGAATTTCAGGCCAGTGTCTCAAAGCTACACTGCTTCAAGCTCTGTGGTTTGCCTCCTGTAGTTGTACAAAGCCCATTGATTTTGTGGGTGTAAAGATTAGGATCTAATAATGGCTAGATGTGGATCAGTGGCAACACACCAGCAGTGATTTCCTTTCCCTGATCATTTGGAACAGGGATATGACCAACACACCCACTGTGTTTCATGGTCTGGGTTTCCCTCTGTCTAGGTTTCATCACGGAATGTATCCATACACAGCCTGGAAGTGATACTTATTACTTACAGGGACTAAATTAGTCAATATAATTTTAGATCCGCTGATACAGAACTGAACATTCTTCTCATGATTAATCACTCAGAGCCAAAAAACTTGACAGACATTTGCTTCATTTAGTACTTGCGCTCTGAGCAGCACTGTGTGACCCAAACCTTTGTCTTGCAAAGGACTGACTACAAATCACTCATACCAACTCTTCTTAAATTTTTCTTCACATTTGCTAAAACCTTGTGCACTTTTTTTGAGAAAAAGAATCCATTAACATGCAGAAAACAATAAAAAAGAAAAGGACAATGACTGGTAAATATAGTCTAGTTTCTTACAGAAATTCAATGTATGTATTAATGAGACTCTAACAGAAAATAGAATATTGTATGTTTTATAATATAGAAATATTATGAATATGAGACCTTGAAAAAAATTGCTTGAAAGAACTTGTTAAAAGAAAAATGAGGCTGATGTTGTCATTGTGACATTTTTTTCCATTTTGATTTGGTAAAGATTAATGAGGTAATTCAGGCAGTCTTGAAAGAGTTTTGTTGATGTTGCATTACAGTTCAGTACCAGATCGCAGATGTGACAGCTCTCTGGTGGCCCAGTAAGGACCAACTTCAGTAATACAGATATTTATTTCTGTAGCACTGCACTGTCTACTTTTGCAGCAGCAAGATTTGATAGGATTTATAACCTATTCCAATTTCATCACAAGTATCATTGCAGTATAGCTTCAGGTTTACAAAAATAATTTGGTCATCTGAAAATACTGCCTATGTAATGCCAATTTTTGTGCTAATGTGAATTTCCAACTGTGTAAAATAGAAGTGTAGGTAAATTCAATTTAACATGCCCAGAGGCACAGACTTGCATACTCCTTTCTGAAACTAATCAGGTATTCATTCATGAATCTCATTTTTCTCAGTCATATCTACATAGTTTACACTTCAACCTTACATTGTCTTAATTTCCAAAATGCAGGATTCATCTATGAAAAGTGAAAAACATTTAATTGATGTCTAAAATACTCCAAATAAGCTATTTGTAGTTCATCTCCTTCCTCAGAGAGAACAAGTATTACTTGCTTCTTTTGATAGTAAATGCTCACTCTCTTCCCTACCTCCTCACAATTTAAAACATTTTATCTAGTTTAATAGAGAAAGCCAAGTTTAGATAAGAACACTTCAGGTTCTGTTAAAACAAACTGCAGAATGCAGAGATTCTGAAAGAAAGGCAGAAAAACCTCATTGTGCGACTGGCAGAAGCCAGATGCAATACTGGGACACGCAAATTGGCTGGTGAGGTGGTGTTCCTAAAACTTCCATTTGCCTCATGGCTAGCAATGATGTCACAAGTGTCTACTTCATGTGGAGCTGACTTAGGAAAAAAAAGATACACATCTATAAGAAAGCTTTTCATCAGTTCTGTTCTGAGAACAAGTTTTTCCTGCTAAATATTCCTGCTAGTCTGTGATTATTCTTAGCTTATTTTTCTTCATTTGCATTTCTTGACCAATATCCTCCCTTCTCTTTACTCTCTATTAACTTTGCCCTTTACCATTTTATTTCCTACTTAGTCATATTTGTTCCTATTCCTTCTCTTCTGTCTGGTGATCAAGTCCAAATTATTCTAGTGTTTGTCATCTTGCAGCATGTGTACTACAGGTAGTTCACAGATACCAGAAAATGATATATGAGGTGCTGAGTTGTTTTTTTTAATTCACACATTTACACACAGATTTAAATAAAGAAGCAAATCAGAGAAGGTCATAAAGGGTGTTTCCAGTATGTAATTTGTTATTATTTTTTTTATTCTTGTAGAATTTTCATTGAGGACCCCATTTGACCTGCAGTTACAGACACTTCTTTTTAATCTCATGTGTTAGCACAGTTTTCCAGAGTGCTAAATAAACAGTCTGCACTCATACTGTTACAAGATATACGTGTTCTGGATGAGTTTCTAATAGTCCCTCTATGTTCCATCTACCAAAGAATATGTAATATAAGATGGAATTATCTGTGGATCCTCTTCCTGTGTATTAAATTACTAGGGCTCAGGTTTTAATATTTAGATTGAAATTTTTAATGAGATCTGCTCCATCTGTTTTTTTCATTATTATTTTTTATTATTTTAATACTTCATTGCATTATGGTTTTTGCAGGCTAGGAGAAATCAGACATGTCTCTGCAGGACTCTTTATATTATACTACAAGCTAAACAAAAGCCATGTGGCTTTCCTGGTGCTGGGTAATAATTTCTGTCATGAAGTAGTTACAACAGGCAAGATACAGCCATCCCAACATGGTGATTTGTCTTTGCAGTTCAGCTGGTCGTCATCCTGCTCTCTTGCAATGCTGCAAGCAGATCAAACTTGCATCTTCTTGCAGTGCAACTTGTTAGAGTTGAAAGTAAAAAGCAGTAGACAAGAGTAATATCTTCAAGATTGTGTTTTTCAGATTATTACATAACCTTTCCTTTTATTCTCAATTAATCTGTTTTGTTGGTGTTGTGGTTTAAGCCCGTCTGGAAATTAAGCACCACACAGACGCTCAACACTCCTCTCTCTCTGCTCCCTGCCACGGTGGAATGGGGAGGGGAGTCAAAGTAAACTTTTATGTTAATATAAGAAAAATTTAATAATTGAAAATAAAGTAAATACAGTACTAGTGGTGAATGATGATACTACTACTACTAATAAAAGGGAAAAACAAGTGATGCACAATGTAATTGCTCACCACCTGCTGACCAATGTTGGACACTGCTTTCCAAACCCAGATCAGCACTTCTTCCAAGTAACTCCCCCAGTTTAGATCTTGGGCATAATGGCATTTATATACTAGGATGATGACACTTCCCAATAGCCCATCACCTTCCCTGTTTATCTGTTTTGATAAACAATCATACAGACATCATTCCCTCAGTCTATGGAACACTTCTGTCAAATGTTCATAAAATGTCCACAAAAAAAAGTTTGTTGGATTCATTTAGTCCGTGACTTAGGCCTTCATCCTGGGTAACAGTCTTTCAAGCAAGAAAGATGGTGTGAGGTGTTGGATTGTTGCATGCTGCACATTTGAGTCAGTTCCGACCCCAGTACTGCTGTACTTCTTCAGTTTCATCAAAGTTCATTCTTCACTGGTGAGAGTATGCTGATCAAAAGAAAGTCGGGCTTGGATCCCCAGAACATCTGTGGTTAAGATCCATCCTGCGAGGTGACGCACACAGAGCCTAGAGCCATCACAGAAGCAGTGTTGAATAGTTATTAACGATAGCTATTAACTACAGTTTAATTCACTGGCTATTTTCATCCAAGATCAAATCATCTTGAGGCACATATTGGACTTCCTCATCTTCCTGCATTACCCACAAAGTGCACCCAAGTCCTTGAGCAAAAGTAATCCTATGGATGGATTTACCTTTGCCTGAGGCAGTAATAACCCATAATTTTTCTCCAGCATGTTTTTAATGTGCACTACAGGAACTTTATCCCTTTCTATGGTATGTAGTATTCTGATTAGGAAGGGCCAGCCTGACTGGCACAGCCTCTCGTGTTGACTAGCCAGGTGGCTTTTGCTAAATATGCATCCCAATATTTGAAGGTCCTGCCACCCATTGCTCTCTGTGTAGTCTCCAATAGCCTTACAGAAGTGAGGCTGCTGGTGCTCCATGTGCTATGTCTCAGTTTAGTAAAAATTTTCTCTGTAAAATTAAGCTAAGTTTATTCAGCTGCACTGCACTAAACAAACCCTTGAATTTCATATAGCTGAGCCTTTGGGAAGTGAATTTCAGATTTTCACTTGATATAAGGCCAGATGGATACAATAATACTTAAAAATAAGCAATTATTAAATTAAAAATTAATTCCTAATTAATAAATTTAGTTTTGTAGTAGATTAAAAAGATGATGAGGAATAGTGGAAATGTAGCAGTACCATGAAATCAGTGCAGAAAACCAGATTCCCAGCAGCAAACCTAAGGTCCTGATCAAAAGAGTGACCTTAATGCTCAGCAGTGGCATGACAATGCACTGCTCAGAGACAAACACATGTTCAGCTAAGGACAGGGTTACTTTTTTTAATTTTCTAAAGAAGGACATAATCATATAACTGCTGCTCAAGGGATGAGAAAATTTCTATGGCATGGTTTTGAGCCCACAAAAGTATGCTAGGTTGCCTTTTAGCCACGTACCAAATATTATTTATTTTTCTATATAATGAAGGCCAATAACTATAAACAATCAAGAAAGAGAGAATATCCAGGGCTAAAGGGTTTGCAGTCTTTTTCCTGTAGTGATTGCAAAGTTTGAAGTCTAGAACACAAGTTGAAAACTTTTTGCCAGTTTTAACTATAGTAATATTACTAATTGAAAATGCAACTACAAACTGAAAAGTAAAAAGCTTAATGTAGAATGCGTGGACATTTTAAGCATATGGTAGACATTGGTAGTTAAGTTAGCATATTGTACCCAAGTTCAGGATAAGAAGATTAATTGTGTATGTGTGAAAAAAGAATATTTTGGAAGATGGGGAATGCCAAATGGATTCAAGGAAAAAAAATCATCCCTCTTCCTCAATATATATTTTTATTCTAACATTTTACTAGTAATCAGTTACTCTTCAACCTACAGCAAATTCTTTGAATCTGAAAAGGCAAATCTAATTTCTTTTTTGTTCTAGAATATATACAATATTATAACAATATTATATACCTATATTTTTATTTTAATATGTTATTTATATTACTGCTAACTGTAAACAGGTTCTGACCAGTTTAATCTTCTAGTCCTGCACAGTGTTCTATCCTAAGCAGTGATAAAGCAAAATATTTTTAAAACAAGTGTCAAATTTTGTCTTTATTAAATAACCAGAAATAATTTCACAGGACAGTGACAAATTTTAAGATTGCATTACCATATCTTGAGGCAGTGATGAAATCAAGTATTTTATACTAATTTTATACATTTTTGTGCATTTTATACAATTAATACTAAATTCACATTCTGTTCCTAAGGAAGGCTTTTTTTCCCATTCATTAGGTAAGATGGAAATGCTTGCTTTCTTAAACCTTAACCTTTGTATCGTAACTAGTAGTATACAGCTGCACTGATTTGACAACAGAATTTTAAACTAATCTCTAATTCACTAAAGATTGAAAAACCTGTTTCAGGAAAGCTCAAGCCTTTCAAAATACATTGCTATCACACTTCACAGCTGGGCTGAACTTTAAGACATTTGCAACACACTGTAAATAGTGAAGTCTGATGATCTGCATTCCCGAGTGAATCTTAAAATTATATGAAGCTGAAAATTTTGTGAGCAAGAGTATACATTTTCCAAGTGTCCCAATGAATGTGAACATTTTTATTTTGAAGGTTTAAGAACTGAGATGTGACTAAACTGTGTGCTAAGAAAGAAACTAAACATATTTCCGTATTTTAAAAGTAATACAAAACTGAGTTATTTTCTGACTCCTGAGTATTAGATTCGTTACGTCATCCAAATGAAAGAATATGCATTCAATCAATGTTGCAATATAAATAAGAGGCTATAAACTCTCTTTATTTGAATGGGAAGATTTCATCTCCTTATCAGCACAAGGTGAAAATAAAACAGAATTCTGCTTCCATTGGAAATAAGCTTCAGCACAGGATTTTTTTTTTTTTCTGTAGAAGGCACTTTTCTATATACCAGAGTAGTTCAAGAACGTCTTTCTCTGACCTTTTTCACAGATTAAATGCAGTGAAATAAATTGTGGTATACAGGATATTGACTGCAAGTTGAAATTCTTGCATCAATGAATTTTCCATTTAGTAGTATAGTCTACTTTCTTACTGGAGTTGTAACTAGTGTACTTTTGTTATATTTCTGACTCTGAGTGCTGCAAATGTTTTTTTGAGATTAATAATTAAATGTTTAGGGGCTGTAGGATATCCTAATACAAATTTCATTACAGATTATGTGGATATGAGGAGATTTTTCTAAGGAACTTTTAATTTAGACTGTCATTTTGCAAAAAACCTAATTTCAGGTATATCAGTTAGAGGTTTTAATTGAACAAGGAATATAGAAATGGGCTTCATGTTGGCTAGTATCTCATTAGGTAACATATTTCCATTGACTTAACCTCAATTTAGGAGTTGGGTTGTTGAGTTTCGCATTACCAATGAAGCCATTTAATCTAGAATTGAGTTTGAGTGTAGGAATTTTTTATGTTCTTCTTTTCATCTGCTGAGTGTGGATCACTTCATTATCTGCTTTTGTTTTCACATACTCTTACTGTCACATACAGCATGCAAGAAAAAAGAACGCCTCAGAAATACTTACTGAGGTTTTATGCTCTTTTGCCATCTACACATACATGTAGAGGAACAGTTTCTTTCAGTCTAACTCAATACAAATATCTTAAAATAAATTTGTTCTGCTACTAGGTAACAAAAATAGACATTAGCTGTTTTGAAGACATGGACATATTCATCTAATATCTGACAAAGAGCAGAGATGGGATTTCTGCCATGGAGGCTTGATCCTGTGCAGAACTGACATTTCAAATGGTAATGGCTTCTGTGACATCACTTTTTTTCCTTTCAAAACATAAATATATAGCTGAAGAATAAAACTAACACAGTAATTATTACTTAAAATAACTTTACACAATAGGAAATTATTTTCAATAATTTGAAACCCAAATGCTATGTCTTAATGAATTCATTAAATCTAAAATGAACATCAAAAAGTCTTTGTTCTTCTCAAAAAGAAAAATCATTCAAGGCATGAACATGTGTGTGACTTGCTGTAGTAAAAACAAAACTGATATTTTTGGAAGAGATAGGTGACTGGCTTTTGCCTTAAAATTTTCTGCTGGTATGTTTCTAAATCTTTTCACATAATAGAGGAAAACAATTAATTGAATGGATCAGTTTTCCTACCTCACTATTCTGTGTAGTATCTACATTAATGAAGACTTTGGTGGGGGTAATAAAGGAATCTTCATTCTGTCTTTTGAGACAGAAAAATATCATAATTATTTGTCACGAGAATTTTGGAAACTGGTTTTCTGAGTTTCATATTTACAGAGCCATCTTGGTAATAAAATGTTATAGGAATGCACTGTTTTTTATGAGGCAAAGCAATTATGTCTTCCATGGGTCACAACACCAATTCCACTGGGCCTTATTCAGGAGAGTTTGAGTTTTCATTCTAATCCTCAGAAGTCCAGTAATCAATTATATCACTTGGTAGTTTAGAAACTTGGTGTGTGTCCTACCCAGGACTGAGGTTTTTTTGTATAAAGAGGAGATAATATTCTTGATTTATGTGGCTGTTTCAAGGACTAAATAAATGCCTGAAAAATTTTCTGAGAGACGTAAGAAAAAGTTCTGTATAATAAATAACGGTATTACTCTTCCACCACATTCCATCACAAAATAAGGGAGTAAGAATTAGTCTGTCTCCGAAATTCTAGCTAAATTACTTTTGGTTGGTTGCTTTTCTGAATGTCCATCATGTTGGCAATTTTCTACGGAATACACCAAGCCCAAACTTTTCAAACTTTTACTTCAGCTGCATGACATTTGTGAATTTAAGATTTACTTTTGCCTAATGTTTTTTAGCAAATGGATTATGAGGTGATTCTCTTTATAAAACCACAAACAAACAAAAACACCCAACAAAAATCAATGGTGGAAAGAAAAGGTCTGAATGACCAACTTAGCGGAAAACCTTTAATAAACCATTTTTAACCATTTTGGAAGTATTCATTTTAAACACCAGAGAGATTATATTTGTTTTGAGCTAATCTGGTTTGTTGCTTGAACTTGTGTGAGGGGAATTCACCAGTGTATGTGCTACCAGGGTTCTCAGCCGTAAATGAGTTCTGGTGAAAGCCTTATGCAACTAATGTGGCGGTGATGAAGTGAGACTTCCCCTTTATTCTAAATAGGTCTCCCAGATACCTCAGAGGGAGATCTGATTCTTCAGGAAAAAGTAGAAATGCAACCTTTTAGTCCTTGTTTTCATAGCAATTTCTTTGTCTTTTGTGACTCTGAAGGTCATGTATGACCTCTGAGTTTTAACCTGAATCCTCTAGAGACCACAGAGTGAACAACTTGCATTTTGATAATATTAAGACAGCAGAGCTCCACTTCACTGTGATTTCTGCCTTGACTAGCAGACCATGTTGTTATTTTATTATTACCAGAAAACCTCAGTCATTCAGACTGATGACTGAGAAACCTATTGGAAGTTACTGAAATACTGCAATCCTCTTCCTCTCCACCCCCCACCAAACACAATTGATTCATTGATGTGTATCAATGGTTTTAAACTGATTTTCCAAACTTCAGAAAATGGAATGGGATTCCAGCAAACCGATAATCATTTTTTAAAATATCACAGGAGTGAAAGAAACATTATAAACAGGATGAGTACATGTGCATAAGACTGTGTGAGAATATTTGTTATGAGCAGTGCAGCAGGCTCACAAACATCATTAAAAATTACAGCATAGACTTGTAGGTGTAGAATTTGCATTCCTCTACTGTTATAATTTGTTTCTTGTGTTTTGATAGAGCCCAAGAGTCCGGTGATAGACTCCAAATGAACTTCGTTTTCTGTATTGCAGAACAAAAAGTGACTCTCTGTCCTCATTTATCTCACTATGAATCGATTAACAGGTTTCTATGTATTTATACAATTTTAAAATGTAAAAGTAATTTTAATTATTTCTGATTATTAAAATATGATGTTAAGCTAGGGATGAAATATTTTGTTAGAATTAATGACAGTTAACTGTCATTGTATTGCAAAACCTCATGGGAACTGGAAACTAGCAGATGTTTTCCAATACTCATTAAAAATCAATCTTCCTTTACAATTTTAGAATAAACCACAAATTTTTTGTCAATAGCTCATTTAGTACAGAATTCAAAAGAGATTTTTCAGAGCTCTCATTATGGCATGACTGTTCATCCTATACTCCAGTATCTGGAAAAAACAAAACAATAAAACCAGGCAGAGCTACAGAGAATGTAGCAAACTACATCCAACATATTTGTTTAACATACATTTTATTCCACAGAGCTAAAATAGGTGAACATCTTCCCAGCTACAGAAAAAGTCTAATGTCTCCAACTACCTTGAGGTCTTTCTATCATTCATTTGTGTTGCATGTAAACAGTATGTTATTCATAAACAACCCTCAAAACAATCTCTTATCGAAAGCTGTGGTATTTTGGTTTTTTCCTAACCATTTTTCCATGCTCTATTTCATCTTTTGGTAAATGAAGAAATTAGCCTATGTAAAAGACACTTAAAAGGGAGTAATTATACAAGATTTCCAACCTGAAAATATATGGATTATCCTTGAACAAAGTTTTCATCTCTTGGATATTCATCAAAATGAAATTAATCCTTTTTTCCTCTACAAATTCTTCCTTTAGCGTGTGCACTTCTACATACATACCAACAAATAGGCACATGTAACACTATAAGGAAGAATCATGTATTCTTATACTTCAGTAAATATGCATGTTTACATACATAAATTGTATGTAAAGTTTCTCTTTGTTCAACAAAAAAATCTCCTGCAGTATTCAAGAAAATACTAGTTCATCACAAGGAGTCAGTGAAATTTACCCACTTTTTAAAGCACATTAGCAATTCAGAGAAATGGGTTATGTATTTTTAAAAATTTGCTTCATCCTTAATTACTAAGCTTTGTACTTAATTTCCTTTGTTGTTTGAATACTGTCTTATTAATCCATTATGTCAGAAGCATAATTCCTTCCTGGTTCCTGAACAAATTATTCACAAAGAGAATAAATTAAAATGCTTCTGGGAGAACTATCTGCTTTATAAGCAACCCAGATACCTAATGTATTAGACCTAATTAATACGGCTATCTGAAGCACTAAAAACTTTAAGTTGCATTATTAGATATGCTTTTTTTTATTCAGAGGTATTCAGTGTAACAGTTGTGCTGGTGTTCTTTAACCATAATGTCTGTGTAAACACATTCAAGAGAGAAAATTATCTCTTCCATAGTCTTATATATTCTCCCCACCTCACACACAAACTAAGGAAAGAAAATCAAAGTAGAGAGGCTGGGGAAGCAATTGTTTGATTGTTTGATAATTGTCTAATTTCCAGAGATGTCTTTTACTACAAGAGTAGCATGAGTGATCACCATGTTCCTTTTTTCTTCATCTCTCAAGCTGCCAGGAGTGTGTCTGCTTGGTCCAAGTTCTGCTAGTGGAGATTCTAAGGCTCTAAGGTGTCAAAGATAAATAAAGTGCTATGGTGATTTATGCTTAGTATTTACATTATGAGTTAAAAAGAAATCTCATCAAGAAAGCAAGATTATTTTCATAAGAACCATTTCCCTGACACCATAAGGAATTTATTGATTTTACTTTAAAGATATTAAGTTCTGCTTTCAAGAGAATTCTAAGACAGCTGTACATATCTATCGCTTCATATGGGATTGATTTAGCTTTCTGACCTTCCATTTCCAAAATGGAAGAGTTCTCTCCCAAATCTTAAGGTAAAAATATTCCACCTAGTAGTGCTTCGTATAACTTTTTTCTTTAATACATACCTCTGGTTGGTAGCATAACTTCTGGGAGATTCTGAAATTCACATTTACTTCAAATCTAAACAATGTCAAATGTTTGAAATCTTATAATGCAACTCTAAGAAATATTAGAATCCAGTTGTATCTTGATAATACTGAAACTAATGATTTTTAACTTTCCTGTTTAGTATATAAATCAAAAAATATAATCCAATACTATATAGTAAAAATGGTTTTAGTTTACTGGAATATTTTAGTTTGATAGGTCATACCTTATTTACAAATTTTAGTACAAAAACATGGAATATTTTGCTTGATGAAAATAAACTATTAAGTCATACCCAATTCAACTGACAGAAAATCAGTTCAATCTTAAGAAGAAAAAATTATTTTAGTTTATCAGCATTACATGAAGAAAAATAGAAACAATGATCTATCAGAATGTTTTCAAGAAGACTTTGCAAAATGCAGTTGTTGAAAACAGGACTATATCCTTTTTCTACCAGGTTCCCCAAATGTTACTGGTCCAAGTCAACAACTACCTTGTGATGCCCATGTTTCTGGATTTTACTTGACAGACGACAAAGAAGATAATTGCTGGTTTTTATAATACTTAAAAATCGAATTCAGTTGTATTTTAATTCTTTATCAAAAATATATTGCTTGGTTCTGAAAGAATAGTAGTAAACCTTGACTTTGGTTAGTGTATATAAAAACATGAAACACAAACTTCAATCTTGTGATCTACCACTGTGCATGTGCATAACATCAAAAAATATTTCAGCAACAATTTTGCTTTTTGTGTGGTTACAATGAACATTTTTTTGGTCCTTATGGGAAGAACTGAGAGCAGTCCTGATGTACAAGATGGAGAATTCTACAGTGATGCTGTTGCGATTCCATCGTCCTTTGTTGAACACAGCATTTAAGGGGAATAATTACACTATGGGAATAATTGAGTCCTCTGAATCTCTCCAAAAATAAGAGTTTTATATTGTTTTGTCTTGGTTGTTGGTTTTTTTTTTCAAACTAAGCTTTCAGTGTAACTGAGGTGTGTGTTTAGCTTGTGCTAAAAGAATCTGCCCTTCTCCATTTTTCCTAACTGCATAGGTCTGCAAACACGAGGCCTAACCATTTGTATGCCCTCATAACAAGACATTATACTGCCCAAAACCAAAGAATAAGAGGTTAGATAGTCATCCTGTTTAAAGATATTAAGGCATCAGCACTTGGAGTGAAGTAAAGGGCAAGTTGGCATAAAAGTGAATTAGCAGAAGAGTACAAGGATTTACATGCACTGTTGTAAGAAATGTTTGTTTTCATAAGTAGCACAGAGAGCAAATTTAGAAAGACCTTCTCAATGTTAGTCTGGGGAAAAGGCTGAATAAACCACTTATTAAAAAAAAATCTTGAAAAATGTGTAGCAGCAGTTGAACATCGTAAGTTTCTTAGCATGGAGCAGGGTTTGGTGAGCCAAAGGGTCCGTTCAAATCCCACATCACATGAAAACAATTAATTTCGATTCCTTTTCTATTCATAATAGTATATTCAGTCAATACTGGAATACATGATTCTTCTGAAGCACATTTTACGGGAAGCCTTTGAAATACTTCCCAGATTATATGATTTTAAATGATGCACATCAGCATTCCGTTGGTAAAAGACCAGGAAGGTCATAGAGATTATATAGAGAGTTTATTCTTCCATGTCAATGTTTTTCTATGAATTACTTAATTTTACTTTTTTTAAAACTGATGATCAGACAACCATTTGTCCCACTAATATTAGAAGAAAGCATTTAAACTTACAAAACACACTATTACTTATGTTTTCAAGAAAGAAAAATTATTTCTTAACTGTAAAAAAATGAAAATTAAGATTTTTCTCACCATGAAATGTATTTATTTTCTAAAGTTTCTTCTGTTAAAGGCACCGGTATCTTTCATTTTACACTTTACTGTTAAATTATACTTTTTTAAAGGTAACAGTGGATATGAAATTTTATTCAAACTTTCCTGAGTAGTACTGTAACAATGTAGCACAATTGATATTTTCTGCCCAATTATTTCCATAAATGTAAAATACTAATACTTTGAATATTATTTTAAAATGCATTAATCCATGATTTAAAAAGTACATAGTCATTTATTTCTCCATCATATTCAAATGCATCTCATGATCACTCCAGACATAAGAAGCCACAGTTTATATTTTCTTGACAACATCTTTGATAATTGCTGATAGTGTTCTCATGCTGACTGGAGACAGTTCCTTGGGGACTTGGTCCACAGAATCTGTTTGTCTAGTTTGACTTTGCTGATCCTAACAAGAATGAATTCCCGTAACACTGGTGAATCTAAAAATACTGAGGCCTGTCTAATCTGATCTTGTATACAAACATGAAGTAGGATAATTTTTGTACAGAACAATTATGTGCCTTAAAAAGAGATCATATTCTGTTACATAGCTCTTTCAGTGAAGTCTCATGAGTAAATTCTTCATTCTTTTCATCACAGCAGTCTTAACATGGAAAAATTGATCTCGTTACTCAGGTGTGTCTGATAAAATCTGCAGTTGAATTTTTTAGGAATGTAAGTTTCAGTGGTCCACTAGAACAGTAAAGGGTTTCAGCAAAAAATTTAAGGTATTTGTTTTCTGTTGGTAAGTGGCTGTGAGTCATAGTTACAAATCACAGAATCACAAAATCATAGAATAGTTATTAAAAGAAGTCTAAGATCAGCAAATCCAACCATTAACCCAGAACCACTGTGTTCACCACAAACCCATATCCCCAAGTGCCACGTCTGCACACCTTTTGAACTCTTCCAGGGATGGTGATTCTACCACTTCCCTGGGCAGAAGGTGCAAGTTTTTTCTGTCCTGAGCAGGCGATGGTGCTTATAAAAATCTAATTGCAGACACTTTGTGAATATTGCTGATCTTCATGTATTGCAGATTCATATCTGTGTATGAGCTGATAAGGTATTAGAGAAAAAGAGCTATTAGGATTGTCACTGAAAATGGATGACTTAAAGGGTTTACATTTGACAGCTACACATATATTGATCAATATATTTTTTTGTCTCAAACCTTTTTGTGTAGTCAGGGGGCAAGAAAGTCTGCTGATTCTGAAATAAATATAACTAATATACTTAAACAATGAGATGTACTGGCATTTTCTGAGAGACAAGCAAGAACAGTAAACATCACTGCACAATGGAAAGCTATTTCCATTTTAGATATTATTGTGGTATCTTCCTAGAACTGGAGTTAGCTGAATCAAATCAGTGGTGAATATTCACTGCTACTGTTTGATGGCCAACAAGATACAGAGACAAAAGAGGTATTAGATTAGATAAAGAGGAAATAAGAGGAAATAAAGATTTTTTTATATATAACCATGTCTGTTTCTTGTGTATTACGTCATTTGTAAATCATATTTTAAATATTTCTGCTCTATGTAGAGTATTTCTTATTATTTTTTTCTACTTTGGATGGAGAAACTTGAACTTATTTTATATGATTTGCTCTATCCGCTCCACTCATTCCAGAGGGAGCCTCTGCAAATGGGGAATCACATTAGGAATTAAGAAGTGTCAATTTACTGCAGTGAATCTCAAAACATATTTAGCATAAACGCAAAACATTAATGTGCACAGGGTTCTAAAATCAGCTAGAGTAGAATTACAATGAAAGAAAAGCTGGGAGCAGTCTGCTCTGGACTGTCCACAAATATTGAAAATTAATTAAACTGAAATGCATAATATATAACCTAGATCAGAAAATACTTCAGAATATTTGAGGAAACTATTTAGATTATTTATTTGTAATTCAGAGAATTAAGTAAAATTTTAGACATAAATAGCCTGATAACATCAGCCATTCCATTTACCATTTCACTTTTAATATCTTTGGATGAAAGAGAACATTTATACCATATGTATACATATATTTACATATATTCATATATATATATATGGTTATCTTGCATCCCCATACCATCTGCACTTCTTCTTTACTGAGACTGTCCAGAATAACTGTTCATAGAATCATAGACTCATTGAATAACAGGCTGGAAGGTACTTCAAGGATCACGTGGTTCAAACTTTCTTGGCAAAACCATCATCTAGACAAGATGGCCCAGCACCCTCTACAGTTTAAAAGTGTCCAATGTTGAGAAATGTCCACTACTTACCTGGGAGATTATTTCAATAACTGATTGTCCTCACTGTGAAAAATCGCAGTCTCCTCAGGAGTAACTTGTACCCATCTTTCCTATGTGATTCCTTTTAAAAAGGGAGTCTCTGTCTTCTTCATAGACACCCTTTAAATACTGGGGTATAGTGATCAGGTCTCCCCTCAGCCTTCTTTTCTCCAGGTTTAACAAACCCTGTTCTCTCAGCCTTTCCTCACATGGCAGGCTTCCCAGACTGTTGATCTTCTTTGCGGCCTTTATCTGGACCCTCTCTGGCATGACCACAGTTATTTTGAATAGCAGGGACAAAACCTGAACACACTATTCCAGGTGAGGCCTGACAAGCACAGGACAGAGTGGGATAATCTGATCTGATGGGGGAACTGATGATCTCTGCTGGTGATGCCCTTGTTGATGCAGCCCAGCACCCTTTTGGCCTTCTGTGCTGCAGCAGCACTGCTCGCTCACAATGAGCTGGTCCACCAGCATCCCCAAGTCCCTTTCCACAGAGCTGAGCAGAAGCCAGCCTGTGTTCTGTTTCTGGATTATGTTTTTCATGTGCAAGACCTTACACTTCTCCTTTTTCAACTTCGTAAGGTCTTGTTAGCCCACTCTTCCAGCATATTCAGGTCTTAATGCAAAGTGACTCTCTCTTTCCAAGTGTTCACCACCCCACTCAGTTTACTAACATTAGTAAACTTCATTAGGGTACATTAATGACGTGCTGGGCGGGGGGGGTGGAAAGAGCGGCCACTCACACACAGAGCCAGACAGCTCCTGCAGTGTCACCGGGGATAAAGAGGCGGGAGGGGTCCTTTGCATGGAGTTCTGAGGGGTTTATTGAGGTCCCCGCTAGAAGGGGCCCAGTAACAAAGAACCCAGAACACCGAGGGGTCCGGGGTTTTATCTGGATTGGCACCAGGGGAGGGCAGAACATCAGAGCCTGTGCTTTGGGGGTCCAGGGGGGGGAGAGGGAATGGGGTAACAGTACAGCGACCAGTGGAAAGGCTGTGGAGGGTGGAACAAGGGACTTGGGAATGAGTGGGGTATCCAGGAAAGGAGAACTATTTAGAACATGATCTTAAAAGGGGTAAAAGGGGGTGGTCTTGGACCTCTGAGCCTGCTCACCAGCAGATCTCCACTGTTTTGGGGCTCTGTGGCTCCTTGGTCATTCCTGCAGTAAATTCAACTACTGCAACACATTAAATCCCATTCCAGATCATTTATTAAGATATTGAACAGCACTGGGCCCTGTATTGATCCCTGAGGGTCTCCACTAGTGGCACATTGTCATTTTGAAAAGGAGTTATTTACAACTACCCCTCTGGATGCCACTGGACAGACAGATCCCCACATGCCTGGACCCTAACACATAGGTTTCTCTGGGAGGAGTCTGTGGGAAACTGAATTGAAAACCTTGAAGAAGCTCAGGTAGAAAGTGCCTACCCAAAAGGCAAGAACTGCTGAGTCTCATCTGCAGACCCAGCCAGGCATCCCACCTGAGTGGAGGGGGCAGCAGGCAGGTTACACAGAGGTGGTGCATGGCCTCAGCTCACAGTGGGCTGGAGCAATGTGACCACACACTTCTGTAACCGGACTGATTTGTCAGTTTAGATCAGTAATGTTGGATACCAGAAGAGCAAGACTATCAGAAAATCTCAAGCAAATGCTAAAAATGTCCTCCAGCTGCAAATTCATCTTTTTATCTAGTGCAAAGGACTAATAGTCTGGTGGCCTAGCAGTTGAAAGAGAAAACAGATGCCCTATCATCCTGATAGACATCCCTGTCTACAGACAGTAATTTCTAACCCATTCAGAAATTAAAGAGTCTTTCCCTGTTTTGCCAAAAAGACATATGCATCTTCAAATAGGAGGCTGAATGGGGAGTTTTGCTTTTTCCAAGTGACAAGCTTTAGCAATATTAACAGAACAAATTTTTTTCCTAATATCTGAAGATGAAGGGTTGGTCTTTTGACTTGTGCACTTTCAAATCTGTGCAACATTGACAGCAAAAGATGTTCTGGCTCTTATGCCTTGAAGCCCTTCTGAATATTTTACCAATTGAGTATTGTTCTAGTTTTATTTTAGTTTTGTATGGTGAATATTTTACTTTTTAAAAAAATAAAAATCGGGCCATCAAGAAATATTTGCAAAGCAGTATTTTGTAGCTAACAATGCTTTTTGTTTCTTCCAAAAGTAATCTGATATTTAAACACTTCACTTGAAGATTGAATTATATTAATTGTTTTGTTTTACCTTAATTAAACAGGGAATTCATTAAATGCAGATAATTTCAAATGTTATCTGTTTACTTATCATCTTGAATGAGGTGCTTAGTTCCATCCAGATCTCAGAATAGCTAAGGGAACACATATTTATTTAACCTTGTCACTACACTGGGGATACATGCTTTTTATAAATGTATCACAGCTTGGAAGTCTTAATAGCTCTGGTTCTCATGCTACTTTCCAACAGATATAGTAGCTATTTACTTACCAAACAGGGGTAAATGCTGAAAACTACTAATTTATGACTGATGTCAAGATACTCTGTGCTGTTGTTTTAGACTGGTGGCATACTGTTAGACAGTGTATCCACATACACGAAAACTTCATAAAACTTATCCTTCCCTTTAAGCTCTATTCTGTAGCCCTATTTTCTGCTGCTTTTTCATTTGAGGATATCATTGAAATATTACTATCCTATATTTAGGAAATTTATAACAGAGACATTTTATCTAATCTCAGTCTATCAGTGATTGTTAATTGATCACACTCACCTAACTCCTATAGAATCCCAATCTGTTAATTGTGCTTGAGTTACATTAGTCATGTTTAACCCTTAAACATATTCCATTACAGTTCTTAAACCCATTCTGTCTCAGATGGGCTCAAGATGTGCACCGGGCTTGTTTTTAAATAGGATGAGTATGCCTTATGGATTGAGTGCACCCAGGTGTATAGGCAGAATTTAAGAAAATATTTGCAATTTGCAACAGGCTCCTTAATCTGAGGCAGCTCAGAGTATAGGTATCTGAGGAGATTTGTGATCAAAATTTGTGAAGTAATTTTATGAGTGTATGCTTCTTACAAGGTGATGGTCAGAGCAGCTATAATTCTTTGCTGCCTCATATAAACTGGGAATTAAACTCTGAACACAATGGCATATTTATTTTCTGAAATATTACAGGATCTGTAATTGCTCCTTAAATAACTGTCAGGTTCTCTCTCATTTTCTTGCAAGTCTAAACAAAAATTCATTTTCTTGCAAGTCTAAATAAAAACTGTGCAACCTTAAGTTTTGATTACATGAAAATTGTTGCTGTTTCTGTTAATTTCATAGAACTGGGAATTTTGCCATGCTTAGACTATTATCCCACCCTACCAGTCGCTGCTATGAATGCATTCATTTGGTTTGCTACCTCAGTAACTTATTCAGAAATAATATGAGTTTAGTATATGTAGTGGCATATGCATAAGGATTAGAATTTTCTCTTGTGTGTGTTCTTAGATAACTTATTTTTTTGCGGCTTTTTTTCTGAGATATGTGAGATACATAATGTATGAGCTCCTTTAGAAACTAATGTATGAGCTCCATATTTACTCTTCCTTCCTGTGAATGCAGACGTCTGCTTTATGGTCTATTTTGCCACTAACAATGCATATGAATTGCTACTTGTTATAAAGCTATTTGTATTTCTCATTTTTTACACCTTGCAGTAAGTACTGATGGTCATGTTGATTGAACATAATGATAATATTCATAATTATAATTTAGGTAAGATACTACTGCTGCTGTAATCAGACAGCCATCTTAATCCTTAAGTATAGAAAAGCTATATAATTTTTCCTTCAAATTAAAGCACTTTATATCAAGCAAGGCTATTTTTTAATAGAAAGATTGAATGATAAGTAAGTAAGTAAGTAATTCTTCATGGAAAGCTAACAATATTTTTCTTAAGTAACTAATATGATGGACTTCTATGTTTGTACTGTACCTAGCAGTTAACACAACAGGACCTCAATCTTGATAGGGATATAGGCTGTGACAGCAGTATAAATATTTAACCAAGATAATTAAGTGTAAAAGGAGGGTGTCGGGAGTAAACTCAATGTTTAAGGAGTCTGTTAGATTGACTGAAACAGTACTCAGCTGAAAATATATCAAAGACCCATAAAATTTGAAGTTAAGAAATAGAAATAGCTATTTGAGGTCACTGTTATACTTTCACATACTTAAGTAATGTCCCCACAGTATAGTGGGGTATTAAACAGTTACAGCTGTTTAATATGGTAGGTAGCTCATTAAAACAGTCCTAATTCTGCAATATTTCACAGTGGGGAAGAATGTTGGCAAAATGTGGCATCTAAAAGGACTTTTGAGAGACTGAAGGAGAGAGGAAAAGGAATATAACAGGGATTGAAAAGTAGGCTATTGACAAGCATATGCAGTCAATTATTTTACAGACAAATAAGAGTAGGACTTGAAAATAAATGTAAAATTTCTTTAAAATGTTCAATAGTAAAATTAGCATTAGAGAAAGACTAATAAAGTAGATAAAATTAATGGCATAGAATTGTTAAGAGACTTTTACAATGACTTTTACCTTAACATTTCAGAAAAGAAGCTTAAATATCTCACAAAAATAAAATCTTTATGTTGAGGTTTTTTGGAGGGTGGTAGTGAATTAGAATATTATGTGTACCCTTGGATAAGAAATACTAGGTCATCTCAAATGTCAGTATAGAGTCATGTTTAGACAAAATTATAAGCCCTTATTCAATTAAGCTTGGGAAGCTATTTGGGTGAGAAGACACAAGGCGTCTACCACAGTTTGAGCAGATTCTCTGCAAGGATGCGTTGCTTTTCCTAAGTACAAATCAGTTGGGTCCCCAAGGATTCCTAAGATATCCTGAGCTATCTCTGGGCAGCTGGCCTTTACCTGCTAATCCACGGGAACATACAAGAAGAATTTATCCTATCTTCCAGCCCTTTGCAGAGCTCTCAGATACCTTAGAATATCTCAGGATACTTAGAATATTCTCAGTATTGCAGAGCCCTAGCTGCTTCTGTGGGAGTCATACGAAGCCGTAGATCACCTCTGACAATGATGGGTGCCTACAAAGAGCTCACATACACACAGTAAATCTACACTGAAAGATGCTAATCTTGAACTGCATCCCACTCCAGATACCTGCACATGGACATTTGAGCTACTTTGTTGGATCACAGGCCCTTTGAAATTGTGACAGCACAAAAGCACATGAGTTGCCCTACGCTATCTGAGACAGGCCTGAAATACTGGATGTGGAACTTGTGGTCTTCTGGAGGGGGATGAGGTGGGGTACTTGACAGTACCTCCACGGCATTGGTATCTGTGTGCCGAACAGAGTACTGAGCATCAGAACTCCCTTTATAGCTAAAGTGGGAGAAATAGGCACTCTTTAAAGAGTGATTTATATGCCATCTTCACCAATAACACTTAAGCAAGTCTGGAGCAACAGGGCCAATGGAAATATCTCCTCTGAGAAGTGTTTGGTGAAGTGATTCTCAATTTTTTTTTTTAATAGAAGACTTATTTTCGGAAAACTCATTTCACTTCCACTCCCATGAAGTGAAAACTGGCTGTGGGACAGCACACAAAAGGAAAAACATTGCAATGTATTAAAATGACAGAAAGCATTTCATATAGTACAAAAACAAATTACTTGTTGGGCTGTTCTTTTAAACCTTCAGTATGGTTTAGCAGAAATACATAACAGAGTAATGAACCCTGAAAATGTTACTTCATTAGGAGGAACAACCAATTTCAGGATTGATTTGAAACCTTCCATCTTTGACACACAAGTGATATGAAATAATTATCCCTCAAGAGGCAAGCTAAAGATAATTCATAGTGACTTCCTGTTGTGAAAGCTCAGCTTGTTAAAGTTACAAAAGATAAAGTGACAGAACACCAGAATTGTGACTGAAAAGATTTTATTTGGTTTTCATACTCACTTCTGATTCAAACAGCGGTTTTCTCTGACATGGTTTCTCAACTTGCAATGAACAGTCAGCATTTTAAATTGCATATTGAATCATTTTTCAAACCCCTGTAATAGGATGTAATGATTTCACTTTCATATAAGATGACATAGAACAGAATAATAAAATTTCAGTCAGTTGAAAGAAGCTTTATTGAAAGTTTTCAGACAAATAAAGAACTAGGTTAAATTTAAACTACTACATCACATATTAATTATCAAAAATATGCTGTTCAGAGGAAAAGGATAGAGATACTTCTTTCTTGAGAAATGTGTGAGCATAAAGAATATCTACATGGGCATCTGTTCTTCGGTTATGGATTAAAACAAATATTCTAAATATCAGAAAAAAAGAAATATCTGGAAAAAGTTATGTCTTTAGCTGAGGACTATCCCAAAAAAAAGAGTTTTTTCCTAAGTCTTGAAGAGTTTATGTATGCTTACATATATGTCTGTACATACACTCATAGCAAAATATAGTGGAGAATCATATTTCTACTTAAGAAAGAGATTGAAGAACTTGTATGCATTCCCAATGAAACTAATTTCATGTATTGATGACAGGTTTGGGGCAATAATGATTTAAACATTGGTGTTTAGGATATTTAAAACATAATTATGTATTAATAATATCAGAATAGTAATAATTGTGTATTAATAATATCAGAAGCACTGAAAGAGGGATTTTAGGTTATGAATTTATGCAAGTCATCTATTTTTTTTTTTCATTTTTACATAATAAATCATAGAATCATAGTGTAGTTTGGGTTGGAAAATGTTTTTAAAGATGATCTAGTTCCAACCCCTCTGCCATGGCCAGCGACATTTCCACTACACCAGGTTGTTCAAAGCTCGATCCAATATGGGCTTGAACACTTCCAGAGACAGGAGATACACAACTCCTCTAGGCAACAAATCCCAGTGCCTCACCAAACTCACAGTAAAGAATTTCTCCTAATATCTGGTCTAAACCTACTCTTTCAGTTTGAAGCCATTCCCTCTCGTCCTCACCACATGCTCCTGTAAATAGTTTCTCTCCATTTTCCTGCAGGGTCCCTTCAGGTACTGGAATGCTACAATTAGGTCACACCAAAGCCTTCTCTTTTCCAGGCTAAACAATCCTAATTCTCTCAGCCTTTCCTCATAGGAGAGGAGTTCCATCCCTCTAATGATCTTGGTGTCCTTGTCTGGGTCCGGTCTAACAGGTCAATGTCTTACCTTGTTCTGGGTACCCCAGAGCTGGATGCAGCACTGCAGGTGGGGTCTCACCAGAGCAGAGCAGAGGGGCAGAATCCCCTCCCTCCCCTGCTGCCCACGCTGCTTTGGATGCAGCCCAGGATATGTTTGGTTTCTGGGCTGTGAGTGCACATGGCTGGGTCATGTCCAGCCTCTCATCCATCAGCACCCCCAAGCACTTCTGGGCAGGGCTGCTCTCCATCTGTTCATCTCCCTGCCTGTGTTGATAACAGGGGTTGCCCTGACTCATGTACAGGACTTCTACTTGGTCTTGTTAAACTGCATGACATCCTCATTTGCCCCCTTCTTGACCTTTTCCAGGTTTGTCTGGATGGCATCCCATCCTTCAGGTGTGCCAACAGCACCACTCAGCTTGGTGCTCTCAAATCTGAAAATTTGGGGATGGTGCTCTCAATTCCTTTGTCTGTGTCATTAATGAAGATTAGTATGCCAGTATGGATCCTGGAGGGACACCACCTTTTCTTGCCACCCACTGGGACTCTGAGCTGTTCGCCACTACTCTGGATTGCCTATCCCATCAGTTCCTGATTCACCTAATAGTCCACCATTCGAATCCATCTCTCTTTGATTTAGAGTGAAGGATGATGTGGGGGACCATGTCAAAGAGTTCACAGAAGTCCAGGTAAATCACATCTGTAGCCCTTCCCTTGTCCACTGATGTAGTTAGTGACTCCATATTAGAATGCACCTAAGTGGGTCAGGCAGGACCAATAAATGTCTACTTTATTTGCAAAAAAAGTATTTTTTCAATTAAATTAATAATCTCATTCTTAATCTTCTAATTTTTTTTTTCATTTTATTTCTTGTTTCCTGGATTAACAATATTCCCCAGAAATATTTTGCATAATCTCAGGCTGGATCAAAAGTGCATATTAGTACTGGTGTATAAATGTTTTGACACTTTTTACAGAATCAGCACAACTCTGCATTTGCTAGGTCCACTCATGCTCAAAGTATTAGTAAAAAAACCCCTTATTTTATGAGAGTCAATATTGCTTATATCCAGGCTCCACATAAAGATTCCCACAAAACAATTATTCCATTCAAACAGATAGAAATAAGCCATGTTCAATGACCTTTACAATTTCTAATTACAAAACTGCCCATTCTCGCAGTGTTTTCATTTAATTATTTTATTATTTTTTTTCTGTTCATTTGTCAATCAATTAAAACTGCTGCTGTTTCAGGCAATAAACTAATGTTCACTATCCTCTTGGCACATATTATTTTGCTGAACAGAGGCTAAACATTTAAACTGACAAAGTCAAGCTCCTCCATGACTGTATCCTAGATGTTGTTAACAATTTACCTTCTTGATCTTGTTTCTTTACAAATAAATCAAACCCAGCTATATTTACAATTGTTTAAAACTCTGTATGATCTGTAATCCATGACCAAAGACACTTTAATCAGCTCTGAATTCTTTCCTAAAAGAGTGGCTATCCCAAACTATATAACTTTTATATATTAAATGCTTGAGCCTTATTTGAAGGGAATGAAATAACAACTAATTATCAATTTTTATCAGAGTACCCATAGAACTAATCTGATTTTTCTGCCCTGTTGTAAAGTGTACTTCAGTGTTTCTATCACTGATTTCAGGTTCATACAAAGAATCAAAGGTTTGACTAATTTTTTTTTTTCAATAACCTAAAAGCAACGTATTAAAAGCTCATACTTCACAACAGGAAGCAATTTACAGTTAAATTTAGGAATGAGTGGGTGCCCCAGCTGATTAATTGACAAAGGTTATTCTTTAGCTCACTAACTGAGTGATCAGGATAGAATCAGCAGAAGAGGGCAATGGGTAGCTCTGTATTGCGACATAATTTTGTCATTAAAGAACAGATCTTCAGCCATTATTTTAACTGCATTCTCTCTAGTGGGAATGTGAGACCTTGTAATTCTTAAAGATTAAATCAACTTAGTTTTCTGATTATTTGCTCTATCAAACTCTTTGATTTTGCATACATATATTTCAAGAAAGTATTTCTAAATATTTCATGTGGAAGAAGACAATTGTTTCTCTTCATTTATAGATACTCTCTGGCTTAAGGTGAGTGTTTTAGTCCATCCAACAGAATTTAAATAATAGTGCATTTTCCTTTATAAGGTTTATGCCTTTTTGTTTATTAGATCATGTAGGTTTTACATAGATCTGAAAATTGTGACTCCAACCATCTGAAATGTAATAACTCAAGCACAGGAAGTCTACAGAAAGGGCATTAAATCATTGGGGTTTTTCCTCACTTTTTAATCATTCTTTGCTCTCTTTGAATGTTCATTGTCTTGAAACTGCCTTTCACATGTTATTTTGCTTTGCTCATTCTGACAATTGTTTTCCTAGTGTATAACCACTGTAAATGCGTTATTGTTGCCATGTAGCTGAGTTTCTCTGTTTCTAGAAGGAATTTAATTCCTTGAAAATTGTACTCATGCTGCTGATTACTTTTTTTTCCCTGAGGGAATTCAAGGTTCACTAAGACAATGAAATAATTTTCCTTTCTATCTGCCCCCATTCCTGCCCTCGCTCTTTCTTTTTTCCTCCCTTCCTCTTTCCACTGTCACAATAGCTATTTATTCCTACAATGTGGCAACAAGTTGGCATCATGCTGTGGACTTTTTTACATAGCCAAAATTAATCTACAGCAGAACTGAACCTGGAATATATGTCTGTGGGCATTTTCTGTATACTAATATACAGCTTACTTAGGTAGTTCATTTTCACTAAAATGGTGTTCCTATTTTATATGTTTGTGAATAAACTCACGTTTTGAAAAGTCAGCTATATGGTAGAGTGTTTAGAGTAATTTCCAAATTACTTACATACCAAGGATTTCCCAAATGTTTTGCCTTTCTCTCCAAAGGCAGTGGAGAAGTAGTGCAAGGTTTTCCAACCTTAGAAGATTTAAAATCTGTGGTTAACAATTTTTATTTTATTTTGCTCTTATGACATCACAACATACCCAATTTTTACTCCTGCTTTTCTCTCTCCATAGAGGTATTGCTATGCTTGAATGAATAGCATATACTCAAATCACTTCACATCATCATTTTAATGGATTTAATCTGGATGATGTGTATTTCTCTCCAGGAAGTTCTCTCCTCCTTCATCTTTTGATGCAACAGAAAACCAAAACTATGTGGCTGGTGTATTAGAAAACCTATGAATGTTTTAGAAGTGTACGTATACAGAGATGCTTCAGATGAGAAAAAATCAGAAATGTGTAGTCAGGTGTGACAGGTGTCTCTTACTCTGTTATCACAGTGTGCCAGGAAATTATTTCTGGATCACAGAGCCTCACTTTTGATCAAATTTCTACCAGTCAGATTTCCTCTCTATTCTATATTAAGCAAACTTTAGTATATTTACAATGCTTCAAAGTGATATGACTTGTATAACAAGATTATTCTGGGGTCTTTCACTCTTTATACTGTTTTTTTCTGAAACATCTATATTTTCTGTCTTAAACTCACTGAAATTGGAGAGAACTGTGCATTACCTTTGATGCATCGATATTTAAAACCAAGGAGACCACTTAATTCCAGAGGTTTGTGGTACACAAATATTTTAAGCACCCTAAGCAATATGGCTGCTCACAGGATCCCAAAAAATTGTAGATGAAGGATAACATTCTTTATTTCCAATACTGTTTTATCATTAATTGGGAAAAATCAAACAATCTTTTCTTCAGTGGTCAGCTCACCTCGTGACAGAAGTCTTATATCCCCCATGCTACACAGTACTGGCCTGGTAGTGAAATTTAGGGACCAAAATCTATAAATATCACCTTGTGATAATTCTGTAGCTTTTATTCCTATTTTTTATAAAAGGACACTTAGTTATTCACACAGCAATCTGGGCATGTTTACTTTTTTTTCCCTAACAATGTGATTGAAAAGGAACATCCAAATATATGTATCTACTGGGATTAACATTAGTGAAATAGATTTCCTGACATTAAATTTATTTTAGAGCTAGAGAAGAGTAAGGAAATTTAGGTGAGAGTCTCTGGAGGAAAATTTGAGAAATAAATTGGAAAACAAATTCATTGTTTGCAGAAAAATTGCATCTGCACCTTAGCTGCTGGCATTTTACTTGCTCCTCAACTTGGAAGTGAAATACTTTACAATGGCATTTTCCCTCTGATTCCTTTTTGGAAGACAACTTTCAGGTTGACAAGGAAAATGGGCTTTGGGAATGTGAGTATTACACTGATAATAATTCCTAAAAAAAAAAAAATAAGGATAGAAAGTCAGGGGAAAGTAAACCCAAAAAATATGGAACTTATTCCATTTAACTCCTGTCAATGTTCCTATTTTTCATTTTTAAGTTACAAAACAAACAAGGAAATTGCCAATAAAACTCAGGACTGCCACAGCATAGAAACAGATGCCTAACATCTAAATTTTTCTTGATGACCCCATATTCCTGACTCTGCATGAAACCCAGCTTCTTAAGAGTTTTCAGAATGTACCTCTGGGAGGACTTTCCATTTACTTCTATTTTGAATTATTATAATAATAACGAAACCCTTGTATTCAACTTAAATACAAAACAAAGCAAACCCAACCAAACTAAACAACTCATTCCTGACCACAAAGGGTTTCTAGTACTTACCTAATTCTGATATTTGGGCTATGAGTTTCAGGGAGCATTTGTATTTTGGTTTTGCCCTGTTGCACAGGCATATCAAAATCTGATCAACTGAGGAAAAAAGAAAAAAATTACAGACCTGTAAATATTGGAACAAGTCAGAATTACTGAAAATTAATCCAGCATTCAGATGAAAAATTGAAATCTGCCAGTGAGAAGCTTCTGTACGTGCTCAAACTTTTATATCACAAAAGGCCAAGAATACTTTTTCAAAGATCTCACTAATTTTCTCTTTGTTTCCAGTTATTTTGTAGGCGGTCTTATCTTTCAGGCTTATAGTTGTGTTCAAAGCTTCACATCAATTCAAATCAGAAACAAGAACCACTACTTTTACCAGACATCATGATTCCAAAGGCTGGTACATGGTTTAGATTAGAGAAGTCATGAGCTCCTCTGAATATCTGCACCTTCTAATCATGTCCCAGTTATATACAGAAGCATGTGCAAACTCCCCGCTTTTCCCAAGGAGTGTCTTGTACAGAAAGTATGTGTAGTCACCCCTGGCAGAAGATCTGCTTTGTTCCTAACAGGGTGAACTTTGGATGGTAGGTATAAACACTGTATTTTTGAGCATTGGTACTCTCTGAGCTGAAATCACCTTACTGATTGTAGCAGGCCTTCTTCGTCTGATTCAGAACAAACCATTGCATCTCACCCACTAAATTGCTTGTCCTATTATTTCTTAGCCTTAATTATTAATTTGCAGTTTTCAATTCTTACTAACTCAGAAGTACTTTTAAATTTTCCGTTTTGTAGACAATCCTTGGATTTTTATCTAGTATAAAACATTTTCACATGTATCATGCTTATTGTAGTCTGGTCTACTGTGTGTGGGATGCACAAGGTGACAGCAAAAGTAAGCATATCTCATTTCTGGAGTATATGATAGCTGATTCATCCCTCCTCCCCCCATCAGATTCATTATTTCTTCACAGTGTTACATTCTATAAACTTACAGTAAAAATTAAATATCTGAAGGAAAAGGGGAAAATTGGTGCATTTCACAAGCAGATACCAGCCCTGCTGTAAAATATTGGTAACATGTACTTTAATATGGCTGATATATGAAGAAATATATAATAAATATATAATAATGAAATAATTTTTAGAAAATAGCCCAGCAGCGCATCTTATTTTTTGCCCAATGCAATTATAGCATATATTCTTTTCAGGTGAGGTTTCCTGAAACTTTTATGCTGTGCCACGCCTTTTGTTAAGTCTGAAGAGAAAGCTGTATAGGAAGAAAAAATTCTTCTGGAAATTTGGGTTGAAAATAAAATAAAATTGATGCATTTAATACTTAGGTAGTTAAGCAATATGGTTCTTTCCCTATATGACTTATAACATCAATTTATTTTTATCTCTTTTGACTGAAAGAAGCAAGGGAATACTATTTTTTCAGAAAGAGATATAAAGCTCTTTATGTACATTTAATGGTAAATTCTACATACAAGGCTGAATAGAAAGTGTCTTTTCACTCTGGGTGAGCTTCAGCAATCTACACAAACTTACCCATCTTGTAGATTTTTGTTAGGCCTTTCCTTGTCTACTTTTGATCCAGTTTTGACTGGTTTATATATCTCTGCTTAAGGCTACCCTCTCTATCACATTTCATGTACCAATCTGATGCTTTTATTTATAATAAATAAGAATAACAATACACAAATTATAAGATAAGATATAAATACACAGTGTTTCTTTTGTTATTAGCATACTCTGGAAATATAATAAAGGAAGAACTGTTTAGAACAGCGTGAATCTCTTTCATAAAATGTAAATTATAAATATCCATCCAATGGGCTAATCACAATGCATTAAGCATCTTTTCTGATAGCAGGAAAATTGCAGAGAGAGATTCAGATAGATACAATTAACAGAATGTAGAAAACTGGAGGAAAAAGGTATTTCTAAAGAGGCTCTAATCACAGGGTTTAAAAAGAAATCCTTTTTACAACGATTAATTACACTGCAAAATACACTTTCCTGATCATCAAAATAATAGTTTATGTATGGTCTTTTATTCTCCTAAATAGCAGAGCTGGGAACCTCTCAGGATAGAGATGGTATATTTTATTATGCTTCTGGATATAAGTAATATATAAACCACATTTTGTGAATGAAGTCTTAATAAAAAAAAAATATTTTGCAAAATAATTATAGATTGTGTTAAATTTGCCTTAGAGTTTGATTCTCCGAAATTTTGTTCAGCCTCATATTTTCTAAAGTATATTATCCTTTGTGTCTATGCTGTTTGATTTTTTCCCAATTATTATAATGCAACTTACCAGTTGATTATTGAAAACACTGTTCAGCTTTTTCACTAATAACACAAATTACACCAGTAAAATTATAACATGAAATATTTCTAACAAAGAGACTGAGGAACCCTTTTCATGTAACAGTTTTAGAAAGCAGGGGAGGATTGGCCCAGCAGCACCTGTGTTGATATATCTAAATCCTCAGAAGTTCATAAAATGAATGTTGATGGATCTTTCTGCAAGCAGAAATCATTTTCCTCTCTAAGCTGTTAGAAGATATCATGGTATAGTTCTCATTGAGACTTCCCCCATCAAAATTTGTTGATGTGTAAGTAAGTATGACTCCTGAGGACAGTACAGTATTCCTTTCTTGAAGACTGTAATATCCACTAATGTTGAGAGGCAGCTGTAAAACCAGTAACTCATACTCAAAACGAAGTTTTCTTGGAAGAAAAGGTATACATTTTCTGTTGAGTCATGTAAAATCTTTGAATAATGGATTACTATGAAAACTTACAAAGTATCCAAGACATGTAATTTTTTACTCTTAATGATCTGTAGAAATCAGGGAAGAAGTATGGAAGCATAGCCTGATTATGGTGTTACCTGTGCAGTATAGAAGTTTTTACATACTTTACATCAAGTAATTAATGAATAAAATGCATAAGCAGGTACTGAAATTCAGGAACTCCTCTCCAAGTTCAGTCTCTAATATACTTTGTTCTTTGCTGCCTAGTGGACACGTTTATGTCAGTATTTTAGTATAGCTCTGGGGTGAGCTTTTGTAATGAATTGTATTATTTTCTCCATTTCCTAGCAATTACCAGTGGCACAGCTATTGCCTGAAAAATGGAATAATGTGTATTGCATACTTTTCAGACTTTTCTCTGTAAAAGCAAAAGATGGATGTGGATTTGAACTTGGTTTGACAGAGGAGGGCCTAAACTTAGGCCTACTACTTCCCAAGTACTCCTTTACCGGGAGACCAATTTTACATTAATACGGTACCTTTTGAAGGGACACAAAAGAGACAGAGAAAGCAGATGGGGAAGTTCATGTGCAGTGAGCACCTTAAACACCCCAGAAGTGCTGTGGACCTTTGAAATTCGGTTCTATCAGACTACAAGTTAAGATATTTTTTGTACAAAGCTCAGAATGAATCAGAGGAGACATAGAATTGAAAGCCAGCCTTTTTTATTCTGCTATAATCAGCCTACTGTGCCTTTGAAAGAAACATCCTTTAACCCAGATTTCTTCCTAGGACCAGAATCTTTTCAATGGCTGTCTAAATTGTGGTAAGTTGGACGTGATCCTTTCCAGATGCCTACAAGCAGTTTTTCAAACTTGCAGGACATGTAGATCTCTATATATGCCCCTTGAGCTTCTCAGGACCCCTCAGTCCCTGCAGTTGTATGGTTTCCCAGGTCACCACCACCCCACCCAGTCATATCTGCCTGCACTCTGCCTGTGGCCCAGGAAAACCTACATATCAAGTGGCAGGAAAAGACAAACAAATCATCTTTCCCTCTGCAATATCCTAGTAAATAAAAATGTCATACAATAACATGTGCAAAAGCAGGCCTGTCACAATTCATCCCACATCTCCACAGCACTTTCAAGAATGAGGCATCCCAAAATACAGCCACAGTTATGGCATTTTGACTTTGGCTTTTGTACAAGGACTGGTCTCTTCTAAGAGACACATTTTCTTCCTTCCCGTTTTTCACACTTCTCTAAATTTAGGGAAATAACACTCATTAATGAACAAATAGAGTTTACTTGAACCTATTATACCTCTTCATCTGAGTGTTTTAGATAACTACATATGTTTTAGATACCTAAGTTCTTTGACTGCCATCCTTCAGGTAATCAGATATCATATACTAATAGCTTCCCCAAAGGGCCAGACTTAAGCAGTCCAAGGCAAGTTGCTTCAATTCTGAATTAACAGTGACTACTAGATACCAAAATAAATACAAAGAACAATGGTTAAGAAAAGACCCTTTTAAAAATTATGTTGAATACTGCACACTATTTGATCTGTTACATGTCTGTTTATGGTGCTTCATATTCCATAATTTGCTGATTAAGGCAAAACTGATTAAGGCTCATTTATTTTTGGCATAGAGGTATTAGTTCCAGGAGTAGAAAATGATACTACTGATCAAATACTGAAATCACAGACTTGTCAGATGATGATGATAAGTACAACCATTAAGGGGAGTAATATGTAGTCAACTTAGTATTAAGTTTTTCAGCAGTATCATTGATCCAACTTGTGCTGAGTATCAGAGTCAAATTCTGATTGCCATGCTGAATGAGAGGGTGAGAAAATTGAAACATGTTTTCCTCTCCCTCAGTTTCTGTCTTTATAACATCAACTATTTTCTTGCCTTTAAATATATTGTGTCCATAGTCTGAATATGCCATGTAGAAATATAATGGCACTGGAGGACTACATTTACAGAACAAGATTTCAAGAAAAGATGTAGGAAAAATATGTACACTAAATCCTGTGGAGAAATGTATATTACCAATACCTCATTTGACTATATTTCTCAGTGTAATTCCTATGTCATTCTGTGGTAAAAAGTAGAACTACTCTTTGTAAAAAAAAAAAAAAAAAAAAAGCCTTATCTTTCATGAATATTCAATCTGGAGTTCAGTAGTCCATAGGGAAGTTACATCTCTTTTTCATGCAGAGAATTTAATTACATAAATCTTGTTTATGCAGAAGAATAACTCAGAATATGCAGAATAACTCCCATGTAAACTTTTAGCATTATGGTTCTCTCCACCTTTCTTTCCTTCTACAATCAAATATATTAGGGGTTTTATGAATTCCCCTCTGAAATAGGTTTTTTTTAGTTTCTCATTTTGGAGTTTATTCCTCCCTTCAGGATTAGCATTTCTGTTCTGGAAGGGTGCAATAAAGAAAGTAGTTTTGATGACTTTAAATGTCAGAAAAATCAGGATTTTTTTTTTTTTTTTTTTTTTTAATAATGCCTAAACATGCTTTGGAGTCTGAACTGTATGGAAGGTTTCAGTATCTTCAGCACCAAAGTCAGCGCTTCACACTGTCATGTATTGCTCTACCTTCTGAATAGCCTATGCTGCATATACTGTAAGAGACATGTGGTACAAGTGATCTATTTTTAATGTTATTGTTATAATATAATCCCTTGAAATCGATTGCCTGAAGAGAGTGTAATTAGAACTAAACTGGAAGAGAGGCTTAGTGATCCATCAGCTGAATAACTCTAGACCTGCCAAGTTTGTGGGTTGATATACTGATAAAGATATATCTAGGTTGAGTTTTTTCCAATATTTAAATTCTAGTTTCCAAGTGCAACTGAGTTCAGAGAGGATTTCTTCTATTAGGGTTATTTGTATTATTTTTACGGAGAGCATTAAGTGAGATTTCCAGACATATATTGAGACATAAAACTCAAACATGACAGGTTTTGAATTCTTCAAATGTGTGAACAGAATCAAGGTTGAACATTGTAAATTTTAACTGCTGCTGATTTTTTCTTCTGCTGTAAGAAGATGACAATGATACCTTGTGTCTTAAAAATTGAAGCTTTTGAATCATGCGTACAATATTGAAAGCAAGAATGTGTTACACTTTCCCAGGGGAGAGATGTTTCATTACAATACATTACTTTGTAGTTGTCTGATTTCTGACCCTGTGATTTCAAACCACAAGTAAAATTATTACCTTGTTTTTAAGCTGTTCTTTGAGAACTACCCTTGATGTTTTGAGCAGCTCAACAAGAATTTGCTGGGAACACATTTCTGAAAGTGGGAAATTACTTTGAACAGAGTAAGTTAAAAATTTAAATAACTAGATGCCAGCAATATGTGGATGGACTTGATAAACCATGGGCTATAATCCACTGAGCACATGTAAAATACATATCCATTACATGGATCACTGATTTCACACCACTTAGTCTTCTGTTGAGCTTGTTAGCATCTACTCACATTACTGTTTGGATAATCAAATTCATTTTACATAATGTTTAAAGACTATCATGAAACTGTGGCTAATTTATACCAGAGCAACCCATTCTTGCAGTGCTGAGACTCAGGATTTGGTCATCTTGTATATAAACATAATTACAGAAACCGTGCATACAAAATAGTTAATGTCTATGTGAATTAACAGAGTAATTGATCTTTGATTTTCCATAATAAGAAGATTTATGTACTGCGGACTTTTATTTATGATGAAATTTTATCAGAATGACAACATTGTCCTCCATTACCTGTCTTTTCTGTGACAAGGCAAGATTGAAACCTTTTCCACTGAAGTTTTGTTCTTTTTTTGAAAGTAGGCAGTTGATCGAGTGCCCTACGTGCCTGGAATAAGAAACACAAATTCTGAAGATAACCAGAGCCTCTAAAATTATATTGTTATATATATATATGTGAAAGCCTAAAAAAAAAGAACAACCTTTTAAAAAGGATCACTGGATAGACATCTAAAGAAAAATGCAGGTAAATCTCATTTATCCATTTACCTGTGGGGCTTAAATTCACATGGAACCCTCTCAACCAGTTAAAAAGAAAGATGATTTACTGTAGCTGCTTTTGTTGGCATGAGAAATAGTTTGAGTAACTGAAAAAAATAACCAAACAAAACAACCAACCCCTAAAACCCTCACAAAAATATCCCATCCAAAGTCATTTAAATATTGAAATCAGAATGAAACTCTAATTCCTAATAATTTTTACTATACCTGCAAGTTTTTTTGTCTCTTAAAAATGAAACAGAGCACTTGCAGACTGACATAATAAATTGTATTAATAAGAGAGTCATATTTGAGTATATAATGTATTCTTTCCCCTTTTTCTGCATACCTCTGGGAGTAAGCAGCATCTGTTCTCCCCAGATTCGATGAGTAGTTGAAGAATGTGCTCAATTACCTTTATGCAAATCTTATCATGTTTACATGTTTGTAGAATACAACAATATTCTTAAAATATTACCTCTTTTACCTCTAAAAAGAAATTAATAACATTGCTTTTATAAGAAAATTCTTGTATTTATATTGGCAGTAGAAATAATTTTGGAAGCAGGCATTGTATTTTATGATGATTTACTTTAGTCATAATAAAATAATATAGAATATAGAAAATAGATAATAATATATATTTTAATATAGAAAATTCTTTATGGTGTTAGCTCTGTTAACATCTATATGTTATAATACTAATAACTTTGTAAACAACGTATAAAAGGGTTTTAAGTGTATTAATTTCAATAATGGGAAATAGAATTGCATTATGTATGGAAGAGACTAGATTTTGTGACCTTTGTTCTATCTCTAGAAGACAAGGATCACTTGAGGCCATTGTGGTAAAGGAAAGATGGTGATGGAACATCTACCACTAAGAAAAAAGTAGTTTCTTAATTGTAGGGCATCTGATTACATGCTATGAAATATTTTGGACCAAGAATTACAGCATACTCTCAGCACAGATGTTCCGAGATTTAGTCTCCACCTTGGACCTTAGGTAGTGTCTAAAAAGAGCTCTTATCTTGGCAATTCTATAGCACTTTATTACTTTGTACTTTTTACATTTCCAGGCCAAATTATATGATGTTGGGCAAAAAGCACAATATCACAAAAATTGTCAAATTCTTTCTTGGTTTATGCATTTTTGTTGCTAAATGTGATGTTATTCACTTGGTTTAAGTTTCCTTTAAGCTAATTCACAGGAGAGGATTTTCCAGGACTCCCTGGTGAAAGCCCACCAGAGATTTCAAGGGAAATCTGTGCTGGAAGGACAGGTAGATCTAGAGTTTAAGGAAGAGTCACAGAATTGAGTTTTTATAGAGAAAAAAGGCACTGATTCAACTTGTCTGTTCAGCAACATGGAGAGTAATGAGCCTAAGTGGCCTGATATAAGAGCGTCTCTTCCACACACATGCTGTTAGACACTACCCCACTGATTAGCACTTACTGCCTTGAAACGTGCCTGGTAGCCAAGTTGATCCATTGTATAAATGTAATATTCTGCATTAAAACCGATTTCTGTGAACAGCATGGACTATCCATGTATGTCTTTCATTTTCAGGTACTAAAATACATCTGAACTAGCTTTTTTTTCTTCAACAAAAACTAAAATCTAGTGATCTTTATCACATTTTTTCTTCTTTCTTATCTATTAAGTTACTAAGAGCAAAAGTTGTAGAAAGAAATCATAAAGTAACAAAGATAATCAGAGCATGCCAGTTTATCATAAACTTTTCTTCTCACAAATTTTTATGAGAGGAATAATGTGATAATTATGCTGAGTTTTGGTGGGATTTTTTTTTGTTTTTGTTGGGTGGGTGGGGTTTTTGGTTTAGGTTTTTATTTGCTTTGATTTTTTCTTTATTTTTTTCTAGTGGGACATCAGAAGAAAAGAGGTTGTAAACACCTGAGCGGTGAAATCACAAAATCTCAAAACATTATTGTAGAACAACTTTTCATACTTCTTGTACCTTGATTTGTTCAGTCTTCATGGCTGTATCATAAGACCTAGCACAAGTCTACATTTTCCAGGGTGCCGAGAACAGAAATGGCCCCGCAGATCTTTAAGGGTTATCCACACCATTGTTTCCAAATGATACTCAAGAAACAGGAGCTTCAGTTTGACTTCTGCAAAACTGAGTAACTCAAAATCAGGTCACTCCTCAAAACTATGCCTTAAATTTGTCAGTCAGCCAACATGACAATATTGTTGCAGGTACTTTTTTGCTTCTTTATTTTACCTTATAATATCCCATTAAGACCAATTTTTTCCAATTGTCTGTCTTTCAGCACTATGCAACTTAAGGAATCTCAAAGTAGATTTCTACCACCTTCCTGGAAATTATTTCTGCTTATGTCCTTCTCTATAGAACCTGACATAGCTCCCACATCTTTTTCTGCATCTACTAATAGAATTCCAAATTCTATTGCAAAAGCAGAAAAGTGAACAGAAAAGCTGAAATGCATATACAACTAACTGTATGTACTACTGAAAGGCAAAATAGGCAACTTCCTTTAAGTGTTCCAAAAGCCAGCTCTAATTTTTTCTTTCTATGAGATGTTTCCTACACATTTCATTTACATACTACTTCAACAAGTTAAAAAGATAGAAAAGATTTTAAAAGTTTGCTTTGTTCCACATATATGCTACTACAGAAGGTGTTTGGCCCTGGTCTTATGATTAATTTACTAGAATTAACATGATTTTTTTGTTGCATATTTGTAAGTGGATAACACAAGAATATAAACACCTTCATTTTGTTGTTGTTTTGTGTAAGCCAATGACACTTAGCTTTGGAAATGAAAAACACAATTCACTGACACTTACTATAGGTCAGAAAATGTAAAAACATAACTTCTCATACAGAAAGCATCACAAATCCTTCATCACACCCGTGCAAGCAAGAAGGCAAGGAAATAATCTCAGTTTTCAGGACAAGATGGTGAAGTAGCACCTTGACGAACCATTGAATAGAGTTTAGATTTCTGGTTTGACTTTTTGGATATTTAGAGTTGAGATGATTCTGCCTTACACTTTCAAGTTGTCCTGTGTAATAGAACTCCTACTCATGGTTGGCTAGTAACAAGTGAAGATGGTGGGGTTTTTGATTAACATTTCCTATTTTCTATTTATTATATATTAATTATAAATATAATATACATATTTAATTTCTCTTCCTATCTTAACTATCATCTTAAGGTGGTAGAACAGTCAAATCATCAGCATCTTCTCCTCTATTTTTTTTCTTTTTGGACATGGTCCTTTAAGAACTGTAATTAATGCACAGTTTTATGCTTTTTCTTTTCTTCTCGAAGTTTAAATGAAAGCCATCTCACAACTTGTAAATTATTGACTTTCTAATTTCCTTTCCTCCTTATAACTTTTCTTCTTGGTCTCTGAAAATGCTTTTAATTTCCTATAATAATTCCAGCAAGGTTATTTCCTTTTTTCCAAAAATTTTTCAGCTAATTTATGAGATTGCCATATTATGCTTAGGTAGGAAATCTGGAGGTACTAGAATGTCAGTTGAATGTCCTCTTTACCTTACTACTTACATTTCACAGTACTGCTGTTATCTACTGCAGAAAGAATACCTTACCAGACCCTGCTGCTATGGCACCACACAGACAAGAGTCTTAATGGATAGCCCTAGTTTTCTCTGGTATTTAGAGGCTGTACAACACCTGGCCCTTATTCCTTCAAGTATGGGAGAAAGTGTGGGAAAAATTTTCACTAAAGTCCTAGTCTTCTCTGGAGAACTCCAATCATAGGGATAGTGCTTCAAGGCACCAGGAATTGATCCTGTTAGTAGCTTAACTATGGAAGAAAAAAAAAAAACCTAACAAAAAGAGTGAAGAGCTGTGTTTGGTTCATTTGCTGGTATTTAACAGGGGAGGAGGGAAACAATCAAATTGCATGAAACTGTGCACTTAAATAAAACCTTTTGTGTCTGAAACATTAAGGAGACAGAAGCACAACATTTACTAAGTCAACAATAACAGCAGGAATTAGTGTTACATTAGAATTAGTGTGACATCCATATTTGAAGCTTGTGTTGGATTCGGTTTTCTGCAATTCTATAGTTATTTACCCTCGCTTGTCAAAAAACCTTTATATTCATAATTTAAAGAAATACAACCTGTTAATGTATTTAAAATGAAGAATGCTTTTAAATGTTTTGCTAGGCTGAGGTCAAAATATTGAGCACATATTGCTAGAAAGGTGTTCTCTGTCAGACTGACATCTGATGGAATAAAGAAAATGCTTTTCCTGTGTTATTATGGTGGGTCTAAGAAAAAACTGCATGGAAAGCAAATACCTTAAATACTCTTCACCTCTTCTGAAATATCCTTTGCAGAAATAATAAACTAAATGTTTAGAAATCAAATGTAGATGAAGTCAGACGTGACTCCAGGTTCTTTATTTCTTTAATTATGGAATGCATAAAGCTTAGTAAAATGCAAAGAAGTTTTATTAATATGAAAAAAAAGTTAAAGTTACTTATGTCTAGTCCATCTGAATGAGGTCTAACATCTCACTATCCTTTTGACATTACTCCATTTCAAATCAAATATGCATTTAAAAATTTAAAACTGCATTGAAATTGCTAACAAGACAAATAATTTCAGACATGTCTTTGATGGACTTTAGTATAAGTTTTCAGTTAGAAACAAGCATTTATAATCTGGTGTGATGGCAGAGTACAAGATGCCCTTTACCCTTTTAATTAGCAGGTTTTTTTTCTTATTTCTAAGAAAATTCAAGAAAAGTAAGGATAGAACAATAGGAATGCCAGTGCTTTCAGAATAGCATTGAAATGCAAACATTAATTTCATTCAGATTAGGTCATTTGCATGCAAGCAGTTCAGACTTTAAGCTTATCTCATTACTCTCTCAAGCTTGTTATTTCTCTCCCTTTTACAGGTGCCTTTACATTTAATAAGATAGCTCCCTTCATTGTATATAAAATGTGTGACCACTACATGGTTTCGGCATGATAGTAAATTGTTAATAACCATTTTTCTTGTTGTGTTCCAAAACGGTCTTCTTAATTTGCCCCACTTGAAATAGGATATGTGGCAACAAGTCACATACCAGGATTTTGTTTCAGTTTCTTCTGAATATTTTCCTCCATTCCTTGTCAGTGTTTTTTTTTCCAAATTGGATACTTTATTAGTGATCACCTGTAGTCCTTTTTGTCAGCAATATTTAATTGAATTAATTATTTTAAATAAAGACATTCTTTCATTCACATAGATTATATGGAGTTTTTATAGTCTGTCATCTGGTCTTCAAAATATGAGATGCAGAATTTTTTTACACTTCCCCATATCAAAACCTTCACACCTTGCACAAATTTCTAGTCTTATAACCAGACGTAAATACCTTGTAGATGACCCCTAAGCTTTGGACTTTGGAATCACTCAGAGGCCAAGATATGCTGAAGTAGAGACTTTGTGGTGGCTGTGAGATGACAGAAAAACTGGACCCAAAGAGGAAATTCTAGCCTCAACAATTTTCCCACACAGTCATATCATGGATAGTGAAAGAAAATAGCATCTAGGAAGAGAGAGACAAACAGTCCTGATATACAAGTTTTTCAGTCTCTCAGAACTCTCTCAAGCCCTGTCCAGTCTGCCACAAAACAGAAGGGAGAGAGGGAAGATCATCAGCAAAAAGTGAAAATATCTTGAAAGTCTGTGATTTCTTCAGACTGTCGATAGTTTAAGAATTTCCCTGTGGAATGGTACACAGCTGTTAAGGCAGAGTGGGAAGAGTGTGCACATTCCCTCAGCATGTGTCCTCAGGCCCTAAGTAGTGCTGAGTTTTGTTTTGATTGCTGGCAGTTGATGGGGAGTAAAATGGAAGAAAATGGGTAGAGAACATTTCAGTTGTAGAAATTATCTACGCAGAGCTCTGGATGAATGGGGAAGAAAAGGACAGATCTTCCCTTTTCTCTGTGTTTATAGTGGCAGGTGCCTCTTTGTGTTAACTTTCTTTTGATGACTGGTAGGGCTCTTTGTCTGGGCTGCTACAGTGCAAGGTAATTGTTTATTGAATCTGCCCTTCATGCGGAGGACAACGATGCTTAAATAACTCGAGGCATTTAATCTTTCAAATAGAGTAAGGCAACAATTCCAAGGAACATCCAAGAGTAGTAGGTAATTTTTTTGATATTCCTAGAAGATGTTTGAGATAATTTATCGAATATAAGAGATTCACTTAGCTGTTAGGTTGTATCTATTAATGCTTTATATCCTGCCATTGAACATATTTTAAAAGTTTTAGAGATCAAAAGTAGGTCAAGCTAATTTTTTAAACTTATTTCTACCGGAGTCAAAATATGAATGACAGTAAGGAAAGCAAAAGTCACAGTCACCATTCATCCCAGGAAGCAGATGAATTGGAACCAGATATAGAATAACAGATCTGAGGACAGAATTTCTGATTCACACATCCATATAAAACAAAAGATAACAATTTATGTCAAGAGCATTAGCTAGTCAGTTTTTTATTATCACTGAAATATTTTCTGCTAAGAGTTTTCCCTGGGAGGATGTCCTGTCTATGTTCTGAATTAGTAAGAAAAGAAGGATGCTTCTATGGTTTGAGTCATTTTCTAGTACTTGGCCTATATGCCTTCAACTATCCATTTTCTTACAATTTTTTGATGTGAATTTGTATAGCTTCCATGCGCATCAAGACCCATCTTTAAAAAGAAATAGTTAAGACTTATAAGAATACTATGAGGCTAATAATATGAAATATATTTATATATTTACAGAAATAGATATTCAAGTATTCATGTAAACAAGGACTTTATATTTGCATGCATATACACAATATATGCATATTTATATTTGCATAAATATTATGATTGTATATTTATAAAGATATGTATTTATAAATTACCTATTTAATAATATTTTTCACTGTGAATATAACACCTTATTTATATAAAATGATAAATATATGAAACAACATGTACTAAAAAGCATATGTTCCTAATCTGATTGTCCATAAGTAATAACTTGCCTGTGGGGGTTTAAAACAGGATTACGAAGAAGAACAGTGAATATTAATTTCTGATTTTCTTATGAAGATTCTTTTCTGCTTTGCAGTTTACAATGGGAATGGTTTCAAATATATTGTCAATTTTGCTAATGAAGTCATCTTAATAAGGTACTGTGTGAAACAACTTTATTATTAAGCTAAATATATTCTTCTGTTAGATTTTCATTCATTATGCCCTGCTCTAATAGACCTGTTAATAACATAAGAAAATCCATTTCTAAAGGCTAGAATGCAATGTTAATTTTTTATCTTAATGAGTTAAATTCATATTAAGTCAGACCAAAAAATATAAGTGAAAATTATTTGTTAATGCCATTAATTTCTGATTGGACACACCATGATAGATTGCAATGTAATGTATACCTGAAATATTAAAAATCACTAAAAACATGAAATGCAACAATCTAATATAACAGTTTTAAGAACTTCCCCTGAAGCTTATAATTATCTGTGATTGTATCATCAAATGGCACTCTATATCAGCTCTTAATGAATATTTTTACTAAAAATATAATCAGTACTTTAGCTGGTTTCTTCTTTGTTCTGTTAGATACCTCTCCTAAATTCCCCCTGGATACCAAATTCAAAGACTTCCTTAATTTCCCCTGCATAAAGAGAAATGTTCCCTTAGGTTTATCGAATTAAAAATAATCTATTAATTTGAAATCACCTGTTTTCCACAGTGATTATAATGTGATACTTTTATTAAATTATCTTGAAATTCTTCATCTGATTTTTTAATTCCTGATGCATGCTTTTTCTACCTCTTATTGAATTGGTTGCATTTTGTCTCGGTTTTGGAGACAAAACTTCAGGAGGAAACACTCTGCAGTGAGTGTCTCCTCCAAAGGGAAAAGGGCCTCTCCTTTTCCTCCACCAATAAGACAAGTGGGTCACAGCAAGTGATAATGGAAAAAAACCCAAACTATTTATTAACAACAAACAAAGAGTAGAACAGGGAAAAAACCCCTCAAAATACAACAAGTTCCCGGAGAGGGAATAGAGATGTGGGTTCGGACCAGCCGGGGCCACCCGCAGCCTCCCCAGACTGGAGAGGAGGGAAGGGAGGCAGTGAGACAAGGGGGGAAGGAAAGGGAAAAAGAACAAGACAAACCAACAGAACCTTTTTCCCGCTAGCTGGAACACAAAAGAACCCCAAAGAGCAGCACAGCGCTCCTGGCTCACTCCCTCCTGAGCCCGGCCGAGTCCCCCAGAGCCCCCCAGAGCCCCCGAGCCGCTGGGCCCGGCCGTTCAACTGCCCCACACTTGGGTCCATCCTAAAGAAACAGCGTCCTTGGGCATTGAGCGGATGGTTAAGGAATAAAGGGGCTTCATAACATCACCCCAGGACAGATTAAAAACTGATACTGTTGTTATTATTATTAGAAATAAGTTGAATTTCTGAATCTGATTTTTTAATTCCTGATGCATGCTTTTTCTATCTCTTATTTAATTGGTTGCATTTATTTTGCAAACCATATTTATGTGAAACCCCTCCCATGGAGTAATGCTGGTATCTCTTCCCAGAACTGGAGAAATCTTTCTTTCACTCATTACAGAATTATATATACACATTTATTTCTGCCATATGAGAGAGAGTGTTTTCTTCATGTGCTCCCTTTCCCAGATTCTATTAAGGGTTCCTGGACATCCTTTAATACTTCTGTGTAAAATGATGACTTAGAATTTACTAATTCAAAATATAAATTTGTAAGAAGCAAGAGATAAGGCTTTGATTTAGAAGCATAGAAAAAATGTTTAGTTGGAAGGGATCCACAAGAATCATTGAATCCTACTCCTGGCCCTACACAGGACACAACAAGAGTCACACCATGTGCCTGAGAGCATTGTCCAAATGCTTCTTGAAATCTGTCAGGATGGTGCTGTAACCACTTCCCTGGGGAGCCTGTTCCAGTGCCCGACCACCCTCTGGGTGAGAAACTTTTTTCTAATATCCAACCTACACCTCCCCTGAAGGAACTTCATGGCTTTCCTTTGAGTCCTGTCACAAGTCACACGAGTGAAGAGATTTGTACCCACTTTGTGAGGATGTTGAAGACCACAATGAGCCCTCAGTCTCCTCCAGGCTGAACAAAACAAGTGTCCTCAGCTGCTCCCCATACAGCTTCCCCTTCAAACCCTTCACCATCCTCATGGCACTCCTTTGGATGCCCTCTAAGAGCTTAATGTCTTTTTTATATTGTGGAACCCAAAACTGCCCCCAGCACTCAAGGTGAGGCTGCCCCAGTGCAGAGCAGAGCAGGACAATCCCCTCCCTTGCCCGGCTGGTGATGCTGTGCCTGATGCACCCCAGGACAGGGTTGGCCCTTCTGGCTGCCGGGGCACTGCGGACTCATGTTCAGCTTGCCGTTGACCAGGACCCGCAAGTCTCTTTCAACAGTGTTGCTCTCCAGCCTCTCATTTCCCAGTTTACACACACAACCAGGACTGCCCCATTCCAGGTGACACAACCAGGATTGCCCCATTCCAGGTGCAGTATCTGGCACTTGCTCTCATTAAATGACGTATGGCGGGTGACTTCCCGGCTCTCTACTTTATTGAAGTCTCTCTGCAGGGCCTCTCTGCCCTTAAGGGAATTGACAGCCTCTCCCAGTTTAGTGTTGTTGACAAATTTAGTTCATATTACTTTGAGTCCCACATCCAGGTTGTTAATGAAGATGTTGCATTGCAGAGAGCTGAGGATGGACCCCTCTGGAACCCCTCTAGTGACCTGATGCTAGCCTGATGTCACCTCATTCACCACAAGTCTTTGTGCATGATCTGTGAATCAGTTGCTCACCCATCCCAAAACTTGGTTATCCAGCTGTGCACTGGACTTTTTGTCCAGAAGGACACTCTGAGAGACACTATCAAAAGCTTTGCTGAAGTCCAAATGGATTACATCTACTGACTTTCCTAGATCAGCTAGGTGGGATGCCCTGTCACAGAAAGAAACCAGGTTCCATGGGCAGGACTCTCCCCTCATGAAGCTGTGCTGGCTGTGACTGATGACTGCTTTGTCCTCAAGGTGTTTTTTAATACCTCCCAGAATAATGTTTAGCATAATTTTACTGGGCACTGAAGTGAAACTCACAAGCCTGTAGTTTCTGATGTCCTTCTTCTTGCCTTTTAAAATGAGGACAATGTTCACCAGCTTCCAGTCAGCTGGGACCTCTTCAGGTTCCCAAGACCACTCAAAAATGATTGAGGGAAGTTCTGTGATGGTATCAGCTAGATTTTTGAGGATTCTTGGATGAATCCCAGCAGGCCCCATAAATTTGTAGGGATCCAGCTGTTATATCTTCTTTATGAAATATTATTTCATACACAACAAACAAAAGGTTTGCTTTTTGATTTGGTTTGGATTTTTTTGTATACTCAACATACTTATTTTCATCCTATTACTCTGGTTATGCATTCAGACATTTGTTCCCTGCTGAACTAAATGATGCATATTTTTGACTTTATTATTTCCTTATTATCAGAAATAAATTTACCTATCATTTAAAGATAATGTTCTAACTCTTCGAGGCAAATGCATATTCAGCCTAGAGATGTTTCGCCTTCAAAATCCAGAAATACCAAAGATTGCCTCCTTTATCATTTTCGGGTATTGCAGTACCATTACCCAAACATATCTTTTCCTGACATTTCAGGCTATCTTACAGGTTATAGTCTTCAAGAAACCTGCACACTCAGACTAAAGTGGCTGTGGTTCTGCAGTGGCCAAGTGGCTTGACAATTAAATTTGTCATTTACTAACCACAGAATGTCTCACGTGTTTGTTGATCTGCATCAATAGCCTGTCTTGTTGCCTGTGACTATGAATTAGCTCTCTGTGCTGAGCATTTTCTCAAATTTTATTTCAGGAAATAAAAAATTCTTTACATCCAGCAATAATCATTCCCACGTAGAAAGCCAAATATCTGTGGCAGAACAACGGTCAGATATCAAGTACCTGTTCTGGTGCGAATCACTTACTTCAGAGCAACAAGTTTATTTCTTTCCTTAAATAGCCCAAGTCCTGCCAACCCTCTAAAAAGTTCGACTTTGAACTCAAAAATAAACTGGTGGGTAGGATTAGAAGACATAGGAAAAGGACAGGGGGCTGGAACATGAAATATTTAGAGCATAAATAGAACTGTTACCCTGCTGTGTGCTTTTGAAGCACTGCATACACATCACACCCTTACAAAATACCTGGGATGTGGATCTTTTAAGTTAGTGAATGCACATTGTTTTATAAGAGAGAAAGGACTGTGAGGCATGAAATAAGGACTAAGCTCCGTGATAAATGATACTCTGTTATCAGCAGTTATTGATTTTGACACTATCAGGAAGAAATTCTTTATCAAAGGATAAGAAAAAAATGATAAAATAGTGACCTTAAATGCTCCTTCTGGAAAAACAGAAAATGAAACTTAGGATATTTTGTGAAAAGAAGTTGAAATACAAAGTATTTTATGAAGTACATTAACAAATAAGAGGTTGTATGCCTCACTTAAACATTCAACTGACTGCTGGTGCCCGCAATGTGGAAGCATTAAAAACACTTCCATATAAAGCCAATTATAATTAATAAGTGGTGTTGCAATAGGAAGAATAAGGAGAATAATTAAACATATACAAAGTTATGGCTTTAAAGAGAAATGTGTTTCATAAACTTAGAGCTTATCAGCAATCCCAAATGAGGTGGGATATTTGTTGCTATCAAGCATTTTAATCGTGCATTTACTGGTTTCTGACATTACAGTAAAATCAAGAACGAGATGAACCTCAGGGGAAGTTTATACTCAGACCACTGACTTAGAAAAATGTTTAAAAAAAACTTGCTGTGATAGGGAGGCAAGGGAAACAGATGAGCTACAGGTAAAATTCAGAACCTTTGTGAAAGCTAAAATACAGAAAGGAATATTAAGATGAAAGTAAGGGTTTAGAAGACTACAGTGGAGATTTCAGATGTTGCTGATATCTTATGTGACGTGTTCAGGCATATACTGAAAAGAGACACCAGTAACCATGAAAATGAAGAGGGGGATTATTTGAGGATACAGTCCTACAGCTTCCTGTCCATAAAATGAATTGCATGCTGCATGTTTACAGAATCAGTCATGTCCTGAGGAATGTGAAAAAAAAAAAAGAGACCAAAAATGAGAGACTAGTAAGATACCACAAAAAAAAATATTTTATGGTTTGGTATAGAAAAAGAAGATAGAATGAGATACTAATGATTTGGGAGGGGTTTGCAGGAGTCTCAATATAAAGAAGAGTGACTATCAAATATGAGTGAATTTCCCAAAGACAAAAATTACGAACTTTTAAGTCACAAAAATTGTAATTCCAGAAACATAGGACATATACAAATAGAAGCTTTGAGCTAACATTTTCAGATGCTGATCTGATTTTTGAGTAGGGAGTAAAAAAACTGAAGAAACTTAAAAGTTAATGAGAACAAAAAGCTTAATATTTTACAGCATTCGTGATAAATTATTTAAGGCAAGAAAGGATAAACCAAACAATGCTTTGCCCTTTAGTTCTGTATTTTGAAATCCTGAAAGTAAACATAAAAAACTCGAAGTTTTGAAATAATATGATGTAAAACCACTGCAAAGCATCTTACCTCAGTGCAGTCAATAGAATGATATTTATATATCTATATTATTAAAAGGGATTATAGGACAGAATATTATTTGCAACACCCAGTAATCTGTTCTATTCACTCTACAATAATTATCTACAGTAGATGGCAGCAATTTGGAAAGTTTAAATATCTTTGAGTACTATTTATTACTAACAACTTAAGAAAGCATAATTCTAGTGGAAATATACTTTATTATCCTGCAGACAATTTTTAGGTTAAAAAAGACTATACACTATAACACTACAATGCTACAATGTCATTATCTATAAGAAATGAGAACTTACCACTTAATAAATAGAAAGACAACGATGAACTACTTAAAAATATTAAGAATACACAGGCAACTTTTTTAAAACAGAGAAAAATGATAAATGAAAATGATCTAAAGAATTCAGAGCTCTTTGAAAAACTAAATAGAGCAAAGCAATGAAATGCCTACAATATGATTTGGCAGGGCCTGCAGTTAAGAGTGACAAAAGCTAAACTAGCTAATTATTTAATTGAAGAGTGTTCCTCTTTTTCTCCCTCAGGTGAAGGGAGGGCAGGACTTTGAACAGGAGTAGAAAACTCTTAATGTGGATTAGCAGAAGGGAGGGCACAATTGTGACAGAACCTGAGATCCTCCAGAGCTTAATGGCATCTAATATAAAGATGTTTTCAGAAGGAGCAGTTTGGATGCATGGAGCCCCTTTGTAGGACAGACGACAAACTGCTTGACAGCTTGTGTGGTAGAGTAAGAGAAGAGGGGAATGGCAAATACTCTGCCTGGGAAGGAATAATAGATTCCAATGCCAGATAATAGGACTGGCTGGGGAGAAGATCTGATGAAAAGTCCCTGATGCATGTGGCAGAGAGAAAGCTCAATATGAGCTAGCTGTGTTCCCTGATAGCAGAAAAGACCAATAGCATCCTAGACTGCCTTATGTTCTTTTAATAGATATTCTTTGACATAATAATAATTAATAATAATAATAATAATAATAATAATAATAATAATAATAATAATATGCCCAGATTTCAGGCCTCCTCATTACAAAAAATAAATTGACAGACTGAGTGAGTTCAGTGAAGCCACCAAAACCATCAAGCAGTTGGGACACCTGACCTGAAAGGGTAAAGGTGAGGGTCTAACATTGGTGTTGTCTGGAGAGTGAAAGGTTTTGAAAGGAGGTAACAGTGGCTCTCCATGAAAGTGGATGAGGAAACAGAGCCTCCACAGTGCATGGCGGGAGGACAAGAGACAATGGGTAAAAAAGAATCGAGGGAGGCTCCTACTGGATGTGAAAAGAAACTCTTTTCCTGTCAAGCAATGAAACAGATTCCACAGAGAGATGAGCAGTCAACACTCAACTGGATACAGCCCTAAGCAGCCTGGTCTGACCTCAGAGCTGACCCTTCTTTGAGCAATAGATGTGATTAGGGACTATGTGAGGACACCTGATGCCTGAATTATCCTAGAAATAGTCTCTACATATGAACTTTATTCTGCTTCCATTTTGCTTCCATACTTTTTGAGGAAGAATCCTAGGGAGAAAGTAGTAACATTTCCAAAAAATCACTTAGGGTGATGCCTAAAGATTTTTAGCTTTTTATATATTTTTCATGTATTTGTAACTTCCTAGATTGTTAATATGTAGTTATTACTTCTAGTACTTTTCCTGCCCTCTCCCATAGTTTAACAAACCCTTACTAATACTTTCTTGAAATTCTGTTTAGTCTTGCCTTTAAGTCTAGCAAGGACATTTTGTTTTGCACCATACATCATACACAAAGTGTAGGTCTAAAAGACTAGGCGGGGGAGGGGGGCAATGGGGAAAAACCTGGGGGGAAATTACCTAACCAACTGCTTTTCTAGTTGGACAATGTTTGTTAGATATACTAATTAACTAACCTTATAAAATTGTAGAAATACTGTATCACTGCATGCCACCATATTGTGCACCTGAAAACTTTCAATTAAAGACTTGCTTCTATACTATCATTTCAATACTGTTTGGAAAGGGTTTGTGTTTTATTTCAGGCAACAAAGGATGAGTGAGTTGGGTTTATTGCTGCACTTCTTGTTGTCAGGCCATGACTCCTGACCTAGGGAAATAAAAGTGTGGATTGTGGCAGTGTTTCAGCTCCTTTCTTCTGGCTTTGGTTGTTCAGTGAGGATTTTTTTACATTGTTTTAGTTTGGGTGTGGGGTTTTTTAGTGATTTTTGGCACTTACTCATTTTCATTTGGGTTGAAACCCCAAGTTACTTAGCAGGTCATTGAATATTGTTAAATAATAGGAACAGGTCTGAAGAGCGAAACTCAATTTTGACACGTGGGGTTGAAAAGAGTTAAAGAGCAATTGGAAGTACAAAAGGGAAGATAAGTGAAATAATTGAGAGAGAGCAACTGATGAAGTGCAACACTGATAATTGATAACCCATGGTATAGGAGTGAGACTCCAGACATGGAAAACTAGTTTTCCAAAGTCATAGAGACATATGATCAATAAAATTCAGAGTAAGAATGTGGTAAGAGATTTTGTCTATGTTAAAGGTATTAACCTTAAGAGAACCTGGCATCAGGCTTTTAATAAATAAGAACAATGTGCATATCCTGAAAACAGAAGACTATCTGATTACAGTAGTGCATGCTTATGCACACATACACTCTTGCACATATAGGGTAAATAATTCTCTAGAACATTTCATAATGATTGGTCTGTGCATGTATATTATATTTACAACCATGCTGTTGAAGTATTTTAGCACAAATTCTGTTGCTATGATGAAATATTTAGCTGGAGTGATGGCACTTGGTATACATCATTGGAGTAGCAGCTATTAGTGTTATGTAGTACATCATCAATGTGACAATTTTGAGAGGGCGTGTAATATATAACCAGAAAAGTCCCATTTGGACATCAATATGTGGCATTTACTGGTATTAATAATGCAGTGGTTTTAGTTTCACACAGCAAATAGACATAATTCTGATTCTAAACATCAGTGAAATTCCTGTAAATAGTGCCACAGCAGCTTCTACCATGCAGTGACCTTTGTGATAAGAAATTATTCTCAGCCTACAGTCTATATATACTGATTACCACCACTCAAACTGCTATACAGGTAAAAAACCCACCATCAACACAAGAAAAAAAAAAAATGGTCAAAACCAAATAAGGCAAAATATTATAAAATGAAATCAAATACAAACAAAACTGGTCAGCCATTCCATCAGCAGAACAGTGTGGTATATGGTATGAATTATTCTGCGAGTAAAAGGGATCAGTGAGAGCAAAATGAACAGCCTTGAAAAATACAAGAAACCCTTGATGGTTGTGGAAATCAACAAACAACATAGATGATATACCTTCATTATTTAAACACCAAGTCATGAAAATAGAAGATTCCAAAATAAACTCGAAGTATTAAGGAAACTTCTCGGTCTGAGCATTCACGAGACTTGTCAGTCACCCTCCCAGCACCAGAGACTTTCACTGCTGGGACCGAAGCCCCTTCGGAGGGGGCAGCTCCAGTGAGCCCACGGGTGCCCCTCTTGGCTCCCTGCACACCCCACTCACACAGTCAGACCAGTTTTCCTGACCAGTTTAACCCCAGGTTTTCCATAGCAAAGTCTGAGATGTCTCATTCCACAAAGCCATTTATTCACAGTGCAGTAACACAGAAACAGCCTGAGCTGGTGCCTCCGAGGACAGACCCCCAACAAAGGAACCCCCGGGCCTTTACACCCTCACAGTCTACCCAGGCTCAACTCTCACTTTTCCTCCTGAGGCCTCCCTTCCTGCTGTGTCTCCCAGTGTCCATCCACCTGGCTGGCACCACCTACTTTGTGCCATTTGTTAACCAAAAGGGTTGGCACTTCATGGCCTCTTGTCTCGGGATCCCACCCAAAGCTTAACCTGCATCTCAGTCTGAAGTTTGCTAATAGAGGCTACCTGCACCAGATGTATCCCTCAACAAAAGGAGTGATGAATATATCAGGATGGAGGGGTTTTCAGCCACTGGGAGCTGGCAGAAGGGGGTTTTACCCCTCACATGCCGACACAAAGAAGCCCGGAGGTCCACGCTGAAACCCCTCTGGAAGGCGGCACTCAGTGCCCAGCACACAATGAAAACGGGGCAGAGCTCCTCACCCCAAAGGGGCTGTATCCTTCTGTCGCTGTCAGGCAGGCACACAGGCCAAGGGAAAGAAGTAAAGAGAGGGGACCCTCCCTATGTGTTCCACGCAGGTTTATTCCCGTGAAAAGACAGGGATGAAGAAGCCAATTGGTGGGAGGGTCCAGGGCTCTTATACTGGGTACAGAATAGGTGGGGAAAGGGATCACAGCCAATGGGATAGACACCAGCAGGAGGGATTGACAGCAAGGGAACCAATGGGAACAACACATAGGAGGGACTCAGGGAAGGATCCAATGGGGTGTCAAGGAACAAGGAACTTTCTAGAACTAATACATATTAAAGAAGGAAAATGAGTATACATAACTTCATACATAAAACAGAGAGACAAGATATTAACCAATCAGGGGAAAACATGCAAAAGAAAGAACAAGGGAACCATGGGTTCTCACCATGACTGAAGTTACATGCTAAACTTGGGTTGCCAGCCACCACAGCTGGTTGTCTGAGTTCTTTTCAGGAGGAGTGGCTGGAGCCACCTGCACTGCCACATTAGGATGTAATTTTTGTTCCTTAAAACTGCATATATTTTGTGGTATCGATTAAAACTGATATTTCTTTTCTTTAACCATAAAAACTTATGTTTGCTTATCTCAGTTATTACTGAAATTTAAACTTTAAAAATGGTCTGAGTATTGAGTTTAACATTACAAATATATTGTCAAATCAGCACTGCATCTGAGAATCTTTACTACTCAGTCTTACCGCTGAAAAAGAGCATCAGGCTTACAAAATCATGGAATAACTCTAGTGGGAAGGGACCCACAAAGATCATCAAGATCCCTGTTATTCACAGGACTATCTACAAATAAATTTTCCAAAAAGATTAAGGAAACAGCTAACATAGAAGTCTAGTCAGTCCAAAGAAAATGTAAGGCTTCTAGATGCAAAGAAAATAGTCTTTGAATCTTTGACCACAAATATATCCCAAAATACTTCCTATGTTAATATTATTTTCCTCCTTAAAGCAATATAAATTTTTCTTATCTTACTGTGTACATTGTTTTTTACTCTTGACTTAAAACATGGTACTATAGCTGTAACTGTAGAAATTAACACGTTATTGAACTGTAAACCAGCAACATTTAAATGAGCAATGGCTGAGGTGGAATCTAAAAGCAAGTGAAGACAATGCACAACAGCCTTGCACTTGTTCAGCATCCTAAGCATCTAGTCCACAGACCTTCCGTAAGTCCTATGCCTCAAATACCTCTTCCACCTTAATACTGCTTGTACCTCCATCATCTGTACCAAACAATAGCAGCAACAAAACCCAACAACAAAACAAATGTATTTTTCCCACTGTATTTTGAGTTATATCTGATGGTAGAATTCAGTTCTAATAGCCTTACTTGAAGGATTTCAGTGATTTTAGTAGATTTGTGTCATGCTCTAAAAACCTATCATTTCTTGATTGGAGCTTAAATTTTTAAAACCAAGGTTTCTCAGCATTGAATCTAAATTTTCTTCTTCCTATTAAAAAAGTTTCCTACTGAAGATGGCTTCAGCATTTGTTCCTTACATTTGGGCATTCTTGAACGAAACAGGACAGGCAGCCATTTAGCTGAATATATGAACCCAGTACTGAATGTTCTGCAGTGTAATTCTTTCCTTGACTAATAAACTGGTGACTTCATTAAGCAAGACATTACACAATGCATATGTTGCACTCTGTACTGACAATAAAGTTTTCTGATGGCTAACAATGTTCCATATCTAATTTTACCCTTAGAGAGTACCTACAGATTGCTCGTTTACATATTTGTACCTCCAACTGTAAAGTTTACTTTCTGATAAATTATCAGTTAAATGTGTTGGGGAAAGCAGGCGTAGAAAATATGTGAAAGATGAGTGAAGAAAATACATCGAAAAGTTCACATGAATAACATTAAAAGGTTTTGCATAATGTTTATTAAAATATTCTCACATCTTTCATATAATTTTTTAACCTTCAGTATTATCTAGCTGGAAAGTGTCCCATTTGGAAGACATGCAAGAACATTGTATGAATATGAATTTGACAAATGTGCAAACTTTAGCATTATGTATATTTGTAATTTCTTGTCCTTTGCCATTATGCTAAAGGAAAATATGCATTTTAATGTTTTTAACAAAATAACAAAGATAATTCTTCCTAATCAGAAGAAGACGTTCACTCTAAACTGATATTTACTATTCTTCATATTGTCAGTTTGACTTGATAACAACCATAATGATACAAATAAATAGATTCCAGATACCTAAATGCACAGATCACTTTAAATGAGTTTAGGTTAAGAACTAAATTAAAAAAAAGTAAGAATGGTTACTTCATGTAACTACATGTGACTTTTAATCCTAGTTTTTTTTAAGAAATGAAGGTTGAAAGCAAATGTGTTATTTTTTGCTCTATTTCATTTTGAAGGTTTTTTTGATTGGATTTGTTTTTACTCTTTAACCTAAAATTATTTATCATAAAAATTATGTCCCATCTGATAGCACAAGAAGGAAAATGACCAAACACTGACACACAATTAGGTGCTTGTTTCAACGTCATTTACCAGCTATTTCACAGTAGTGAATGAAGACTGTGATTTTTGGAAAATAAATGGTGATTTATAGTGTAATTAAACAAATACAGTTCAACAATTGTCTAGCTAATAAATCATGAAGAACTCTTTTTTAACTGTTTCTTTTATTCTTTAATTTTTGATGGTCATGTCTTCTGTTGTAATATCCTTCTAAAACACTGTTAAATATGATGTAAAATAATGTCATATTATTGAGAGCATAAATAGTAAGTGCCATCAAAATAGCTCAGAATATATTAATGCCTTTATGTTTCTTTGTTTGTTACCAAATGCCAGTCTGCTCTGCCCTTGTCTGGTCTATTTCTACTTTTTTTCCTGTTCCAATCTCCCACCCTCAGATATTTCAACTACTGTACAGGTTTGACCTATCTTTCCAAATGATGTGCTGCTCCTCATATTAATGAAAAATATTTAATTTTAACTTCTGTACAACTCACGTATTGCAGCTCTGGTATTTGAGTCTGATGAAAAACTCCTTTCCTTGCACCCTTTTTTTCCTGCTGCTCATCATTGCTTCCTTAGATATCAGAGCTACTCTCTGAATGCATTAGTCACTCATGAATAATGGCATAAAAGCCCATCAATGCAGTAGAAGAAGAGACCTTTATTGCACTTTTCTAACAACCATTAATATTTCTAATACTCAGCAGTTTTCTGATTTTCTTTTGTGAAAGGATGAATCATGACTACATGGCAAAATGGCATGGGGTCTGCAACTATTACTGCTTTAATTAATGTAGCTGAAATGCAAAGAAGCAGAAAAATATATTTCCTCTTTGTCTGATAGGAAATTTCTAGGTTTTCAACACCTCTTATCTGCTTTCATTGAGTTCATAAACCCTAATTAGAGCAAAAGTCTAGCGTGATGCTCACATCATTTTTCCTGATCCCTGTGTCTGAAAGACAGCAAGACTGCACATATATCAAACTACATCCTTCTTCATGGGAAATATCATCAGAATTATTTTTCACACAGTAACAAAAAAGAAAATTAAAAAAAAATATTGCCCTAGTTCTTCATAAGGCTGTATAAGGGGTTATACTTACAAGACGTGGTCCATAGATGCTGACATTCATGGTGGAAGGCAGTGAGGGTGGGGAGGAGGAAAGAAAAGTAGCAAAGCTAGTGCTTCCTTGTAATCTAATGGCTCATTCAGAATACAAATGTATACTCCCAAAGTGACTTGCTGATTTTTCTCTAAGGATACATAGCACAAACAGGAAGAGATGAAGTGATCCAAATGTATTGTCTTAACAAAAACCTTGATACTCTTTATGTACTACATGTACTCATTGACTGCACTCTGATTAATTCCTTAAAAACTTGTACTTAGTGTTTTCTCATGAAATGTTAAGGCAATCCTAAAGTTTTACTATACTTGGAAGGCAGTCAGTCAGATTTTCTACCATGAAGGATCAATTCAGTCTTGTTGAGGAGAACTCTGAAGCTACATACAAGGAAATGTAATTTGTCTCTAAAAAAGTTTCTCAGAGAAATTAATACAGAGCTACTTTGCAGACAACTTAAGCCTTCAGGCACATGACCAGAACAGCTTGTCCGTGAATGATATAAAAGTTTCTACTTTGCCTTTCCCAGCAGCAGTAGTCAATATGACTGCCTCCCAGGCAAAAGATTGTACTAACGTGCCTGAAGGCAGGTCAATACAGACAGACATATGTCTATAAAAGTCTAAACTCAAAGCGTTCATGTTCTAGCAGGAAACTATTTCAGAATACATCGAGAGAGAATATATCTAAAGTAAATTTGTTAGCATATAGCTTCTCTGAGGCTTAATAGATCAATAGACAGTTTTCTACTGTCATTTATAATGTGTATAACAACATCAGAAATGTACATCCATAAAAGTTTTAGTAATTTAAAACTAAAATTCCTTTTTAAGCCTTAAAAAAATTTGAAAAGTAGCTAAAATAGATCAATAACAAAAACTGACACCTTCACTTTATAAAGTGTTTTCAGGTGTGGTATAAGCTCTACAAAACAAGAGTTTAAAAAAAAGTGTAAGAAATGATCAAGCTTATTGATACCATTATTCTTGCAATTATCCCTTCTCTCTTTCTCCACCATGCTCTGGGTAGGGTCAGGGGAAAGAAAAAGGAAGTATATAAGCACTTCCTAAGGCTCTTGTATTCTACTTCCACTGCCCATAAAGACAATTGTTGTCATTTAAGGCAATGCACCTTGTAACCCCATATTTCTACAAGCCATTATGTAAAAGATAGATAAATATTTTTAATAGAGAAGACAAATATCCAAATATATTTCCAGTATACTTTTCATTTATAGCTAGTAGTAACTGAACTGGGTTTTAAAATTATTATTTTTCAAACAGCAATCTTTCATTTTGTAAATACTTTTTTTTTCTATAGAAATAAGTGCTATATATTTATATCCCATCAGGCATCTTGTCTTGAAAAATATAATGTAATTTAAGGTATGTCACTTCAGGAGAAGCCTCATGGGAGACACACAAAAAACAACTAATATTTTTCTCCAGCAGTAAAAACAGAGAGATTTTTTAGTATTTCAGTTTCCCATAGCAACATACCTTTTGGCCCACTTTAAAATATTTTTTCCATTTTTACCTGATTTTTGATTTTCAAAACTAAGCAAGAAAAGGAAATAATCATTACTGAAACCTATCTGAAACTTGATTCCTAAAAGGATTGACTGAACAGAAAGGTGCACGGAGCAGGGTTGTGTAAAGCCTATTTTATTTTCATAATTTTTCAGGAGCAAGTTTTGTGTATGTATAAAAGTGTAATGGCAGTATCTATGTCTACTTTGTTTTGGCTTTTTTTTTTTAAATTATCATACATGCCTTATATTATCATATACAACCTTATCAATACTAAAAAAACCCCACAGAAAGTAAAGATAGATCAGGTAGATCTAAATATACTGTAACTATGTCACTAAATGTTAAAATGTACAACAATGAAAAAAAGTTTGTTTGGTCTCCTAGACTAGTTTCATTGTAATAGACAATTGAGTCAACAAAGAGTTGCTCAATTTTTTCTCCAGTGAAATTAACTGGGATCTAACACATCAGTTGAAAATGTATTTCTGGGAAACTGGGAGAGATTTTCAACTGTCACTGAACTGAAAATTGAAGAAAAAATTACCACAAGAAATGTTTTGTCATGGTATTGTCCCTTTCTGACTTCCCTTGGGAGCCTGTCTTCAGAGAGAATTGCAACACAGAGCTGAGCTCTGACTCTAGCCTGTTCCTACTCTCCGCTGCGAAACACAGGGCACTTGATGTACATTTGTAAGACAGGCTGGACCTTGGTGACCAGTGCTGTTCTCTCCTTCAACCACATCCTGGAGGCTCTGCAAGAAATAGCTTTTTTTGTTTGTCTGGTATTTGTGGTCTCAGTGATCCCTGACGGCAACAGACGGTGATAAAAAGTGAACCAAACTTTTACAGAACTTAGTACTTTTCTGCAGGGTGCTTGGTGTCTCTCAGGATGTTCACCCAGCTTGACTAGTTATAGCTGCATATTATGTTGGCAGAAAGAGGTAATATCAGCCTTAGAGATATTTGAATGAAAATACTGAATAACGGAATTCAGTGAACAAAGAATTCATGCTGTAACATCTGATATTGAAGTGCTCCCCATTTTCCCATAGTCTACTTATAGTCTGCAGATGCTGATAATTATTAATAGTAGTTGAGCAATCCCCATTTTTCTATTTTATCTTAAACAACCTCCCTCCTTGATATTTTTCCTGCTTTTCTACTGTTTAATGACAATTTATGTACTTAGTTTACACTCTGTGCTCCTCACTGATATTCATCCAAATAAGCAATTGCAGCGGTTTGGGTTAAATTTGATTGTATTTGGCAAACAGTACTTTAACTTCTACATCATTTAGATTGCTGAAGAAGCATACCTATTTTCAAATTATTTAGACAATAATGGCACAAATGGATACCCCAGAAAATATCCAGGGTGGTAATTTAAAAATTTTAATGAATTTTTGTCTACAAAACTGTCTTTCAAAAGTTAACCTTCAGGCTCTTATGTTATTAAGTAGCCAGAGACACTCAGTATTTTTTTAAAAGTCTTATAAATCTACTAATAGATTATAAAGTTATTTTTGCTCTGCAGCTGTGCAGCAGACATGGCCATAAGTGTAATGGAAATACACATTTGCATACCTAATCCACACTGCTTTATAGGGGATTAAAGATTTTTCCATCAGTATAGCATTCAAACTAAAATGAAAAGTTTAATTTGCCGTTCGTTAAAGAGCTATGTACCCATTTGGTTTATCATAGTGTTTGGGTTTTTTTCCCTAAAATATTAATTGATTTTTTTTTTCATTACAACTGCAGTTTGATTTTTCAAGCATATATTTACTCACTAGAACTAAACTTTATGTCTAGGAAATTAATCCCTTGATAGTTAAATTGTAAGTAGACTTAATAGTGCCATGATAGCTCTTGAAGAGGCACATTACAGATGTCAAAAGCAACTGTTTCTTACAAATAAAAAGCTAATCTTCAGTGCAAGTCTAAGAAATATTCTTCTCCCTTTATAAATCTGCAACAAAAACTCAGTCATTGAACTTGCAGCACACTTTCCCCAAATGGACATCTATTCTTTACACTGGAACTGGTTCATTTTTAACTGTCTTATTAAAAATTTTACTGTCAGGTATTGTCTGTGTTGATTATCAAATAACTTTGGGGCCACAAAGGCTCTGCTAGTCAGGAAACTGGTAAGGAATGTACAGTACTGTAACACCACAGTGTTTAAATGTGGCTCGGTAAAGATGTAGTTTATAAAAATGTGATGGATTATGGAAGAAAAGTTGATGAAAACACTAAGGAGGAGAGGAAACTATTTTTAAAAGAAATCCTATATCTGCAAAAGAGTTTTAAGATGCATTTTTTTGTTTTTCTGTAATATTCTTTAAAGTTAACTTTAGTAAGCATGATGTATAATATCAATGACTAAACTTTATAATGCAAAAATAATGCTGAAACACTTCAGTAGCATGTCACACGCAAATTACTACTTTCCAATCAATAGGGATTTTAAATTAAAATTGATATTCTGGAGCTGTATTACACAATTTGTGCTACGGATATTATATATTCAAATAATAGATATGAGCTCTAGAGAAACAATTACAATACATACTACAAATGCATATTAATACACAAGTTCCATTAACAACCATGCTTTAAAAGGAGACATAACCCAGGCTTCAATTTTGCACCTGCAGTCATTTCCAGAATCAACAGGATGGTCACATAATTGCAAAACAGATGATTGTGTTTGCATTGCGATAGTTAATTTTCAGGTTCAGTCATCCAGTTGCATATTTAAATGCTGTAATTTGTATCAACAATTCTGAATGAATATAAGATTTCCAATACAAAATTTATTTTGCTTTTGCCAACAGGGCCTTAATATCTATGCACTGTATTGTCTTCAGGTTCATTGTTGGCTGAAGGAAAGGGGGATACTTGGAGTGATATATAAAAGGACATTTGGTGTTTTATTCATTGGGGGTTTTTAAGCCAAGTATGCATTTCTGGTGAAATTTCAAATTATTTTTTATTGCATTTAGATAAGCTGACAAATATAGGGTTTCAAATATGTATAAAAAATATTTGGGGATACGGAGGGTCTAAAGCAGGTTAAAGCTACTTACAAGTTTTTTTCTTCCAAATTTCCAGTGTTAGAATTTTCTTAGACCATTTTGACTACCTTCATTACCCCTCAGAAGCTGGCTTACTGCTATTAGCCATTTGACTGTGAGAATGTTATTTCCACAGACAGCTGTGGCGTGTTGGAGGTGCTCAGTTCTGTGCTGGATACAAAAAACCCCTGTGCTATCAACAGACATCCTCCAGTATCCCTTACTTTAAGATAGTTCTGTACATAGCATTCACAAAATCTCAAAATACTGCCTTAAATTTAGAAGAAGGATTAGACGAAATGTTCTGGAGCTTAATGGACCACTATTTGTTAGTGAAACTTGGCTTTGTCAGAAAAGTTTCAGTCAAATTTCTCACTTCATGTTGTTTGACCTTTGAGTTGCCTCTTGGTATGTTTCTTGTAAAGATTGTAACTATGAAGATGAAAGACTACCCAGCCATTCCCTACACTCATGTTTTAGCAATCAATGAATGGATTAACTACATTTGCGAACAGATGGGTTATTCTGAATACAGTTTTGTATTGGTCTTCCACATGACTAAACCACAGACTACTTGCTTCAGTGAAACACATTAACAAGAATATTTGACTTTGTGTTTGCTAGTTATTCACAGCTACCAAGCCATAGCTCAGCTATAGAAAGATGAACATGACCTCTTTAGGAGAAACACTTAATGCAGTGATTCTGCAGTGCAGAGGGATGGTTGCTTGCCACGCCTCAATGGTGCACTTTCTAAAACAGATCTAAGACATCTTTATGCCTTAAATCCCTTTTTACACAGATGTTTTGAGCCATGGAAATAGCTGATTTTCTGGGTATTCAAAATATTTTGTTACTGTCAAATGAAAAAGATCACATGAACTGCCTAATCAAGTATCCCTGCCCTTCAGTTTAGGATTAAAACCTGGGGCTGAGAATAAGCAAAGTACTGCCGGCACAGATTAGCTGAGGTCCCACACATGTTTAGAGATCATGTACATCAGAAAAAAGGTGCAATAATCAGAGAACTGTGAATGGCCTTGGAGTTTGCCTATTATCCAGAATAAAAATATTTTACAGCGGTCGAAAAGTGTTCAGAAAAATGATGGCTAAATTACTGTAATCACTCAGGGTGGGATTTAGCACACAGATAGGACACAAATGGGTATCTAGTTATCTAGTCAATATTGTCAATGTTGCAGACAGGATCTCAAAAGCCACCCAAACACCGGACTGAATTTCCCAGAGACATCTGTTGTCATTGTAAACACCATGAGACATGCTCTTGGGCTTCAATTAACTCTTTGTTTCAAAAAGATGAGAGTCTGTAAGTTTAACGTTATATATTTTAGCCACATAAGCATGTTTCACATGTACCAAAGGGACAAAAATGGCACCAAATTGTAATATTCTGGAATCTCACCTTAAATTGCTATTTTATTGAATTGCTGAACTGTTACAGGCTGAACTGCTCCTTAACCTTCACTGACTATGTTGAATATCATGGGGGTAACTTCCCTTCAAGAAGGCACCTTGTGTCATTTTAGGTGTTCTGAGTTATCTGCAGTGTCTTCCTGGATGCAAATACAGTGCAGAATCTCCAGAAGAGCAAAAAGCCAATAGCACAGCAGATGGAAAGATCCTTGAGTGAATTTCTGTTGACAATAGATGACCAATGTGCAGATGAACAGATCTGTAGTTCACATGTGAATATATACATACAGACACCTTCATCCATAAGCACAATCTCAGTGTCATGAGCTTTTTGTGGTACACTTTTTAATACATGAATTTGTATGGAATTTGCCTAAGGTGAAAGCAGATGTGCTTAAAAAATGGGAGGGACATCCCGGTAAATATAAAGATCTGATCTTTAGCTAGTGTAGGTAGATACATGTAGCTTTAGTGTTTTTTATATTGCTTTGCATTGTATGGGAGCTGACTGAGCTGTGACACAAGTACTCAGTGTTTTCTGAGGTCTGTATTCTGTGATGCTAAAAAATGTAATCTGTCATATGGCAGAATCAGTTATCCTTAAAACCCCAGAGAGAAAAATAATAATTTAAATTGTCCTTCACTTAACTGTTTTAACAGCATTTGCATACAAAGACATAGTTCTTCAATCTTTCATAAGTGCAAAATCAGGTATTCCTTGGAAAGACACTCCTCAGAATTATTTGAAACTAGCTAATTCTTCAAAGTATAGGAAACCAAAAGGCAGTAATTTCAATTATGAAATAACATTTTTTAGAAAGAAAGATGTTTATGTTTTACTATGTAAGAGAGAAAGAAATAGCTAATTTTGCAATTAGGTGTTGTTGATTTTCTAACAGTTATAAGAAATACCTTGATAACTCTCCAGTCATAATAATAATAGCATTTAATCTTAATATCATAGCTCTATTTTTTCAGCTGTAGAACCTCAGTAAAAATTAATTCATAAAAGATCTGAAGCGAATCCTTTTTCTTTTTTGTGATGTCTTCTTCATATGCCCCTGAGTGCATTATTTTCTTGGTTTTTTTTATGGAACATTTATGAGTACAAATAAACAAAGCCATATTGAATTGATTATTGTAGGTTTACTTTGTTTTCATATAGGCTTGTGCAGGTATGAAAAATAGGTGCGTGAGATGGAGTCGCATTTTCCTTCAAAAGAAAAGCCCACATTTTTGTACTCTTTTTGAAGCAAGGTTTTGAGTACTTGATAAAGTTACTGAGTATGATTCAGACTAGTGTCCTGAATCATTAAATGCTGTCAAAAAGGAGCAATATTTTTCTAGCAACATCAATCAAATGATAATGCCCACTGACATTATTCCTAAAGGACTTTGGAAACTATAGCGGACAGCTATGGGAGGTTTTATTATTGTACATGAAATGCTGAGCAGAATTTCTGAGTGGGCAGAGGGATTACGTGCTACACCATAAACACAAATCTTATTTTAATAACATCATATATATATATGAGATATATATATATATATATATATATATATATATATATAGGATCATGTAGCAAGATCTTACAATTTTGGTCCAGTCTCTGGGATCAGAAAACACCAAACAATTAGACTGCAGTTTAACCCTCACAATAAAGGTTGATGCTTCATATCATTAATAATTTCTAACCCAAAGTGCTGTGGCCAGGATAGAAATGTTTTTAACTTATTAATTAATAAAAATAATTAATAACCTCTGAAGACATATCCCAATTTTTGCTCGGGGCTAAAGGCATTCGTGGTGCCACTCAAATAAATAAAATAAATAAAGTCAGGGACAGCAGTAAAGACAACTTTCAACTTTTCCAGCTCTTCATCTTGATCCAGTGCTGAGATGGTTTCTCATTTATACCAGCTGAAGGGCTACTGAGATCTCACCTTTCTTCACCTCTGGCATTTTTTCCAGAAACAACTAGAAGTAACATGTCATAAAAAATTTTCAATATCATCTTTACAGCCCCAGAGAGATCCCTCTGCATTCTAGGAAGCCCAAGCACTCCCTAAGGGCATTTTCCTGGACTTAATTTAAGCAAGTGGATTAGGAGCTAAACCTGGTACATTTTTTATACCAGAAAAATTTCAAGTTATGAAAAAGTTTCATCAATACTGTAATAAATATTTTAGCCTCCAAATATAATTTTTTCCTATGATTAGCCATTTTTTTTTTCTGTTAGATGGACCATAACTTACATTTATGACACCCATCTATATTTGTAATTGGAAACCTGGCTGCCACAGGAAATGGTGTGTCAGACATTTAATTTTATATTCTATTTTAAGTGGAGTAAAAATTCACTTTCCGTTATGTGGTCAGATAATGTCCAAAAGTACTCTGTTTTTCTAATACTGGCATCCTATACTTAGTGGAATAGTGAAAAGAGGCTGACACCTGAATGCTGCTGGAAACAAGAAACATGTAGGATGGGATCACAAAATGATGATGAAAGCATGTAACATCAACATTTGAATTAATTTTACCTGTACCTTGATTAAATCTATAAACTGCTGATTAATTCTACTAAGTTTGTCAGGTTGAGGGGTTTTAGGAATGATTTAGTTTACCAGGATTTGGCTAAAAAGAACAAAACTTAATGCTGAGCAGTGTATTAGAATTAAGCAGGAATAGACTTCAATAAAATTTTATAACAAATTTGCAATAAATTCCATGAATGTAAACAGATATAATAATAATATATTTTTTAAGTGGTCTCAAATATCTGTATATAAATTTTGTCTAAAATTGGAGACGGTTACCATTCAAATAGCAACTACTTTGAAACAAGACATTTCTTCATGATCAAAATATCTACTTACAGACTTTCCAGAAAATCCTTTTTATTTCACTATACCTGGAGCCATCAAGCACTGCTATAAAATGAGGGGAAATGCAACTACCTGTGAAAGTTAACAAAAAAACAAAATGCATTTTCGTTTACAAGAAATGGTCTTTTATTCAAAGTAATGTGTATTCAGAGACATGACTAAAAATCTCAACAGGAAATTACAGCTTTTTGTGTTTGAAATTTTTTTGTCAATGAATATTTTTAAAAATTAATAACAGCACAAAAATGGATGGCAAAATATACAGTTAGCTCCACATACCTAGCATTCAGTGACAATTATGTGATAGATATATGTTTTTTCATTTGTCTGTGCCTTTTTTTTTTTTTTTTTTTTTTTTTGTGCTGGTAGATTATTAGTGTGAATGTGGTAGCTCTGGGAAGGTTCAAACAGAGTCATCTTTTAAAAAAGGGTTGTAAGAGTCAAGTCTTTTTTGTGTACTTCCATAAAAGGCTAAAATGCTTTAGGGAATATTCTTCTTGGTATGAACATGAATAATTCCCATTAGCCATTCTGGTAGTGCAGTGTATGCACAGAACGGGGAATGGACCTTTTATGATGACTTTAAAAAAAAAAAAAATCAAGCTGGTCACTGTTTGCCTGCTCCTTGGAAAATTTACTACTTAAAGTGTATCAATTCTGACACAGATTGATAAAGTAGAATTGGTAAATACATTAAAAACAGGAAGAATTTTGAATTTTTTTTATACAAGATTGAATAAGCTCATTTTTCCTTGAGTCTATAAAATAAATATACAGTTGCATACTATTCTGATTATAAAAATAAATTACTGAGAAATCATTTACTAAATTTATATATATATGAGACTATATTGCAAGTAAAATTGAATAAATGTTTTACTGAATGTTGTAAGAGTGTGTTAAAATTGAGAGGAGAGGATTCAAGTTTGTTGAATGGGAGGGCAGTTTTTCCACTCTCACGCCAAGTTTGTCCATTGCCTGAAATACACTTTGTGTATTCTTTGGTAAAATATTTCTTTGAAGCAATGTAAAGAATGTCATCTTTTCATTTTTGCTGTCTTGAAGTTTACTATTTGAAAATAATACCTTTATTCTATTTTATTTGCATATATAGCTAAAATTTTCATTGTTATCAAATGGTTCGATTAAAAGCAGTATCGTCTGCTTTCACATGAAAATTTGCATTAAATCAAAACCACTACCTTTTCTAACTTGCTTATGGTTTCCAGTTCAATTGAAATGAGTCAAATCTCTCACTTCAATTCACATCCTTGATTTGCTTTTTAGTCCCATCTGGGCTTTCTTGATACTAAGTCTGTATGTGCAGGAATAAATATGTTTTTTGTTCCTAAAGTCACCCTGGATATGCTATAAAATGGTTGAAAAGCACAAATAGTCATAACCTGCTACAACTCTGCCTGTTTGTCTCAGAGGACAGATTGTTTTTCTGGTGGTAATACAGCATTAACAATCTAGGCAATGTTATAAAAGAAAGAATGTGCCTTATAGGTGTGCTTCAAAATAAGTATCAATCAGATTCTTCTGTGACTGTTGCAATTTTCTATTCAATCGTTTTAAGATAGTCATTGAAAAAAAAGGTAACCTTTATTGAAGTATAATATTTGCAATGGCAGAAAGAACCCTATTACAAATTCACTTGTATAATCTTAATATAATAATATTAATAAAAACTGTGTTTGAAACGAGCACATAGACTTACTCAGTTTATTTCTTTTCTTGATGTCTGAAAGGATACAGATTACTTTTTTTTAATTTTTCTGTCTGTGCCCTGGGGGTTTCCTAATAAAACATAAGGAAAGTCTGTTTGATCATGAGTTGTATCCAAAAGACTGTGGAGAGGCAGCTGTAATCTACTTACAGGAATGTCATGAAATGTTGCCACTGGTTGTGTAATGAACTTCCAGTTGTCATTGATGGTAATGATAATCTGACAAGGCCTCTTTTGTTTCTCTGATTTCATTTTTATATGAAGAAAGAAAAAGGAAGAGAAGGATATGTAATGATCAAGGAAAAGAAACAATGAAATATATTTTTTAATGCAGATATGGAACTGTGTTTGCTTAAATACTTCATTTTTAATGTTGCCATAGGGCAATGTGCAATTGTACAGGAATTATGAAGAAAAGTTAAAATGAGTAATGGGAAGAAACAATTAAAGATAACTAGGAATAGGTCAAGATTAGCATATTTTGTATCTAGGGAAAGGGAGGTTAACAGCATGGCATTTCAGAAGCAGTCAAAATTTGACAGGTAGTAAACCACAGACTAAACTCTGAAAGAAAAGAAAATCCTATTTATAATTGTATGCTTTACAATGAAAATTTATTATAGATCACCTATTAAGCTTCATCATTTGAAAACATGTATAAAAAAATTCTTTTAAGAATATAATCCAATTCACCTTTTTTCAGATAAAAATTCCCTTGACCTCAATGTCTGGGAATATATTAAATTAAAATTTCCACTGTCTGACCTATTTATGTTGCTGTATGCTAGCAAAGCATGCAATTGAACTGGACTTTACATCATTCTCCCAGTTAGGATCACAGAACAATTTGGCTCAAATACATTAGCAAATAGTGGTTGCAAAACAAACTGTAGAAAATTATTACTGATACCTATGGACTTGTGAATGTCAAGGTGAAATAACTATATATTTAGATGCTGGTTCCAAACAGACCCTGCAATGGTTTACTGTTATTTCTATATAAAATCACTTGTCACATTTGTTAAACGTGCTCTTGAATCTCAATGGAGACTTAAAGAAACCGCTTATACCAGAACAACATTAAAATGTTTGTGCAATGTGGGGCAGTTTTATGATCTGTTATCTGAGTAGATGTTATCCAGGTATCTTGCTTTTGCTCTGATAAATAAAATAGTGTGCAAGAAGTTTCCCAGACAAGGTATTCTGAAAAATGCAGATCAGAAAATTCAGGATTTGGGACTGAAACAGACTTCCTATAGATCACAAAGATGGTCCAGGGGCTATACCAACATCTGTGTCCAGAAATGTGATGTAATAAAAAAATCTTCATTTTATCACGTCTAAAGTTGACAGTTCATTTCAATTCAACAGAATAATTTCCTTAGTAATTCCATGTATTTCAGGCAGACTACTTTTGGGCATGGTTACTATGCAGGTATGTTTCTGTTAACACCTTTTTTATATGAACCCCTTTCTGTACATTTACTGCTGGATTTGGATTAGATCGATCACAAGATGACCGACACTCATAAGGGAGGATCTTGAAACAGTAATTTTTTATCAGTTCAAGCAAAAACTGCAGCAACAGATTCCTGTAGAGCTGAAAACAAACCACAAATATCCAGTTATTATCTGTATAAATAAATGCAATATCCAAAGTAGAATAAACATTAGGGATAGACTGAGAAGGGTAGACAAAGGAGAGCATAAGAAGAATTTTAGGAAAGAGGTAAATATGTGTGGTGGGTTAACCCTGGCTAACAGCCAAATGCCCATCCAGTCACATGCTCTTTTCCTGTGGCACAGGGGGACAAAATGCCATGAGAAAGTTGATGGACCCAGATAAAGACAGGAAGACAGCTTACCAAGTACTTTCATGACAACTGGCTCAAGCTGGGGAAAATAATTTAAGATGAATTTAAAAAGATTAGGGTAGTGAGAAACAAGAACAAAAGCACCAAATGTCACTTTCCTCCCTCTTTCATGGGCTCTTTTCTGAATTCCACTCCCTCATTTCCAACTCCAACACATCCTACCCCAAAAGCTGCAGGGTATGTGGAATGGGGGTTGTGGTCAGTCCTTAACAGGTCCCCTCTGCTGCTCCTGCCTGGTCACAATTTTCCTCTGCTCCAATACTCAGAGTATCTCCTTCCCTGACCAAAGAACAAGTTTCTTCTTGTTCCTGTTTTCCAGGGGTTTTTCTTCACTGTGATCACCGGTGGTTTTCCTCATCTTAAATACATTTCCCTGAGGAGCCACCACCTCAGCTCTCTCCTCACAGAGGCCCCCACAGCTCCCGCTGCCAGTGCCAGGGCACCTGCACCCAGGACATGTAGTAAAAATTGAACAGCTATAGATATGATGAGACTGAGAAAGACATAGTGATAAAGCTTACAGGCAGACTTGGAAAAAAAACCAAGTACTCTTAACAAGTCCTCTTGGAACAAAACACAAATCCTCTTTTTGTGATTAGTGTAGTAAAAGGGAAAACAGCAATAAAAGTTTTACTTAAGAGGCAACCAAAGTAATTGAAGGCTAGTAAGTGCTGGTGGCTGTTTCTAAATCACTTAAAAATGCATCTGTATGTGCTGCAAAATGAATGTGTTTCTTCATGAGCCTAGATGGAAGCAAATGTCTCAAACACAATGAAGACAAAATAAAGGAGCAAGAAAACATACAAAACTTTTGGCCAAGAAGATCTATACACCTTTTTTTGTTCTTCTAAAACTCTCTTGGTTTCCACACTGACTTGCTCTATACTTTTGTGTTCTTTAATAGAATTATATTTTATTAATGGCAAATAAATAACTAGGACATGTTCCCTGGTATACTTTGTAATTATAATATCTGTGAGGATGAGAAAAATAGAAAGCAGCCCTTTTATTTTTGGAAAACTAATGGGAATATTTAGTTTTCATGCTTATTGAAAAAAAAATTAAAGCCAGGAATATTAGGATAAATAATATGATATGTGAAAAAATAAGCTAAGACTTGAAATGTTTTTATCATTCCTGCAGAAAATAATTCTTTATGGGCTTTTCAAAACTTTGCCTGTCTGGCAACTGTCAGAGAGGAAAGTCTGGTCAGGCTGTGTCCATGGTCAGACATGTTGTGACAGCTACCTCCATATGTTTAGGCCAGATAATTTATTTGGATTCATCCAATCCCTTTGTTATTAATCAGACACAGCTCTATTCTAATTTTATATGTCTATCTAAATATCAATATTATTGATTATTCTGAATCCTTAATTTTTTATGAAATTACATTCCATAAAATTACTGTAGTTTCTGAATTAAATACATAAAGACAGATTATCTAACATATGGCAAGTTCCCCCTTTTTCCACCAAAATTTTGGGAATAAATTGTTTCGTTTAATAAGTTTTCCAAATAGCTAAATATAAAGACTATTCTATTTTATTGTTTCTAGATAATAGGTAATCACTGTCCAAGTCTGAATCAGCCATTTCAGATTTTACATTTTTCTTGAGCTATGGTTTGCCATAAAATGTCTATTAGGAATGATGAAATATAACAACAACAACAAAAGCCCAAATTTCCTTTTGCTGTTTCTATACTATGAAATCAATGTAAATTGTATTTTAAGGTCTACCATAGGATAGGATATATAGAGACATCCAATGGTATCTCTGGAGGAAAAAGCTTCAGGAAAGTAGTAGACTGAGGTTTAGTGTGAATTTTCCATCTAAACAAGCTCAGAAAAAGACTATTCTTATTGTAAATCTGACTTGATAGGAGTCCCACAATGTAACTTTGGGGTTTACATGCCTTTGCTTAGGCAATTTCCATCCAGAAAGCCTATGTTTTGGTAGGTAGGTTGTCCACAGGAATAGATTTTTGTTTTGATCAGCAGTGATTCATCCTTGAGGCATGGCTTCTCTCCCATCTCTAATGTCCCTCAGGTTTCTGTGAGAATCAAGTAATTTCAAATCCCTCAGCAGATACTGATTAAGAGTTGGTGCAAGCAGAATGGTTTCTCTCTTTGTGTCCTCAAACTTTTTATTGTTGGTCGTGATTTCTGGTTTTGCATTTAACTTATTTTAGGTATTTAAAATGTCAAAAAAATATGGCATTTAACTAACAAGGTGTTCTAAGAATACTGATCTTTATAATTACAGTGTTTAGTTGTCATCATCTTGATATGCTTGGGAGATCATCAAACACATGTTCCAGCCTGGCTTTAGGTCAAATTCAGCTCATCATTATTTTTACCTCTCTCTCTGCCTTTTTCCCATGTGTAAGGGGAAATAGCTGCCCAAGTGATGCTTTCTTTTGCTTTGTTTTAAAGCCTGGCAGAAAATCAAGCTGCCAATGGGCAAATAGGGTTCTGCCAAGGGGTTAGCAAGCAGTTACTGAGAAAAACATGGACAGCAGCCATCACCAAGAGGGCATTTCTCAGCCCTCATGGGAGAATGATAATCAACCAAAGTGTCCTGAATCAAAACTGAGGACATAGATTAACTATTTAGAAGTAAGATTCCTATGTGAAGACTATGCAGACTATAGGCTATTATTTGAATACTGAGGGGTTTTGCATAGTTTATTCTAGGAGCTTACATTTTCTACCTGGACACAAATTTTAATGTTTCCCTACTATTGCAATTTACTTAAATTGATAGCTAAATGTGTATGTCTTTTAATTGTGCCATTCTGTTTCTTAGATAGTATTTAGATAATCTAAGGTCTATAACTACTTCTGTGATGTACCAAGTGTGCTTTACCTAATTAAAGTTTGCAATGTTTAGGTATCATTGTGCATGTAGACTGATTGTATGTATAGAGAAGACACATGGATAAAACAAATTGTGACTGATATTCTATTCAAAACTCATAACTTTCATTCTACAATGCGTTAACATCCATCAAACTAAATTAATTAGTAAAATTTTTGTGGAATACAAGGCAAATATATGTGTCACAGGAAATAATATGATCTCTGTCAGAAGCTGGGTTTGTGTGAAAACAGGAGAGAGCTTTAATAAATGGAAGGCTTATCCAGCACTAATCATAAAGTAAGATAAGGAAATTCATTCTACTGCAAATATTTTTCAAAGCTCTCTGATTCATTCTCCATGGACAACAAATGCTTTTGAGAATTCCGTGTGATCCATGTATAAACTACCAGCTTCCCACTTCCCATTGCTATCAGTCAGATTCTTCTACATCTCAGAACAAAGATCAATGACAGTAGCTTCAGACCTTTTATTCTGTCAAGAAAAAAAAGAAAAATATATGTTTAGCTAATTTAGAATACACTTCCATTATATGAACCCAATTAACCTGTCTGTAATACATTTCATATTAAATTACAAGATTTTTCAGTGAAGCCTGTTGCTAGTTTAAAATTCTATATTAATTTGGGAAGTATTAAAAAGTGCTTAGGTTTGCTTCATAATAAGTCCTAACTTCACATTAAATTGCTGTTTTAAGTCTCCTTCAGCTATTTCTTACATTAAAATAAATCTGAATTAAGTGTATGAGAAAAGATTGTATTTTTTCCTTAATCATTTTCTGTTCTTCATTATCCATGGACATTAATGGAGTTTTAATTTGTGGTAACACCAAAGTTTTACACTTCATTAAATCTATGTGCCGATAATTACGGGCCTTATTGATTTCCTGTCTTTTTAGGTATTCAAGAGCTCTTCAGGGTTTGTCTCCTCCTGAATTGTTTTTTTCACATTGAGATGTGATTGCTAATCTTTCAAAAGAGAGGTTGAAAGCATTTAAGCTTTCTGTAATACATTCTCATCTTCTTAACCATGTTACAATTAATTAGATGAACTCACAAGACTTTTTCCCATGCATAGAATAATTCAGAATTTTCTGTGATAATTCTTCTATAGCAAAAGATTAAAAAGACCTCCCAGTGGTCTCACAATATGCAACAGGGTACATTGTCATCACAATGATTTAGTTTTTCTATTAATTCAGAGCAAAATAACCCAGTCAGACAGATAAGGATTGCACAGATAAGGATTAATATTCAAAACTGAGGAAAGGATTTAAACTGCTAAAACAGAATGCAGGCAGATAACAGTTGCCTAAATACAAAGCACTGATCTCTTTTTAGTTTATTGATGACCTAATTGTGTAAGTATCTAAACTCTCTGGGAGTGCCTGATTTGACCTACAAGCTCCATAGAAATGCAATTCCATCGGCATCTAGGTCTGGAGCAAACCAAACCCAAGCATGCTAGAAAATTAACTAGTCAGCAGTATATGAGATCCAAAAACTTGACAGAATAGAGGCATTTCTTTTGGAGGACTTAGAACTTCTTAGAGCATATTGACAGAAGAAATGTAACAGAACTGTAGCGATATTTTGACCCTCAAAGCCCTTGGAAATTTTATATTTTCAGATTATTGTTTAAGCTGTATGGAATAATTTTCCATTTTTCCTACTCAATCGGGAAAGCTGTGTAATAAACAACACAACATATATAGGCTAGATGAAATAATAAGTTAAAGAACAAAACAAACAAACCACTAAAATCTAGCAAATAGCAAGGAGACTCATCTCTGGACAGAGAGTTAGGAATGTCAGCTGTGACAAAGGAGTCAAGCGTTTGGATATGGATTCCTTCTGAAGTGATTTTTTACCTAATTTCTGTTACTGTGTGTCCTAGCTCTGGCCAGAGGTTGTCGTTAATTTTTTTGGTAGCCAGGAGGGGGCACAGCTAGGACCTGGAGGTTATTCTGCGCCACCTCACATAATTTTATGGGGTAGCAGGAAGTCACGCCATAGTGACTGTGTTTTGATATGTAACACAACCTTTGATTTCTTATGAGATTAAATCACATAAAAGCAGTATTAGATATGCCAGTATTCAGGATGCATTTGCCTTTAGTTCTATAGGAAACATTATTTAATATTGTAACACATGCAACTTTATGGAATCAGTTGATTATCGAGTATGAAATAATTGATAATAATGGCACTGTATTGCTCAGGACTGTGACAATTATGTCTGATTTCAGTTGTCCAGGGCTGCCCATAAAAGTTCAGGAGTGTTAAAATATCAGCAGTTTACAAATAGTCCCATGCAGTCCAATATTCAGTTCCTTGTCATTCACAGTTGCCTCCCTCATGGACAGATATACAGACCATAACTTGCAATTTTACTGGCAAGTATGAAGAGGCTGAAGACTGAGTAGTCTAAAGAAATTCTCATTCTAGAGCAATTACAAATTATATGACTAAGAATACAAATATTTCTGAATGTTAGTAGTAAGAATTAACCAAGACCAAATCATTATTTGATCTTCAGACCAAGTGGATGTTGAGTCCCACATAATATAGTACTAGAAGTGATAAGAATGTTTTTTCATGCAAAAAATTATTGCTCTTTTTTTTGTCTACAAATCATAGGAAAAATTAAGAGATTTATTTTTTTCCAAATGGAACAAAAATATTTATTTTACCAATAGAATATGTGCTTAACTTGCTGCCAAGAATAGTCTACTAGATGTCATGTTCCCTCAATTATCAGAAACTAAAGCACACAAAAAACTTCTGCCAGGGAATCCAGGTAGGCAAACAAGACTCCAGTGATGCTATATTTATAATTAAGCTAGAAACACTGACAGGTGCTCTTCAAGCAAATTTTTTTTTAAAGGATCTCTTTTAAGGGGATTATTATCAAGCTATTATTTCTACACTGCATATAAAAATATTTTAAAGACAATATTATGAGATTATGTAATGTCAATGGATTGCCACACCTGCTATTCCTTTTCTATCTATGAAGATAATTATCATCACAAAGTTCAGAATTAGATTGTTTCCAATATCTACATTTATAAAGACATACATGTTGTATATTTAGTGTTTTATTATCCTATAAGTAAATATATAAATAATGTCTAAATCCTTTTCCTAGTATATTCTCAAACATCAGAACTAGACTGTTTTAGCTATGGTTCCACAGGTACTGCCTTTCCTCCCTTTTAGTAATGAGAGATACTATGCCTTTCTTTACCTTATCTCAGTGTTTTATTTCTTTCAAGGATCTTTCTAATCTCCATAAAACCATAGAATAAAAAGTCAAAGATATTTTGGGTCTTATTTTTTCTCCAGGATTTATGGGTAAAATGAGATCCTTATCTTTAAATAATTGATTAGAATTGGGTTTAATGTGTTCTATCTTTCTTTTGGTATTTATATCTATCCTTCCAATTACATTTCTTCTTTTTTTTTTTTTTTTTTTGGTAATTCATGCATGTGTGTTGAGTATCTGGTCATAGCATTTTCTGTTGAAAACAAAGGGAAAAAGGTTCCTGTAATTTTTTCACTTTTCAAAGTAGTCTGCTTGAATGCTCTCCCTCCCTGATAGGTAATAGAACTACACTTTCTTTTTCTTTTCTTCTTAGCATGTACTCTATTATCACCTCTACCCTCTATGGTTTTAATGTTCTCAGACAACTGTAGCTCTTTTGTCTCCTTAACCTTTCTGACTTTATCCTTACATGATTGCTTGCCCTATGTCTTCATACTCATCTTTAGTAATACATGATTGCTTCTACTTTGTGAATGACCTTTTTGATTTCAGTGCCATCAAATTACTACTGAAGCAGTCAAATATACCTCTTCTTATGGTTTACTCTTGTCTGTGGGCTGAATTCATTAGCTTTTGTGTTCATAAAACTTTTTACTGAGTGTCAGCTTACTGTATTCCCTTTTGGCTGCATAATTTTTTTCTTAAGAGAAATTAAATATTTGACTTATTGAGGTCAGCTTTTCAAGGTGTATTATTTTCTTTTTCAACACTTTTTTCTTACTAAGTAATTTCATAAAAATTACTTTCAGCGTTCAGGTTCTTATGTTCCTCCATTTTCAAATCAGAAAAAAAAATCAATTTAGCTGATATTATCTCTTTATAATTGCCTTCACTCACTGAACTGAAATGTTAAAGTACAAAGAATTTCCCATGTTAGTGAATTCAGTATATTGCACTTGATAAGCCTTAGAACTGCTAAACTGGTCCATCTCAATCTTAAACAGCTTTGTATGAGAAAGTTGTTATAAACCTTAACCTTTATTTAAGTTACAACCCAGCTGTGCTTATTGTATGCATTAAGTTCTTGTGCCAGTTTCATTCTTCATTCTCTTTATTTTTGTCCTTCATTTTGCCTCCTTATTCCCTTAAAAAATATCAACACATTTTAAGAATATACTGAGCTTTTTATTCTATTGTATTTTTCAAAAAGAACATTTAAACATTGGTTCCAGCTAGACTTTCAAGATTTGTATTAGTATCATGCTGTATCTCTAGAAGTAGAGTTGAATCAGCAAGAAGATTGGATTCGAGTCTCAAGTTACATTCTCATTATTTTGGAAGTTTAAGATCTGGGGTTTGGTAGTACTTGAATCTTTTGCTACAGTCAAAGTCATCTTCTTGTCATTAAAGCCATTGAATCCACTTGCATTTGTTCCACATTTACATCAGTGTTGCTGTAATCAAATATCTAATAGAATTCATCTACTAACAAGTGGAGAGACTTTTAGGGTCATTTCAGATAAAGATTTTCATACCCTTCAAAAATCATTATGGAAAATGCTAGTACCTTAATTTCTATAGTGTTTAATATATATGACTGGGATGAATACAGAATAACATTTAACACATTTGTTTACATAACTGCAGTCACTACAGGGATAAACATCCCTGTATAACATTAAGTACTAAATGAAAGGGAGGAAACAAGCATTTAGCATTAAATTTAAAAACACAAATAGCAATGTTTTTACTTACATTTTAGTTCAACTGTCTTAGCTTGCACTAAAGTTGCATCTGTGAGAAGACTTCATTAGCATCTCTTTCACACCAGCTAGAAAAATAATCCACAACCAAGTTATTTTTTCCATCAAGCAGCCCAGCACAAAACAAAAAAATACATAAATATTGGACAATATTCCATTGTTTTATCTCCTACAATCTGAAAATGACTCTACACTGCTCAAGCCTAAGCACTTAATATGCATCTTCAGGTTTGAACTTTAAAATGTCATTTAATATTCTGTATTTTAGAAAACCATCATTACTGGAGTCAGAATCAAACATAAGATATTTCCCAGACAAAACTTGCACCTTTAATAATGGTTTATAATTATTGTCTTCTCCTAAGTGTTTTCTAGAAAATGGTAGGTTGTCTAAAATGTATATGATTTGCTCACAAGATAGTGTTCCTGGGAAATCCAGTGAAAAAATAGTGAAGAAAATTTAGGCTGTTTTTTTCAGCCCATGTGACTTCAACTTTCCTTGTTGAGACAAAATGACTACACAAGAATACTTTCGCTTTATCAGTTGAGTGTTGGTCCACACTGGCTCATATTCTGAGCTCCAGACCACTTGAGAGTGAGGAAAAACTGTCAGGACCTTAATACCAGCTCCAGTCTGCACTGCCTGCAACAGGCCTAAATAAATCTAAGTGCATAGCAGAGACTTTTACTTTTGAAGTCTTGTACTGGGCACAAGTGGCAGGGTCAATGGAGGTTGAAGGGAGGGAGCACAATGTGCAGCAAGAAGGAGTTTAGACAGTTCACATCTTTGTTTCCCAATACATGAGTCTAATTAAAAGCTAATGTTAATTGGTTACAAATGAAATTAAGCAAAATTTCCCAAATCAAGACCTGTCTTACCAGCAACAAAACTCTGGGTTCACACTATTTTTAGGCCAAATCAAAAAGACAGAAAAAAGTATGGTCATGAGACTCGGCATGCTTGAGCCTGGCTGTATTGTCCTCTGGCAGTGTAGTTGGAAGTTTAGTGTTCTAAAACTGTGCCATGCAAGTAATCAGAGATAACCATTATTAACCATTGATTATCACTCATGCTAATAATCACTGGTGCTTGTTTTCCAAAGTGGCTACCAAAGAGAAAATGATAGTATAACTTTTAGAAGAATTGCAGTTTACTGTAGCATTTGGGGAAAGCACAGCATGAAGTTTCATACTAAGTCACACAGCGGTGATGAATGCTTTTTCTGTCCTGCTTCCATGAGTAGCTACAGTGCTCTTCATTAGCTCTAATATGGCATTAATACCAGCTAGTGACAGCAATGCTAACATTGGTAGGTTCAGAGATGCTGAGATGGGATCATGGATATTAAACCAAATAATTTTTTTCCTCACTCTGGATACTCAGTATTTCTTGAAGTAACATTGAAACACCCATCTCCAAGGGATTTTAGTTGTTCATTACATGGGCCCATACAGATGAAAAATGTGGTTATTATTTCAGTTGAATTTGTAGCACATTCCAAGTACCTTTGGAATGATAAAAATAAGTTGAACTCAATTTTTAAGACTGAGATATCTCTAAATCACTTACTACATCACTTGAAAAATTGCCTAATATTTTTTTTCATTTCAGTGTTCAGCTAATGTTAAGATGTATGAATGCTAAGAAAAAATGTGAAGAGAACCCAACCATTTGCATCAACTATCAGCAATTTCATGTCCTCAGCACCAAAAATTAAATGAAGGCTGTTGATTGTCTTCATACAGCTTGTTTTTAACAAGTGTAGAGTTAAAACTAAACCCTGCTATGTTTAGCATTACAGGAAGTGAGTCGTCTAGGTTAAAGTCCTAGACACTCTTTTGGGGTTTTTTGTTGCTAGGTCTACTTCAAATTAAATGGCTAAATAGCATTGCTAACTAATAAATGTTTGTACAAAATTAAATGCAATGCTGGTCCTACCCTAACTTTTGGTAAGACATACTCAAATGGGGCACAATCAAAACAGAAGCAAGGACTGAGCAGATGGAGCAACCATACCACTTCACTAATCCTATAGTTTGCTCGTTTCATGACTGAAACTAATGTGCAATATACTTTAGGAGAACATGTTCATTTTTCCTCATGGGAAATACTTAGCCTTCCTATCTGCAGCAGAACATTCAGGCATCTTGTTCAACAATTATGGAATTAAAGAGCAATTCTCTGTTTCCTCAGGATAAGTGAAAGCAAAATGACTTGTGCCTTTATTGCTATTATATCCCAGGAGCCAAGCGGAGAGTGAACACAGAGTTGTGAAGAAAGTGAAGAGACAGTTGAGGTATTTCCTAATTTTTGCCTACTTGGCTTTCAGCACCTGTACTGACCTTTTAATCCAATTTTGTTTATAATATTAAGAAATTGGACTATTTAACTTGCCTATGTTACCTCTCTTTTAGAAGCTGAGAATCAAACCAAAACTGAACTCCTTTTATTTGTTTTTCCTCTTTTGTCTCTAGAATGCTGCAACATTCCTGTGTCTGTGTCAATTATTCTCTTCAGTGTTTTTTTACTTGCTTCTGGCATCTGAATTCTAATGGCTTAAAATTTAAGAGCCTTTTTTTCTTATCATCATTTGTCCAGTACTTCTTAGCTTTAAGTATAGGTAATTATTACATGGTATGTGATCTTTCGTTTCCCTGAGTAGCAAGTGTTGAGTTGAGGTCATCGATCATACCAGAATTGTTGTACATGTCAAGGTTGCATTCCAATTCTAATTTCAAGTATTCTTTTCATTTACAACAAGTGTTTCAGTGAAATGTGTTTGTGTCACTTTTTTAGTTTTCTAGGACTAAATTTCCTTAATTCTTTTACAGCTATTGCTAGATAGAATGGGTAATGTTGAAAAGGATGGAAGAAAATGCTGCAACATAAATATTTAATATAGGTTTATGTAGTAGAAAGTATCATATGTTTCTGAAAGTGAACAGCTATAATACATATGTACATACAGATACGTTTATGGCCCACTGCTAAGCTGAATGTATTAATCTTGTGATTCAAAGTTAGCTAAAGCTTCTTTTCATAACTGTATGGTATCATATTTTAAAAACCCCACACTGATATTTAGCATGTCTGATGTTTTCTGTTACACATTATTATCAAAAACTTTTCTTTGTACAATTGGAAAAATGTTATGATTTGACAAGTGATTTTCTCTCTGGAAGCAGTGATTTCATTGTCTTTTGTGAGAGTCTGCTCAGATTTAGTGAAGTTTATATAATATTAAAAATATTTTTTCCCCTTTTTCACCCATATTCCTTCAAGACTTCCTGCTGAAATCACTGAATGTTCCCAAGTGGAGCTAGAGTCTTGCCATACACTAGAGACACAGTGAGGGGTCACTGAAAAGAAATGTTTGTTGTCACAAGGCCTTTGTGTGAAGAGGAGGTAGCAACAAACCCTTCTTCCGCAAGAGAGATCTGTGGAGCTGAATTCCTCCCAGCCCATAAGATGCTGACAGAGAAAGGCATTTTTGATTTCTTTCTTTCAAAACAACTTTCATGCAGGCAAGAGGTTATCAGACTTTAGTGATGGCAATTAAGAGAAAAAGGACAGCTTCATCAGGAAAGACTAGGTCAATACATAACTCCAAAACTGCTTGTCATGTAGAAATTAGATAGACAACACAGCCTATGTGTAAGGAAAACACAGCAAAAGTATTACCTAGAGGGGAAAAAAGAAAAGTCTTTACAATAAGAAAACTTTGTTTGCAATTCTATGCTTTGATTCAGTAGGCTAGCTAGAATATCCCAGGGAGACGATTGCAGCACAAACAGATTACAACACAGTCCCTGTATATATCCTAGCAGAATTCAGTTTTTTATTCTCCTGTCATAAAATACAGTAGATGCTTCTGTGAGCAATACTGTTATTTTTTTATAAACTAGATTATTAAGGGCAATGCTCCAATATCTTAATTAGAGATGGTGGCAGTTGAATTATGTAAGATTCTTCTGCTGTATTGGTAAGTTCTTGATAAGATTTTACAAAACTTTTTATTTGGATGCTTTTTGTTGAATCACATTAGTATTTCATAAGAAAGATGAAATGTACAGGGGAGTCTGATTATAATGCTAGCCTCTAAAATTACTCAAAAGATCACAGTTTGTTTCAACATTCTTTGTAAGAAATTTGGACAATTATGTACTGTGGCTTTGAATTATGGATCATTTACTCAATTCTTCTGATATGGTAGTTATAACAGACTGTATTCTGATATCCTTTCACTAAAAATTTGCAAAACATCCAACACAGACTATTTCTAATCAAACATTGACTGCACTGAAAAACAAGGGCTTTTTAACTTGCATTCAGTCTTCTATTTTTTAATAAGTATATATGCATATACATAATGCCTATATGATCCATATGTATATGCATAATTTAATGCATAGGTACATATTTAACTGCATGAGAATTAAATTTAAAAATAAACTAAAAACTAAAACTTTCTTTAAACAAAGTAAAAGTTAAAAACTCTTGGTTTTGCTTTACAAAAACCCACCTAATCATCCTATTGTATGTTAGTTTGACCATGATCTATTAATTCCCCTTGCAACTCTAAGGGATAGTGATTCTTTCCTTTTTTATAGGCAGGAGTTTCTATAAACTTGAAAACTCTATATTTTGTGCTGCTTCATATGCTTGGAAGGGGTCTTAAGAGTTTCATTTCCCAAAATGTTGCCACCCAACTACTTTTTAGGGCTGTGTTATGCACAGAAATGGTGTTGAAGGCCTGAGGGTTACAATAAGAGCCTGCATACTCTCTAACTGCCACAACCTATCAAATTCCACAAATACTTCCCCTGTGAAGTTTCGAGCTTCTGATTGCTTGCAGAGCTCTGACCCCTGGTTTACAGCTGATCAACATAACTTTCCAACAAAAGGTTTTAACAAAGACAAAAAGCTCAAGATTTGAAGGTGGAGAAGGTGAAGAAGGATTTTTTTCCTTACAGTTATATCTGTAAGAATTATTGGTGGCTTTATTTGTTTATGTTGGTTTCATCTGTAATTTGAGGTACAGCTGGTAACATCTGAGAACTTTCTCTTAATAAATCCATCCAGAGTTGTAGCCTGCTGACCAGTGCCTTTGATCTCCCCCACTTCTTTTAAGGAAGTTTATATTCCCATTCTGTTAACTTCTGCCCTGTATATCTAAGTTTTCTTAGATGGGAGAAGTGCTTTCTGATCCATAGAGAATGTGCAGATGTTTGTGGATTCTTTGGGATATCATGCCTCCTGTATAGTTGTAAAACATTAGGTCAACAACCCAGAGGATAACCTTGGTTACCCTGAACTAGGGAGCAGAGCAAAGTGTCTTGACCTGGCTGATACAGATTATCTGTAGGCAACACCTGTTGAACTCAGTTTTCCCAAGACAGGTATCAGCTCTGATATTTTGCTGTTTTGTTATTAAAAGAATGCCTATCTAATAAAAATACTTAGGTTTAAGAGGAAAATATATTTTCCTTAATGGAAACACATGAGAGATTTTCAGGTTATATATAAAGATGACATCTCCTTTTTTCTTAGAGAAACTGATCAATAAGTCTTCAAATTTTTACTGTTAATACTGCCAAAATTTTGATCATATTAACATCTTTTTCCATCAATTACTTAGCTCTTGTCTTTAAATATTCAACTAAAATGCGTAATAGTCCACTGTAGACTCCGAAAATGAAGCTCTGTGATGCATGTAAAAAGACTTATAAAATATATATATATATTTCAGTGATCTTTACCTAATAATGAAATAAGTTTTGACTTAAAATCCCCATCAATCATAGCATTGCTTTCATTAGTTTTCTGAATTTAATAATGCAATTGTAAAGCTATCTCACAGTAGTAGTGAGATGTATCTATAATCAGCAAACATTTAGCATTTTGACTTTCTAAATATATAAATATACATACCTAGGAATTAGTGGAAAGCTGTTAGGTCATTATGCTGTTCACTGAGAGTCATTTGGGAACTGCAAGACTCTACATGATACTCATTAAGTGAAATATCTGCAATGATAATATATTATTGTGTCATCTGCTTAAAAAATTGGTATAAATTAGCACTTTAATATTTGACCTAATATTAATCAGTACAATATAAACTATGTGCAAATCGTGTATATCAGGATTAATGGATTTTCCAGGTTTGTCTGAAATTAAATTTGAGAATACTCCAAAAGAATATTTTAGTGAAAAGTCTTCATAACACAGGTCTGCATTGTGGTACCCAGTCCTAGCCACAGCATCCAGCTGGATGTTGACATACAGAGATACCATCTCTCTGTGCCTCTGAGACCTGTAGGGGAAATACATGTTTGTAGGTCAGAAATATAAGCATGGCACAGTCTACTGGCCCCCACATCTGGAGAAGAAAGGCAATATGGCAGTGGGTTGCACTGTGGCTTACTTGCCTGCTCTCTACACAAATTGAGCAAACTACTGACTATTGGAACCAGGGATGTTCCCAAATTTGAAAAATCACTTCAGTCCTATTTGTGTCTCAAAGTAAGAAAGTAAATAAAGGTAATAAAAATAGGAAAAATAATTATATCTGGACTATCAACAAATTAGCCATTTAGAAATTTCTATGTTAACTATTGGATTATTAACTAAAGTGTTGATTCCTTTGTTAAATGTGTATTCAGAAATTCGAAACACTTCAAAAAATTTTATTGATGATATACTTCATCCTGCATACCACAATAATTATTTTTTCTAGCTCCAGTATGAAGCACATATTTACATTGAAAAGAAAGTTTTGCACCAGTAGCCTGTGAACTGCAGGATGAATCAGAGTATGAAACATGGAGCAACCCTTGCCAACTCTTGTGCATGTTAATAGCATTTTTCAGGAGTTTTGCTGACTTTAATGAAATTCATGATGCACTTATGTGTTAGTCATGTCAGAAGGACTAATCTGAAGGCATTTCTGGAGCAGCAGATAGCTCTGCTGTTTGTCCCAGTGACAGTGTTTCTGATGAGCCTGCAGGCTTGGAATCCTTTTCCGCTCCAATTGTAGTCTTGTTTTTCTTGACGTAGACACAGAAGTGGCAATGGATTGAGGGCCTTTGTATTGGTCTGCAGCAATGACCTCAGTAATCTTATCCACTAAGGTGGTGACAGGAGTCTCAGAACTAAAGACTTCCCTAGCACTGTCCTGTCTGGGACAATAAGAGAGGCTTCCCTATGTGAAGGTGAGGATTTGGTACCCATTATGTAGAAGCTGAGAGAGTTCAGAAGCTGTGTTTGCTCGTCTGCCCCAGGCAGGAGACTTACCTGCCCTATGCCTGTTTTGCTGCACATAGCTCTCTAACCTCCAGGTTCATTGCTGTGCACAGCAGGACCTGGCTGGAGTTTACCTGTTCCTTCACATGCCAGCAGCTCTTATCCTGCCTGATGCTCAGGCACTGTTTCTGAAGGACAGATGTAACCTGCCCGTCCCAAATGGGATCCTATCATAACTCCTGCTGTAACTCCAGATCCTGCCATCTATCCACTGAGCACCAAAGAGGATACTATCCAGGGAGAAGGAAGGGCCACGCTGCCTAACATCTGGAGATTTAACATTCACTACATCTGTAGAATCTGTAGATACCAGACACCTATTTCTTGTTTGTGTCTTTTTGGACATGAGGGAGAAATACAAATTACAGGACTGCCTTTTTTGGTTCAGGTGCCAGGCCCACTAAAAGACAGTATATCAGTGGACTTGCTACTGCATGAACTCTGTTCCCTCTCAGAGCTGCTGGGTTCACAAAGGACTAAAGGTGACTCAGGATGATGACTGGACTGCCAGGGTTCTCTGCTTCAAGAAGTTTAGATTAGACAGAGACATTTAAGTCTGTTTTCCTGGGCTGAGAGAGAGAAAGAAGGTTAATGAAGATGGTAAACATTTTAATTTTGCTAGAATGCTTGAAGGTAGACTCCCCAGTGTACTTTCTTCTTGCTGTCTGCTGGTGTAGGGCAGTGTGAGGTGTTGGATGTGCAAGGTTCTGAAGGCAAGAAAAGACCAGAAGTGACTTACTGAACTTTCCATAAGGGAAATGTGGAATTTGTGCTCATGGCCTGCTAGTGTGTATGTATGCATGTTAATTAGCGTCTGTAGGTATAGTTTCTTTCATTAACATATCTTTTGGAAAAGAGAAAGGTAAGAGATACAGGGCTGCCAAGTACCTTCCCCAGAGAAAAGGATAACACTTTCAGTGAAGAAATGTTTCTTAATACCCATTCAAAATCTCTTCTGGAGCTACCTGATACTCTTTCTTCTGGTTCTATTTCTTGTTACTTGCAAGAGAATGGCACCCACCTGGCTATAATCTCCTTTCAGGTAGTCATAGAGAGCGATAAGGTCTCTCCTGAGCCTCTTTTTTTCCAGGATAAACAACCTCAGTTCCATCAGCATCTCCTCATCAGACTTGTGCTCCAGACCCTTTGCCAGCACCATTGTCTTTTGCTGGACATGCTCCTCCACCTCAGTGTGTTTGTTGTAGTGAGAAGCCCAAACTGGAGGTGAAAGAAGAGCCCCAACCTTAGACTGCAAATCTAAGAAAAAGTGACTGCCTCTGTGGACACATGCTTTGCAACTTCCACAGCCCATCCAGTGTGTGTGGTGTTTGCCAGCTCCTCATCTTCCCAGCATTTCTCCTTCTTTTGTATTCTGCACAGTATACACTGTGCTTTGCCCTCAGAGTCCTTCCACCTTTGCTGTACTGGGAGAGCAGCTTTGCAGTGTGAGGACAGGAATGAAGAGCTCACCATGTAACATGCGCTGAGAGCCAGCCTCGCAGAGCAAGCTGGCAGTGTGGGATGTTCTGGGTGCAGAGCCTCCCACTGAGCCAGTCCTCCCAATAAAGTGGGGTTTTGCAGAGCACTATCCTTCAGCAGGTCTCCTTGCTGGGGACAGAGATGCCCCTCCACATTCTCTTTTATATTAAGTGCCTGAGAGGGAAAATTCACTGTGAGAATGTCAGTGCTGTTCTAAGGGTCTGATATTTCATGGGGATCTAACTAACAAGCAAAGATCAGTTTTCCAAAGTTTTTCTGGAGAGGGAATAGTCCAGGTTGTGAGGAAGGCAGTATGGTGGAAAGATGCATGTCAGGTGATGGGAGGAAAGGTTTTGGTGCAGATGTCTCAAAGAGGGTGTCCCATATAAGAGTTCCAATCATAACTGCCTTTGAGCTAAATTGTTGGGTTACTATCTGGGGACTGCAGAGTGGGGAGAAGTCTTTAAAGCAAAATGAACTGCCTACAAATAGTGAGATTCAGAAAAATGCTGAGAATTTTATTTGAAGTCTAATTAACATTCAAAAGTGGCTCATCAGTAGCCAGTAAAAATTTATATTTTGCACAATATACTCTTTTGTCAAGGGATGCATTAAATGTCCAGGTGGTTAAGGCAACAAAAAATTACTTCGTTTTGAATGTAGTCATACCTCAAGAGTTTAACAGAAAGCAGTATAGGAGAACACAAAAAAAATATTTCTTACCAAGGTGCTTCACTTTCCTTCTGAAGTGATAATGTAAAAATGTTGCATTGGTCATTTTCTCGAGCACCTAGTGTTATACATGAAAGAATTTTAGTCAAATATTAAAGCAAAAGATTATAAGAAACAATTTCTTTTATGAGTTTCTGAAAACCAAAATTGCTTTAAAACTATTACAAACTGGTTTTGGCTCTCTTTCAACCAAAACTACAACCTGTAAGCTTTCAAAATATTTTCTAGAGGTTGATAAAATATTAAAAAGGAAGTAATTAACCTTTTATATGAGTTGTACTTTATTCTTAGTATGTTCTCACATGGCTACAGATTTCTTACAATCTACTAAAGTCAATAAATTGAAAGAGCACTTTCAGTTTCTAGAAGCTCAGTTCAAAAGACTTTATGCATTATTACTGAAAAGCTTTTGGTCTATTTAAACTGTATATCATAATTATGCCACAAATACATCACTAAGTAAAGCATCAAATTAGATAATTTTTATAATGCGACAATTTAGCCATTCAATATCTCTCCAATTCTAACATACAGGAAAATTCTCCTATTCTGTCAATGGTACTTCTAAATTTAATTTTCCCATCTTTATTCTGAAAAAATTATTTTATTTTTATAAGGACTATGAAAAATAAAACATAAAAGTAACTTATAAATGAAGGAAGCTGAAATTTAAGTGGCATCATTCAGTAAAAGAATTTTCAGTTATATTTTGTCAAGGTAAATATGTTTACTACTCCAATTGATATGACTGAGAGCTTTTCTTTGAGAACCAAACTGAAAATACTACAATACCTTTACAGTCACACAGTAAAGTGCGTAAGTGTGAAAAATCATTTCAGATGTTCATTCGGGGAAAGCATTACATTCATAAGGTGACTGAGAAGAAAAAAAATCCCTTGTGAGACCAACCTATTTTTACATGATTTTGCTGGCCATGTAGACCTTTTCCCAGCACAATATGTCATGGTGTGAGTTGCTCACACGTGTGTGCAGATGTATGGCACTGCAGAACACTAGAGCTGTTCACTTGGCTCCAAGTATTGACTTTGGAAAAAAAAAAGAATAAGTTTATGAAACGTTTGTCCTTTGGAGAAATTTAGGGGTTCAGATTGGGTTTGTAGTGGTTTCTGATTTTCAACACTCCCTTCACCCACACCCCACTTCCCAGGAAGGTACTTCTGACATTTACACAAGATTAACACTGGAATAATTTTGCCAGTCTGCAGAAAGCAATCATTTCTCCTGCCCCAGTAAATAAGAAAGAGCATTTTGTTCTATAAACCTAGCTACTCAAAGATAGATAGATAGATAGATAGATAGATAGATAGATAGATAGATAGTCTTGTTTGTATTTCTGCTGAAATGGAGAAAGAAAACCAGAGTGGTTTGATTTGAACACATATATGAAAATCTTCTTACTATTTGAATGCAGTATGCAAAAACAATTAGTAGAAATTCATCTTACTAAATGGGTAGCATAGATGATTGAAAAGATTAAATGTCTTTTGACAGACACTGACTGTTTAGGAAAAAAGGTGGAATTCTTTTGCAGTATAAAACCATAGAGTGGCTTTGTAAAACTTTATAATACCAAAAAATAAAATTAAACAGGAAAAAAAGAGTCAATGCAGACACCTATTAAAAAACATGTTTAAGCCAAAATGGAAGATAAAAGTAAAGGTTTTAAGAATCCCAAGTGTAGCTTTTAATATCTTATTAAATTCTACTGGTAAGTCTTTCACATATGTGTGTTGGCAAGCATTTACTTATTCACAGATGCAAAAGGAATAGTAATTAAAATTATGATATGGACCAGTTTTTAAGTTCAGGGGAATTGGAGGTCATGTTAAATTATTTCTTAAAACCATTCAGGTAAGGCTTTAAAAACTCCCGCCCATCTTGCAGACATGAAAACTTCTCAACTGCTGTGAAAAACAATCAAAGCTGATATCAGCTGTTAAATTTAAAGAAAAATATATGTATGAAATAATTTTATTTATTTGTTTTATTTTTCTGGACTTAGATTCATAGATTTCACTAGGCAAATTGAATTTAACATCTTCAGAAAAGATTTTATAAATTCCGGTAAGTTATACTTGATCTCTCTGGAAAATGTCCCCCTATTTACACTTCAGAAACAGCCTTTGCTTTAAGAGATGAATTCATGTAAAAACAGCCCCTTTCCATCCCCTGCTTTCCTTCCTGAAATCCTTAGGCAGCCCTAGAGGTAGGTTTGCACTGGGCAACAAGAGCAGCGAGTGCCCGGTACAAATACCGGCTGACTTGGCCCAGTACTCCTAGCAGAGCTTTGCTCACATCTAGCAGAGCTTTGCTCTAGAAACAGAGCAGGTTCAATGAACGGGCTTCAGAGCAGCTGCCAGCATTCATTCCTGGCAGATGACAAAAGGAGATGTGTGCCATGCAAAAGCCTCTTGCTAGGTTTCGAGGTATTAAAGAAAAAGTAATGGAAGAATGTGGCACAGGGACAGGCTTGCCTATCGTCCATGAGGACTACTAGAAAGAGAAAAATCTCCTTTATGATTATTTGATAGATTAGAAAGAATATTGGTGTGAATTATAAGATACTGCCCTTAGCAAAAAGAAATATGGGGGCAATATATTATGGATGTGCAACATGTGAAAATCTAAGCCATTTAAAAAATTATTTAAGAATAATTTCCAGGCATGATTCTGAGTCTATTTTCAGTAGCTTATACACATTAAAAAAAGAATCAGCTTTTGATCTGTAACTGGAGAGAAATTAAGAAACAGCGTTCATTGTTTACCTTCCTTTTCTTTGTCTGTTGATATAAAAAATTAATCTGGGGGAGGCAAACTTAAATTGAAGAACAATTTCTGAGATGGCAGAAAAAAGCTGATTTCAGTATATGTGTGGCAATTTGCATAAACCAAGGATCTTTCTTTCAGCCTTCTCCAGAAACAAAAAAGGGGGGAGCTGGGGGGCAGTATAATTTTGGCCTATTCACTGTTTGATCAGTTCAGTTTCTGTTGTTCCTACTCCTCTATCACAAGCAGAAACTCCTCAATGAGAAGTCACTGCTTTCTGAGACATGAGCCAGGAACTGGAATTGTTATTATCTGTGGAGAATATTATTGTCATATAGTGGAAGCATTGCACTATATAAATGTCAGACATTAGAGCTAAATTATATATTAATTATTTTTCAGTGACTAGGGTTACACTTCGGCAGATTTGGATTTTTCAGCTTTTTTCCCTTTTTTTCCCTTGTATGCATGTGCACAGCCTCATGATGAACAGCCAGAGATAAGGCTATAACTAGCTGACACTCTAAGAATCTTTGCTCCCTACAATGCTTAGTGCTGAGATAATTTTCATTGCTGAGAGCCTGAGGATGCATGCAATTTAGACATGAGTTCTGCTTTTCCAAATTATGCTCTGATTTTTTTTTTTTCTTTTGGTGGTTTGACATGCTCTCTGCAGCATTATTATTATTATTATCATGATCATCATCTACGATTTAACACCTCTCTTTTTATAGCTGCTTTAAAGTCCCCACAGTCTAAACAAATACACCACTGACCATCATTTATGCCTACAGTAATAAAAAAATTTATCATTTCAGCAATTTTCTCAGCCATTTGTAAAGGGAATTTTATGCTATCTACTCAGGCTACATTTTGTTCTGAAGACCAAGGGGTGCTTTAGTATGTGGAGGAATCACAGAAGCAATCTATCTGTCTACTCAAATTTTGTGTTTAACAGGTAACATCACTAAGGATTTAATGGCAAAGGACAGGCTGAATCATTTATCTTAGTACAGCATCCCTATGCTGTTTTCATTCCAACAGAGGGAACTTATAAAACTATAATTTTAAGTGAGACTGCAATTTCTCATTTCAGCACAGGATAAAAAATTCTCTTCATTTTAGCAGCAGAATTATTCCCTTCCCTTCCCTTCCCTTCCCTTCCCTTCCCTTCCCTTCCCTTCCCTTCCCTTCCCTTCCCTTCCCTTCCCTTCCCTTCCCTTCCCTTCCCTTCCCTTCCCTTCCCTTCCCTTCCCTTCCCTTCCCTTCCCTTCCCTTCCCTTCCCTTCCCTTCCCTTCCCTTCCCTTCCCTTCCCTTCCCTTCCCTTCCCTTCCCTTCCCTTCCCTTCCCTTCCCTTCCCATTATTCTCCACTCTTCAGCTATCCTTTTTAAAGCATTTTCTTCTGCAGTTTGTAGAACAGCTGCTAGGAAAATAAGAAATACGTTCTCATATTCCTCATGCGCCACTTATTGTAGCACTCTCCCCTTTTTATAGTTGTTCAATAATGCTTTTGGAATTAGCGTAATCTGATTTACTTTTGATGAAAACATTACTGGTTTATTAGAGATTCACAGGCAGATTTTCAGATGGCTATACTCATTCGAATAAGGTGTCTTAAGAGATAGCACACTTCAAGCTGTGATTTGCCTTCCTTCTATTTTCTCCTTTTCACTTCTTATTTCTTCCCAGATACGGATTTTGAACTGCTGTTGAGGGTGTGATATGAGGATAGGGGTTACCTGAACATTGGTAGCACTGACTATTAACTATCAGATTCTAAAATACAGATGACTGAATATCATTTACATTTAATTGTATTATGGATAATAGAAAAACTTTCCCATTGATCTAAACTGGTAGTCATTCCTAATAAAGTTGATGAGATTTGAAAAGTGTATTTTCATTTCTTGTCTTTCAGTTTCTGACTTGGATCTCCAAATGGTAAGGCATTCTACTAGGAGAGTTTTCATGTCTTTGTTATGAGCTGTTGCATGATGACTTTACACTGAAGTTTTCAGTTCCTGCATCTGGTGGCACAAATGAAATGTTGTAAGTGTTTTTATGACTTTTTTCATATTTAATTTTCATATTTGATACTAGGTAATGCAATTGTAGCTTTAGTTCTCTACTAATGTCAGAGATTACAGCCCGATAGTTTCAGATTAGACACCTGGGCAAGAAAAATCTGCTGGAAGGGCAGGGCAGCGTTGGAACAGGGTATTCAAGAAGGTCGTGGAATGTCCTTGCAGATTTTTCAAGCCTTGGCTAGACCATCACAGCTCACCTTTTCTAGTCTTGGTTATAGCTCCATTCCATGTAGGAATTGACCTTTATGAACTCCATTGACAGCCCTCTCAACCAGCACTTCCATCTTGGAAATGGGAATGCTGTGACTCAGTAAAACAGAAAAGGTAAAAAGAATCAGCCACCATCACAAGGGCTGAATATCAGGATAACCATCCTGGAGAATTAGTGTCTTGGGACTTGACAGCTTTCAGGAACTGCTCAATATCACACCAACATCCTGTAATATAAAGGGATGATGATGAAGGTGATCACTTCTCTTACCTAGTTGACACAGTGCAGAGAAGTGTATCACAAACCAGAGTCTCATTTCCAAGGCTTTTTTTAGTCTGGTAAGGAGTTGCACCATTGTTTGCTCTGGGCTGTCTGCAAATTACATAGTTGTGTCCTTGTGACCTGAGTCACACAGTCTTGGCAGGACAAACAAGGAACTTAACCTAGGGATTGTTCAGCCAGTTTTTAAACCTCATATATCACTACATTATCATCAAAGGATGATTCATAGTCAGCCTTTTGTAACTGTCATGTATTAATGGAATTATAACAAATATTTTTTTCTATGTAAATTCATTGTTTCCTCTTTGCCATAAGCAAATGTGTCATTCGTGCTACACCTCAGCACAAATAAAGTTATTACACAGCACAGTACAGTCCTTCTGTTCTTATATTTTCACATTTCACTAATGCAAGCAGACTCACTAACAAAACTATTTGAACTGTATGGTCTCCCCAAGTGCCTTTACTATAGTAAATGGTCCTTGATGCATTATTGAGGTTCATCAGTGAATGTAGAAAAAGAATAATTTCCTTTTTATATTTTTTCTAATGCTAAAAAATCAAAAATGTTGATAGGTTAAACTTGAAATTCTTCTTACAGAAATCTGCAGCAAAGGGAATCTTTACTTTATAGAGTGACTGCATAAAATGAAGTGCCTAGGTGGAGTTAAGAAACCCCACACCTTCCCACAAATAGCATTCATCATATTTTTCTATTAATGGGTATGCCATTATACTTGTGTGTGCTAATGTTGTTTCCGCTGCTCAAATAAAGCACTCCATGCAGTGTTTCAGCTAACAGTGAGCAAACACAATACTTTACTATGAAACCTCTCTTGTAGTTTGCATTTTACCTCCTGTTTGATACAGATAAATTCTTTAGCTGTGCCACATTTTTCCTCAAGATAGGGCATATCAATGAGGGCCATAAAATATTAATCATAAAAGCTTAGAGAATTAGATATGTCTGTGACTATAGGTTTGTCTTGTTGGTAAATCTTTCTCAGTCTAACCTATTTCTCCTTTTTAACTCCATCAGAAATGATGCACTTTAAAAAATATTATGTCTGTTTAGATTAAAATATATGTGATTTTTCAGACAAGAGGAAGGGTATGATTTTTTTATTTAATGCTCCAAGTTTATTTAAGAATTTTATACATTTTTTACTAGTTTTGTTGTCAAAAGCAGACCTCATTGCCAGTATGCCATTTTCTTTTAATTCTCCAATCATCACACTATCCTCCAGATCACATGGAGCTAGGTGAAAGGATAGAAGTAGGGAGAAAGAAAATTATAGCTTAATTTGTAATCTTGTGCCACCACAGGGAAAAGATACTTAACCAGCTAGTTGCCATGGTGGGTAAAATGTGTGTCACAGGAGAAGCTGTTGAGAGATCTCTAGTTTTTGACTAGGCCCTGTGATTTGGGGATAGAAGAGGAATGGGAAGTGATCATGCCATCTTCCTTTCCAACACCTTTTTTAGCCTATGCATTTAGGGCTTGCTTATATTAAACTAGATGGTATCAAAACTTCTGTCCCAAAGGTGGAGGATTGAGTGGACCTTTTCTTTGGTTGAGAGATATTTTCTTTTATCGTCCTTGTTGCACTAGCTTGTATTTCTTGGTTTATTTCTTTTAACTAACTGCTATTAACATGGTTTAGTTAAATAGAAACAACTCTTAGGCTGAAGAGGCAGCCATTTTTTTCAAATTAATGATAGCCTGTGCTGGGCAGATTTTAATGAATTATCCATGTAGCAGCATAAATGGGAATGGGTATCCTGACTCTGCAATGAAAAATAAAAGTAATTACACAGGAACAGGTCATGCTAAATGTCCTTGGACAACAATAAGCTGTCTCTAATTACTAGTCTGTGACAATGTGGATTTTTACATCCTTGGAAAATTAATTGTATAGCACTAGGAAGATTTTGCATTTTTCCTCCTACTTGATTCATGCTGCTTGCCATGCATTTGTTATTTACATTTTCCTTTGCTTACTACTGTGATGGGATTCTATCAACCTGCTCAAAATAAAATTTGGAGAAAATGGCTCTACTTGTCTACACTTCTCAAAATCTAAAGCAGTATCAAGAGACAGGAGTCACCTTACCTAACTTTACTCTTGAAAAAGTGGAGTAAATGGAAAGGGACAGTTTGCCTACTGAGAGAACCTTTCTGAACCAGCTATCTTAGCACTTATTTAATTACTTTATAATAAGTACCTGTGTAAGCAGCATGGATTATGACTAATGCTTAGGTGACTAAAACCAGAGAATGAATTCTTTCCTAATGCTTGAAATTGTTGCTGTTTCTGCTCACAGTACTATCAACGAGCTTCAAGGTACTGCCTTCATAGCTCAAAGTGTGGTAGACAGTGACACAATAACTAATTCTTGGTTTTACCCCTTGTCTAGGCCTGGTACTACATTGGTAATTCCAGTCTGTCTTTTTGATTATCCTATTAAAAAACATTTCCCATCAAAATTCCTTGTTAAATTTATACATTCACCAACAATGGGGACTCAAATCTCACGATCTCCATCCCAGACTCCCTCAAATTCACTATCTAATATTGTGTCCTTTCTGTCCATTTCTATAGCTCCTTTTAAGTCAGGAATTTGACAGTCCTTCAGTTCCTGAAGTACACCCAGGAGATTCCAAATTTGGTGAGGTTTCTGGGCTCCACACATATTTTGCTCATTGCCAGTAGCTTCCTATGTGCACTGCTGATGGTTTGCTTAGAGTATTTCCAAAAGTCATAAGGAGTGAGGAGTTTCTGGTGAGGCATAAGCAGTACAGTGAAACACTTTTGACAATATATTTTCCATTCTTATGAGAACAACACTTTTCTCAAAATGTTAGAAAAAAAAGTTTCAAGGAGACTTGCTACTTTCTAGAAGACACCGTGATATTCCTCTTGAGGTGACCAGAAACCCTATTGTACAAAACAGATTTGTCCTGGGCCCAATGTGCCTAACAGACCAGAGCTAAGCTGACTGTGGTGGGTGAGAACACTAATCCGTGGGATCTAACTGGTCTCATCCCTACCAAACTCTCACTTTTTAACCTTGTCTTTTGTCTATTAAAAATAAAGAAAAAAGGAAAAGCAGCTTTCTTTTAGTCCAGAGTAGAATGAAACACCAAGTCATCTGTTTCACAAGAAAAACCAAGCAGTTTACTATTTCATGTTGGCCTTTTGCATAGTGTTAAATGAAATCACACATTGCTCAGACTTTCTAATTAACAGTATGCTGTGTGGAGGAAGTCTTTCAGTAATTAACCTTTCAGTTAATCAAAGTACATTTTCTACTTCTCTCCATCTTCAATCTATTTCATGTTTTTTTCTCCCTTTATTTCTTATTATTTACTTTGCAGTCTAGATCCTGCCTTTGAAATACTAAGATCAAGTCCCTGATTCACAGCTATCAAAATTTTGAGCTGCACTGTAAGATAACAGGGAAGGGTAAAGCTTATTTTAATTCTAATAATTCTGAATAAAATATCAGTTTTAGTATGATAGAAAAATAACTCTCATGAGCCATTTTTCTTGGCTGAAATCATATACACTAATAAAAATGTTCTGATTTTCATTCAAAATCAAAGGCTATTCATTTTAGGAATGTAGAACTCTTTTTGTAAAGCGAGACATAATTGATCCTTATGTATACAATAGAACTTCATCAAACTGAAAACTGAGCTCATGTATCACCTGCAGATTTTCTCTTAATTTTCCACAATGTTCCAGATTCTTAACCATTTCTTAGGTAGTAATATTTTTCATTTTATTCTATAAAAATATGGAGTCATTTATAAATAAAGTGTAGTACAAAGAGGAGGCTTGCAAGCCAATGTATACAGATTTGAAAGTATAGAGAGGTCAGGTAAAAATCCTGAAATAATTGTCTGTTTTATAAAGTAATAAAAAGAGTGCAAACTCTTTAATAAATGTAGATTCTCCAGGAAAGAATAATATTTCTTTTTCTCTCTTTTATCCACTTAAGAAAGTAAAATAATGTATTGACTATGTGGAAGAGACTAATTGCCAAATAGTCAGCCTAAATGATCTCCTAGTTAATGTTTTATCAATATTTTTGCTGAATTAATTAATCATTACTTCATACATGTATGTTTGCATATTTTTATCTTACATAAACTTAGAAAAGCCTAAAAAAAAATCTTCTAAAGAGAGAGCATGTAGTGACAGGACAAGGGGACATAGACTCAAACTGAAATAGGGCAGATTTCGATTAGATATTAGGAAGAAATTCTTTACTGTGAAGGTGGGGAGGTGCTGGAACAGGTGGGCCGGAGGAGCTGTGGCTGTCCCATCCCTGGAAATGATCAAGGCCAGGCTGGATGGAGCTCTGAGTAGCCTGGTCTAGTGAAAGATGTGCCTTCCCATGGCACACCCCCATGGGGGCTTGGGACTAGATGATCTTTAAGGACCCTTCCAATCCAAGCCATTCTATGATTCTATGATCTAATTATTGAAATATTTTATATTTTTGCACTAAGTCATTGCACACTCTAAGCCAGTATAAAAACACAAACTTCACTGTCATGTAGTTTAACAGAAACAAAAAGCAATAAAAAATCACTGTGTACTTACTGAGCTACAGGACATGAAATATTCATGCAAAATAAACAACACAAAAATGTAGGTAAGGTATAATGTGTAATTTATTTCTAATCATCTTTGTTTCTGTAGACATACTAATAAAAAATAACTAGCATGTTTACTGTACACAAACTTGCTGAAATATACTTCCTTTAGGCAACTAACTTTTCAAGCATCATATTAAAATAATTTATTGACATAGCTCAGTGGAATCACAGAAAGGTATTGTTTCACCTACTGATGTTACAAGGTTATATCATGTTGATGTTATAGGATTTGTACAATCAGAGGTCAAAAGAACACTAAAAGCCTATCTACAGTCCAGATGTATTAGAAAGTGACACAGAAAATGATAGGTTTATATTAGAATCTCAATGGCCATTAGAGCTCAAGCATTCAGTGGTATAAAAATTTCAATAATGTTGAAATTCTTCTATTTCTCCTCCTAAGCCCAAGTTTAAAAAGTCCTGCATACATCCTGAGCAACTATTAGATACTATGTCATACGGAGAGCTGATGGAACCTAAAAACAGCTGCATTCTGGCTTTTGGTTTCATGCTCTCTCATTAAGTCACCAGGAAAAGTGTGAAGCAATCACATTATTTTACATATAACTTCACAGCTCTTCTTGAAGTGCCTACTCCCAAAATTCATGGTGAAACATTAAAAATACCCCAAGCATGTAGAAATTTTGCCAGCAAAGAATTCTAAAAATGTTCTAGTACATAATATAAGCCACTCTTACTACCATATTTACTTCAATCAAAGACTGACAATTAAGAAAACCAGAATTTTTGTCTTTTCCCCTTCATTATTCTTCCTGTGCTTATTATCTTCATTAAGGATTCATATAAAATTGATAACTGTAAACTTAAAACAAAAGAAGCCAAGTATCTGCCTGATTTTCCACTTGCAGGCAATTCAGCCATTTTCCTCTAATTTACTACAGTTATATGTCTGAGTCACATATTTCCAATATACAAATCAGCAAGTCACAGTGTGCTTGCTTGGCTGCCTTTGCAGATGTGTTTAGTCCCACTTCCCTAATCCACACACAGAAGAGCCTGTCATAAAACTTAGTTGCTAAATATTTACAGTTGAAAACTATTGATCATCAGCAGTACTGTGAATAATTTCTTTCCCAAGGACATTGTGCCCGCAGTTGATGAAGCTACATCCGTGGTCTCTACAGCTTCCATTAAAAAGCATATTCTCACACAGCTTGCAGCAAGAAAGCAGGGCTTCAGCTTGCATAGCTGTTGTTCCAGGAGGCAAATATTGTAAATAATGAATGCTCCCCTTCCTCCTCCTTTCCTTACCTTTTATATCTGAGCTGACATTATATGGTACAGAATATCCCTTTGATCAATTTGGGTCAGCTGGCCTAGTTGTGTCCCTTCCCAGGATTCTGCCCACCCCAGCCTACTGAATGTGGACAGCCAGCCTTGGTGCTGTGCCAGTGCTGCTCAGCAGCAGCCAAAAACCACCAGTGTGTTATCAGCACCTTTCCAGCTACCAATGCAAAGAACAGAACTGTGAGGGCTGCTGTGGGAAAGTGAACTCCATCTCAGCCAGACCCAATACATGGGCTGAATGCCCCGTACTGCATTGAAATGAAAGGAAAAAATGTCCAGCCATACAGAAAATTTATTCCTCCTAAAATTTGTTCCCCATTAACACAACTTAAGGGCATGAGTCCACTATGACTGTTAAGCTCTTCAATGGGTATCTCTTGCAACTTTCATATATCCTGCAGTAAAGCTATTAGTTACTTACTGTGTGGCATACAGGTAATAGTCTGTCTGCTTTGTGCTGTACTGTGATGAATCTATTAAATAGAAACTCTAGAAGCAGCAAAATCATGTTCTGGCTAAAGCCAGGGGGGAAGCAGCAGTCTGATACCTGGAGTCAGAGAACTGGTTTGTGAAATGCACAAAGGGAACTATCTTGGGACAGACAAGCACACAAGATTTTTAATGGAATCAAACTTGTAGCAGTCTACTGCAGACAAGACATGCCAGCTATAGTGCCATAGATGGGGATGATAGAGGATGTGACCTTGTGTTACTGTAGAATTAAGACATTTCTGTGCTGAGGATAGGTGCAGGTCTGTGCTGTAGTTCCACGTTTTGGTGATAGAGACAGCAGCTTATTGTTTTTGTGCTGTCCTTAAAAAGGAAGCGAAAGGAAATTACTAAGGGAATGTGAAAGGAATTCCTTCCTTTGGGTACCTATAACTGGGTATGACATCTCAGGCTGTTTTTGTAGCCAGTGAAGAGAAATGAGCATTTTTGAGGCACAATTCATCTGATATATTTTAGAAAATTGTCCTTTAGTGAGATGAATCACAGTTTAGAAATACTTACTTTTCTTCATTGGCTATAAATGGAGACCAAGTGTGACTAGCTCAGGCACTCACATCACCGGTGTCTGTGTTTGGCCAAGCAAATACCATTTTAAGGAGACAATGAAGCACAACTCCAATGAGTTCTCAAACAATGGGGCATACATCCAATGGACATAACACCCAACATTCAGTAGTGGGAGTGGCCTGAAAGTATTGCCTCAGGAACTTTGTGCATCTATCAATAAAGTTATTATGTGTTCTTCTGCTGTAGTCATTCTTGAAAGCCTTATTTGAAAAGGTGCCATGTCTCTTGTCTTTAAGGTTCACTAAATCTATTTACATTGTAATTCATTAGGAAAACAGAGGGTACTGAGATTTTATGAGTGTTTACAACAGTGTTTCTTGCCAATGCTGAGTTAGACTGTTATTTTCCCTGAGCTCTCTGTAATATCACTGGTGGTGAGAACCCTCTACAGAAGGTGATTCAGAAGGATATTGCAAGGTTGGTGCTCTAAAGGAACCAGTTTGAGCAAAGTGGAACACACGTCATTACATAAGACTCACCACTAAACTTATTTCTGCATTTCAGGAACTATTTAAAAAGCTAGCGTACCTACAAAGGACAAATTTGGGAAGTGATGTAAAGTAGAGAATAAAAAGGAAATTATTTTTTCCTTGCCATGGAGATTTTAGTTCTGTTCTTTTTATTTTACTTTATTTAAGATACTGTGGATCTTCTGGTTGCTTTTCTTCTCAGTAAAAATGCTACACTTTGCTCCTAGTACATAGGTCCAAATAAAAGTTTAACTTATCAGTTGGTCTAATTTGAACTTTACTTGCAAAGAAATGTAGTTTTTCTAGTGAGAAACTCTTTTATAGTATTTCTTCTTCCCCAAACTCTAAAATCTCTTTTCTTCACAAACTACACTGTAGCTGCTGGCATTGTAAAAATGAGCAAAACAGATATTGAAAGCGCACATTTAGATTTATTGAGCTTATTCTTGACCATAAAGTGAGAAATTCCTTCCTGTCCATGTATTGAATTTAATTGAAATAACTGGTTTATTTAGAAACCATATTTTTATACATTGATATAATTTAAGACACATAAAAGAGTTTTCTGTCACTAATGTGAAGTTATATTTAATAGCTTCTTCAGAGGAAAAGCAGATTGGAAGTTTACTTTAAAACACTCAAGAAAAAACATCAAATATATTTATTAAAGATTTATTCACCTGCTTCTACTAAACTTTGATTATTTAACAATTTATTTGGAAAAATAAGGAATTCAAAAATATTTTTTGTATTAGAAACCTTGATAACCAATAGTATTATTATTGCCATGACTTGAGTATATTTATAATAACTGAAATATAGAATAGTGGAAAAAGTAATTTAAGCCTTTATTGATCATCAAGTTTTCCGTGAGGCAAGGATAAAAAAGCCTATTTGGCACACATGACAGGTTGAGTATATCATCCAGCTACTTTGTTGATGTTTTTTGTTTTGTTTTGTTTTGTCTTGTTTTCAAGAAAGGCAAGGGGGAAAGTTTTTTGCTTAGGTTACAAAATTATCCATGGCACAATCTAACAGATCCCACCAAACATAATGCTAATAAAACATAAATTGAAGCTAGAAGTAAAATGAATTGAACATCTCCTAGAAAAATGGGAAACTAATCTTCTACAAGACAGAAGTAATAACACCTTCTCCTTCACCACTATCCCTTTGAATAATGGTGCATCAGTTCAATGAAATCAGGCTTCAGCTGAATAGCAGGGATTTCCACAGGCACAGGCTTTGGAGAGATGTTCCCTTCTCAAATAGAACTAGTTTTGCTTGACAGGTCACAGAGATAAAGGGCAGCATGGCCCTGCTCACTGAACTCAGCTTTAGATAAGTCGGTGTGCTTGCAGAAATCCCATGCTCCTCAGTTTCATGGACCTGAAATGCCTGTTAGCTCGGCATGTAGCTATTCATCCAAGGCCTCTTCACTCTGCCTAGAGTCACTTTTATGAAGTCTGTGGGAAATCTGATGATTAAAGTTGAATTCGTCATCATGGCAATTGAAAGCTGCTAGTGCACCTGGCCTGCTTCCTTTCTATGAAGGATTTATTCACAAGGTCTCTAAACTAGTATTAACTCAGAAGGCAAAAGCAGTGCTGATTATGGCAACAGCAGCTATTTACTCCTCCCACTGCACATCCTGCTTAGCTTGCGTGATCATATTGCATTAGAGTACAAGATAACGTTGCAGATTTTAGGTACCTCTAAGACCATCTTCCTTCCTTGCACAGTCAACATCAATTAATGTAATAGATCAAGGCCAGACTGTTCCATAAATAACACAGTCCACTCAACAGCAAAAATAATTTTAGTTCTTTCTTGCTAAAAACCAAACTAATGCAAGCAAGACTACTGGTTTTTGAACACCTGAACAGCTTTGGAGAGATAAGTTGTGTTTCTGCTAGTTAGCCTGACTGCAGAGTCAAAGCAGAAGATGACTAATTTTGGATGTGTTTTGTCCACACACTGGATTGCTTCTATTGGAAAGAAATTATCAAAAAAATATATTTTTTACATGACTATAGATGAAGACACAAAATATTAAAAGAAAAAGCAAGTGACAGAGCATTTTATAAAGAATTTGTTTCATTTTTTATATGGTTATTCATCAAAATTTACTGAAGTTTGTTTTGCTCTTTTTTTCTTTTTTAAATAATAAGCCAATTGTTGGTCACACACCCATCCATAGTTTTCTAAGCCTTCTCTGTAGAATGAGTTATTTTATTGATCAGGAAGCCGGTGCCTGAGTGCTCATTGGAAAGCCTTAATGAAACTCTTTCCTTAGAAAGAGATTAGTAGTATGGCCAATGAAAACAAATTTTCTGGCATTTAATTTTCTAATTATTTTACATTATTTCCCAGGGGTACCATGACCTCCACAGATACAAGGCTTTGTGCAAATATCCAATTATATGGTAGAATCTCATGAGTTTGAGAGTTGCCCCTTAAGAGTTGCCTCTTAAAAGTTAGCCAGCTTTCTAAAAGGACTTTTTTACTCTTCTGAAAAAGTTAAACCTAGTCTAAGTAGATGGTAAAGGACCCAACCATGCCATTAATAAAAAAATAAAAAATAAAAAATAATAAAAAAAATGTAATAAAAATATTTGGAAGTCACCCAGTAAAAAAAAGTATTTACTTTTTGATCTTGTCAGTATCCCCCAAATTCAAATAATTATGTAATCTCTGTGAAACAATATGTAAGGATGCCAGGTAAAACATTGTTCAATTCTTGACATAGGTCCATTATTTCCAACACCAAGAGTATCTCCTCAGAAGTGAATACTTATCACAAAAACTATCACTTGTTCCTGATCAGATAAAATCTCTCAAGGTTGTGCATCTCTGGTAATGCAGCCTTCTGACGAGCCAAAAACACTGTGAAGCAAGAAGAGGATGGAGAATTTTTGTCACAACTCAGTCCCTAGAACACTCTTTAGGGTTAAGGTTACATCAAATGATAGGTTGATACCAGTCACACATATTTACAACTGCATGGAGGCTCTTTTGTTTGTTTAGTTGAGGGGTTTTTTGTCCACACCAGGTTTACAAATAACTAAATGATTGTAGATGACACAAACCTGAGAGGAGTGGCTGATATGCCACAGAATTGTGCTGCAATTCAAAGCGACCTTGACAGGCTGGAGAAATGGGCTGACAGAAACCTTAAGTGTCAACAAGGAGAAGTTCAAAATCCTGCACTGATAGCAGCCCCATACACCAGTATATGCTGGGGACCACCCGACTGGAAAGCAGCTTAGCAGAAAAGGACCTGGCAGCCACAGTAGACATGAATTTGAAGAAGAGCCAGTAATTTGCCCTTGCAGCAAAGACTGTGGGGAAATAACAGAAGATTGGCAAGGAGTATTGTAAACATGCACTCAAGTGACTTACAGCTGGGGTGTCAAAACCCACATATATTATATTAATTGCTGTTTAGCCTTGTATGTTTGACAAGCAGAACATCTGTGTTTAGATAATACAGGCCTGTGATAGGCTTAGAGGCACCCTGTCAAACATTTTGGAGATTTATTCTCTGATGCAAGAAAGATCAAGCACAGTGGTAAACTGTGCCTCTGCAAATCCCTGATACACAGGCAAAACCAGTAGGTTCAGTGACCCCCTAGAATGGACCAAGCTCTGCAGTGCTTGCATCTCTGCTTGTGTACCTGGGCGCTGTTTTGAGGATCCCCAGCTGGTGGAGTAACAGAAATAAACATACTCTGTCTATTTTGTTGATATTTTTATGTTTGTTCCTGCATCCTGCCTCTGCTGTCTCACACAAAGGTAAATGGTATCTTGGGCTCCTTAGACAAAGCACTGCCAGCAGGTCAAGGGTTGTGCTGTACTCAGCACTGGTGACACCAGTCCTAGAGCGTTGTACCCAGTTCCAGGCTCCCCAGTAAAGGAGAGACATGGACATACCAGAGAGAATCTAAGCAAGAGCCACGAGGATATTTAAGGGACTGGAGCATCTTTGCTATAGGGAAAGATTGAGACAGCTGGGACTGTTAAGTCTGGAGAAGATGAGGTGCAGACGGAATCTTACACTGTATATGAATACCTGAATAGGCGATGCAAAGAAAACAGAGACAGCAGTGCCCAGTGACAGGACCAGAGAAAATGGGCCCACACTGAAACACAGGAGGTTCCCTCTGAACATCAGAAAACAATATTTTACTGTAGGGTGACTGAGTACTGGAACATACTGCCCAGAGAATGTGTGGCTCTCACATCTTGCATATATTCATTGTCTTGACACAATCGAGAGCACCTGGTTCCAGGCAGTGTTACACAGATGTGGAGAGTGGGACAGAGGACTTCTGAAAGTCCCTTTCAGCCTCAAACTTTCTGTGATTTTGAAGTTCTCTGAAACAGCCACTCACCTTTCTATTATGTGAGGCTACAGAGCACGCTGTAGAGAAAACCATGAACTGATTTCATCAGAATCAGATGAAACTCTTTTCATCAAGATTAGTTAGCTTTGGACAAACACCTCTAGTCATTTTTTTCATCCCAAAAATATGTTTCTCTCTCTATCAGTGCAATTCTATTAAAACAGGGTTGTCCACGGCACTTGACAAGCTCTTAGTTCTAAACCTTAAAGGCTGTGAAACATTGAGGTGTAAGTTAACACATGGCGTAAGTGTTGCTGAGACATTAGCTCATATAGTCTGTGCTTTGGGTAAAGGGACTGAGAGCTGAGGTATCTTCACACCAGGATGTCACTCTAGTTTATTCAGGCTGGTCCCTAATAGGCTCAAGGAATTTAGTTTATCTGATAGCCTGTAGCTTCTGATAATCCCAGTACTCTCATACTGCATAAATGTACTGTGTGACAACAGTTTACTAAAGTTTTATTTTCTGTTGAATCTATCAGTACTTGTGTCCATGTATTCCTTTCATTATCGATGGCTAAAATCTAATGAATATATATGTAACTCAATGTCTACCCTCATCTTTCTAAAAATTCTCTCCTCAGAATGGTGTCCAGTGCTATCTTTAATGCGCAAGGGGTTTCTCCTTGTATTTCTGATGCAGATTTATACCCCACTCCTGTATCTCTAAAAGCTTCTAATCTCACTCTTGCCAATGTCACAGTTATCTGTTTCTTCCCTCTTCATGGCCATGCTGTTTTATTTTGCTCTCTGCTTTGTCTCTGTGGAACAGAAATTCAGGGTTATTTCAGGTATTTCAGGTTTCTTTGTTTTTTTTTCTTTTTTTTCTTATCTTCCAGGCTTTTTCCACATGCCATTAACTCACTGTCTATATCATTTTTCTAAACCCCATATTTTACACTACAATTTACTTGATAAAATATATCCAGTGGTATACAGCAATCCATCCAGTGATGGATTAGATTGTGCTTTACCATCTAAGTCAATGCAACTTCACACTTCTTAGTCATCTCTTCCCCTTGATTAGACTTGAGTCCTCCATGCCAGAAGAAATGCTCAGAGCATTACAGCCAGAGTTTTGTGACTCCGTTTTCTATCACTCTGAAGCTGTCAGACAGGAAAGACACTTCATCCACCAACATTGAACCACCGCTTTGAATTTAAGCTCTTTGCTTTTCTGTATTGTTCAGTAACTTGCCTTAGCTGAATCATCTCTTTTCTCCCAAACTTTCATCCCTTTTCTAAAACTGTTGGGGTCTGTCTATATCTGTATGCTATTTAGTGTTTGAAATAATCTCCCACTTTCTGTGGATCAAGGATCAATATGCCTTTCAAATTCTTTTTTAAAACCTACTTCTTTTGCCCATCCTTTCATCAGTGTCAATTTTGAGTAATCTGCCTACTAATACATCTCTATTATTTAACATCCTGTATCTAGAATCTAGATTTCAGACCATATGATAATCTTTAAACCATTTATTTTAAGCATGTGTACCCACACAATCTACTTATGGCTATTTTAAAACCTGAGCTCTACTCTCTGAATTTGTCAGCCTCATTCTAAGTTAAACTTTCCTTTTCCTTCAGACCAGTTTTTACTTCCCTGCTGCCAGTGACAGCGAACATCCTGCCTGACAGCCTTAAATGTTTTATATGTATATTCAGGCTTTCACCAAGGCGGACAGTGAGTCTGGCTGGGAGTCTGTCTGAGCCCTATGGAATAGCCTATCCATTATAATTCTCTAGTAAACTACTCCCTATAGATCGAATCTACATCACAATTTAGAATTTGGTTTTTTAATTTTGTATAAGAAAACCACGGCCCATGCAAAATATAATAATAACCATGTAAAAACCATGTAAAAAAATCTGCTTTCTTTGGGACTTTTTACTTTTTTTTTTTCTGAAAGTGTTTCCTTTGCAACTTTATAAAGATAACTGAATGCAACCCTTGAGGTATTGTGTGGAGCCTTCCAAAAAAAAAAAAAAAACTGAAAAACACATTGGACAAGCATTAAGAACTGCAAGTAAAGCAGTTCACTAGCAGACTGGTGGAATGGTATGTCACTGAGGAATGAAGTGGCTGCTTCTGAGTGTCTCAGTCAAACCATGGATTTCAATAAAGATCACAGGGGTTTTAGTTATCCAATCATGTTATTTTTGTATGTTATCTCATATAATAATGTGGCAGTGGATTAGCTCTACCTCTTGGAATATGGACTCTGCAGTGGCAGGTAAAGCTACATGTCTTATTTGGAAATGTTAAAATATAAAAATAATTCAGATGCCATTTCTGACAGCCATCAGTGCCTCTGCAAATAAGCAACTTTTTTTGAGCTACTGGGGCACAGCACTCAAGCAGACCAGAATATAATACAAAGATGACCTTGTTGGTCCATCCCTGTACAGCTGTAGATAGAAGCAGATTCGCTGTACTTGTTAGGTAAGGCTAAGTCCTTAACTTGTGTTGGCATCCTTAAGGGTAAAGTAACATCACAGGGCCTTTTTCTGTATCTGTTTCTGGAAATATGTCAGGAAAGCAAACAATAATCTCTGAAAGCAGGACAAAGCACAAATCCCTAGTATTATCAGAAAGTGATGAAGAATTAGAATGGATCAAATATGAAATGGTTTACCACAGTGAGTATGCAAGAATGTGGCCTAAAAAATTATTCTACAGATGGCAAAAAATCTTTTACTCTGAAAAGAGGAAAATAAGGAAAAAAATCTTCCTTTATGTAATTTTTTCCTCTTGGGAATAGCCATAATGAAATCCAAGTTGAAATTTGTTTTAAAATTTAAATAGACATAAATTTAAATAATTTAATTTTTTGGCTTCAAGGACTTAGTTTATTAACAACAGACTCTTTCTGAATGGTCATTTGGGATTTACTTTTATAAAAATGTTAAAATTCTTCTGATGCTACAAATTCTGCATGAGAAAACCTCACACAGTGTGAAAATAAATTTTTAACCTTTTACACAGCTTTCACACCTTTGTAGATCCTATAAAGAACAGCCTCTACACACTGTAAAGGTATACCATTGCATTTTTCAGCTCACTACCTCTTCACTGTGTATCATTTTAGTAAGTCAAAGGAATTATAATTTCACATTACCATTTAAAACTGCACATGTATGTCTGATAGGAACACATACGTCTAGAGACTGAGGAAAGCAATACATCTCATTTAGAAAGGAAAAGATTTATAATTCATACATGTCAATTAATTATTTTGTTTAACTGCTTAATGCCAGATTTATGAAACAAATTGCATTTATACCATCCTGATAGCTACTTAATTGTGCATGAATAATGAAGGCATAAAATCTTCAAGCAAAGCTGTGCGTTCAGAATTGAATTATGAATTGAAGCCTTTTCTTCAATATAAAAGTCAAACACTTTTAGTAGTGGTGAATATTCTGCTCAAATGTCTTAAAGAACACCAGGGGTCTCACTGCAGGAAGTTCTGAGACTATTTTTCAAAAGGTGACAGACATTACCTGCAAAAAAAAAGGCAAGATTTACTTTTTTTTTCTGCGCAAATTTCACTGGTGCAGCGTTCCACAAATCAATCCAAAGATTGGACACAGAGATGCAAGAGGCAGCAGCTCTGGGAAGAAGTAAGGAATTCTGCATTGTACGTATGTGTGATTCTGGGTGTGTCCTGAGCTAAATGCTTACAGCACAAGGATGCCAAGCAGCCCCTTCAGACAAACTGGCTGGGGGGACTGTGTCGGGAGGTCTGTGCTGAGGAACGAGCTGGGGGCTGGCAAAGGCGAGCCCGCGCTGCCACCTCGTGTCAGCAGTGGGGTCAGAGCCTCCTCCGTGACGGGCTCTACCGGGGCGCGCCCCCCTTGCGGCGTCCTTCCCTTCCGTGTCTTTACTTGCTACGGACCTACCAATAGATCTGATGAACAAAAAACCCTCTCTGGCACAATGGTTAGCTTTCAGCTGTTTCCCCGTATTAAACAGTGATGTAATGGCTTTGTGAGAAACTAGCCCGAGGAATGCAGATGTCCTCTGAGTGATGACTTACTGTGCTCTCCTCTTTCTGTACATCAGTTTTAGTCATGACAGTCTTATGATCTTCTAGCCTCACCTATGTAATTCCCTCTATTTTTATTCTTAATCCAACATGGGAATTATCTAATACAGTATGACCAGCAAATATAGTTCTAAGTCTCTTCCTCACCCTTGGGGACTTCAAACAGGCAGCTCAGAGGAAAGATGGGGGACCTGTGTAACAACACAGTCCAGCCAGCAAATATGACATATGCATTCATCCTGTGACTGAAAAAACCACATTTATTTATTTCCAAGTTTTTCAAAAAAACCCAATCAATAAGGTTTAGAGCTAAGTCCCTGACAATGACTGCAAGCACTCTAACCCAGATTACCTCCATTTTCAATAGTCAGGATAGTTAATGCCTCTGTCTGAGAAGTGTCAGTATTTAATTCATCCAATGATCCTCTGATTGTTTTTTAAAAGAGCGTAGTGGTTTGAAAATCAGTAATTGTACTGTGAGAAGAAGAAGGGAGAGGGCAGGGGAGAAGAGAGGGGGTGGGAAGTGGCAGGGAAATAAACAAAAATGAAACCCAAATTGTAATTGTAACACAGTCTTTTCTAAAGCAGGGGCAACCTTCAGTTCCACAACACCCTGCTGGAATCCACAGACAACTAGCAACCATAGTGTTGTCACAAGGAGTTGCAGGGGTATAGGGAGGCCTAGTGTTTGGAAATTCATGTCCCTAAAAGCTCCTTCCTGAGGTTTATTTTCAATGTCCTTAGATATTAAGAAAAGAAAAATCCTCTATGTAACTTAAAATAATATCTAAACTGGGGTTTTCATCTTCAGAATAATCTGGCTTCTGTAATTCAGCCCATCCCAAATAAAGACAGACAAAAATCTATATTGTTACTGATTCCTTTTTCTTTCTTCATGCAACCTGTAAATCGGTTTTATTCTCAACATAGTGAATATAAAAACATTCTGTGTACAACCAGCCTCCATTTACTGCAGTTCATATAGATTCCTAGCAGTTAAACATTTGCATTACTAATATTTGATATATTTACCTCCTGGTTCTCCAAAGTCTAATGGACTCATATTTTATACTGTTAAATATTCAGTTTGGCAAAACAAATACATATTGAATTTTTTGCTTGGTAGGTTTTTTGTTATTAGGACAGAAAATTTTCTATATGACATGACAAATCATTTATGAAACTCCTAATATGGCCAATTTTGTATCAGTGTAGATGTTCAACACTTCAGAATTGAACCATTGCATGTGTAGTGCTTTTTACTATTTCACACAGGCTAGCTTTAAAGTCTCCATTTGTATATAACTTCTGTATATTAAATCTGTTTGAAAAATCATGAATTGCTATGGAAAATTGTCAAAATATGAGTAAGAATATAAACAATAATCTTATAATCTATTGTTTTGGTAATAATCCCTCAGAGTTTGGGCAGTGAGATCTTTAGTTTGTGGCCAAATCTTGTTCAAACACATGCAGTCCTACATGTTAGTGCTAAGGTTAGTGCTTACGATTTGGTAGACAAGAACAGCATTCATTTTGTTTTAAAGTGACTAAAATGAATATGCAACATTGTGATATGACTAGACAGTCCTCTTTCTTGATCTTGAACAGAGGTGCTGAATGGCTTCTCTATGCCACCCTTCTCTATGCCACCCTTATTTGATTTATCTAATAGGGTTGGTAAGGATTTCCCAATACTCTGCTTAGACGTGTCTGGTCTAAGGCAGAAACCCACCTTTCCTCTGAAGATGGAAATGATACCTCCACTGAGAGTTTTTCCATTCTAGTACAGAGGCCCAAGGCTAAGGGATGTTGAACAGTCTTGCTACTGCTTTTTCACTTCAAGGAAGGTACTCGTGCCTGTAAGCTCTGATATACAGAATTCTTCTATAGGTAACAACACTGAGTCATGCAATTTCATCCTTGCCTGTTGGCCTGACCTGTCTTTGGGAGGATACACAGGTACATAGGGAAACAATGCACAGCATCATCTCTAGCCACCAAGTTGGGATCTGAAAGTTAAGCATAGCAAACTAAACTGTTGATGGACTCCTGCCACAGTGACATCATAAGCTCACCCTAAAATGGGTATGACAGAGGGCATGTGCTTTTTCCTTTCTGACACACAAAAAAAAGGGAATCTTAGTTTATAGTTAAGATTGTATATTGAACCTGAAGATGACAACAATTAAATGAAATTAATTCTGCCTGAAAGTGTAGTCTATGTATGTTTGAAGGGATTTGATACATCTGAAGGCAAGTTTAGTTGTTATCATGCTTATCAGGTGGAACACTCTTGTAATACTGTGATTTTTTTCCTAGGTGGCAGTATGCAGTTCTTCACGAGACACAACTTGAAATATTTTGATAAAATGAGATGCTTGCGGAAACGATCAGCAGTGTCGTTCTTAGGAGTCCTTGTTGTTTGCTTGCTGTTCATGAACTTATACATTGAAGATGGTTATGTTTTGGTAAGTTGTTAAGAAGTGATCCTGGAAAAACAAACAGGATACACCCTAGTGAAACAGTAAATTTCATAATTCTTTCAATTTCCCCTGTTGGGGTACCATTAGCAGTGAAGTATCCTCCAAGTGTGTCCTTTATGATGAAACCATCTTCTTAATATATACTGTAGACAGTGTGCATCAGTTAGACCCTAACAGTCCTTTTCACAGAAGTAAATATCTCACTGTTTGTTGGAAGTATGGGAGATAACGAATGTAGTAAAACATGAAGATATCTCCATGAGGTGTCCTTTGAGTCAAAATATCCTCTGTATTCTCCATACTTCTTAATTTTAATGTTGATTTCCCTTAATTTTAATGTTGAAGATAAACTACAGCTGAACTATTTGTGTGAGCTGAGAGCTCGTTTTTCAGTATACACTGCAAATCTCACCTCTGAATACTGCATTAAAAGCTATTATAGAAATAAAATTATAAAAGAAAATTTACACCTATTCCATCTACTTTAAGCTCCTTGCATAAATAATTTCATTTTAGTGGGTTTAATTTGTGTTTTTCTTATATTTTGTAATTTAGATATAAATAAAAAAATTGCTTAGATTTGAGTCTGACAGGTTCAGTGCTACAGCATTAACAATTAGACATAAATGAAACTTAATGTAAGTTTATGATTTTGAAAAAAATTATGCAAATATTGATGTTAGGAATTTCAACAAATAAGCTGCCAACAACAGAACATAACTCTATCGTTTATACGTAACTTAGGGGTGTTTCAGTGCTGAATGCCAAGTAAGCCCTGGAGACTTGATTAATGGATTGAATTTCCAGTTCTTTGGAGATTGGACTGGGCCCAGTAAAGAACATGGTGGCTGAAAAACTAGACCTTGCAAATAGTAAAATGACTAAACTGAATTTGTTATGTTGTGATATGATTAGATAGTCCTGTCTTTATCTTGAATTGAACAGGGACAGCATGGGTTTGCCAATATTCTGAACGGTGAATTCTGATCTCGTTTGCATCTGAAAAGAAACATAATAGTATGTCAAGAAGTGTAATACACAAGTAGTAAAATACTTATTTATCAGAACCATATACATTCCTAATGTATACATTCCTAATTCCTACATATACATTCCTAATTATTTTAGTTTAAAATACTTTAATTATAAAATTAAACAGTAACTCTAAAAGTATTGTAAATATTTACGATATCAATACTAAGCTAGTACTTTTTTTAGCCATTGAAAAGATAATCCATGCTTGTAGCATGTAACTCCATTGCAGACATATTTCTTTGTCTAACACTAAGGTTTTGCACTCTTTTATTTATTTAGCATTTCTTGGTTATGATTAAATTTGACCTGGCTTATCACATTTTTTTTTTCTAGTGGCATTTTCCCTAATGTTTCTTCTCTGTTCACTAATTGCTTCAAAGTCCCCCAGATGTTTCTGAAAGTGCTTTTATTATCACTGCTAATGGTGTTCCTCTTGGCTTGTTTTTGAAATCTTTTCCCGTCCTATTTGCCAGCTCCCCAGATGGCTCCATGTCTAATTCTTAATTTGCTCTTTTTCCCCCCACCTCTTTTATAAATTCTCTTTCATTGCTTCTCTCATCACAGTTCTGGCATGTTTACATTCATGTAGCTCTCAGCCAAGTCTCTTGCCAAGTCTCCTGAGAGTTCTTCCAGGTCTCTTGATACCTTTATGGTCCATCAAGTGTTTTTTGAGTGTGTTAGGATGTTGACTTTTTAGCTTATTTATTTAGTTTTATTTTCAAATTTCCTGACCCTCTCTGACAGCTCCAAACACACCATGTCTGGAGTGTTTTCTCTGCTGAGGTAAAAGATGAGCAATTTCAGCATTTGTGGTGAGGAGAAATATACTTGGGGAAAGCTTTTGAGGACAGCAGGCTAACAAGTTTCCCTCAGGGAATGAGAATCTGAAAGTCCTCAGAGCCCCAAGAGCTCTTTGAATTGCAGCCAATCTCCTGCTGGACTATCTTCTAAAGGCAACTGGTAGAAGGAAGACAACTGACCCAGAATTCTTTCCAGTCTCAGGCAGCAGGCTGTGCAAGGGGTTGTGGGACTGGTGTCTCTGGCACCAGATGTAAGACAAGTGGTCTTTTTCAAAATGTTAGAGTATTAAAATGAGATTCATTTTGGCAAATCTTAAGAAGGGAGAAGATAAACTTTCTGGTTTTGCTCAAAGAGTCTCACATGTCCAGAGAATCCCTTCACTGTTTTCTGCAGGGCATTTGTAGCAGAAATGGAAAGGGCCCATGTGGCAAAATAGCTGAAGTATGTTGGGTAGAGGTTATGCAGTTATGCAGTGCTGATAAGTGTGTATTAGAAAAGCAGTTTAAGGTGCTTCATCTGCAGCTATGAACTACATTTGATCAAGTATCTTGAAGGAGTACTAAGCAAATATATATCAGATATCACAATATGCACAAGGGGAGTTTCATACCTATTCAGAGCTGTAAGTGAATGGTAAGTGAAGCTTGTGTTCTGCACTCTTCTGTGAATACTAATCACTATTTTGGGCACTGTGCAAAGAATAGCACCATTGTAGTGGACACAGCATCCTTAGCAGAGCAGAGTATCTTCATAAAGTGTGGAGAACCCTGGCACATTATCCTATGGCACCCACATGAAACTCCCAGCCAACACTGGAATGTAAGTTAGAGGTTAGTTAAGAGATGAAAGCCAAAACCATTACAGAAGAAGCTTGAGAAGAAAACCAAGGAGAGTTAATCAAACTCTTCATCTTCACTGACCTCTACGTAGTAGTCAGAGATAGAAGAAAGAGATTTTAATCGTTGGAAAAAATCCAGATTTCAGTTTTGCCTGTCATTCAACAAAGGAATGAAATAGCAACTATTAAAAAGAAATGTTAGCCACAAAAGGCATTTATTAAAGAGGGGGAAAAAAAGGGAAAATTTTTGTGGTCAGTTTAAATATCTTGCTTGTTAAAATCAAAACACTTTCTTCTGACATTGTCTATTTCTAAACATTTTATGTAGCAAAACCTCAGCAGAATAAGTTTCCATTTCAAAAACTTATGAAACAAGGAATTTTGTTGCTCCATTCTGGAACCCATTCTGGACACAATGTTTTGATATTAAGGAAAGGGTTTTTAAAAAAAGGAAAGTTTTGGACCAGCCCTTTTCCTTTTCCATCTGACATTTTTCATGGAAAATCTCCTTAAGTTTGGGTGTATTTTCTTCCTAGATCATTGAGTTACATTTTAATCTTGAACCTGATCATCAAACTTGGTCTCGTAATTTATGAGCAAATGCAAAGTGGCACATAAGCACTAGAAAGAAATTACTCAAGAGACACTGCAGATCAGAAGAGCATAACAGTGCAGGTAGATGTCCCTGGATGGCTGCCAAAGATCTTTACTAAGCTCAGAAGTGGATTATTTACTACTTTTATGCAAGAAAAACAATGAACTTAAAATGAATGTAAGATTAGTTTACAGAAACATTTCTTTGTGCTATGAAATATATTTTTGACACATTTTTTAATATTTATGCCATTAAATATGAGTGCTGTTTACTGTGTCTGTGGTTGTTCTTTTTAGCAGTAGTACTATTACCACACAATGCTCCCATTTAATGACAGATCAGGAAGTTTTAGTGCATTAACATACTGCATATATCAAAAGAAATACATGTGTCTGTCATCAGCCTAAAATCAAACCAGGGAAATTAAATAAACTTTCCTACTTTTAAATTCAGTCTACATGACCTGTTAGATTATTTGCCCTTTTTGTAAGGACTAAGGAAGAGATTTTCCCTGAGGCCCAAGTGACCTTATAGGTAGGGCACTACCGATGAAGCCATTCTTTCCCTTCTGTGCCTTTACTCTGACTAGGGAAGTGTCTTGGAAGAAAAAACTGAAGAAGGAGGTAGGAAGAGGGGGCATGGGTGATGAATGTACCTTTTGACTATACCATCAAAAAGTGTTCACCAAATTCAGAGAAAATTTTGCTGTCTGCATGATCACATGCATTTCTTCTTATCACAAACCTGAGTCAAAGCTACTCAGAAAAATGACAAAATGAGCCAGTGCCAGGATCTGGATTTGTCTTTCATTTGCAGCAGTTTTGGTGGATTTTTTAATCACTGAAAACATTTTTTTTAAATCTCTCCTGCTTCTATATCTGGGGAAATTATCGTATCCATTTCTGACTGATGTTTTCTTATCCCTCTTTTGAATACCACAGTATTTGTTAACCAATAATTTAATGTTTTCTACCTTTCCAGAGTTTTATGCAAAGTATTTTTTTTTCTTTTCCTGTCACTGTAATCTGAAGGCTTATGGTAGATTTTCTGTAGCCAAAAATGTATGATATTCAGTAATGCTTGTTGGTTTGGGATTTTTTTGGTTTTTTGTTTGGTTGTTGTTTTATAAATGAGGTGACATCTACATGCTTTCACAAAAGCTGACAGTGAAAAATGTTATTGTTGGAAACCTGCCTGTCCATGTTTCCTCTCTAGCTGGCATTCACAAATGTGTTTCTCTCTGTCTCTCTCCCTTTTCTGTTCCTTTTGTTCTTCTGCTAATAGGAAGGGGACAAGCAAATAATCAGAGAAACAGCCACACACCAGCTCAACCCAGAGCGTTATGTTCACAGTTTTAAAGATTTGTCTAATTTCTCAGGATCTATAAACATTTCCTATCGCTACCTAGCTGGCACACCTTTGCCAAGGAGAAGTAAGTAGCTTCAATTTGAATGTTACAAAATAAGGTAATTTTAAAAGGGGTGAAATCCATATAGTCCCTGTGGTATTTCTAGGCAAGAGGGGCTGAGTTAAGCAGTGACAATCTCAAGAGAGTTAGTGGCACAGCTATCATAGGCTGGTCTAGAGTGGCTGCTGGCTGCTAGTCTGGACCTAGCAGTGATAGCCCCACAGTGTGAGAACCTTCTGACCAACTACCTGACTTGTAGATATCCTGCAGGCAGCCCCTGGGTGGTCTGTGTGAGCATACTTCTCCGGATCTCCTCCCAGGCAAGAGGAAGATGCTTTAGAAAGCAGAAGCAAGGCACATGCTGGTGGTGTTCTGCAACCACTCTCTGAGACCATACTGTTAATCTCTGTATAAGTGGTAAATCCAATCTTATGTATGCTTGACATCACATAGATACACCCTTCAGGTCCACTGTCCTACCAGCCCAGCAGCTGCAAATGGACCTCCTTGTTCCTTTAGCTGTGCTAACAAAGGAGCTGAACTGTGCTATTATCGGGACAGTAAAGGAGGATTCTTCTAACAGCCATCTGCAGATGGACTATTTACTTATTCCTATTTCAGACATGGTTCAAGATTTTCCTCTAAAAGTGAAATATGGCCTTACCTAGCCTGTAGACAGGTGTCCTTTGGGTTCCAAATCAATCATTTCTCATATATAAACAAGGCTCTGAAGTCCAAGACCAAAAAGTAAAATAAAATAATGTGTGAGTTATAGAAAGCTATAAAGTTTGTTCAAATTAGATTTGAAAATTTTGTGGCTCTGTAGGCAGTGTAAACGACTTCTGGGGGTTGTACTTCACTGTACAACTGCATTTTGAGCAGATTTAAACCTCAAGGGAAACCCTGAATCACTATTAGAGCAGTCTTTTACAAACAACTATATTTTTAAGAAAGTTGGGGTGGGTTCAACTTAAGTACACCCTGTCAATTACGAAGCCTTAATGTTTTTTTACATCAGAAGTTACAAAAATAGAGATATCTTAGCAAATATCTGAAAAAAAACCTCCTGATTTGGAATGCTGGTAAAAATTCAATGATAGTGACTACAAAACAGCAGAGATGAAATTTCTTCCCTTATAAGATATATCTCTGTCTAGAAAGAATGAACAGCATTAAAAACTATTTGTACAAGCAAGGAGAGAAGTTCTCTTCTACTTTAAAATAGTATCTAAATTGCATCTTGCAAGAGAGTGTTCCCTGTAAAATGCTCAATGAGTCCTGAAAGAGGGTTGGAAGAAAAACTGCTAGTAAGGAAAAACTAGACAAATTCACCTGAAAATGAACATGCTGAGAAAAAAATTATCCATGCAAAATTCATAAAACTGTGAAGTTATGCATAGATGTAACTAGACATTTAGAGGGCTTCAAAAGATAAAAGTGCTGCATTTAGTAGTTCCTTGTTTTCAAAATATGGTGTGAATAAGCCCCTCATAATACCCCCATAATCCCCCTTCTTTTAGCATATTTACAGCCTTATCATTGTATATGTGGTTTCATCTACTAAGCATATATGTACACATTGCTTTGGCTTTTGTCCACAAGGTGCTACTACTGGCAGTAAACAAGCAAATGTTTAACACAATAGTCTCCATATGTCTATTTGCTTGCAATATCATACTTCTTAATGAAAAGGCAATAAAGGTCCTTTATTGCATGCAACTTACTAAATTCACATACCAAATTTCTCAGTCTTCACCATTCACGAGGTTTATTAATATAAACACAGCTCTGGAGAATATCTTTGTGATGAAATCTTTTCCAATATCAGATACTCAGTTTTTGTTTGATTTGTCTTTTGTACAGGGTATCTTACAATTGGACTATCCTCTGTAAAACGGAAAAAGGGAAATTACTTGCTTGAGACCATCAAGTCCATATTTGAGCAGTCAAGCTATGAGGAACTCAAAGAAATTGCAGTGGTAGTACAGCTGGCAGATTTTGACTCAGCCTGGTGTGAAGGGATGGTCCAGGATATTTCACAGAAGTTTGCACATCATATAATTGCGGGCAGATTAATCGTTATTCATGTCCCTGAGGATTACTATCCTGTACTGGATGGCCTTAAGAGAAATTACAATGACCCAGAGGACCGTGTGAAGTTTCGATCGAAACAAAATGTAGATTATGCTTTCCTTCTAAACTTTTGTGCTAATCTTTCTGACTATTACGTGATGCTAGAAGACGACGTTCGCTGCTCAAAGAATTTTTTGACTGCTGTTAAGAAAGTAGTTACCTCACGAGAAGGATCCTACTGGGTGACTTTGGAATTTTCCAAGCTGGGGTACATTGGAAAGCTTTACCATTCTCATGACCTACCACGCCTGGCACATTTTCTGTTGATGTTTTACCAAGAAATGCCTTGCGATTGGCTGCTCATCCACTTTCGTGGGCTGTTAGCTCAAAAGGAAGTGATACGTTTTAAGCCATCTCTGTTCCAGCACATGGGGTACTACTCATCTTACAAAGGAGCTGAAAACAAGTTAAAGGATGATGATTTTGAAGAGGAATCATTTGATATTCCTGACAACCCACCTGCAAACTTGCACACCAATATGAATGTATTTGAAAACTATGAGGCAAGCAAGGCTTACAGCAGCATTGATGAGTACTTCTGGGGCAAAGCTCCTTCTACTGGAGACTTCTATGGGATTGTATTTGAAAAGCCCATTAAAATCAGTAAAATTAAAGTTGTCACTGGAACTGAAGATCGGCAAAATGACATTTTACATCATGGGGCCCTGGAAGTAGGTGAAAAGATTGTAGGCAGTAAAAAAGGGAGACAATGTACTACTTACTTGAGACTAGGGGAGTTCAAAAATGGGAATTTTGAAATAACAGATGTAGAGCACAAAGTTCTGTTTGATATTAACTGCATGAGAATACTTGTTACTAAAAGTCAAAAAGAATGGCTGATCATTAGGAGCATTAGTGTCTGGACTTCTCAAACACCAAATCAATAAAGCAAGGACACCTGGGAAGGTAAAGAGTGCATACAATCATCTGGGTCACAACTGGTGCCATTCCCCAGAAATACAGACATTTCCAGCTCTTCACTAGAGACACAAAAAATGTGGGGAAATAACAAGTAAAGCAATTTATTTTTTACCAGTTTGGTCAGGCAATATGCAAACATTTATTTGTTGAAAATTTTGAATTTTATAGAATACAAAAAGTTCTCAAAACTCTCTTGAGATCTTTAAACCCTTTTTTATTATTATTTCTCTGTAAGAGAGATCCTGTGGACAATACAGAACAAAAAAAACCCCCATCTTATAATTGCCAAAAACTTTAAATCTATGACCAGTATATTGTGAAAAGAAATTGGATTGCACTTTATGCACATAAAAATTTAAAATCTTATGGTAGTATGAGTTTGTACTGTAGTTGGTAATGTGTTTCTTTTCCAGGCAATTGTGACAAGGAAATCTGTCCTGAAACTGGCAGTTTACTTCTGAGCACTGTAAGAAAATAACGTGGCTAGTCATTGCAACTTCTTGTCAAAAGGGAATGTATAAAATTATGAATCTGACATGACAATTATGTAAAAAATAGATAATTGCATCTGTTATTCTGTCTCAACAAATATCCTTTGTTCTTTTTCCTGGGTCTTTTCGCTGAAACGAGCACTACTTGGATTCTATATTACTTAAGGGACCAATTTACTCTCCTTACTTTTTCAACTCACACTAAGCAAGCCTTCTGCTTGAGTACCAATTGTCGCTATCAAACCCAGGTACCTCAAGGGCAGCACTGCTCTCTTAGACAGGCCTCTAAACAGATCTCAGCTTCAACATTTTTTGTTCCTTCATGATATGGAGAACTCCCCCTGAGAGATTTGCACATAGATGAATACTACAGCATGGTTTCTAAGGATTGTCATGCCTTCCATATCTACATGTCCAGTTCATGTATGATACAAATGCAAAGTGTACCGGGTTAATCAGTTCAGTCTGAATGTAATCTCCATTCTGTCCTGGGTGATCCATAGTCAATAGAAGACACACAAAGTGAAGAATCCTCATTCAATGAGAAATTAATATGTTTCTGAATTGGGGATTTTTGGAGTGTTTTGGTTTTGGGATTTTTTAAGTTTTCTAATTCTGATTGTGTTAGTCTTGTAGACATCTTCCCACTGCCTCTGATTATTTATTATAAACATATTTTTCCTGACGTTAGACAATGAGCAGAAAAGTTCCCCCAGTCTGTATGACTTCAGTGTTAGCTCTGGGCTTCTAGTGCATCACACAGGGAGGCTGTATAGCATATGATTAGTACTATATGTATACATTTAGATTAACAGAATCTGTGGAGGTTTTTCCTCTAAGAAATTCCCTAGATTGTCTGAGTAGAGACACTAAGAAATACATGAGTAGCAAGTGTGACGGAGATGAACATTGTACTGTCAATCTCATGAATACTATGGTTATCATCTGATTGCATCTAGGGGATTTGGTTAAACCTGGAAGGCAAGAATTAAATTTCAAGAATGCTTGCACTGACAAAGAGTGAACTAGCTACTGGATGAGTACATACAAACCTAACAAGTATATTTCAGAAGGATAAATTATGTTTAAAATCTACACAAAACATCAATGCAATTGATTGTCCTTGTTCATAAATCTAGATAAAATCAGATCCAGGTTTGGAAAATCACCCAATACAGAGGTAAGGTACATTGTCAAATAAATCTTCTGATATATGCTTCTACATAATTCAGAAAAACATCTTTTTCTCAAAGAAAGTCTTTATTTCTTTGTTCCTTAATAGATACACCTAAAACTCTGCTTTTTATATATGTATCTTCAATAAAATAGATTAAAAGTGCCATACATGTTTGACTTGAAAAGGAAAATAAAACCCTTTTTAAAAAAAAAAATCCAATACATGCTAATCTTAAATTATTATAAATACTTATGAAGGACTTGCTTTTTAATATTGATATTCTATGTTTCAAAAATAATTAGTTGGTAATTAGTTATTAATCAATCCCTTTTTTTTAATAAGCTGTCATTCTTCTATTTTTCCTTTTATAAAATCAGAATGGTTTGGGTTTAAAAAGACCCAACAGATCATCTAGTTCCAACCCCCTGCTATGGAGAGGGCTGTCTTCCACTAGACCAGGTTGCACAGAACCCCATCCAGACCAGTACTGAGCACCTCCAGGGATGGAGCATCCACAACTCCTTCGGGCAACTTGTTCCAGTGTCTCATTGTCATCACAGTAAAGAATTTCTTCCCAAGAACTATTCTAAACCTACTCTCCTTCAGCTTCAAGCCATTCCCCCTTGTCCTGCCACTACATGTCCTGGTAAAAAAGTCCCTCTCCATCTCTCTTGTGGGCTCTCTTTAATACTATAATGTGCTATAAGGTCTCTACAGAGCCTTCTCTTCTGCAGCTGAACAAGCCCAACTCTCTGAGCCTTTGCTCACAGCAGAGGTGCTCCAGCCCTCTGATCATCTTTGTGGCTCTCCTCTGAATTCACTTGATCATTTGACCATTAATTTTTAACTCATTAACTTTCCTTGATCCTTAACTATTAAGGCCAAAACAAACATTACTAGGTTACTTTTATTCAGAAATGCAGTATGTCTGAAGCAATCTTCTAAATTAGAATTGAAAATACACTCAGTCTCAAGATTTCAAATACTCTTGTAATCAAAACCATAGATAATGTGAATGGTTAGTGCAAACTAAATGCTCTCAACAAAAGCCAAACTAATTTAAATGGTATTTTTGAATTACAAGCTGAACAAAACTGCTTTCCTTTTCAAAATAACATTAGTAATGAGTCTCATCTTTGGCATAATGGCTTAGCAGCAAGATCTTTCATCTGGTTGTTACCAGTCTTAGGAGATCAAACCCACAAATGCTCTCAGAGAGAGCTTTCCTTGGCTGTGGATACTGGTAAGTGCTAAGAATGAGAGGCATGCACCATTCTTACTGTTGAATTTGAGCTGACTTGGAAAAAATTATTAACAATATGCTTATTCCAGGAGAGTCTAGAATTCAGTTGTGAAAGCTAATGTTTTGAGCACTCACTGTAGGGCATCCATCTTCTCCTTCATTGAATGCATATTTTATCCACCACATTCACATGAAAAAGGTTATTAGATTTTGGAAGAAAAAAAAAAAAAAAAAAGAAGCCATAAAATCAGTGGTAACTGGTTTTCAGGCATATTTCAAAAAGATATATTTGAAGACATGGCTTTTTTCATGTGCTAGGAAAAGTGATTGTCTTCTGCAAGGAAAATATTTAATCAGACATTTATACAGCTGGTGACCATATGACTGAGTTGTCTTTCAGGTGTTTTTCACCTGAATAATCATCACATCATAACATTACCAGGCACTGAAGTGAGACTGAGACACCAGTAGTTTCCACAAATACTGAAAATATTGCTCTGTGGTCTGGACAGTGATGGATCTCTTCTGAACTTACCTACATATATTGTTCCCATTATTCTTTAGGATTCCTCACTGTATAACATAGGGAATTCTTGGGAAGTAAAATACTATTCACTGCAAATTAAAAGAAAGGAGCCCTTACTGAAGAATAAACAAACCCAGGACATGACAATTTTCAGGAAAACCAGTTTTAGAATATTTAAGATAACTACTATGATAAGAGTAATTCACTAAGGTTCTATACAAACATATTTTTAGATCAATCTTCTAACATGGTGCTCTGTTTTACTCTCTGCTCAGTATTCCCTTATGTTAGACACTAATGTTTTCACTTTTATAAAAGGACTTTGGGAACTTGTTCATTGTTGAATTATTAAAAGTTAAATAAAGAGCAAACTGTGACACGTTAGAGAAGATTTCATTCTGGAAACTTATTGAAGTAACAAACCCCATAGTTAACTGTCTTAAAAACTGCAGATGACATCAGCTTTCATTGTGAAGCATTTCAGAGAACCTGATGGAAATGATAGTTCTTACTGCTCTCTGGTTAAATTTGCAGTTCTGTTAGGCTACATTTAAGTAAGTATTAAATTATGAGTAGTAATGTAGATCATGTGTCATGATCTCTAGCAGCATCAGATCTTCAAATGGTAAAGTGTAATGTTTTATAAAAACAAGTGGAAAATACAGATGTATTATAATGAAAACAAATTCAATGATTTTTATGTCATATGCTATATACAAAGATAAATTAATTGGAGCATCTCCACCACTCCATCAGCTTTTCAGATAAAGCAAAACAAGGGGCTTAATCTTTGTTTTTCAATCCTTAGTCCTTGGAGACAAAAATTATGAAATTTCTACTCCCTTTAATCAAAGCTGTATTGAGCTATACATCAGAGAAAACTGAAAGGGTGATTTTGCAAAATAATAATATATATATATGCATATAGAAATATTTGTCTTATCTTTTTATTTTAGTTTTAGACATCCTGAAAGACTGAAATGAAGATATTCTCCAAATAGGTGTATTTTGGTATTTTCAGATGGCATTTTCCCATACCTTGCCTCTTTTACTAGTTTTGCCACAGCAAATACACTCTGTGTCACCTAGGTATCCATGCCCTTCTGCAGAGCAGTCAGTGTAAACCAAGGCTCTATTGCTGCTTTTGCTGTGAAAGAAGAGAAAGAGGAGCATGTCCAAAGTCATCCCACTTGTACAACCCTTGTCTAAGATCTGATTCCTTCTACTGATGATGATGGGAGGCCATGCAAGAGATTTGTCCTGTGCATTCATCTCCTAGATAGTTAGAGATACAGGAGATTTATTTTTGTATGATTACATATAATACATATAAATCTTGATAAAATCACATGATACATAGTAACCTTTACAGATAATTCCCTATCAGCAATACAATTTTTCCCAGAAGGGATGTTCACTATCTTCCTCACAAATACTATCTTGCAATGAGAATAATTTGTTGAGCTTTAAAAAAATGAATATGAATCTCCACCTCGATCCAAAGAATTATTTATTACATGTTGGCTTAACAATGAAATTAAGTACAGAGAAAGATTAATTTCAATAACATTTCCATAATAGTAGTTTGCTGTTAAATTGGCATGAAATTGAATTGGCAACTGGGCAGATATTAGACTATTTTTCAGCCACATTTCTAGATGTTTTCCAACTGTCATGCTACCTACTACTAGTTCTCAAATAAAATTCCACTTTGCTCTGATAGTTGTAAAAAGATTCTTAAAATTCCATGTAGAACTTGAAAGTACTTTAAGTAGTATTATATTGCTAATTAAACCCTTTGCCAGGCCTTTTCTGGGCTTATGTAAGAGTTTCACATTTAACAAGTGAAGCTGAACATCAAAAGCTGATGTTCATTTCCTCTGTTCAGACAGTTAAATAGCTGCTTTCCTTCTTTCTTGCTATTTACCCATTAATGTTGGGTTTACTTTTGCCAGACTTCATTCTGGAGCAACAGTTTAAAATATTCTGGTTCTTTTTTTTCTTCAGTATACCTGGCACCACTAAGAGCAGAGATCTAAAGGTGTAAGTTAAACCCTTACACCAGCCTTTGCTGCTATTTAAAGTTCCTTGCTGTGTGCTGATGCCACCTGGGATTTTTCAGTTCATTTTCAACTTTAGAGTCTATTCTATTTTCATGTTACACTTTCACCAGCACACACACCCAGTCCCTTCTTTTCTCTTTAATTTCAATACTGCATAAATGAACATCATCTTGGGTGAATATTGCCACTCCATTCAGGAAACTGGGATGGTTACTGGCATTTATTTCTCAGAATTACTTCCTGCATTTGGCCATAGCTCACTACATTTAAATGCCACATCTGCTGAGAAGACAATAAGCATGCTCTAATGAGACACCCTTTTAAAAGAGAAGGACTATTTATTTTCCTTTTTTTTTGCCATATAACTCTAACAGTGCACTATCTGATTGTGTCAAAATTATATGCATACCATTTTACCTCCATGAAAATCTCCTAAAGCAAACAGGTTTTGTTAATCACTCCTGCAAATGATTCCTGGCAGCAGCCTGGTTTCGCATTTGCAAAATGAGCCAGGTTTCTCTCTTCCAGAAAGCTGAAAAGCAACGTTCAAGGAAGGGGGAAAAAATATCCCAAACAGGTCTTCTCTCTAGTGGTTTTCTGCTAACTTTCAAAGATGCAATTTCTTCCCTATGCTTCCTCTCTTCTCTGCCTCAAAATTGTACATTAAAATCAACATGAGGTGCTTCTTCTTTCCAATATGTCAACTCACTCCCATCTGCACACATAGTTTTCTTTTGGGAAGGGATAGTTTTAATTATGCAGAAATTCTTAACTTTTAGGGCATAAATGACACAACACAGCCAACAAATTTTTTCAAAGGTCCATATTTATTTTTTTAAGCATTTGAAGTGTGATATGCAATATGTTCACGCAAAGTAGAAAATATGTTTACTCAAGCATATTTGTGTTAACTGCTCCTCACACAAAAACAAACAAAGAAAAAAGTCAGGTAGTACATAAGTGCATTAATAAAAATGTTTCAGACCCCCACATTCACAGCTGTCTTTTGTACCAAAGAAGTTAAGCTTTCTGGCTAAGGAGAGAATCCAGTGTGTCAGAAATAATTTGGACATTAACTTTTGTACAGTTAATCACTCTTTCTTCTGATACTAAGCCAATTCCATAAAATATAATCTCTTGAGTTATATGACTTGCTGAGTTTTCTTGTGTCTTGAGATGTTACTTTTCTTGAATATTGATTATAAATATTGTACTTACCTTGTCCGCAAACTATTGGTAACATTTTTTCTTGATTTGTTCTATTTGAAAGCTCATTTATTTTGTTTTAAACTGAAGAAATATATATTTTTCTTTTCAATAGCTTTAGCATAAACATTATAGAACAAGGCAATAGGAGTCATATGTGTAATCTGGTATGAAACTGAAATCAGTGGTTTTCATAATATCATATTTGATAAAAGGTATGTAAGTCATAACAGTATATTTAAGCATTTATCTGTTCTAAAGAAACATAGAATATCTTTGTTTCAGGACTCTGTGATTAAAAAACTGCCCATATAAGACCATATTATTGGAAAAATTCCATTTCCATGCTTCCATTTCTTCTGCCAGCAGTAAGAAATCATATTTCTTCAGTTCTGCTTCATGGTCAGATCCCCACCAGGTTTGTATGCATTTAGTTAGTCAACATTTACCTTTTTATGCTTATTAAAGATTGAACATGTATCTTGCTGTCTGTCCTAAAGAAAAAGTATTGTAAAATTCTGGTTAATGTTTCTCATTGTTTTGATAATTTTGACTAATATTCATTTTTATTTATTTGCCTTCTCAGACATAGCTTTCCTGAGTAGCAAAAGGGGAGAAAAACTGGTTGCATTTCTGCATCACCTTAGTCTGTCATCACTTTCTTCATATCCAGATTTTTCACTTGCTTACTGCAGGCACATGCTCACACAGTGAAAACACAAACAGAAAGGCAATAGGTTTCAGGTAGAGAGGGGATCATGAGAGAGACTTACAAGCTGTCTTAGCTATTTAAAGTTCAATACAAGGAAAGCTAAAGAACATTTTCTTCTTCTGCCCTGCCTTTTGACTGTGACATTTCCTCTGTTTCATGTGCCTCTGTGGATACGTGATCTGAAGCTCACCACACTTAGTTGCAAATTTTCTACTAATTTTGCACTTCTTCACTACTCCAGCTATAAATCTTTTGTCATGTAAGCCAGCTTGCTTTCTGGTTGAACTACACCGTGTGGTGCCAGCGTACCCTCTAGCTGTCTATGTGGTTTTAAATCTGGGAAAAATTACTAACCCAGCAAACATATTTGCAGATGTTTAAGTTAGAGAGGTGTCTGCTCCTGCTGAGATTGGGTACTGGAGCCAAAATTGGCATGCTACATCACCTAGAGGACTGCTTGGGCATGCATTATAGCACCATAGGTCTGTGACTCACATCCAGCCAGCCGACAGCTGGAGTGGTTTAAACCTTACCACCAGCCAGCTTTTGTGGTATTCCCCTCTCCTCACTTTGCTTAAAGTTACAAACACAGCAGTGCAGCAAGAAGAAGAAAAGTGATCAGCAAGTCCATTGCTCAGTGCAGTGTCTTTGCTAAATGTGCATCCATCAGTATTTTAACTACTCTGAGAGGATGAGGACCTTGCGGGCCAGAGGCATTGCCCCAAGCTGCCCTCTGCTCCTGCCCAGAAGGCAAGAATGGTGGATGGAGTTGGTTGTATGAAAACATCAGCTGGCCCTTATAACGGACTTTTTTGGGTTTTTTTTTCCACATTTCCTTCCCTGTAAAAACTATTTTGCTTGACATTTTTAGTGGAGCTAACACATTTCAGAGCAGAAAAGTATTTTTTTTTTAATAGCAAAGCAATAAAGATGTTAAGGAAATAAAAGAAAAAAATAAATAAACCGAAAGATTTCAACTCTAAAGTTTCTGAAATTAGTCATGAAAGATATGTCATATCCAGTAAAAGATACAAGACATTTATCTTTTTTCCCACTCAAATTAGCTTTGTTTTGTGGTTTGGGTTTTTTTTTTTCTTCTTGCATTTATGAGTTGCAGAGGCAGCTGAAATTGAAAAACAACAGCAAACCTTTCCCACCCTTACTTCACAGTTTGCATAGATTTAAAACTTTTTAAATATTTACCCACATGGAAACATCTACCATCTGGTGAGCATACTTTGGTCAGACGTTCTGCTCCCAGTAGTCAGGACATCTTGGAAAAATTCCTAGTCTTTAAAAAAGGAAACAAACCTTTGTCTGTGCCAGCATAGTTTGTGGGCCAGATGCTTATCTGAATTACACTGCTGTGAACAAGCACTTTCGATAGTAATGAAAAAGAAAAAATTGGTTGGGTTTTTTCCTTTTTTATTTTATCATCTTCAATTTATTACAGTAATTAAATAGACCAAGATTATTAAGAGAGTCTCAAAAGTTTTTTAAAGGTAAAAGGATCTTTAACTTGGAGTAAGAAGTCATCAGCTTAAGGTTCCTTCTCTCTCACAAAAGGGAATGTTACAGCAGATATCCCAAGAATTTGAACTTTTGAATCTCAGGAACTTGGAAGAGATAGATTCTTTCCTCTTTCCCTATCTCAGCATGAGCTATAGAAAAGCACCTTTCTTCCAAAATAGTCTTTATTCCAAAGGATAAATGGGGTGTACATGTATTAGAACTCTTGTGGGAGCTTCTTGTGCCTGTCCCACTGTTCTAAAATACTGCATTCAGTAGCTTAAGAGTCTTCACTGCACTTGGATTAGTAGACCCAGTTTTCAGGTTTCAGTCTTTAATGACATAAAATTTAAAAACCAGGAATTATTTCTGCTCTTACTCTTTGCTTCAGTTCACGGCAGTTTTCAGACAAAAATGTGGGAGACACAAAGAAAAAATTAGGAAAAATGTTTATAGTCTTCAGGAGAACTGTTCATTTTTAATCCCTTTTGTTGGATAACAGATATTTCATCCCATATGGCACCTCAGAACAGAGCTAATATGCATTCCGAAATGCTAATGCACGTTTTTTTTTTTTTCCTTCAGCTGCCTTTTTTTTATTTTTCTCTAGTGTCTAAGCAATCATCTTCTGTTATGAACCCAAGGTTTTATTTTGTGGTTTTGTTTGTTCGTTTGTTCGTTTGTTTTCCTTTTTCAGCTGTACTGGAATTCAGATGAGGACATCCTAAGTGTTTCTTTTTGGATTTTTTTAATCATTATTGTTTCATTTTAAAACAGAATGGGTACTAGTTGTAAGAAACTGTTCATGTGATACATTTAGGTTTTGGTTTTTGTTGTTTTTTTGTTTGTTTTTTTTTTTTTTTTACTACTACAAAAGAAAGGATACAGAAAGAAGTGGGGCTAAATTTCTAGAGCACAGTTACACTTCTCTTTTGAATGCCCTGCCATGCTTTGGCAGCGAGCATGCAGGGTGGCACACTGGATACCATCTAATCAGAAAAAGCAGGGAAATTGCTTTAGCTGAAACTATTCCTTGAGGCTGAAGATAGCAATTCTATAGTTACTGAAAAGGAATCAGATGCAAGAAGGGGACAGTTGGTAACAAAACAAAGGACGACTCAGACGTTTCTAGTGCTCCCAAAATATGCCATAATTAAAAATATTCCAAACAATCCAAAGACGACTGAAATCAAAAGGAGTGAATGCCTTCATTTTAACAAGTTTGATCACATTCTAATTCAGAAATTATTTTTAATCATTAAACTAGTCTTAGTGATGGCACTTTGAGACAATTGCTGTGAAAACAAAGTACTGTTGTTTTGAAGCTTTTTTAAAAACTGTGTTCAGAGTTACACAGAATTTAATTAAAATTTATTCACCATTATTTCCACTGGACTGAAAATAGGGTTTTAGTGTTGTTGCTCCATTCCTGTCCTGTGTTTCCACCCACTGCATGAACTATGATGGTACAAGTACCCAGTGAATCAGATAGTGAATCAAATAAAGAAATATAATATGGATTATAATCAAGCAAGAAATAAAAACTGTGGTGTTAATTCAGTCACCATTTGGCCATATTTGCATTTTTACTGGCATAGCTGAGGGACTGGAGCTAACATGATTCAGTTAGATGGAAAGAAGACACTGTGTAGTTAATGACTAAGCAATTGTGTGCAGACCCAGAGATATTTCTAAACCTTAGTGTCTGTATTAGCACATATAATAATCTTCTTAATGTCTCAGATCTGAAGACTTAGAAACAATAAATGAAGAGAGAGAAAGAAAAATGAATTAATCCAATGAGATGAAATAAAGCAGAGAAATACTAAGAGTTACCAAGACCATAAAATAAAACTATTTCAGAGCCACAAGCTGGGCCCAGATCTCCATGTGTTCTCATTGTTCAACTGCAAATATGTTGTTCTGATTTTAGTTCTTTGGCCTCTTATAATTTTGTTTAAATATAACCTCATGGCCATAGGAAAAGCCCTCTCAAAACAATCATTTCCTATTACCTTATCTGATTTGAAAATCAATCCGTGTAAATAAATTATCTTTAATGCATAACTCCCATTACATTTTTGCTAAGTATTGTTATATATATAAAGATTTTCAACACTCTGAAGCCATACTGATTTAACTTCAGCTTAAAATCCATAAATAAGACTTATTTGAATAACAGATCTATGTTTAAGTCTCCATACCCAAATAGGTGAATGCTGTTGCTAGCAGATTTGTAAAGACAACCGAGTATAAACCGGGAGCTTAATGAATAATAAAGAAATTATAAAAAAGCTAAAACCAGAAAACCTAGGAATAATCTTCCAGTTGCATTAAAAATGTCTTCAAATTAGAGCTGATATGTCTATCAATTCTTTTCCAAAATTCATTTTTAATACATTATAACAGCATAATGTTAATAAATGTGCATGGCATGTCATTAATAATTGTCAGTAGAGTGCATGAGGTTGCAGGGAATAGGCACTGTTACTACTGCAGCACCTCAGAGTTATCTTGTTTTCTGTGTTTAGATTTCTACCTTCAGCACATCCCACAGTTCCCACTACTGTGTGAAGGTTCCTACTTCACCCAAGACATCCAAGAGTGCAATCAGAAGACAACTGTGGAGGCAGACTTCGTTGCCAGTAAACAAGTTTCATAGCAAGAGCATGCAAATTCAGGGCACTGTGGAAGGAATAAAAAAAGAGTGATTTTTTGGCATAGTTTTAAACCCAGGCATAGAAAACAGGAGTCTAATTGAATTGTCTTGTATAATTTTCTAATGTAATTTCCAGAATCACTTTCTTTAAGATTGAAAAGGCCATTTGGAGTTGCATGGTTCTGTAAAAACACATTTTTTGTTTGGAAGATGAAAAGAAGCTTTCAGCTTTTGAAATAATGATGTTGAAATTTTTTTTTATAGTATGAGAGAAGAATTCCAAAGCTGGAAAGGATAAACCTACATCAATCCCTTCCATTTCATACAGGGCTGGATACATAACTTATGACCTTTAGTAAAACAATTTAAAAAAATAACCATGGTGTCAAAAAAACAGTTTCTAGTGTAGCCAGGCCGATTGGGAGGTGAGGAGAGACTGAGAGAGGTCGGAGAGTCATAGAAAATATGAATATCAGATGGATTCAGGAAGGCAGAAGAAAATAGAGAAAATAGAGACGAAGAATGAGAACCAATAAAACTTGTGCTCACATGAATAATTTTCCCAGAGCTGTCACTTTAAAAAGCCAACAATTCAGACAAAATGATATTTCCTATTGGTTTCTCTGTTTTGGTTTGGTTTGGTTTAGTGCTAGAATAGAAAATAGTGAATTCTAATGGGGCCTATGAAGTTAGATTTGGAGACACGAAATCTCTGCTAGTATTAATTGCAGATTTGCAGTGTGAAGTCTGGGTTCTGAGTTTCATGCATCTTGTAAGTCCTAAAGCTGAGTTTGGCTCAGAAGATATTTTCTATTGAAGTCATTCCTTCTTTAATTAAGACTTTTTAATACATCTGTTTCAGATTAGTATAAAAATTTCAGAGATTTTTGTACTCACAATATCTAATATATGCAATGCTTCTTGGTTTAAATTAAAAGTTTAAAAAATTAAAGAGAAAGTAGTAGAAAAAAGAAAAGAAAAATAAGGTAACATTTCATAATTTTCCAGTTAATTTAACTTGATTTTAGTTATATAACTGGGAATAAGAGATAGGAAAGGTTGTAATTGTTTGCAATTTTTGTCTTCAGGAGTATTGATGTTCAGATGTTCAGTACCATTTAAGGCATTATTAGATATTATTTTGTATTGGAGACATCTGAAATCCAGAGTTAATCAATAGGGTAAGGGATCTTAGGTAATAAACTTCCTAAGTGACAGCTGGTGGCCAAATATTACTCAAAATAAAAATCAAAGACAAAGGTATCTGGTTTCAGGTAACCAGTGTAGGTGCATCTATAGTCAGGACAGAGATAGGGGCTCTCCAGAGGGTCATTCATTGCATGCTGAGTTAAGTGCCCAAAAGTGAGGTGGTACTTCTCAGGGTACTCCTCTTGCAAGAGGATGTAATGGGAAGAGGATGACAGGCTTAGACAAGACTTTCAGTGTTAAGTGCACTGATTGAATGGCATGTATCCTATGGTTTTGTCTGTTAGCTCAGTTTCCTCTGACACCTCCACCCCAAAGAGAACTCAGACCGATATTTTAAACTGAAGATCATTGTGTCTATACTTTAACAAAAAAGAGCGATTCTTGCAACCAACTTGTTATAGTAATTTCAATTAACAGTACAAAAACTTCGGGACCAATTTGAAAGGATTTCCATCCTACTGGAACATCTTGCGACTGGCTTTTATTTTCCAGGCACTGACACTTTGCTGTAATCATTTCAAAGTGCGTATCTTCAAGGAACAGTACATTGACCAATTAATGTTAGAAACATAGAAGCATTCAGGTTGAAAAAGGTCCCTAAGACCATCCAGTCCAACCATTGACCCACCACTACCAAGTCACCACTCAAGCACGTTCTGCACCTACACATCTTAAATAACTGCACAGGTGGTGACTTTACTACTTCCCTGGGCAACTTGTCCCAGCTTGACAGCCCTTTAAGTAAAGAAATATTTCCTATGTTGTTTAGGTCAATTTTGTTCCTAATATCTTTCCATAGTCTAAGAGTTGCCTAAACTAGTAAACAAGCTTGTTTACAAGAAAAAAAAAAAAAGAAATTGCAGTGTTCTCACAAATTAAGCATTAAATTTAAAGCATCTTTTATCATTATTGAGTTAATTATATTCATCAGTGGTACAACCTACGGGTCAGAGGTTTATGTACCTCTTGTGACATCAAGTTCTTAAATGCATAAAAGCTTGATTACAAGGTAGTAAAAGCATCCTATGTGGAAAGCTACAGTGTCTAATTCCAGCAATACAAGACTGTCGATAACAGAATCTGACTTTTTCACAGTTCACATACAGGTGCCTTGCCCAAACTCTCATTCAACTGCCCAGTAATCTTTAGAGTGTGTACTGGAGTCTGAATTGGCTAATAGGGGAGGAAAATATTCACAGTATTGAGCTACATATCAGCTATTCGGGTTTATTTCTCCCCCCCCTCCGCCTTTGTTCGATATTTGGAATAAGGGTGCCATCTACTGGCCATCAGTTATTTTGTGAATTTGTGTTCTGCTCAGGGGCACCTATTCCTTTATTGATTAAAACAACCTAATTTCCCATCATTTTGTACCATTCTGGGCATGTGGATTTGAAAAAATATTCTTTTTTCTTTTATATATGTATCAATAAAGGTCAAAAAATTGGGACAGATATGCAGGAGGCCAGCTGTTGGTTTAGTGTATTGTTTTATTAATGCAGGCAAACAGTCATATAAAGGAGCAGCTTGATTTCTTTAGTATGAGACAGCAACAGACTCCAGAATCACATGCTTTCCCACAAAGAAATGTAAAAGAGTATGCTCATACCTTTCTCTCTATTTTAAGGACATAGGAGATAATAAAATCTTCTTACTCATGATTTTCAGCCCAGGGGCCTGACCCTGTTAGGCACATTTTCTGCCTCTTCAGACTTCATTTCCTGCCAGCATGTGAAGCAGAGAAGAGAGGAGAAAGAGGTGGAGCTCCATTTGGGAGCAGCAAGGGTCCCCAGAAAGACTACGAACTCCTGAGCATGTCAAGGGCAGCATGATGTAGGTTGGGTCGGGAGAAGCTCTGCAGTCACTCTTCTCACTCAGCACACTCACGTTACTCATGAAACACCACTGATCCTCTTCCAGTCTCATATCTGAAGCCAAATTTCTGAAAGGTCCCTTTTACATGCCTTAGTCCGTCCCACCCAGAATTTGGGGCACTGTGCTGGTGTTTGTAGGGTTTTATTTTTGATAAAACTGGTGGACTGCTAGGTATGTTTACTAATTTTGTGACCTTAAGCAGGGGAAAACTAAAACTTTGCTTAAAACTAAAACAAATAAAATCAGCTTCCTTGCAGTGACAAAGGAGACTGCAGACTAATCCTGCACTCACTTCAGGCAAAGAACAGAATGGAGCATTTCATGTCTTTTCTCAAATAAATTTTTATTGTGGTGAAGGCTGTGTACAAAAATGCTTTGGATGCTGTATGTAGTACAGAACTTTTGGGGAGCATCAGTCATATCCAACAGTAATGGACTGGGATAGAGTTAACTTTCTTCATAGCAGCTCAATCAGTGCTACAGTTTATATTTGTGATCAAAACAATACTGATGACACACTTATAGCTATTGATGAACAATGTCTGCACAGCACCAAGGCCACCTCTGCTTCTCACTCTGCCATGACTCTGATTAGGTTGGGGGTGCAAAATAATTAGAGAGGGAAAAGGCAGATAGATAACCCAAACTAACCAAAGAGATATTCCATGCCATATAGCATTGTGGTCAGCAAAAAAAAGGGAAAAGATTAATTGGTTGGACATTGGTCTTCCTGAGGGAAGTGGATGATTGCTTTTGCATCATCTGTTTTGTTTTCTTTTTCTCTTCCATTTATCCTTCATTTATTACTTTTTTAAATTAATGATTAGACAGATTTTTTTGGTTTTAATGTTCCTTTCTTGATCCCCCATCCCACTTCAGTGGGGAAGGAGTGAGGGCTGTGTGGTCCTTAGCTGCCTACCAATGTTAAACACAACACATGGGGAGAACTGAAAGAGCCAGGCAATAATTTTAAAAGTAGTTTGGGCCCCAAGAATCTCTTAAAGAATGAAAGCATTTCTCTGGTGCATCTGAGCTTAAGGTAATGGAGCAATGCAATACATGCATGTCACATTAGTTTTAAAAATGAAAGAGAAAGACTTGTAAAATATAGAATATTTGTAAAAAAAGCAGCTCACTTAAACAATGATGCTGTTTTTCACTCCCTAAAAGTTAACATAAGTTGAAAATAAAAATTAAATCCACCCTGCTTAAAAATATCTAGAATGGATTCATGTTACAAGACACAATTAATTGGTGAAACCCATCATCAAGTGATTGAAAAAGAATGAACATCTCCTTAAAAAACTAGCAATATCAGTTATAGCAAAGCCATTCAAAATTACTGTAAGTGTGACAGATCTCATCTTGTGTTCATAAATACAAATGTGGCATTAAAATGTACAGTCTTCTGAGTCATTTTAGCTGTACTTTCCTCTGAATCTAGGTTTCCCATTTTCCCTTCAAGAGTATGGCTTAAACATGAACTTCTGTTCCCAGTAAATTGGAATCTTTGTCCCACATGCTTAATTGCACCATGAAAGCGATACCTGCTTTATATAGCACAATTAAATTATTCTAGTCATGTGTTTCAAAATTAAATTGAAATTACAATAAATACTTTTTTTTTAAATCCCCACTTATAATCTATACAAGATAATGATTTTAAAAAACAAAGTCCTAATTTTTTTAAACCTACTTCTGACTCCATCCAGATTGTTCCAGGTAGGACAAGAGTCATGGATATTGAACCAAATTTAATAGGTAGCTCCTATTCATGCAAAGGGCAGCAGTCAGGTGTCTGAACATACTGGGTGCAGTTACACATTGTGTTGTCCTGAACACAGCCTCACTGGAAATAGCAGGAAAGGCAAACAGATCCTCTCCCACCACATATTTGTGGCAACCAGTGTGAACATATGCCACGTTCAACATTTTCCTGATACCACTGTTGAGATCTCTTTCTCCCTGGCACACTGGAATGGCTCAGCAGCTCTGCTCCTTCAAAGATCCTTCCCTGCCAGCTGCATTCCCTCTGGCTTTCTAGAGGCCAAAGAAAATCCTTCTATCAAGTACATGAAAGGCATTTGTTACAAAGCCAATGCCACAGTTATATCCACAGTGTGCTGTTAGGGCTGGTTAAAATGTAACAGTAAAACATTTTCCCATTTTAAAAAATGGCAGTTTTCTGGCCTTGGCACATTCCTGTGGACTGGCTGATCTTGCCAAAACTCCAGCAGAAACTGGAAGACAGGCTGACCCTTGGCTGTGATCATGTCACTGAGCTCAGCAAGGCTCTTAATTCCCTGGAAAGCTTTTGCTGACTTGCTGGTGGCCAAGACTGCATAAGATACCTGTCTGTAAATCTGCTTAGGTCCTTCTGCTACAAATTCCCCAACATCTGGTGGTATCATACCTCTATTCCCCAAATAATTGTCTGCTGGACATTTGAGATGCCTGACTTTTTAGCTTGTGAGCCTAGCAGGTGGCAAAAAAAAAGGTGAGACAACACCTCCAGTAAATATCTGGTAAACATCTCCAGAGCAGAGTATTTATTTCTACAGTAAAACAAATATCAACATAATTTTTGGTGCTTTTTTACCCCTATATTTTTGTAGAAATATTGTTTTTAATAGATATATATTTGTTTTTTCAATCTTATTGTGCCCACAATATTTAACAACATTTGCTGGTGACAGCACAGAAAGAACACGGTGACCACAGAGAGGACAGATACTGCTAGCATATATGTGAACTCTGGTAAACCATGAATTTTCAGTGCAGTGCAAAATGAAACTTAGCTCCTAAAGTGCATAGGAAATAAGAGTAGAACTTTTTCGCTAAGATTTTAAGCAAAAATTTGTGTGGCAAAAAAGACCTTAATAGCACAAAGAAGGTAATCTTGCTAACAAATTTTGAAAGGGAACAAAATCAAATTCTACCAGTACCTGAAACATACAGCAGTAGTGTATAGTTTATATGATAAATCATATTTAGCAAAATATTTTGAAGCATTTAATATCACCTTATGGAAAACTCTGTTGTTCCTTACAGATCAGACACACTAAGAAATACTGAAGTGTGTATTTAGTTTTAAGAACATCCTTATGTCCTTTAAAAGCAAATCCCTTAAAAGAAAATAATTGAAGCAAATAAATTAAATAGATAAATTTGAAAATTACGTGGTTTAAAGTGATTTGGTGCTCTAAATCCTAAAGAGCCCATTGAAAACAATTAGTACTGGGAAACGAAAACTTCTCGATTATCAAGACAGGTCAACCTTCAAAATCTTTGTCTTTCTCTTTAGTTCCACCAGATGGTGGTATATTGCAAAAAACGACTCCTGAAGATCATTTTTCCTCTCAAAGCCTGAAAAGAAAGGGGAAATCTTCATGAGTTAAAAAGAATACGTTGAATCTCTACGAGGCAGTACAGATTTTACAGAGATAAAGCCCTAATTTTTTTAAAGTTATATCTGACCCCATCTAGATTTTTTGTACGTAGGAGGAGTATGATTTTTCTTCTAGTCTCTTCTTTATTGTTTAAGATATCAGATATATTAATTTCAATAGATGGAGTAGGAGAGATAGGTATTCACAGTTATTATATTTTAATCAAATCTTCTAATATTTTTGTATTCCACTTCAGCAGTGATTCCTGACCACACTCTTTTCATCTATTTTTCCTTAGAAGAATTTGCTAGTTGTATTTTGCTCTCTGTCTCTCCTGCAATACCAGTACACTTTTCTGGTGGATTAAGTGCAAGGTAGTGGGCACTTCAAAGTAAATACTTAAATCTTAAATAGATATCATGATATAACTCCTGAGTGTTCTGAATGCTTTGACACCATGTAAAGGAAGATTTAACTTTGGCTTAAAGATTGTCCTTGGCTTCAACACAAGAAGATTCCCACTCATTCTGAAACCATTGCTTCAGCTAACAGATGAGCATGTGCATAAAGTCAGATCAGCATTGCTACTCCTCCTAGAACTGAGTAACTCATTAGAAACACTGGATTTTAAGTCATTACAGGGTATGAGTGTTTTTACAGGTGCTATGGATATTTTTGGCAGGGAGTGATGTGACCTTTCAAGCTAGGTAGTTAATACCTTTTATTCTAGGTAGTTAATACTCTTACACTTCATCTCCAAGTATTGTGGTATTAGAATCTGTATATGTAGGCATTTCAGCACTTACAAGCAAAAAAAACTTGCTAAAGGTCTCCTCATTAAAAACTTTTTATTTGCATCTGAGACTAGAGAAATGTTTTCTTCTACTGAGAAACTGTTTTTTCAGCATCTGAACTGAATGGAAGCTCTGCGTTACTGGTTTTAACAAAGGAAAAACTTAAAAGGCAAAATATAGTGCTATTGTCTAGGCTTTATTCACTGTGTCTCTCCAGGCAATGCCTTGATATGCATTCATGAGCAAAAGGGTTCAACTTGCTAATCCTTAAGTTCCAGAGGCTGAGCTTGGGGCCTCTGGGAATATGATGTTTAGCACAAGTCCTGACACTCCACCCTAAGCTGAGTGGATCTGAAAAGCAGGCTTCAAGCCTGGAGCAGGACTGTTTTCTAATTATCCTCTGTTTGTGTGAAAGCCAGAGTCTCAGAACCTAAATGTAATTAAAACAGTTATTCTACCCCTTGGTACCAAACAGGAAGCAGCCCAAATTCCCAGCCCTGTCATCCATTCTCTGCCAAATTGTTCTCTGCTCATTGACTGCTGCCTCTTCATCTCTGTGCTCACCAATAATGCAGATCCTCATAAGACCACTGATCATGAACAGCAGCTATTCATTCGGTCTCCTTACTTTGGATTACAAATTGTCTGCTATGCCATGGTACGCCTGAACTTGTGGCATTCTCTACAAAACTTCTTGTACTGCCACTCCTCTCCTCAAGTCCCCTGCAGGAACTAATCTATCCCACCCAAAAAAAGATGAAGGGAAAATACATGTCTTTTTCTTTTAAAATCAAGTGTTTCTTGCATCTTGGTTCAGGGACATTTTTTAATTAACTCATAGCTTTATTTACATCTGAAAATGGGCCTGAAACCTTGTTAAAGCAGGGAATTTGATCAAAAAACTATGAATAATGTTCAAGTGGGAATTTACAGTTTATGCACTGCCTTGGTTTGAAACTGGTCCATTTGAAATAGTTTGAGTAAATAGCAGCATGGAGAAAGTACATTTTCTAAAAGGCAGTCCTAAATCACAGGGTACAAATCAGGCATGCACACATATTAGCAACTATAGAAAAATTTATTCCTTACTTTACAACAGGTCAAGCAATATCTTGCAACAATAAGGTCTAAGACACTGTGCTGCTTCATGAGTTGCTGTAAAAGAAGAAAAAGGGCACTACCCAGTCTGTCACTCGCTTTCTTTCCTTGTCTTCTCCTTCTTTCCAGGCTATTCACCAACTCACCATTTTCCCCCCTTTTTTTTTTTTTTTTTTTTGGTGTTAGACATTTAAAGGAAGGGTTCATATCTGATAAACAGTATATTACAAAATTTTCAGTCCCCAGTTCCAGAATTAAATCAAATCCTGATTTTTTTATTGATAGTGTATAAAATCTGACTAATAAATCAACAGTAATCATAAACTCTATTGGAAGGAAACTTGTGATTGCCAGCCCAAATGTTATGTGGGGAGCAACATGGAATCTTCCTCTCTATCCCTGTTTTCTTCATTTAGCTTTAATAGTGACCATTTACCCTACTTTTTGAGTTCCTCATGCTACTTCACCCCGTCATCATTTCCAGCTTAGGGAAGGCTTCCCTCCTATCACTTCTGCAATATCTGACGGTTTTTATATGTCTACTGCTGCCTTAGAAGACTGAAGCTTCTCCATCACCAAATCATTTCCTCTTCTCTCACTCCAAATTGTGTGTTCAGTTCAGGTCCAGTATGACTATACAGGACATAGAATTGATTTTCTGGATGTTGGAAGGTGCCCATCAGGCATACAGTTGTGCAGTTCATACTCAAGATGAGTTATGGGTTATTGTTTTGGCCAGATCTGATAACACACAGCATGAATTATGAAGTATTAACCTTTTTTAGTTTTTTGTTATATGAAACAAGCAGAAATATTCATTATTCTGGCCAGGAAAATCAAGTAACATCCCTGCAAAGCTCTTCTCGTGATGAGATACATCCTAAGAGAGATAAGGCAAGAGAACATTATATGCAGTGTTCTTCATATACAAGTGTGCTTGTGTGTATCATATGAATGTCTGTCATAGAATGGTTTGGGTTGGAAGGGCCCTTAAAGATCATCTAGTTGCAGCTGCCCCTGCCATGGACAGGGACACCTTCCACTAACCACAATGCTCAGAGCCCCACCCAACCTGGTCTTGGACACTTCCAAGAATGGGGCATCTTCAGCTTCTCTGGGCAACCTGTTCCAGTGTCTCACAACCCTCACAGTAAAGAATTTATTCCTGTGTGCATGTGTACTTATATATTAGAAAAATAAATACTGTCAATTTATTTGACTTTTCCCCTCTTTCCCCAAAACCTTTCAACTGATTGTACAAACTGTTTATTTTGTACAATTGTACAAATTGTACAAACTGTACATACTGTTTTAATAAGCTTTTATCTCATTATATTATCAATCTCAAGGACTATCTGTAACGGTGAATTTGAGCAAACCTTCCTTTTTTGCACCTGTTCCCAAAGGGGCAGATGCACTCCTAGCAGAAAAGCACTGAAGTGTTTAAATTAACAGAAATCAGGTTTCTAAGCACCATGCTGCAGATATTTTAACACTCTCTCTATCTAAATAAAGACTTTTCCCAGTAAATGTCAGTTCCTTTCACATCAAGATATGCCTTGGAAAGTGTTGCAAATAATACATTATGTTTCTTCACACACTACTGAAAGCTGCTAATAAGCCAACAAAAATCTTTTAGCATAGCATTACTTCTTATGCCTTCTGCCTTTTTGAATGTTCAGAAGAGATCTACATCCATCCAGTACACAGAAACACGGATTTCAGGTCCAGGTCAGTGTACCACGCACTGAAGTAAAATGTCTGATTTGCCACAACTATGCTACATACATGAAGAAAATCTAATTTTTTCAAAGACCAGTTCCAGTTTACTTTCTTTCCAAGAACATAAATTTCTGGAGTTTTTCTCTGAACTTTTATCTGTGAAAGCAGTCTGAGAAAAGCTACCTACAAATATAGGTTTCTTGTTACCTTTCAAGAACTAAATGAGCTTCTGCTTTATAATTAGGCCTTCACCTGGGAGCTAAGTTTTCCTCTGTTCTTTTTCATCTCCCCTAAGAGGTGGTCCTCCTGTATGGGCACCAGGATGTCTTCGAATTCTGAGACCAGTGCGACAAAATAATATTTACTTGCTTGAGGCATGGATTCAAACCACAAGCTTTCTCAAACCTGAACAGATTGGTGTTGATTATCCCAAGCTATCAAGAGCAATCTATATTTCTGTCTTACTCAGTACTTACAGTTCAGGCTTACTGAATGATCCAACTGCCTCTGACATGAGTATTTCTTGACCCTTTGCCATGCACTCTCTCCTTTTCCTGATTAGCTTTCTTTAGTTGTTCCAGTTTCAGCTTAAAAGCTTTCAATTTGAAACATCTCAGTTCAAATCTGTTTTTCTTGATTCAAGGGAAGTGCTGGGAATGCTGGTCAGATGATTGCCCTTCACAAACACTGATGGGAACCCGCCTATTTTTTCAAAATGTCCTGTATCTTCTAGATTATACCAGCCTATCTACACTTTAGTTCTTAACTAACAATTAGTTAGTTAAACTAACTAAGTTAGTTCTTAACTAAGAACAAAGTTAGTTCTTAACTAACTTTGATAGCAATACTTAACTCATTATTATATTATCTTTCCTCTTTTCCCTGACTTTTCCCTCCCTTTTCTTCCTACCTTCAAACCTTTCTCCCTACCTTCCTACCTCCAAACACATACAAGCCATGTCTCAGCCAGCTCTGACACTCTTTGGCTGGAGCCAGACAGAAGGAATAGCCAGTGAACATTCATTAAGTCCCTTATCTATCCACATTTTGCTTCCCATTTGTCTGTTCCCTTACAGCTCTTTTCAGTTCAACACTGTAACACAGGAGTCTGTAAAACCACAGAGGTGAAGTGGAAGTGCATGTGATATTTATAAAAAAACCTCAAAGTGTAATGTTCTCAACTCCCTCATTCTCTGTAGGCCAGGTCTTGTAATACTCTTAACTCCACTATCATGAAAAATCAGCCTTCAGTAAATGGACTTCTGAGGAGAATGGAAGCTATTTGCCAAGGATTTCTTCTTCAAAAGCAGCTGCAGTCTTAGCACTTCAGCGCCTTTGCATACTAAAGACAATCATTAGAAATTTGTGTCATTGTTGTCTATTTCTGCAGCAATCAGCTTCAGAATACTATAATACCATGGTACTACAGTATTCTGCAGTTACACACTCCTCTAAGTTTAACTTTATAGGCTGCAAAATTCAGAATAATTTGAATAAACCCTTCATTTGCGGGTACATACACATATACCTTTGCTCTGTGTGGTGTTATTTTTTGATCCCTTCTTTTAAACAGAACAAAAGGCAAGTTGTCTTTTCCAAACAGCTCTTTATTTAAAAGATCCTTATATAATATACCAAAACACAACTACTTCTACAGTATATGGTTATACAACTATCTTAAGGATTTGGTTGTACACAAAAATAACCAAGAGATTTCATCCATGCAAGAGCTATTGAATAAACTACAATCTTCTCTACATCTGCTAAAAAGTAAGAAGTATTTAATTTTTTTTTTAACGACAAGAATGATTGGGTTTTAAGCATAGAGATTATTCATTCAAAAATTTTGTCTTTTTGCATCCTAAAAAAAGGCTTTAAGATATTAGATTCTAGGAACAGTTGTTTTTAAGTATATATAAACAATCGACTTGAAAAAAAAAAAGTGGAGGAATCATGTTATTCATTCCAGATAAAATGATTTCCAAGTTGTATTGCTCTGTAAAAACTTTTAAGACAATAATCCACAATATAGCACATACTAGTTCTTTTTTCTCTTTCCTTCATTTCTTTCTTTCTTTTCTTTCTTTCTTTCTTTCTTGAGCTGGGAGATCAAACAGAAAAATGCTATTCCTTGGTAATTCAAGTCCAGTTTTGTATAGTCCCTGTTTTCCTTCTGTACAATGGAATGTGAGGCAACTCCAGAGACATCAGCCATACACTCTCATCTACTTGGAAAAATCAAGTCTTAGTTGGGCAACTAAGAGTTCCTGAAGGCTTCATTTCCTAATAGCTGACACCCTCCAAACATTAATGGGTGGCTCCCATGTCATTTTCCCATATTGCTACTTCAGCAGTCATTCAGTCAGACAAAGCTGGCCTGTTAATGAAGAATCACAAACTCTTTCTACTCTGCTGTCTGATTGGTTGGTCTGACCAACCCATTCAAGTATCCTGTATCTGGATGATTTTTGAAATCTGGTCATGAACATTATGCTCTTGTGTGTGTCGTAACATGACACCTGCTGGATTCAAGAGGCTGGATGGCAAGGTCAAATTTCAGTAGAAATGAATGTTAACAAACAAATATGTTTGAGCTCTTGTTGTTGACAAAGCTTAGATAGGTGATTCTAATGCTCCCTGGAAGTCCGGTAAATAGAAGGAAACAAAAATAATTTGACATATATTTATTACTTTATTTAGGTTTCAGGGATATTTATTTCTTTATCTACCCATCTATCTATCTATCTATCTATCTATCTATCTATCCATCTATCCATCTATCCATCTATCCACTTTCAGGGTTTTCAGCCTCACTCATGAGTTCTGACTGCTTGCATATGGCAGCAATTAAAATTTCATTCTCCAAGTTCCTTGCAGAAGTCAGCCCCTCTTCCACTTTTTTTGGTTCCAGGGGAAGGGGAAGGGGAAGGGGAAGGGGACCACTTTTTTTGGTTCCAGGGGAAGGGGAAGGGGAAGGGAAAGGAAAGGGAAAGGGAAAGGGAAAGGGAAAGGGAAAGGGAAAGGAAAAGGAAAAGGAAAAGGAAAAGGAAAAGGAAAAGGAAAAGGAAAAGGAAAAGGAAAAGGAAAAGGAAAAGGAAAAGTCTGTCTAAATTTCTGAATTAATAAGTCTTTACATATTATGATAGCATCCTCTGACTTGAACTTCATCCAGCACTCATTGCTGCTGCAAATATAGTGGCATGTATATTGCAGGCAATGCACAGTTATTGATAAGGCAGGTACCCTGAGGATCTCACTGAAAGAATGTGTGAAATAGAGACAAATATGCATACACCTATTATTTTTCTGCCATCATCCAAAAATGAAGGCTAAAGAAAGGCTGCAATTCTGCAGCAGTGAAGCTATCAGGAGGCAGCAACAGCTAGAAGAGAGAAGAGATTTCAAGCAAGGAAGTCTCCCAGACTTCAAAATTTTCTTTAACAACTCTGAGCACCTGGCTTAATTCTATGGTGTGTGTTTTCTAGTATTTTAATACTGCAATGCTTGCTTTTCGTGAATGACCAATAAATTGAAAAGCCAGCACTGACTTTTTTAGCTTAACTGACCATATTATAATTATGGTTTTTCTTTCCTCATCTAGTTCAGACTCACTCTGAATGACATGTCTCTGACACCTCTTTCAGAGACTGGGGACAATTGACAAACTGTGCTTTCTTGCCATGCTTTAAGCTCTGTCTCCACCAGTGACACGCAGTAGCTGGCTGTGTGTGGATTCACAGTCTGCTGAAAGGAAATGGGTCATTTAAAGCCATTTCCAGCCAGTCTGAGTAATCTGTTAGCTCTGCACTGCAAAGAACAAGTACGCGGTCACAAGGTCATGTGGAACAATAGATGAGGGTGGAACAGTTAGTATCATCATTTTAGGTCATATGCCATTAACATGAATGTCTCACCTACTTCCAAAATGAAACATGGAAGGGTGCTTGTTTCTGAAAAATTTACATTCTCTGTCAGATGACAACCACATTGCCTTACCCTACTTTTTTTTTTTTTTTTTTTTAGCTGTTATACTCTTAAACTTAGCATGAGAGAAAACCAAATTTTGGAGCAAACTGTTTTGCTTTGTTATTTCACACCAAAAAGTATTTCAGAATGAAAAATATCCATAATAGGACTAGGAATCTTACAGGTTTGTTGGAAAGAAGGTGTTTCTTAATGACTTGAGACCATGCTGGATCTCCAGTCTAATTCCATGAGTTTTGCAAAAAAAGTAAAGGGTATGAGTTTACTTATTTAAGCAAAGCCCTTAAGCACATTAAGCATTTAAAACATTGAGCCTGAACATACTTAATTGCTTTGCTGTATTTGAGTCATAATGATTATTGCAATAATTAGTGTATGCTCATTTATTTCTTGTCAGTGCATGCATTTAATGGTTATTGAATGAATAAACTGATTAATAATATTTGCAGTGAGAAAAGGAAATATAATCAGCTTTAATATAGTGAAAATACATTTTACTTTAAAAACCCCATCCCTCCCCATGCAACAAATTGTAACAAATTTGTGAGAAGATTTGAAAACTCTCTGAGTGTTTGGGTTTTTTGTTGAGTTATAGGTTGTTTGGGGGTTTGCGTGTGTGTGGAGGGTGGAGGGGGTTGTTTCTTTGATTGGTTTGGTTTTTTGGTTTTTTCGGGGGTTGGAGGCGGGAAGGTCGTGTCTATTTGTTGGTGGAGAATTGCTTTGAGGAAATATCTCAAACAGGGAACAGGCAAGTTTTCAAAAACAATGTCTGTCCCATTTTTGCCTCCTGGTCTGAGCATCCAGGCTTCACAGGCCTTGGACTATCCCTCAATTTTGATGGTTGTTGTGGCCCCCAGTCCTTTCAGACTGTTTTCTTCCTGATCAGAACCCTGAATCATTGAGATCCCAAATCTCATGCACACATCACAAACAGGGAACTGGAAAATGTGTAACTTTCAGGCAGAAATTGATTCCTCGTGGCTTGAAAACAATTTTTCCCATGCTATGAACCTCCCTCTCTGTTAGCTTCCAAGGCTGTCTTCAACTCTGAAACTTCCCGTTTTCTGCAAATTTGTGGCGGGAGGGAAAGGAAATGCCTTTTAATAGTAACTTTAAGATGTTCTAATTTCAATTCATCTTTCAAATACTTCACCAACTTTCTCGTGTAACCAGATTACTATTTTGACTTTTAAGAGTGATAGCACTGGGATATGAATCAGCTTTTAGGTTTTTTTTGGTGTTTTTTTTTTTTTTTTTTTTTTCTGAGCATTTATAGATTAGAGGTAAAAAACTCAAAATGTACTTAAAAGAAAGCAATTTAAAACATTCATTTTGAAACTTCCATTTAATAGTTGATCATTCCCTTTCTTCCTTAGACCCATCCCCTAATAAATTAAACTGGCCAAAACATAAAATACTCTGGCAGTTCTTACTACTATGTTATTCAAAAAATTTGCAAACATTTACATGTTTGAGGTGTCCCATTAAGAAACTGTAAGATTCTCAGTAGGATTTATGGACAGTATCAATATACTTGGTGTTATGTCAGTGTGCTTTATAAAATTTGAAAAGACTACAAGATTGTTTGAAAGCATGTTGAAATCCCAGTTTTGTACAATACATCATGCTTAAAAACTAGTTTTATTTGCAAATGTATTAGTCCAATTAATCTCAAGTAGGAAAAATTCACAATCAAGAAACAGCAATTGCAAAAAAGACACAGCTATGTTATCATCTTGATTTTCCATAGTATATTTTCACACAAGTATGATTTTAGATTTAGATAAGATAACCATAACGCACAGTTACCTATAAACTAAATATACATTGTTTTCTTCTGCTGCATCAGTAATATGAACTTCTCTTGAGTATGTATGGTCTTCTAGCCTTGTTGACATGTAGCTGCCGTTTCAGAATATAGGGATTTTTTCTCTTCATGATTTCCTTTTCTTGACTTGCATTCTCTAGATCAAAAGCGTCTTGCTGAAGTAACTGTAGGACGCAAGAAGAGACACACTGTTATCAACGTTTTTTGGTAATGAAGATTATACACTACTCAAAATGGTAATAAAATATTATTTTAATATCTGCCACCAAGAAAAATCTTTACTATATTAGCTTCAGAATCAATAAAAAACAAAAAAACCAAACTCAAGACACAAACCTAAAATCAGACTAAAGATGAGCTGAGGCCTACAGAACTGATATTTAAATTCCACTGAAACAAATTAGATAATTGGTTTTGAATAGAGAGGAAAGCCAGTATATCCTCTTTGGACTAAAACTCAAATTGACTGAAAGCTTCCTAATGACTATCACTCTGCTATCACACATTTAGGTTAAACACCTACATGCACTGCTTGCTGGTTTCATCTTTTGAGAAATATTTTAATCTACAACTTCCTGCAAAGCAGGGAACTGTGATTAAGACATATGGATTATTGCATATTTGGTTCTATGGTAGCTCCTTTACAGTAATAAATGCACCGAGTAAGAGAATCTTCAGAAAACTCTGGTTCTCAAAGACATTGCAGTCTTTTGGATGGACCATCCCAGCTAATATGAGGATTGTGAATAAGACCATATATACAGTGCTATGACTCAGCAAACAAAACCCCCACCAAACTAGAAAGACCATCTGGATTCAGCCAAACTGTGCAGGAACCTGAGGTAGATGAAGAAATTTGGTTTACTGGATAGTGGGTAGTGACACCGAGACATCTTTTTTTCACCACACAAAGCAGCTTTTAGTGTAATATCTAACAATGCAAGTGGATTGTGCCTAGTGTGCTTCTGTGTGATCACTGTAATTACTGTAGTAAAATAAACATCACAAATGGACTATAAACAATTTAAGAGCAGCAATCTTCATAAAATCACAACGTCAACTACCAGGGCCCTCTTTAGGTGTATGGGAAAAAAAAAGCAGGAGTTACCTTGTTGCCAGTTTCCTAGCAATGATAAGAGAACCAGAGTGCCTAGTGAAATGATATGTACACATGGGCATGTATCCCTGCATTTTGAATCCTGTTTGCCTGAGGGTCTTAAAACAGAAACACTGGCTACATTTATTTATGCTTCAATAGATCTGTAGTAACTTCATGGCTGTTAAGCAGATATTAATTATGTGTTCTGGCATAGTGATGACTTTCATGTGTTTGTTTGGTTACCTGGAATGGCTACAAAAAGTGGAGAAAGTATGTAGTTAAGAAAAATTCTCATTTCTCCATGGGTCATTGTAAGAAACATACACTCAGGTCATCATAAACTTCAGTAATTCACAACTCTTACTGAAAGCGGCATATTAGAGGTATTACAGAATATTAAAAAGGGAAGGAAAGCTCTGACAATGTGATGGGGGTTATATGGATATGGATTTTTACAACATCATTACAGAGCCTCAGACTTTAATAGTAGTAAAAACATGCATTTGTGACTGTTTTACCTCCCAATGCTGAAAGGCTCTGCTGTGGCAAACTTTTTGGAGTTGATACACTGTCAGCATTGCTTCCAAACTGAAGCCATCCAGAGCAGCAGGGAACTGTCTTCCTGGAACCAGATCCTCCTCATCTACCTCTACTGTTTCCCCCATTTGGTTGTTTATATTGTTGACAAGATTGCAGACATTTAGCAGGGTCATTTTCCAGTAAGGAAGTTTTGCTCTGTTAATCTGAAAATAAAAACACCCACGATTTAAAGTGTTTTGGGTTTTTTGTAATCACGTGCTACATTCAAACATTTTGTTAGAAACAAGTTTATGTTTCTGAAGTGCTTTTCATCTGGTCAACTTTTAGACAATAATTAGAGTGCTGAACTTAGGACAACTCATTTATTACATACGCCAAGTCTGCTTCCTTGCAGCCTTGCCCCCCAGGTAGATATACATGATGAAAAGACTAACTGCTACCAAACCAGAATGGCAGCATTTCATAGTCATTCTGCACAGGTGCAAACAAAAAACTCAGATGGGAATGAATATAATATAAATTCACAGGTGTAAATAAGGATAATGATTCAAACCCACTGGATAAATTCCCAGTTCAGGAATCCAAGCTGGATGCCTGTGGTTAACTAGACGCTCCTCCCTAGTTCAGAACAAATGCCAGCCATTTAAAAATTCCCTGAAAAAAAGGAATGGAGTCCCTGCTTCAGGACAAGCTGTCTGATGAGTCTGGGTCTGAAGTTACAGAATCTGTAAGCCCCAGGAGTTTTGGATGCCGGTAGGTGAAGAGCCTGGGAGATGTTAATTGGTCTACAGGCTTAGGAAGATGGAGCAGAGATAAAACATAGCTGTGAAAACAAAGTATTCCTAATTTGGTAACTGGACTGAAAAACTGAGACCAACTGTATTTAGGTGGTCCATTATGAACCTGTCCAGAGATATTACAGAAAGATAGAAATAAGGAAATTTTACCATGGCTTGTCTCAAATTTTGCTCATTCCAGTATCTTGCATTATGTAGGAGCTTTTAAACCATTTTAAAGAAATGCTGATAACCATGACATTTACTTTTCTACTGGTATTGTTTTTCCAAGCAGTGGTGGCAGTAGTCTTCTTCCATTTTGATTATCAATAGGAAAAAAGTAAGTTTAAAACTTAATTCCTCCGCCATTTACTGCTTTTCATGATTTTGCCATTTTCTTCATTCTCCACTATTAATTATTTCTTCTGCACTGTATTTCCTTTTAGGGCTGAGTACAGAAATTAGTTTCCTTAAACTAGAACTGGTGACATGGAAATCTCCAATCAAAAGCCAAAAAGCAAATTCCTATTTATTCCTGAGAAGGATTTCCTTGCTGTGCACACTAGGATTAGACCTTACCTATGAACTGAAGTGTAGTTGCTTCTTTTCCTGGATGTAGGAAGTTAAATATAGGTATTACACTAACACAGACATTGCCTTTCACACATACTTGAGAGCACTTATTGAGAGTGTGGATGCAACATCAGGTAATCACATAATCTGTTTCTTTAGAGCACCTTCCTAACAAAGGTGCAAAGATTTGCAAGATTTTTGTATATTCATCACACTTGACTAATTTTTAAGGGAAAAGAAAGAAAATTGAGAGAAATAAGGCAGAAACAAGAAAAGTTGGCATCACTCTTAGCATTAGTTACAAAACTTTTCCTTTTGGCCACGATCATTACTCCAATATACATCTGATACATGCATGTCTTTCAAAATCAGAATGATTTAGTCCTTTAATGAAACTGCTGTGCATTCTCAGATTCCTGACAGCATGTGGAAAAAATAAGATTACTTTGTTTTGAGTCTAAGAAAAACAAATCTGAAACTTTATTTGGAAGCTTGTAATTGGTTCTGCACCATTTACTTTGAGCTCATCTGTTGCCCCAACTAAGTGCCCTAGTTAGTCTATGAAATTATTTGAAAAGATGTGACAGTTTCAAAATATAATTAATCTCCATGCAGAATATCTGATTTTACTAACAGAAGTTAAGCTAGGAAAAAGACCAAATGTCCAACGCAATTTCAAAATGTTCTTTGGTCTGTTTTAATGTATTTTTGAAATATAAAAATATGGAGCTTTCCATGACAAATGAGGAAGCTTCCCCAGTTCACTTTTCTCTCCTGGGTATACAAAAGAAATGTGAGCTATCACTGCAACAGCTAAATTGCAATGGAGCATAAAATCCAGAGGCAGTGCTACATGAGTGAGTGAGACTTCTAAATTAAGTAAGAACAAAAAATATTGCAGTGGATGGAAACAGAAGAGAAGAGTAAAAGATAGGGAAATTTTTCATGCCTTGTGTAATTTATAGAATCTTTTTGATCTAAAGTTACTACTTATGTCAACCTGATGCACATCTATGCATAAAGGAACTTTCCTCTGAGCATTAGTAAAATACTTAAATAGCAGACTTCCTTAGGTGAAAATTGTCTTAGCTCCTACTTATGAAGTTAGGAGAAAACAATTTTACAGTGCTGTCTGCAAGCTTCTAAAAACTTTTTTTGTTACAGGAGTCTCATTCCTATTAATACCACGCACATATCCCCTCAAAGTATTTTTACTTTGGTACACGTGCTTCTGACTTACACTGCTCCCATCAACAATTCAGTCCAGAGTGAATTTTGAGGTTTTCTAACTGAACATGGAGTTTTCCAGGTCGTGTCCAGTCACTGAACAGAGCAGTCATGTTATTTTTCCGCTCCACTATTACAGCAAGCATTAAAATCAGATTGCTTTGCTTTTTAGGTTATGAAAAATATCTGAGGCTGTTATCCTAAAGGTCTGTAAAAAAACCAGTTTAAGATTATGATAATCCAAATGTTCATGTCAATTTAAAATATTTAATATATTTTATATTATATATGATATATATTTGTATTTTAAATATTTACATATTTTCCATACAGGTCTAAGCAATGTCAACTACAGTAGCTCAAGACATATTTTGGAAAACACCTATACAATAGAACAAGGAATCCTTATCTGCCAAGATGGAACTAATTTTTTTAAGAGTGACTTGAAAAATATCTGGGAATGATCTGAAGGAACAAAAGAGACTGCAGTATGAACTAGAATGTAAAAGGTATGTAAGGAATGTAATGCTGAAGTTAATATGATATTTGTATTTCCACTGTTGAACTTCTTTGTGAAATAAGAATCAGATATATAATTTCTCACACCTTATGTATCTTGAAAGAGAATTTAAGATCATCTAAGAAACTGAAATAAGCTTATTTCCTTCTTTGACAACAGGCTTGTCCTATGCAAAACAAAAGAGATTCCCAAGTTATAATTTATATAATATTTTATTTTTGTGTCTAGTTGAATGATATCCCTGATAGTTTGCTTAAGATACTTCTTTTGTTATAGTTCATACATCCCAAATGCTATTTTTCTTTAGGAAAAAAGTTATCTTTTTTTTATATTTTTGTCTTTATTTAGTAAAAGCAGATAAAAAGCAAAGTTATAACGAAGTAAAAATCCCAAGCTATGGGACTTTTAGTGTAGGATCTCTACAGTTCCTCCCCATAATAGTAGTTGAATTTTGTTCAGATTGTAACCTTAGAAATAATAAAAATACTCTCTGTCTTTAATCAGATATAGCATTGAGTTTTGTTAAAGCAAAACTACTTCCATGGTGTATATTAATGCCTGTAAATTTAATTAATTTTTATGTGGTGACTGAGTCAGGAAATCAGTAACTCCTAGGTAGCTGGAGGTACCTCCTTGTCCTAGGCAGCTCCTCTGACAATGAGGCTAAACTCTCTGGGCAAGTACAGTCATAAATAGGCACCCTACAGCAATGAAAAGCTCAGGGGGTCCATGACTTCAGAAAATTAATGTCAGGTGCGATCCAAAGGTGGAGTCTCAGGATGATATATTCTCCAAGGAATACTTTTGTTTTACTTTCTCTTTTCCTCTAACTGACACAGTCTCGATCTTTTTTGAGTTCAAAACATTCTTCATGAAACTAGTGATTTCAGGCAAACATTTAGGAAGCTGGAAATAGAGTTATCTCTTTGACATGAATAGATTTTTCTATTTAAAACAAAAGAGAGACAGGACATAACTATCCATGTATTTTTGACAAGTCAGGTTTTGTTGTTTTACCAGATCTTCCAAATGGCTTTTTGGATTTTTATCTTAGAAAAAAAGACAGATAAAGCATTTTAAGGGTTGTTTGATCCTTGCATCTTCATTGAGATGCAACAGCAGGGAAGGGTGACAAACTGTATTAAGTGTTGAAGACAGGTTGCAATAAGCATGAACATACTTCTTTAAAGATGGAGAGTGATCCAGCATAGAGGTGACTTTAGAGAGAAACTTGAAAAGAGACAGAAGGCACTGGACAGCCGTCTGTGAAGTTAAAGGCATACAGCAATTCTTCCCATAATACTGGCTAGACTACTGAATGTTGCAAAAGATATGTGCTTAAACCCTAGCTGTAGTCTTGATACTATAGTTCAAAAGTGCCTACTTTGGTAGATTTTTTTCTATCAAATAATTAAACCTACAAGTGATAATCCATTTTGCTGCACTTTAACATCTCAGCTTTCATAAACAGTACTTTTTTTCCCATCTTAATGCTGTGTAAATTATTTGGATTTCCTTTGATGATTACCAAGTCAGTGTCAAATACAACTAATGAAATTTAACAGTAATTGCCCTCAAATGGAACCAGATCTCAGGCACAACACAGGTATTACACATACCATCTTCAAATTTGTCTATCACACCAGAACCATAATTTGTTGTAATGAGGGTTAAAATCTAGCAGGGGACAACAGAAAAAAAATAATTTCAGTAATGAATGGAATAGTGATATGACTCTAGCAGAAGAGTTGATGCACAGTTTTTAGTGTTTCCACCATGTCTTACTTTGATGTCAAGAGACAACATATATTCAACTAATGAACTCTAGATGGTGATTTAAGGCAATATAGTGCAGAATTAAAGCAGTGTCTATAACATGAATCTACTGCTTCTGTCATCTTCAAGTGTCAGTTGACTTGTGGTAAATACCATAAGGATGCTGAATAGCAAGCTACATGACACAAAACAACATAAGAGTATTATGGCAAACATCATGACATTATTAACTGGTGCAATATATTTGTGTATTTGGAGTTACCTGAGCTTGTGTTCTGTGGTGAGAGGGAGGAAAAGATGGAAGTAATGTTCACAGATCCAATAAAGTACTGAAATTGGCAGAAATACCAATAGCTGCAAGGTTTTCTTCCAGGGCATACTATGCTTTGCCACACAGCAAAAAAAAATATTTTTTTCAGCCTCCTACATTTAAATATGTCTCAGAGAAAGAGTAGTTACTAAATCTTTCTGTACCTTAGAGAAGTGAGCAGAAAACAGGTTTATTTGTAATCTAAGGTTAACTATCATGCCAGCAAAGAGCACTGAAATCTAAGGACTGCCAGACAGATAAAGAAAATGCATTTTCTGGCCTCATACTCCTTCTAGTCTATCCAATAATCCCGTGGAAAAGGTCACATATATGTAAATACAGTATATGTAGAAGTCTTCCTAGCAGGTTTTGTCCTTAATCTTCAACTAGTAATTGGTTTATGAAAATTTGTATTTTGGGGGAGAAATTTTTTATTTCTCATTTTATTTTCCATTACATTTAAGTACCACTTAAACTTTTTTGGAATAATGAATTAAAATATTCATTCTTAAACCCATAGTACTGGTTTCAGAATTTGTTCTTTAATATATTGTTGAAGATATATCAGACATATATATTTCTTAGATAATTTATGGAAGATAATAGTGTTGAGAAAGTGTCTATCAGCCTGTCCAACATATGTGCAACACTTGCTGCTTCACTTTGTCAATATGAGGTTCTAACTGAACTTTTACCTATTCATATTAAATAACATAACCATTATTCACAGTCTGGAAACTTGTCAAGGAAATGCCATTTACCAAGTTAGTATTTTCACAGTCATGTCCCCATGTTCCTGTACTAGCACTATGATTAAAATCCTAAACCAAAATAGGCATATGTATTAACAATTTTTACTTTATGACTGTCTTAATTTTATATGCACATAGGAAGAGTTCTGCATAAAAATAGCACTTATAGATTTGACTCAAGGTTAACATAGCTTTCATCGGGCATAATCTTATTGGAAGCACATTTCCTCATATAAATTTACATCTCTGTATGTAACACAGTTTTGACAGTTTAATGAAAGTACCAGTGTTAAAACTGAGGAACACATTTAGTGTGCCACATCAACACCTTTAAATTTCCTTTGAACTGGAGAAAATCTTGCACCAAAGTAAAACCTAACACTGAACTTTTTTGTCTAGACCATAGGTTATTACTTTGTGCGAAGACTTTTGGGTTTGTAATGAGAATTCATTTGCTCCCTCCCTGTCAGGTAAAGGAAGAAAAATAATTACCTTTGATGTGTACATATTGGTCAATAAATCTGCTTCTAATGCTTTCATTTCCTCTTCTGAATCTGGGCATAAACCAGAAACATATGTTTATTATTTGATCATAAATCATGGACATTTCAATTCAGTATAAAGAACTTAGATATTTAAATGAATTTTAAAAAATAATCACACAAACACAGCCAGTAGTGACCTAGAGGGACTGTGAGGATTCTTCAGTTAACAGCAATATTATGTTAAAAGAAATACTCAGTACCTTTTTGAAGTATGATCAAGCTTATTGAAGTGACTGAAACTGTTCATTTATCTCAGTTTCATAGCAGAAAGGCTCATTAACTACAATTCTTTCAGTATAAAAAAAACTACTTCATTGTTTCCATAATAAATATTTGTCATGTTTGCTTACTTTGGAAGAAAAACTTGGATATTTATTTTCAAATATTTATTTAGGTAGTAATTATTTAGGTAAATGACAGTTATGATTACTTGATTAATAATCAATAGTATTGATTATTCTTAAGGATATTTTTTACTGATATGAGGGAATTGACGTTTATCAGTTTATGATACAAGCTCTTGACAATGTATATAGAAAGTATTCTGACTGGAAGTTTAGGGATTTTCTTTACTGACTTAATTGACCTTTGCTAGCTCAGTAGACTTGCAAGACCTGTGATTTGGTAAATAGGGTAAAAATTGCTGTAGAAAGAGAAAACACACAGACACATTTCTACACACAGCATCACAAGATGAAGATGAGAATCACAATGAAGATCTGGTGCCCTGTTAGCAGCAATCACAGCTCAAAGAAAAAAAAAAGTAAGGAATCAGATAAGTCTTTAGGTGAAATAGAGTTCCACATAGCTTTTACCTTTCCTGGAATACCAACAGTCTGAAACCAAACAATACACCAGTATTTCAAACCATAATAAACTAAAATATATTCCATATTCATATAGGTCATATCTCACTTTCTTTAAAATAATCAGTGCTGTGGGCATGTAAGACCCTACCACTGAATCTGTGGATAGGTTCTGCCTGTGCCTTCATTTCAGGGATCATCACCATGTTATGTCCCTACCTTTCACAGAACGTGAGACTGTAAGGGACCACAAGCATGTGCCAATGTGTCACAGGTTTCTGTCAGCACAGAAGCCACCCATTACAAAATCAATCATGTTCAATCTTTATAAATCTCACCACTACTGTCACTTTGTCACTTTGCTTCTTCTTTAGGAAATTCTTCTAAACTATCAATGCTTACTCACTTGCTTCTGATTTCAAGTCTAATTTATTTCCAATTACAAATGTAACCATGGTTTGCAAATAAATTCCTACACTGTAAATGACACCTTTCTATTTGTGATATTTACCTATCATGTATTTACTGTGAGGAATCACCATTCTTCCCAGCTTAGTGTTTTTGTGCAACAGGATTAGCAAACATGTGCAAGATCACTGTGTCTTTTTGGTCAAAAACCATTGTCCTGGAAATCCCATAAATGCTTAATTGAAAGGCTATGCCCAGATTTATTGGACTGTCATCTATTCTCCTTCCTTGTAATAGCCTTGTATTCCCCAACTCATCAGAGAAGTCCTCCTCTGTCCTTGATATGTTCCCAAGAGAGAACAGCATAGTACAGTTTGGTTCAGAAGCCTCAGTACTTAACCACCTTAATGCTTACCATTAGCTACAGAGAGTATCTCTCTTACATGTTTTCTTTGGTTTTGTTTGTCTTTTATGCCTGAAAAACCACAAAAATCAGGCTAGATAACAAGATAAAGTCTTTTATTCCTCAGATTTCCAACAGCTGTGCTTTGCTTAAAAAGGAGCTTTTAACAGGAATTTCTATTATTTCCTAAGCCACTGAATTTTGTATTATTGCACTGGTTCTCATGCCTATTATTTAGGTCATGAAAAACTTGTGTGTGTTACACATATCCCCTTCTTCTGTAGGGATGCTCCTGTTCAGGTCTGCATTACCAACGCAGTACATTCATTCATTATTTTTATCATTGGAGCTATTGCATTTGACTTGCTGTAATGCTGATCTACATCCAGTCCTATTTAAAGTTTACAAATTTCACATTAAATAGGACTAGTTGTAGACCAGTCAGCAAGTCCCTAGCAACTAATTTCCAACCTGAAGCTTTTCAGCCCTTTCAGTAGCAATGGCTGTCAGTTTTACCAGCTTTACCATTAGCCAAAGTCCCGCTGGCAGCACAAGATCACCTCAGCTGAATTTCTACCAATGACAGCATCTCCTGTGAGCAGGTGACCACACACACAATGACAGCATCATAATTTGAGTTGTCCTGGATCACACCAGCTGAGAAAAATAAAAGGACTTGTGCCTGGTTAGCATCTGGATTTAGTTTCTATAAAGGATGCAAGATAGCTTCCACACATTGAGGCTGGAAGATAGCTGCAGACATGAAAGGTAGAAAGGAAGGCATTAAGAAGCATTTGAATTGAAAGCAATAAATCTAGAGGACATTATTTAAGAGTCAAGATTCCTTGAGTGAAGAATAAAACAAGGCTTGGAGGGAGAGAAGGAAGAATGTTCAGGTAATTCAGGAGTGAAAAGAGATGGAAGAGGAGCAAAAGCATAAAAAGAACAGACTCTCAGAGAGCAATGTATAAAAAGCCTGGTTACACATTACTGCTAAAATCAGGGAGAAATTCACATAGTTTGAGGTATTCTTGATTCTACGGACAAGAAAAATAGTTTCTATTCATATATTTACATTCTACAGGTATACACTTTTGTCTGAGGGCAAATATTTTCAAAAGAAAATTTAACAATAATTTTCTTTATGACATAACCTTCCATAGTAGTTACAAATTATTTGAGCCCCTTCACATAAGCTTCTCTGTGGCATTTCTCATTTAAAAATAATTTCAAATTTTCAAGCAAATAAACCATCATGTTAGTTCCACCTACAATTTGGCTTCTGGGCTTTTTTAAGAACCTATTTTAATTCCTGCTTAATTTTTTTACTTTAGTGGGCTTTCATTCAGGCTCTGTGAAGAGTTGAATTTGAAACTGCTTCACTGAAAATACTAGTCAGGAACTTGTTTGAAAAGCTTAAAAATTACATGGAGAGAAAAAAAAATGTTAAGCTTTTTCACTAAGATCATGAGTTCTCTATAATATAGAGAACAATTACATTTAAACTGTAATAAAATGCAGGTATTATGTGGTTTACATTTTTTCTCCTGCAGGGGAATACAAATTGGAAACATTAATCTAAAGTGAGAATTAGGAATTCTGAGTCCTCCTGAATGTTAAAGTTGAAAAATGAAGCTGCTTGTAAATTTACCCATTAAATTTAGTGGAGTTAAAAATTAAAGTAGTTTTCAAGTTAGTTAAGACTGGATTTTGCAGACTATTCTGCTTCATGTCTGTGTGGGTACACCTGTTTAACCATCACCGTAACTCTATTTTGTCATAAACTTAGAGTATAAATGGCAGATGCTTAAGATGTGTCATCTTCCAAAGAAGCGGGCAATGCATTTTAATATATGGTCCTCCTTTTGAGCTTTCTAAAGCAGCTGCTCTTGGAGAATAAATGCATTTACATTACCCTTCTTACCTTGTGATCTACCTGTGCTTCAGTATTTTTTGGTTATAATTTTAGACTGGTTGTTAGCAACTTTTTCTCCAGATAATAAGTTATATTTCTCTCTCTAAACAGTGACCAAAGGGCATACATATTCATGTTGATTTGTATTGCAGCAGCTATTCATATGAGTTGCAGAAATTACAATTTGTATCATAATTTGGAAATACATCATATTCAATGAACCATAGCACAACCGAGCAGATGGTCTGCACTGATTTGTATTTCCAATGACTAGTCTATACTAATTGCCATGGCATGGATGCTGTGAGGAGGAATGGCTTCTACGAAGGGAGAAAGTTAAGAGAAGTGATATAAAAATATGATGCTGGCCAGAGCCCGTTATCAGAGCCAGCTCCCGGGCACCTAATGGACACAGCCGGCAGAGCCCGAAGCGACTTCACTTCCTTCCTTTAGGTCCCATCTCCGGGAGCGACTCAGCGCCGAGCGGTCAGAGGGGCTCCGGGCCGGGCGGTGCGGGGCGCGCCCGGCGCAGGCGGCGGCGGGGACTTACCTGAGCAGAGGCTGCAGGAGGCCAGGGCCAGCAGCACCACGCACACCAGCTGGACTCTCATCCTTGCCGCGCCGCCCTCTAGAAAGTAAAGTCCATAAATCCTAGGGAGAGACGGAGAGAGAGACAGAGACAGAGAGACAGAGACAGACAGAGCCCCGCCGCTCCTCGCCCTCCGCACGCGTGCTGACGGGCGGCTGCAGGCACCAGACGGGGGACCCAGACCCTTGCCCAACTATATAAGCCGCGGGGTGATGTCACGGCGGTGTCGACATCGCCTCTTGAAGAAGCTCCCTCCCTCTTCCCCCCTCCTCCCGCTGCCCCCTCCCGCTGCCCCCTCCCCGCGCTCCGCGCCCGCCGCCGCTGACGCCACTCTCCGCCTGACGCACGCGGAGCCCCGCGGGGCGCGCAGCGAACCCCCGCACCCACGGCCGCGAGGCGCGCCCGGCACGGCTCTTCCCGAAGGGGAACTATCCTGGGATTTTATTATTACTATTATTATTAAAAAAAAAAAAAAAAGTTTCCGCAGGTGCTCGTCCCCCGGCGCGGGGCTAGGGGTGGGAAGCGACCGCGCCGCCGTCCTCGTGCGGTTGACGCCCTTTGTCTTTCATCTGTAGAACCTTTCCTTACAGCAAGAGAAAGAACCGCACACTGGTGACGGGCAGGGATGTTAAACCGGGGATGGGCAGGGAATGCGTGACATGGGGCACGGCTGGGATATAACCCTGGCCATGGGTAGGAGTATTGCATCGGGCACGGGTAGCAGGAAAAAGAGGGGAGGAAACAAAAAGGGAAGTCTGTGTGTGTGAGAGATGGAGGAAGATAACGGGAAAGCCACTTGACAGAGTCTTTCATAGATGCGCAAAAAAATTATACCCGACCAGGCGAGACTCCCTATTACTTCTGAAGAGCGCTTGCCACAAGCCACCCGCTGCGGTTTCAAGAGGGCGAGCGTTCCTAAGAGACATTTCTCTTAAGATGCACTTTTCCCTGCTGATTTTTCCGCTAGGTATTCTTCCTCAACGCCTAGCAGAGAACAGGCTCCGTTTACAGCACCCAGAGGTCGGGACTCAGCAGGACACGCCGGGACCCCAGGCGGAGGCAGGGCGGCGGCGGGACGGGCGCGCTCTGCCCCGGGCGGGGCGCGGGGTGCGGAGGGGCCGCGGGCGGGGCGCGGGGTCCCCGTCTCTCCACCGCATGCCCTGCCCTCCTTCTGTGCCCGGGAGCCCGTATCTGCTCCGGCTCGCTTTCTGCCTCCCAGCTCTCAGCTCCTGAGCCGTAAAGCCCAGAGAGATGACCCGAAGGTGAGGGCAGGGTAACCTCTAACGTGTGAGAATAAAAACGTAAAGCTGAAGACTGGCGTCAGCCTCCATCGCTCTACTGCTTTTGCTGGGTGGATTTTTTTTGTTGTTTTTTTTTTTCTTCTCAGATACAGACGAATGCTCCATATGTTGAATACAGATACAGATACAATGCAGAACATTTCTGTCTCTCTGAATACATTTAAGGACAAATACACGTGTCACACGTAGCAGAAACACACACTGCAAGTAGATTCTTCTGTCGTGGATGTTCCCTTCATCGCAGAAATGTTCCTTTAAAATGCAAAAAGCAGAGATGGGTGTTGTTTTCCTCCCGTACCCTCTGCGACTGAATAGGTGTCACAGAAACACACAGAATTTTCCAAATCCTGCCACAAGGAACACCTGGTGAAAAAAGTTATTTAACTGAATTCTTTATGCCCTGAAACAACTTTTGCAGCACAACGGAATTTAAATTCTAATGTTGTTTTGGTTTATGGTGACATAAATACACACAGAAACGAAATTGAGTGCACTGCTGTGGTATTAGATGTTTTAAGAACACGGATTTTTGCATACAGTTGGAAACACACCCTTCTGTACTGCTGCGAGAAAAAATAAAAAACAAAAACCCCAAATCCCCAAAACACGTTTATCACATTTTATGGGCTGTGCTAGTCTACCAGAGAGTTTCAGATATCATTCATCTGTCTGAGCACTGAGGTTAGATGAGGTAGACACTCGAACTTCCCTCTAGTCCTATTTTCTATTATTTCCATGATACAGAAAGACCAATCTGCAGCTAATTTTGCTCTGTGGGTGTTCGATAGTTCAGAAAGCTCTATGAATGAGAATCATATTTCATAGATATTTTCTAGTGCCCACTTTCTGTCACAGAGTTCTTCAATATTCTAATTACCCATATTCTTATGTAACTGAAATTTAAAGGAATTAATTTTTTTCTTCAGGAAGAGAGTAATTGTCATTTTTCCTGCCATTAAAATCTGTGATCACCTAATTATTGCCTTTTTGGTTTTCTTTTTTATTTTTTTCCTAAGGTAATAAGTGCTAGGGATTTGAAGGGGACAAATGTATGGTATGTTTTTAACCATTACGGGTTTTTTGCCATTGGTCTGTTTCCATTTTCTTTTTCTTGGAAACTGAAAAGGCAGAAACTTCAGTGTCGAAAATCTTCTTTGCTTTCTTACCATGTTTTATGTTCCTGACATATTATCTTTGAGTCCCCTGGATCAGGCTCAATTGAGCTTGGACAATTTTATTTTTTTTTTCAATAGAACTCAGCTGTCATCTATTCCTCAGATGCTCCTTTACTTACTTTTTCTACCTCCTTCCTACATCTGCACCTTGTACTACTTCACAAAGAATTGTATAGTGGGAATTTTAACTCTTTCAACAGTTAATTTCCTAAATCACTTCAACTTCTTCAAGTCATCTTCATATCACATTTCTCCCAATGAAGAAGAGAAGCTTTTATAAGGAAAAAAACCGACCTCTTTGCAGATCTGTCTCTCTCTCTCCCTCTTTATTTTTAAACACTCTTAGCTAAAAAAAAAAAAAAAAAAAAATTGTAACTATTCATTAGTGTCAGTCAGTTTGGGCAACTCGGTTTATCTTTACTTGCTCTCAGCATGTGATTTAGACAGCCTGTCCAGGCCTATAAATCAGGTCAATTCACAACTGTGAGGCATCTGAAGATAACAAAACAGGTAAATGGCAGATTCATGGAAGAACAGATACATAAACCTCTGTTTACTTTGTCATAAAACTACCATCATAGCATATGGATAACACCAAACATAAAAGCTGTAATCACCAAACAGAAGGAGAGTACCATTCTGCTAATGTTCCTGCTGTAGAAGGTATTGGGGATTATAATAAGGAACTCTCAGTGTTCCAGTTACCAGTCTTATGCCTTTGGAATAGCAATAAACACAGTGAGAATGAATGGAAGAAAATCAAGATGTTCAATCTTGCCATTAAGTATATTTACGTTGTAGAATTCTTTAATGTTTTTTTAATAGTTATACATATATACAGCAGTAGTTATACAAGTATGAAAACTCCAAGAGGGATCATTCTGGAGGTGGTCATCCAGAGAACGTTTCATACAGCAAACTGGCTAAAGATACTCACTCAAAATCATAAAAGTTGATTTTGGTTGCGGTGGTTAAGCTGCTTTGCCCCTACAACAGTTTGGCTACCAGCAGTTTAGGTTAACATGCTGGGCAGAAAATTGACAACTCAATTTCTATCATGTCTGGTCAAGGGACAAGCTCAAGCAAAGAAACAGGATGGACAGACAAGGGTATTCAAAGTGCATTTAAATCATGAATTTAGACACTGCAGCAGAATTTTCCAGGCATCATGAATTCTCATCATTTCTTTCCCTGAGCTTAAAAATAGGTCTAGGGCATTTATTCTGTTTGGTCAGCACAGTGATGCTCAAAACTCGATGGTGTATTCAACTGCTGAAAGTCCTGGAGACCACCTCTACTGCAAAGGATATCAGGAAAACATTCAGAAATAAAAGGCAGATGGTGCTTAACACACTGGATCATTTTTAAGTAAAGCATTAAGCATCCTCTTACTTCAAAGCCAATCTCCTTTAGTCATTCTGTGACTCAATTTTTTACTTTTGTGAGGTTGTGCACTTTAAGGAATCCTTGAGAAGTTGACTGAGCAGTATTAAAAAACTTACTGATATATAAAAAAAACCCCAAACAAACACATAAGCAGCCACATTATTGTCTGAATCAGAAGAATTCTTAATATACAACAAATTTCTGCTACATTTTTAAGGAGCCACAAATCACTAGAAACTTCGTGGATGTCTAATGAGCTCACCCTTTGTGTTTTAAAGTCATGGGGTCTAAAACTGTGAAAGAGGCATTCTGTGTATCTTCTACATATGAGGTACACATGCATGACAGAGGGGTTTTTTTATGCTTTGGGGTTTCAAACAGCAACACCATCTCAGTACCCCAGGGGATCATGATCCTCAAATAGCAGAAAATTTAAAAATATCATTTCAGCAGAATAATCTGAAGTATCATTTCTTCTTTTAAATTTTTTCCCATTAAAGCACAGCCATTACATTTCCAGAACTTAGAGATTCTCTAACCCTTCTCATGAAAAAATAGATTCTATATTTACATTACTATAAAGTAAACACAGCATGTATGCATCTACACACCAACCAGTAAAACAACAGAAAATCAAAAATTTTAGGACATATATATATATATATATATATATATATATATATATAAAACTTGGAAATTGTTTAATAAAAGTCAATTTGGATAAAAAAGGACATAAGAAAACAATCTTCACTCCTACTCCTAATTTCCATTTCCTTTTAATTTTTTTTTTCCTTTTACTAAAATCCTTCTATATGAGAAAGCAAACAGTGCAGTTAGAAGTGCCACCACAGTGTGTCATGGGAGTTATGCTTCGGGCACCTCCTCCTTACTCTCACCTCTCAGCAATTCATTCCCAGGCCAGACTGCATCTTTCTCATTTCTTTGATTACACATTTTCCCCAAATACCTAAGTTAATCAATTTTTCATTTCTCTCCAGTGAGCTATGAATATTTTAATTTAGGTTCCAGGGTATAATATATACAAGAGACATGGGTGAAAAGCCTGATATAACTTTGTTGAGTATTGCATATTCATGTAATCCACTGTTCATCAGACTGATCATGCTTTGAAATTTTGTGTTAAATTGATGAAATAGTTAAGATGTGCAAAATACTGTTTTAATACTGTTATTGTTGGACTGATAACAATGATTATCGACAATTCCTGAAAGAGCAAAATGAAAATGATGTGGATTCAGAGGGCTGACTCTCTTTTTCCCCTGATATTCAGTTTTTGTCTGCAATTATTCTTCAGCATTCCATGGAACATGGTAACCAAAGACATAAGTATGCACTGTTAAATTACACTGGTTCAGTTATGCCATATAAGTAGGAATTGAACTCCACACTGAAACTTTTGAAATCATCTCTCCTGCTTCCTTCACAAATTTCTCAAAGAATTGTGCTTTTTCCTTGTACCCAAAAGAGAATTTACTTTAACTAGTTATTTAAAATCACACAGCCATGAAGAGATTTTGAATTAAAAATACTGAGGAATATTTCCTGTGTGCTCAGTAAAGAGGCAATATGCTATTATTACCATAAATCACTGACATTATGCTGAGACCTTCATCTTGACGAGATACAAGTTCTTCCCCAGGAGTCCTTAGGAGATTTCCAAACAAACAGAAGCCTTTTCTTTCTCTTTTTTTACTCTTTTTCTTTTCTTTTTTTTTAAATAAAGGTAACCTCAAAGAGTCCTGAACAGCCTTCCACAGTTGTTCCACTGCAACACAAGAAAAGACTAAGAACCACTTAGAAGTGTTTCCCTTTTTCAGTTTGTTATTTTTCTTCTTCAGAAAATTTCATTAAGCAAGGCAAAAGCACCAGTTTTAAATTTATTCTTAATATACAAGGTTTTTGGCTTGAGGATTTATGAGCAGATCATTTAAAAATCATTGTTAAAGCTAATTGTTTTGGATGTAGGAGTGATACTTAGAAACAAAATATGGATTCACAGAACTGTGTTTTCAGTACTGTGCCAGCATGCACATACCAAATACACCACCTCTGCAACTTCCAGCTTTTTTACCTATGAGGGATGGAAAGCGTCTATGTAATTTGCACATCTGTGAACTGAAATTTGCATGCATAGTATTTAAGAAATTCCTTGGAGATTGAAAAGCAGACATCCCAATAAAGACAAACAAAGTGGTAATAAGAATACATGTTACAACAGCAAACACAGGCAACCAATCATTTACAACATAAGCAAAAACATCACTGACAAAGAAAGAAAGAACCCTTTTTGAAAAATATAAAGAGGGTTTGCATCTGAAGAATATTTTGCATTTGCATAACACCTTTCAATTTCAGTGCTTTATAAACATGAATTAACTATAGCCATGTCTAAACTAGAATACAGCTTGTAAATATACACTGCTCTAGAAAAATTTTGTCGTCTGTAGCAGCCTATAGCAGCTTAGATTTTACTGTTAAGGCTTAACACAGGCAATGCTCAAGAGTTGTAGTGTTTAACCCTTATCAAAGCCATCCAGAGCAGTGCATCGTCCTGGGTATATGTCCTGACAGCAGTTCCACATCTGTGATCACCATCCATATCATAATGGCATCGAGCCTTGGTGTACTGACTCCTCTCTCCCTCTCTCCCCCCATCTCCCCTCCCAAGAGAAATATGTTAGACTGGCAAGAGAACAGTTGCTCTGTTATAACTGCAGGTAAACGAAGAGATTCAGTAAGCACAGAGTGCTCACACCCCAGATTAACACACTGATGTCAGCCATGCCTTGTGCTGTAGACATGATCTCAGCTTCAAATCACTATCCCAGTACATTGATTTCTGCTACTGGAGCCATGTTTAATTGAGAGCCAGAGGGGAGTGTTTTCTAATCACTCGATGATGTAGCCCCAATCCTGAAAACACCTCCATACATGCCTAATTTCAAGAAGATGAGCAGCATGACTCAAATGCTAAAACTTAAGCTTGTCTGTATCTGTAAATTTCATGTACCCACACTGAGAGGAACATGGATTTTTGATTTAAACAGTGAGGCCTGAATTCCAACTCTTGATTTTAGTTATAGTTTAGGAATAAATACTTAGTGCAGACACAAACTTCCAGCTTTTCTCCTCATTGTCACCAGTCTCCCTTGGATGAACAAGTGCTCCAACTGTATTCACTGGAAACTAATGAGACAGATGGACATTCACTGTTAGGGCTAACGAGTAAATGTTACCTTTGTATACTTGTAGCTACAATGGTCTCTCTCCATAGGGCCATATCTTTAGGAGTAAGGTAAAGCATGGGAAGTGAATATCTCTGACTCTATTTCAATGAATATCACTAAAAGGAATAGGTTTATTTCCACAGATGAGATCCCTTTGCTGTGTGAATAGCCAGCTGAGGTCTTGATGCAGAAAGAATACTGTTAGAGGCCACCCCTATATACCTAAAGGGTGTTAGGGGTGAAGGAGTAAAAAAACAAGCAGATATGGCGTGTTACCTCTGGAAGGCTCACACAGGTCCATCAGATAGAAGTAACTCCCTACAGTCTAAAGCCTCAGAAAAGGGCTGCACAGCACAGAGCAATGCCTCACTTCTAGAGGAAGATACAATTGATTATGGGTTTTCAGAGATTCAATTCTTACTAGAATCATAGAATCTTTAAGGTTGGAAAAGTTTTCAAGTCATCAAGTCCAACCATCAGCTTAGCACTGCTGTGTCAACCACTAAGTCATGTCCCATATCTACACATCTTTTAAATACCCCCATGGGTCGTGACTCCATCACTTCCCTGGGCAACATGTTCCAATGCTTGAAAACCCTTTCATGAAGAAATTTTTGTTAATAACCAGCCTAAACCTTCCATGGCACAGCTTGAGGCTGTTTCCTCTCATCCATGTACTTGTTACCTGGGAGAAGAGACTGACACTCACCTGGCTACAACCTCCTTTCAGGCAGTTGTAAAGAGCAATGAGTCTTATTTTCTCCAGGCTAAACAGCCCAAGCTCCCTCAGCTGCTTCACATAAGACTTGTGCTCCAGACCCTTCACCAGCTTTGTTGGCTTTCTCTCGACATGCTCCAGCACCTCAATGTCTTTTGGTAGTGAGGGGCCCAAAACTGAACACAGTACTTGAGGTGTGTTAAGTACAGGACAACACTGACAGCGTTTACCACTCAACAAAGTTTCTCAGGAACCTGATGTAATGGTTTAAACCCAGACAGTGGCCAAGCCCATTGCAGCCCCTCGCTCACTCCCCTACCATCGGGACTCCGGACGAGAATCAGAAGGGAAAATGCTAGGAAATTAATGGGTTGAGATGAAGACAGCTTAATAGGGAAAGCAAAAGTCACACACACAACGCAAGCAAAGCAAAACAAGGAGTTAATTCACTGCTTCCCATGGGCAGGCAGGTGTTCAGCCATCTCCAGGAGAGCAGGGCCCTATCACATGTAACGGTGACTAAAGAAGGCAAAGGCCATCACTCCAAATGTCCCCCTCTTCTTCCTTCTTCCCCCCACCTTATGTACCTTTATACATGGTCTGGAATAATCCTTTGCTCGATTGCGGTCAATTGTCCTGGCTGTGTCTCCTCCTAACCTCCCATGTATCCCCAACTTCCTTGCCAGTGTGGCAGTATGAAAAGCAGAAAAGGCCCTGGCTCTGTTAAGTCCTGCTCAGCATTAACAACATCTCTGTATTATCAACCCTATGTTCAACACAAATCCAAACCACAGCCCAATACCAGCCACTGTGAAAAAAATGAACTCTATCCCAGCTAACACCAGCATATCTAGAGATAAGAAGTTCGCTATTATGTACACAATTGTTTATAACATGTAGTTCTGATATAATGTTGACTTCACCAGACAGCTTGTGCTGGGTGATTCTGTACATTAGCTTTTCATAAAATAGGACCCCTGTGTTTTGAAATTCTTACAGTGTGCAGACACCAGCATCATCACAACACAGCCTACAGCCCTTGTACCAGGGTGAGACTCTGTGTGAGTTTCTAACAGCAGTTGAGGCAAGAAGAGAACAGTACCTTTGTCTGCCATCCATAGCAACCATTCCATTTCCCCCTTCCACAACACATTACTGCTAGCTGTCATCCATATTTGTAATGTCCTTTTGCATATAAAATTCAGAGGCAGCAGTTTCTTGCCAGATCATACTGTTTGTGTTTATATAGATGATTTTACAGCAGTCCGGGTCATAGGTTTATGCTCCCAATCAACTAAATCCTTTTGGAGTAAGGCTTTGAAGCCATCACACAGGCCTGCACAGTAAGCCACAGTCACAGTCAGGGACTGCCTGTCTTCCATCTAGTGCTCCATCTTTTAACACAGGGGAGCTGGGCTTAAATAGTGAAAGTATCCATACAGTCGGCATTAATTATCTAAACCATTTTGTGAGTTTGGACTGCATCAATACTAAGTCAAAAGTCTCTATATCTTTTTACTAAATCAATATGTTTCCTTTATGCTGCTTCAGGAATTAGGACACCAGCAGCCAGCAGAATAGAGAAGAAACCAGTGGAGTACATTCCTATTATTCTCTAGAGTTTAGGTGTCTGGGCCTCAGGGAATACTCTTGCTGAAATAATAATTAACAATTTAACTGTGAAAAAATATGTACTTGACCAAGAGGCACAAAAGAAAGTTTCACAGGAGCAATCGTGTAAAAGGAGCAAAGTATCCTTCCCTGCAAGGCATTATAGCCCAGTGCAATACACGAGAATATCTTCAGGAGAAGATAAATGTCTTGGCATACGTACCTCTGCTGTATAAACTGTCTCATCCTGCTGCTTTGTGTTGGTCTATCGGATGCAAACATGCAGCCCACATGGTTTTCTGCCCTTTCAAAATATTTCTGATGATAGCTGGTCTGAAATGCCATCTCTGGCATCTGTGTCAGAAACATTCAGGCGTGAGAAATTCACCAAAACTTTCATTAGAGACCTACGTTCCTTATTGGAACTGATGCTAAATCTGTGAAAGAGCATATTTCTGAATGACTCAGATAGTTTTGATTGTATTATTGTACTTGAAATAGGCAAAGATGCTAGAAAATGCTATGCAAAATATTCTGTCCCATCTAGAGAGTAAGCTCAATATAGTTTTTGGTTGTTTTTTTCATTTCTGTGTCTTAAATTGTTTTTATTTTAATTCCTTCATTCTCAAGTTAACACCAGGCTTATTATTAAGTTAATGTTTTGTGCAATAAATCTTCTTTCCAGAGGACAAAAGTAAGAAATTCTTTTGGATAGGAATTAATGAAACGTCTCAAGAAATTTTGGGTTTTCTTTTATTTACTTCTAAGTGAGACAAACCACTTGTGATTCACTGCCCCGGATATCAGTCCTTCCTAACACATTTGCAGTTGTTCATTTGTGCAAGAAGACCTTGATCAGGCAAAACTCCCACTGGTTTCAATGAAAAAGCTTCTACAAAAGCATATAGAAATGTGAATTTAATTGTCTCCAGGTATTACATCATATGCAGATTCCTACCCTGCTGTTTTTAGGATTTTTATTATTAGAAATGGAGTGAGAGATAGATTTAGAAGCTGCTTCAACCTAGAATTTTCATACGTTGTGTATTAGAAGATTCCGTGTTGTTCATGATGCCCTAATTACTTTTAAAAGTAATTAATGAACTGTTATAGCGCCAGTATAAGGTTATGAAACAGCAGCTTTTTGCCACTGTGGAATTTTCAGTGGTGTTTCCATGCTTTTCTAGATGAGAAAAGATGAGTGAAGGCGAGTACAAAAATTTGTTTCTGTTCCTCTGAACAGCAGGCTGCAGTGATGGATTTATTCTACCATTTAAGTAGGGTTTGAGTATTTTCCATGCATGGCTGGAATCTAGCAAAGGAAGAGGGCTTGTGTGTCTGGCCCATTTGAGAGACGACACGTGAAGATCTCTGTCTCTGTGCAGGAAGACGAGAACAGGCATGCTGGAAGCTTACACAGGAAAACAATATCAAGGATTTTGGTGTAAAGTTGCAAAGCGATAGGCTTAATGGGTGCAGGTACTGACAGGAACCCAGGGACCGGCACTAAAAAAGAACATGAGTACTCCCTCTGTAATGACTGGAATAGGGTACACCTCCAGGGGACATCTGCTTCAGATGTTTGTCTCTAAAAGGTGTTTTCATTCAACAGGCAAGAGCACCTCAGAGGCTTGTTTCTTTCTGAAAATCATTTTCAATTGAAAAGGTCAGTTTCCCAAAGCACTGTAAAATCTACTTAAATTACCTAAAAATTAGTTCCTTTTGTGAAATATTAAATAATGACCTGAAGTTAAATAATGAACCAATTGATCCAGCTCAATTGAGCAAAAAACTTCTCGAATAGAGCCACAAGAAAAATAAAATATTTCCTCTTTATATGTGTATTTCAGGAATCATATCTGACCATGAGTGTATCAACAGTTTAATTCCAGTGACAATGCTAAGAAGCAATTTAAAAATATCTTTCAGGAAGAGAAGTAAACTCTATACACAGGGCATGAAAGCTCCTTATCTTGGAGGCTGTCTGGTGGATAGGTGGTGCTTGTCCTTCTTAAATGTTGCTTATCTACAAATCCTACGATCATATTTCCTCTAGTGCTGCAAGCCCTGCCATTGATTATCCTTGGATGTAGGCAGCATAAGTGGCTTTTTTCAGCAGGTGATAGCACATTGTGCAAATTTAGCATATAACTTTTGAAAGAAAAATATTGTGATTTAGAAAAATTTCTATTAAAGATATTCAGAACCCTATATTATATTTGTATCAGGAAAGCATTTTTGTCACAATTTTGAAAACAGGAAAAATATTTTCTTTGTCTCTTCAGCTTCTAAAACCTTCCAGTCACAGACAATTTCTTTGGCGTACCTGGTATGTTTCCAATGTGTCTTTCTCAATGGATGCAGTTTGAGCTAAGGCTGCTGGAAGTGTACTCAGGTCAGTTTTAGGTTTGGTGATAAATCCTCTACACCAAGCATTGTTAACCCAGGTATGGCAGCTCGGGACTCAGCAGTTCATCTAAACTGCTCTCTTTGGCTTAGATGTCACAAGTCAGGCACTTAACACCAAAGAATTTAGCCAAAAATACTATTGCAACATGCTGTAAAAACTGTTATGAAAAGTAATAATATAATACATTTCACAGGAGGATTAAAAAAAAAAAAAAGTAAAATAGGGTGTTAGGTAAATCATATAACCCTGACTGCTGTTTTCAAGACAAACATGCAAATCTGTAGGAACTGAGAATTTAGTTCATGTCTCTTAATGCATTTTTATCAAATTTACAATGAGGGAAAACGATCTGCTGGAGAGCTGGAGAAAAGACACAAGGAAAAGGTTAATTTTCATGTTATACCCATCTTTAAGAGACAATCATTAACAGAAAAACTGCTCTAAGAGAGCATCTCAAGTACTTCGTGGCATCGTACCCTGTCTCTGATAGGTGGGCACTAGCACATGTTTAGGGAAGAGTTTAAAAGCAAGGCAAATATCAGATAGGCTTTTTTACTCCCAGCATAAGGTATTCAGCAATTCAAAGATTTTGAGAGCTAGCTGAAAGCTTATTTGGACCATGATATTTAACAAACCCCACTACAGACAGAAGGATGTTCTGCTCAATTAATCTTCTTCAACCTTTTACTGCAGACTCTCCAAGCACCTAACTGACAAAAATTTAAACCATTACAGAAAGAGTAGGAATACATAAGGGAGGAGAGTGTTGGAAATGGAAAAATGGTAAATCCAGTCACAGGATATTTTCCCAGCAGCTAGTGAAAACAAGGAGAGAAAGAGATTTTGGGGCTTGATGAAGAATGGGCTGACTGTGATCGTGCAGACAAAGAACTTGACTCTGCATCTGGGGGTGTTCTCCTTGCCTATGCTTAGGAGTACTTGGGGCTTGTAGAATATAAAAAACTAGTTTTGTATCTGCAACACTGAATAAAAACCTGCTTACAAGGGATCAAGCTGACTGTTTTGTTCACTGTTGTAGTAAAGCACAGGAAAATCCTTACATGGAAGTCCTCTACAAGACGGCACAGCAGCCAAGGTGATGCTTCACGTGGACCCAATCTGCAAGTCAAAAGTAACCTGTGAGGTTTACTGTACTTTAGGCTATGTGAGCAGATAGTGAGCTGTAGGGAAAGGAAGGGAAAAGAAAAAGAGGTTTGAGAAACAGCTGGACTGAGGAGATAAAGATACAGAATAGAGTGATTTTTCTGACTTGGCCGTAAGATCCACGGTTTTGCCTAATCTCTCTTTTTAAATATTCCTACCTTTTTCCTTCCCAAAATTTGCAGTCAGATGGCAGTTTTCTCATTATTTGCAGTCAGTTAGCATTTCTATCTTTAAGTAAAAGTCATTTACTTACAAGTACAATCTTTTTATGTGTATTTATTTTAACTTTGCTTTATGATTGTTTCTTTCAGCAGGCCCTTATATTTACACAGTGAGAAAGAATTGTTTCATGTTTATTTTCTCCATGATGTAGATTATCATAGGGCTGTTATAAATTAATCAGATATTCACCTTTCTTCAGAGCCAAGAGTCTTATCTCTCTACTTAATTTTTCCTCACATATGAAACTATTCTGTATGTTAAAACTCTCTTGCTACCATGTACTCCATACCCTCCTTCAGATGGGCTACCTGAGTCATTCAAAATGTAGACTCAGAATGAAAGCTTACAGTGGCATAACAACCTTTTCCAATTCATTCTGCATTCCTTTCTCATTAATTGTTAACTCTCTCTTTCTGTTTGTTTTGGTTTAGTTTTGGTTTTAACAGTATGGAACATTAACCTAAGGCTTTTCATGAACTGTTCCAAATAAATCACATTTCCAAGATGTGACAGTTAATTTAAAGGTTTGTTTAGATTTTCTTCTGAGTATATTACTCCACACTCATCAAAATGACCCTCACCTGCCATTTTATTATCAGCCACTAGTCCTCTTGAGTTCCTTTCACAAATCCTCTCAAGTTGAGCAGACAAATCCTTAACGTCTCTGAATATTGATCACCAACTTTTCTGCCTCTCAGTGGGTTATAATCCCAATGTTGACCTTTCCCTCTTACACTACTGGACCATGTGGTCTAGTGTCTTTCATTCATATATTTGGCTGACTCAAGCAGACGTAATATTTATGAGGTTTAAAATGAGGAAGCCAAGGTACCAAAAACAGCCTATGCACAGAGCAAGGAATGGGCAATTTTCCTTTTCCTAAGATACCTTTTGCTGTCTCCATTGTGCTGCTCACTGCTGCAGCCAGAATGAAGTTACACAATGTGGCTGAGCCAATCCAGCTGCTCAGGGATGCTCAGACAAGACATCTTCCTCCCACATCTCTCTTCCCACATTCTTGGCCTTACCGTCCTGTTTCTCTCCTCACATACCAGGCCTGCCAAAAGCCTGATACCTCAATAAGCAATTTAACTACCTAGCCCACAAAAACCTGTTTATTTGCTCTCCTGTGTCAAGTCAATTTTCTATCCATTTAAAAGCTGAATGGTGTGAGCACAAAGCCTGTTAGAAAACTAGATTTGGCACAAGAAAAGGGTCAGAAGTCTGTGGCTGGCAAAAGTAGTAAGACCTCCCCACTTCTAAGGACAGCAAGGACAATTAGATGAGATGAAGTCCTTTCTTGCAAACCCACTCTTAGAATATGTTTATATGCCAAGCTACCCTACCACTCAGCCCAAGGAGGTCTTGCTCCCTCCCCCTATTTCCAAGTTCTCCTTTGTTTCCCCTCTTTTTTCCTCTTAGTATTCCTACCTTGCATCAGCTCTGGAAATCACACTCTGACTGAACTTTTCTGATCCCGAGGTAAGCCGACTCATCTCAGCAATCAGCCAAAATAGAATAAACAAACTTTTTTGCTAGGTTAGAATTTGAATAGATTACATCACCTTACAAGGAGATCAGATGAGATCCTGGAGGCTGTTTAAGATAAGCACTGGAGCTGAGTGGTGGGTAAGAGAGGTGAGAAAGGGCAGGAGGGAGCACTAGCACACCCATTCCTTATTGCATTTAAGAAGTTAATTTGAAACTACACCCATAGACTGAAATGATTAAAGCTGGATTCTAAACCTGAGTTAAAGGTGGAGTTTCAAGCATTTCTATGCTGCAGTATTTTTGCAGACAGGAACAGAACACTCAGAATGAGCTCCTTTGGAAGATGACAGGTGATACTCTAGTGCTTACAATTCCCTTCTCCTTTAAATATAAGAGTGAATTGTTGACGTCTTTCTGAAGAGCTCAAGATCCATACATATGTATTTTTTTTCAAAAAATGAGTCCTGCAAAACAGACTGCCTGCAATTCATTCATTACTTCTCCTAGAGAGAACATAATGTGACAGAGAACAATTAGGTGAGCTTGTGGGTGAAAAATGTGATGTTACCAGCTAGTCACCTTTTTGGTTTTTGCATGCAGAAAGTATGATTAGAAGGTGATCATACTCAAAACTTGAGTGGTGGTTGCTTTTTATGTCCACGTGGCATGCTGAGAAGTGCCAGGGCCTTGGTCTGGAATGTTAGTACAATATTCCTGGAAGATCAGAGCTGCAGTTTAAAGAAAACTAAAGACATGTACATACAGATACAGATAATTTGAGGCACTTTGGAAGTTTAAGGACAAGCTAACTGAACTGTTGTGTCAACACTGCCTACAAAATTAACCTGTCTCTCTGCAAAGTTTTGATATTTCTACTCCATTCAGAGACTAGTTTATACGCTGGAGAAAGGAAATTCAAGTCCCTTCTTTTACTAAGAGCAATATCCATGTATTTTTATGTGGTTTTGTAAGTTTTTCTATGAACTAAGTAAGTCTTTTTTCCCCCTATGCTACTTTTCTTTGGGTTCTACAGATTAATTGAATATCGGAGGAAACTGCACCTATTCACTCCTTTATGGTATACCAAATATCCTTTGCTCTTGATTTTAGGAAATTCTTAAGACCCTCTCCTTCATTATTCTGTAAGACTTTATCATACACTCACGTACTCTCTCCCTGGTTTTGGCTAGCCTAATTGTGAACGTGCATAGACTCTCTTTTCCTTCAGTTGAGGGGAAAATATCTGCTTATTACACTGGAGTCTTTTCTACAATTCTTTGCATAGCTTCATGAATGTAACAAATATTTTGATTCACTTGTGTAGAGGGACCCACATTACATATATTTGGTTAAACTTTATTTTGCATTTGCTAGAGGAAGAGGAACAATTTCCACGGTATTTTAATTTTTGAATAAATTAAAATTGTGAGATGACTATTCAGAAGTAATAAAAACAGGTACAAATATCTCTGAGTTCCCATTTATTTTCATAATTAAAATTGAATATTATTTTGTAGATAAAGCTATTTCATTTTAGCTTGCCAATATAAATAGTTATTTGAATATTAATTATTCTCTTGGAAGTTCTACACTGATTTGATTTTTATGCCAAATATGCCTTGAACACCTCTTAGGGACCAAAAAATTTTCCCAGTCATTTAGATACAAGAAAATCCCCTCTTTGTGCCATATATAGGCTGATTCAAAGCAAAAGGAAAGACTCCTATGGACTTAATGTGTGCTTATGTTCATAATACCGAAATTAGACTATTTCAAACCTACCCTGGTAGCAGGATAAGAAATCTGAAAGTTGTTTAATTTCGGGTTCCCTATTTTTTGTGTTATTTGAATGAATACACAAACAAGGCTTTCAGGAGGCTCCGGTCCCTCTCTTTGTAGTTACAGTTCAGAGAATTCAGAGGCGTGGGACTGAACTGAAAATATGTGGGGTATTCCTAGAGTTGCCAGTAATGGGTAAACCATGGAACGAGCCTTTGTTTTTTTTTTTTCTTCAGGAAAATTAAATTCTTGAACAAGGGAGGAAAGGGGAAATTTAGAAAAAGCCTTTTTTTCAGATAAGCCCTTACTCTGGTAGGCTCCTATTTAATCATCACCCCTCGTTGATAAAACAATTCCCTATTGTGCTGCACCTTTGGGCAGCCACATAAAGAACCTGCCCTGTGAGGAGAAAAAAAAAAAAGGAATTATTTACATCTAATATGTAAATATGTACCTGTTAAATTACTGCAAAATGTAGAGGGCTGGGGTGTGCTAGGGCTGTGCATGGGACTTCCCACCTGCCCTGGGACCTTCACCTGCTGGTATCGGCCTTTTGGACACAATGGGTTCTCTTTCGCTTCTGCTCTAAACTGAAGGAGGGAAAAAAAAGAAAGTTTTTTTTCTTCTGAAGCTTTACTCCAAATCTCTTATACCCAGGGGGTTCCAGTGAACAGGAACCATGGTGTGTGTTCACTTCCCTTCTGGCAAAGCCAGTTTAAAATAACAAAAAAGGTCCTGGAACAGCATAGTATGAATCCAGTCTTTCGTGTTGCACATTTTGGAAGGTGCATTTAGTCTGTGAAGGCTTTCATGCAAATAGCTCGTTTACTTAAAAATCCAGGGAGAACAGAGGGGCCACAGCGGTCTTTTTTCCTTCATCTTCCCCTTACTCGTTCAACACCTTGTAAAGAAGTACCGAGGTACCGAAAAGGCAGATTACTATGCATTGAGAACTGGTGTGGCAACTGTAGCTTGCTCTTCATTAACGTGTGTTTAAGCTGAGCGACTTGACCTGAAGTGGCTGGAGTCTCCTGGGGAAAGTTTTCAGTGCTTGTGTGTGTGTGTGTCTTTACAGAGTTCCGCACGGGAGCAAAACCCCCTCTTTCCCATTTGCTGCCTGCTACCCTGAGGGTGACAAGGCTGAGAGTTTAGCAAGTTCTGTGCATAACTTCACATCACAGGAGCAAGTGCGTATTCCACCCCCCCACCCCCCTTTCTTTTTCCTGCTTCTAAACACCTCCTTCAAGTTCGCAGTTGGGCAGGACTCCAAAGGTGCAGCAGCAGCAACAAGCTGGAGTTCAAAGTTAGCAGTAAATTGCACAACTTCCAGCTCATCGCTACGCTCGGTGACTATTAACAAGCTGGAAGGCGCTCAGGCAAAAAAATAGGGGAGAAGGGAACACCCTCGAATTGTTTGGGGATTGCTGATGTTATGCCGCTGGGATCATGGCTCCTTTTGGAAGGAATTTATTAAAAACCCGGCATAAAAACAGGTAAAGTGCGTGGGTATGTGGAGGAAAAGGCAGGGCGATATGGGATGCATTCTTTTTCATACTTTTTGTTTGGTTCTGGGGGCAGGATGTGTTATCCGGACCGTGCCGTTCCCGGCAGCTGCACTCCGGGGCTCACCTGCGAGCGGGAGCCGGGCCGGGAGAACGGAGGGGAGCGGGCCGGTGTGTGCCGAGGGAAGGGGCTTTTTCCCCTGCCCCCTCCCCCGGACCTGTCGTGCCCCTCTTCGCTCTGGCTCTTTTGACTCCTGGGCAATATTTTCCGTGAGCGGGGAGGTAGTTCTTCCGGACTTCGAACCTTCCCCGGCCAAACCGAGGCGAGCAGTGGCGGTGCCCCGCGCTGGGAAGGTGAGGCTCGCCGGGGCCGGGAGAACCGGCTGCAGCCCCGACGTGCGCGTCCCGTCGGCGGCCGGGCAACCCGGAGCCCTTCCCCCGCCCCGGGACAAAACTGCCCGAGTTTCTCGTGGGAAGGCCGGGCTCCGGGCCCCTCGCCGCCCGCCTTAGCCCCGTTGCTCTGGGAGGTTGAGCGGCAGCCTGCAACCCCTTCGGAGCAAACCCGTCCCTTATCTTGTCCGCTGGCTGCCAGCCTGGGAGGTAGGAGAGCATCGAGCTCTCAGCGTGGGGAGGAGGGGATGCTTCTTTTGTTTAGCCTTTAGTCCGGGATGGACTTGTACTGGATATACTTTTTTTTTTTTGCTTAGAAAATTCTTCAGAGGGACAGCTGTGGTCCTTGGGTTGACTACCACGAAGTTTCTTTACGGGGACTTTGCACCTTATGCTGTACATGCTTCCACATGCCCCACACACGGGCTGCAAAAAGGAGAAAAAGAGTTATGTGATCATGCTAGGTGTTAGGGTGGCTCTAGATTTTTTAAGAGTAAATTTGCTTGGACCCTATGGAATGTACAGTGGCTGAGCCCATCTAGGTAAAGCTGAACAGAAACAGATGACTGAAATTTTGCCTCAGTGAGAAACTCTAAAATCTCTTGTAATATCATCCCCATTTCACCTAGTGCTCTTCACTGAAATTTAGTTTGTATTTAAAAGAATACAAAGGATGATCTTTCCCATGGGGAATATATTTGAACTCTAAATAGTCTTGTAAATACGTGCCATTTCTTTTCCATGTTTGGGCTTTGGTTTTCACATTTGATACACTGAAAATTATGTGGGGGGGTTTGTATTCATCGGGATTTTGTACAAATACTAAGTTAGTGTATTATATGGAATATAAGTTAGAAAGATTATAACATTGTAAGTCAATGTTTAAAAATCAGATACTATTTTAGAATTATTAATGTTGCAGGTTACTGATTAAACAGTGTATTTTGCTAATTGTGTCTGAAAACAGTAAAACTTTGATATAATTCTCATGTGGCCATTTTATGTTTAGAAGATATAGAAAGGTAGATATGAACTTTTATACAAAATTGCTTTTACATAGAGCTGTAAATTTATTACTCTTAAAGTAGAAGTTTTGTTCCTGCCATCACTTACCTCAATAAGGATTAAATCACAAAGCACAATTCCACTGTGTTCAACGGTGGAACTGTTTCTCTTTTGGGTATTTACAATATCTCACACTAATTGCGTCAATCTCACTATGTTTGCTGATGTGACATTTTATTCCTCAGGAAAAGAAAGTCATAATCCAAAGCTTTAAATAGGTAATAAAAATTAAAATACCAAAGGAACCATTACTGTGAACATCTAGGACTTTCTTTTCATTTTATCCTCCCATCCCCAAAAATAAATGAGTGCCTCTAATGGAAGAGAGGTTTTGTGGCTATAAGAAGGGGCTGTGTGACCACAGAAATGTAGGGGGAGGGGGTCAAGAACAAAGAAAACTACATAGTTCTTAAGATGTGCTATAATCTACTCAGATATTTAAATTTCTGCATACTTAATGTTAGCTTTGATACTGAATTTTGAGAATTAAACTTGCTTATGCAGTTAGTAAAATGGTTTTGCAGAATGACTGAAGAGCTACATAATAATTCTTTCTCATTTTAATTGTATCTTGGTGAACTCATTTGAAACCTTAGGAAGTGAACTTAAAATCCTTCACTGTGTTTAGGCTGGTAGTTGGAAAGTCAGAACTTGAGGCTTACTACCTTGTCTAACTACTTGTAAAGAAGGACACAAAAGGGATATACACAAATGTATATCTTTAACCTGCTGCTGCTATTTTTAAATAGGCCTAATGGTCATTCATCTTTCTGGGAAACTCAGCTTTTTTGCTTTTTCTCTGGAAGTTTTTAACGACCATTTGCTATATGCAAATAAAACTCCTGAAAGGTTTAAGATAAGCAAATGAGGAATAAAATCTATGTTTACATGAGGACATAAAGCTAAGTTGAGGCAACAAAGGTAGGTGGAAGAAGAGCCAGAAGGAAAATGAAGGCGTTACAGTCATTTGCTCAGATAACAAGATGACACCACTGTAATTAGTGCTTGTCTTGCAGCATTGCCCAGAGGTTCCAGATCAGGGCCCTGTTTAATAGTAGGCTCTTCACATCCAGATTGTAAATTGTCAGTCTCTACCCCTTAGACCTCAGAGTTTAAACAAAGAGGTTACTCTGAGTCTGTGTCTCTGCAAGAGGCAAGGGATGTTGTCCATTATGGCACGAGTTTTTAGAGAAAGAAACTGAGGTTGAACCTCAGGAAGATAAAACCTTTGCTGAACTACTGTTAGTATTTGAAATATTTTCAGTCAGTATTACTCTCTTGGGCTGCTGAATTGTCACTCATACAGAGACAGCACAAGGCCTATGTAGCCAATAGATCACTCTAAACCCTGGTTTGATTTCAGGGGAGTGGCCTCTAGGATTGTGAGTCCAACATGTTTCTTGGCAAGAAAGACAATAGTGATATTTTGATATCTTTTTCAAAAACTATAAGTAGTTTTTACACTATCTTTTGTCCTTCTATGACAACCAGAAGTAATCACAGTCCCCAGAATGTGTATGTGCTTGTCAGTGTGTCCCCAGCAGAACAATACTTCCAAGACGCCCCACCCACTTACAAAGCCAAATGTGCGCAACAGGGACAGGCTGTACCCTCTATGGCAACAAAGGAAAATGGAAAGTTTCCTGCAGGAGTAAGGCTCTGCAACATGAATAAACTCAAGAGGATTTATTTTTATGCAAATCTCTTAAAGATGCTTACTTTGAGAGTGAGAGGAATGCTCAGCTCACATCACGCTTCAGAAGTGTAGTGAGGGCAGAAAATGCTTAGCTGAAGGTGGAGGAAGAGAAAAGGCACTGAATTCTTTGCACAGAAGGTTAGGACTGATCTAACACATTGCTCTGCCCAGAGACAAAACAGCTCTCTATCCAAATATGAGAAATACAGACCATACATACTTGCAATGTTTAGGTACCAGGGTTTCACATTGTATTAGATTTCCTGGTTGCTAAGCAGAACAGGAATTTATGCTGCATTGATTTTTGGTAAGATTAAAACTTTGCTCTTGGGTGCTAGATTTGATCACTTTTAAAAATGGGCCTTTAGGTTTATTTAAATTCTTCAAGGATATCTGGATCTATGTCACAGTGAGAAAACTGATCTTGTTGCTGTTTCTTTCATTGAGACCCCTTCCTTGGGTTTTGCACATAAGCCTTAGCCAAACTTGTTGAAGCTCTACTGTTTCATTCATGTTGTAGCTGGGAAACTGAAAGGGACAGGGTACAGATAATCCATCTTGATGCTGTAGGGCTGTCTTGTTGTGCACTGAGAAATACACCTTGAGAAATACATTTTGCCAGTGTACATCATGATGGCCGTATGTTTACTACAAATGTTTGTGCACTCTGTTTGCATGCAACAATTCTGAACCCAGAGTAGTGTTTCATGATTGAACAGTTGTGTTACAAATCTGCTAATGTTTAAATGTGTTTACTGGTTTTGCTTTTTCTTCCTGTATTTTTCCACCTTTTACTGCTTACGGTTTTCCACTGTTTTCCACTTTTCCTCACTGCCAGAGGAGTTAGCGTAATGTTTCTGTGTGGGAGGCAAAGACTTACTTTGCCTACTTTTTAATTCTGCCTTTCTTTAATCACCTCATCTCTGGTTCAGATGTAGAAAGAAAGACCATATATCTCCACTCAGTGTTACTGATACAGAGGGAATTCTTCCTGTCCTGACAGAGGCCCCTCCCCAGTGAGAGACACACTCAATTATCCTCTCAGTTTTTGTATTACAGTGCAGGGTAGTGAATTAGATTAGAGACTTCATCTATCTGATACTGACCTAGCATTTCCATGATCCCTCCCTTTTTCCCTCCCTCCAGTAGTTTCTCATTGCATATACTTAGCACAGTGATTTGTGTATTACTCTGAACATCTCTTCTGCTCTTCCTACGGTTGAGTGCACTGCTGTACATTTTAAACCTTGATTAAGTAAAACTGAAAATGCTCAGCACTGGGGTTTGGACTGGTAAAGATTTTGGAGATCAGCTGCTTGTCTGAGTGAACTGTGTATGACGCACACTGTAAGTCTCATGGGACCGTGTGAGATGTCTAATACTTCTCTTGGATGAGCACACCCGGATAAAAGTCTGTATGAAGCTATAAAGGTACTTTTTGATACAACACTACGAGGTATTTGGTATGTATGTTAAAGGGGATAGATAAAAGTTTTAGAATCAGTGGTGCTACCTGTGTTGAATTTTAGATTGAAAAGATGGTGCTTGTTTTGTAGAATGGTAGAATGCATTCTTTTTATATATTTTTTTACTTTTCCCTGAGTGTGAGATGTATTAGTGAACTATCAAAGAAGTTGTTCCTTTTTGAGCCAGATTTCATACATTATAATTTATTTTCTGGTCTGGCTTTGGAAGATTTGTCTTAGGGGTCAAAATGGTTGAATACATTTTCTAGTAGTCTTTGTACATATTTGTTCACTTCACTTTCAGGAAGAGCTTTTGTCTAGCAAAACACTAACCTTATTTCTAAAGAGTTAATTATCTACTATTCTGGGAGGGCAGGCAGCAATTTCATTCTGAAGGAGTAAATAAAATGAGTAATAGAAGTGTAATACTACACCATCTAAGAGCATGACTTAGGTTATGTTGAAGCTAATTTGAAACACTAATATAGTTCAGAGTCAGGCTGAGAGATACATTTCAGACAAAACCCCCATTTTTTTAGTAAAAGCTTAATAAGAGGAAAAATCTTGCTGGCCAGTGGTCATTTCGTATTTTACTGTTGAAAAGCTAGTATTATGCATGAAGAAAGACTCTGACACATTGCTAAATGTGTAATTAATTCAGTAGACAGAAGTAAGTTTTCAAAGATGGGGACTTTTAAAAATTCTATTAACTTTAATAAAAGTCAGTGATAATAACAGAGTAGTACCTCTTGATTTACCCATGCTCAGAAAAAAGTCTTCTGTTTGCTTTACATGATTAATAATAACAATTTAAAACTCTAGTCTGAAACATTATTACTTGAAAACATTAACGTCTCATATGCTGTACAAGCCTTAATTAGTTCATCCAGCTTCTATATTTAGTATGTTGATAAGTCCTTGTTAATAGTGACAGAAAAGATGATGCAATATAAAAATTTTAAGACCACACTTTAAGTGAAGCCTAGAACTGAGTGTTGGGCATGCTGGTACCCAGTCATGTGCATAGCTAACTGGGCTATTATTGTCGCTTCTATTGTTTCTCTTATGTATTTTGATACTCTGAAGATGATGACTTTCTGTCTTCTTCTGTATAGTGTTTCCATGCTAGCAATTCCTTGGGTATCACACAGGACAAAACAGATAAGAGACAAAGAGTTTCAGGAAGCTTTGTCCAAAAGAATACTTTTTCGAGCACATTTCTGGAACTTGACTCAAATAGGCTCCAGGATGAACCACATTGCCTTTTCCTGGTTTGACCTAGCCAGAAATACACTTAGGGTGCAGGTGTTGCAATAGTGATAACGATACTGACTTGTTTGTGACCTCAAAAAACTGATAAGCTTACTTAGTTTTCCTTAGCAGTAATTTGGGTGTTAATATTTACATGCCTCAGGAGAATAAGTAGGACTTGACTAGACAGTGTAAAATCTGTAGAAGTACAGAGTGTGAAAGCAAGTTAGTGGGAGAGGTATGAATTAAATCGGTGATTTATTTTTCTCTAGTTCTTGTACAGTCCATTAGACCTAGCTGCCATGCAGGGAAGTGAGAATACACTATGGATTGTTTAGGTTTGATTTTATGTGATTTTCTGAGGAATTTTTCAATGTTCTAAAATTTTCCATAATGTTAAAAATGTCTTGTGAGGAGGGTTTTTAATGTCTCAGAAAGAGAAATAAATAAAGAAATGCCATGTGCATCTTAATATATTTTGAGGTGGTTTTGTGAAGTGAACAAAAGAAAAGAAAATTACCTGTAGAAACTACAAAAAAGAAAAGAAGGTTCTTGATGGTAATGATAATAAAGTTGCCATGTAATTATACTTTTAATGCTATGAAACCCAAATCCTGATGCCATGTGGAAGTAAGGAAAAGACATCAAACTTGAAAGAAGACATTCCAGTGCATGTTTGTCTCATCTCTCATGCACTTTCTTTATACTCTTTATTTAAAGATGTATTTCTCTTTCACCTACTTTCTTGTTTCATTCTCACTCCTGTCTACCTGAGTACATTTTTGCCTCTGTCAGTTTGAACCATTTAAATTGTAGTTTAGATGGTTCATAGATATGCATTTTTGAGTGTTAGCATTGGAAGAAGCCAGGCTACCAACTTATTTCTTATGTTGTAATCTTGGAGGTGATGTAAGCCTTTGATTTTGTAGGTTGTGGTTGTTTTTTTATGATTTTTTTTCCACATTAATTAGTAAGTTTCAGAATAATCATAGGAGGAAAATATATTTATAGAGAGGGTGTTTCCTGTGAATATAATATATAATTTGTTTATATTGAGGGTCAAAATCATTAATCTGATTAAGTTGCTTTCTTTATTCTTCACCCCTATTTCTTCTCTTCCATTGATTTAAAGAGTTCTGAGTTACAAATTTCTCATCATAATGGTAAATATAATCACCTCGATTGAAAAGCAGATTTTATTTTTTTCCTCCTTTTAATAACAGAAAAATACCAAAGCTTAAAATAAGCATTCGAAAGCATAATATTCTCATGTTCAAGGACTAAATCAGGTTTACAAACATTTAATAATCTTTTAGACCTTTGTTTTGGTCAGGTATAAATATATCTACCTTACTTTAGCTTGTAAGGGTGTATGACCTCACTGGGATAATGCAATTAAGTGAAGACTACTAATTTTTAAGAGAGTCTGCCCTTGGGTCTTGAACATGCAATTTGCTTTGTGTTAATAGATTCCATCATCCATATAGAACATCTTACTTTGCTTTCCCCAACCTCCTTCAATTCAAAGGATTTATTTCTACAGAAAGCACTTTTAAGCTACAATGTTTTTCAGAGCAACAGTTAGGACACTGTTTTGATAACCTAAAATATACCTCATTTGGCACAGGAAGGTATCACATTTTGCTCACTGATCAAAGAGTGGTTTAGTGATATTTTTAAATGTGGGATCTTGTGCTGATGTTCAGCTGCTGATGTTTTGTTTGGCTTCATAATTGGTAAACTGATGTTCTGACCTGCTGTTTGGACATTAGCTGTTGACAGACTTCCTCTGTACTGGTTGCTAAGGCACTGTGTATACTTTTTAAACTTGATTATTGCCTGTATCTCTCAGGACCACTTGTTGTTGATATCCTGTTTTACTGAAAAGCTCTGCAAAAATTCAGTTTTCTAACAACAGTTTGGGGTTCATATTGACTTTACTGCACTTTCCCAGACTCCTGGTATTTTAAGGATTAGGTAGATAACTAATAATGTTTGTTTATCCATGAAAGTCACTACAGGTTTCAGACAAAGATCTAAGTTATCTTTGGAACTGCAGTTGTGGATGGTCACAGTGCTTTTGCTGACACTCACATTGCTCCTGAGATTCAAGTGCACAGTAAAACACAAATGTCAAGCTTCATCTTACTCTACTTGAGCCACTGAAAATTTAGGTATCTAGTCATCAAGGTACTCTTTGTAGTTAATGGATACATCTAAACACTTCTGGAGGGCAATTCATTCAGTCTTAGACAGGCTGTCAGTATGGGGTTAGTCACCCTTTTGGAGGTGCCTATTTTATGCCACTGATTACAGAGGAAGGTCAGAAAATTATCTTTGACTGCACATCTACATTTTTAAATAGCTTAAGGTAGATGATATGAGCTCCACCCAATCACTTTTCATGGAGCATGCTCAGATTTGTAGAGCAGGTTATTAACCATCTTCTGCACCACTCATTTTAGAAATTAGAAAGGGAAACATGAACGGAGAGGAGGTGAATTACAGGTAGATAATGTATGATTAAGGGAGAACCTTCCTAATAGCATGGATGTTTTCCCTGACCCTGCCACAAAATTCCTGCCTGATTTAGGGCAAGTCATATAAACCACAGTTTACAGAAATGGTTACTCACTGTGTGTTCCTCATTTGCTAATTCAGAGTCCTGTAAACTCTTTCATATAAGGGCTGAGCAAAGGAAGTTTACGGATGTCTTGCTTTGCACATGTCTGTGGATATCAATTCAGCTAGACAGAGTGGGAATTTAAATGAGTGGATATCTTTGGCTTCAAACTTTTGAGCTTTTGTTTGTAAAAGGGAGTTCTTTCACTACAAAAGTATGTGGAGATAAATTCGGTAATGTCAGCCTGAAAAGCAGTTGAATATCTGATGGTAAAGGGCATATATCAAAAGTTTAAATTTTGAAGTGTCCTCAGAAAGGGTTGTACCATACCTAGGAGAAAAGATACAAATAAAAATGCACACATATTGAACAAACAAAAGTAATAAGGGCTGGTTTTATGAAGGAGAATTTGATGCTAAATGTAATTGTAGTCACCTAAGACAATGTTTAAGAACTTCTGATGTTTCAATTCTGACTGGTAGCACTCCACAGCCACCTGTACTCCTGTCATGTCTTACACTGGTCCTGAACACTGTGCAGTTTGTGCCTCCCTCATTGTGCATTTTCCAGGAAAGTCTTGTGAGGTTGTTCTAAACTGAAAATCCTTCAGTATTTAATGTTGAAGCTGCACCATTTTGTGCTGGCTTAAATTACAGTAAGGCAGACAAGAACAAGGATTAGTCTTGAAAGCTTCAGTGAGAGAAGGGAATCAGGGTTTTGATTGCTGTTCTAATTATTATTGGTTTTTTTTAAATGCAGTGAACATTTGAACATGATCTAACAGCATCTAAGTCCTGCCCTTTTGTTCATGTTTGTAACTGCTTTAGGTCAGTTCCTGCTGAACTTGCTGGTGTCAGCAAACCCCATTGTTAGGAGTTGAATCTTCTGTAGTACTTTCTGTGGAAGTTGAGATGTCCAAGTGAGTATTATGAATTTCAGCAGCAAGGAAGATACTTAAAAGTTATAAAATTCAATGTCTTCCATGCCTCAGTACCTTCTGTGTCTCTTACAAAACTGATTATATTCATTTAAGAGAAGCAGCTGACCAGTGTAGCAGAGAATGAATCTTGCTGTGCATGCACTGAATCAAATTATTTTTTGTTGAACTAAGTAAGAAAACTTTAACAACGTCAGAAATTTTTCAGTACTTGGCTGCATCTTAAACATATTCCTTTGTGCTAAAGCACTTGTGCCTGGTAGGCATATATTCAGTATAAAAATGCATACATGACAGCTTGTGCTGTATGTGATCATGGAATGCATATGTATAGATCATAAGATATACTGTCACATATGTACAATAAAATACATTACAACCCCAAAATCATTGTATATATAAACAATACATGCAAAAGTATCCACTTCTGTATATTGCATATTTATGCATCTACGTACTACAAACCTGAGTACACACCAGACTTCTCTAGAAGTCAGAAGTGACAAACAGAACGTGCACATGTCATGGAAGAAAGCTAAATATGTGTATTTCTTCCAACATGACAGAATTGTTCACATGGCAGAGGGAAGCATGCCTTCACCCAGCTGTCACTGTGGTAACCACTCAGCTTATGAAGTACCTTGTTAGAAGGCCTTTTTATCCTCCTGGAGCTATGAAGCCATCTGACTTGCTCATATGTTGAAAGGCTCCCCACCTGCAAAGACATTTGGATATGTGAAATAAACACAGGATTAATTTGAATGTTGACTCAGTCTGACTTTCTGTGAGCTAATGACAACAAGTAGTTCGCAGTGTCTTTCTGGTGTCACAGCCTCCTTGGGATAATCACTATCCTGCCATAGATGTGTCTCACAAAACTAGCACCATTATTTTTCGGGCCTGCCTTGGTCTTTGGTTACAGTCACGTAGCCATGCTTAGCTTCAGCTCTGCCCACTGCAGATTTTGGCCTATACCTGCTCTCCCTGTTCCTCACCAATCTTTTGCCAGGAGTTACCACCTTTTCAGCTGCATTAAATTTTTGAATGGTTTCCTGCTAAACTTCCTAAATCACTTTTAGATGGCTATCTTAGATGGTTTAACAAGGCTTTTATCTTTATGGCTTAATTCAGCATAAGTCATTGGAGGTCAGAGAAGAAGCTCAGCTCTAGTGGGAGGGTTCTGATGGACAACCGACATGGTTATGAGCCTCTTCAGATGGACCCAGCTGGAAACACATTATCTGAACTCATTATGTCTGTCATAGAACAGGTTTTGAGCTTGAGTCACAGTCATTCAAATATTTTAGGATTCACATGGCTTTTTACCTGAATCACATGGAATGTCTTTCCTCTGCAGTCAGCTTCCTTCATCTTTTTACTGCTAAAAATTTGAGGGGGGGCAGGGGCTACTGGACACCATTCTCTGTATCTCTCTCTCATCTACACCTTTCTTCTTTGCATTAATCTCATGAATTTCCCATTACTTTTGGTAATCTTTATGATCAAGCATTAAACTTGCTTCCAGACAGCAAATAATCCCTTTTTGCCTTTCCTATCTGTATTGCTCAGCTGGCTAGAGATAGTTTTTGCAATCTCCTATGCCCTCTTTGGCATATCCATTGCTTGGGAAGAGCACAGCTGGTGAGGTTAATAATTTATTTCATTTGTTCAGTAGCCTCTTCAGAGAAGATGTGGTTATATTTCAGAGACCCTATCAGCCTGTGGCTGACTAACTACATATTGAAGCATTCATTGATAGGCAATTTTAGAAAATTACTTGAAAGCATAAGCTGCACAAATGTCTCAGACTGACAGTGGACACTAAAAGGCTTCAGGTTTCTTTTAAAAAAAATTATGTCCACTCTTCTCGTTAGCATAATTATGTATCTAGTACTCAATTTAGCTCTTTAGACTGAACATTTGTATAAGAGTCCACTTCATTATCTTGTCCTTTCTTCCTTTCAGCTCTTCAGATACTGTAAGTAATGGAACACATTTGTCACTGAATTGTCTTCCAGAAAGTTTGAGGGAGAAATTCAAAAGAAAAAAAAATAGAATTGATTGTAAATGACATCTTGATAGAACATCCTTTGAGGTGATATTTTTCAAAATGATTTAATGAAAGAAAATGAAATGGGAAAGATCATACAATATAATTTCGAGGTGGGGAGGTTCACTCTGTAAAAGTTATTGCAATACATGCAGAAGAATATTAAAGCCCATCCTGTCTTTCTCATTCCTGGAAAACTGTAGAGAGATACTCAGACTAGATTTTATGATATACAAAAAAGCTGTGCTGACAAATCATTAGATTTAAAAAAGTTAGGAAAGGGTGATGATTGATGAGGTTGTAGAACAGCTCTAAAGACTTTCTCTTGCACAAAGGGCAGTGCTAAACCCCCTTTCCAGGCTTCTGGACATTCTCTACCATTGCGTTTGCATGGCTACTATTCTTGCCTGCCACCATAGAGCACAAATGAGTATTCTTCTTATTTTGTTTTCTGAGCCTGAGTTCAGCCTTAGGATTGGCAAAATGAAACCCGGTCCATCTGGACTTTCCATTCACTAGGAATGAGAAGAGCACTTGTCTCACATGGTGCCGCCAGGAGCAGAGAAGAAGTGCAAAACGTGCACAGCATGTAAGGGTTTGTAAGAAGGTAACCATCCCAGCCTCCTTCAGATCAGGGAGTATTGGAAAAGTAGCATGAAGTCTTATTACTTCCTTGTCTGTATCTCATTCCATTATTTAACTTTCTGTATTATCATCTGTCTACATACAGTGAGCTTTGTTCATGTTTTGGCAGCTCAGACCCAAACTCAGAATGCTTTGTGTTTGTTTCTTCACTGGGCAAAATGTCAACAAAGGCAGGGGAGGGAAGCAGTGCACTTCTGCCTTTCAACAAAAGCTGAACTGAATTTCATGGAACCACAAAAAAAAAAAAAAAAAGAAAAAACCCAAACCAAAACAAGCAAAATAACCCCTCATACTCTCAATGCTTGGAATTCCCCTCACTTCTTTGATCTCAAAAGCTCATAAACAATTAGGGTGCTTCTAAAAGGCAGTCATGAGAATTCTAGTGGGAGAAGTTAGATAACACAAATTTCTATTAACTGTAACAGCAACTCTATCGTTTAGGAGCCTGTGTTCCAAAAGAGCTATAAATTATTCTGCTTCCTATATACTACTGACAGGGATGGAGTTTTAGACACATTCTGTACATTATTAATAGGATCTCCATAAAGCTTGTATAGTGTAACCAGTGCTTAAATATGCATAGGCAGTTAAGTTAGATGCAGAAGCAATATAAAAAATTGTATTTTTGCAATGTAGCAAAATTCTTGTGGTAGATGAAAGGTACCAGTGGCATTTTCATTTGTTCACTAGTGAGAACTACCTGCTGCTCAAAATCAAGACGCAGCATTTACTGTATTGATATTCCTAAACTTCTCATGTTGCTTTTTAACACCGAGGAATTTGAAAATGCCCATCTTCCCATCCCCCCCCCGTCGTGATCTAAAGAATTACTATCACTGAATATGTCAGTGTTTGTTTTGGCTCTGGAGTTTTTCCTGGATCTTCCATTCCCATATAACAGCTGCTTCCTCAGTAGCAGTTGCAATATACACATCAAAGCATGTTTTGCCAGTAAAGTAAATTGTTGATATTAATGTTATTCATCGTGAAAAATATTTTGTGGACAGCTAGTTCTCCTTTTCTCAAACCTCCACCTCCACTGTGTCAGGCTACTTCAAATGCAGTCCTGGTAGGATAAATGTGTTACCTGTCATGCCGTTTTGTGTGCACACCATGCTTGCTGGAATTCCAAACATTTTTTTGACTAATATCCACTTACCAACCTTGTGACTTTGACTATGCAATGGAGAAATGATGATTAGTCTGACAGGAAGGCAGATTTAAAGCAGATGTAATTTATAGAGAATGTGTACCCTTAGGGGCAGAGGAAAATTTCAGAGGTAAGACAGGAGGAAAGGGCAGGGGCAAATGCAGTCTCCACTGCAGCCTTTGCACTTGCCTGCAGGTTAAGCGATTGGAAGTGTAAACATGGTATAGGGCAGAGCTAATAAGTGGAGGACCTAGTAAACGTTTGGTCAGCTTCACTGAAAATCTGCATTCCGACCTGGCAAATGAGGTTTTTCAAAAAAATTGGCCACTGTACCAATGACAGAGTCCTGTCATTATTACATAGAGCAGAAAGGGAGTGTTCAGGTTAACCCATCATAACTATCACTCTTTTCTAGTGACCCAGGTGTATAATTCCTCTTGCAGTATCTCTTCTGTCTTTCTGTTAGTGCAATATCCTGAGTTAGTCCAATATCCTGAGTTAGTGCAATTTCTTGGCTTGTTTTCTATGTAGCACAAACTCTGCTGTCTGTCCACTTAAGAGATGAGAAAATTATTACTCTCAGCCCCTGTTGGTCCTTCTTGTTGGCTGCTTTAGTTTCCTTTTTATCTATTTTAAGTACTGCCAGGGCTTTTTTCCTTTTTTTATTTTTCTTGACAATTGGTCCCTGTTCAGACACCTGTTTCCAAGCAGTACAGTTATTAGAATGAAGCACATGATTTCCTGTGGGATTTTTAACAAAGTCTGACATTTCAAGTCAGAAGCAATCTGGTGTGAATGAGTTATTCGCAATAAAATAATTACCACAATTATTTTTGTTCAAACTGTCATACTTTTCATGTTTTTATTCTATTTAAAAAAAATACTATCCCATTGCAATTCAATGTTATTTCACTGAAATTTGTTATAGTGCACCAATATGGTAAAAAGTGTTTAGGTGAACAGAAATTTCAACCATAGATCATTGCTGAATTATAATTTATGCAATTTTGTACAGTAGCTAAGGTGATGGCATTTCTCTTCAGAAGAGATGAAGGAACTACTTACAGTTTTAAGTACATAAATTTTAATTCATATAGAACATAATTTGCAACAGCTGTTGCTAATTAAAATGCTTCATAGAGCCTTCCTGACAGTATGGGTATCTTGTTGAATTAAAAATTTATGCCTTTAAAAAAGAACAGAAAAATGAACATAAATTTATACCAGAAAAAATGTGTTGTAACTAGCTAGTTATAAAAATAGACTTTCTTTAAACTGTTTTCTTTTTTCAAATATCTGAAATATTTCAGTTAGAGCATCCAAACTACTGTGTATATATGTATGTTTGAAAAATATCACATGGCTCACAAGATGCCTAATTTTATTTTATTTTTAGTAAATGCCTATGTACATTTCTGTAAAAGAGGAAGTTTTATCATAGAGCAACATTAAACAGATGGTAGAGAGAAATTTATTTCTCTCTATAATAATAATTATTTTGTTTTCAGAAGTTCTGTGGTGTTCTTTCCAAGTCTTCCTGCAGTATTGGGACTATACTGATTACCTGTATCAAAAGGTTTTATTCTTACAGTTAAAGTACTAGTTCTACCTTGTCAGGATACCTTTCAGGTGGCCATTTCTCTGACTTTCATGTGATGCAGAAGGGAAGAAGAACCAAGTCTCTGACATGTCATGTGTGGAATTTCTGTGTCCTGCATGACATTGACATTAACTGTGGACATTAACATGTTATTAACATGGATACTAATGTGTCCATTAATATTGGTTTTAGGCACTCATGAAGGGGAATGGGAATGCAGTTAGTTAATAGGCTCACTTGAATCCTTAAGGCTTTGGAGTAATTCCAGCTTCATTGGGTAGTGAGAGAGTAGCTGCTTCCTCACTGCTGCCCGTAGGAAACTCAGAAGTGTGTAATCTAGTTAGTCAGGAGGCATACCAAGTATAAGATGTGGCTTTTTTTGCTTTTCAAATAACTCTACAGAAGGGGACAGAAAGTTGAGAGAAAGGGTGATTTAAATGTGGATAGTCTGAATAAACTTAATATGAACTTTCAATACGAGCCATTTATTCCTGGAAGGTTGAAATACTTCTGACCCTAGCGTTCATATGGACTGTGTATTCTCTATACTTTCAATGTTTAAACTCACTTTCAAAAATCTTTTTGGATCAAATGAATTTAGAGTTTCTTCCAAGCAAGAGCTGCAATACATGGCACCAATAGCTTTACTTTTTTGCAAATTTCACAGATAAAAATCACACAAAGCCAAAGTATGTTTTGATCTTTTCTTTCATAATGATTATCTATTGTCTCATACATGCATACACACACACACACACACGTGTATATGGTAACATTCTGAGATTTTGAAAAAGAAACAATAAAAGCAATACAGTAAAAGCAATAATACAATAAAAACAATAAATCAATGTTATCTAAATGGTATGTGATGATGTACGTACTTTCTATGCTTTGACTTCATATTAGGTTGTTGACTTCATATTAGGTCAGACATATGGTAGAAACAGTATTCCCATACCCTTTCCATAAATCATTGGACATTAGGAAAAGGTTCTTCACTGAAGGTGGGGTTGGGTATGAGAACAGTCTCTCCAGAGAGGTGGTCATGGCCCCAAGCCTGTCAGAGGTCAAGGAGCTTCTGGATGATGCTCTTAGTCATATGGTTTAATCTTAGGTAGTTCTGTGAGGAGCAGGCTGTTGTAGTCAATCCCTACAGGTCCCTTTCAATTTGAGATATTCCGTGGTTCTGTGTCTGATAAATTAGTTAGCCCCTCTATACCCTGACATGTAAGAGTTACGGGTAACAGAAGCTCTCAAATTACAGGCAGTATGTGCCCTATGCTACAAGTGTGGGTGATTTGTGTCAAGTAGGTATCCCTGTAATATTGGCTTCTTATTATTTCCAGCAAGTAAATATAATTAAAAACCATCACAATTTGATAGTCAGACATATCTTTGATGATAGGTATAGCTCAGCTCTAAGAGATAACAGAGATTAATAATCTTGGCACTGAGATAACAAGGTTTTTAGAAAGTGCGTGAAAACAAGGCAAGTGCTCTCTGGGCCCTTGCACGTGGAAGAAACATCTGTGGGTGTTGAACAAAGAGAGGACCATAGCACAAATACATCCCAAAAGGCCCAGCAGCATGCTCAAGGACAAGCCCCTTGAAAACACTACATTATTAAATGTTTAGTGTCTCTTGTTCTCCCAGGATTATATACACCATTGTGTCACCACATTTTCAAAGGAGAGCAAGTGTCTCAGCCACTGAGCAGGCCTGGCTGGGAGATTGTTCCTCACTGTGCAATGTGGCAGGTGAGATGTGGCACAGAACCTCTTACTGAGGAGCTGGGAGTGTACAGCTTAAGAACAAACATGGGGACTGCTGAGCAACACGGGGAGCACAGCCCTGCCTGCGTCTGCATAAAAGTTTTATGTTTCTTAGTGCACTCTAGGAAAGCACTGAGATGGCAGACCCTGAGTCTCTAGGCAAGGACTTCACTGCAAGGATGCAGTAGACAGCAGCAGGATCGTCTTTTAAAGCCTTTTTGGCTTCTCCATTGAAGAAAGTGAATTGTTCTGGGTGATACCTTGACATAAGGTAGGGGTTTGCTTAGAAGTTTAGAAGCACTTTGATCTTAATTTGGAGAGGTCAGAAAAGCAATATACCTACATACCCTTGTCAGTTGAGGACCCCATCACAGCACTCTGTCAATTATAAAACACAATTGTTATCTGATTTGTTTCAGATTAGACTGTATGTGCTATTGAGAGGGCTTAGGCTGTCATAGAATAAAACATGATTTTCCCAATAAATTGGTGAAAAAATTACTAAGGTATTTTACACAAATGGCTTTCCAGCATGAACTCTTTGATGGAAAATTTATTTAGAGCTGTAATTCATTTTCCAGGAAAAAGGTTAATGTATTGCTTGGTGTGAGATCTATTTTCACCAACTGATATTAATTCCATATAAATTATTTCAATAACTGAGAGGAGGCAACTAGTAAAATTTTTGGTCATAAATATAATCTGAGGTTTGAGTCTCTTTCCTAAGTATTTTTTTAGTTAATCAGTTCAATTTTTCTTTGCAGAGGGTATGTCAAGAAATAAGGTAATATTGAAAAACGAGTTAATTTTTTTGGGGGGGGGAAGAGGGGAAGTCTAGAAAGAATTTTTTGCAGTGAAGGGAGACAAGACTTTAATGCTTTTTTCCAACAAAGGCAAAATACTCTTTTAGTGTCCATTATATTTCAGAAACACTGCATTAAGTTGCTAACAATATCATATGGAAGTGATCTAGTCCCAACAGAATGTTTGCAGAAATTAGTAAAGAAGAAGAAGCATTTGTACACATGAAGGTAAAATTCTAAGAAGTAGGGGATCCCTTTATTTAGTTGGCATGATTGGTTGTAAAACTATATATTGCATATTTAGGGAATTGTTTTAGGAAGGCAAAGAATTATGTGTTTGATTTGTATATTTTTGGGCCAGACATACCTTAAAGTCAGTGAATATCAAAGGTGCCCCTTCCAGCATATAAGCTATCTCATATTTTGATTTTGTGTGACATAAGTACATGTTTTTGTTTTGTCTATATGTTCCTGGAATGTATTACCTTCCCCTAGGCCTGAAGAATAAATTAACTAATTGTATATCTGACATACAGTAATCAGTTTGTGCTGACATAATTAAGAATGTGTGAGGTCTAGAGCATGATTAGGATGGGGTTTTGGGTCACCTTGAAGAGAAGCAGGCAGCAGAAGGCATGAAAATGGCAATCAAACCAAGCAAACAAAAAGATGCGAAATGTGCTTTTGACCATTACTAAGTTTAAATTCCCATCTGCTCCTCAGTAATCAGTGGCTTTGTAAAAAAAGGAAAGATAGAATTGCATGTTGTTGTTATCATCAAGACTTTATAATCTTAGATGTATAAGTAGAACATTTCGGTGATCAATTCAAAGAAACAGAATTCAAGCCAGAACTGAAAGCTTCAGAGCCTGCTTACAGCAGCAATGCATTTTTTTAAAATATAAGTTGCTTAGCTAGTTTTGAAGAAATTTTTACTGTGGTCTTGAGGAAAGCCAAACATTTAAACTGGAAAAACATTTTGGCTGTTATACTCCTATTAACTGCTAGGTTATTAGAAATGCCAGTTCTTCTGTGTCCTTTACAAAACTGCAGGACATGAAAGTCAAGGAACCTGTAAATATGAGAAGGTTGCCTCTCTGTTAAAATGACTGTTTAAAAGCAGATCTTGTTCCTGAAGATTATAAATTTTAGTATTTCATCTCATTAAAAAAAAAATACTGTTAATGACCAATATTCATTCAAGACCTCTTCCTTAGTATTGTAATGAATTAATGGATTTTCTTGTAAATTACTGGCTAAATTGAATAGCCAAGGTCTAAACTAAGATGTGAAGTTATGATGTGTAGATACCACATTTAGTTGTCTTTACTAAATCAACTGCTGCTGTAACCATTCTTGTTACATTTCTGTCAGATAAATCTGACAGATTTATGTCAGAATCTGACTGGATTAATGTCATCTGAATCAATCTGATTGGATTAATCTCACCTGAATTTACCTACCTGAAAATGAACTATTTGATTGAAGGTGGCCATATAGGTCTCTTGTAGTTAATGAAAGAGAGAAATAGCTTCATCTGATGGTTATTCCCAATGATCAAAGATGGGTGAGGCCGTGGGGATTTCTTCTTGGAGGTCTCCTCTCTTCTCTTGACAAAGAGGAACTTTGATGGTGAATTTACACTGAAATCATAAATTTCATATAAATTCCACTTCATATATGTAGAATAGAATCTTCACTTTCTATGAGGAAAGCACAGTTTAAAAAAAGACATTAACATTTCCTAGTACTGGCATCTTGGTGCATCCTGAAAGCAAGTTTTAATAATTGTTAATCTGTGACTGACACAATCATGCTTCATTTTTGTTTGGAACTACCTGAATTAACTATGATGAAAGAATTATACAATAAATTTTACTTAAAAGGTCCATGGTAAGGTGCCAGTTTGCAATTTTTTAGTGGAAGATAATAAAGAACCACTTTTCCTATTTTAGAAGATATTAGAATTCCATGGAAATGTAAAATTATAAATGTCTTGCTAATTTCTTTTTGGTTAGAAATAAAGATCAAAAATTGAGTGAAGTGATTGAATAAAAATTAAGATAATATATGTTGAGACAAACACATAGAAAAATTAAGGAAAGAATTTGTATTTTAGCATTCTGTTTTGATCCAAGAATTACAGAATTTCTTCAGATTGTTCAGAATTTCTTCTGATTTCTTCTCTCCTTTTTTGTAAAATGTGACAATATAATTAAAAGATGTAGGTTACATACATTATATACATATGTATGTATAAGTACATATTTTTATGTACAAGCTACTTGAGTTCTTTGGGTACCTGCATGTGCATACATTATGCAATTCTGCAGTGTTACTACTAGTTATATGCTATAGACAAAGTAGAAAACCATCCTTCCCTAAAAAAGCTTAATGTAAAGTCTGGGCAGACAGGTGCATCATAACTGAAAAAGTCACAGGGGGCAATAAACAGCTAAAAAAGGGTTGGAAAAGTAATTCAAAGACGTTATTTTTACACCCATATTGTTTTCAGGGATCCTGTAGATGTTGCTTTACAATTATACAGTGTGTTTCCATCAGAAGTTTGCTTAACTCCTGCTGAACTCTGTGGGAATTCTTTATAGGAAAGTATGGTAATAGTATTTATCAGTACAGTAGTGATGGGATGTCTATGGGTCTGCAGATTTATCTGTAGATTTATTAATAACACAGAGAGAGAAACTGACTTCATAAGAAAACTTTAAAGGAGCCAGGAGGAGAAGAGTCAGCTTCTGCTTAATCCACATAATCGGTTACATACTGAAAATATTGACCACGTGAAAGTATGCCAATCAACCAAAAACAAGAATTAAATAAAAAAACAAAAATAGAAGGAGTTTTGATTTGAAAACAAATTGCATAAGACACTCAGAAGAATGCTAGAAGAGATGGCATTCATTTCCTGGAATGTATTTCTTGATTGCAAAAGAAACCAGGAAAGATACAGCCCGAATTTACTGCCTCAGAGTTCCCAGTATGGTATTTCATATATTTTTATGCCTTTGTTTTTCTTTATTGTCATTACTTTTATAAATCTGAATTCAATGACTGGTAATGCGCTTATATTTGTAAATCAGTTATTTATGTATCAGTAGTGAACATGGTTTGTGACACTGTATTTTTGATAATTCATTTTTCCTTATTTTTATAAATAACAGATAATGTAGCTCAGTAGTTTATTCGTTGCTTTTTTTCTTTTCATATCTGCAGTGTAAAGCAAATACTGAGTTATTTTAGTCACAGTGGACTTATGTTGCAACTGGCTATTTACCTGAATTTCACTGAACTGGCAATCTGTCTACAGAAAAAAAAATTATAACATCCTGTATACCATAAATCTCAAAGGACTTACAGATACTGAATTTTTAGCACGTGATGTACTTCACAGTAATGCCATTTAATCTAATATGATCCTTCATTCCTTCCCCCCCCGGTTAAACTTGAATATTACTCTTTCTTTGTGCCACTTTGCCATTTTCTGTGTCTGTAATATATGCTTTCTTATTTTGAGAAGTAGTCTATGAAAACATTATTAATCTTTCGAGCACCAGTTTCAAAAAATAATTACTGTAAAATGCTGGTCTGTGAGGAGGAGCTATTGGAGAAGGAAAATGATGTTATTACTCAGAGTCATCTACCGAAACACACATTTTACAGAGAATGTTCCAAGACCTGAAGCAATGTAGTTGGACAGAGCTCTCCTGTGAGAGAATAGTAATAAACTTACACTTGTCAGTTTTATTAGTATTCATTTGCAGTTTCCTCTCTTTTAAGGATTTTTGCCTCCTGGTCAGAGTGGCACCTAGAGCTGAGTCAATCATAGTTCAATTTATTGGATTGCAGTGTGTCTGTCATGTTGTGTAATAACTAAGAAAAAAGAACAAGTTGGATTGCTTTACTAATCATAGGGTATAACCATAATTAAGCCAAATAAAACTCCATTCCTAGTACAACTCAGAAGTCTAGAAAAGTTCTATGAATATGTAGTCCTAGATAGAAACAAATGCTGTATTGAGTCCTTTGAACATTACCTGAATAGTTATTTTACTTTTCAAGCTTTTGAAGCTACTCCATCAGACTAGGTTAAACCTCATTCATTCAAATTAACTGCGAGGCATACCAGAAAATCCAAAGAAAGGCATTTTTCCTCAGGGAATTTACTATTTTATCATTTTATGCAAGAGGTCAAATCATCACGTCTGGGCAAGAAGCAAACTATTCATGTGGAGTCTTGAGAACATGAATATCCAGGCAACTCTGCCAGCATAGGCCCACAGCAGTCCAGGACCAGATGGGGGCAAAATGAAGAATTAGTTGTAAAGTGAACTTCTACCTTTGGTCAACTGAATTGCTGTCTGGGCACTACTGATTGTACTGATTAGACAGTTGCAGGAGCCGTAGTGGGATCTCAGACACCTGGAGTTAGGTATCTCAGGGTATAAGGAAGTACCAGGTTAATAGCACATTCATTGTAATTCATAAACAAACAAGTAAATAAACAAGGTAAATAACTTTTTTCCTTTTCTTGCATTTCTGTATCATTTCAAATGTGATAAAATACAGGCCCATGTATGTATTCTCTTGCAGCTGGTATTCTCTCACAACTCACTGGAATTCAGGCTATTTGGTGCTTCAGGAAGAGCAACAAATTTATTGACACTTACTAGTGAAAAAAAAAATTGGAACACAAATGTTTTTATGCTTGTGTGGGTGCAGGTGTGGAAGAAGAGCTGTAGATTTATCCTATTGTCAGATTCATCTTTCCTCAGTCCATCTATGTTCAGTGCACTCTTCCATTCAGAAGCCATTTCTAAGAGCTTAGAAATGTTTGTGCAGTCTCTGTAATGAGAACAAATATGAAGATCCAAAAGCCATGTTATCCTAGGACAGTCTGAAAGTGTAAGGCAGATTGCCAAACTTTATCACTCATTGTTAATACACACACTATGTATCAATATTTGATAAAAGACATTTCGTGTGAGATTCTCATTCAGCTGGACTAGTAATAATATTAAAGCACTAGCCAATTAAAGCTGTTACTTAATCCAAAGACATTTCTTCATGCAATTTAAGCAAGCCTATTGTCTTGTACAATGATACAGGAGTTTTTCAATGTGTTAGTCATATCAGAATTATAGTAATTATTCATACTGTCTCTGCCATTGATATGTAATTTATACGTGGTCTCTTCTTGTTTTCCAGATCTCCCAGCAAGGACATGGCTTCAAATGAAAGAGAGATTGTGGTTTGGGTTTGTCAGGAGGAGAAGATTGTATGTGGCCTGACAAAGCGCACAACTTGCTCAGAAGTGATTCAAGCACTGCTTGAGGAACATCAGACAACATTTGGAGAGAAAAAGGTCCTTTTTGGAAAACCTAATGATTACTGCATTGTAGAAAAATGGAGAGGCTCGGAGCGAGTACTGCCTCCCTTGACAAAGATTCTGAGACTTTGGAAGGCGTGGGGGGAAGAGCAGTCTAATTTGCATTTTGTGTTGGTAAAGTCAGATGCTTTCCTCTCATTTCCATTGTGGAAGACAGCTGAAGCCAAGGTAGTACAAAATGTAGAAAAGCAGTGGGACCTCAGTCCAGCAAACTACATGAAGATGTTGCCAATAGACAAGCAAAAGAAAATTGTGAGGAAGACTTTCCGGAAACTGGCCAAGCTTAAGCAGGACAGCGTTCAGCAAGAGAGAGATAATATGGAGACACTGATTCATCTGATCATTTCTCAAGATCATACCATTCATCAACAGGTCCTTAGAATGAAAGAACTAGATATGGAAATTGAAAAATGTGAAGCGAAATTCCATCTAGATCGTGTGGCAAATGATGGAGAAAATTATGTGCAGGACTCCTATTTAATGATCAATACAAGTGAGGCTGAGCAGCAAGGGAGTAGGCCATCTGATCAAAAAGAGATGCATGACTATTTGAGCAAAAGTGAGGGAATTTTACAGGTTGAAGAGAGACTGAAACATCACAGACAATTAATAGAGAGCCTGTGTGCTGAAATTGAAAGAGAGGTACACGGTATATGCACGGAAAAAAATGGAGAGGATTTTCACACAGAAGGAGCAGCTAATGCTGAACTGGAAACCTCAGATTTGGAAAGTGTAAAACATGAGCTGGAAAAAAGTATGAAAGATGGTCTGAGAATCAACTCATACCTAAGCTGCATCCAGAAAGAACTTACATACAGGGACTCACTGCTTCAAAAGAAGGAAAAAGAATATGAACTTCTTACAGAAGAATTTAATTCACTTAATGTTAAAGACAACATTGAAACTAGGCTTCAGTCAAATGAAGAGCCATCCAAGGGCAGTGGCATCTCCAATAACAGCATTGCTGTTCCTGACTTTGTTCATAGAGTGACTAATCTGGACATAAATGATACAGACTCTGACACTGGAATCAGCTCTACACACAGTCAGGACTCTGAAATAACTGCAGGGGACATGGTACTGTTGTCAACATAGTTGAAAACAGTTATGCATTTTTGAAAATTTTGCTTTGGAGGATATTTATAAGAGTTAGTAGACGTGTTGTCTTGAAAGTTAGCTCTTCAAGATATTAAAGCTGTGGCACTGCTTTAGCAAAGTAAACAGTGTCTATTTATGTCCTTAATAGTATACTTGAATGCATTGGTTAACTGGTAATAGGTGCAAAGTTTTTGACTTTGCTAGGTCAAGACAGATAGTTTAGACTTTGTAATATTGTTACTCTGTGAAACGGGAGCATTCTGATTGGCTTGGACCAAAATTTTGGAGATTTCATGTCCTTTCATCTTTGGATCCACTCCTGCTTCTCTTAATGTTTTAGGAACATGAAAGAGACTAGGGAAAACTAGACCAGGAGCTTGATTTTCTGCTCTGTTACATTAGCTTTATGCAGATGGAGTTTCCTTGCTATGAAGCTGCTGTAAAGGAATATATAACTGAGTATTTAATCTGTTAAAAATAGTTTTCATGATAATGTAGAACAAAAGAAATGTAATTACATTTATGCTGATTTTTTAAATCTAGTTTATATATAATATCAGGATGATATTTTTAAAAACTCCCAAGTCCCATTTTAAAAATTACCGTACACACATGGGTTTTTAATTTTAATTCTCTTTCAGCAGCTTTTATCTGCTTTTAAGATCCTTAAACTCCCTACTTATCTGCTGTTACCCTGTAGTTGCCCCAGTGATGTTTAAGTCCACGTAGTTCCTGCCAGCAGGCATGTCAGAACTGCTTACGTCGTGCTTGTGCGAGACACTCAAATCCCAGGCTCACACCCAACCCTCGAGGCATTTTCAGCAAGACTTTCTCCTGCCTATCTCACCGGTTGGATCCAGTGTCTTAAGCCTCCTCAAAACATGACTACCAAAAAAAGCGTAACAGAAGCAACAGGCAGGAACCAGACATTTTAGTCTCTGACTAGACACTGTTTCACAATAGCTAGCTAGCAACTATTTTCACATAGCAAGTAGGTTTTCAAATCCCATCTCATACTGTTTTGGAGCAGGAACCTGTAAATCCTACTTCCTCAGTGAGGACTTTGGGATAAAGATAAAACTGGTCCACTTTATATAGCTAATAAAGTATTGGGCTCCAGGTAAAATAAAAAAAAAATTTAAAAAAAAAAAAAAAGAAATGCAAAACAAAAGAATTTCACAACTATGTGGTTAAGTCAATTTTTTTCATTGAGGATGTAGTAGTTTATCTCAAACCCTTCTCCAGCACATTGCTGTAAATCCAAAGCAAAGCTGTAGAATTGAATTGTCTCCTCATTTACCAAACAAGATTTCTAACTCTGTGCTAGAGGCTCTGCTAATACAGAACACGTGCATAGTTTTTGGGGTGCCATGTTTATATTTTATAGATCAATCTGTTTAATACCTCTGATTAAAGGAATTGAATCGAGAAATAATTACAATATTTCTGAAAAAAGTTCAGCCATGCAAAATTCAAAGAGATCCTGGAATTAACAGCCTACAAAGTAAGCAAATTGACAGTACCTAGAAGGTATAAATGTAAAATTCTTTCAGATACACGGTTTTATTTTTTTATCATTTTCTTCTCCTAAATGTCTTGTGTTTTCTAAAATGGCCAAAGTGCTAGGACTAGTGATTAGCACATATTTAATGCAGAAAAACAAAAAAGGAAAAGAAAACAAAACAAAGCCTTTTCTAAAAGGAAAATTTTTGTGGTTTGTTTGTTGTGGGGTTTTTTTCCTAATCCTGGATATTATAAATAGTTTCTGTTTCAGCAAAGTGTGCTAGTTGCCTTAATATATTTTGTGTTGTATTTTTTCATACAATGTTATTTGAATGCTTCAATAATAATGTGTAATATTTAGACTCATCAGCTCCTGATGGAAACACATGTATGAAATATCTTATCTTTGTAATAATTTATTAACGCAGCTCTGCATCTTCTGACCTCTGTGGTATCACTCTGACAAGTAGTTAAGCCCAGAGCTCTGAATGCTGAGAGTAGACTAATGTATTCTATGAGTTCTTATGAGTTTAGTTACCAATAGTTACAATTTGTATTGAGTCCTTTTTTTTTATATATAAATACATAGAGGATAGAGAATTGAAACAATAATATACACAGCTGTGCAGGCTAGTACAAGACACGTTGGGGGGGGGAAATTAATTTCCACTCATACTCTACCAGATTTATTTTGCTCATAGGAACTTGTGCTGGTTCTCTCAGCTGATCTTTATCCACACTAGGTGGCTGATTGTACCTCCCCTGCAACTTGTAGGTCTTAATAGTATTACTGTTTTAAGAAGAAAGTAGGAAAAATAGGTTGAGAGAGAATATTTCTTAAAAAATAAAACAATATTAAAAATCCAGTGTTTTGGAGCATTTATTTGAAGTTTGTACTTTGATATCTCAGATAAACTTTTTTCTTTCAGAATTTAGAATGTACAAGATGATTAAAGACTGTGTGCACTCTTTGCTATTTATCTGCCTCTACACTTTCCACGTACTTGTTAGACCTGGTTTTAGCATGCTAAAAGTATTCTTTTTGAACCTTTATGGTCCTTACTTCCTCCTTTGTCTCGGCTATCTATATTTTATTTTAGTTTCAAATCCCTATAAGGAAATACACAATAAAAAACTTTGGATAGCTACCTGTCATTCCATTAAGCCAGTTGACATATCATCTTGAAATTTGGTTTTATTTTATAAAATTTTACATGGACTATGTTATACTTGCTGACAAAAAGGAAGATCAAGTCCTGCATAAGAGGAGAGACAAATTCTACCCGGGGGGTGGAAATGTGAAATTTCAAAGTAAAAGGAAAGGAAAATTGGAAGGGCAGTTATTTCATTGAAACATAAAATTATTTGGGTTGGAAGGGACCTTAAAGATCATCTTGTTCAATCCCCTGCCATAGGTAGGGACACCTTTCATTACACCAGGTTGCATAAAAGTTGCATCCAACTTGGCCTTGAACACATCAAGGGGTGGGATATCCACAGATTCTCTGGGCAGCCTATTCCAGAGTCTTACCATGATCACAGTAAAGAACTTCCTAATATCTAATCAAAACCTACCTTCTTACAGTTTGAATGTCCTTATTCTGTCACTACATGCCCTTGTAAAAAGTCCCTCTCCAGTTCTTTTGTAGGTTTACATTAGGCACTGGAAAGTGCTATAAGGTCTCCCCAGAGCCTTCTCTTCCTCAGTTTGAACAACTCTCAGCCTGTCTTCAGCAGAGAGGTGGTCCAGCCCAAAGCATGCACACCAGGTGAGGTCTCACAAGAGCAGAGGAGAAAAATCTCCTCCCTTGACCTGCTGGTCACATCTTTTTTGAAGCAGCCCAGGATGTGGTGGGCTTTCTGGGCTATGATTGCACATTGCCAAGTGGAGCTTCTCATCCACCATCTCCCCCAAGTCCTTTCCTCAGCTAGTCTTGATCCATTCTCTGCCCAGCCTGTATTTGTGTTTGGGATTGACCCGGCTTGGATGCAGGACCTTGCGCTTGGCCTTGTTCAACTTGATGAGATTCACATGGGCCCACCTCTCCTGTCTGTCAAGGCCCCTCTGGATGGCATCCTTTCCCTCCAGCATGTGCACTGCATCACACAGCTTGGTGTCTCTTGGTCAACTTCTCATCTGTCGCCAGGCATTCAGAGCTCCATGCACTCCAGCTGGTCACTGGCACAGAGCATGGCATCCCCTCCTTGTCTCCCTTGCCAGACTCTCCTAAAGAGCCTGTATCATTCCATTTTTATAGTCCAATCATAGCAGCCATCCCACCACCTCTTTGTGATGCCAATAAGATCATAGCTCACCTCTCTAACTCCTCTTGTTTATTTCCCATGCTACATGTACTTGCATACAGGCATTTAAGTTGAGATCTAGATGAAGATTATTTGTTGACTGAAGAGGCAGGAATTCCTTTGTGCTGCTCTTTCAAGTACTCGAATGCTCATCTTTCAAAGAAAGGTCCTTCCACACACACCACTATGCTACCAGCTGTTTGTCTGGTCACAGTGTTCCTACTTTTCTTCAGCACTGGGGGAATATTGTGGTGAAAGGTGCCAGACTGAGCCTGTACTATGACTGTTTTGGGGTGGGATAGGCTAGTCCCTCATATGAACCTAGGCAGAGACCTTCGATGACTGTCACCTGGGCTAACATTGCTGAAATGAGTGGCCTTGCCTAATATAAAGCTCTTTGGATTCTACATATGCAAATAGTCTCACATATATATTTATAAACAAGGTAATTTCAGCAATTTCCAGGGAAGAGTGTATACCCCAAATTCATGTTTCTGACTGACTTTATTATGTACTTTTACAAATTTGATGAAAGTAGATGAGTCAATTTAATTACCTGCTTCAATTTCTTGATGACTATTTCAAATATAAAACATAATTATCATTTGGTCATATAGAAATTTGCAGTTATTTACCATCCATTTATGTTCATAAAAATTACCATATAATTAGAAAATTATTGACTTTTTTCCTGCAAAAGTGTGCACTCCCTAAGAGCCTTTATCACTTCAAACATACAGACTATATATTTGTCTTCAGATTGTGCATTCAGCAGTTGTTCTACTGGTTGACTTCTGTTCTATACATACATACATATGTATGTATTACTAACAGAGGTTCAATTGTACTATACTGACATTGAAATTCACAGTTTAGGGCTTCAGCTTGCAACTTTAGACTGCTTTACATTTCTCCACATGCTCAGAATCATTATTTTCTGCGTATTTCCAACAGTGTAAGAACATAAATAAATATAATTTAAAAAATCAGTATTTCAAAACCATGTGATTGCTATTTCTGATTGCCTAATCTTTACTTTGGAGAAAGATTCATATTCATGCACCTAATCCAGCAAAATATTGCTATATCTGAAGTGAGGCAAACAGTAATTTGAATGATTTTGTGTGATTGCATTAAGTTTGCATGGAAAACTTTGGCAATGGCAGGACTACAAGGGTGGCTTCCGTGACAAGCTTCCCCCCTGTTCAACAAAGCCTATTCCAGCTGGTTCCAAGACTGCTACAAGGCCATGTCTGGCTAAGGCCTCTGGGATAACATTTAGGAAAGGTTTAAAAACTGCTAGGCAGCAGTGGCTGGAGAAAGGAATGAGAACATATGAGAGAAACAGCCCTGCAGACACCAAGGTCAGGGAAGAAGGAGAGGGAGGAGGTGCTCCAGGTGCTGGAGCAGAGATTCCCCTGCAGCCCATGGTGCAGCCCATGGTGAGGCAGCTGTGCCCCAGCAGCCCATGGAGGGTCCATGGTGGAGTAGATACTCCCCTGCAGCCCATTGAGGACCCTGCTATAGAGTGAGTGGATGCATCCAAAGATGGAAGTGTCTCCTTGGGGTATCTGGAACAGGTATCTGGCAGGATGTGGCCCAGTGAAGTGGTGGAGCAGGTTGGCTGGAAGGACTTGGGACCCCATGGTGGACCTATGCGGGAGCAGGCTGTTTCTGAATGACTGCAACCTATGGAAGGTTGCAATCAAACTGGAGAAGTTTGTGGATGAGTCTCCCATGGGAGGGACCCCATGCTGAAGCAGGGGAAGAATGAGAGAAGGAAGGAAAAGCAGAAACAACGTGTGATAAACCGCCTGCAACCCCCATTCCTTAACCCCTTGCACTGCTGGGAGAGGAAGTAAAGCCAAATCAGGAGTGATGCTGGGCCTGGGAAGAAGGGAGCGATGGGAGGAATCTTTTAAGGCTTAGGTTTTACTTCACATTACCCTACTAGGATTTGATTAATACATTAACATTTTGCTTAATAAACTAAATTATATTCCATGAGTTGAGTCTGTTTTCTCTGGGATGGAAAGTCCTTCTTGTCCTTCTCCCAACCCAAGAGCCTTTGGTTGTATTTTCTCTCCCCAGCTCAGCTGAGGAGAGGAGAGCTAGAGTAATTCTGGGCAACGAGTGTCCAGCCAAAATCAACATAACACAGTGTGGCATATATTTCCTTTAATCTTATCTGAGCATCCCTTGTTAAATTTTTAGTATTCTTGTGACTGTTCATTCTGTTAAAAAAAAAAAAAAGAAACAAAACAAAACCCCCAAAAAACCTAAAAACCTATTAATTCCATTTTAATCCCATGAAACTCTGGTTTTGTAATAAAAGATCTTTTGTAATGATAAGCATCTTCATTTATAGTACAAGTGAAACATGCATTTTAGAATAGAAATCTCCAATCCAAAGGACTTTTTCTCTAAACTTACCTTGGATCACCTCTTCCTGTTTCACCAGTTTAATTATCTTGAACATAAATTACTGTATTTTTCCAAGAGTGGCATGTTCAAAATTATTACACACAGAGAGTCTTTTTTTCCCCTAGAGCTGTGGTGTGTATTCTTCTGGTATTTTACTGTGGCCTTTAAAAGATATCGACGCCATTTTGCCTTTTATAACTTCCAAAAAATAAATTGCTACTTGCTCTCTTTCTTAGGGCTCTAGATGACAACATAAACACAGTTCAAAACAAATATGACTAAATTTTCAATGTCTATAATAGAATGATTTTTCCATATATTAAACCCTTTAATTTTTCCTGAAAGGCTATGAAATTAGTATGGGGGGGTGTTAATATTACACTGCCTTTGCGATATAGTATTTTGTAAAATATAATAATCTCACTCTGAAGTTCACTAGTGTTGTTTGCTTTTTTATTTTTAATTTAATAAGCAACTCAGCATATATTACACTATGTTAAAATCTCAAACAAAACTGCCCATGACTGAAATTATTATCTTCCAAAGAGAGGACTGACAGTGTATAAAGTACAAATATCAAGATTTTCTTCCTAATACTTAACAGATTCTAATATTTAGTTAATATGCCTTACATCAAATATAGTGTTTCAGACAGATGATTACAGACTGATTTTCTGAATTAGATTTGTAGCTGCCTTGCATTGCTGGCAGATCAAGTCCAACTGGAATCCAGTCACTAATTTCAATGGGAGCTGTGCATATGTTTTATAAACCTCCAGGTTTAGTTCAAGAAACCTTCTCAAGAACCTATAGCTACTTATGTCCGGGTGGTGTATTGTTTTTTTTCAATTATGAATTAAATGCTTACATGTATTTTTCAGGTTAAGAAAATCTGACTAGTAATCAAGTCAGTTTTCTTTTATTCATCTGGAATTTAAGGGGATTCACATCCATTATTTGTTAAAAAAGCATATGATCATTACATTTTCAAAAATATTTACAGCAAGAATTTTGAATTTGCTGTTCTTGTCAGCTGAATCTCCCATAGGGGTGGGAAAATGTAATCTTTGTGCATGCAAATGCAGGTTTTTGCTTATGCAATGACTATATGCAAATTTTGCTTAACTAGTTTGTTGGTTGTAATTTTAAAATATTTGAAAACTTGTGGTGTTCACTCCATTCCCTGGCATCCACTTTTCAGGAGATAATAATTCTGGGTAGAGGGGGATTAGTTTGTTAAGAACAATGTATTGATTGTCTTGCTAGGATGCAGTTAAAATAAAATAAAAACCTTAGCTGGTACAAAAAGTTCAGTTTAATCTATAAATTCAGTGTAATCCTAAGAAGTATTGAGGAGGGATAAATCATGTAATATCAACTATGGAGAAAGTCATGCAGTCACCTGCTATGATAAAAAAAAAAAAATTGTTTTGTTCCACAATGCAAAAAAGTAGAGTATATGAGATCCAAAAGTATCTGAGCCCTTTACCAGTGCATTCCTGAGAGTAATACCTGACAGCAACTCTGTTACAGATTATAGAGGGAGAGAGTTATTTAGGAATTTATTTACTCTGAGGAAGTAGTTGTTAATAGCTTTCTATCTGTATTCAGAAGTTTTGCTGGGCACAGAGAGGGACCTTCTGATTTAGAGAGCTTTTGTCATTCATGACCTAGAAGCAGTGTGGACTCCTTTTGTATGAGACTATAGTGACAGAAAAATACACATTTTAATTCTTTTAAAAATTGCCACTGACTGTGAATGTAAACTTTATTTGCCCATTTTTTCCCATTCTGATTTGACTTTTCTCCATAATTTACCTTAAATAATTACCTATCCTATGTATTTTCAGCTCCACACAACATTTCATTGTGTTCATGTCTGCAATTTTTTGGGTAGTTAGATCAGATTTTATTAATAATGTCTTCCAACATCAAGTATCATGCTCTTTTTTGTTATGTCCATTCTTATTTTGCTTCAGAACATCTGTATTTCAAGTTCTTGTTTCTGAGTCCATGCACTTGTTTTAAACTGTAGATTAAGTAGCTTCATGTTTTATTTTGCTTAAATATTCACAAAATACATGTACATACTTTCTTGGAGAAGGAAATTACTACTTAAATCTCAGTTCACTAAAGTGATTAGCCTTTTAATCATTTGTATGTAGTAAATTGCCCTAATAAATGGCTCTTCTTTATGTATGAAAAAAATAACGTGGATCAGAAGATGATTTTATGTAACATAGGAATGTCTTCATTAAAATATTTCCTACATTATCTATATTTATGTAATAATGAATTCTGAAAGCAGAGGAGTTCTATGAAAAAAAAAAACAAGTTAACTGCTATTTCTTTTCTGGTATTTTCATGTCAAACAGGGCCAGGTCAATCATAAACCCAGGACTGTATTGCAGTCACACATTTCTAGAATAATAGATTAGCAATACACAGTTTGGCTAAAGTTCACTAAACTGTTCTGGTATCCTTACGGCTGAAAGTTGTAAGAGTTGTTATGAAACTGTTACTGATGATGACCTCAAGAAACAGAGTCTTCATCTTAACATTTACTATTTTCAGGGTGGGTTGTTTTTGCCATCTGGATGATTATTTTACTATGCAAAAAATTTGATTCCCCCTTTCTTCGGGAAGGACTTAACATTAACAAGCAGGTCTTGAGCTGTTTTTCATTTCTTTTTTTTTTTTGAAAAAGCAAAATTATATAAATGAATTTTGGCTCAAGTGTTCTTTAAAGACAGTATTATTCCTTTCTGTACAGAATAGTCACTTATGTACTACTGCTGCTTTCAGTGTTCTTCTCCAAGACATATTTCATATATTTGTTCTTGATGTCTAAAATTACTGGCTGAGGGTGTTTGTAGTTAAGTCAATATTTGAGCTATGCAGCATAGGCATTTAGAGAAAGGCCAAGTCCTGTGCTTGTGTAGCTGTTTCATCACTGTAAATTCCCCAGTAAGTACTGCACTCCTTCATATTTTGAAAGAGTAATATAGTAGTTCACATATGTGCTGTAAGCAAACTCAGTGGACTAAAAGAAGGAAAGAATATTTTCATCTGTTTTGTAAGAGTAGATTAATATTCCAGTATTTTTGCATAAAAGCACAACAGTTAGTTGTGATTCCCTGTTAATTTTCCAGAATTTTATAGCATTAGCTACCTTACTTCCATTTCCTTTTTTTTAAACATTAAAAAAAGGGGTTTTATACACTATATGTTAATTAATATTTATGTTGCTAATTAATAATCTTACTGTTTGTTTCAATATGTACTTTGTTAATTAACATTTGGTTTTTCTTCTGTTTAGACTATGACTCTCCCAAAATAGCATTTTGACCCTCATCAGTGCACACAGATTTAGACCACTTGGTTTGTTAATGCAGCTACTGCACTATTGAGGTAGACTTTGTAGCAATACTTTAAAACATCTATTTCTAAGGCAAAAACATGATTTTGCTGATTACAGATAGATTAACAATGAGAATGGAAAATCAACAACTCATAAAGAGAATAAAGAAACTCCATCTGTGGGATTTCATTGTGGGAGAGGTTAAGGGATTTGTTCCTTTATTTTTTAAAAGTCAAAAGAGTATGGAAATACATTGGGAATGGACTTGTTATGACGGTTGCATTTGTATGTGTCTTTCTTCAATTTGAAGTTTCCCTGTAACAGCACTAATATTTCTGGAATCTACTGTGTTGACACAGTGCTGCTCCATGATCCTCTGTGTCTGATGCAGTCAGGCAGGCTTAGAGACCAGTGGTGTCTGGTAGTTGAAGTCCAAGTGTGATTTATGCAGAAGCCAGTAAGTTTATGTTTGGCAGATGCTTGGCTCACAATGCAGATAGCTCTGAGTTTCACAACTGAATTGTGCTACCATAGTTCTTCTCCTAACACATAATCTTACATGAGTAAAAAGCACGATCATCACACAGTGCACTGTCTGTTACAGCCCGTGACATACCAGATAATTCCTGCCTTCTCTTTTCTGTGGTCTGGGACTGCTTTTGTGAGGCCTGAGAAAGGAGTGAATTTAAATGTGGTTTAGCATTAAACAGGATAAAAGTAAAGTAAGGGTTGAACTGGAGCCAACCATAGCATAAAACCCTTAAAATATCGTTATAAAAGGCCAGCAAAGGACATATGCAAAGGTAGAAAGCAGAATATTTTGTTCCTTGTTGTGGGTGTGACAAACTCCCAGGCCATACTCACCAGTATCACATGGCAGCCCAGTATTTGGTTTTGGTTCAGAGCAGTAATTAGAAACAAGAGGTTTGCAGTGACAGTAACCATCCACTGCCAAGGAAGAAGGAAATTCATCATCCCCAGGATTCCTTAAATTGAGACAGGATGTTTTTATGCTCTAGTAAACCACAAGTTATTGGGCTTGACAGTATTCACTTACAATTTAAGGGAAGATGATATGTTCCACTACAGGAATTATTGGTGAAATTTTGTGGCCTGTGTTAGGCAAAGATCAAACTAGATGATCCTTATGTCTTAAAATCTGTCCTTAAAATTTACAGCTGCTCAAAAAAAAACCCTTGTAAGCAAAATAATGAAAGGAAAGAGGAGGACTGAAACATCAATCTGAAATGTTTTCCTTATTGTTTCCAAGTACCATTGTTTCCAAGAATATAGGGAATTTCTGTCTGTTCGGTACTATTACATCCCCAGACTTGTTCATAGTCAGGTCTTAACCAGAAATTTCATAAACACAAAAAAAGCAATCTGTGAGTTCTCTACTACTTTTTCTTCTGGCAGTTGAAAGAAATATTGCCTACACCTCCACAGTGTGCATCACTCATGTCAAGCCATGTAGAGATTTACCTGCCTGTGCAATGACTGTCTATGCAGACAAAGAAATAGTGTCTTCTTACATGTGAGGAAACTAAGTTCAGGATGACTGAGTCACTCAAAGTTGTGAAGTTTCTGTCAGAGCCAGGGAATAAATAGAACTAGGCATGAATCTCTCATGCTACTAGTGTTAAGGCATTCCCTCCTATCTAGTTTTTTGCCATTCTGTCTCATCATGGAGCACTCTAAGAGAGAAAGAGAAGAAAAAAGGTCCTGGGGAACTAGACTGACAAAGTCCTGGCACACATTAAATCGTTACTGCTTCCTCTTGCTGAAACTGTGATACTACACAGGGCTCAGAGAGTGGGAGTACTCTGTGTGCAACACTTTAAAACAGATGAAAAGAAGATGGGGAGAATGGATGAATGCAAAAAGAAAATAATTCACCATATAAAATAAGAGAAGGGAAGAAATTTCTGCCTCTTTTCTTCACTCGTGCAAAAGAGAAGGCAAATACCAAAGCCAAAAGCTATTAATTCTATCTTCTGCTTTAGCTTTTAGCTGCATGCCTTATCCATTTTAGAACGAGTTGTAAATTTTAAAACTAATGTAATTTTAATTCTTAATTCTCCATTCACTGTTTCCGTTTAGGTTTGGGACAGTTCTGCTGCATGAGAGTGTAGTACGTAAAATTCTAAAAGTAAATCTTGGCCTTATTTTATTAGGGTTGAAATCTGACCTGATTTAGTCTATTTAAATTTTCTTTCATGTAATCACAGTCAAGTTGCTTTAACTTATAAAACTAGGTGCAAAGATGACTTTGCATTTTTTCCTTTATAGATTCATTTTAAATCATGAATCACACAAACGGAAATGCTGCAATTATGTTTGACTTGCACTTCCAGTTACATAGCTTGCTGAATTCTCAGAAGTTGTTTGTAAGATTATGGAATAAGAAGTACGTTACATGTACTTGGTGCAAATGTCAAAAACATGAGAACACACTGTCATAGTATTGACATACACCCTTTTATATTATGAAGTATTGATCTGCTCTTTCAAGCTTGCACAGAAAAAAAGAAACCTTGTGTCAGCAAGGGAAAATGAGTTTTTCATCTTTTTCGGAATGTTTCCAGAAGTTTATACACAATGGCTCCTTCAGATGACCCCACCCCAGAAAACTGTAGGAAAAATTTCTTTCTGTCCCTTCTTGCTTTCAGCTCTCTCTACGTCACACAGTGGTCATGGCTGGAAAAGGATCTAAAGGTATTTCTCAGAAGAGTAGCATCTGAAAACTTATCCCTGAATAAGAAAAGTGGCAGATCAGAACACTTAAAATATTATTTATGAAAATTATTTCACAGTTACAGAAAATTATTTCAGCAGTTACTTAACTGAAACTCCTTTAGCAACAATACCTGATCTCACTTTCTTTGTCTTGTCTACTGATAATTCTAATATCTGTATTGGAAGCAAAGAGCATTTAGTTAAAAGAGTCAAAGTGAAGCAAAAGGAAGCAAAAGCTTTTCCATAAAAGTATCACTTTTTTGAACTCAAAAACCAGGTGTTTCCAGAACCTATCCATCTTTAAATTACCTACAGAACCTGCAGGTTCAGGTGCACTGAACTGCAATTCATCATGTATTGTTCAGGTTTTAACACCTGAAGGACTCAGTACAATGACAGTTGAGTCTCAGAAAATTCAGTATAATTGCATTTACTCTGATTGACAAAAGTAAGATGAAGGATTTCATTTAAGGTGTGAGATCACAGTAAGTAGGAATGCTCCTGTGAATTTTTCAGCTTTAGTTTCAGCAAAGATATCAGCTAATAAAATTCATATTGTCTCATATGACATCCTCTAATTGCTGCACTCCATCAGTTGTAATGGAAATTGGATAATTTACTACACAAAAAAATTGATAGATTATTGGGGCTAATGTGCTTTTTTGATAGTACCCTCTGGTAAGTAATTTTTCAAATAGCCTTTTATTAAATAAACTTATTTGAAAACAGCCTGCTTTTCTGCAGAACTGTGGATCTCTGGATGTACACGCCCATGCTGAGAAGCAAATTACATGTGAAAGCACAAGAACATCTGCAATTTAAGCTCAATTTATTACTTACAGAACAGCTATTTCATACAGAGTTGCATGACTTTTCTCACTATTTAAATACACCTTTCCCTACCTAACTTGGCAAATGATACAATATTCTTGGGAAAAGAGAAGTAAAGACCAAAAGAAGAGCTGTGATTGCTGCTTTGATAGTCTCTCAAAGCCTAGATGCAGTACTTGGAAACTGTACCATGAAGCCTGCAAAAGCCATGAGACACTGAAAAAAAGAAAGGTTTGCTCAAGGGTTGCCAGTGTGAAAACAGTGATCTAACTTTGTGTAACTGGCAAGGAACTTGGTACACTTAATTCTCAAATAGGCAGGGCTAAAATGTCGGTAAGGATTATGTTGAATTTTTAAGCACTGTCAAGGCTGATACAGCAAATATAGTAATGATTAAATGCTATATGATGCTACAAGCACCAAGAAGCAACTTCTCTTCTATTCTGTGTGAAAGTATCGTGTGTTCACACAGGATGCAGCATAATGCTCTCCCACTTTAGGATGCAAGTAGTCCAGAGCAAGTAATTTATGAAATGGGGTAATTTGCAGGCCTATGCTATAGACCTTTTGCAAAAAATGGAAAATTCTTCTAGCTTCCCCCCCTGCCCCCTTTTTTTTTTTTTTTAATAATGAGCTCCTTCTCTTTGCATAGACTGTTGGGGTTTTTTTAAAAAAATCACAGAAAATTTGCATGTGACTTAGAAGTGTAAAATTTTGCAGGAACATTGACAGTGAAGTAATTTGTAGCAAACTATTTCTGTTGGGGAAAGAATTAAGGAGCATAAGGTATTTTATAAATACATCAAAGGAAGAAAGTGCTAGAGAGAAAAGTGATCTGGGAATAACTATTCAAAACTAGTTATGGCAATGCAGATTTCTAAGAAAAAAACATTTCACAAGGGCAAGAAGTAAAAATGGTAAGATACTGAAAAATACTCAGTCTTAAAGTCTACCTAACCTCCTCAGTTGCTACTCACTTTAGACATACTGATCTCAACCCTCAGAAGGAGATTTTTTTAATAAGAAGGTACTGTGCAAAGCTTTACATTTCAAAATCTGTGTCAGTTGCAATCCAGACATCCAACAGAGCAGGCCTCCTTTGGACCTTTTGAGAATGGATTTTGTAGCACAAAGAAGAAATGAGTAGAGGTAAAGGAAGATACACCAGTACTGAAATTCCCTCCATGCTTTCTTGCTAGCACTAGGGTGTGGGAGAGGAAGGGAGAAAAGGGCTCTCTCATCTCTCAAGAGGGTGAAAAACTGTGTAATGTGGCTGGCAGTGCCAATGCCCAGGAAGAAGAATCACTCTTGGTCTGGTTTCCTTCTAGAGCTCAAGCTGGCACTTCTCCATGTGTGGTGTCTTGTACCTGCTCCACGGCTGATCACGGACCCCAGGTAAGCTGAGCCTTGAGTATTGATTACATACAGAATAAATAACCCTCAGATTTACAGCCAATTGTTGCTTGCTCATGTGGAAATCTCTATTGCACAAAAATTCTCAATGTTTACCAACGGTCGTTTTCAAAAAACAATAGCAGAGGTTTTGCCAAGAGCACAGGGGTTATGCAACAGCCTCTCTACTGTAGTTGTACTGTTTAGTTTTGTACTGCCAAGGAGCTGTGGGTATGAGGTAGGAAGACCATGTAGGATTTGCTTTAAATTTTCTGCTTTGTGATGCATCATCTGGGGCATGGTTAGGAGTTTCCTGCTGTGGAAAAAAATCACAGAGAATCTGCTATTTCTTCCAAATATAATAGGTTCTCCTGGCATTTCTTATCAACAGAGAATCACGTCTTGAAACATTTTCAAATCAAAAGCAAGAGGGAAAGGTACTAATGTCAGAGTCATTGACACTTGTGACCATGACTTGGGTCTATTAAGCAGTGACTAGGGATATGTTCTGAAAACTTCCCTTCTGATATACTAGCTGAACAGAAAATCCATTTTCCAGGGTCTGCTGAGAGAGCTGAGATCTTTTGCAGGTACATACTGGGGAGGCCATTGGACCCACAGGAGTGTGGGATAGATTCATAAGCATGGTTTTAGACACACAAAAATTATGTGTAGGTGTGTATTGGGGAGGATGAATAAGGAGAGAAAAGAAGGTAAAAACAAGAATGCTTAAATGTCATAACACATAGAAGCATTTCAATTACATCTGACCATTTCAGTGACAGCTTTTAGGGAAGCGTAGCTCTTCTAATGCTTTTCATCTTGAGACCCTACAACACTGTATGGAATATGTTAGTTTTACTATTTCCTAGGTAAATCTAGGCCAAAGAAGAAAATGGAGCTGGCCAGGATCACTCAGCCATTCAGTCAGTGGTAGAATTGGATTTTTAATGAGAACATTTAGTTCTAGAAGAGTCTTCTACTCGTTATTTTCTACCCATTCCCACTTAAGTGAATGAAAAGATCCTCAGGAATCATTATTGCTGATACCAGAGGTTTTTAACCCTGCCTTCTTTCTGGAAGATTTTCTTCCTTCTAATCCAGAGAACACTGTAAAAGGCAAATAGAACAACAGCTTTTTGGAGATTTCTGGGATTGTACAAAATAGCAAACAGTTACTTGTAAAGAAACCCAGCATTTCAAAGATAAAACTTCCTTTCTTTTAAATAGTAAAATTATTTTGTGCATTTTTAGCAACAAACTTATGTTAAATGATAATTTGTAACATTTATATGGAAAAAAAATACAGTCCTGTCTTTTCTCTTTGTCAATGTGCACGTATTGTATATGAAAGAAGATTTGTAAATATTCAAATAAGATAATGAAAATAGTTCTTCAATGATTAATATTTGGTTGATTTAAATAGTTTGCTCTTTTTTTCATATTTGTGTTATATCTGCATGGAGATTATGGAGGCATAATTCTTATTCTAAAATATATTATTCAAGAAAAGCACTTCAAACCATGTAATTTTACTGAAATATTAAGCGTGCCAGGGCTAGTTTCAGAAAATGAATTCACTTCCTTTGACTTCATTCTTTATAATATGCAGGCACCAATCACATTAACATACTATTTTTCAGCAGGACCTTCCTTTATGCAGTGCAGGTAAAGTCCTTATCACATAATGTACCACTGTTTCAGGTATTGTTCTCTACTCTTCCCTGTGTAGCCTCCTGCTCTATGCGTTGCACACTGTGCAGGCAATTACAAAACTTATTCATTCCCTTTCCTTTAATTCTGGGAAGCATCCATGAAATCAAAGACACATAAGACTCACAAAAACTTACAAATATCTTCTTAAAAATCACTCTTGAAAGAAGGGAAGCTGAAGCAGAAGGAGCTTAAGGTCAAACATTTCCATTAGTATGGCATGTAAAACAAGAGTTCAGCACTTGGCTCATAGCAGTAACTTACAGCCCTCAGTGATACAAGGTAGAAGTTCAAAATTCTGACCTCCAATTTACATTACACTTTACATTTACATTACATTACACTAATTTACATTTCACTGAGTCTCAGACATTAGATTGTCAGGTAGAAAAAGTTGTCCAGCTGGAGGGAGAGAAAAGGAATTCAGCTTCAGCACTGCAACTACATGTGGTGCACAGCACAGGGACAACGTAGGATGTTACTCTTTGTCAGAAAGCGAGAAGACGTATCAAGCTTCCTCCTCTGGAATCTCTGTCTGTTTAGGAGCCAAGGAATGCAAGATCGCTAATTTCCCTTGAAACATCTATTTCATCATCATGTCAGAATCCTAGATTTGCTTATCTTTCAGCCAACTGCTCAGATCCTTTGCTTATGGTGAGCAACCTAAGGTTTTTAAAGTAAAAAAAAAAAACTCTAACCAAATCAAATCTATCAAAGCAACCCTATCAAATCTCTAGTTATTTTTGGATTAGCTATTACAATGCAGTTAAGAGAATTAGAATAAGAATAGCAAGGAAAAATTCACACTTGCTTGTTCACTGTGTCCCTAAAGGCAGGTCCTGGCTGTCTGCCAGTCAATCATGCAGTAAGTGACACAGTCCCTGCTGGTCCCTGGGTATTGTCTCCTTCCATTGTCCTAGTGACATCCATTCTCTGATCTTTAATAGTGGTTTGATTTGTGCTCCCATCTCCTTGTTGTTGTTCCTCTTTCTTATTCTGTTTTTCTCTGCAGTCTCCCTCACCCTCTATGATATGGAAGAAGGCATGCAAGTTAGAAGCAAATAAATAATACACGCTTTTCTTCAAAGTCAGGCCAGAACTTCTAGGAATAATTTGGGTGACTATCTAAAATTTCAGTTCTCTATTCTTTTCCTGAGTTGCCCTGCTGGTCTCTCATTAATATATGATTCCTATTCCTCACCAGAAAAAGTTTAGGTGGCAGCAGGAATCACATGGTCAAAAGGGCACAGTTTCCCAGATCTGCCCCTAAATCTCAAATTTCACAGGTGAAATAATGTTCTTTTCACCAAGGAAGTCAGGAGGGTGGTAAATTTTTTTTGAAGAAGAAATTGGGGCAAATGAAGTTCTGTGATGTAGTTTCCTATTGACACATGAATGGGTCACTCAAATTGAAATATTTATATCCCTTATTTATACCAATGGAATAAAAACAGGTTTTAAGCTTATCAAAGCTAATGAAATCTCTGCATGAGCAAGTCATAGAAGAGAATGAGAAATTTTGCTAGTGGCTTTTATGGTCATTTGCCCACAAGAGGAATGAATAATGAGTTTATGGAGCTCAGGGCTCCAGCTCTCTCTCTGGAGCTCCAAGATCCAGAGAAGATGGTGCTCTAAAGACACAGGCTGTTCCAGCATTATAGTCCATCCTCATGTTCCAGCTTCTCTAAGCTAATGCTTCTTTCCCAGTTCTGCATCTTTCCTACTCATGGTTTCTTGTACCAGTCATATTGTCCTATCCATAACATTTTCTCTGCAGCTCCTCAGGCTTGTCCTTTTTTTAAGAACATACATTTCTTGATTCTCTCAGCTTTTCCTTGTAGTCCAAGACTGCTTTGGCCACTGCCAGTCTGAGTTTTCTCTTCAAGACATTCCCAGTTCCACTCACATTCCCTGGTTTACCTGTCTCAGTCTTCTTGCCAAGTCAGTCCTCACTCTTGAAAAGAGCTAAATAGTTTTGTTTGGAATTTTCCAGAAGAATTCAGCCTGAGGCATCTATGAAGCATATGGAATTTCAGCCTAAATGGTTAAAGTCTGGCAAAGTTTTATGCAACATGAAAGAAGGTTTTTAATAACAAGCAGCACTACTAGCCAAATCTGTATAAATCCTAATCTGGTTCCCTTTGAAGTCAATGGTAAAAACCCCAGTGGGACCATTAATTTTTAATCTTTAATACAGTAATCAAGTAAGCACATGCTTAAGGAGCTTTTGTGGATTGGACAGCAATTAAAAATGAGAATATACCTCTAGTTACTATGAATATAAATATATTATTTGAATTTACTACTTTCACTTCCGTTTTATGAATGTATCCAATGAAATCTGTAAACCTTCTCCTTGAAATTACTCGTTGAATAATGTGGTCACAAGGGCTGGACTTCCAAGCTCATGGAAAAGGAAGAAAATTGATAAAGTGATGTTTCTGCATCATTTCTGTAAATGTTCCACTACAGCTCTTTGTTGTGGCTGCTTTGGGTAGCAGTATTTCAGTTTGTAAGCATTTTGAGCATGTGTTCAAAGTAGCATGGGAGAGGGGAACATGATCTTTTCCTTTGTTTTTGTTTATTATTCCAAAGAACATGAAGGACTCTTTCATGTTTTCCTATAGAGTGCAATGCTTTTGAAATTCTTATGCAGGGCATGTTACAGTCTAGTAGCCTTTGGCAATATGGCCAGGATACAAGACCTCACAGAAAAAAACAAATGTGAAGAAAATAATTGATGAGGCTGGGGGGAAAAAAAAGGCATTGGCAACATGTGAAAAAACTGTGACACCCAGACTTTTTCAGTGTTCAAAACAATGAAGGTAGAGCTGTGTGGGTCTCATGTATTATGAAGATGCAGTCTCCTTTTGATGATAAATCCCTCAAACCCTACAATCCCCTGTACACATCATATTTCCCAAACTAAATCAGAGGCCATGGATAATAACAGTCAAAATTTCCCCCTTTTTAATACAGTTATGAGATCTCTAGCTGTGCTGTCTCTGGAGTTTGGCTATATTACCTAGAAAATCATCCTGAGCCACATCACTTCAGGCTGTTTTGGAACTTCCCACTCAAAAAAAAAAAAAATACCAGCAACAAACAAACAGCAAACAAACAAAATACACCATCTTAATCTTGATTCTATCTCATTTACCTCAGATATAATTTTTTTATTTATGTAAGTTAACATGCCATAATCAAGGTAATCATGAGAAATATATTATGTGAGCATGGAAACAGTGTAAGTAGTATCTAAACTCTTTTCTTAATTTTCCCTGGTAGGAAATTCAGTTTCTCTGATGGCCTTTGGGAATAATGAACTGCCTTTATTCTTTATTCTAAATTCCATAGTGATTCTCCTAAATAGTATAATTTGTAAGTGTAAGTAATTTTCTTTACTATTCAGTGCTGACCTCTTCCAGGTAGATCTTGAAGGTTGAATGACTTGTTTGTGATGTGACTTTCTCACTGGAAAATATATTAGAAAGATTAATCTTATTCATGTTGGTGTAATTAAAATCATAACTAGGTCCGAAGCCTTTGCTGCTTGTTGAGTGTCTCAGTTTCTCATTAATCAGAACACAATCCTCTCCAGAGCTCTCAATAAAATATTGGTTCATTCTTTCCTGCCAAAAGAAATTGTTTCCAGGTTAAGTTGACCTGCATATAATAGACAAATTGTTAATTAATTTTCTCATTCAGGTTTCTCAAATACCAGGGTACAAATTGAATTACTACCTACCTTTTCTAAACTGACTAGCTGATTTCTGACATTTACACATATTTTTTTAATATATGTAAATATATTTTAATATATGTAAATATAAATTTCCTTCTTGCCTTTTTAAAAGACTATTTTCTCTGTTCTGTTTTGAGGGGATTTTTTTGTTATTGCCAGTACTTTCATATTCCCACAAACAATTGCTCTCTTGTTCTGTAATAGGTTTCAAATTATTTTCCTAGCCATGTAGTAGCTCCCCTCATAGATATCTGGTCCAAAGTTACACAATGTATAGGGCTGTTATTTTCTTCTTTGAGAAGGCCCTATTGGAATTCAAGTGTTCACTTTCAGCATTTTTCCCAACAGTGTTTAGACAGCAGTAGATTTTCAGGAAGATTTTTCAGTCATTTGCTTCTGTGGTAGAATTAAATGAAATACTTAAAAAAAAACCCCATACCAAAACACTAGAGCCATTCCAGTTCATTTCTTTGCTCCCTCCTCTCTCCACCCATTTTTTTTTTTGCCCGGAAGCTTTTTCCCAGGCATCATGATCTTCTCATATTGCTGTGATTCTTGCATGTGTCTTACCCTGAATAGGAAGAGGCCTGCCTTCCTTCTGCTTTTATATTGCAGGGATAACACTGCCTTCTGATTAAGTGATTCATCATGGAAACAGACAGCATATGGGGGAAAACATAAATGCTTCTTACACCTTTTAAGGAAAGTTTGTCCAAGTAACAGATAATGACAATCCATTAATTCTCATGGCAATTTTAATCTTTAGTCATATCATATTATACAGTATTATACAATAACGCAAAAAGAAAACATCATTAAAATGTAGTAACACAAATGCAGGCAAACATATAGAAATTTATTTCATATGCTAGTGTCCCATTATTTTGCAGGACTTTTATTGCAGTGCCATTAGGCACAGAATACATGCTCTGTAATAGATAATTGTGGTGGCACTGTCCCTTGGCCTGTTATGCATACACATTATTATAGAACAGTTCTAGCATCTAATGAAGCCAAGCAGGGTTCTTAAATTCACTTCTCCACAAGCAAAAGAAGACCCAACATGGCACATATAGATGGCTTAAAGACTGCATTTAATATTAGAATTTTAGAAAGGTAAAAACTAATGTAAATCCTTTAGTAAATTATTAAAAATATTTATTGCTTGCAAGGACAGGAAACTTGATCTCACAGTAGTACACAATTGAGTTTTTTAAGAAAGTAAGGGAAAAAAACAAATTTGAAGTCTTTAAAGCCCACATCCTGAAAGACATTTAGAGAGTTAAACTGATGGAAGCTGGGCCCTGAAATAGTTAGTTTAGGCTAACTACTAGGTGCCTACATACCCAGCTGCCCCCAGTTTCAATACATGTACAAGTGCCTCTAAGAAGTGAAGACTATGTTTGTAAGACACATGTCCTACATTTCCAAACAGTTTTCTAATTGGCAGCAGATACATGCAGACTTGTCAGACAGGCAGAACTAGGAAACACAGGCTGAGAGAGAGCATGTCCTTTGGAAGCTCCCAGTTTTAGCAGGATAACACTGGTGTATGCAAAGATGGATGCTGAAAACATCAAAGTGATTTTCATTCAGGTGAAAACAGAATTTTGCTTTTTCTCTCAATGGGAAGCTGAAATACATTCAGATTTTAATATGTGTTTGGGCATGTTTCCTATCAGAGATATTTTCCAGTGAAGAAAAACAAAACACCCCAGGAAAAACAAAGAAGGAAAGAAATAAAAAAAATAACCCCACACTGTTTCTATTAGTTATCTGAGCTTTAAAAATATTTTTTCACTTTAAATTTGTAAATTAGGAAGACACTTTAATGATATAATGAAAATTTACTATACAGGGAGGATGCAAAATTGGGTCTGGACCTTGTTTAATCTTGATTATCTCTCAAGAATTAAAAAGAAATAGAGACTGAAAAATAAATATATAACTAACCCAGAAACATTGTATGAGTTGAAAATGTACCATGGGCAGAAAAGCAAGGCAAGAAAAATAGAAGAAAGTTTAAAATTTTTCAGTGAGAAAAGATGATGGGTTTGTATGTATATTCTGTCCTCAGAGACTGAACCTTTTTCTATATGTAGAGCCCCTGTACTTCTGTCTATTGCAGCCTTTATTCAGCTCATTTACCTAGCAAGGATGGTTTTTTTTAAATGTTCTATAAGGCAGTCATTGGAATTTCAGATAAAAAAAAATATATATATGCTTCTGAGCCTCTTGTTAAATTAAAAAATGATGTTGGCAATAATGTTCTCTTAGTTCAAATGAAGTTCTTTATTGCATGCCCATATACAGAGCATATCACCAGTCCTTGGTGTTATATTCTGTTGTTATATTGCATTGTCTGAAGTTGAAACAGTTGAAAGAGGGAGAAATATATTAAATGAAAATGTCATGAATGTGAATATATTAACAGAAAAGAGAAAACTGCAAAAAAGTAGAAAAAGCTGAAGTAGTAAGAAATTTATATAAAGAGAAAAATGGGCTTCTGAATGAAAACAATTTTAACAAGTTACTTAAAACAGGAATTGGCATTATGCATTTAAATGTTTCAATAACTATTTCGATTATTGGTCAAATAAATCCATAGTCTAACAGTTATTTTTCTTCATATATACCTAAAATCACCCTTCCAGTTCATTATTTAACAGTAAGTTTAAAGTGATGTTAAACATCATCCTAACTTTATAGTTTGATATGAATAATTCTCCTGTTTGTATGCAATATTTCTAATATATGAAAGTAGGAGTTTTTTGGTTCCCTAAAGTATGCAGTCTCAACTTAAAAACAATGTCCTGTGATTCTATTTTTCTTGAGTTATTATTATCACAAATATAAGTTCTGATTGCAGTAACTAAAACAAAAAGAAAAAATCCTGTGTTTTCAGCTGTGTTACAGCTGAAGTATTACTGGAAAGTCAGTAGATTAAATTCAGACCACTTTGTCAGTGTTTTGCCCTTCCTGTGACATTCATGTATAAAAGAGTGAGAAGCAGCACAAGCAGTTTCCTAATGCAAGATTCCGATAGTCTGTACAAATATGGAGAAAAACAGTCAATACTTCCTCTTCTAAAAAGTTAGTGTAAATATATATACAATATATTACATAATACATAGTATGCATTATATATATTAAATCTACACATTTCTTAATATATAAATATACTATGGTTTTTATTATTATTACTACTGATGAGGAGCCTGTATATGTGGCCTTTTCCAAGGCACAAAGCATCCCCTTTGGTGCTCTCTGGCTTTCCCATGTGAGCTGTGAGTTGATGGGCTCAGCAAAGCTAAATGGAGCTGGGGAGCTGCAGCACCCTGAGTGAGCTGGGAGCTCTCCAGCCTTTGCAAACTGTTCTCCTTGAAGATTAATATTGTCAGGAGCCCTTGAGGAAATCTGCCAAAAATGACTGTCATTAAAACTCTGTCCAACCTTAGTAACTCTCTGGAATATTTTGATCAGATCTCAATTCAGATATCAGGGAAAGTAGCTTCCTTTGATTAACAATGGTTGGGCTTAACATAATCTGCAGCAGGAAACTCCATCCTTTATTTCAATGCAAAAGTAAACAGAGCAGCAGTTGCTGTTATCAGCAGCTAATGGGGCTAACTTTTCAACAGTCTTTTAATCCAAAATTTTCCAAACAAATCTTCAGTCAAGCAGCAATAATAAGGAAAATTGTACTTTGAGAAAAAGTTTAATGTCACCAATAAGAAAACCAATACAATTAGTGATTTCTGCTCTGCTTTACAATTGTTTCCACCCCTACTAACACAGTTGGTTAGAAGTCATAGTCTGTGGACTAGCTTGTGTTCATTGATTTAGTTTTGAGAAGTATGTGTGTTTTAGGATATTTTCTGATTGCAAATTCTGACTGTTCTAAACAGCCTGATTCTTGGGTAAGGTTCTCCAAATCATGGGGCTCTAACTGCAATGTGTTTGCATCTCACCAATAAGTTTTATTGTCCTAACAAGTTCTTTTTCAAGTTTCAATGCAAAAATTTTCTTCTCTTAGTTCTACACTTTAGTAACTGTTCTCTCAAGAGATATTTTATTAGTAATGAGCTCTATCAAAAATATCTCCAAGTCAAATAACCAGATTAAAGGATGAGAATACTTTGTGAGTTTGTTACATTTTACTACTGCAAAGTCCATTTAGTTTTAGGTCTAACATGCAGTATTTATTCTTAATAGTTAATACTGAAGCACTTCTGAATTCCCCACCAGTGTGAAATGGTACTGATGAGCTGAAAACAGTCAGAGATGAAAACCAGTAGGAACTGAATGCTAAAGCCAGTTGAAATGGAATACTAGTTAAAATGTGTGTTAGGGAGAAGTGGTTTAGAGTCACTGAACAAGAAAATGCATATGTAACACTGTGAAATAACTCTCAGGTGGAGAGCAATTGGCAGTGTAAATTATCATTTTCTACACTTAGTAAGCAAAATGTACAAGTTTTGTTCTGTAATCTTTTGATTACCAAAACAACAAAGAGAGAAAAAAGAAGTACCATGGCTTTCCACCTCTAAATTCCAAATTTAATATAGGCTCGATATAGATGGAAATATTCAAATCACAGAACACTGGAGAACAACCACACGAAAAATGCCTACCATTAGAAAAAGGTTTCAGTTTGGGTTCCAACTGCAGACTGTTTTCATGGAAAAATGTCCACATGCATTTGAAGAAGCAGCCATGTGGCAACTTCAAATCCTTTGTAGGTCCTACTAATTATTTTAAAGGGAAAGGCCTTGCTAATTCCCTAACAGAAACACAGAAAAGCTACCTTACTGTCTAAGAATAGAGGAATTCTTCAGTTAGTTCTGAGGAGAATAGGATTAATGAGACATTATGGGATTAATGGTCCATGGACAGATGCTAATTTCTTGCTGCCAGAAGCCAAACTGGCTTCAGCTGTAACTTTCCTTCACTGGGTAATCCTGGCCCAAAGCCCAGCAAGCAGCCAGAGACCAGCTCCACCAGCCTCTCATGCCAACAAGAGCCTTCAGATCAAATCCTCTCTGCTATGGCCCAGGGGTGTGCTAGAGAAAGCTAGGAGTTGTTAATATTTTACAGCTTGGCCTTAGTGAGCTCTGGAAGGTAAATGGATTATGGACAGTCAATCAGTTTGACTTTAGACCTGACAGTGAAGACACAGTGACTTCATCCTACTCCCAGTCATTCCTGAATAGCTTTCATGTGTCCTTACTCACAGTTCAGGTGCAGGAATGAAATATCACAAGAGCCCTGAGGCTCTCCTATGAAACTTTTCCAGGAGTGAATTTTCTCTGGTATCTCAGAATTTGTTCCTGTCACAGAGGAGAGGCTGATTTAGGATTTAAATGAAGCCTGCAAGATGTCAGCAGTGGCTTTGCCCTTTGGCATTTCTGTTCAAGAAAAAATTCACAAGCTGTACAAAGTCTGGCACAATGCTGAAAATTTTCTGCCTGTTGTTCCTTTCTATTTCATTTTCATTTTCTAAAAATAGCCTCATACAGGAAAAAAAAAAAGCAGAAATAATATTTTTAAATGTCATTTACAATTGTGTGTTAAAAAGAATACAGTAGCTGTTACATCACATAAATTAGCAATGATTGCTCTTTTTAAAATGGATTCTGAACAAAATTAATCTTAATATTCTACATTTTCACATTTTTTCTCCATTTATCATAGTTCAGATATAGCAGGCATTATTTTATCAAGGCATAATATTCCAAATTACCTAAAATTAATGACTACTTTTATTCTAGTAAATCTGCTGGGTTTATGGTTTAGGTGCATTTCGTGACCCTACCTGTCTAGTCCCCTTTGGATGATGAGTTGCTCACCTGTCAGTTTTCCTGAAGACAGGACATGCTCAACCTGCTATTATACAGCATTAATGATCTGTCTGTCTGTTCCAGGTAGAATGTAGAGAAATGCTGCTTTTTTCTGAGGTGGCAATCTACCTTCTGTGTGACAGCAAAATAGTAATGGAAGAACAGGAAAAAAAAAAAAAAAACAACCCTCTTGGAAGCCCATGGGGATTAACTAGGAGGATGCAGGTTTTGGTTTTTTTTTTTTTTAATTACCTATTTTATTGGATCTCCCAGGAGTTGTAACACTATTCATCTTTGAGCCTAATGACGTTCCCTTGTGAATCATGCTGTTTAATCTATGTGGGGCATATCTTGATTAGCATATGTTTCTTCTAAAAATACATTTTGAAACCCCTGGAACTTGCCATTTGTTTGAAAGCCATACTAGACTTTCAACCTTGCATCAATGATAATAGGACAAAAACTTTTAATCCTTATGGAAGGACGTCTGGCTTTGTCTGCAATTCCTCTCCCCAGTGGAAGCTTAGCCCATTAATTCCCTCCAGAACACAGTAAAAACAAAAAGCTTGCTAAATGTGAAAGTGAAATAGAAAACTCTGAGCTAACCTTTAATATTGTCTAATTTGGGAACTCCCAGGGAGCTGAAATTTTAACCAGAATTCTCAGTTTAATTTTTTTTTGTTTTATTTTTATTCTATTCAAGTCTCTTTCTTGGAGTGTCTGTGGTCATGGCTTTAAGGACACAGGGGTTACAATGTCACCCTGAGCCTAAAAAGAGCATAATGAGGGAACACTGCCAGATTTTGTTCTTACAGATTTACTGTATGTCTTGTCTATACCCCATCCCTGTTTGAACACCAGATTCAAATGGACAGCTAGGCATGTGTTGTGCCTAATACCACACTCTCACTTTAGGATTTCAGAGTATAAAGAACAGACCTGAACTGTGAACTCCATCCCGAATTTTCATGAAATCTGTAGAGCCAGTGAAAGTGTGGCTACCTGCACTTCTCCCCAGAAAGATCTTCAGCGTGATTTCCACTTGTCCAGAACAACCATGTTCTGGTCATTGGTCACCCCTGGCAGAGGGGCCATTCCCAGGAAAGCACAGAGTGGTTATTCAGAGGTGGCTCAGTGGAGGCAGCTCCCAGGGTTGCTGCCAGTGAAGTGTATGTCACAACTGAACACGTTGTACCTCCCTTTAGCAACCTGACCTGCCCTTGTTCATCAGCCAAGTGACTGTGAGGCAAGAATGTAAACACAGAAGACATTGCCTCTTGACATGACTCATCTTCCTTTTGTCCTAATCTAAACAGCTTTTCGCCCTACCTGCTGCATCTTTTTCATGCCCTGAAAAATGAAAAATTTTCTTGTCTTACACTCCATGTAGATTAGCACCTCAGAAACTGACTTGACTAAAATGATACTGAAACAATATCTAACAATATTCATAGATGGTTTTGTTGCAATTGTATTTTTGAACAGTTTTTTTTTAAATATATATATAAAAATAAAATATGTTGCGAAACATACTTCTCTTTGACCAGTATGTACTAGAAAATTTGAATTTAAAATGATACGCAGGACAGTATTATGCAAGATAATCAATATATTAAACCATGGCCTTAGTCTTGTAGCAAAAGAAGAGATGAGTCTTTTTTTCCTTAATAAGATATAAAGCATATGCTGTAGTTTCATCATCTCTGTCTTTCAAGGAGATGAACTGTAATGGAAGATGAAATTCTAGCTTGCTAATACTGTTTCTAAGCATTATATAATGATTAGCCTTCAGTGATTTGGCTAATGTATGATACTTCTCATACTTTCTATTCTTTCTTTTAATTAAAAATTCTCCCATTTTTGAAATTAAATCACCTTCTAAGGTAATCATAGACACAGAAAATCCCTCTCCACTCCCCGGTATCTGATTTTATTCCAGCATTTTCTGATTATATGGACTAGGGTTGCTGTCAGCAGTTTCTTGATACCAGTCGTTGTGAAATGGCCATATTTAGCTGTCTAAGGCATGTTAAGTAATGTTTATACACCTCGTTTTGCTTCAAAGTATTTAGATTTGCTTCACATGTGTAGAGCACATCAGCACTGTCTTATGATTGTTAATGCAACTGGAGCCTGCCAGATGCTTAAAGATCATGGTTTCATTTCCTTGCTGAGGCATGAGGGAGATTGGTTATGTCTCAAAATTGCATTTAAAATGATGTTACAGCATTTTCTTGCTTAACGGTTACAAAAAGATTCTTTGTGTCAGACTGCTCTTATGCAATCCTCTGTAGCAAATTTTGCAAATTTTCAAAATAGGTCTTTCATGTGAAGCTTTCGCAAAAAGTAAAAACTGAAAATTAACATAGAATTATGTGGGCAAACATATAATTACTGGTAGTTGTTGTGCTGCTGGTGACCCTCCTTCAGATTAGAAAACCTCTTTTCCATGAGCTGACTTCTGTTTCAAAGGTAGTTACTCCTATCTTCTGCTGGTAAATTCCATTTGCCATTGCTGCATAAATCTCCAGTTCAAAGTGACATTTCTGTGTTTTCTGCCTGTCGGTGTTGCTCTAGCTCTTAGTTTTCATGGAGATTAACCTTTAATCAATTAACACACTAATTCCATATACAAATCAGACTCAAAGAGCTATTTCCCAGAGGATGCAACTTTTAATCTACATATTCAGAGCTGAGAGTGCCTGAGATATAAGCAGCAATGATCCAAATCCATTTTTTAGTCTGGGAAGAACAGACCTGCTACCACTCAATGTCTTTGTGCACCAGCTCATGAATGCTTTGTTTAGTGAGGCATTAAAATTTTTGAGATATTCTCTCCAAAGACTAAGTGTCAAATCCAGGAAGCCTTGCACACCACAGTGGACTTGTATGTCTGTGCAAAGGGACTAATACAATGCTGTAATGTTGCAAATGGAAGTGACTAGATAACCTAAGACTCCTATATCCTGCATAAGATAAATGCAGTAGTAAATGTACACCCTGAAAACCACTATGGCTTCCTTCTTCAAGGAAGAGAAGAGAATGGAAACTTTCAGCTGACTGACATAATTTTCTACCATCACACAAAGAAAATCAGAAAGCCTCACGTGACAAAAGAGTTGGTCGTGTTTCTAAGTAACCATCATTCTAACTTTCACTAAGAATCCTTTCTTCTTCCATGTCATAAGACATGAGTATAAGTGTAAATACATGTGTTTCAAAAAATGCTTTCAGAAATGAAAAGTAACTTGATACAAAGAATGTTAACTGATGTCAGTATGCCACATAAAAAGTCACAAAAATAATGGTGGCTTCATTGCATGTTTACAGTTTTTGCTAGAACTTTGTTCTTTGTTTATTTCTAGCATATGGACATAGTAGATAGAGATTTTACTGTTTGTGGAAAACTTTAACTAGAAAAAATGCTGTGTTCAAGGTAGTGGAAGTTCCACGGGCTGAGCTTGTGCTCTCCTACTGAGCCTTTTGTCTTCTGGATGACTGAAGTAGCCTGGATGAAATTAAAAGCAATATGATCTAAAGTTTTATTGATCTCTGTATGTGATAGTAATAAAAGTGATTGTTTTAAAAAGCAGTCTTATGACCATTTTCTGGTTAAGGTTAGGGTTTCCTCTGAGAAACATTACATTCTACACTTGCAATTAAAATTGTACAAGCAAACAGGCATTAGCAAAAACATCCAGCAGAAAGCAATATATCCTTAAAATTTTTTGAAACCTTTAATGTTCCTTGAATAATTAATTTCCATTTTCTTTTCTAATTGAACGGAACACTTTTCATTATCAGTACATTATTCCTAAAACAAAGAAGATATAATAGTCTTAAAGAATTATTAAATATTTTTGCTAGTTTCAGTGACAATAAAAGTGACTTTTATCTAAAAGCCTGATTTTCAGGCTTAGTCAATTAGTTTAATAGGAGTTAAATTGTGACACTGGGAAGAGATAAAAATAATTTCAAATTTGAATTTAATTGACAAAAAGTAGAAGATCACTGAAGCATTTCAGATAGTAAACTTTTCTTAGAAGATAGGACAGAGCTTCCTGGTACTGTTTATATGCATGATGAATTACAAGTAAAGAATATTAAAAAAGGACTTTAACTAAGTACCAATTATTATAAGAAATTAATGTATCTGAAATTAATATCCAAAATACTGAAAAATGTGATGATATTTACTTTTTCATCATATTCCTCTTCTAAAACTCTCAAGAGGTCCCATTTTCAAACTGCAATTATGCAAATGCAACCATTTATCTAGGCAAGAGAGCATTCCTGTGGCATTATATACAAGAAGAAAAATAATGGATTATTATATTGCAGTTGATGAAGTGAAACACATAATCTGAAAAATGTTTTTCAAAATTAATTGCTTAATTTTATCCAGTGCTATGTAGCTCGTCAAGATAGATTAAATAAAGGAACACAGACTAGGCCCATGAAGGTGTGGAAATGACCAGTGTCTGGAATCTTGTCAGGAGTAATATTCAATCTTCTGGAGTATGAAAATGAGTTTTATTCCCCATATTGCAGCAATTAAAAATTTTTAATCTGTGCAGTGGTCCTGAGGTGATGTAGATGAATACTGCGATAGGCGGTTTTCCTCCTACCTTGCTCAAGGAAGTCATCCTAACCTCTCCCACCCAACCAAGCCCCGGAATAACCTCACCCTTCACTGGAACTGCTATACACTCCCCAGTCTCACATTTTCTGAAGTATCTCTTTCATAATTCCTCTGAGTTTTACCATTCCTACCCATCATGAAGAGAAAGAAGTTGTAAATAGAGATGGATGACCTTGGAAGCAGAAGATCCCATATTTCCAAACAGGATACACTAGGAGAAAAAACAATGTTTTGCTGCTTGGAGGGTTTCACACCACTGGGTCAGGACTTTGGTGAGCAGAATGCCACTACCAGGTAAAATGGGACCTGAGGAAATCTGAGTTTGAAATAAAGGCTGTCTGTACAAACCAGTCAGTTTACCCAGTGTGTTGTCACAACATTTAGATGAATTAGTGTTTCTGCCAGAATACCATGGTCTAGATATTCTGTTAATATTAAGTATGTATCTGTTAATATCATGTAAATATGTGCTTATATTCTAACATGAGAACCCTGGCAGGAAAAGAGGAAAGTTATGACTCTTATTCCAGCATAGTTTTCTGAAGCTGAGATTGATAAAATATTTGACAGACCATTCTTCCATGCTTCTTCCTGGCCACAGCTTCCAGTGTCTGTCACCCAATGGGAGTTCTGGTCAGGGTCTTGCTGTGATGTCTCCTTCACACCAAAGGACAGATTTTCAGGATCGGACAAGGATAAGAATAAGGCTGTGTGAGTCAGCACCCTTTGGCACCCCCTGCTCTGGCCGATGTCCTACCCTGCTTCTCCCTGCCAGTGTTATCTGCAGTCAGCATGAAGAAAAGGCTCTTTAATTGGCAGGTCTCCAAGCTTTATTCCCTGAAAGCTCAGCTCCAGCCAGGCAACACTCCCACACAGCAACAACTATATCACTTCTTGACTTCCTTCCAGCCAAGGCCAGTAGTCACAGTCATGGCACACTCTTGCTGCAGCCATCACTGCCAAGGAAAACTGGGCCTAGCAAACCCCTGCCATTATTCCTGCAGGAAACAGATTACAAGTAAAAGCAAGGCTGTAAATGCTCAACCCAAAATGTCTTTCTATTGTCCAGAACAGCTGCAATTTGCTATTTGTCTGGCACTATATTGGTTAAAAACAAATAAATCCCCCAACTCCCCTTCTGTGTGTCTCTCACATCAAAGCATTTATATTTACGTGCTAGATCAAGTCAATTCCCCTCACCAAGTCAAGAGGAACAGTAGAATAAAGTACAGCAGCTCTCACACATCTCATTTACAAAAGCACTATAAGCATGGTAACACCCTTAATTACCTCTTCAAGGTGGTTACAAAGACGGAGAAAAGATGACCCTGTCTGTCTTTTACCTCTTTATCTGTACTTGTCAAACAGCTTCTGCTGAATCTCAAGTGCTGATTGTTGTAAAGCTACAGGTAAGATCCCATCTTTTCTTGAAGGTTTAGATAGACTTCCAGGTTACAGATGGGACAATTTCCCCCAAGGAGTTTTACTAGAAATCCTACTTTGACATCATCTACAAAGGAGTTTTTCTAGCCTAGAGATGCTGTAGGTCCACATCATCTAAGATGTGCAGGCAGGAGGAGTAAGGAGGAAAGAGGGAAAGATGACACTCACAGGTTTCTCTCAATTAGATGTTTTTGGTCCACACCTGTCAATCCAAACCAAGTAGAACAATTTCAAGGGGTGGGATATGAGAAAGATGATAGTTACATACTGAAGTTTTACTGATATATATTTATACTGATAGTTATACTGAAGTTTTTACGTCATATACTATGTTTTTATTACATAGATTTTATATATTTGTTACATTAGTATTTAATGTAGTCTTTTTACTATCTTGTTGAGGTTGTACTGCAAAATTAATTGCTCCTCTATTCCTCTTCTATCACACTCATTTTCAGATACTCTTTTACCACGGCCCCTATGCAGAGCATAGTCTATTTCCTCCCCCATCTTCATCTTCCTTCAGCCTTTCTCTAGGCAACTGTTCTGAAGATTTTCCTATTTTCTTTTCCTTCCAATAATTACAATATACCCTATATCTGCATTAAAAACTGTTAAATGGGGGGTGTGATTGGGTGTGTGTGATGAGGGTATTTTCTAACATATCTCTCTTAGTCTATAAAAATGTCAAGGAAGCTACTCTATTCCTCTGATTTGCAAAATGATTTGGCCATTTTTTGAGCTAAGTCAGTAATTTGTGATAATGCACTAACGAGGAGATCCACGACTCATTTTCCATTTGTCTACCTGTCAGTATTACATGTTTTATCTAGCTGGTAAGTTTGCCACTGACTCACTAATGTATGCAGCTCATATCATGCTAAACTAGATCCCTGCCAAGCTTTTCCCACCCTGATGCTATCTTCGTGGCCTTTTAGATTAACTGGAATTTTGGATTAAGTGAAAGCCTGAGGCATTTGACTAAGAAAATGAGATTAACATAGATTAAGTATGTTACTGAGGACTGCTAAACTAAAACCTCAGGTATGTAGATTACTCATTATTTTTTTAGCATATAGATGTGCTGACTATTTAAAAATAATTAACTTTACCTGCTACCATATCTGGCAGAACTTCATCACTCCCTGATCCCTTTTGCTGCTGGATATCTCATTTGTACATGCTGTTTCCTCATAGGTTCTCTCTGTCTTCCATAAATTATGTGTTTGTTCCACTAATTATGTGTTCTCTTTTCCATCTCATCCAATCACAAAACTGTTTTGAAGCATTCCTGTTGGACTAAACCTTGCATTCAAAGCAGACACAGACTAAACATCTTTTTTGGTTCTTTTCCAAATACTTACAATACTCAGTCTAGGAGTGAAACCCCCATCCAGAAGTCCATATTGCTTAATTTATGCAATCTTTTCAACAATCTGTGGTGGGCAGAACTCCATCTCTCACCTTTAGTTATAATTTTGTTACAAATATTTAATTATTTGGCGTTCCAGACTGAAAAAAAAAATTAAATTTGTTGCACAATGATCAGAGATGTGGCACAATGATTGTAACTTGCTCTCTGATTGGGGAAATAAAAAAGAGAACAACTATTTAACAAAGATTGCTGTCAGATGCAAATACATTTTCAGTCTTCACAGATTTTTCAGGTTTAGGTTAGTAAATATAATGACTGCTGTAGAATTTTGAGGAAGAAGTCGCAATTCTGTTCCAGCTGTCATACATTTCTTCCCTTTAAACCAGAGAAACCAGTAAAAAAAAGATTTTTTTTTAATTTTTTTTTTTTTTTTTTTTTTTTTTTTTTTTTTTTTTTTTTTTTTTTTTTTGAAGGAGGGAGGCTTGTTTATATGTCTATTTGCTACACTGAAGACAAGAAGGCGTCCGATGTGCTGGCAAATTATAGTGGTAGACAATATAGTAGACAAGAAAGTTTAATGTAAAGAAAGATTGATATAAAATCAGTGTCTTGAGGCAAATAAAGTAGAATATACTGCTTGCTATCAAAATATTATTTCACCCTGAAGTTGCAGTTGACATTTACCCTAAATTATCTCATTGCAGGCGGAATGAGTTGGGGATTCATTCGTTTACACCCTGTATTAGAGAATTAGAGAAGGACACTGTCTAGGTATCTGATTACTTCAAATGTGGATTTTAGACCTAACAAAAGGCAAGATTCAATATTTAGATTACCAGATTACATTATTGAATTATGGTGAATATCCATATTAAGAGTATTGACACCACTATGTTTTATGTATTATTTTCCCATCAAAATATAATACCAGAATAGTTGTATTTTGTTGTTTTTTGGTTATTTGGGTTTTTTTCCTCAAAACATTGCTAACTGCTAGGAAATGCGTTGCAGATAAAATGAGAGGAAGGCACTAGCTGTTATAGTTTAAGAGTGCAGCACTTCCTCAGGTGCCTTATCCAAAGGCTTTCATATTCATATTACCTATATAAACACCTAACTCCAACTGTTTGCAGAGCCGTGGTATTTAGGAGTGCAAACTCCAGAAAGGGCTTTGTCGTCTTCAAAGGCCCTATGTTATTCTTTTGGCACTGTAACAACCTTAAAGCCCCAAGTTCTTACTTTAGCAATCCTATTATGTCAGCATGCTTTCCCTGTGCATACCTCACAATCTGGATATTTGTTATCTCAATCCTTTATATGTCTGTCAAACTATTAGATGCTGTGGCACCCGTTATCATAGTGTCCACACACCAATGGGCATGAACACAGGTCTTTATCTGGGCCTATATGTATTACTGAAAAGAAAAGGGGTGTAAAATCATACTTTAAAATAATACTCTTAATATTCATGTTGTTCCTCTGCCTCGCCAAAATGTAGTGTGATAGAAGTCTGAATTCCAGAATCCTATAAGCACGTCCCAAGGCAAATCATATAGAAGAGTACAGTTTTGCTTTCATCATTTTCATTTGCAAGTATATTTTGCTTTGTGGCTGTTGATGATATGTTTCAATGCTCTACAAAAATATTTTTTGTGGGCATGTCATATTTCTGAGGAAATTAAAAAGATGAAGACAAGGGCAAGCATCATATAAAAAGCCCGGACCCTGCTTAAGATGTCTTGTAAGCACATACTTAATTTTCAGATCCGCCCGTGTTGAAATGTGTTTGAAGCTGTTTTTCTTTGAGTTAAACCATGTCATCATCTCCAGACTAAAACTTTCTCATCAATGTCTAGGACATGCATCTTTAACTAGCTACAGTAGTAAGATAGTGCTATAGTAAAGTAGTAACTACACATATTCCTTCACCTTAGGCATACTTGTACTACTGATGGCTAAAATAATTTTAACTAAACTTTGCAAACAAAATGTAGAATTTTATTAAAACACCTTTTGTACTTTTCTGGCTTCTCATTAAAAAAAAAAAAAATTGGAAAGGAAAATACAGTGAAGCAGGAATTATTAGTTTCTGCCTTTTTTTCCAGGGAAAAACTATTTTTTCAGCCTTATCCTATTATAAATTTAAAATTTGTAAATTCTTACTGAAGCATCACAAATCCAAAAAGCTGTCTTTTCTGCCCTAGCTGTAGTAATAATTAAAAGAAGCTTAATTCAGAGTTACCCCCAGTAACATTTTGGTTGCTTTTAGTAAAACTAAAATCATGCACTTGTATTCATAAGAAGCTGTAAGAAATCCACTTTTGCCTATAGATTTTAGCCTTAACACTCATGACTAGATATTGGCATATCAGTTTTAGTTAAGCCTGAAAGTTTAATTTAGATAGAAGTGTTTATACTAGTCCTTTTCTTAAGCAATTTTCTATTCAAAACATTAAAAACACAAATTTCAGAATAGGAACAACAATTGATGATATAAACAAGCAATTCTGCAGAATCACACCTTATGTTTTTGAACAGTATTTATAAAAAAACAATTTGAGAAATATTTTCTTACAATTTAATTAATAAATTGAACTACAATTAATTACCAAATGACTAAATGAGAGAAGATAGTTATAATAACTATGATTCATAATAAATTATTGGCCTTTTTTTGGTCAATACTCATATTCCTATTTCTTGGAACAAAACCAAATCTGAAAATTCTATAAATTTATTTAAAAAGGAGGCTGGGGGAAGGCACGAGAAGAAGCAGGAATTTTCAGAATGCTATGAAGGAAACTATTCTCAACCTGTCCAAGGTTGCTGGACAATTTAAAATAGCTCATAAGCCCAAACTGAGGTCAGGTTTAGACTTTAGGTTGTGGTAAATAATGCAGAAGGGCGCTGCACTGTGTCCTCTGTCACTTTTCAGATGTTTAAAGTATCCTCAGAGAACACATTTTGTGACATTACAAATTTTCAGCCAAGTCTACATGTTCATATGCTGACACAAATTCAATAGCCCATGCTCGAACTTCAAAAAAATCCAAGCCCCTTTTATCTCAGAACCTCTTATTTACAGACTGTTTTAAAGAGTTGGTTATTAGAAATGGGTAATTCTATAGAATGAGAAGCAGAGGTGAGTATTAGCATTTCTGTATTCTCACTAAGATCCTAATTTTCAAACTTGGGCCACAATCCCAGACTAATTTCTTTAGTTTTTTTCTTCATGTATTTTGTTTAATACCTCCACCCTTGCCCTCATCAGAGACACGAGATCTTAATCTCAGGATGTATCAAAACCACAATTCTTAAAAAATTTGTTTCTTTTATTTTGAAGCCTTCTCACTATCCATTTGAATCTTTTCTCTCTATTAAGAATCTCTTCTCCACTTTCTCAACATGCATTTCTATGATTATGTCTATTTGTGGGTGGTGTTTACAAGTCCTTTAAATGTGGCTAAGTTGAGTAGCTGTGGCACTGCAATCCCTTGGATGAGACTGAGCTTGTGATGTTTCTGCAGCTGTGTACGTTTCTAATGCTTCTATTCCCTGCTTTAAAGAAGACAGCATATTATTGCAAGTAGCTTGAATTCCTGAAGATGTTGGAATATACACTAATTATTCTTAGATTGTAGCTGAAGGTCTTGTTAGACAGAGTTCTGGCATTTGGTTCTTGGTATGGTTTCTTCTGTACAGAAAATCAATCAAAACTGTTCAGATGTGTCTCTGCCTCACAAATGAAAGCAAAAGGTTTGGCCTTTCCTTGGTGAGTTCTGTGCAGGGCTGTTCTCAGCTGTGTTCATTACAATGTCACTATGCCTCGGTGGAGCTATGGTTACATCTGCACTTCAGAGAGGAGGCATACTGAGGAGACAGTGCAAGGTCGCACTCTCAGAACACAGCACTGCAGCTGCCCTTTGGTGCAGAGATTTAGACCTGACAAGGAATTGTAGTCCAGTGCTGGTTTAAGAATACATATATACTGAAATGCAGAGTAGCATGCTTTCACCAGAAACCTAGTTTAAGGGACATGAAAGCATTTATTTAGCACAAGAGATAAAATGATCATTTGATCTATGCCATCAAATATATGTACTATGGAAATATTTATTGAAGATATACGAGCTAGGGATATTTTACCCTGAAAAACATTGTGGGGGGGGGGAAGACTTATTGTGGTCATCCTGTAAATAACCATGTCTACAGATTCCTGAATTATATTTTGAAAATTCTGTATATTATGGGTGTGTATATAGGAGTCAGAACAATTATTCCTCAATGCCCTTCCAGTTTCATTGTGAATTCTCTGATGCTCCTTTGATTTTGTTTGATTTACTCCTATTCAAATTCCTATTTGTGTCCCAGTACTATCTTTTCAATTAATTTAAATTCTTTTGGGTTTTATAGCTTAACTCCCTTCTTACTCAAATTTAAATGTATTTCTTTAACTATTACCTTGCATTAAAATGAGATATGTAACTTCTGTTTCTGACTATGCAGCAATCTTTTTAGAACATCAAACCTTTCTAGGCATTAAAACGATATATGAGCTTAAAACATAGAATCATAGACTTGAAAAAGACCTCTAAGATCACTGAAGTGTCCAATCATTACCCGGCACCATCATGTTCACTGTGAAACTGTTTTCCTAAGTGCCACATCCACATGCCTTTCGAACACTTACAGGGACAACGATTCCACTGCTTCCCAGTGCAGCCTATTTCAATGCCTGACCACTGTTTCAGTGAAAAAATGCTTCCTAATATCCAACCTAAACTTTCCCTCATACACCTTGAGCCCATTTCCTCTTGTCCTGTCTCTGGTTACCTGGGAGAATAGAACAATGCCACTCAGTTGCAGCCTCCCTTCAGGGAGTTGTAGAGAGCAATAAAGTCTCCCCTGAGCCTCTTTTTCTCCAGGCTAAACAACCCCAGCTCCTTCAGCTGCTCCTTATAAGACTTGTGCTCCAGACAGTTCACCAGCATCGTTGCCCTTCTTTGGTAATGCTACATGAAACTTTTGCAAGAATATGTGGGGCTAAAATACAAAAAGTACTGTCAAAAAAGAAGTTAAAGGTGACACAGAGTTTTCACCTGTTGCTTTAGTGAGTGAAATACTTCAGTTGAACAAATTTTTTTGACAGTCTATGCATATGCAAGCAGCAATGCCACACCCTTGGTTTAGGTTATTTTTCGGTACATTAACCAAATGATAATTAACATTATCATTAGACCTTAAACTGGGGCAGAAGGAAGAGTTGCATTAAGTTAAAATGTTACTGACCTCCAGATAAGAACAAACTGAGGATACAGAAGAGATGGAAACCATTATAATGTTCCAAACTACTGCAATTCTGTATACCATTGCAAAGGAAGTTCCTTTTTCTGTGGCATTTTTGAAAGTAGAAAATTTCCTCAAGGAGTCTATGATATTCTTTGTCCTTATTTTCAGCTATCCTACTGTTTGCACAGATGCTCCTGAAACCAATTTTATTCTTGTCTATAAGTCTTTACCTTGTGTTAAACTGAACTGCATTGAGTCCTATTCCTTTTGGACTTTCATTGCAATGCTCCAGTTTTCTCAATTTTTTTTGGTAAGATCATATTTAATGATAACTCACAAGTGAAGAGTTCTATTCATAGAGGTAACGTACATCCTGTCCTAGAGGAAAAATTTCCTGAGTAAAAAACTAATCCAGGAACAAAGTCAGTTTGATCATCTCTGTTAAAAATAATAAGTGTGATGTGGAAAAATGTTCACTCGGAACAGGTGGACTAAGAAAAGCAAATTTATTTCAAGCTTCAGATTGTAATGATTTTCTTTGCTCGCAATTTGAAACAGAGATCCGGAGGTGAAAAGTCTGCTAAAATTACCTAATATATTCATCTCTTTTACTTGAAGTCTTCCCTTTAAATTCCTGTTTTGAGACAGAAATCTCAATACATTTTCATTTCTAACACTGAACAAACTATTTTTTTAAATATTTGTTTTCATCAGCGAGTGTCACAGGACTCTACCCCTGCCATAATATAAAAAGTGCATTTTCTTGTTGTGGTCTAAATTATCCTGTATTTTTGTTGCTTACACTAATCCTCTAATTAAATAATATTTTAGGTTGCTACTTCATTTGTTTCCTTTGCTAATGCCTTTACAAGGATATTCTTCTCACATTTATCTTTTTCTTTATAGTTACTATGTCTATTTTACCTCATCTTCAAGCATTGTGGAAATTACCCCCTCCAAAATCTCCAAAGTATATAATTCATTGTATAGTTAATATATAATTAAGGACTAGTCTCTGGTCTTTTTACTGAAGTTATTCAATTTATGAAGTTATTAAATTTATTCTTTAGTTTATGTTTGTTTTGTCAAAGAAAAGTGATGGGAAGTGTCTTTGCTGTAGAGAGAGTGAGATTATGATTGATGTAAAATGTAAAATTTATTCCTATCTCCTATTAGAAAGCTTTTTAAATAAATCAGTAACCCATTGATGGTTTATTCAGTTTCAGACTCGCTGTGCTGTGTAGACTGCCCACAGGGGTACAGGTGCTTACAGACAGCATTGCACAAGTGTGAGTACAATATTTTGATGACTGCTTGGGCTCTGAAGAAATACAGATGCTCACCTGCCATGTGGATCTCTAGCTAACAAGTCTATACAAGCCAGTTCCGGCCTTTTCACGTAGTATTTCAGTTACTGTGGCTCCTGGAAGCACAATACAGAGACAACTGAATCAGTCTCCATGTAACCATCTCTGGTGTGACATGGCTGGATGTGAGCCCCAACCAGCAAGCCCGGAAGACCAAGGCTGACTCTCCTCAGTCATACAAGTGGTCTGTTGCAGTTTCAGTGGCAAAGAGGTTCCCTAAATAGAAGATACTTCAGGCACTGAGAATATATCCTACCATACTCTGTTAAATTGTCCACTATGTTCACTGCAAACCTAACAGGGATTTTTAGTCTGAAATACACCACTTTGTGTCCAATAGTTACATTATATCAGTGGTGCACATTGTGTTTAGTACAGGTGTGTGGTTATGAGCCATTCTTGAGTGAAACAGATTTTTTGTGATTTAATACATCATGTGCTGCTATATTAAAGTTTGTCAACAATTCTCAGCAGCATACAGGCAGACATTCTGAACTAATATTTTACAGCTGGCACAAAACAAACATGTTCTGTGATCTTGCAGGAGATTTAACTTTCATCTCTCCCTTGTCTAGAACTATCATTTTAGATTGAGAGGATGTGGTTAAACAGAAAAACAACTTTTTAGAAAACATTTTTTCTTTAATTTATTTGAGACATGAAGGACAAAACTTATACTTTTAATTTGTTTATAAATATCCAGGATATAATGGGGAAAAAAAAGTAGGCAAGCACAAAAATCTAACAATTACACCATTCTAAGGATGCCTTAGTCTCGATAGTTTCTGATGGCAGAAGGAGTGACAACATCTGTACTCTGACTAAAATAAAACTGAACAATTAGAAAGTGAATTCTGATGTGGTAAATGAGGCTTCAGCTATTGCAGGCACACATTCCCTTATTTTCTTTATCAGCAGATGCTGATGTTACAAAACCATAACTAGCAATTGAGCACAGATGGTTATCTCAGTTCATCACAAAAGCTCAGAAGGGAATAGGCCCTTAAATAGCAAGACCTCAGTCACCCCTCTCAGTAAGTTTACTGTTCTGACTTTCAAACAGTATGTCTCTTAACAGTTTTCCAATCATATGCAATCTGCTTATCCAGAGGGGTAACCTCAGTTGGGCCCCACACAGACCAGGCAGTAAATGAAAGATGACCCTACCTGGCTGAAACGCAGATTTAGGTTCTCCCACAAGTGGATCTGCCTTGGGCTTGAGTTATAATGACTCCCTAGCACTCTGGGCACAGCTTGCTTCCTCCTGTCTAAAAATCAGACCACAGACAGACAACTATGGTAGATGTTCAATCACTGCAATGTATATATATTTTTTTCACACTGTCCTCACTAACTTCCCAGGTGCATGCCTGGCTGAAATAAAGAAATATTTCTAATGAAATTTAAAATTCCTCAGCTTGAGAGAAATTAAAAATATTTTGTCGTTCTGTGGTTGAATTTGCTGAACATGAAGCAAGGAACACAGTGGCTGGGTAAAATTATCTTTCTGGTATTCCAGGAAAAACAATGAGATAAAGAGTAAGTGTTGCTCAAATTAAACATGGATTAACTCCATATACATTTAATTATACCACTGAACAGGTTCCCTCTGATCCTCTCTTTTAATGATGAAATAAAAGTAGTTGGAGATGAAAGTTCAAAGAAGTTGTAAGATTCCCAAAAAACTTTTGTGACCCTATGGCTTCTCTTTGCAGAGCTATATGCTCTAACTTTAGTGGTCACAAGTAGCTGAAATCAGAGCATGGCCAGTCCCTTGTTGTGTTGTACAGACCAACTGTCATACAGGTCTTTCCAAGTCATAGCACAACTCCTGCTCCAAAGAAGGGTGTCTATAACTGGTAAATGCAATTTCTGTATTGTGGTGGTGCTTAATAACAGAGAATGTGTTCTGATGAGCTTCATGAAGGCTGAGTGCTTATTCAGTTTATCAAAAAAAATTATATCTCTAAATATATCATACATATATATTTATATAATCTACAAAACATATGAGATATTATGTATTATGTAGCATATTATTAAAATTTAACATGAAAATTCCAGTTTATCCTAAACTAGATGGAACAGAATATATTGTTTTATGGTACATAAGTTGATGGCTCTTAAAATTGGTACAGTCAGCAACTTCACAACTGTGTGAACATGAAAAGTGTCTCCACCTTTTTTGAATTAATGTTTGAATAGCTCTGAACAAAAGTAATTTGGACTCAGTATATTTGCTTGATGGTATTTTGTCCTGCTTGTTTGGATTTTTTTTACTGTCAGTCATTTTCTTTCCATGCTGTCTCTTCAGAATTCTTGGTTACAATGACTGAAGAAAAATCCCTGCATGTGAACAGATTGTTAAGTGTAAAGTACATATTATGCAAAAAGATAGTGGGCGTGTTGTTGGTGTGGCTGTCTCTCTCTCTCTCTCTCTGCTCGCTTGAGATCATTAGTCATGCAGAAAAACTGGTACAGTTCTATATGATTGCTATGCATGCAGTCAAAATAATACCAGAAACTGGAACAGACTGATATGCTGTGAAAGATATTTGAATTGAGAACCAAAGGGGAATTTTCTCCAACATAATGGTTTCTATTGTCCACGATAGTGTTGGCAGAATTATCTAAGTATGAAAGAAGACCATATGCTAACATTGCTTGATTGATATTTAAACCAGGAAGAGTTGCTTGTTTCTGGAACAAGATGCTTGTAAACTAGTCAGGAGGTAGGTAGTGCAGGGTGATGACATATATTAATGAAAGGCCTTTGTAGTATCTTTTAGGATTAGCATATTAAATACACTATTGCCCTAATGTTCTTTTCTCCTTATTTAAATAGGTCACTGTTTGGTGGAAACTAGAACAGAGAGCTATGCAAATCGAAAGGAGCTTTGTGATCCACATCTGAGTGTCCAATTACTGGCCTCAAGCTGCTTGCGTCTTACCTACTCACTGACTCTGTTATACCTTATTCAGTATGGTTTTGGACTGCATAAGGGAAGAAAAGGCCTAGTTAGATTATCCACGTTAGCCAGAGGATATTATGTTATATGCAATAACACTGTAGTGTCTGTACAGGACTGGAGGATAAAGACCGGTGCTGATGGTATCCAGCAGATAAATTCAACATCTTCCTCAGGCTGAGGTATTTTAAATATCTCTCCCTTTTTCAAGAAGTTTAACCATGAGGATGTATGTTTTTTCTGCTGGGGATATTCTCCTGGGAAGTCTGTGATCATTCTATGTAGCATTATTTTCTTTCTGCCACAAACATTCGTAAGACAAATACCTGCTAAATCTGTATCTCCCACTACCTCAGCATATCATGCCCTGAAACAGTGTGCTGAGATTCCTTGAAATAAAGAAGGAACAGTGTGCTGAGGTTCCTTGAAATAAAGAAGGAAGGGTCAGCATCATTTTTCAAAGAGAGTAATAAAGGACTATGTTCTGAAAGACAAATTTTCAGCCTGAGGTATCTGAGAACAGAGGTATCTCAAATACCTTTACCACTCTTGTACACAGTGCTGGATTGAAGGCATTTTTAGTGATTTAGTGATCCCAACTGAAATGTGCTAACCTATATTACCATGCTTTATGTTCTTATTTCTTCAAAATTTATTCTAAAACACTTGAATTTCCACTTACTGTATGCAAATTTGAAAATTCACACTTTTTCTTCAGCTTTTGAGTGCTTAAAGTAAAAAAGTAGAAAAGAGCTCAGCTGGTATTAAAAGCAAATTCTTTAAATGGAGTCTAAGTACTTAGGAGTACCTACAGAGTTTTCAGACCCATCAACTGAAATTTTGTTTTTAATTCAGTGAGAGTAATGTACAAGTTATTAGATGTCAACTGAGCCACAGTATCTGACTGTGGGTATCCTTTTAGCCTGTGGCAAGCAAAGGATAACACAATTTGGTTGAGCTTTTTTTTTTTGTGCCACAAGAACATGTATGCAGACAGGTAGAACATGTCAGCCAATACTTGATTACAAATCTGAGTCCAGGGAAGTTTGTGAAGTGAAGCTCTGACCAACACAAACTTAAGAGAAAGGCAGCTGTAATAGTTCCAAAAGATAAGAAATGTGAAGTCTTATTTTATGAAAAAAAAAAACCCAAAACAACCAAACAAAAAAAACAACCAATTTGAGTTCTGTTTGATAGAAATTAAATGGTGAAAAAAAATTTATTTTCAATCTAATAGCTGCCACTGATTGTTTATATCTTGGATTTGTATTTTATTTTCTTTATATCCCCTCCTCATATGTAGGATTTATCTTATTAGTAGATACTTTTCCCTTTTGTTGCCTCCAGACCTTAACAGATTTAACTTTTCAACAGCATTTGGACCTGATTTTATCCTACCATGCAGTTGCTACTGATCTAGTTTTGATTTTTCTTTCAGAATTTCTTTAAGTGGAATTATGATTAAAAATACTTGGTGGGAATACCTGAAACACCTGATTCAGGTAAAGAAAGCAATTTTAAGCAAATTCATTGGTCAAAATAAAAAGAAACCTAGTACTCTATAAGGTCCCTTTGCTGGATGTAGCTAGAGAAGGTTTTCATTATTTGCAGATAAACAGAAACAGATGTCTGCAATAAGCTGTGACCAATTTAAAAACTTTTTTTTCTAAAAGGAAAAAAAATATTAAATTAGGAGTTGACAAAATGATGCAAAACCTTTTTTCTGGTGTTGACTTTATTGATCACCATAAATAGCAGTGCTGCTGTGCAACTTTAAAGAATACTGCTGACCTCAGCTCCTCAGACACGTAATGAAAGGTTTCAGTAGTGTCTAAAGGATATTAAATGAACTCTCTAAATTACAAGGTGAGCTAAAATATGCTAGAGAAGACTAACATTGCATCACTGTCTTAGAGAATGCAACGTGGTCTAGTCTGGAAAGATTTACTCATGTGTATAACAAGAAGAATCAAGCAGACAATGTTTAGTTTTCACTGGATAGAATGGCTGAGAGTACCTTGTAGGGAAGGGAAGGCGTAGGGAAGGGCTGTATGTCTTTTAAAATTAGTGGAGTAGTGTTGCTTTGATAATCTAAGAACCTCAATACACCAAAATGCTAACTATGTGTTTGTTATAATGTTATTTCGGAACAGAAAGCATAAAAGGCACCATAAAGACAAAACCTTGAGATATTTTTTTTTTAATAAATGGAAATTATACGTATAGAATCATAGAATCAAAGACCTTTAAGATCATTGAGTCCATCTGTTAAAGCAACACAAGTTGCTAGGATCTTCAGCCTGGGAGACACAGGCTTGATTTCCTTCTTTCTTGAAAGCTCTCAGTAAGGTTGTTTTCCCCAGTCTTCTTCCTCTTATATAAAACAGTTGCAAAGTCAAGTACAGTAATGAAGACAAGCAGAACATGTGTGGAAAAACAAAGTATCATTACTTAAACTATAAACATGTAGAAATATAGAATGCGTGCTGTTAACTGTAGTCTGACGTCAACAGCTACTACTTTTATACATTTTTTGAGAAATGAAAGCACCTCTCCTAAATAGAAGTCACCTTGATCATTACTTTCCTGATTTGATTATGATGAAGGGAACAAAGAGTACATTGAAAAAGCAATGGTTATGATAACAGAGTGCTCAAGAAGGAACTGAAAGAACAAAAGACAGAATTTTGGGCAATTGCAAAGACTGACTCATTTTACAAAAGTTCATGCTATGTGATACAACACAATAGACGCATCACCAAATAGAAGGAGTGTAAACAAAGCACTACTTCATATGTAGAATTTTTTTGATAACTGAAATCAGATGCTCATGTGTACTGCTCCATCACAAGTTAAATACAACAATTTATTACTAGACTGATGGCCTGCCATACTTTATAAGTAACTAAAAGAAAATAACAGTGTAGCACAAAAACAGTGAGTACAGCACTGAGATTTTTGTTTTGTTTTTCACCCATCTCCCTTTCTCCTTTTATATTTCATTGTCTGCAATCTCACCAGGACAACTGCACTCCATTTCTCCATTACTGAATTTATACTTTGAACTTATAGTGCTGCAGATGACAGTACTATTGATCAAAGGACTGCTCAAGCCTGAAATGATATCTAGGGGAAAAAAATAAGGTTTGCTTTAAGTGTAGACATGAAAGCACAGAGAACAGCAATGAACATTCATATCAAGCAGTATCATCCAAGCTTAAGAATATGTTTCTTGCTGAACACTGGGGGCCAATCAGTGAATCATTTGGGGAGAATTAAGAAACCAAGGAAAGAAGTTCCATCACTTAAATACTTGAGATATTATGACTTGAGGTTACCAATGTACTGGCAAAAACTCACAAACCTGAAAACTCTGGTTTATGTATATTAGAACCAGGTTCCTGTCATGATGTTTCCTTAATAAAGTTTTGAAACTGATTTCCAGCAATTAAGATGAAAAAAGGATTTTTCTTGGTTTATATAGTGGTGGTGCTTAACTGTATCTTTAAATCTTATGCGTTATATTCTTTTTGGTTCTTATTTTAATGTTTTTAGCTTCCGAGATGTGAACTAAGCACTAAAAATTAAAAGACACTTTTGATGGATGTATTAAGAAATATTCTTGTATCATGTTTGACCAACCTGATTAATTCCTATAACGAAATTACTCTCTTAATAGATGAAGGGAGAGCAAAAGATATTATCTACCATGACTTCAGTAAGGTTTTCAACACTGTCTTTCAAAAGATCCTCATAGAGGGGTTGATGAAGTATGGGCTGGATGCACAGACAGTGAGGTGTACTGAAAACTGGCTGAATGACCACGTCCAGAGGGCGGTGTTGAATAGTATAAAGGCTAGCTAGAGGCCAGTAGCTAGCAGTGTACACCAAAGAACAATGCAGGATCTGGTCCTTTTCAGTTCTTTAATGATCTGGATGGTGGGAATGACAGTACTGTTAGGAAGTGTGCAAATGACGCAAAACTGAGCAGAGTAGCTGATAACACCAGAAGACCACTACCATTGAAAGGCACCTTGACAAGCTGCAGAAATGCATTGACGTTCAACAAGGTGCAAAGCCCTTCACCTGGGGAGGAAAAACACTGTGCAGCAGCAGATGCTGGGGCCACCCCACTGGAAAGAAAAACCTGGGAGTAGAAAAGGACTTGGAAGTTATAGTAGAGCCAAGAATGTACTGTTACAACAAAGACGACTAGTGGTATTCCAGGCTGAATTAGGCAAAGTCTGAGGAGGTGATCCTTCTCCTTTATCCAGTACTGATGGGGCCATACCTATGTCCTGTTCTGTGCTCCCCAGTAGAAGAGACATGGATATACTAGATATCGAATATCCATTTAGTGAAAAGCTACTTAAAATATTAAGGAAGTGGGGCATCCTTCCTATGTGGAAAGTTTGAGAGATCTGGGACTGTTCAGCCTGGAGAAGAGAAGGGTTTGAGAGGTCTCATCTACATATACAAATTCCTGAGGGGAGGGTGTAAAGGAGACCAAGCCAGGCTCTTTTCAGTGGTGCCCACTAACAGGACCAGAGGCAATGGGCACAAACTGAAACACAGGGTGTACTGTCTGAAGGTCACAAAACATTTTTACTGTGAGGTTGATGGTAATGGCTGCCCAGAGTTGTTGTGGAATCTCGCTCCTTGGAGATATTCAAATGCCTGAGCAGCTGGCTATAAGTAGCACTGCTTGAGCAGGGAGGTTGACCAGGTGACCTCCAGAGATTGCTTCCAATCTCAACCATTCTGTGCTTGATTGTCATCTGATAGATATAGGGTTTTGAACTGGCCTTCAAAAGTACCCTCTTTTTTATTAGATCTTTATTAGATTTTTTTAATGAGATCTTCAACTAGCACTCTCAGGAATGCTACTGGAGTATCCATGTTTCTTTTCCAACTTCTTTTCCCTAATAGGTTTTTAAACCAACACTGCCTGTTTGTGAACTACCCCAGTTGATGTCTAATCAATATTTTTGTACTTATTATAAGTAACATGATTAGAAAAATTTAGTGACTAAAAGCCAGAGTGGAAAATTGAGTAGCATATATTACCTGTCCTGTCTCACAGTTCTTTGTGCCATAGAACTGGTCAGCCTATGATTTATTTTTCTTACAAGAAAAGTGATACAAATGGAAATAATAAATCACTCTAATAATCAGAGTGTAATAAAACTGTGAGATGGAAAAACTATTACCTGCTGGTGGTTATAATACCATGCACTGAGTCAGAGTACCAAGTGTCTCTCTTTCATGAAGAGTCAATTTAAAAATACATTATAGAAAAATAGATAGGATAGATAGATCTTAAAATCTCCTTATTTTTCAACAGAAGTGCACAGTTTTCTGCTTTTCTTATTTTCTGCTCTTATGTGAACACAGTCTCACAACTCTCTTAAAGCCAGTTATCCATACCGTCAGGTCACATCTCACTTATGCTCCATTCCTGGAGTGTGTTTAAATTCTTTTCTCTTTCAACAACTTGTATGAGCCTGCTCATGTTAGCACAATGCAAATATATTGAAGGACAATACACAGAAATCTGATATTAGGTTATCTTGATCAAAACATACAAAGGGAAATGGTTGCTGGTGTCATATGTTTATTACATTTATAAGTTTCAACTTAGCATAGGTTAAGACTAAGTCTTTTATCAAGAATATCCTGATGGATTTTGTTAAATATGTCACGGTTTAGGAATGGTATTCTCCAATTTAGTAGTCCCGCTAAAATCATGCCACTGCTTGCTCCCTCTCCACCTTCAATTGAAAGCACAAAAGGCAAAGATCACAGCTTGAGATAAGAACAATTTACTGGAAATAGCAATGTAAGAAAACAAACAGTAACAGCTACAATATTAATAACAAGAGGTATAAGACAAAGAAATTATATACACAGAAAGTCTGTGAAAATGTGGCTGGCTGTTCCCCACCACGTTTTCTCCCCACCAGAAGGAACTCCCTTCTCCTCCAAAGGGAGAGCCCCTCACTCCCACCCCTGGCAATGACTTGTGGTGGTGCAGAATAACTGGACTCGTTTGGTACTAGCACACTATTTCTATGTATCTGGATGTTTTCTCTCAGAATATGAGACTGCTGGTTTTCATCTCTAATTTGTTCTTTTCTCTACCTTGAGTCCTCTGAAGGACGTGGTCTTGTAGCTATTTCTTCTCTGCTCTGCTCTTCTGTGTCATGAACTGGTTTATTCATACCCCAGACATCAGGAAGGGGATTCTTCAGGTATTTGATCATATTCCCTTTCCAAAAGAATATCTATGAATTCCAGGCAAGCATGCTTCCTCATCTGAGAAGGGAAAATGCAAATATGCTTAGGTCACCTTTCCTTAAATATTCTGCATGAATCTGGGCAATATTAGAATTGGTAATATTATCCTTCATAGAAAGGAAGAGGCAGCCAGACATGGAACATGTTCATGTTCTAGTAGTTGCATTCATTTTCATGTGTGGAAAACATAATTATATTTATGAAAACATGCTTTCTGATTCATAAATTAAATATTGCAGTCATCTTTCAGACCACATGTATATTCACTGGTAACTTTACTAGCTTGTCACCTGTCAGATTTCTTTACAAATTACAAAGATGACTTGTATGACTGAGGTGACACACTGAACACAGTGGGTCCCAAACTCACACTGAAATTTAAAAGACCCAAAATTAATTCAGTGCTGAAATTTATGAAAAGGGCAGAAGTTGTGACCACTTAAAGTAAGTGTCATGTCACTGTGATAAGAGTTTGAAGTCCTCTACAGACAATCCTGAGAGTGTGCAAGACATATTCATTCCCCTGTCTCTTCACAGAGCAGCCATAATACACATCAGTCTCTTCTTCCAAAATATTCAGGCTGGGCAGAAACTGAAAACACTTTTATTGGTGCCATTCAGCTTCATCACCAAGGGGTTTTTTTTGTTTGTTTGTTTTTGGTTTTTGTTTTTTTTTTCTTGTGCTCAGGAACCTGACACTTAAAAAGGACATAAGCAATTATTTTTTAACTTGCAATATCTTCTGCAGAAACATTTGTTTGGGTGATGTTAGTCACAATTTGCTATTAACTGTAGCATTTAGCATAATTAAATGAGAGACACCTAATGTGGGTAATGATCTATTCTTTTATGCTACCAAACTTCTCAGACTTGGTGGTGACAGTGAAGAGAAGGAGGCTCTAGAATGGATAGCAAAATGTCAAATTGTACATAATTTTACAGTTTCTGTTATCCCGCTTGGCAAGCATAAACATATAACATGGAAATAAACAATATATAACTTTGTTTAGAAAATTGAACATTTCTGCTTTTTAAATTAGAAAACACATATGCTAAACAAAAATACCAGACTGACCAAACTTTTCCACAGTGTATTTTTTAATGAAAATTTAATTGTGAAGCTTCCTTAATTGTATATATGAGAATCGCATTTATTTCAACTATTTAGGATTACTAATTAAGCCGGCCCTAAAATAACAAATCAGACATACAAACTCAAACCCATTGACAAAATAGGTTATCACTTTTAAATGTAACGTGTCCAAGTTTTCTTTTGATTCTTTATTTCTTCCTTTGGACTGGAGGTTTTTTCATTTCCAGCTTGCAAAAGTTCCTCGGATTTTGCCTGCCAGTAAGCATTTTATTTTAATATTTTAGTAGTGCTCAGTAACTCACTTGATAGCTAAACTAGAGAATTGTGAAAAGCAAAATTGATATAAAAAATCAGCTACAGTTCCTTCCTGTGATAGTTTCCAAGACAACTAGACAAGATGGGAAAGTTGAATACAATTTTAAATGCTTCAGATGTGCCAAACTGCAGTAAGAAATTGAATTATTTGTTCACAGTGAAAGGAATGGAATATAACAGAAACAATACTTAATCTCCAGAATCTCCAGTGTTTCCAAGAAAGTTAAAGCAGTAAAATTATTCCACTCTGTTCAGCTCAAGCCATAAGAACATTGCTGTCCATAAGGGCACTAGTTTTGGAACAAGGTCCTTCTTCCAGTTTAATTAAAAAATACCTGCTAGTGTGCTTAACCTAAACTGAAAATAAGAAAGAACTCTTTCAACTACATATCACATGAATTTATGCCTTTAATTTCAGACATTAACTGAATATTAATGGAAGGTCCCAAGGCACACAAATTGAAACTGAAGAAGGCAAAATGGTTTTTTATTATGGAAAAGTAAAAACATATTTAGATATAATTGAAATATAAATATTGATGTCATAAAAATATTTTAAAACCATTATGTATTTCCTTTGTGCAATTTCAGTTATTGATCTGCAGCATAGAAAGATAAGCCCATCCATACAAAAATGCTCTGCAATGACTAATGATTTCATTTGTGAACAGCTTTCAAAGTTTAATTTTGTTTTTTTCAATGCCATACTATAGTGGTAAAAACGTTGTTTGCTTGCTTATTTTTCTTACCTACATAAACCTGTTGATGGGTTGGAATTTGCTTTATATGTAGAAACACTCTGAGACCATGCATCACTTCTTTTCTTTCTGGATGAGTTTCAAACCTAGACTTTTCTTACTAGGAACCTGGGTGGACTGGGTGGAACAGATGTATGACTGTAGTTTTTTTCAGCTTTGATATAATCCTGTGTGTCACCAAAGTTTTCTTCCAGAAAGTGTTCCAAATACTTTTAGCCATGTATTACATTTGGTGTCCTGTAGAAAATGACTTTTTTTTTTTTTTTATTTTGTGGGGCAATTTAATTGACCTGAACATGTCAGTTCAACAATATGATATCACCTGCAGGTAACAAGTGTAACAAGTGTTAGCAGGTGCCAAAAATCTACTATAATCAGAAGCAAGTAGGTATCTCTTGCATTTGGGAAAGTGCCCATTTTTTATTTAAATATTCTTAGCTTTTGAAATACGATCTTAAAAGCCTCCAAAGCAAAGTCTGAAGCAAAACAACCAGCCTCACAAACTATCTTCAAAAGTTTTGGAGAGCAGTCAAGTATTCTTGAGTATAATTTTATTTACTTTTCAGTTGGAATGAAGTGATAAGATTCAGCAGACAAAAATACATCTTTTAAACGTTTTTTTTAAAGGGGTAAATATTGATCTACTTTCCTTGGCGTAGACTTGGAAACAATAAGAGATAAACTGCAGTGGCTGAAACTTTATAAACTATTAATTGTACTCTAGTAATCCAACCAGTCATGCTATAATTTGCCTAAATCTGTTACTTAAATCCGTATGTGGATAGGAGACAAGAAACAGGGCATCTTCCAATTTCATGTTATTTATTTCATGTTCTTTAAAATACACCCCATATTGGCACAAACCCAGATCCAGCAATTAAGATAAATGGAGGGTGTGAATTATGTGAAAGATTGTAGAAATTTTAAATCTGTTTGTTCTTGGTCCATTGTGTATGTGTCGTTTCCTGTATGCTTTGTTTAAGAAGGTGTGGCTGGGCAGTAGGAAGAAGGGCTGCCAGGTTGTGTGTTCCTGCTGTGGGTGGGCATGGCAGAGTCTCTTGGAGACAGGGAAAAAATACTCTGAGAACAAGTGAGTATGCTCAGCTAGGAAAAATTTCTGCAATGCAGACAAAAAACTAAGACACATAGCAAAGAAGGGTTCTCTTAACATGAGAGAAGTCTTCAAAAAAGGACGTGGAACAAATATCAGAAGTAATTAAAAGATTAACTGCAAAAGAGACAAAGACACAGTAGCTGTAGAGGGAGGGGAAGAGAGAAAGAAGGAAGATGGGGGTGAATTCTTTCAAGTCTTTAATCTTGTCCCACGCAGATCTTTATTTTTTTTTTTTTCTATTTATGTGATGTAGCTTAATCCGTGTATTTTCTACAGAAAAGCAGCCATACAGGTAGGAAATCATTTGACGGTCGCATCACAGAAACTGAGGAGAAAAGAGAATTTCATCTCAAAGCAATGGCTGGCTCTGGAGCTAACAGAGAAGATTTATTGGTAGGCCACACACTGTATAATTAGACCCTTATCTCCACAAATCAACAGCAACAGGTCAAGCAAGGCCTAGATTTCAAGCTCGCTTCCTAAAAGGACATCTGATCTCTTCTTGATTTGCAGCTTTCAGAAAGTATCGATAAAGTTCTGGAAAGTACAGAGCAATCAATGCAGTCTGAAGGACAAATATGAAGGCTTATGCAAAGCTTCCTGAAGTGATCCCTGGTGGGTTTTTTTTTGCTTCCCACTGGTCTCACTGGCAATGTGAATGCTTTCTCCACCTTGGAATGAGGAATAAGTGTTCTGAGAAAAATGTCATTATTCTTTACCTGATCAGTTTGAGAGCATTTCAGAGAATCTCACTGTGAAAGCATTCACATGGCAGTGAGACATTTTTCTTCTGGAACAAGCCTCTAATAAAAAATCCCAGAAATTGCGGTAAGTCTGAAATAGGTAATTTATTCTTGTCTTGATGTTCTCACCCTTCAATGCCAAAGACTCAACAAGGAAATAGGTTGCCAACATGCAAAATATATTTCAAGGAGGTATAGGAGGCTAATTGATGCTCTGAAGCATTGAAACTGTAGCTAATATACACTTTCTGCAATATAAGAACATTTAGGAACTACATTAGTAAAGAGTTACAAATCTGGTTACACACCACTGAATCTAATTCTTTGCTTCCTGTTCAGTATTGCATTATTTATCTGATGAATAGTTCAAAGGGACAACCATTCATTTTAATTTCCATTCATCAAAAGATGAATGAGTTTAGAAAAACGGTTAGATTTTTAACATTGTTTACTCAAATATTGCATTATTGAAATAAAACTAATAAAGAGATAGTATGACTACTACTGTTACCTTTTATTACTAACATATTTTCATTTGTTCAGATTTCTCCTGTTGACATCTTATGAAAGAACTCTGTTAATGAACAGTTAAGTGAAAAAATTAATTCCGTGTCATCAGTCCAAACTGGATTTATTGCTACTATTTTTTCACTAAATTTAAAAATGAATGTATGCATGTACATTTCAGGTATTTTCATGCTTTGCTAAATCCAGGTGTAGTCTGATCCTGGAAAATTGCTGTACATGTATCAATATCCATATCATAAGGATTAATCAGTAAAGCTAAAATAACTGGAGAATAATATCTGAGAAATTAAAGTAATATGAAAGAGATCAGCCAGAGATGAAAAACTGTAACTAAACCATTAGTAATCCTCTAATTCAGGAGATGTTCTGAGAAAGATGAGTCAACAGCTTTAAAATTAAGGTAAATAAGGCTTAGCTTTTAAAGCAACTATTTCTTCATCAGTGTTAAGTAATGCTATCAAGCCATAGCATGAAAGGCTGTGGAAAAACATCTCAAAATCTAGAAATCTATTGATTCTGAATTTTAAATTCCACAGAAGTATGCAAATGAGAATGTACTTTATTTCACTCCAACATACCAAGCATCTGTTACTGGTACTTGAAGAAATGACTTATCAAATCTATTTTAACTGAGAGAACATTTGGTATTTCTGATTGTTAGTGAGTCCAAAAGCTTTCAAAGTCATATTCATGACCCTGAGAGTAACTCAGTTGATTAGAGCCTGGTGCTAATGATGCCGGGGTTGTGGGTTTGGTCCCTGAATAGGCTATTCACTAAAGAGCTGGACTTGATGATACTTGTGAGTCCATTCCAACTCAGAATATTCTGTGATTCTGTGATGTTTTTCCCATCCTTATTTTTGTCCTGTGAAGAGAATAGTTTTAGAAAATAACTTCTCTGTTTCTGTCAGTTTTTCTTTACAAAGTTCTGGATACACCAAGCCAGATGTATGTTTGCATAAACTTTGATTGTTCAGGTTCTGAAGATATAATTCTTCTCCGCTGTTGGATAATACTTTTTGGAAAGTAATGTAATTCAGACTGCAAGATGCTAAAAAAAATGAAAAAAAATAATATTAATTATTTCTGTGATTGTCAATCTGAAAGTTTCTTGGAGAAGAAAACAATATTTGAATATTACAACATATCTATAAGCCAGTACAGATGCTTTTCATCTTCCATTTGAAGGTCTTTATTTTGGGTTTATTTGAATTGTTTATAATTTGGAAAGGCAGCTGTATGATACCACAGCTTATTTCTCAGTTACATGGATTTACCTGGCAGTTTCCATTGGCTAAACATTCAAGTGCTGGTACACAAAGAGAGAGGGAAACATGGAGGTCTTACTTAAAGGTTGCAAGTGGCTATGTAAACCCTTGAGACCTAACTGGGGAAAGTGGAGTTCCTGAGATGAAATCCAATGCAGAAAACTCGTGGCAGAGTCCTGTCTCTTGAACATCAGCTTTCTGTAGTAATATCCCAGCTACTCTGGAAAAGAAAATGCTTCACCATGAATTTTCAGTTCATCTTTTGATCTGTGTACCATTTTTTGACAAATAAAAGACTATTTATGAAATATGCAGACAAAGTATGCATGTATTTGTTATCCTCCAGAACATAACCAAAGCAGAATCTTAGAAGCTCTGAGCAATTTCGAGGTATTGGATCCTCAGTGTGAGGTCAAAATGTCTTAATAATAAAAAAAAAAATTCCAAATTTTTGCTGATTTGTGTGTAGATATTTGGGATACTAAGTTTAATTGAAGGCTATTTTAATAAAAATAATCCATATTTAATATCATCATTTAAAAATGAAAAGTAGAGAATTTTTGAAATGCAACTTTAATTTAAATAATATTCTTATTTATTATAGTGATATTGTTCAGTATAAATATTCTCTGATACATAATATCAAGACATTATCAAAACCCATATAAATAATTAACAGATTTCTTACCCTTTGAGCAATGCTCACATTAGGTTTCTCTTCAGCTAGGATTATAGCTCTATTAAAAACTGTCTGCCTGAGTGGTTCTAAAACTGCTGCAGAGATGAATCGGTAACATTATATGATATCAACTACATTATCATAAAGAAGCAGTAAGAAGTAAATAGATAGAATGATGGTCTATCATGTGAAGCACACAATCAGCTTAGAAAGGACTCAAAGAAACCAATACTCATCTGGGTCATTCTTTTCCAAGTGCTGGATTTTTCACAGAAATGAATTTACAAGTTCTAAATCACTCAAATGAAAGTGCTTTATCCTCTCCAACTGGGACTTCTAGTTATTTCCTCACCATTCATTTGTTGTGATGCCCAGCCTAAATTTACTTTTTCTTAGTTTCATACCATTATTCTCAGTTATTCCGACAGTTTATAACAGAGAACTTTATGAAACAGTTCCAAGATTTGTTTAAAAGAAAGAATAAACTTTTTTTATATGCCTGGGCTAAAAGTGCCAATCTACAGAACTTCACACTATTGCCATACCATACAGAAGATCTCTGAAATTCTCTTCTTAAATACATTAAATTGCTTGATAATAAGATATCTGCCTGCAGCCTCACACACACATATGCATGTTTACACACCTCTGTATAATTTTAAAAGTCCAAGTATCCTTATAACCTCATACTTCATACTACCAATTTTAAGGTAAATACTTTCTTCAAAGAACTTATGAAACTACATGTCTATCGATAGAAAAGAATGAACCAAAGTAATTATATTTTTCTTTGCAAAGGAACAAAATATATGAAATCCTAGTCCTCTCTCGTTCATATCTAAGCTCATTTGGTGAAGCTGGATTTGAATGTTGTTCACAGTCTCTTTGCAATGCTTTAGCAGTATATACAGAAGTCAGGGAGACTAATAAAGAATATGCCAGGAAGACCACTGGCATAAAAAAACATGGACAGTTATTGAATGTTTGCTCTGTTCAGAAGATACTTGGGACTGTTTTGTCATGCTGTGGTTAGAAATAAAGGCAAAGCCAGTTTACTGCTGTTATTTGATGCCTGGTCTTAAAAAAACATGGAATGTGACTTGCAGCTCCTTTGGCCTAATGTGCTTTATTTTTCCATTTAAGTATCTGTTTACTATAACAAGTTCTTGATATTTATGTTATGCAGAGTGATTTATTTCTCTTGCACTCTTTCTTGTCGTACATATGATTTCAGTTTGGGTGGAATTCTTTGGTGGAATCCCAAACTTTATATAAGCTAAGCCAAACTTCACATTAATTTGCACAGACCCAAAGTTTGTTGCATGAAAACACATTTCATCAATTATACAATTCTATGTGGTTAATACAATACATTATACTTGTATAACTAAACTTTGGACAATTAAAGCATTACATATTTGAAGAGGGAATTTTGATGTCAAAGTTTAAGATGGAAGAATATATTTTGAATCCAAGAGAGCCAAATGTACTTTGTGAGTGACATATACACTGCTTGAAAAGAGGCAATGTAGACTAAAGTATTTTGCATAACTGCCTTTTATTTTTGTAGTAATCCTCTAAGACGAAGACAGTCGTGCTTTCTCAAAACTATGTTGAAGTTAATAAATAACAAATAATAAATTAGATTTCTTATTTGGAATGAAACAAAAACTGAAGATTGCAAGGAATTGATCTCTAAAATAATGAATTAATTAAGAGAATGTGTCAACATAATACCAGCTTAACTATAAATTTCAGCATAAATTTGTAATTTTGTAGAGGCTTAACTTTCAATCTCCACTGTGTCTAGATTCATTTTAAATTGCCATCAAGAGTGACACAAAGATGATATTACTCCCTGGTAGCTTCTCTCTTTTGATATAGTGCAATATCTTACAAGGCATTTAAGCTTCTACACAAATGTGCGTAACCTTGGAAAATAATTAAAAGCCCTGAAAAATCAGATTAGAATATAGGTATAAACATGTTAATATGCCAAACATGCACATCCAAACTTTCACTCCTTGAATAATGCTGAAGAAAAATTTAGAAAGCAGCAAGTGTTTAGAAGAACAGAACATCACAAAACCACAAAGACCACACACGCAGCTTCCCGGACCCTCCCCTTACCCCGCCAAAGAAAACCCAACAAATAGCAGCCATCTCTAGTTTCCCCCTAGTAGGTTTGCAGTTTAGAAAGAGAAAATGTTGACTGCTCATCTTGTGTAATCTTCAGTGTGTTAAAAATCAATATAGCTTGCAGAATTCTTTGCTGAAAAAACAGTTCAGATCAGCTGTTGGTGTCTCCGGAGCATTAGGTTGATCAGGCTACTTCTGTCTTGATACACCTTTCTTCTAGATTAACCATTCAGGTCCTGCACTCAAGAATGGGTCAGTTTGATCTTCCATCAGAATAAAAATTTGCAAATTCTGTTAACTTCTTTTGTTCCTATTTCTTGCAGAATACTTCTTCTCATTAAAAGAATGACAAAAATTACCATAAAAGGTAGAGTTTTTCCCTCACTCATCTTTAATACATCAGCTGTGTTAGATGGTTCTGCATTTCTGAGGGTTTTTTTTTGATCATAGGCATGATCATTTCTTACAATGTCAGAATTTCTGTAAGAACACAGATCTTTTAGGGCACAAAAAGATTTAAAGAGGAAGCTATTTTCACTTCAGTTGAGCAAAAAATATTTTTGCCCTCAGCAGCAAAGGTGAATCATCAAGCTATCTATTAGATGTTAACATATATGCCTCTACAGGTAAAGTAAATTAAAATTAATGCATGCCACAATTCACTCAAAGGGTTCTTTTCACTTTTGACTTTGCTCTGAAAAAATAGGTGAGGGTGAAACAAAAGCAGGTTGATTAAATTCCACCCCAACAGTGGTGGTTTGCTCAATGTTTAGGGAAGCATGGGGCTGTGCAGGCTAACAGAGAAAGGACAGCTGTGTTTGTTCTGGAGCTAGAGTACATTTCAATCCACAGACCTCTGGTGGCTCTCGCAACACACAAGTTAAGCACCGAGACTTTTCCTTCTTCTGCCCCTTCTTTAGGCAAGACAAATATTTCTACATTATGCTGTTTCTGCTTCAATGGTGTCAAAAGCTCAGAGCCCTACTTGAGAAATGGCTCATGTAGCTAGAGATGAGGTCAGCATGCTAAGACAGTCATAGAATCAATTTATTATGTCAAATTATATGAGCAAGAGAGAAGAGCTTTCAAAAATATTAACAGAACAGGTATATTATGACCTGGGTGTGCCTGTACGTGGGCACACACTTATGTTTTAGTGGCCAATTGGCTTAATTTTCTTTTATGTTGAATATAAACTTAATAGCCAGTTGGACAAAAGAATTTAGTATTGTTCTGAATGAATCTTTAATATTATAACCACAGAACTCAAGGCTGGAAGAGATTTATAGATGTGACACAGTCCCATAGCAATTAGACCAGATCATTCTGGATATTGTCTAGTTTAACCCTGTTAGCATTACTATCTCAGCAGACATGGAGAAAAAGTCAAATAAACTTTATACAATCCTCTGTTTAAAGAATTTTTCTGCCTATAAATTACCCTTGCCTTAGAAGCAGAATCTGCTAACAGCAAGTGGGTGTACTAAAATACAACAAAACTAATGTTACTGCTTCTGATGTTGGTATTTATGTAGGTGCAATGCAGATGGTGTAGGCAATGGGATTGTTTTTCAGCTACCTTCATATTACATACTAAGATTTTTATCCTGCTAAAAATATTTGTTTACTTAAAATGTACCACATTCAAAATTCACAGGAAGTGATTCTACTGCTTTAAATATACTCTTTTAGTGACATTTTAATACTCTAGGCATGGGTATCTAAACCTAGATACAGGGTTATTCTCCCTGTCTTCTGCTACAGGTCATATTCTGCTCTGGATTTCTGAAATATTCTACAGTCTCTAGGATAGCCCTGAGTCTTTCTGCACAGGAAGCTGAAAGACTCCATTCTTTTTAAGGATTAACCCCCAGCAGGCAGTCAAGCCCCATACAGCTGCTCACTTACTCTCCACAAGTAGAATGGGAGAAAGAATTGGAAGGGAAAAAGTATGAAAACATCTTGTTTGAGATAAAAGCAGCTTAATATGGAAAACAAAAGCTGTGTGCAGAAGCAAAACAAAGGAATTAATTTATTGTTTTCCATGGTCATGCAGGTGTTCAGCCATCTCTGGGAAAGCAGGGTTCCATCACACATAACCATTACTTGGGAAGGCAAACACCACTGACCCTATGTCCCCTCCATATTTCCCCCAGCTTTTGTTTTTGAGCACAACATCACATGGTATGGACTATCCCTTTGGTCAGCTGGGGTCAGCTGTCCCAGCTGTGTCCTCTTCCAGTTCCTTGTGCACCCTCAGCCCCCTCTCTGGTGGGGCAGTCTGAGGGGCGGAAAAGGCCCTGACTTTGTGTGTGCACTGCTCAGCAATAGCTAAAACATCCCTGGTGTGGAAGGTATCTTTTCAGCTTTATACCGGCTAGGCTAGTACTTTAATGCCTTAGAAAGCCTCGAGCAGCCCAGAGAGGCAGCACGGGCGATCTAGCACTTTAGTAGCTCTAAAATCGGTACCTGTATCAGCTGCAGAGCAAATACCATCAGCAGAAGCAAAGAGGGAGAAATACAGCTCCCTGCCCGCTCAATTTCCTGCAGTTAGAAGCTTTCAAAATGAGACAGACAACCACAGATGTTCACAGGAAAATAGCTGAGCTGAGAGAGGGCAGGGCCTCCCTCGACCATCTTTTATTGGGAGAAGGGGAAAGGGGCGGACTGGGGCGGACCCGGGGTGAGCGGACAATCAGACACTGCTGAAGAGTTTGAGGTACATTTGGTTTTGCCCGCGCTTGGAACAAAGGAGCTCGGAGCACATGGGCAGGAGCGCGTGTCTTTGGGACGGGGAGGGGAAGCTCAGAACAGGCAGCAACACCCTGGGACATCAACACTGCCTTGGTCACAAATCCAAAACAAGCACCATACAAGCTACTATGAAGAAAATTAACTCTATCCCAGCCCAACCTAGCACACTTAGTAAAAGTTATTACTTATGGCTGAGTAGCCAACTTATACATAATTTACATCAGTTAAGAGATTCAGAATGGGATTCTCGAGAGTCAACAGAGTTGTCCTAAATACTATTCTTCCCTCTTTTCTTTGCTATTGTGTACATAGTGGAATCCTCCTGGGTTGTCAGAAGTGCATAGTACACTCAATATTCTTTTCAAGGAGGTAAAACTGATACCAAAATCTTTACACAGACACCTATTTTCTGTGTGAATTTTCAAAGAATTGTGTGGCTTTCTTTTTTGTGCCATGCCTTGTGTTTTCAGAGAAAAGGGCAAGCACAATCTTTGCTGCGTGTATTTAGTGAAATCTGCAAGATCCAAATGTTTTCATTATTTTTTGTCTATATGGAAAGCATTAGTTGAGTTGGAAAAGTTTTCTTTATATGATTTTTTTTTTCTTATCAATCACAAAATAGGTGGAGTTTTATTTGTTGGTCTTGGCTTCATTTATTTTATTGCTTGAAATTTGAGCTGTCGAAAACAGACTATTACCTAAGAAACCCCAGCCTTCATTTATAATCAAAAAGGTTTCTAGCCTTCCAGACTGAGTATTAATTACAAGATAAGCATTCCCAGTTAGGCACAAAACCAAACAAACTCACTAACCTTGACATGTGCTCTGTTCCAAATCTCATCTTTTGGGTGGGGTGGGCACAAGGTGTGGTGCTAAAATAACTTGAGTGCCTGTGGCTGACAATACTGAATTGAAACCTCACAAGAAGAGTTTACCCACATCATGCATTAAACCTTATTTGTGAACAAAAAATATTTTATATTAGCATATATACTTTACGGTAATTATCCCTACTAAGCTGCAGCATGCTCTTTAAGTTTGTTAGTCATCTTTTTAGACAGGTCTCTACATTCTTTTTTCTATCTGGCTCATATAGCAAATTCTGAATTTTATTAATAGGATCATCAGGGACCTCACTCCCGCCTTACACTTCAGTAATATGACAAGCACTTCTGTTCTTACTAGAATGAATGAATAAGCAAAAATGTCCAAGCCATTCACAACATTTATATAACTTTGAATCATTATTCTGCTCTCTGAAAATTTAGTCCCAACTCTTGGAAATTCAAATCAGGCTTCTGGGATGTCGTATTGTGTTTCATTATGCATTGCCTTTTCTGAGGTAACTTCCTTCCTGTGGGATAGCTATCAGCACTGGGCATATTGTTCCTGATGGGACATTATCATCATTTTAGTACTGTGATACTACTGTTGTTTGCTTTAAAGAGCTACTCCCCTATATTGCAGTCTTTAATACCGTGCTTGATTACTTATTTGCTGTTAAGATTAGAAACTAGAAGGTAACGTCAGCTTTATCATACAATTAATTGACTGAAATACTTGAAATGATCAATATAGGATGAGAAGAGAAAACGAAACCCTAATGAAAAGTTGAAACTGAAGAAAAGTAGATATACATAGCATACTGAATATAATAATATATGCTTCTCTGATTTTTTTCAATTTTAAAGTACCCTCAGAATTAGCCACTTAAATTGTAATGTCATCTTCTGAGGATTATCCAGGCATTCTTGAACTTCAGACCACATATTGAACATACAGATTTTTGTTTTCTTCACTTTGTGAAATTAACTAAAACATATCACACAAATGATGAAATAAATAGTAATAATCTCTCTCAAAATTAAGATATACAGCTAGTTTTCTTTTGCATTTTTTCAATTGCTAAACACTTTTTCTTTAGATCCAAAGAAAAAATTCAAGAAAATTTGTAAAAGGGATTTGTTACTTTGAATGAATCTGCATTCAGGTTTCATTCAGAAATCTGTCAGCAGTCTTTGGTTTTCAGTTAAGATCACTGAATTGCTAAAGATTTTTTTAGTCTCCAACTCAGAATACTTGATTTTCAAAACAGAACTTAATTAAGTCCAATAAGGCTTCATAAAACCTTTGTAAAAGTTTCTACTTGACAAATGATATTTAAATACAAGGAGAAGATAGGAGTTTAATATGAGATCAATTTACAAATGAAAAGCTGAATCACAAGTTTCTTGTGTCTCAAACAGTGAGGACAAATATAAAAGAATAATGCAAACAGGAGGAAAATTTGAGTAAGGAGGTAAAGGGGAGTGGATAATGCTGAGGAGGTCAAAAAGTTTTATGCATCAGACTAATGCAATTAAGGACAAATCAAAAGGATAAAATTCCTACACAGAATTCTGTTTCCTAGAAGAGGGAAAAAAAAGGCTAGAGAATGTTTTATAGACTAGAACCTATATAAAACTAATCTCAGAATTATGTCTGAAACAATCTCAGAGACAAGAATTATATTTTTTGAGGAACAAAGTGGTGAAAGGCATTTTTTGGAGGCTGGAAAATTGAAATACATTCCCTCCCTTTAAAAAGCAGGAAAAGGGAGGAGAAGAATACTGTAAGCTGAGTATGGAAAATATTGGAAAATTGTCAAACTGTTTGTAAGTTCCTAGACAAATATAAGCAAAATAATAGCCAGCACTGGTTTGGCCCCACTTGTTGCTGTACAGGTGTTGCATGACATCTTCAGTAGGCAGTGCACAAGGAATAGCAGAACTGTATCTAAATTCTTACAAAGATATTGACATATTAAAAGAAAAAAAAAACCAACAAAACAACTGATACCTGATAAGGCTTCTAATGGTAATAGTCTAAATGAAATTATTTAGTGGTGGGTCCATTATTAGCTGGATGGTCACATCTGAAAGTATTATTAGTGTTCCAAGATAGAATAATACTTTCAGTGTATCAACCTTAAACAGTCATTAGTCCAGGAGGTATACTAGGTAATATTTTAATTAATGAGAACTACTTTCATTCTTCAGATATAAAATTGAGAGCAAATTTAACATATAAACACACAGGGACCAAGCTATACTTAGTAAAGACAGGTGGTCTGCATTTAGGTGGTAATTCAGAGCAAAAGTAGTTTTGGGAGGATGCTAATAGCCTGTTGTTTAAATTCACATGTTACACATGAATGACCTATTTCATGCTGTTGTAAAAAAAGAAATTATACTTAAGGTATTCAAATAATATATTTTCACTGTCATATGTAATATATAATTTGTAATCTCTGTGTTGTAATCTTTGTACTTCAAGCTTAATGTGGACCAATTGGAAAAAGTGGAAAAAATAGTCAAGAATGGTCGAGGGTTTAAAAACTATGGTTTTTTAGAAAAGACTGGACTACTTGTGTTCTTTAGAGTCTAAAAACAAAGACAAAAGAGAAACATGTTAATGGCATTCAAGTACATGAAAACTGCTTCAAAGAGGAAGGGAAGAATCCCTTTCTTATGTTCATGATCAATAGAAAAAACTGAAGAGCTTAAATTGCAGCAGGAGAGATTTACATTACTCCTTGAAAATTTTAATGTCAGGCAAGCATCTTTCAAGTTACCCCCAGACATAATTGCTTGAGAGAGGAAAGGAAGAATATCTAAGCAATTTCTTGAAGTCCCTTTCAGCATTCTTAGTATGGTTATATGTTCCTTCTCTGAGGAGCAGAAGTTCTGGGGCTCAAAAGGCATTTCTCTTCTGAGTTCTTTTATGCTATCCCTGGGCATTATGCACAAAATGGGGCTGTGATGAACTAATGCAATACCAGCTTAGAGAAACAATATATTGCAAGTTAGATTCTCCATAACAATTCAAAGAGTCAGTAGTTGTATAGAAAGTTTGATTTGTATAATAAAGAAACCTCAGAATCTTTCAAAACTGGCAATTTTTCGTGATGTATTTCATTACCTTTCTCATGAAAAATAATGTTACAAGTCACAGGTTTAATCAAAATGTGAGCAGATGCTCACATTTTTACAGCTACTAGTAATGAAAACAGCATAGCTTTTAGCAAATTTAGGAAAAAAACCTGTAGAAAACAAATAATTACCATCTTCAAATGGAATTTGATAGCATTTATCAGCTTTATCAGATATCCCCAGCAAACAGACATGACGACAATGAGGCAGACAATATTAATAATTTTATGTACAAAAAAAAATAACCATGAAGGCAGTGTGAACAGGCATTAAGTACCATTTCGTGTGTGCCCACAATGTATACAGTGCAATTTTGATGAAGTACTGACATCTGACTTATTAGTACCTACAAATGCAGATGTAGATTTATAACTCAGAGAGTCCCATTTAGAAGAAAGACACAGAAAGAAGAAAGTCCCATTTAGAAGAAAGACACATTTTTTGCATTAAATGATTCAAGTACACAAAACTCTACAAAAAAAAAAGACTAAAAAGAGAAAAAAGAGGGTAGTGGTTAAAATGATTGGAATAATTTGATATTGAATTATTGAATTGATAAAGTTTTCCGTGATAACATTTAATAATAATGAGTTTAAATACTCAGCTATGATTTAAATTAATTAATAGTTTCTTCTCTCTCTCTGAAGTTAGTGTTTTACAAATGGTGAAGAAATGCAATTTATCAAATATTTCTGGACAGTAGTGGTTGTTTTGGGAGTTTCAGGAGTTTCGGCACTCTTAAGAAGGATCATTTTTGTAAGATGCATTCTGACAATCTAGATCCCTTGATGGAATTGGAACACCTGAGAACTGATAAATCCAAACTCACAATTGCTTTCCAAAATTCTGAATTAATGAGCTATGTCCTAGAGACCTCACTAACGTGATGAAATGATGACATGCTAAGTGATCAATAGAGCATGGAAAGATGAATTCTAAATGATGAGACAGATAGGAAGAACAGTTAACACATTTAAGTAATGTGTCTGAGAAACATATCCTATTTCCTTCTCCCACAGATGGCCATGAAAAGTTATTGATAAATACAGTTTTGTATACCTCATGCAAAATTGCTAAATACTTAATGCACATTAGTTATGCAATTGTAAACACCTAGTTATAAAAAATGGATATGAGACGTGTTTCTAAAGTGACAGATCTTACAGCACTTTTTAAAACAACCCATATCGAGTTATTTTATCCACAGAAATGAAGGTATTGCAAATGGTAAATCTAAAGCATGGACAAAATGTAGGATTATATTTACACTTGAAAAAGATATAGGATTAGATAGCTGTCGTGTCCTCAGATGGATAGTCCTACACTTAGCACTGGCCTAGCCTCCAACAGAACCCTCACTAAATTGAGGGTGGTTGGTCTGCAATAGGAAAATGAAGAACCACAACATTCATCTATATAGAGCTGCCCATCATTTAAAGGGAAATTTCATTTGCATAGTATCTGTTTGCACTTGCCCCAAAAGGCTTTTTGAATACTTCTATATGTTTTAAGAACAGATAAATTCCTCATTTTCCTCATAAAGAATTAATAGACTGAAACTAAATGACCATACTGAAATAAATCTTTGCAAATAATTGAAAAATTCAGATTTAATACCACATAGAATGATGAAAGATAAAACCAGAATAACCAAAAATTACTCAGAATAATTAAAGGTTTCTCTAGGAATGAAAATCTGTACCGCGGAGGCAGTAGTTTCTGCAGGGATCAGTTAGGAACTACTCCGTTAAACACATAGAATAAAAACCAGCCTGATACAAATTAACACATTTAAGGAGGTTGTTGAAGATAGAGAACAACCCCTGTGGGGGGTCCTTAGTCTGGGTTTTAATGATGTGGTATTTTTTGTCTGAGTGTATATTTTTCAATACATTCCTTTTTCCTTTGCTTCTGAAGATAAATGTTTCCGAAGTAGGAGCTGGTTTCTTGTGTGGTTTGACTCCACGATTGTTTTCTCTCTCAAGCAGAAGTTATTTATAAATAAATGGCTGAGAACTTACTTATGGTTAAGGAATATTTGAACAGCTATAGAGAAGGAGGAAAGCTCACCTTTTCAAGTGTTCTGCTCTCAAAACTGTCTCTGAGTTCTTCAGGCCTGTTTAAGAAAATACTGCTCTAATTTATTCAAGCTGCATATGTCCTCCTGAGCTGAAAGACAAGTGTTGGCCAGTGTTCTCTGTATTTGCATTGGTCATTCCTTTCACCTTGGCAGCAATAAGTGTAATATGAAGATTAGCTCAGTCGTTAGAGAATTTATTCATGCTGGCTGCCCAGTCAGGTTGTGGTCAGGAAGGCAACAGTATATGCACAACCCATCTGCAGCCTCTGCAGTCAGTGGGATGATTTCTATTTCTGTGATGCACTGTTGTGCTGATTCCCTGCACAATATCTTCTTACAGGAAAGTTTTTCAAAACAAATTGTCAGTATTTCTCAAAAGGGAAGAATTATTGTCAAGTAACTGTCTAAAAAGACAAGACCATAAGGAGTGAATAATGAAAGCTCATTATTGGCATATGTGAATTTCAAGTTCATGTTGGAAACTATTCCTGCATTACTAATCAACTAATAACTTAATGTCTTCCAAGTATGTGTGTTAATAAAGACCCTGGGGAGGTAAACAAAAGAATTATGCCTTTTCTTTTGCCCAAGAGAGCAAGGCTTACAGCAGAACATATGCAATTCTGATGTGCTACAGTGGAAGAGGGAAACGATCCTGAGTAACTGTGGTTTGTATCTTCAGTCTATCTGCTCTTACGCTTGGCAACTGCAATCTTCAGCAGCACAAGAATCTCAGGCATTTAAATAGAGGGCAATGGAGGCTGCTCATCACTGCATTTCAGTTGATAGCTCTCTGGCATATGCTCAACAAGAGGTCGAGCAGTAGGATTCATAAGGGTCCTTTACATTCTTCTTAATTTAAGAGTTTATGAAATCACACATTATTACTTATCCTAGAACTGGGATCATTCAGTATTCTTAGTACTAAATAGAATAAATCACCCTAGAAGAATCTTTAGTCAAGTTTTGGTTGAAACATGTCTAGCAAGAGAGCAGGTTTGACTTCTAAAATGCAAAGCTGAGACCATATTCTGTAGAATAAACTCCCTCTGCTAGAACTTCAATAGCAGTTAATCATAGTCTCCTGAATCAATAAAACCACCCTGGGTTATATCAGCTGAGATCCTCTTGCATGTTTATTTAGAATCTGTTTATGTATCCTTCCCTCAGGCAGAACTTCTGTTTAAATGAGTTATTTTTTCTAGCTTGGTTTATCTAATAGGTATTAAAAACAGAACTCCAGTAAGGGGTGCTAGAAGGCTTAAAATAATTTTTATTAGGGAAATTCTTTATTTTCTTTGACTCTGTTGATTTTACAGTTTGTCTTTAATTACATAGATATTTAATGAAATGGCTTTCTACAACTTTTTATCCCATATTCTCATTCGGTTGTGCTGAACACTTTCTCTGGGGTAAGATACTCACCAGAGATGTAACCTGCTAATGCCAATCATTGTAATGAATCTACTCCATTCTCTAGAGTTTTCCTATCTCTAGAAATACTGCACTTTGTTTAAATTGTGCCTATTGAAAACACGTATTTCAGCTCAAGGACCCAGAGGTATTATTTTTCACCCTCAAATGTGGATCATTCCAGTCCTTAAGATACAAACAACTCTCCCCCCCTAGAATTTCAGCAGCATTATTTTTGCAGAGTTTCAATTTCAAGTTGTCTGGAGCAGTGCTGTCCAAGATGTGCCTAGAATATTTCAATGACTGTTGAAAGAAATGGATTAATCAAAATGGACCAAGTCCATAATGAGTTAAATTATTTATGGATTTTCTAGTGTTAAAATTCATTAACTTTCAATAGTACATATAACTGTGTATCTCAGTTTTTGAGTCAGAAAATCATGGACTCAACTTCAGTTTTAGGGGAAAGTGTTATGAAAAGTAAAAAATATCTTAGTGATTTTTTGCATTAAAATCTTTCAGGGCAAGTAACAGAAGCACTTGGATACACTAGGATTTGATTTTCCTTTATCAGGATGATATTGGAAATAGGCTATTGCGGATAGCTGTCTGAAATACTTGATATTCTGTGGGAAATCTAATGAAAAGTGGGAAGTTAGGAAAGATTAGGGAAGAAATGGAGTTCAAATCAAATTACTTTTTATAGTATATAAATCCATAGTTCCTGCCCTTTGAATCATGTATGCAGGAATAGCAATCACATCCAAACTTTATGTAAAAAAACGGGAAAAGATGACAGAAAAATGAATCCAGTGGGTTACATATCATGTAGTATATATCTGCAGGTCATGCAGTCAACACCAATGTAATTTAGTGTATCCAATTATATATATGTAAGGTGTGTAATTAATTTATTTGTGACAAATTACAAGTCTAAAGGCATTGTTACTTTAGTTATTATTTAATTTATTATGCTTTGCTCAAAACTCTATAAATATAGTTTCTTAATATGATATTTTGCCTACTTTTGAGGGAGAAGGGGGAGAAACAGCAACAAAAATTTAGAGTGAGGTGTATACCACTGCTATGATTTTATGAAGTTAGCATCTGTCATGAGCTAAATGTATAACAATGTGTTTAAAATATAGTCCAGTGATACATTCCTTGTGAATGTAATGATAGTAAATTTTCAGAGGAATAAGCATAGTTTGTTTATTCTAATTGTTTTATTTTTAAAATTACAACAAAAAGAATCAAGGCAGTTTGGATAACAGGTCAAGATGTGTCACATATCACTTGCATAAATGTGGGCATTTGATTTGTGCCTCATATCCTGTCCTGATATTAAGTTAAGCACACTTAACTGTGTATGAATGGTGCTTTTCCTTTTCAGTTAGATCCAAAAAGTCTCAATCCCCGTAGAAATCGACCCATCGTGTACCAAAATGCCCACTTCCTGATGTCTGTCCCTGAAGCTGAGCCTGAAACCTTACACCAAGGCTTTATACGGTACTCAGGGAAAGTTAAGCACATAGAAATGGTGTCCAAAGTCTTCTGCTGAGCTAGTTACTATGGAATACTGGGTGTAAAAATGTGCCTGCAGCCTTGGAAGGCATTCAGTCAAAAAGTGGGACTCTGTAGTGCAGTGTTTGACTATATGAGATCAGTTTCTGATTCCTGCTTTGACTTGCCTTACACTGAAATGTCACTGAAACTAGGTTTCTACCAGAATTGTAAGTTATCATTTTCTCATCTATACGAGAAAGCTTCTATCTCTAGTTCCCTTTCTTTGTTTCTGGCTTAATGTTTCTTCCATGTTTCCTTATGGTGGCTAGGTTTCAGCAGGAGCAGAGCTCAGAAGGTAAGGAACAGTTCATATTGGGATGCCAGGTTTTGATGTGAAATTTGCACTGTGTCTTGAACTCCACAAAACCAGGGCATTTCTGAGCATGTAAAAAAGCAAAATTTCAGGAGCCTAAGGAATTTGCAGATAGAAATCTGCATCTTCTAAAGAGAAGAATTTCCTCCAGGGCTCAGTGCCAGAATAACAGGGATTTTCAGGATGTTAGTTTCAGTTGTGAGTATTTAAACGGTGTCCAAACCATACATTTTATTTGATTTAGTCAAAATAAGTTGAATCACATCCTCCAAAGAGCAGAAGACCCATTCACAGAGGTTTTCTTCTTTATAGAAGAATAGCAGAAGGCATTAGTTCTTTCCTTCCTCTGAGGTAGAAAAGTAAAATATCTCTATAGAACAATTTACTATATCAATGTCTTTCTCATGTGAAGGATAGCTCTAGAATAATTTGTATAATAATTACTGCTTTGATGTACTCATCCTCATACAGAACAGTTTATTCCATCATCTCTGACACCAATATGGTCCAGAATATCGGTAATAAGACAGTCAGTATGAATATCAGAGTGCTAAATAAGCTGATGCATGATTGCCAGTAGTCTGAAACTGAGTCCGTTCTGTGGACATTTCATCATTCTTACTTCTGAGTAAAAGATGTCTTTTCTTACTCTAAAGAGTCTTTTGTTAATGCAGGCGTGGGAGAAATAGTAATTCAAAATCGTATGTAAGTCTTCATCTATGGTCTTTTATATGTTTGCTTCTAAATTTACACATGTATATATCATGTATGGACATAATATTTGCCAATATATAGCTTAAGTGATCTTGCCTCTGTCTATATGTGCGTGTGATTTTTTTATAGCACATGTGTACATTTTTCTGTCTATGTAGCTATTAGTTTTGTAGTTGAGCCTTTTTTCATAACAATTGATCTTTATAGTGTGATTTACTGGGGGACAAAACCTCCAAGCAGATAGTAGATTTTCTTCTTTCCCTTCAGGGCAACTGCCCAAAATGACTGAATGCTACTAATCACACAATGAACTCTACCCACAATACCCTTCCCTCCTCACCCTATTCAAATTAGAGCTATGTCCTGCTCTGCATTTTAAATGATATATTATAATGGCATATTATAATGAAGTGAGCCGCCCAAAGCCTTGTGAATGGAAGCAGACTTGCCTGTTTGTGTTTGATATCATCCACCTATTGTTCACCAAAGCAAGCACCACCTTTAAATTTGGGTCCAGAGACCCAACACTTGGAAATGCAGGGGTTCACTACTGTGAAGGTCAGTCAGTGCAGCAAGCAGTTGTTCTGAAGCATATTCTTATAAAGTTCTGAGTTTGTTAAAGGAAGCAAGCCTCTGCACTGTTATAAATGCAGGGCTTCTGAATCTGTGATTGATGTTATAGATGTTACTTTTTCAAAATATTGTTACACTGTTATTGGGGTTTTGTGCTTATGAATAAAAATCTTGGCATTCATTTAAAATAAAGTTCTTTCCACAGCACTCTCACTTAAAATCTTGCTGATAAAGTTTTCTTCATATGTTGATCTTTGGTTTCACTTATATAAGTCTTGGGCAGCAATCCAAGTATGGTGAAGGCTTACTGTTTAATTTGTTTTATCAACTCAAGTTTTCTTTCAATTGCTGTTAAGAAGTGAAATATTAATCAATCAGCAAATATAGTAAAAATAGTTCTGAAAACAACCTTCAGTAAAAGCTGATATAGAAGCACTGAAGCGTGAATAGCCATTTGCACATTAACTTAAGCAGGCAGCTTAGAGACCGAGTTGCTCAGAAACCAGAAACCATAGCACCTCAAATTAGTTCAAGGAAGAATTAAGCTGACATTATGGCTTGTTCTGTGCTTTTCTATTATACTTCTAGAAGTATTTTTAATTTATTCTATTAAGCTCTCCTCATTTTTTGTTGGTTTGGGCTTTTTTTAATACCACTGACATATAGGATGCATTTTTTGCTCATATGGTCTTTTTGCATGGTATTAATAAGTGAAAAATAGGACTAATTCTGAATCCAACTAAAAATATGCTGAAAATTTCAAACTTTCTCATCATGTTACTTTTCAAACAACAGATTTAGATAAGCAAATGTCAATCTGGATATCTGAGAAAACTATAAAGAGTTATTGCAGACACAATAATCACAGAATGGTTGAGGCTGGCAGGGACTTCTTGAGATTGTCTCGTCCAACCCTTCTGCTGAAGAAGGGCCCCTTAGAATAGGCTGCCCATGACCATGTTCAAATAGCTTTTGAATATCTCCAAGAAGGGAAATTCTACAACATCTCTGGGCAACCTGTGCCAGTTTTGATCAACCTCACAGTAAAAAAGTTTCTTCTTGTGTTTCAGGAAGAATTTTATATTTATTTGGTGTTGTTTTGTTAAGGGGGTTTTATTTTGTTGTGTTTTATTTTGATTTGCTTTTTGTTTCGATTTGATTTGGTTTTGTTTTGATTTGATTTTTTTGTTAGTGGGGTTTTTTATTTACCTTATGCCCATTACTTCTTTTCTATTTAAATGAAAGAAATATTACCTTTTTTCCCTACCAAAAAGTCCTGAAACACAGTCTACAGAATTTACCTTAATTGCAAATAGTGGAACAGATAATTTCTTAATTCTTAGCCATTTCTGAAGGAAGAATACTAATTTTTTGTTGTTGTTTTTAAGAAAAAGTTGGGGTTTTCTGGAGCTCTTCAGCTTTTTGTGAATTTTTAAAAACTGACACAACAAACTTTCCAAGGGTAGGAGAGTATAATTCCTACAGCATTTGTTCTGTAAATAGTGCTGCCCTGACAAAATTTCCTTAGATGCTTATTTATATATTTCCCTTCCCAAAACTGTCTTCATAAGCAATACCCTAATCAAGTGAACATAGTCACATATGTAATTCATTCACGGATTTGATAGAATTAGTATGCTCTAATTTTCACCAATTAAAATAGCATTTACTCTTGGGAGGAAACTTCAGGGACTGGGGTTTTTTTCAGTTCTCTCTAATTCCAGACAGGGATGCTACCGTCAGCTGAGGACATGACATTGCTTGAGCCAAATTGTCTTCGAGATGACCAGAACAAATAAGTCTTACATGGGACTACCAGTGTCCTTTGCTATGTTTTCTCTGCAAATAATACATATGGCAGGTACTTAGGATTTTAAAAATGCCTATTTTGTATATAAATATTATATTAATATTATGCTGTAGAATTAGCATATACAGAGGCTTTTACTGTATATTAAGACCTTTATATTCTATTTTCATTATTACTTCCTTTCAACAGTTTTGCTGAGTTATGTATGTTAAATGGGTGGCATTCAGACAAAATGTGTTTACTGAATCTTGAGGCTATGTCTGGCAATGGACCATTCAAATTCGAAGTGGTCATGAATCATAATCATGCAACAATATGTTGCTTAGCAGCATTAGGAGGTCAACATCTCAGAGAGCTCCAAATATAGTAGAGGTCATTGTGCCTAGCACTCTGTCATGTCAGGGAACCGTGTCATATGGTCATGTCATAAACACACCAAGCTTCATCTTAAAAGTCAGTTCTTTTCTCCCTGCCTCTCATTCTGCTAGAGAACAAGACAACTTTCCAAAATTGGATTCCCTCTTTTAATCGTTTTGAGATTAATCTTGGGTTTTTCTCACAGAAAATATTAAATATATATATATTTTTTTTTTTTTTTGTGGCCTTTTTGCTTATTTAAGCATGTCTTTCATATTTATATATGGAACATATGTACTTACATGTTTATATTGCATATATGTTGCATATTTTTATATACATTATACATCTATATTATACATTCTAGTCACTTCAGTACTGATAAATTTAGCAAAACAATCTACCTTGGTTGTCTCCTATAAGTATATCCTTTGCTCTGAGGACTTTCCTGGTTCTTTCCTATTCTGGTTTTATTTGGTCTTCATATTTCCTGAAGTGTGCATCACTGATCAACTTTCATCCATTTATTTTGCCATACACACTTCTCTGTTTCTACCCTCTATCTAACTAACTGAGAGATTTCACCTCTTCTTTCTTTGGTCTCTTTCAATTGTTGTTCAACCTAGTTTTAAAATAAGTCTTATTAGTCTGTTCTTAAATTACTTGATGTATTACTTTGATGTAGTTCATCCAATTTTTCTTAAGACGTGAGACTATTAACTGCACATGAATTAATCTCCTGTCCAGTTGTAATTTCTCTTGGTTTTTTCTTCATAGCAATATTCTAAATATTGCTAATATTAGAAAAAAACTTATTTCAAAAATAAGTATATATTTTAATATAGCCACTCTGCAAGTCAAAAACTCTCTGCTATAGGATAAGTGCATGTGGACCTAAGAAAATAAGCAAAGAGCTGTATCAGACAACCTGCATCAAAATTAGTTTTGAATGCATAAATGTTTAAATCACACACACACACATATATATGTATCCAAATGTTTTAATTTTTAATTTTATCTTTGCCATCATAGACAAAGACAAAATGTCATGACAACAGATGTTTATTAATATTAGAGGTCTTTTGGGATGTTCCCTAATCTGTGGGGAACAACAAGATAAAATTCATCTCAAAACTGCAACAACACAGGTAAAACTCAGCATGAATATAAACTTTTTGTAACCTTCAGGGAGAGGGACGGTTGTTTGAAGCACTTATATTTCTGCCAGCACTTGGAAGAAAGGATGAAAAGGTAGGAAAGGAGTTAAAAGCTTTTGTATACCATGAATACACATTAACTCTTTCATTTCCTAATTCCTTTTTCTTTCAGGAGCTGTTCTGAATCAAACCTTAGTCCAAACACATTTTCAAAAAACATTTATGAAAGAACTAAGACTGACTATTAGAGCTGAATTAAAGAAGAAACAGAAATATTTCTTCTTCATTCATGGTAGATGGCAGATTAGAAGTTCAGTGGACAGGCCAGAGTCACAGTAATTGCCCAATACCACCTACTGAAGTGTTTTTAAAGCTAAGAGCAAACATTCTAGTCTGCACCTGCCTGGGTCTGTGGGTGAGGCAACAAAACCTCAAGGTCATTGTTGACTGATGATGGGAATTGTGTTGGCTCATCTAAGCTTGATGATAGAAATCACAAATAAACAAAAATTGCATCGCATCCCATAGTCCTTGGGATCAAACAACAAAGTGAAAAGGAAACAATCATCTAAAATGCTGTTTTTAATTCTGTAGTTGCTGAAAATCAAGAGCTTTGTTTTGCATTATATTACCTTATCCCCTTCTAAATAATTGTTAATGTTGACTCATGTCTGATTCAGATATACAACAATATTCTCAGTGGGTGGTGCACTAACTTAGGAAATTTTTGCATTGTTCTGTTCTGGCTTGTCCAGCTTGTATTTTCATGCAAATCTTGATTAAGTTCACTAGAAGAAAAAATATGGTTTCATAATTGCACCTTGAAGTAGCAAACACAGCCCAAATTTAAGAAAACAAAAGATGCACTTCTTTATAGGAAGTAGTCAGTGTAAAAGTGGCTGGTTTTATGTCTTAGCTTTCTCTAGAATACCTAGCCTTCTGGTCATGGATTCAAAAATCAAGGTTTACCTTTTGAGTACTTGGAGTCATTGAAACAGTGTGATGAGGCAGAACACATGTACAGAAGTATCCTTCTCCTCAGCTGGACTGTCCCTGGAAATTTTTATATATATTTTAAAGCAATTCATGTAACACCAGTGACTGCAGTACACCTTCGTACTCAGTATATATATGTGTCAATATTAACATTTAAACATGTCACTGCTACCACTGAAAAATAATTCAATGTTTGTACTTCATTGAACTCAGTACTTCATATTCTGAGTTCTGGGTTTCCTCCCCACACTCCTATTTCTCTACCCAGTCTATGTTCAAACATCAAAGTTCAAAAATCAAAATAGTCTACAAACTTTTGAATTGAAAGCTACAACTCTCAAGAGGCATGCATAGCAATATTTTCATCCTTGTAAAATCACCTTGATGAGACTCATACAAAAATCAATAAGTATTCTATATTACAAATGTCTTGTTGCCTTATTTTTAAAAGACTTGTACTGAAAACAAATGGAATTTCTTTGTCTTCTTCTCGTGGTATGTAATCATCAAAGTAATTCTTCACAATATAGTACTTATCTGTACTAATGACTCTGGATCCAAAATGAAAAGATAAAGGCTTTAAGAAAAACAGTTATCAAGAAAGTCTGCTCAAATTAAAAAAAAAACAAAACTAAAGAATGTATCTTTTTGTAAATGAACAAAAATTTTAAAGCATTGTCAGAAGAACATTTTCTTGCAATGATTTGGTATTTGGTGGGACATAAAGGTGTAGAAAAAGAATAACCTTATTTTTGATCCAGAAGCATAATATTTTCCAGAGATAGGACAGTTAATGCCAAAAGTTTCTGTACACAGCACTGCCTCCAGTAAGATAACATAGTTTAAAATGAATAATCTTCTTTTAAATAAAAGTTTGAGATAATAAAAGCATTTTGTAGAAAAGAGGAAGAAATTTTCATTCATTGGTAAGTAGGATGCTTTGATCTGTTGATTAAGCTCCTGTTAGGAATGTGCATTCCTTGTAGTCTCTATGGGGATCCAGATAGTTGCATTATGTACAGTGCCTAACCACAGAATTAACCTCATTCTAGTGTATTTTCTGCACTTTGGAAGTTATTAAAACAGGTTGCTATGGCAATGTCTGTTGAACTCCAGAATAATCAAGACAGTTATAGACTAAATTTGTTCTAACAGTCAGAGCTAGGAACAATCACTCCCTCTTTATTTGTGTACTGTGACAGAGTTGCAATTGTCAGAAAGTCAGCCAGCCTTATAATTTTAACAGGACTCCTGGGAGGAATGGAAAGTACAGCTTTGCAGGTGTGGAACAGAAACAGCAAGAGCCGAGTGATTCGGTCTCACAGAAGGTCTGATGGACTGGGGAGTTATTATAAACCTTCTAAGCCCAAACATAAGCATCCAATGTAATGAATTATCCTTTCTCTCATTTGATCTTTGTGTGTGTAAGTACATCATCTTCTGTTTAAGGCCAGGTTGAAGTGCTCTAGAATTTGTTGCTCTGCTGGTGCCTAAAAGCAAAACATATAAACAAGCAAGCAACTAAACAAACACCAAAATCTGTCTCTGTCGATTATAGGTGCCCTAGAAAGCTAATCAGGGCCAGAAAACAGACTTGAACACTTGCACACAAATAGCTGTATGCCTTAGTAGCGCTGACTTACATCAAATCGTTAGCATAGTGCAAATAACCCATTGTTGTTTGACTGCACCGTTCCTGCAAATGCTTGGCCCAGGGCCACAAATACTCTTCCAGTCAATGCCAGAGCATGATACTGAGCCCATCAATGGGCAGCGAAGACACTCCCTCCCAGAAGGCAGCACAAGGTTCCTGCTAGAACATGGACCAAAAGATTAGTTTTTCACTCTCTTTCTTACCCTGAAAAGGAAGAAAAAACAAATTAAATGAGAAGCTTTGGACAATACAGTAAATTTTATGCACTACATTAATACTGGTTACAGGTGTAAGTAGACAGGAAAATCTGGATTTTATGTTATTGTGATAGAAATCAGTTCAGGGGTAATTTCAGGGTGTTTGAATTACACAAATACCTTATGTAAATGATGGCTTCTTCTTCATTTAAATTCTTTTCAATCCCCCCCAATTTTCCACAGTAACTGCATACCACAGAAATATGTTTTGAGGATTGTTTTAATTTAATCTAGATACAGTATACAAAGCAAATAAATTCTGCTTTCAGTGTAAAAGCTTGTTGTGGTGAAGGATGACGAGTCAGAGAATGAAATTCTCTGAGATACTTCTTAGCACAGTAGTTAGGAGCAATGTTTCCTAAGACCATGAAGCCTTTCAGAGTTTTTAGCCTATTGGGGATCAGTGTCCTGATCAATGTCTCTCACTCCTATTCAGCTGGAAGTATAGCAAAGGACCATTTTATTGTATGTATTTTCTACCCAGAGAAAGAGGTTTCTAGATTCAGGGAAGAACATTGTGTGAACCCTCTTTTTCTCTGAAATTGCATAAACTGTGTCATCCCTTTGTTCCCCTGAACTATGCATCCATAAAAGTGTGCTATCATATGATTAACCTAATAAACCTGGCTCCATTTCTTGGTATTTTATGAAATACCTATTTAAGTTTAAAGGTAATCCAGGTAATGCAAACAATTTTGGGAAGAAGCCATGCTTTTGTAATGCTTATAGGCAGACAATTTACTAATGAGTCATTGTAGTTGCCAGGAAATAGATTAAATGGGCAAGTTTTGATTACTTTGCCTAAATTGAACCAAACACTAGATACCAATTTATGTACACATGGCTGTCTGAGCACACCAAATGGTAGGTAATGCTTTTTGAAATAGTAATCTAATGTTCTATGTCTGTGGGAACATTAACCTAGTGGTTCAGTGCTCTTTATTGCTTGTAAAATTCAATAATGTGTGCTGTAAGGACATAGAGTTGCATGTTGAATTCAAGTACATGGAACAGTAAGCCATCTTAAGTCAAAATATTTTTAATTATTCTTGTCTAAGGAACTCTTCTCAGTTAATATACTAAAAAAAAAGGAAGGAAAAAGACAAGAAAAAAAAAAAACAAAGAAGGACATTCTTCAGCTATTCTATGAAAAAAGAAAAACTTGAATGGTGGAAGAAGTGAGATTTTTGCAGAATCACCTGATTTGTGCCAGGGAAATTGTGCTGAGTGAAGTTATGAAATGTCTATAAACCCTTTAGCAATTCTTAAATTACCACTGGCCATACTTAACAAGTAAAAGTACTAGTGATATGATTTGTAACTCCTTCATTCCCCTAAGTGCACACAAATTTCTCCATGTTCATGGTTCCTAGGGTTCCCAGTCCTCCCCTATTTATTATTGCCCTTAGTCAGATAAGAAAAAGTAATTAGATTGCCTTAGTTAACTACTTGAGAATTAAATTCCAGTTTCTTAAAATTGAATGGACCCCCATGAAAGATTTTTTAGGTCTGTGCTTCTGTCAAGGTACCATTATGATTAAATGTTTTCTCCATACTTGTATTCTTAGATACACGAAGCCAGGATAAATATATGCAATATAAAAATGCATAAATAGAAACAAATTAAAATCATGTCCTAAAAACCAAACAAACCACAAAATCAATCAAACAAAAAAAAGAAAAAACCAAACCAACCAAACAAAACACAAAAACCCCAACATATGTTAAGATTTGTTATTGATATGCTACTTCACATGACATGGCTATCTCATCATTACACTCTTTTATATGAACCAGTATCTCCAGAGATATTAAATCTGTCTCAGTATTCAGTGCAGTCTAACCAGGAGAGGAACTGGGGGAAAAGCAGTGTTGTTGAAACACTGAGTTCCTGACACAAGGTTGCCTTTAAAATATTTCTCTTGTACTAATTATTTACGCAGGAGTATTTCCTCTTCTTTTATTTTTTTTCTAATTTGGCCTTGTGAATTTTTATGAAAAATGGCACTTTCTGCAAAATAAAATAAAGTACTTTCTATTTAGTTCTTACAATGTATGAAGGATTATTTATCATATGACATTATTTGGAGGACCACATGAAAACATGCTCAAGACTACTAAAGAAAGCTCAAGGAATGATCCTGAGACTAACTATGAAAGAATAGCAGGTATCAATGAAGACAGATGTGAAAGAAATTTCTAGGAAGTACCCAAATGAACAAGAGCAATTGGAGATAATGATAGAGAAGGTCGACCAGGAGACCTTACTATGCATAACAATGCTCTTGACAAAGGTCACTGAGGCAAATTCAAAGATCATAAATCCTTTGTTCCTCAGGACATACTTAACACATGGATATGCTTTGAGAGCAAATGTTTAAAAAGAGGAAGAATAAAAAAAGTATTTTGATATATCCAAGAACTGTAAGTATGAATTAGAGCACATTATTTTGCAAAGCAGCAAAACAATTGGGAACAGAACATAATTTTTGGAAAGATTTAAATGACAGACTTTCAGAATTTTGATTAATTTTTAATTTTTTTTAAGGCCAGCATTAAGCTGCTATGGGGGAAGACAGAATTTTTTTCATGACACTGCTAAGAATTTGCTTTTTGCATTCTGTCTGATACTGTTCCCAGTCAGCATCACCAGACTTGACTAAATGGACATAGGATATACTTTAACAATATCATTCCTGAGACCCAAAGAAACACAAAAAATTGACTAAAACTATGAGACACACCATTTCTCCAAGCCATGAAGACAGTTCAAGGCACAAAACTCATAAACAGTGGCCTCTAGGAGGTAATAGGAAATTAAAAATTTAGTATGCAATACATAGGTCACAAGGATACAATTTAGGCATATATACTACAATACATTTATTAATTGACAAAGTTCATGAAAGTAGTAGAAATAAAAATAGCTTGAGGACAAGCTAGGGAGCTTAGATATATTTTCCATAAAAGGATTAAGTGATCAACTGCCTTCATTACTTTAGTAGTGCAAACATCTTTCTTTGAAAACAATGTGAATCAGGTATTCTTCATCAAGTATGACCACTAAATATTTAAAATCTGAGGTATTTTAATTATTCTGTGTCATTCTTATTCTTCTCCTTGACCAGATAGATAAGATATTATTAATAGTTGAGGACATACATGCTGTAAATTTCTTGAACAGAATGAGTAATTAAATAGAACATACACATAAAATCATAAAGATTAAATTGTTTAATCTTTATTTCCTTTGCCATGTAGTCAAAAGACTGTGCTTAATTCTTCTTTCAGCACAGCCAAAATAATTTTATATGGGTGTGCTGTTCTCACTGAGAAGGGTGTGGTCTGACATTTTTTGTCTTAACTACCTCTATACCAGGGCTCTGGCAACAAACTTTGGGAACCCAGCTTCTCCTTATGTCCCATCACATATGAAATATGCAGAGTTCATTGCAATTACCTCTCTTTAATTGTCTGTCATCACTTCAGCCTATGCTGAAAACTAATGAGTTGCACAGCCCTAAACATGAGGACAAGATCAATCTGTGGTTCATTTAAGTGTCTATCTAACAATATGCTAAGTGCTCTGAACTCTTTCCAGCAGAGCAACTACTTTTGGACTCAGAGCGAAACATTGGAACTGTCCAGCTGAATCCAAGGAGACATCTCTCTCATCCTTGAGGCTAAACAGTTGTTGTAATTGCTGGGCCTAATTATTTTCTTGGATCAGTGACAGCATGCTCAGCATTTCATAAGATCAAGATTAGGTCCAGAAAATTTTAGAGCTCAGTCCTGTAGTTTGTTTTCTTTTCCAGTTTTCCAGTACAATTCTAGGAAGTAGTCCAACCTTCATGTGAGCAAATAGATATACTCAAATTTTCCTCAGCATGACTGAAACTGGGAACATGGACATTTCTAAAGCAAATTAATTTCTAAATTTTAACAAGCATTTACATGAAACATTGATTTTTATATCTTTATCTATGGATGTACACATCATATACATGCAAGTACAGTGCCACGTGTGATAATTTTACCCTTGAGTCTAAATGGAAAATACATCAAAAGTAGCAATGTGATGTCAAAGTGAATCCAGTTTTGAACCTAATATGTCTTGTCTTGCCTGACAACTTTATAAATATAAACAATGAAAGATTCAGAACTAAAGCCTTAGCTCAAAGTAAATCACATAATAGTGAACATGAGAAAATGTTTCAAGCAACCATGGGAAGCATCTGGTCTTTGTAAAATTAAAAGTGCATGGAAAACACATCTGTCCAAAAATCAGAACACTGGCAGCTGTTGCAGCCAGCTGCTACTTTATCCATTAAAAAAAAAAAAAGGTATTACTTTTAATTAACTGTTTCCTACTCCTACTTCACTTTCTCAGTGCAGAAGTGTCACTATACTAATTCTATCTTGCTTAGAAAACTGTGCTGTAAATAAATACTAGCATGAAGTATATATTGTATCCAACCTAGGTCAACCCTGCACTGGATATTAGTTTGATGGAAAATGATTAGTTTCTCATTGATAGCATTCACTGTAAATGCAATTGTAAGGTCTACAGAGATTAGGTCTCATATTCTTTCTGAGGCCTGTTCACAGGTTTCCTCATTTGAACCATAGGAAACACTTCCTGTGACCACCCCCAAGGAACCTAAATAACACAGTTTTGAGAGGATTTTTTTTTTTTTCGAAGTGATCTGGCAACTTCATGGTAAACATCACAACATCATACAAAAAAAAAAATAATTTCTTTTTACTAGGATGACAATAGTTTTGGCACCATTTTCTATAGGTTGATCAATATGAAACTGTAATTAGAGAACACTTCATGATCCTGTTGCCATATAAAAATTTTAATTGCTGGTTTTTTCAGGTTACTTTATAATTTCTTTGTATACTTAAGTAGACTAAAAATATGTTTTCTTTGGTATGTATGTTTTATGTTTTCTTGGATATATACTTTTTAAATTAACATTATTTCTTGCAAGGAAAAGTTTCCTTTCAGAGCCTTGGTTGTCTTCAACATCAATTTACTCGTGATCTAAGCTGTTATGAATCTCAAAACCAGAAGACTGAAAGAAAATTCATGTGGAAGTGGTCTTTACCAAAAGACAAGCGTGAGTCAAAATGCCAAAATTTTGAATTCTCATTGAATCTTTATTGCTTTCCTCAAGGTAAAATCGATTAACCTGCTGTAGCAGCTTGGTTTCACCCTGTAAAAAAAAAATGTGTTGCACATTTGTGTCTATCTAAAATTAAATATAGACAGGAAAGGCTTAAACACTTTATCTTTGCCTAAGACATACCTCAGTTTTCTACAGCTTTTATTTGGTGCTGCTCAGAACACTATACAATTTCTGCTTAGGATGAAGTTCTGTAACTTAGGTGGTAAAATATTTATTAATGCCTAAATACTTAGATGCTAGAATGTAGACATTGCCCTTCTCAAAAAAAAAGAATTCGTATGATTTTGAATTGAATGTATTGCAGTGGAGTTACAGAAATAAAAACTACTTGTCTAATCATACCAGAAGCAATTATTTCATGTAATACACCATGAGTATTTTACCAATAAAACATTTTTATTGTCTCACTTTTGATATTTTATCTTAAAAAAATTCTTTTTTTAAACCAAAATAATTTAAAATATTTTTAATAAGATTAGAAAAAGAGTAGTATGCTTCATATGCTTTTTATGCTCCAGACATGGCCTTGTGATTTAGAGATACATTTAGGGAGCACTTCAGAATTTACAATATCTATATTTTGTTTACAAAATTCTGCAACAATGTTAATTCTTCCTACTTTATTATAATAGATCTCAATTATTTTCATTATTTTCCTTCTGTACAATTTTTCACCTATGTCTAATGAATTCACACAAGGTCCACACTGCTAGAGCTGATGCTATTTTTTCAATCATGCATGGTATAAAAAGAATGATTTCTTTCTTTATTTGAAGCATCATTTACTAAAATTGAGTAGTCAATGAAAACAAAAAATGCTGGAAAAAATTTTCATGAGATAATAACAACTCATTAAAAAAATGGAAACAAAACAGTATGCATACTCTACAAAAACTATTTGGAAAACTTGTTCCTTTTGCATGTAGTTGTGTGATAGTAATTTTAGGAAAAAGTTAATTTTATAAAATTGAAATCTGTAAGTTTCCCTAGGAGGCAGCTTTTTGAAGTTGTAAAGACCTTCTTCCCTGCAAATACTTTGTTCTGTGTGTCTTAATGGGTAGTAAAACTGATTAACCTCTTCTAATTACATGGACAGCATGTGCTGAGTAAACTCCACATATTTTTCTCAGTAGTATTGATTAAATTACTTTGGTTGCTGAAAACCTGAGAAATTTCATAGCTATTAGGATTATTTTAATGACCTTGCTTTTATTTTTGGAACTCCTAATGAAGGTTGCATAGTTTTCTTTCTAGTTCTGAGTTTTCACCTTCCCACTTATGACCTCTTTATTTTTTAAATTGGGCTTATAAGAGTATGGGGTATTTTTACTCATAATTACAGAAACTGCAGCCCTGTAGAACGATATACACTTTTTCCATTTTATTTTCTCCCATACTAAAATTTCTTAGGAAAAAAAAGGTGACATTAAACTAGACAATACTTTGAAAATATCTTCTGGAAAAGTACAGTAATTTTTATCTACTTTCTCACACTAAAACCAGTTGAACTCCTCATATCCTCTTTGATTTTGACTTGATTACATAATCTGGTCTGTACAGTGATCATACTTGTGAATTTATCATAGAAGGGATCCTTTCAGAGAAGACTCATTTCATCAATGACACTCTTACATCTCTTCCACTTCCTTCCTTGTACTTGAGTAGGTTAACTACTAAAATGGAGATGATGGTCCTCTCTAAAAGACCTTATGTGTTACAGTTGGCAACAATAATATGAAGCACTATTGAAAACATTTTCACCTCAGCAGCCTTACACACAGACAGAATTTTTCCCTCAAGTGCTTGATTAGCAAAATTGCTGTATTTTCTGCATCTATAGGTATGGTGTATATTCCTGTCTAAAGGAATATATTAAAAAACAGTCTACTGAGATATTCTATGATGGAGTCTGCAGATCAGACCTTGCTTTGAATGGCAGTGCTTTTCTTTTAGCTGAAGCAGCAATGGACTGATATACATATTTGACAGAAGGGAATCAATGGAAACAGTGATTAGTGATCATATAAGGATCTTGTGCTCTCAACAGCACTGTGCTAACTCAGGTCTACAAATTTTCCACTGATGAAATATTTGCTGTTAAAAATGAGAGATTGACTGTCTGAAAGCTGAAGTCTTTTTGTTAATCTGCCTCATTGTTGTCTCTGAATTAACCAAACAGGGATCCATACTTACTCATTTTCGTTAGGAGGTAGCTTCCAATAGAATGGCAAAAGAAAGAAGATAGGTCATGGCAAATCTGTCAGTGAGGTGGCTTTTGAAATGTTCAGTATCAAGCTGATATCGGTGAAGAATGTCATCATTAGATTATTATTTTGTTCTTTCATAATTCATACTAGCTTCTTGCATTACCTCTGATCTGTTAGATCATAAGCATGACACTATCTTAATTACTTGTGTGAGGTAAAATGTTTATGTATTCATCAGCAGAGGAAAACTATTTCAACTAAAAGACTCCATATTTATGAGGTCAGACCTAGAGTATTCCTTTGAGTAGCTCTAGCTTACTCAACAAATCCGAAACATTTATAAGACTGGAGTATATATTCTGAGGAAACTTTTGAGATTGATAAATATTGATAAAATTAAGATTACCATTTTCAGATTATATCTCTTAAATATCATTCTTCTTTTATTTATTTGTGTTTCACGTGAAAGCAAATAAATAATTATATATTTTATTGAGTATACTCTAGAATATTTTGCCCTTTTTTTTAGTAATATTAAGTATATTCTTAGCATATGTTGACATTTTAATCTGGATATGTAGGAGGGCTACTGTATTGATATGAGGATTTAGGTGTCCTCTATGATGGCATAATAACAAGGAAAGAGAAACGCTATCCTGTATCTGAAATGCCCTAAATCTGTTTGTAGTTTAAAAAAAATTCCAATTCCCTGAATTGGGTTTAAAGGCAGCAAATTAGTTTTTCCAGTTGTAGATTTCCTTTAGCTAAGAGAAGAGAATAATTTCTTTACTTGTGCAATACCAAAGGTCTGATCCAGCTGTAGAAGACTTGGAAGTAAACTTGAAAATAATCACAATTACTTTTAGACTTAATAAAAATAAATAAATAAAGGTTCTAATGCAATTAAGTTGCTTATAATTGAATAAACTCTTTTGACTGTGAGATCATTCTAAATAGATAAACAGCAGGATATACGATAAAACAGGCAACCTGCTAATTCAATCTACCAGCCTTAGCTAGATTTTTTTTTTCTTTATAACAAATATAGTAATACATTTGCCCAAGCAATGGAAAAATATATTGACTTCGAATATCACTGATAATGGGTATGAACAGAAAATGTGCAAGTAGACATGGACACTTCCTTCCTGAGTCCAGTGTATTGTTTTCTCTTACATTTTTTACTGAAGCTAAGATGATCTATTGGTTTGGATTGCCTTTGTTTCATTGAGGCTACCTAGCATGTGTAGCAATATCTGAAAATTCTGCTTATAAGACTGTTCCGCCAAGATAAGATTTGGGCCAAAACCACCAGTATCAGACCCCTAGCAGCCTGAGAAGGTAGCCTTATCTGGCTATAAAAGCACAATTTAAGTTGTTCAGAAATAAAATTATCTTACAGCTCTGTCTTAATAACTGGAAAATAATTTTCACAGCAGGAAAGTATGTACTTCTCTAGATAGATGTAACTGCAGAAAGTATGGATACAAGCTTACTTCAGCATGCGTTTCCCTAACATTTGTGGGTTTGAAGCAGGCTGTCTGCATGCATTTTCCATTTTGGGAATGACATTTACAATGGAAAATTGTCACATTTTTCTTATAACATAAAACTGTTCAGCTATCATCTACTCGGCCCTAATCAGTTAACTTTTTCCCAAATGAATGAACTGTTAACTAGGAAAAGACCATGACCTTTTGCAAGGCAAGTAAATTGAAAGGTATGAGTGTGGGTGAAAGTATTCAAGGTGACCTCAGCGTCAGAGGACAATCCTAAAGGATTTAGTTGTACTGAAACAGATGTAGCCTCTACAGGGAGCAATATCTTTCATGTCTACTCCTAGCTTTGGAGTTACTGCATTTTGAGCTCAGATTCTGCACTCTGTGTTATGCTGCATAATTTTCTATATAAAAAAAATACAGCCTTAAGTATAACAAATGCAATGTTTTGTCACTGCATCAAAAAATCTTGGCAGTAGCAGTTATTTTATTAATTTTCCTCAAATTCTGACACACTGCTACCTACATCTTGCCTTCATAGCTTCTAAAGGTGCCACAGGGCTGACTCGAGCAGTCACTCTGTGGGAAATCATTGTGTAAATAGAATGCATATATTTGCTGCACCACCAAGTCATACTCCTTTGACAGAACTACTCTAATACCCTCTCTCTCCCTCACCTCCCACCTTCTCACCAAGACATGGAAAGTGGAACAATATGATGATTTTCTTCTACAGTAGCTACTAGGTCCAATTACGCCTGGCAACCAACCATTTCAGGTTGGTTTCATCCCTATTGTAATTTGTAATGACTTTGGCAGACCAATGTGGTCTTAGTGAAGCATGCATGATTCCTTCATTAGGTCAAGCATGTGTTTATTTGGTTATTTGGCTATTTAGCATAAATCTGATCATATGCCTGGTAGGGAACCTTTTTGAGGTTATCTAGCCCATTTATTAATGACTACTTTTCCAGCTAATGTTAGTTTCAGGCTCATCTTCACACAACATCTAAAAGAAATTTAAGAAACCCATAGAAGCTATTTCAGTTCTTGTTCCTAATTTAGATGACTGCTTTGTCATAAAGTGGAGAGAATAAATAAAAAATTTGCATATTGCAAAATTTTTGTCTTCAAGCTTGTAACTTAGAAATTAAAATATTGTGAAGTCTTATTAACTAAATAGTAGGACAATCAAAGCTGTCTCATTCATCAGGAATATTTAATATAACACTGAACCTTATCTTTCTTTATGTGGCAGGGGATGTTAATGCTAAAAGCACTTGCATGTTTAGCTTATGAGCACAGGACTATAGTAATCCCCAGTCGATCAAAAGCCTCTCTTCTGAGAAGCAGGATAAAGATCTCAAAACTTACTAGATGCTGACAGCTTCTCTGGACTGCTTCCGACAAGAAGCTGTGAGAATTTTTGAAAATAGGTACATAAGTGCATCCTTTCCTTGTTAGACTTGGTAGCATGTCTTGGTTCTTTCGTCACATTTCGTTCTTGGAGGTCATCAGTGATGCCTGTATTTTGAAGAACATGTTTTGACTTCTCAAGGGCTTTAACAATATTTTGCAGACATGAAATTGCAGGTTGTCAACCTCTAGGTGTGATGAGTGATGATGAGGCTTTACAGGTCAGTTTGTGGATGTACTGGGTCTGGTTGAGATGGAGTAAATTTTCCTCATAACAGCCCTCACAGTGCTGTGCTGTGTGTTGGTGCTGGAAAGGTGTTGATAACACACCAGTGTTTTGGCTACTGCTGAGCAGTGCTGGCACAGCACCAAGGCTGTTGTTATGATCTGGTTTAAACTCAGAAAAGCAAAGCAAGCTAAGTCTCTGTGCATAAACCGGAAAGAACTTAGAAGGTTCAAAATATTCCCAGAAATGAGACTAAAACCAAATGAGGTTAGATGTTGATGCCAAAAAATGGATGTATTTTATTAAATAGTAAAAGAGGCAAGGAGAAGGGAAGAGAAAAGAAAGAGAGAAAGAAATAGAAAAAAGAAGTGTGCATGGGGGATGGGGGGACAGGGAGAGGTGACAGGGGCTAGGTGGAAGCACATCACCCATCTGAGGGTACCAGCCACGTCTCGTTGCTCCCCTCCATCCGGTCTGCTGGGGGTGAGGGTCCCCCATCGCTGCCGTGGCCACACCGCCACACGCCAAAGAGTGCAGAATCCCGTGGATTAATATACACTGTGGGCCAGGTGGGAACGTCCACATCTCTCTTGCAGGGGCTGGCTTGACACTGTCCCTTGCAACACTGAGGGTCTGTTGCATCATCTCTGGTGCTCTGGTGCAGGGTCTGAGGATCCCTTTGAGGGAGCCCCTGTGATGGGCCGTGTCACCCCTTCTGCTGTGGATAAGCTTCCCGTCCCCAGTGAGGACCCCTCAGCTGTGCTCTTCTGCCCAGTGGAGGATGGGCAGTCACTGTGCCTCTGACCACAGGCTTTTCCCAGATACTCAAAGCCTCTCCTCCCCCAGCCCTTTGGTGGAGGGTTTGTGTGAGCCTGGCAGCTGATAGCCCTGAGGCTGTGATCTCCACCTTGGAGGTATTAGGCTTGTGCTCCGTGAATGTCCCCAGCCCTGAGTTGTTACTTTGTCTTATCTTCATCAGCGAGCGGTGTAAGGCCTCAGTCAGGGCCCCATTCAGGGTGCAGTAGTCTTCTCTGCAGCTTTTATAATACAGTTTTAAAAGTCCTTTAAGAAAATATTTAACTCATAAGCTATAATATTTCAGTCTCTGACAGCTGTCTCTCCAATATTCCCTCCTCACCGTTAGACTGAGGATGGGCAAGACCTAGGGAGGCAGCACAGCCAGAACAGCTGACCCAAACTGACCAAATGGATATTCCATAACATGTGGCATCTGCTTAGTAATGAGAGCTGAGAGGAAGAGTGGATGTGGGCTTGTGTGCTTTCATTATTATGATGCCTTCTGAAGCAACAGCTATGTGTGCTGAAGCTCTGCTTCCCAGGAACTGGCTAGACATCACCTGCTGCTGGGAAGTAGAGAATATTTTTCTTCCTCTGTTTCCACACAAGGTCTTTGCTTTTGATTTATAAACTGTCCTCATCTTGAATCATGAGGATTTTTTCCATCTGATTTTGTCCTCATCCTGTCCTGCTGAGTATGGGAATGATAGAGTGGCTTGGTGGGCACCTGGTGGCCAGACAAGGTCAACCCACCACAGTGGAGTAGTTTCAAAATTAGGTAATGATTGCTATTTTAAAGCTCTCTTTGGAGCAGACAAGGGAAGAGAAGAGTTGTCAAAAAACTCGAGGTTGGACTAGACAAACAAAAACAGATTCCTGGAAAAAGGAAGGTTGCTTCATTTATAATGTTGGATGAGGTAAATATTGCAGTTTCCTGAAGAGATGCTATGATATAGCTTTGGATCACATGGTTGTTATGCAAACAAGGAAAGACTGCAGAGCTTTCTGAGGTGAACAGGTATGGATGTACCAGACTGAACCACCTGGTCTTTAGACTAAGAAACATTATTCTTCTCTTTTTTAAAAACTGGGGGTGCAAGCAAAAACTTTGCATCAAGTTTGCAGCTTGTAGTAGTAGTGAAGTGCATAAGGTTTATCTCAACCATCAGTGGTCTTAGTGAATAATAATATAGCAAGTAAAATAACAAAAAACCTCAAATGGAAATGTCAGTTGATATTTTCTACCAGATTATTATTGGTGACATTTTATTGTCATATTTGTTTCTGGATACTTTCCACATGTTTTGAAGGTAAATGATCAAATATTTCTGATGGAGAAATGATTAATGAGCAGGTATAAGCATTTAATTTTATTTAACAGTAAAAAAATGCAGAAAACCCAAAAAGGGATGTCTGTTAACATATTTCTCTACCTATTTTCAGTCATTGATGGTAAATCTTCCAAATCAATTCTAATTCCTTGTGGTATACAGAAACTAAAGGATGAAATATGTTACTATTTCATGTATATAATGCTTTGCTGAAGTTAAAATTCTGGGGTTTTTTGAAAGTCCAATTTTTTTCACATAAATATTATTTCACTGGGGCAATGTTTTTTTCTATGACAGCTTCCAAATAAAGATGAAAAACTGTCTTCTCATCTTGATGCAAAATATTGATGAACCTGGTTTCAAAAAGAACCTCTAGGAAAACAATTTTTCTGCTTTAAATTCTGATGATGATATTTCTTCAATATTGAGGGAAAAAAATATTGAAAATACTCCTGAGTAGTCTTAAGATGTCAGATATATGTTTATTGACTCTCTTTGGCATAAGCAATACAAATACCACTATTTTTATCAACCTAGGAGTGCTTTGAATATTGTATCTGAATGTTCATTTGACTTTGAAAAAACCCAAAAAACACCAAGAAACCCCAAAAAACAACCCTTCTTTCCTACTACTTGAGCTCTTTCCTGTTACTTACTAACAGGTTGTATAATCTTTTTTCTCTTGATGCTAGCACTAAATTTCATATACATTTCAAACTTATTGTCCAAAACCTGACTATGGAATTACAGATTCTCACACACTTTCCGAAGCATGGATATTGTGTTTTTTCAGCAGACAAGGGTCGTGCTTGATGAAAAAATATACCAGACAAAGGTAAGCAACATGTTCCAAAAAAACCAACCCTTTGTAAATTACAGAAGTGATGATTCTCATCAGATATATGGTAATAATTTCTTATCAGTGATTTGTGCCTGACACCAAAGCTGTTAAATTAGATGGGAAACTTTCCAATGGTTAGCTTGCATTCAGTCTTGATCAGCAAGTCAGGCAATAAAGGTAATTGTACCTGCTCTAAACTCCAAACTCTTTTAGAGATAGCATGCCTATCCCTTATTTACCTCTGCAGGCACAGAGGAAACCAGGAATGGAGGATTGTATAAGTATTCTGAACTTTTTGTTGCCAGATGTCATAGTGACCTTAGAACAATGTGCAACTTTCAAAGGCAATTGACGCTTTTGTCCTAATATTTGATGATTTGGTGGCAGGGTTCCTTAAACCAATATTAAGCTGTCCAAGAAAGAAAATACCTCTGGGCCAGAAAACTGGTAATGAAAATATAGCAATGTACTATCATATACAAATCAAATCACAGAGCAAGTGACAAAAATAAGGAAGCATATGATTTAGTTTGCTGATTTGTCCTGGTCTTTAAAAGATTTTCAGTGATCACATAGTCTGTATAACCTAGATATTATTTCGGTTTGGGCTTTAGGCACTTTGGATATTAAAGTATAATTTTGGCCCTGCCAACACTCTAATGTGACTACTGTTAACTATCTTCAAAATCATATTGAAATCGCTCAGTGGCATATCTGAATGAACCGTATTATCATCTTTCTTCCTATAATATCTCTAAATAACACTGAGTACGATTAGAGTGTCTTATACTAAACTAAAAGCCCATATCAGCCTGAACTAATGTTCTCGTGGCAAACTGGTTTACTCAATTACAAGGCTCTGAGTCTTTATAGCTTTTCCAAAGTGTTTCCTCTGATTACTTTCTCACTTTTCTAAATTGCAGATAGAAATAGTTCATACAAAGTTTGCTTTCAGCTTTCATGGTACTTACATCAGAACTTTTAGACTGTGTCTATATTCACTTTGCTATAAAGTATATATGCAACAAAGAAAATTAACTCTAGTCATTCCTCACTGACTGTCTTGGGTGGAATCAAAGGTAAGCAGATCATGATGATAAGCTGAATTGTAAAAACAGTATGGGCAAAATAATCTCAATGTAAGCTTTAAGAGAAAAGAAAACACCATCTTATATGAAGCACTGTAAAAGAGAGAGCCAAATGAGTCAAGTAATGTTTGCATGATGTACTAGGGGCACACCTGTAATGTTCTTGGAGGTTAAACAGAAGTTGGATTAGATATGAGGTTCTCTTCAGTTACCAGACTGTTCTGTCAAAAACCTCTCTGCTGAAATGAGTATTGAACTGGGAATTAAGCAAGTTGCTACTTGACCTAAGGCAAGCTATATAAATTAGAAAAGATTTAACCAAAATAACACAGATTCTAGGGATATTTTTAATTCATATTTCATCTTACTTGATAAAATATAAGTCTTATAAGAAGTGAATACAGTCAATGAAAGTTGAAAAGTGTAAGCATGGAGGAATGAACCCAGGTTTTATTTGAAGATGAAGATTTAACCAAGGGTGCATTTTAAGGAAAAAAAAAAAACAAACTAAACATTAGAGAAGTCACAAGTGACAAAGGTAGAGCCAGTGGCTGGTTTTTGAAAATTATGAAATTTTATGTCCTTTCTATCTCTTCATTCTTACTGAGACAATCAAATCAGAAAGATTTTATTTCACAGATGATGGATTTGACTGCAATTCTATTTTCTCATGGGTAATTTAATATATTTTTGAATCACTTTAGCGCCTCTAAAGTCCTGTCAGAAAATTGCCTTTTCTCCTTCTCAAAGTGTTCTGATTCACTTGTTCTAATTCAGCACCAGATATTTATTATATTTTTGTATTTGTACCCAGGAAATTTTTTATGGCAAATTAGGTACAATTATAAGATGCAAATGTAATTTAGGGATAAATGTCTAAAAGGATTAAGGAACATCATCATCTCAATGTCATAAATAAAAGGTTATTTCAGTATTCTCTTCCACTCTTGATCTTGTCCATCTGCTTCATTTCAGAACAGTAACTGATTAACATTTTAATCCTTGTTTACTTTATATTCTCAAGGTGTTTTGGCATCAAACTATTTTCTTCATAAAAAGACAGAGGCAAATTTAACATTGATACCTTTGTATTTGGCATTGCATTTTCCTGAGAGACTTTTTAAAAAAAATGTCCTGCTTTTATTTGATTTTGTTCCATATTATTTTCCCAATAAAAAATCACGCAACTGTAAAACAAAAAATTCACCTTTCAGAACCGGGGAACTTTTGAAGTGTTTGCCATGTAATTTTTTCTGACCGACTGTGATTTTTATGTGATAGAGTAGATAAAATAGGCAAAGTAAAATAGCATATATTTTCTTATATTCATATGAAATTAGTATTAAGTTCTTAAAAGAAGTTTTGCTTCTTTTCTTATTGCTTGTTGTTTTGAAATCAGTGACCACTAAATAGGTATTTCAGATGAGGAGCTGTAAAATTTAACAAAATGGACTACTCTATTTGGTCACTGACATCCATATTAACTTAACTTTGACAATTAGCTAATAGTAGAAATATTTTCTCTACATATAAACAACACTATTTTACTGATATTCAATTTTAAATTTTAAATTCTGATCATAATTATAATTGTTTGTTCCAAAGTGAGACGTCTTTGATCCAGTATTGAAATACATGCTTTATGCAGTACCAAACAATGAAACCAATCACGTGTTTTTAAACAAGTCTACTGGAAGATAAGATGCTCTTTTATGTCTAATCAGAGTTTTAGCTGCCTTTCCCTGTGGAAATTTTACCTGACTTTATTAAGTTTATAAGACGACAGGGAGTTAAGTGTGGAAATCTTGATATCAAGATGACTTCAGGTGCTTGTTTTTACAGCAAGAAGATATACAGAAGTTCAGCCCCACATATGATCTGCATTTTCAGCATTAAACTTCCCTGGAAATAAAGCTAATATTTGGACAAAACCATGACAGCTATACTTTTCCCAGAGAGGAGGGAAGAAGAAGACCTTTTATATACCTAAGGGACTTTTGAGAAGTGATATATAACAGAACAGAAATTCTTACATATTCTTGTATGGCATGTAGTGGTCACTACTGTGAGTCCTTTATATAGTCAGTTTCTTCATGTATTTCCTATTACCACAGACTGCATTTTCATAAAGACTGGTCATCTGAAATTTGCAAAGCTATCACCACATGGAATCAACTGAAGGTAAATTCAAGAAAGTAAAGGAATAATATACCTTAGAATCCTCATTATCATATTTTGTAGTCTTATTTGCTGATCTTTACCATTTACTGTAATGTGATGGGCCATGAAGGTGTTAGCCAGAGTTTTAAGGAGAATCTACCAAGAAATTTCCCATATAATGTACCACTCAAACCACATCAGGATCTTCCAAATTCAAGAAAGATAGATTTTTATTATGATAGAAACTACATTACTGAAATACTTGGAAATAAAAAGGTCCAAGTCATTAAAAGAAAACAATTCTTTTCCTTGCCCATTGTATCATTATGGATGGATTTGTGTCTCTTAAAAGCTGTCAATAAAAAAAATTAGTAGCCTGCTTTTGAAATGTAAATGCTTTAGGGATACTGTGAAGCATTCCTCAGTTTTTATTGTTGTCACTGAACTAAATTTATGTTCAGAAAAAAATGTAACATATATGAGATGATGCAATAAATATTTTTGTTGAGAGACAGCTTGTTTTGGTTTATATTAGTGACAACAAGTAAGTTCAAACTTACTTTTTTCCTAAAATAGCTCCATTGTTACCATTCTCTGTGGCTCCATAGTAGGATGCTGCTTCCAGTTTACTCCAGGGTGAATGGCACATCATGCCAGATTAAAACATATCCTCTTGAGAGCAGTCTTTGGGGGCTATAAATCCAGTGAAAACCCTGTTAAACTAGGCATTGTAGATAGATCAGGTGAACCTATTTACTCTAAAAGTCTAGAGATAACACAAATAATATAGACACTGAGAAAAATAAGGTAGAATTAAATTAATGTGTTTTACCTACTTAAAAGTGATGTATCTCTGTGTTACATATTTCTCCCAAACATACTGTGCAATGAAAAAACCAGTATCAGCAGGTACTTTTGCTTTGTCATGTCAATTTAAGTTTCCTTCTCTACCAGTTTAAGAAACCTAAGAATCTGAACAGAATGGCAGTATTAGATAACAGAAAGGTAACATCAGAAAGTCAACGATAATAACATACTGGTATCTATTGGTAACAAGTGCCTTGACAGTTTACACTAAGGTGGAAAAACAGGGGGCTTGACAGTATTTAACAACCCGGATACAACATATCGGCTAGTCAGTGGTCTTATTCTCAAAGCTCAGCAACCCTGGCACAACCTAGTGGATGGCTGTTTTCTTTCAGATGCAATTTCTCTGTTTCATTCTATTCTGCAGGGAAGTTCCTCTTTACTTGGACCAGCATTTTTCCTCAAATGGAGATAATTATGTGCCTACAAAATTCATGAAATGAAGTGCAGCCACAGAGGGAGAACAACGTGAACAGGCCTGTAAGCCTTGCCACTTCGTGCCTCAGAAAACTCCAGGGCTCAAATGTTAGTAAATAAAAAGTCACGACTTTAGGTTACATTTCTCAAACAAAGCTAGTGAGCTTCCTCTACAATCTGATAAAAACGTTGTCTATAATAAAGGGATTTATATCAATAAATCTTGCAGCCCTGGCACACCTCAATGTTTGCTGTGCATCTGGTGCTTACAGATTTTTTCACCTAAAACAGATTTTATATAATTTTTACAAACATCAGATTTTAAAAAATCATGTTCTTAGCAACCTCTTCCTATCCCCACACAGTTTTAAAGGGGCCTCAGTAGCATGCAGGTGGTTCTTGGTTCGACTCATATGAGGCCCTTTGATCTCTCATAGCAGCTAATTCTTCCAGTGCCATTTCCCAGAGCAGTGGCATGTCTCACTGGTAAGGACAAATCATAGTGGCTAAAGAAAAATGCCAATATACCAAAGTCAAACATTTACAGTAAATACATTTATTAGCTTATCACGAAGTTCTATACTCTGTGAGAAAATGGAAATTGGTGGATTTTAATTTCAATGACTTTAAGATACTTCTTTGAGGCTGTGACCACTGTTTCGTTTTCTAGTTTTCTGATATCATCAAAGTATAGAAGCTGTAATTCTAACATACTTGAATAACATGATTTTGAATCACCACTGTGTACTTGCATTCTCAGCCTTACCCTAGTAAGAAAGTAGTTTAGGAGCTGTTTCTTCTACATACAGTCCTCCTGTGACTATGAACATAGTGCCAGTTAGACTTACTTCACAGCACTGCATCATTCTCAAAAGTTTGCCTCATAACAAACATCTCTGTGAGACAGCTTTGCACGTATTTTGTCGTTCCAAAAATATATGTTTTTCAGCATCTTGTGAGTTAGAAGAGATCACTTGATTAAAGAGTACCTTTATGCATTGAATGAAACCACTTAAAATCAGATGTGCGGCTGAACATCTGTGGGGGAGCGAGGGAGGCAAATTTAAAAGCTTGTGCACTGCCCTGTACTGACCCTACAGTACTATATGCTTAACCACTGAGGGCATTGCATTTTCAGCTAATGACAGCAAAAAGGTGGTACTCAAAACTCCGTCACTGGCTACTTGCATGCTACTTGAGTACTTCCAAAGTTTTAGAGAATAAAATAAAAAAATAAATGATGGTACTAGTATAATCAGAGTTCTCAGAAGCTTCTCATCAGATGGACTAAAAGTTGAACTTATAAAAAATTGATTTATCTACTCAAAAAGGCTTTCATTGCTCCAAAAGAAATATTTCATATAGGAGAGGGAGCAATATAGTGCAGGAAAAAGGAAAAACATAATTTTGTGTGATTTGGGGCATCAAAGTGAGTTTTTCTGTTTAATAAAGGTGTTTATTTGACTCTGTATATTAATTCAGTTATCAGCTTGCAGCATTACTTCCTCTTACCTAGTGTTTTGTGAAATTTCAGTTCTGTAGTAAGGGTTTGAAATAAGTGCTTGCTGAGTAGCACAACTTCAACATTTTCTGAAAGGAAAAAACAATGGGAAATCTAAGATTTTAAGAAAAAGCCTGTAAACTGCAAGCTATACACTGTGCATGCTCACTGATTTTCAAGCATGATAGACAAGGTGATTTCCAAAGATTTGAATATAAGGGTGTTATCATATGCATGACATTACTCTAATTTTTTTCCTTCTATTCCTAAACAACTGACAGTATCATTTATTTAAAAGTCACTCTAGGGTAAATTCAATAAACCTAATGAGACATATGACCTTTCCTAAAGGTGTCTTGCTAGAGACCTCAAAGGACTGAAAATGGGAGACGTGTTTCCTAACAGGAGCTTCCTTTCTGAGAACATGTGATTCCCCCTTTACTGGGGAAACAAAGGTGAAACGGGGCCACTTGAGCTTGCCATGGGTGTGGCTGGTAATTTCACTGACATGTTTCAAATGCATATAGTGACAGACTAAATTGACCCTGCAGAGCATTTTTTTTTCATCCTGGTGTGAGAAGTTAATAGCACTAATTATGAATTATTTGAAATTATAATATTAAGAGAACTCATTTAAAACACTGGGAAAAAATGAATTAAGTAATATATGCAGGTAAAAGAGTGCTTGCCGTTCTGAGAAGTATGATTTTTTTCTTAAAGAAATCACCAGGTCTGCAGATATGGTGCAATACACTTTCAGTAGTGAAGACTAAGGATATTTAGACCACTGTACTCCCTCAGTGTGGATAATCTGTCTTCAATTAAGCCTCCTTGGAATGATCAGCAGAAAGTTAAGAAAAATCTTACATATTCTTGCAAACAGTAAAATGAACTTGCTTCAGTCCTTCAGTATCGGGATGATATTGAACTTTTCACATGTCAATAGTGTCATGGAGTCAAGTTAGTACATGCTATTGGATAACACTTTCAAGTCAACCAAAGAACTTTTCCTAATAGAGATTTTGAAGATAGTATTTATTGTCCTCCTAATGAAACACAGAATAAAAAAAATTAGGATGATTAAACCATATGATCTCGCCAAACTTTTTCAGGCCTATGAAGAGCAAGTGTATGGATAAGTCTGAGCTACAGATAATGCACCATTCTGTCATTTTAAGGGTTTAGAGAGACCAAATGTTCAACTGGAAACTTCACGAAGATCACAGACACTGGTTGTGGGGATAGTCTGTAGCTTGGACAGGCCAGACAACTGCATTTTCATGCCTTCAATTTGTTAAAGTCAGCCCGGCTGCTTACTCTGGTGTAATACTTTTAGAGGAAACCACCAGGAAAAGGAAGTTCACTTACTTCCTGTAATAAGCACAGGAGACTGAAACCATGAACAGTTGACCTTTCAAAGGATGACTGCACAAGCTAATGAAGCACTTGGCACAGGGTGCACATTGATTTCAAGGTATTTGCAACTTTTATGCCTGTGAGGAAATGGGAAAACAGAAGCTACTATAGACCAAACTTGCACTATTTCATGTCTGAAAAAGTAAACTTTTCCCATTTTTTCTATCCCTCAAAATTGAGGAAAATTCCTGTGCATGTAGATGCATTAATATATGCATCTGTATATACTGTCAAGGAAATTACGTGTTTAAAAGAAACCCTCAACACCTCCTAAAAAGTAACATCCAAGAAGATAACATCTTAGGCAGGTGCAAAAAGTGACCTAGAGTGGTCACTGCTGAGTTGCTTAGTAGCTCTGAAGCTACTCCTCCACACCATATTCTTGCCTCAAGTGCCCTTCTTCAGGGAACCTGCAGCCATCCTGTTGTATTCCCACTGCAGCAGAAAGAGTGTTTAACTTCAAGCCTCAGGCACATACAGGCATGAGACAACTGGCTATATGGTACAGTAAACTGAGTGGAAACCAAGCAGTAAAGTCATGAGGCTTAAATAAAGTTATTTTGATACACATCAGTCATTTTGCCTGACATTTTTAAACTAAGGCTGGCTAAAAAAAGATTGGTCGTCTTTCAGACTCGCTATAAAAAATTGGTTCAACTGAACTCGAGTTATTTATTTAATATATTGAGATGGGAAAATGTGAAAAATAAAAGTTTAATTTGGGAATTAAGGAAATGCCTTGTCTTTTAATTTTTAAATCAAGTTAAACAAAAAATTTACTATGGCTTATCTCGCACTATTTTAAGTTTCTCATTCTTATGCCTCAAATATTTACACCAGTTTAGAAAATTCATCATAAATCACTTGAACTTGTGATAGTATGGACATGCTACTGTTCCTCTTATTCAGGTACTTCTTGCCTCACTTTTGTGTTCTTGAGCCACCTGGAATAATTTTTCAACCACTCAACTTGTGATTACCATCCTTGTTGCAGCTTCAGTGTTCCTCTCTGAAGTGTACAAACCGGCAAAATGGTAATCTGAAATCTATGTCCAGCAGTGCCTCTCCCTTTTTCCTTTTGCACTGTAAAGTACTTATAATTCACCACAGATAGTTGTGGTGTATCAAAGCTAATTTAGTAGTGAATTAATTATTATCTGTCAGGACTACTCACATGCTTAAGGTCTAAGTACTTCCTTAACTTGGATAACTTGACTTAAAATATAACACTGTCTTTTCTGTACTGACATTAAAAAAAAAGTTTAATGAAGTTCAAACTGTTCAAAATTGGACTTTCAGAAACTCTATTTGTAAAAAAAATTTTTGAAAGTACCTTGCTAAAACCTCAGGGTTTATCCAAACATTTTTTGGTGACTAAAAAAATTAATCTAGTAAATCATGGTTTAGCTATGTCCAGAATTAGATTGTACAAAGACAATTATGCAGGCTCGCAATCAGATACCTGTGGGCCATCTTAGTTATTACAACAATCAATTGGTTTATTTGCACATTTCTTTTTTTATTACCTTCTGCAACTCACTTTTAAACAAGATTATTAAACATTTATTCTCCAAGATATAAATGCTGTTGAGACTTTACTGTGCCATAAATCGAGTCTCTCCTGATGGGAGAGAACTTGCTGAAAGTCCTTGCAAGGAGTTTAAAGGATAAATCGAGACGTCTTCTGTAGTTTCAATGCTTCCAGATAGTTGGTTATTAAGTCTTTTCAGAGGAACTGAGCCACCAGCATGACCCAGGTGCAGCATGGAAGGAGGAAAAGTAGGAGTGAGAGTGAGAGAGAGCAATTATCAAGATTTACACAGCCTTTTAAAGATATTTTAACCAATAGTTACTAAAAACGTACATTATTTTCACTTTCCTACCAATTATTCAGTAACACAGGCAGGAACTGCGAAATTTTCTATCCAGTCAATCCAAACTACTTTTACTGCAGAATATGGAGTAGTAAAGAAGGAGAAGAAGGTTTAGAGAACAACAACAATCCTCCATTTTGATATTTTTTACTCTTATCTATTTACTATAAAGAGAAGCCTAAAACCTCTAAATTTTTCACCCTGTGACAATCTTATATAGTAATTTATCACCTAATTCACACCACTGTATTTTCTAGTTGTTGTCTGGCTGCTGGTAATTTTTTCCAAGTTTTAAAGCTATACCAGTGTTGTCCAGGGGGGTAAAAACCCTTAAAAACAGGCAGAGAAATATTCTCGGCACTCTGAGTTCCTACATGCTGTTATTCAAGAGCTCCATGTACATTGCATGTGCATATATAATGACAAAAAAATTTCCACAAATTAAATGCTGGAGAGACAAGCTATAATTTTGGAGCTGTAAATTAATCTTATTAAAATGTACAGGAATTTAATTTGTGTAAACTATTACTCATTACTTACAATAAGAGAGGTTATGAGCAAGAGATAGTGCTGCTTAGGCTTTCACCTCTTTATTGTTTAATATATGCGTCTATCTCTACAATGATATTCAATTACATTTTTTTAACGCTGAAAAAAGGTTTTTGATATATTGGAATTATCTTGAAATCTAGATGATACAATAATATTTATTAAGAGAGCTTCAGAATAATAGGGGTCAGACAGTGTCTTCTCAGAACTTTAAAGAATATTTTCTAATTTGTATAAGTGTAAATTGAAGCTGTGCCCCAAGTATGAGATACATAGTCTTGTTACAAGAAACCACTCCTCAAATTTATCCATCCCGCTTTTTGTGGTTATATTTTTCAAGAATTCTAGTTGAGAGAAAAATAGCTGATTAATTTAAATTTAGACAGATTATAATATGTTTCACAACACAGAAGAAATCACTTATTAGCAATTCTAATCAAAGACTTATGAACCTCCCCATATCTTTCATCCCTGACTGATTCTTCAAATCTTGTTTTCACTTGTGTTTTGGCAGCTCTTTCTGTCTTTTTCTTGATGAATTAATCTGCTAGTTTCACTTTGCCCTCCACATGTCCTATTGAATGTGTTTTTTGGTCCTTTCTCCTCAACTGGTCGTATCCTAAGTCTTGCTTTCAAAGTTTCCAGCCACTGAACATATTTTAATTGAATAAATGACATAAACACGGTGTGTGTGTGTGTGTGTGTCTGCATCTGTGTCTGTGTCTGTATGTCTGTGTGTGCTGCAGCATCTGATTTTTGCAAAACCATTCCTTAGCTCCCCAACTTAAAAGTTGAGTCCACAGCTTCTGTAAATCAATGCTAAGTAGCTTCAGTGTAACATAATCTGGACTCTATCACCTCTTGATACTTTCTAAGTGCAACTTTCTGGCTGTATAACTCTATTTTTTAGTAGTATAACTTAACTACATAAAGAACTTCTGCAGTTCTATCAGAAAACTATAAACAGCAGCAGAAAAAAATTCAAAAAACAACCAAAACCACAGGGCTATGCAAAAAAGAAAAATAATTCTGTAATTCATGGCTTGTGCATACCATCTCCAAGAAGATAAACATTCACACAAAGGGATTTTGTTACAAGCTGCCAAGAAAGTTTATGTAAGAGCCTTGCAGTCATGTTCACAGTTTGCAAGTCAATCTGATAAGGCAGAAAAGAACAAAAAATTTTAAAACATCAAGAAATATCTCATGGAAAAGTGGATAAAGTTAGGCTATACTTAAAGTATACATTGAGACCAATCTCATGTATGAACACACCTCAGGCTCAGTAGTGTAGTATGTCATTACAGAAATGACTAAATTCATAGTAGTAATAGTAATAATAATAATAATAATAATAATAATAATAATAACAACATTTAGAAAGAGTGCAGATTGTCTACAGATCCTGAGCATCTCTAAAAAGACTGCCTTCTCTGTATGAAAATCAGCCACTGCACCATGGTAGTAAAAAGATTAATTTCTTAATATGGTTGATAACTATTACTTCAAGTAGTCATATATTAAAGTAGATTTAATTATATGGAAAGCACTGAATTGGTGTGGAAGATCATGACAGCCAGAATAATACACCAGAAAAAACCTTCAGAATTTTCCCCTTTTGTAAATTATGTCTCACACTTATCTTTGAACCTGATTTGAAATAATTATTTTGGATGTTGAAATATTGAAGATATAAATTACTATTTTCTAGAACTATCTAGTTACAATGAGGAACTTTTCACTGACTTAAGTAGAACCACCTAGCTGATCCTTCATTCCACTTGTTGATGTTTGTCTGTGTCTCCTGATGTAGTGGTTATAGGATTATCCAAATACCTGTGGTTTTAAAGGGAGCCCTGAAGACTAACTGAAATTTATAATCTTACCAAAGCAGAGGGAAAAAAGCTGCTTGAAGTCTAAAGAATTTGTAGAAGCAAGTCATCTAATGCAACTGAACAGACAAGCCATATTAAAAAAATTAGTAATAGTAGAGAAAGACAATAGAATAGTGTTGAGTGGCTATATTTTTAAACTTTGATATATAAAGGCCAAAAAAGTGTGCTATGATAAAGAAATTGCCACTTCTCTTCAGACAGAAGGAACAGGAACTCATAGGTTAGAGTCACCTATGTCAGGGATGCCTTTGGAAAAAGGCCTGGAAGTAGCAGTCTTTTGAGAGTATTCCTAGAACAGCTCTTGTGATTGTCTTTTCACTAATCCCGTATGTGTGACCATTTAGAATGTTACGCACCATTAGCAATAATGAGAGAATAAGAGAAGTTTTATAAATATAAATATTCTAACATGCCTGTTCTCTATTGACAGACTTAGATTAAAATTGTTCATTGAAAATTTGTTTATTTGAGAATTACATTGTCCAGATTAAGTAGTGGAGTTTGACACACCACAGAACTTTTACAAACCTGCAATTAAAATGGGGAGCACAAATGAGAACTTTGAGAGGACATTTTTTGTGAGTGATAGTCTTCCTCTCCAAGAAATTATCAAATCAGATTATCCTGCTTCTCCAGAGCCCTCTCAAATGGATTTGTTACCTATGGTTAATAAATCTTGATTAGTTTTTCTATCATTTAAAATAGTTTCAACACTTCCAATTAACTCAATGATCAATTAGTGTCTGTTCAGGATGCCCCTTAAATCTATTTTATCTCCAGTTTGAGCCTTGTGAAAATCATCTCTGCAAGACAGTAAAAATTTCTCTCAGTCTATTGCACATCACTGTAAGAGTCTGAGACATGACATGAAATAGAACACCACTACATGCACTCCAAAGGTTTCACATTCTGCCAGAATGCTTTGCTGATTCAAATGTTCACCTAATCAAGCTTCAGTGCTGATCAATGAGCCCTTGTGCACTTTTAAGTATTCTGCAAATTTAAGGATTACACTGACAACTTTGTTTTATGATTAAGAAACTAATATTAATTTCTATTAATTTTGCTCATAATTTTACTTCACTTAGCCACAACTGAAGAGGGAAAAATTCATTTAAATGGGGGAGACCTCAAATCTAAATTTTTAAATGTTTTGATACAGCTATAGGATTTCAATACATTTATTGGAAAATCCCTGGTGCATTTTTATATTATTTTAGAAAGTTTTTAAAATTTCAAAATTTTTGGCTACGTAATCAGATTGAAAGAATTTCAGGAATGGACCCCTCCAACTCTCTATTCCTAATTGTTTTATGCTCCATAGAATCACCTGATTCCTCTACTCTCATTACAAGATAAAAACAGCTGAGGAACTGCAAGCTAATTTTTTTTTGTGAGCAAAAGAATGCTTTTTATCTGCTTGCAGAGAGATACATTTTTTCAGTGTACCTCAGCTCCTAAGTTATCTGCAGATAAGTGAGATGTATCTTTCTGGGGCAATGTGTCACACCTACCCTAATTGCCTCCTGACATGCAAAGGGGTTTAGTACATACTGAAATCACATATTGATTTCTAGAAATTTTAATTTAAACTTTTAAAAGAAAAATGAGAGGCACAGAGAGGTCTCTCAAAGTTGGTATTTGACAAATAATAGGGATGGAAACCAGTTTGAAATGAAGACATATTAATGTAGAGGTTTGCATGTATATTCATATGCCTAAGCTTCCATTAATAGAGATCTACTGAAGTAAAATCACAGAAAAAATTAATCCACAGCCCAGTGAATATGCAGGGATTAGTTACCTAAATTCTTTCAAGACTTTACTGGCTGTATTGTTCAGGATGTGGATTGTGTAGCCTGAACCCAGGTTTCCAGCTATAGCGCCATCTTGGATACCCTAGGATGCTGGTTCCCTTGAGGAGGCCAGCACTGGCAAGCCACAAGACCTAAAGAGGGATGTTCCTAGGACCTAAAGAGGTGGCAGGTGGAAGTTCAATTTCTAGCGCTCCTCAGACAATATTGAATGCCTATGCCTAGGTAACTGCACCAAGCCTTAGACTTCTACAAACTTTAAGGTAAATTAGACATCAGCTCACATTGAAGACACTTTATTTTAGGTGACTTAAGCTGGGAGGGAATTCCTAGCCATGTCTGTAACATGAAGCATTTCCTAAGAGTTAGACTCTGATCCACTGTGACTGAAAAACCTTTTACTCTATGGAGAAGTGTTTAAAGCAATGCTTTAAGAGCTGAAATGCTTATGCTAACCAGGCATTTTATGGGACAATATGCTATTTTCTCCTGAAGGAATATGCAAAGTAAAGCTGTGTGTGAGAAACAAACATTACTGTAAAAAAAAAGAAAAAGAAATGTGTTTCTCACAAACCGTACATATGTATAATTTTTAAGCTTAGTTTTACTTTTATGAAATCTTAAGTAAGACAGAAGGGAAGGGACAAGAGTCATGCAAAGTAAATAAAACCAAAAATAAATCCCAAAAGCTTTGACTTTTTGCCATAACAAAATTTTGCTGTCAAGATTATGTAAGAAAGAAAAAGAAAAGTAAGATTAAATATTATTTCTTTTGCATAAGCTCTGAGAGCATACTGCATATGGTTTCATGAGAGCATTTTCACTCTGAGGCTTAAAACCTACATGTGTCATTTTCCTGTCTGCCCTCTCTCTAGCATCTGTAAGCAGGAGCAATGACCAGGATAAGCACATCTGTTTTGATTCTGATAGAGATGGATACCATTCATTTAATGATGGACCTGGATCTTCAAGCCAATTGCCCACTTATGTTGTTGGAGTAGTTAAGTGCAAAAGAACTTTTCTTGATACTATTTTCTTTATATTACCTACAAAACTTGTATGTGTGGAAAATATCAAGAGTTTCCTATAATAATCCACTTTGGACTTCAAAGGAAGTAAGCTTTCTCTTAGCATCTGTAAGTGCCGTGTCTTGCTTACATGGCAAAACTAAATTGGCAAGAAATATTAAAAAAGGTACAACAAGAAATATCTGGACAAATCAAAATCCCCAAATCCCAATGTCTCTTCCCTTGGGAGATGTTCTAAATACGAATGAAGACATGACAGATAAACAAATAGTTTTGCAGCTGTAATATACATGTAGCTTGGAAGAGACATAATGACCCTCAGTCAAATCTGTATTTTTACCTTATGGGAAAGTGAAAATGAAGTCAGATTTGGTTTGGAGAATGTCGAATAAAAACCATTGTAACTGATTAGCTTCACAAGAACCACCTACATACTTCCGTTTCAACCTGCCTGATTTTGCTAAATTGCAAAAATTACCTTAAATAATCTTTGTATAATTCTCTTTTTTTTTTTTCTGAAATGGGATCTTTCAGTTAAATCCCAAGCTTTAAATATTTTTAGAAGATTTTTTTGCTGTATTTCTTCAAGCAATTGACAGCTCAATTAAGCAACATGATTATAAATACTCAGGAGTGAAGCATATCACTCAGTCTGTCTATAAAACATAAGTGAACCCATGGAAAAAAACAAAAGCAGTGAGAAAATAATTCACCCTTTTTATTTTAATACATAATTTAATCGATAATGACTTGTGTGTGTGGCTTAGAAAAAGACATTTCATCGATTCCAATTTGGAGAAATAATTTTCGGCTTCTCTTATTCCATAGAAACTGACTGTTTGGGAAACAAATTCAAATTATCTAGCTAGAAAATTATAGCAAAAATTCCTCAGGTCACTATGACTATGTTTTCAGTCCACTGTTATAATCTATGCCAAGTGGTGCATAGAAAAATATATCTTTAAATGCATGAACAGTGTAATTCACCTTTACCCAAGCAGTCTTCAAAAAACAGGGACATTTGGTCTGGGCAGTAAAACAGTCTCTTTCAAGCCATTATTGATGGGGCTTGTATGTCATTTGATCAGAACACTTTTTCTGTCTGCTAAAACATTTTTCCTCCCATTGTGTCAGCTTGCTTAATAGTCAGACCTCAACAAATTTTGCCATAGACAAAACTTATGCAACAGTTCCTTTTACAAAGAGATATGAATGTGAAGGATTCTATTACCCCTCTGTGTTAGTTACCCTTCTGTTGAAAGTGATACCTTTCAGCTCACCAGGAAATGTGCATTTAGATTTCTCAGTATTGTGTAATTAGCTCATCAGTACAAGGAGCAGCCTGTGCAGCTGTGTTCAGGTGCCACTGCAGAGTGACCTGTACTTCCCTTGCCAACCAGAACAATGGGGAGAGAAAACAGATAACAGGCAGAATAGTGCAGATAATGGAGGTAAAGAATTGCAGAGGGAATTGGTTTTGGCAATGGTAATCTTTTCCCTTGATGCAGCAGCCAAAATATAGCTAAAATTTTCCACCACCTTGTCATAAGTTCCATGGAAAGTGATGTCTGAGCTCTCAGTACAGAGCATAGTGTGAGCCTTTCCAGATTTCTCTGAAACCAACAGAGGCTGTTTCATTTACACTTATATTGCAGTCATCTTAGTGAAAAAAATATTTCTAGAATAAATTTAAGCAATGTTCAAAAATACTGTAGGTAATCAATGTAAATATAGGAACTTGTTATTCAAAAGAGGAAAAAAATAGTAAATTTTTCAAAGCATTTTGTGACATGAAACCACTCCTTAAAATCAAATATATATATTTCTAAAAACACTTCCATTTTTCTACTGCTCAGCTTCAGTATCTAACACATAGGATGATGATATATCATAGTGAATTTGAGTAGGTAATGCTTATAGTAGGCATGGAACTTCTAGGCATGGCAAGTAGCCGTACTTTCCATGAAGTACCATGAAGCACTTTCCTCATACTTTAAATTTGAATCTGGCTCTAAAGAAAGACTAGCATAAATAAGTCTGAAGCCATGCTTCAGAAAAGCAAGCATAATCCTGTACTAATATATGTCACAGAATCCCAGAATCCGAGAATATATAAGGTTGGAAAGGACCACTGTGGGTCATCTGGTCCAACCTCCCTGCTCAAGCAGGGTCATCCTAGAGATGGCACAAGATTGCATCCAGATTCTTCTCAAATATCTCCAGTGAGGGAGACTCCACAACCTCTCTGGGCAATCTCCTCCCATGAATGGTGACCTGCACAATTAAGAACTTCTTCCTCATATTCAGGTGGAACTTCCTGTGCATGTCCAATTGTTAGATCAATATTGAGACTCGTAACAGATATCACTTTTTTGAACATTGATCATATGCAAAAAGTTGATTATGTAACATGTCTGGGAAAGGGTTAATCCTGTATTACCTGTCAGCTGACTAAGGACTGGTGGACAAAAAAAGTAGATAATAGACATGGAAGAAAAAGGAAACATGTCAAGAAGTAGTGTGCATCAGTGAAAATTCTTCATGAATGATGAGATCAAATAAAATTCTTATTCTCATGGGGAAAGCAAAGCAAAAAGGGATATGAGAATTAGACTTAATGATTCTTGTCTGTCCTTTCCAACTCAGCATATTCTGTGATTCTCTGATTCTGTGAAGATCAATTAAGGTAAACATGGAGTTTATGTAGTTAGTTATAAACTTTCAATTTGTGGAAATCAAGCTCAGAAAAGCATAACTAGTTGAAACTCAACATGTCAGTGCCTCTAAAAGAATGAATTAAGACCTGTAGGGTGTACTTCTGTTTAGGAAAACTATTATGTTGCTAAGTGCTACAGGGACAACCCTGATTAGCCTTGATTAGTATCAATGCATAAATGTCAAGGTGGGGTTTAGTTCATTTTTTCTGGCATCAGATTTTCCATAATTATGGGAGGGAGAAAAACTTTTTATAGAAGTAATGAGAGATAAAGAAAGCTACTATTCCACAACATATTTTTAAATGGAATTGCAAAGGACAGCTAATCTCTAAATAAAATGTTCATTTCCTTTTTTTTTTTTTAATTTTATTCACAGAATATCCTGAGTTCAAAGAGATCCATCAGGATCATTGAAGTCCAACTCCTGGCCCTGCACAGGACATCTGTAAGAATCGCACCATGTGCCTGAGAGCTTTATCCAAACTCTTCTTGAAGTCTGTCAGGCTTGGTGCTGTGACCACTTCCCTGGGGAGCCTGCTCCAGTGCCCAGCCACCCTCTGGGTGAAGAACATTTTCCCAATATCCAACCTAAAACTCATCTGACACAACTTCAAGCCATTCCCTTAGTCCTGTCCCAGGTCACCACAGAGAAAACATCAGTGACTGCCTCTCCTCTTCCCCTCACAAGCAAGTTGTAACTGCAATGAGGTCTTCCCTCAGTCTCCTCCAGGCTGAACAGACCAACTGACCTCAGCCGCTTCTCATACGGCTTCCCCTCAAGGCCCTTCATCATCTTCATGGCCCTCCTTTGGACACTCTCTAATAGTTTAATGTCTGTTTTATATTCTGGCACCCAACTGCCCCCAGCACTCAAGGTGAGGCCGCCCCAGTGCAGAGCAGAGAAGGACAATCCCCTCCCTTGCCTGGCTGGCGATGCTGTGCCTGATGCCCCCCAGGACAGGGTTGGCCCTCCTGGCTGCCAGGGCACTGCTGGCTCATGTTCAGCTTTCCATCAAATAGTATCCCTAGGTATCCTTTCTGCAGCTCTGCTTTCCAACATCTCATTCCCCAGTCTTTCCATACATCCAGGGTTGCCCCATCCCAGGTACAGAACCCAGCACTTGCTCTTGTTGAATTTCATGTTGTGGGTCATTGCCCATCTCTCTAATTTGTTGAAGTATCTCTGCAGGGTCTCTCTGCCTTTGAAGGAGTCAACAGTTCCTCACAATTTAGTGTCATAAGCAAATTTACTTCGTAATCCTACAAGGCCTTTGTCCAAGTTATTTATGAAGATGTCGAAGAGCGAGGAGTGCAAGATAGAGCCCTGTGGAACCGCACTAGTGACAGGTCATCAGTCTGATGTCACCCCATTCACTATAACCCTTTGTGCCCAACCCGTGAGTTGCTCACCCATCACACGACATGTTTATCCAGCTGTGTGCTGAAGTGAGACTGACAAGCCTGTAGTTTCAAGGGTAATCCTTGCTCTTCTTCAAAAATTTGGGCAACACTAATCAGCTTCCAGTCACCTGGGACCTTTCCAGATTCCCATTCCAAAATCACTGAGAAAGGCCTTGCACTGACATATGGCAGCTCTCTGAGTATTCTCAGGCCCCTTATATAATTTGATACAAGAAGATCAAGAAGTCTGTAAGTCTGGTGTTGGGCTGGGTGCAAATTGCTCAAGAAAAGTTCTATATGAAGGTTTAATACTTTCAGCTTATATATTGCATATTTTTAGTGGTGCCTCGGGTAATATCTATGATATAATTGTAATGTGATGAATACAACTTTGTTTAGCTGGCTTCCTGTCCACTAATTGTTTCTAATTTAATAGGTATAGATTAAGTTATTAGCAAGAAGGCATATGATACAAAAGAAATGTACCATGTCTGGTCTTACATCTGAGATATGGAAGACCAGCATAAAAAAAGAAAAAAAGGAGAGATTTTGCTAACACAGTAGGTGAAAGAAGACAATAAAATAGATGGAGATGTGCTGAATAATGGAGAGAAGAAAATTCTCATTTATTGTATGAAAAAAACATTTCTCTTCAAAACTTGTACTGAGACACTATTTTTATGTGTTCCCATGCAAAGTATGAATTCTTATTTAATTCCCTTTAGGGCTTCATTCACTTTTTTATCAAATTCAAGTGGCATCTCCAGAACAAATATTGAAGTTCATCTAGTTTTCTGAAAAGACCTTTTTATTTTCAGTCTACTCTGATTTCGTGCTGCTGAATCATATTCCACCTGAAAAGAACTGTAGCCTCTTCACTTCGTCTTCCTCAGCCAAACACTGCACATGGTTTGCTCATAAAAGACATCATATGTTTTCTGCCAAAGAATCAAAAAAAACCCCTGGAAGATGGTTGGAAGATGACTGGAAAAATATGGAACCATATGACTGAAAGACATCTCAAGACCTTGATTCATTTCCTGACTCATTCCAGGATCAGTTATCATCTCTCATAAACATTTCTCTAACCTACTGTTACAGAAATGTCTCCTGATAGTGGTTTGAAATTTCCCTGAACTTTATTAACAGTTTCTTTTTGGCATTTACCCCAAATCTGTAATTTCAGGCTTGGCCACAGATTTTTAAGGCTGAATCTATAGCTGATACTGAGAACATTACTTTTTTTTTTTTTTTTTGGTGAAGCTGTCTTGTAAATGCTGTAATACTGCTGTAATATAAAAGTATCAGGGAATATACTAGGGAGGGGTCAGTCTATCTTACTCTCCTTGGTGTGGTCTTTCCTAAGCAGTTTTTATTGGCTACTGTTAGATGCAAAATGAATGGCAAGTTAGCTGAACCTTTGAACCGAGTAAAGGCCATTTTAGCATCACCCCTCTGTAAACTCTTCCTTGTCTTTCCCCTAGATGAGACAGTTTTCAAATTTCCCGCAGTCAGTTATTTTTTTCTTGACATCTCATCATTCTCATTTCTTATTTTATTTAATATTTTGAAAGTTGGACAGTGCTTTTGAATTACTGATTTTTTGTTCTCTGACTTGCTTGCAACACATTCTATACTGACTCTTGAAAATCTGTCTGTCAAAATTTGTTAATAAAAATGATACTGGTTGAAGACAAATCTCTGTGGTCATCATCAGATAACTGACTCCTATTTCCTAATGAACTGTAAAAATAATTATTTTGGTATGCATCAAAATACTCCTTTTCAAACCAGTTTTCCATCCAGCTCAATGTTTTCTTATGAAATCATCATGTAAAGTAAAAATAGAAATTTATGTATGTGTATATTACCTTTTATATATTACATATACTTCTTGCACTTTTCATCAGAGATTGTTTTTCTGCCACAGAGGAAATGAAATTGTTTCGAACCGGTTTGTTCTTATCGTAAGCCAAAGTTATATGAGTTATTTCATTGCCCCTGGCCAGTGGGACTTAGGTTCTGCATACCTATCTGAGGAGAGGCCTTTGTTCAGATCTCTACAAAGCTTCAGTAATTACTCCAACCTAATTTTCATTAATTCTTCTTTTGGATTTTTTTAAATGTTTGAGTTCAACAGTTAGAGAAATAGCTGATACTACTCATATTTCTTTTGCTGCCTTGATGTGAGACCTCAGCAGTTTCTGACTAGAAAAAGTCAGTCTTTAATTACTATAGGTAGAGGAAATAACTTGTTTGTTTCCCCAATTTTCCTCTATACGTATGTCTCCCACCTGAAATCTGTCTTGTTTAACTTCTGTTTTCTGAACACTAAGGAGCTGTAGATATGAGCCAGACTCAGCCAAAAGATTCTTATTAAAAAAACCTAATCTGGCAAAAACATACCAAAACTCTGTGTATGCTTCAGATCGGGTTCAAGCCTTAAATTTTGGGCCAACTTCTTATAGAAATGTCTTACTATATGCCCTTTTTCTTTTCTGACACAAGAGCTCCACATAAGGCATTTAAAAAATTAATGATTTGTCAGTAAAGAAAGTACATTAGATGGCATAAAAATATCATTCCATCTTAAGGTCAGATGAAACCAGTACAGATATGTGTCAGCTCCTCATGAAATTAAATTTGAGCAAAAGTTTGGCTGAGGTTCCAAAACATCCTTTTAGCTTCCATCATTTCACATGGGTTTTATTTTCCAAATTCTTCCAGAAATCAGAAATGTGGATGCTTTAATGATAGAAAATGACTTCTAACCACATTTAACTGCTTGAAAAGCTGTTGCAGGAAATTGTATGTCAAAATTATTTCCTGGTATTTTGAAAAATTTGGTGTATAGAGGGTCAAGATGCAGCAACATCTTAACTGTGTCATTTTTAGCAACTTTGACCTTAAGATGTTCTCCTCGACTCCTAAGGGTTTGTCCTTCTGCAAGTTTCAATGTTTGCTGATGACAAAAATAATTCAATGTTCTGTGCCACTTGCATTTACTTGTAAATGTTACCTCTCACTGGGTAAAAGGCTTTTCCAGTGGTTCTGATAATTTAGATGCATTGGTTTTCAGGTTATAACTCAAGAAATCTTTTTGTTTGTTGGTTATTTGGGGGAAGAAAAAAAGAAGAAAAATAAATCCATTTTCAAGATCTCAGGTTGGAGTTTAAAATCCATTACTCAGAGAAGCTGAAGACCTTGAAAATGATTTCTCTAAAATACTCTATTGCTTCAACTATTTCAAAATTACTTGCTCTTGTAAAATTCATGGTCAAGACTCATGGATTAAAATGTTTGAAGCTATCCAGTAACTAACTTTGAAATGGTTCTAAGGGTTAACTTATGAAGTTTTCTGGGTTTTCCATCACAATTTGCAGCCGCCTAATTATCGATTTAATTATAGCTGACAATGCATCTTTAAAAAACTGCAGCAGTGGAGAAATCTATGGCTAGAAGTGGGCATTGACTTGTTTTAATTATCCTGCTCTGTGAACTAAACAGTTGTCTAACATAATTTTTTTTATTATTTACTAGAAAAATACAAAACACAGTGAATCAACTCTAACGGTCACAGATGTGTTTCCAGTTTGCAAGTTCAGAGTGTTTTGCTGTTGGGTTTTTGGCAGGGGGTTTTTTGGTAGCATATGTGGTATGTCAGATTTCAGTTTGAAGTACTCTGTACTACCTTCAGTTGCCTTTTTGTTTTCCAAAAGCAAAGTATAAACTCAGAATTTTCATCATCATTCATTCATTTTATTTTTTTCTTTGTAGCTTATTTCGTTTTTGTTGTGCTCAGTAATACTGAAGTTTTGACTCAAAGTTCAGTCTCCATATTCAATATAAATGGATTATAGTTTAAGCAATAAATTGATTTTAGATGTCTTTTTCCTAATCAGTTTTTACTCTATTTTACAGTTACTGCTGTCTTCCTAAAGATTAATTGCACACTATTAGGACATTTATAATTCCTTATGCTATTTACATTTAAACAGAAGATAAGGGGTAGTTCATCACTCAGTTCCATTTACTACTTTGATCATTCTTTACCTTTGGACTAGGATTGAGTTAGGAGTATTTTATTCAGGTATCTCACTTATTCAAGTATAAATGAACAAGTTCCAGAGTTCATAATTTGCATTAAGCATATGTCTTTCTTTATTTCTTTTAATCTTAAAAAAAATTTGATCAAAATATTAAAGCTGAAAAATTATACAGTTTATACAAAGTGAACATTTATTTATACCATCATAAAGGAAAGATCTATGTTCAGTGTCTTGTGTATTCTCCATGTTGTTTACTCCTTTTTCTATGAGTCATGGACAATATGCCCATTGGTATAACTAGTGTTATATATTTATCCATTTTTCAGCACAGTGGTATCTTCATCTTTTTATGCAGGAGTTTTGGAATTTGTCCATGTTTAGTGAATATTCGTTTAATTTTTTTTCCTTTTTTTTTCTTCTTTCCTTCACTTCAGCCCACTAATTACTGAGGTGATCTTTCTCAAGGAAATAAGTGAAAAAAGTTCCTCACAATTCTCTCTGTATTCTCTGTTGGTTCTGTCTGAACTTCTTATGCATCACCAGTGGAATTACACAAGACTGAGTTACTCAATTATAGCCAGTTGCAGCTGTATAAATACAAACAGTGAAAAATTATATCTGCAGACCAGTTATCATCGATTACAATAGGACTAATAGGTTTGATAATCAATAATTCAGACTGGTAGTAATAGCTACCTGATGAACCTTATTCACTCCTTCCATTTCCAGTTCTGTTTCAGTTTATGAAATGTCGTGTTTTGAAATGGATTTTTATCCAGAGACACCTGTATTTGTGTCTCCAAGAAGCTCGATGGGGTAGCTTTCATCAGAGGAAATCCACTTTGCCGAGCATGGGTTTGTTACTTTCATTGTAACTGATGAGCAGAAGATGCCTACCCCTGTTTAAGCTGTTTTACCAAGCTTTTAAGCACTCTTGTGTATACATACTTGCTTTAATGCAGTTATGGTTTCAGCTAGTGATTTCAGCTTTTGTATAAATATTATGGTACAGTAACATTGCCAAGTAATAAGAGTTTCTTCCTGAACATTTTGCTCAAATAAGCTTTTTACAGCCGTGTTAATAGCACTAATACACCTGCTGATATTTACTTTGCTTTTATGAAGCCTGGAAATTATTGTTTTCTTAGCATTTTACTCAGAACAGTAATAAGCACTGAATGCTGCAGTATAAACAAGGAGGGTTGGTGCTGTTTATTATCTCATCTTACTTTTAAAAGGCTTTTTTGCTATGCTTATAATACTAAAGTGATATTTTGCAATGATATGAATTGCAAGGGTTGCAATGTACTATTTAGTCATCAAATATATTTCGTGGTGAGCATGTATGCACACCAGTGCTGTATAAAATAATGAGTGGATGGACCATAAGCAAGAAAAAAAACCCTTAGCTGGTTTGAAGAGTTCCTTATTCACTGGCTGGAGGTAATGCAAAAGAATTTTGCCTACTAATGCCAAGCAAGAAATGCCATTTCCGAGCAGCAACACACAATCAAGGTTCTCTTTGCTATCTAAAGTATCACTGACTACAGAGAGAGTCTAGAAGATAAGAGATTATCTGCCTTTTACATGGCTGAAGCCACAGGATGTGAATGCCATGTTGAGTTTCCTTTGCTTTTAATTTAGTATAAGCAGTATCTGTTTTACCTCAATCATTGTTATATATAGATAGTACAAAAATCAAAAGTCTTCTTCTTACAATGTGGAATTATAAAGGACCTAACTCAAAATGGCTTTGGCTTACAATTACAAAAAAATAATTAATGCCATTTCTTAAGGACTATAAGACAGAAATTAAAACCAGCTGCTAAACAAATATGTAATTATATAATATTAAAAATAAAAAAAAAAAAGTAAGAAAGAATAATAGATGATTGAATGAATGAAGCTGTGAGGACAAAATGTAAAAAACCCAAAACTATTAAGTGGCTTTTTTTGCATCAATTTCCCTTCATTTTGCCTTACTCTTTTCCTATCCGAGGTACAATTTAGGTCAGTTCTTCTAACTGCCAATAAAAACCTTCACTTTTTGTAACTGCCAGGATACAGAAACCCTAGCCAAAGCTTTTTTAATAAACCATGTAGCTACAAAGGACTAATACACCTAATGACTCTACTAGGATATTCTTGTACAACGGATTTAACTGTTTTTATAGTGCAGAAGATTTTTGGTGGAAGAGAGAATACGTGCCCTTATTTCCTTAGTACAATTCTGTGATGAAGTGTCATAGTATTTTATTTAAATTTTTGTTCGCTTTTCATTTGAATAACATGCCTATATTAATAATATGTAGTGCCAATTGACATCTTCTGGAGCCATCTCTGCACACAGATAAATTTTACTTCCTGATTGGAGTTGTTAGTTTTTAGGCAATGACTGGTTTGGTTTTGAGAGGCATAATAAGTAGAAAATGGATAGTATGAACACCTATGAGAACAGAAAGGTCACCCACTCCCTGAGTACCATTCTCTTAGAGAACATTCCAAGAATAAGAGAGAAAGTATGAGATAGGTAAGCAACATGAAAACGTTTGCAACAAACTTCTTTCATGTTGTAATATTTTCCATCAACACAAGTCAGCTTCCCCTTATTCTCAGTTTGAGTTTACATCTCACATTTAGATCGCAGGTTTAAGTCTTCATTCAGATTGTAAACCCACAACCTTTTAAAGAGCAAATATACAACATGTGAAGGAGAAAATTACAGTAAATTGACTCATCCACTTTACCTTCATGTCATTATATATCCCAGTAGATTCTTTAGCGTAATAATAAAGCAAATGCTGGAATATTTATATTGCTAACTATTCTAACAAAAGCAAGTTGCTTAGAAGAGATTCTGCTGGCTGTAATTCCACTTAATGCAGATATATAGTCATGTACATAGATGAAATGGATTAGAATTTCTGCAGACAGTATGTAAATACTTTGGGGGTGGGTTTTTTTGCAGGCATAATTAAACTTTGGGATACTAAATTCCAGATGTATTTGGTGGAGTGTTTATAACATGTCTGATGAGAAATATCTGAATAGCAGATGATTTGAGAGAAGGGATTCTTCTCAGCCTTTTGTAGCATGCAAATTAATAATTTGCTTTATCTAGAAGACTAAGCTCATTTTACAAAGACAGTAATTCTAGGGCGTGTTCTAATCTGATCTGCCACAATTAGCAATTATTTACATTTGCAGCTTTTAGGATCTAACTATATATTTGCTTCTTCCAGAAGCAAGGAGAACCATTTCTCTAACATATAAATTGTGCTTGGGTGACTACTTGACTTCTGGAAGAGTCAGAATGAAGGGCATGAGGCATATGTTGAAGAAAAATAGTCCTATGAAACCTTACTAGATAAGAAACAGAGATTAGTAAATATTGGGTTTTTTGCTTTTCTGGATTGTACCCTCTTTTCAGAATCACATAGTAAAGAAAGAATTTCTGGTTTTGAATGTCTCAATTTTGAGAGTTTCTTATGCAAAATAAACACCTTTTCCTCCAACTCTCACAAAGCTGAATATTAAAATAGATTATTTTATTATATTTAAAATATTCATGATTGGAATTACCTTAAGATACAGAGCTATCATTTTAAAGTGGCATAATAGAAGCATAATACACATTTTTATTCTTGTGAAAAGGAAGTGGTCAAATAAATATACATGATTTTACATAACGACTGATTGGTATTTGAATCATAATAGTACTTAAGAATTCAGTTCAGACAGGTATATATATGTGTGTCTATATATATATAGTACAAATACAAAACACAGTCATTGCCTGAAAAAAGTTTAGAATTGGGTATAAGGCAAGACCAGAGGCAGCAGATGAATGCAGACTTGCAGGGAAGTACAATGAAGAGGTGATATAACATTGGTCATCACAATAGGCAATGATCTCAGCAGCCTGACTGAAAAGCTTCACATCGAAGAGATCAAACAAAAGTTGTATGTGATTATTCAGCACCAGGTGAATCTTTGTCCTAGAAATTTCAATAGCCTATGGCTTGAGGACTGTTATAGAGATCTTTGAAAAAAAAAAAAAAAAAAAAAAAAAAAAGGGGAGACAAAAAATAAATACACTTTTAAAAGAAAATGTTCTTTTATCTACATTCAGATCCTTTTCATTTCTCAGCCCTTCATTTTCCCTTCCCAGTGGATAGATGGAAAAAAAGTATATCTGAATGATCCTAAGGTAACTAACATTGTGACAAAAAGATTCAAAGAGTTAACAAGTTTTAAAATATTATACCATTAACTGTAAAAAAAACAAATGTAACTGGATGTAAATGAGTGTAGTTTAAAGAATGTTATCCGAAGTGAATTGCCCATATGATGCAATTAATTTAATCAACATGCTGTTGATCTGGGACAGTTTAGGAACCTGTGTGCTGAGAAAAATGCACTGTCTATTCACAGTTTGTTCTAGGGACAGGAACCCAGATATTCAAAGGTGCCTGAATATTGATCTCATCTCAGTCTTTTCTCTACTTAAATGCAATGGATACATTTCCTAGATCAGAAAGGTCTTAAGTACAGAAATCTGGCTTGTGTGTTTTTTGATCACTGATGAGCACTTAATGTGATTCTAAGGTTTATTCTCTAAAGAAAGATGATTCTGCAGTTAGCTACCAGAAACAAAGAACCCTGCTACTTTATAGTGATAGATTTTGTATGTTTTATTTTAGGTACAGAGGGCATTCAAGGCAGGTTACAATACAAGATTTAGGTACTAGAATAAAGCTTAGGCTGTGGAGGGGAAATTGTAATTGCAAAGTCCTGACTCACCTTCTGAGCTGGAGACACCTAATCTCTATAAACCCTGTAACATTTGATGTTAAATCTTTTCAGTACCTATTAAGTCACTGCACGTGCCCAGAACTGTCTTATGCTTGGCAGGCTTAAGCAGCTCAGCACTTAGATCATGTCTGAGCTCAGGTTAGATTGAGAAACTTGGAGGAGTGAAGTCTGAATCAGCCCAAAAGCTCAATCCATTAAACATTTCCAGAGGCCACAGAACATGGCAGGACCATGCTCTTCACACTCCACAAATCTAAAGTAGGTCAGTTTTAGACCACAGAGAGAGAAGTCTTTCCCTAGTTTCTCACGCAGCATGGCACACTACTTAGTGTGCCCACTGAGCAGGTTGGACTCCCATATTCAGTCCCATCCTTTTCCTAAAAGCTCTCATATGCATTCCGCCTTCAGTCGTCACGTCCTAGTCAGACAGTAGTCTCCTGAAGTGTAAGAAATCTGCATGTCTCTTTTGAACAACACTCCAGGCAGATAAGAATGCAGGATGTACTGGACCAGAGAGGAAGTGCAGGGTAAATTTGCCTTTATAGTCTCATGGGTAGACTGCCTTGGAAGATCTTGTATCAGACCCATGCTTCCAGGAATATTTCTATATTAAATATGAAGTAGGTGTTTTACATCAAATCTTATTTTTTCTTTTTCTTTTTTTAATGTTATATAGGACTAATACTTCAAAATCACATGATAGAGTCCTTCCTTTTATGCCTCCGCTGCAGTCAGTAATGTAATATCAGAAAATAATTTTGCAGTTGCTCATAACCCATGAAACATGAGAGAATTTAGCTAACCTAAAAATTTCCTAGCACCCAGAAAATTATCTGGTGTCAAAGGACGTCCATTTATTACATGTTCAATTTGGTCAACTGAGAATCTGGCCCTTCAGATAGACAGCTCTGATTACAATCCAATTAAATTAAATAATCAGCAAAGAAGTTCTTCGTTTTTTCAGACTCTCTACATAAATATCTACACATGAAAATGTACCCTGACTTGACTGCCGACAAAAACGTAAAAATAAGCAGGTAAAAATATATAAATTTATACTCTTACTTCTCTTAGGTATAGGCAAACTGATCTATAATTCACTGAAGCTTAGTTACAGCATACACTAATTAAGTGCTTAACTCTAAAGCCTTTAATAAAGAAAATTATTTCTTTAAATATATTTAATTAGGTAAAGTGTCTGTTCTGGTTTAGCTGCATTTGGCACCAAAATGAAAAATATAGAGAAAAATAGCTTTCTTTTCATGTATCCTTGAGCTAGGCCCATTGTCCTCCTGACTTTCCAATACAAGTGGAAACCATGTTATAACTAGACCAAGTTGCACTTACAAGTTAAGGGCCTTGAAACTATAGGCAAAAAATGTATGTATCTCACAATAGCCACAGAACTTTGACTACCACTTAATATCCTCAGTCCTGACAACAGTTCCGAAGCTGAAGAAAGAAATTTCTTAGGACTCATATTGGTCCTTTATTTTACTCTTCTCTCAAGGAAAGAAAAGGTATTGACTCCTTCCAAAGGGTAAGTACTATCATCTGCCCGTCTGAAAATTTTCTGTTGCTTCCAGTCATAACAAGAAGTCTGAGTTATCCTAGAAATGGGAATGACCTATTAAATCAATTAAAATGTATTTCTGACAAAACAGGTTTAGTCCCCACTGCGTACTAGCACTGCATTGTCTCTTATATTTTGTTGTTCTTGTTGTTAAGTTCTATAGAGATCATTGCAAACCCAGATTAATGTGTGAGAGATTTCATATTGGTCAAAACTGACTTTTTTTTGGAAAGTCACTTGTATAACGGACAGCTTTAGATTATAATCTTTTAAGGAAAAATCTTTTATTACTGTACTCTCAGTAGAGGTACAGCACATGATTGTGTTCTGATGCACAACTGATATTCACAAAACATTAAACCTAAAATTTTGAGGTAGACTACTGAAGTTACAGGCAAAGATTCTTTTTAATGAAGTCAGTGCCTTCTCTTTAGTACATTATTACTCAAATTTTAGTTATAAATTAATCTGAACAAAATATACAGCGTGACAGCTGTCTGTCTGATCATCAAGTCCAAAAAAGGAAACAAGGAAAGTTCACAGTATTTTGAAAGTTATGTTCTATGGCTCTGTTACTTAGGAGATAACACCAGTAGGTGCAGCCTTATGACAAGTATCCCATTTTTTTTCCCATGCCATATGTCCACAGTGGAAGTAGCTGAGAAAAAAACAGTCTTGTTGTTTGATTGACATGCATTTTAAACTACTTGTCAAAACTGCACAATTATTTAAGTAGCATGAATGTGCCAATCTGCAGATTTAAAGGAAATTTTGAGCCTAACAAGTAGTAGTGTTTGTCTACTTCATAATAAGAGATTTTATAGAAGAATCAAAAAATAAAATGAGGGTAAGAGGAAAGCTTGCTAAACTGCCCACACTTTGCCTTTACATTACTGTAGATGATACTGGGAAGGACACTAAAAGAATAAGTTGCCCTACATTTTCTATTTTAAGACTCTATTTTTGTTTTTTTAAATATTTTCTAAATTTATCTGGACTTGTATGCTTGCAAGAATTTTCAGCAGCAGCAGTTATTTGCTTTTAAGATATAAAATTTAAAAAAAGAGAGAGGGAAGAAATAAGAATGTTAGTATGATGTTAAAAAAAAGTTAAGTATTTGAGAAATGTTTCATAGTTTATCATTCTGATTTTTGGTGGTCATCCTGAAAGCCAGCACACACCCCTGTGTTAGGAGTGAGATGTGGCCAGATCTTTACGTGACTATGAAGGTTCTCTGAACAATCCCTGATATATGTTCACCAGACATATCTTAGTCACTGACAAAAAGTTACTGTCCTATCATGTAAAAAGGAGACAGCTTTAGAGTGGGAAACCTTCCTCATTGAGGTAAGCTGAATTTTTCAGACATTCATATCTACTCTAGAAGGGAAATAAACATAAAATATTAAATGCTATATTTAATCTTTATGGGGAAATTTAAATTTTTTAATAACAAAAATCTGTTCAGTATTAGCCTGTTATCAATGCAGTCTTTGCTATAACATCAGTGAGCAAGTGAATAAGATTAAAGTGAACAAACGACTTTAATGTATTCTGTTCTTAAGCACTGAGAATTTGACCTTAAACCATTAGTATTCTCTATTTTTACACATAACTTGAAAGCTTTTAGTTTTCTTTCTCTGTAGCCTTGAAGTAATGATATCACTTAATGATATCCCTTAAGATTCAAGGTTAGGATATCTTGTTACAAACAAATATTCACTGAGGTGCTAAAATGCAGCATTTCAACAGCTACCCCACTGCATTTACTTAGATAATCTTATCACACTCACAAAAGGGAAAAATTATAAATTATAAGTTCATACAAAATTGCATCAATGTCCTGGTTAAAATTGCTTTATAAATCATGTTCTGAAACAACAACACTCATATTCCATTTTCCTAGAAAAGCTGGCAGTCCATGGCTTGGAGAGGTGCACTCTTCACCGTGTTATAGCATAGGCAGGCCCTCATCAGAGACTGATGGTGAATGGTGACACATCCAGTTGGTGGCCAGTCACTAGTGGTGTTTCCCAGGGCTCAGTAATGGGCCCAGTCCTGTTTAATATCTTTACTGATGATCTAGATGAGGGGATCAATTGCACCCTCAGTAAGTTTGCAGATGACACTAAACTGGCTGGAAGTGTTGACCTGCTGGAGGGCAGGAAGGTTCTCCAGAGGGACCTGGACTGGCTGGATCAATGGGTCAAGGCCAACAGTATGAGGTTCAAAAAGGCCAAAAGTTGAGTCCTACGTATTGGTCACAACAACCCCCTGCAGCCCTACAGGCTGGGGGAAGAGTGGCTGGAAAGTGGCTTAGCAGAAAAGGACCTGGAGGTGCTGGTTAACAGCCAAATGATCCAGCATGTGTCCAGGTGGCCAAGAAGGCCAATGGCATCCTGACCCATATAAGAAATAGTTTGGTCAGCTGGACCAGGGAAGTCGTTGTCCCCCTGTACTCAGCACAAGGGATGCCACAATTTGAGTCCTGTGTCCACTTCTGGGGCCCTCATTACAGAAAGACTTTGAGGTGCTGGAGCATGTCTAGAGAAGGGCAACGGAGCTGGTGAAAGCTGTGGACAGTAAGTCCCATGAGGAGCAGCTGAGGGAGCTGAGCTTGTTTATCCTGGAGAAAAGGAGATGCAGGGTGACGTCATCACTCTCTACAAGTACCCAAAAAGGGGTTGTAGCAAGGTGGGGGTCAGTCTCTTCTCCCAGGCAACAAGCAACAAGACAAGAGGAAACAGTGTAAAACTGCACAAGGGGAGGTTCATGTTGGACATCAGGGGGAATTCTTCTTGGAAAGAACTATTAAATATTGGAGTGGAGTGCCCAGGGAGGTGGTGGAATCCCCATCCCTGGAGGCGTTCAAGAAACGACTGGATGTGACACTTTATGCTATGGTCCAGTTGTTACGGTGATGTTTGGTCAAAATAGGGCATCAATGGTCTTGGAGGCCTTTTCCATCCTAAATGATTGTTTGATTCTGTGGTTGTGTGACATCTGTACAGTGTTGAAGAACTGAAATGTGTGTAGATAGCCTTCGCATCAGTGGGTACTCAGATGGACACTGCTTTATAGCTTTCAGAATCTAGGGATGTAATTTCACAGATGTTTGAGTTTGAGATTAAATTGCTTATTTTGGAAAGGTACCATATTAACTTCAAGTGCCTAAATTTTGGTTGGTTCGAGTTATATAATTGTCACATCTTAATTAAAACTTGATTAAGGAGCTAAATAACATAAATTAAATTTAGATTTTTGCATTATGTTGGTTCTCTACTGTAGAGTGATTTAAGCGTCAGTAATCTCTCTTGCTTGAAACAAACCTTCTCTGTTCTGGTTACTTTTGACTATCAATTTCTGTTTATCATTATTTCAGAGTTATCAGATCGGAACAATTTTCTACATCATCATTTGCATCAAATATCTCCTACACATTTAGCAATTTAAGTTGCTAGTTTGGGGATTTTTATATACTTACAAAGATAAGGAATCCAATATTGATTTATTCTAAATCTAATTTAGTAGTTGACAATCTAGGTATCAATGTATACCAGACTTGAAGGTTTTGAAGTAGCTCATGTGGAAATCTTAAGTCTATGACTAGTTCACTCACACTTTCTTTTTACCTCTCATCATAGTTAATTGTAAGGAAAATAGAATCATTTTCTATCCTAATTATGCTTCTAAATGAATTTCAAAGACCTGACAGATAGGAAAATGGTACGTTGCTATACCATTCCCAAATCTGAAGAAAAAGCCACCTTGCAAAGTTAAATCATTTCTTACCTACTGGTGGAACTGAGTAAGGTTTAAGAGTTAGTTCCAAACTTCTGAAAAACCTTTTGTATCTTTTATGTTGCAGCTCAAGTGTTCTTCCATCAGATTCTGCTTTGCAAAAGTACCTTTTATGGAACAAGACACTTTCTCAGAGGTAAGCTATGAGCAGGTGTTTAATACTTCACCAGAAAAGACCCCGGGAGAAGGTACTCAGCAAGGAGGCAGAGGCTTAACCTTTCCTTCCTGTCATTCCAGTGTAAGGGCTGTTCAAGTTTCTTTAGAAATTTAATTTCAGAAAGAAGCCGAATCAGGGTCTAATGACTCCATGCTTGTCAATCCCCCTGTTCCCTTGGTGGGTCAGTAGAGCCACAGAGAATATATAAGGAAGAAGCATTCTAGTTTCTTCTCTTCAATAGGATGCCCTTCCATGGTTAGATCTGAAGTATCTGAAATGTTTTTGAAGCTGATAAGGACTTAGACTTGGTTGTATACTAACAGATCACTGGAATTAAGCTCTCATATTCACTCTATTTTCTGATCTGGTCAAGTTCTTTATCTGGACATTGACTAAGGTTCAACTTATGTTAATTTATGGATTTCTGTAATGTTAAGACATGAGTGATTCTAGAGATCTGTATCAAGCTGCTGGAGGATTGACTGTCCAATAGTAAAATATCTGAAAGCATGCAGTAGTCACTGCTAGTAATTGGCTATGGTGCCACGAGAGAATAGGGATGCTCTAGAGGTTTTCTTGCCTTATAGGGTTTTTTTTTTCTATTAAAATTAAATATAATGTATTTTTTTTTCACTAAAAGCAGATATGAATAAAAAAATGTATCTGAAAAATTCAATTTATCTCAATGAGGAAGTCTCCCCACTGAAAAGCCATTTTATTTTTAAGTGATAGGATACTAACTTTTTTGTCAGTGACTAGGGTATTCAAATTCAAAATGGTCTGATTTTCAAGTCTTCATCCAATGAGTTAAGCCTTTCAAAATTTGGTATGCCATATAGATATTTGGCATGTCTGTTAATGTCTACTCACCATACTTATTTACTTATTCATTTATAGAATTTAGAATTGGGTAACTACAATCAGATAAACAATCTTAATTGAGATCTCTTCTATATAAAGACCAGAAATTAATTTTCCTTTGTTTTTTCACATGATAAATAACAGATTGTGAGAGGGAATAAGTAACTTAAGTCTCCCTTGATAGCAAATATAATTCAAAAAGTTAAGTAATCAAAGCTATCTCTTTTCAAAAACAGAGGTAAGGATTACATTTAAAGAGAGGCAAAAAGGTCAATTGCTTTTATTGACTATTTTAAGTATACCCTTTCAGGTGTTTACTTGATAGGAGGAATGGCTCAGCAGAACAGTTAAAAGCAATTTCTAGAAGACGTAGATAAAGAGCGAGCTTGTAAAGACCAAAGTCCAGAACAATTTGAATTTAACCATCTTTGGCTACTGACAGAAATGCTACAGTGACCTAACATATAAACCTAGATCACCCAAGGGGCACAGCAAGCAAGGAAAACATTTTTAAAACAAAAAGGGTAAAAAAGATAGAATGCTGCATTTTTATGAATAATTTGTTACATATATATAATGCTGTCATATAAAATAAGCCAGAATGCACTGCAGCACTCAGATATGCAGATACTTCAGACATCAGGTATTTCAGCAGCTGTACTAAGTCACTCACTAGCACTGTGTGTCAAAATGTCAATAGCCTCAGCTGCAATTCTGCTTTTCTGCTGGGATGTGTCCTTCCTATCATTTGAAGTTCATAGAAAACAATTTTGGGGTTTAGTGGCATCAGGAATATCTAGATATACCCTTAAAAATAATTATGGCAAAGCCTCTGACAGGAGGCAAAATTCCTGACAGGCTTTCCTTTCTAGAAGTAAATTCTCAATTCCTCCCTTTTCATGTACATCAAAGCTATTCTTTATACAGTCTCTGAAAAATTGCTTACATTGATATCCAGGTGTGCTTTCCATAAAAATAATTCTGAATTGACAGGATAAGGTAAACTGGATGGATGAAGTATATTGTGCTATTATCTGAAAATTCTTGTCCTATTATCAAAGCCACTATATGAAAGTCCAGCAAAATATAAGACATATTATGGAGCAGGGATCATCTCTAGGTATCAGTTTTAAAAAGTCTTTCTCTATTATCTGCTAAACAAACACATTAGTAACAACATATCCGGAGAAAGGGTGCAATTGATGCAATTAATGCTTTTGCTTAGCCATCTCAGACTCATTTTCCATAAAATTCCTTCCACTTCCAAAGAAATATAGGTACTTTATTAATAAAAAATTCACTGCTGTTTTTCCCTTGGAAATTTCTGAAGTCAAATTAAAAGTCAAATGTGACTGGAGCCTGAACAAAGCTAAAATTTATCTGGAAAACAAAAGGTTTGTAACCTCAACATAGATCCGTCTAGCAGTGGGAAAACTGTTTCCACAGACAGAAACTGAACTAATTCAGGGTCTACCACTCCTCTATTGAAATTTCAGGTTCCTGATACCTTTGAAAAGTCAGCTATATATGCAATGCTTCTCATCAACTGTAATAGACTTGCACATGGTATCCTTCAGACAAATTTCCTTAATTGTTTGTTACAGTAATTAAATAGCAACCTGAAAATTAAATTACATCTTCAGCTGTAGGAATATTTCAGTTAAAATGATTAGCCTTTTCCTGTTCATGAATGACTTGAACACCACCAATTTCTGCATGTGTGTCTAATTCTGGAGCACTTACCACACCATTATGCAGACAAATTCCATCTTAGGGATGGACGAGTCAGTCACGCTTGTCACGTATGTTGTGCTAGCTTCCTAATAATTATGGTCTGGGAGAGAAGATGGGTCAGTGGGAACAAAAACAGAATAAATTATTTTTCTGGTGAGAATTCCCTGGATAAATATTTGTAGCAAAAATTTCCATTTGTTAAGATTTTCACAGATAAAAAAATTTACAATATGGTACATATTTAATTTGAAAAGTCTGAGTATCATTTATGTGTACGGAAAGAAAACATTAAATGCAAAGACAAGACCAAAAGCACTGATGTGCAATGCAATGTGCAGCATACATGGTTATTCATCTCTTGTTCCCTGCAGATGCTAACAGCTGAGGCAGTGTTCACTCAGCTGGGAAGGAAAGAGTTTTCAAATCCTTCTGGGAATAGGAAATTCCATCCAAAGAGAATCTGTTCTGTATAGAATAGTGACGTGCATGTAAACTAAAACCTTTAGGATGAAACCACCAAATAGCAACTGTGGTTCTATCCCTTGATATTTAACTATTCTAGAGACTATGAGTTAATTTATGTAGGTTAATACACTTGAGAATAAATGGGACCAATTTCATGTTTTGCTTGGATTTCTTGTTTGACTTCAAACAGTTTATGTAGCATCTCCTACTCATCCAAAAGTTCCATGATTTCCAAAACCGTAGTTGAGTAAACACATGTCACTCAACCTCTAAAAAGTCCTTAAGCAGCAACTTTTGTTCCACATGAAGGACTGGTTTTACCTTCAGATAGAAAAGCTGATGCTTAAATTAATCACCAAGGCTCTTGGAAACAACTTTTGGTGCTGCCTAAGAATACCTGAACTCTCATTTATCAGGAGAATATCAGTAAGGAGAGGATTTCAAACAGTTCAATCTATCAATTCTTTACAGGCTATTTTTTAGAACAGGTTCTGAAATGCAGTCCTTTCTTCATCAAAATATTCCGCCTACCACCACCTATATGTTTCTCTCCTTCTTTTCCATTGTCCTTTTGTACATAAAACAAGGAAAGTAATATATAATGGAACTACTTTATAAATCATAGTTGAATATACAATCCTTATACATCTGGCAGCGGATAGTTAAGGCACTATCCAGAATGGCAGAGATGTGGGACTGAGTTCTTTAATCAAGACATCTCTGGCCTCCTCACTTCTTCAGACTTCTTTAAACACTGCTTCTCCAAATAGACTCCAGAAGCGCTTCAACTGATTATAGTTTTGAATCCTGTAGGTACCCAGTTCCATAGGCATTTATAGTACTCTAGGGAAAGCTGCCTGTTCATACTACCATAACTACATCCTTGGTGTGAATGTAACTCCAAGTCTTACTAGCTTTATTTTCCACCTAAGCTGTGTCTTTTCCTTTGAAGAGATGTCTTCTTCTCTCTGTCTGGAGTTCTCTCCCCACTGACTATAAAGGGAGTAAAAGTGGCAAAACTTTTAAACAAGCTGTATAAGTTAGATTCCAGGATTTTAGTGGGATGAAACGTGACCATTGTGGTTTGTTTATCAGTTTATACAAGCAGTTTGTAACAGGTGGGTGTGAGTTTTAAGTAGGCCTGGAACAGGGCTTACTTAATGAATGTGAGATAAAACTATCCAGTTATCTATTTTGTGACTATAATCCATGCCAAGCACAGATTCAGCTTTGACTTTGAAAAGGTTTTATACGGAGAAAAAACAGTTAGTCGGAAATTTTAATGAAAACAACCATCTTTATTGCTGGCAGACAAATAGCTCTGCTTTGCCAGGACATCATTACAAACCAAATAAGCCCAATATTGCTCACCTGGCCTCTGAATAAGAAAAAACTTCTGTTGACCCAGGTCTTTCAAAATTTTGTAGGAAAAGACAAAGGACAGCCTACAGTCATTCACATTTTGCAACACTATAAGGAAAAAAGTCTAGGTGGGCCTGTTTTGCCCCAGGATGTGCTGATCCATTATGATTTCTGTAAAAAAAGGTACTTATACCATCTAAAGTCTTATTTTAAAGGCTTTTCATTAAAGTTAACACCGGAAGAAGATAATAGCATGGATAATCTTATCTCCCCTTAGCACCTGGCGCTCCCAAGTAATGTAGCATCAAATAGGACTCTAACCCAGGAGCAGCAAGACATGCAGATCCTCTTCATACCAGATATTCTCTCATTTTCATCTTTCAAACTATTTTCTTATGAGGAAACACCTCTATACAGTCAAATATAAAAGATATCCCCACGAGAACTTCTTGATGCACTGTTAGATAAAGGCAAGGTTGAGCAGGAAGTATAATCACCAGCACTGAGCAGAAGCTGCCTGAGGGTTCCCCTTTTTTGGTGAGCTGGTTGAGTTTGTCCCATGGCACAGTGCTGCACACTATGGCACTGCTACTCTGGCTCAAGTTGTCTGTGCTGTGGATCACTCACTCTTCCAGGCACAGGGTTCTGCCAATCAAGACCACTACAGCCTGTGTTCTGAGGATCAAAAACAAGGCAAATAAGACGATCTCAGAAAGGTATTAAAACAGGGATTTGGAAATGAAGGCTTGCTTGTGTGTTGCAACACTGCTGTTCATTCAGTTACAGGACTTACTGGCAAGTAAGTACTTGATGAGTCCTTAGAAAAATATGAACCAGCTGCTAAAAATAGCATATAACTGAACTCTGAAGAGTACTTGTTTTCTCAGTGACAATACTTTTCCAGTGATAATGTTGAAATACATTTGTTGACAGTAGATTTAACATTCTGAATAAGTACAGAGCCATGTCTAGTTTTTCTCATTTGCGCGTATTTGTCATCTTCTGTAGAGTTTGTTGATGCATAGTTCCCAAGCAAACAGTTAGTCTGTAAAAGCATAATTTTCTGTGGAATTTTAACAGTTCTATTTCTATAAAGGAAAAAGAACTCATTGAAAACATACATTGTACTGGTCTTTTAGGTGGAATGAAGTTTATCTTGGTTATAATCTTTGCTGTGAGTTCACTTCACTGAAAGGGATGCCTATTTTTCACTCTGGTTTCATCTCCTAGTTATCACCCTAATGTAGGTTTGTCTTTTCTGACTGCATCCTTGGCTACATGTCTCCATGGAAATTTCAATACTTCTCTATTTTAATATTTCTTCTTCCCCAGGTCTTTTTTGCAATTTTGTGAATTAGCTCACATTTTCACTTTTCTGCATTTTCATGTTATAATATATTTAATTATCTGGATTGAAAAACATGTAGGCATACAAAAATATCTTTGAACAATAAAAAAAGCCCAAATACAACAAAGATAAAATGCAAGTCATAAGTCATAAGATCTTACAGATTAAACTTAGGAAGTAAATCCATGTGCCACCAACCATCAGCAAACATAAAGGTGCATGGAAAGAAACGTGCATATCTGTAAATTTTCTTTAGTTAATGCTAAATTGTTCTCTTTTATCTAAACATTCTCTGCATATTGTGAGCAAAGATTTTATGATTATGTAATGTTCACATAATGAGGTAAAACTGTTCAATAACTAGAAGGCAATTGTGGTATAAACAAGAATAGATTTTTCTACTTCTTTAGAAATGTATGTGAGTGAAATAACAATTGTTGAGGGATAAATAGTATACCAGGAACAGTACACTGATATTTGAAACAAAAACTGCTTTGACAAAAGTATTATTGTAGATTTGTTAAAAAATTGGATGCTTTTGAATCAAATTGTTTCTCTAGGTTTATCTGGGGGAATTAACATGTTCAAATGCAATAGTTTCTTAACAGGACGTATCAGTTCTAAGCAGCATCACATTTTCATTCAACGCTTGTCTGCAAGGTATTTTGCAATTTATGTTTTTCTCATTAATAACATTGCAGAATCAGTGGAAATAAGAAAACTTTTGTCTCTTAAAATATCTGAAAGCAATGCAGGTGTTACAAATATTTTGCCTATATTTAAGCTTTAAATAATGAGTAGTAATGAAAATTAAATACATTCACTACAGATGTATGCTTATATAAGTGAAAGAGCTATAACTCAGAGGGGCCAAGAGATCTAGATTTTATAATGTCTTTGTCCTTTTTGCATATATCTAAATATAGAATTATAATTGTTTACAAATATCTGAGTATGCATTTAAGTTAATGATTAAAATGGAATTTATATGTTTCTCAGAAGAAAGTGTTCTAAAAGAATGGCTATAAAATAACGGTCTGCTCTGACAGCAGTGACATAATGGTATTACAAATTTTTCTTCTTTGTTAACTCTGCTTAGCACAAAGTAACATTCAACGTCTCTTAGTACGTGTTCTTCCAACCACTTCTGCACTTGATCTATGTGCTGGGTTGACCCTGTCTGGATGTCAGGTGCCCACCAAAGCTGTTATATCCCTCATTTCCTAAGCAGGGAAGAGGAGAGAAAATACAACCAAAAGCTCCTGGCTGGAGGTAAGGACAGGGGGAGATCACTCAACCATTACCATCACATGCAAAACAGACTCAACCCAGGGAAATAAATTATATTTATTACCAATCAAATCTAAGCAGGGTAATAAGAAATAAAACCAAATCTCATTCCTTCCTTCTTCCCAGACTCAGCTTCATTCTCAATTTCTCTACCTCCTGCCCTCCAGTGGTGCAGGGAGATGGAGAATGGGAGTTGCAAGCAGTTCATCACACATCATCTGCTGCACCTTTCTCCTTACACTCTTTCCCTGCTCCAGAATGGAGTCCCTCCTCTGGGAGACAGTTTTCCAGAAGCTGCTCCAGCATAAATCTTTCCCATGGGCTGCAGTGCTTCAGAAACACGCTGCTCCAGCATAGGTTCCCCATGGGTTCACAAGTCTTACCAGCCAATCTCCTCCAGCATGGGCTATACTCTCCATAGGTCTACAGGTCCTGGTAGGAACCTGCTCCAGGGTGGGCTTCCCACAGGGTCACAGCCTTTTTTGTGTGCATCCACTTGCTCTGGTGTGGGGTCCTCTGTAGACTGCAGGTGCATATCTGCTGCATCATTGACTTCCATGGGCTGCAGGGTCACAGCTGCCTCACCATGACCTTCACCACGGGCTGCAGGGGAATTTCTGCCCTGCTACCAGGAGCACCTCATCCCCCCTCTTCTTCCCTGACCTTGGTGTCTGCAGGGCTGTTTCTTACATATCCACACTCCTCTTTCCAGAAGCTGTTGCCCAGCATTTTTTCTCCCTTCCTAAATGTGTGATTCCAGAGATGTTACTGGTATCACTGATATGCTTGGCCTTGGCTAGTGGTGGTTCTGTACTGGAGTCAGCCGGCACTGTCTCTGTCAGACACGGGGGAAAGTTTTTCACAGAAGCCACCCCATAGCCTGCTCTCCCCCCAACCCCAACCTTGCCACACTAATCCAATATAATCTGGAACAGTATCTGCTTTTCTGTTACCTCCAGAGAAAAAGAAAAAATCATGCAGAGTTAAGATCACAAAGTGTAAAGATCAGGAGATGAGATCAAATGCAAGATTATAGACAGCAAGAAAAGTTGGTGCAAAAGCACAGAATTCCCTTTTCAAAGAATTAATTCTTAATAAATTCAATATTTGGGCACTTGCAGGAAAAAAAAAAAAAAAAAGATTGTGGATTAGTTTTCTTCTTCGCAGAATTTCCTTGTGATTCATTTGCAAGATGCTTTGGAGAAACATCAGATGGAGAAAATCTGGTAAAAGGGATATTTGCCATAAAACACATGCCACTAACAGGCTATAATGTTCTTTAAAACTAATGCATAAAACTGCTTAACACTGTAATATGAATTCCGCTGTCGTATCACAATTTAATTTTTTTCTCAAAGCAACTGAGTCATTGTTTCTTATAGAGCTTGATTTACCCTAAAATGTCAAATGTCCACCTGAGTTTCAGAAGTGTAACCAGAATGACTAACTTGGCCAAGTGGAATCTCATTTCAGCAGCTGCCTTTGTAATAAAATTCTCTCTACTCAAAATTCTTGGCTCTGACCTGGCAAACTGCAAGTAAATTTATATCAAGGGACAGTTCACTGTCTGATACACTTGAAAAAAAATCTGCTACTTAAAAAACAGAGTATGTACTTAGTACTTAAGAGTCAAAATCTTGTTTGTCTGCTAGGACCTCTTGCCACTGGAATCACAAGCAAATTCATACTTATGTCAACACACATATATTTGACCCATATTTGTAAAAGAAATTTAACTATTGATAGAGAAAATCAAGCTGTGAGATGAGGTCAGCTCATCAGGTCAGCAATGGGAGTGAAAATAGCATGAAAGCTAGAAAGCTATTTTCATATTTTCAATGAAACCTCATGGGAATGAAAACAAGTGTCAATGGATATATCGGAAATTATATTTTTAAACAAGTCAGTGCCAACTTGTTGCCGATTCAAAGTATCTAGTTATTCACAGTAGATGTTTTTCCCGTTCACACTGGTATTTTTCTTCAATGCTGTTGAAGTTGATTTGCTTTGGACAAGCACTACATTAAATGTCAGAACGGCTATATGTCACAATGAGGAAAAGATGAAGAGGGAAAATGGTGTCCCAAACTCCCCTTTTAAATATTAGTTTTCTTGTCCCCATAAAAACTCAACTTACTATTACACCTTTCCCCGATATCCTAAAATATTCTGTCTCAGTGGAGAAACTATGGTGCTGAAGAGTATTGATAAAAATTTAACTAGAATGTTACACTTTGACAGCTCAACACTCTTCTACATGGTATAACAAACATTTCCAAGTAACAGAGACACTATATGATCACGTATTTATTAGTATGGCTTAGATGCACAGTGTTACTCTGCACCTTATTTACGCATACTTCTAAAAAAGGAAGAAAAAAGTCTCTAGAGTAGTTTACTTTTTTTTCCTTTTCACAATATTTTCTTTCTTTTAGATCATGTATCTTCATATGTTCTCAGATCTTTACAAGACATTTTAAAAAGTAGCGACACTTAGAAAGTAAGAAGCAGTGGCAAAGTAACTCATTACAGTGACAGAAATTGCTCATGACATGACCATTCACCATTGTAGAATTCAAAAGATCAGTATTAAATTCTTCACTGTTCAATACCTACTTTATAACTTGCTATATCCATTAGTATTACAGTATTTTCATATCATGCCTTTTGATCTCGTTTTCCTTGTTCCATTGCATCCAGTTCTCCACTGTACCAAAACTAAAATTTGGGCAATGAGGCTGGAAATGCAAACTTTTCCCTTCATTTTTCTTTCTTAAAACATTAATTTTAATATTTATCACAGATCTAATTGGTGCTAATATTTCTCCACAATAGAATAATCATCACACCAAGACTATTATTTTATCTAAATAATGATAAAAAAGAATGGCATGAAAATGTGATAAATCATAGTCTTGTAATGGAAGATGTGAACCACTATGGGGTCTACGGGATCTGAAAATTTAATCCTTCAGGAAGAGGACAGTGAAGATAAGATGTTTCTTTCCAGTTTAGACAAAATGTTTCTTATGTTTATGGTGAGGTCTATGTGGAGAATTCTGTGATCATTCTTAAATGTTTATTAGAACTGATAAAACTCTGTCATGATGTTATGGATGTAGAGCTGTGTTATTTCAACAATTTTACTCTACATTAAGGTGTTGCTGATACAGTAATAACTTTACCATTATCCATCCAATGTAACAAAAAAAGAGGAAATATTTCATAGAAAATATGATGATGAATCTAATGTCATGGTAATGAATTAGATATTTTCCTTTCAAAATTGCAGAAATAAGAAGGGGAGGAGTGATTGGTGGGTAGAAGAGTTATATAAAGTTTTTTAAATCCAGTTATCTGAAAGAATGGTCTGTAATATTCACTGGGGATTTTTTGAATAATATTCAGCTTCAACTCATTTTTTTTTCTTTTTCTTGCCAAGAATAAGCAAAATTGAGGGGTTTTTACTTTGTTTCTAATTGTGCTTTGAAGAATGACTTCCACAGCAACTTTGTGTAATATTTTAGAATTTCCATAGAAACCAAGAGAGTAGATACAAAGATCTTTGGAAAAATTCAGGACAGGACAGGAGTTGAACAAAACCTTGACCCTGAGTACTGGAAGATGATCCAAAACCAAGAGAAGACAGAAGCTGTGCTAACCAAGATCTTTAGTTACCAAACAACAAGAAGAGCCTATATATAAGAGTAAGTTTCTGTTGGGTACTGACTGGTTTTTTCAGCTTTTGAATCACCATTAATTTTAACTTCACTGTTTTCAGGTTTCTGTATCAGTTACAATGCTTCAAAAATAATGGGAAAATGAAATCACTGATTTAATTTATTGCCTATAGCTGCAGATTTTCTTTATACCAATATCTGGAAGACTCCAGCTTTAAACATCAGTCATGAATATGTGTGTTGCTAATTTTGCAATATGTGGAGCAGCTGGAATGTTTTTTTGCTATGTTTTTTAAGAATTTGACCCTTAATATTTAAAAAATTACAGTTGATTTTTTTCTTTATTGCTTTTTAAGTAAAAGGAAAAGCCATAAATTAAACAAGAAACCAGTATATGACACATCCTGTCCTGCAGCAATTACATGGGTGTGCTAGCAATATTTACTGTTTCATCTGCAGGCTGGTTTTTTGCTAAGTATTTCATTCTTGAATTCATTTGATGTTTAAGAATGAAAGCAGCAGATGGTCAAGAAGGTAACTTATTCACGGCTTAATTTGGTTTGTTTATTCTGTTATTTATTAATTCAATACCTCAGGGCCTACTGTTTGCTCCTGTTCCCACTATCCTCTGAACCACTGGAGACTGCCTACTGCTCAGGAAGACATACTGGATTAGGAGAGCTGGTGCTTTTGGTGACATTGAGAAATCTCTCAGCTGCCTGGCTAGTGTGTTCTCCTCAAACAATTCAATGACTAGATTATGAGTTATGGCATAATATTTCCTCCATCTCATCTTTCTTTTTCTCATCAATTTTGGAGGTGGCTGTTCTGCTTTTACTGCCTTTGGTAACATGTAGCAGTGTCTACTTCTTGGGTAATATGTGTATTCTGTTAGTACGACTTCAATATTTTCTATAGCTTTGTGGTTTCTCTTGTTCAATTAATATTTTTAAGATTAAAATAAAGTGCTAATGCTGTTTGAGATGAGTCATAAATTGATAGATAGAGTTTTCTCTTACACCCATTAAAATTGCTGTCAAAACACTAATTATCTTCAGTGTTCTGAGACCTGAACAAGCAGTCAGGATGTCTTTGAAGAGTTTGAGTTAATACTTGAATTCCTGAGATTTTAATACTCAGAACTATATTTTTTAAATTTTTTATACAGATTTTCTGAAAAAAAAAAATTTAAAATTTTTAAAGAAAAATATTTTTTTACTACTGTGAGTAGTGATTAATTATTGATAATTACTATTAAAATCGTGTGATTCCTACCCTGAAAGCTAACACTTTCTTATCTGATTTTTTTTACTTATTTTTTTGATTAAATAACTGGCATAAAATACTTAATACTGAAAGAAAATAGTATAAATTGAATAGTTTTAAGAAACTACAGGAATGTTAAATTTCATCAAGTAAATAGTATTAAATCAAATTATCTGTGCCTAAATATAACCACATTGGTACAACTGCATATATTCAGCCTAAGAAATTTCAAATGAAGTACTCTTGACAGATACTGCATCTGTTAGAACATTTAATAAAAACTAAAGTAGTTATGGAATAGGTCAACAATATTCTCAAAGCCACTCTTCATTCTCGCGCTGATTCAAACTTTCTCTAAAATCCACTGTTGTTAGGTATGGGAATTTCATTTGGGATTTCTTTAGGAATATTCAGCATATGGAAGCTTCACAAAAGAGTTCTTGAAATATATTTGATGCAGTAGTTTCCACTTTTGACATAAAGCCTCAAATTAAAATGCTTATGAAATGACATTATATTCCAATCAATTTGTGGAAGATTTATTGCTTTGTGATAGGTTACCCTAAGGATTAGCTGAAAACTTATTTTACTTTGAAGTAAATAAAAAAAGTATACAAAAGAATTTTTGCTTCTGAAGTCTGTATATTATCTGTAAGAAGAACTATAAGTTTTCTTTTTATATTAGCTCATGTTTTATGGAGGAAGAAAATGCTGAAGAAAATAATGATATTGTGATGTTACATGGATAGATGTGCAAGTGAACTCATAAAAGTATATTTTTCCCTACTAATTCCTCTTTTAGGAATTCTTCAAAAACAAAAAATTTTATGGCATCTAATGATAGAAAACTAAAGCCAAATAATTTTAAACATGAGTCAAGGAATGAATATGAGAATAATTTAGCTTTAAAATAATTTAATATGGTTTGTGGTAGATTTTCCAATGTTATAAATATTTTACTTGAGATAGTGTGTTCTTTAGAAGGTATGCTCCAGCTCAAGAGAGGAATTGATGAAAAAACCCTATAGCCTATATTATATAGGAGATCAGGTAGATTCTCACTTCATCCCAGACCCTTCTTTCAAATTACTGTGCTTACTTTCTTTGGTGTATTCAGTTTTTCTCTCACTTCTACAGTTAACACAGAAAGAAAAAGGTTAAATAGAAGAGATGGCGATGAGTGACTTCAAATAAAAAATAATTCTTGTCTGAGAAATACTATTAGCTACTGAGAACTAAAATAGAGGACAAAATTATAATGTTGCAATAAAAGCATCAATGTCAATATGAAGTACATATATTGGACTTTGCAACCACAAAATTACTCCAAAACATTAAATTTGGGAGGGGGGTGGCAGTTGTCAGTCAATGTATATGTAAACCACTTGACTTCTGCTTTTATTTTTTTGTTTTGTTTTAGGAATTGTGTACAATGACAGCTTCAAAATTTGCCTATCATCCCCAGTAAGCAGTAAAACTGAGCCAGGCTGCTATTTAGAAAATAAGTTTACACTGCTGTATGTCCGCAGCTAACACCCTCCATGAGTGTTAGTGTTCCAGATTCAATAATCGACAACCATGTTTATGGCTGTTTCCTTTTTATATTCCAGTTGCGTCGAAAGACCTGAACTGCCACAAATGTAACAGAAATAGTAAGAGGCAGTTCCTGAGGAGGGAATCATGCCTACTCTTCTAATAAAACACATGTTGGGTGCACCTGGAAGAAACTATCAAGCCATATAAACTGTATCCATATTCAAGTTTAACTCAATGAAACTTTATCATATTGTCACAAGAGCCACTTATTTTCTTCTCCAAACTTCTCATGCAGTTTCTAAAGAAGATAGAGATGAAGTAGGATTCATGATGTGTTATAGAAAATTATAGATATTTTTACTTTTCAAGAGTGTTCTTTGTTTCAGATATCTGAATATTAGTTACATATTTCAATAATACTATTAGAGCCAACCAAGGGAAGAGGGCAGAAATAGATTTAGAAAAATGTCAGAATTATTAAGTATGCAAATGATTACTTATTGCAGGAGCTCAGGCTTGTACAAGTTATTTAGGGAGGGAATTAGTACTATCCTCTTAATAGTCAAAGTTTGAAATTGTGTCATATTTTGTGCTTCCATTGCTTGAATGGTCATATCCAAAGGGTAGTGGTGAACAGCTCAAGGTCCAGATGGAGATTAGTGACAAGTAGTGTTCCTCAAGGGACAGTATTGGAACCCATAGTTCAATATCCTCATTAATCCCATCTCGCGGGATCAATTGCACCTTCAGCAAGTTTGCACATGACACCGAGCTGAGTGGTGCAGCTGACATATCTGAGGCACAGGATGCCATCCAGACCAACCTGGAGAATCCTGAGAAGTGGATCCATGGGAACTTCATTAGACTTAACGAGGTGAAGTATAATGTGCTGCACCTGGGTCAGAGCAACCTTCAGTATCACTACAGGCTAGGAATGAATGGGACAATAACAGCCCTGCCATGAAGGTCTTGGGGGTGCTGGTGGATGAGAGGCTGGACATGACCCAGCCATGTGCACTCACAGCCCAAAAAGCCAGTTGTGTCCTGGGCTGCATCCAAAGCAGCGTGGGCAGCAGGGCCAAGGAGGGAATTCTGCCTCTCTGCTCTGCTCTGGTGAGACCCCACCTGCAGTGCTGCATCCAGCTCTGGGGTCCCCAGCACAGGAAGGACATTAATCTGTTAGAGTGAGTCCAGAGGAAGCCACCAAGACATTCAGAGGGATGGAGCACCTCTCCTATGAGGAAAGACTGGGAGAATCAGTATTGCTCAGCCTGAAAAAGAGACTTTGGAGTGACCTAATTTTGGCTTTCCACATGAAGGGAGCCTACAAGAAATATGAACAGAGACTTTTTGCAAGGGCATATAGTGACAGGATAAGAGCAATAACGGTTTTAAATTGAAAGAGGGTAAATTCAGACAAGATATAAAGAAAATATTTTTACAATGGTGATGGTGAGGCACATGAACATGTTACTCAGAGAAATGGTAGAAAACATCCAAGTTAAGGTTGGATGTGGCTCTAAGCAGTTTGATCTAGCTGATGATGTCCCTGTGCATTGCAGGGGGGTTGGACTAGCTGACCTTGAGAAGTTCCTTCAAACTTAAACTATTTTATGATGCTATGATTTTATGAAAAGTAAATGCACTCCAAGAAAGCATGAATTTGCCAAACACTCTGCATGTGTATGGTTTGCATATGAAGAATGGAACCACAAAAGCAAATATAAAATTATACAATCAACTATTTTTATCTTATTTATCTGAATAATCATTTTTGCTTTTTAACATGACTAGCAACCTGTGGACTTTGCTCAAGCAAGATTCTCATTACACTATAAATGTGGCTTTTAAATTAATGCATATACTAAGAGTGACAAACTTGTCCTTAAATCATGCTGTGTTTGTTTCTCATGTTAAACTGCAGTACCTGTCTGACAGACTTTTCTAAAAAGTGCTGTAATGTTGGTTATAGTGAAGACTCAATCTACTACAAAAGGAGTAGACCACTTATTACAGTAGCTACAGTGGCTCAGTACTTGTAACTTCAGTTACAAGTACTTGGCTTCACATTACTGAGAAGAAACATCTCCTCTAAGCCACGGCTCTCAATGACCATTTCAGCATTGAGTGAACCTACTTGATTTGGTTTGAATTGAAGAATATTTAACATTATTTTCTTTTTGAGTTTTAATGGATATGTTACATGTTAAAATAAGGAGTTTTTCACATTCACGCATAAAAATCTGGATTTGATCTGTGACAAGCAGAAAAGAGCAGAGTTCCAGAAGGGGTTTGTATGCAGATGCAAAGCCACATGGATGTGCTTGGAGTTCAACACAAGCACAGAGGTAGGCACAAACTGCAGTCTGTCCAAACCCAATGTTATAGACACATGCATGCCGACTTACACAGTGTTTGGGCTGTATCCAGAGCTCACTGTAAGAGCAAAGCTTTATCTTTAGGCAAGGATATATTTTATTTTCCTCTTTTCAATACTTTATCTTACATCCTGAAAAAACTCATTAATGAACACATTCTGTGACCTCTGGGAAATCAATGACTATATTTTGTTCTGATTTCTATAGCATGCTAGTCACAGCTGTAAATCTGGGCTATAAACAGTGACACATTACAACAAGCATGTCAGTTTTCAACTATCAACTGATAATGCCTCTAAATTATAGGTAATGGTAAACAGCAGCTTTAAGAATACTCCTAATACTACTCACATGTTTCTTCTATGCTTTATGTAGTACATTAGGTAAGGGCAGTTAAACTGGAAAGAGTAAGGAGTTGAATGAAATATTGAATATCTACCTCTTCAATTCTAAACCAGAAGAGTTATTAGAGAAAATATGGCCCCCCTCAAAGTATTTCTCCAAGCATGAGTTTGGATTTTAAGATAGACAAAATTGTTTCTACTTTCTTCAGGTTTGAAACAGTGAATGTTTGAAGGCTAATTGGAAAATTAATGAAACCCTTTCTTTAATGAAGTTATTGTGTTAATAATAAC